>NC_064927.1:77931678-79199178 GCF_023897955.1 Schistocerca gregaria
TCCACACCTTGAGGTGTCATTGTGGAATGCTCTAGATATGGTGCAGCACCTCTTCATTTATACAGCTCGTTGCACAACACCGCTGAGTGGGCAGTAGTCGATCACACGGTCGTGTAGAACTAGAACATACCCGGCAGTGTATTCTGGGAAATTTGTCGAAACTCAAATTCATTTCGCACACCTATAGGTCCAGACTTCATTACCTCGTTCTGTTTCGAGCAGTCTATTACGATGACTGGTGAAAGCTCCTTGAACTTGCGTGGACTGAGTAGACACCCTCCTCTGTCTCCATCAGCAACTTTATAATAAGAAGCACGAAACGTTGTATACATGTCATATGCTAGACTGTATACATTTTCATTCCACTGCAGATGTGAATTGTCATATGGATAGAATTCCGAATTCAGGTGAACTTTGGCATTAGTTAATTTGCAGTTGTCGAACACGGTGGAATGATTTGCTATATTACCTCTTCTGTCAGTCTGAAACGCAAGTAAGATGAATCAAGGTGTCTCTAGCTGCGAGGAGGTTTTAATAGCCCACGTTTGTCTGCCTACAGGTGGTAACACTGGGTACTCAAAAACCTCCCACGAGCAAAATGTCAGTGATAGAAATGTACCAGAATTCAGGAGTTTTAAAGTCTTCAAACTCACCTCGTCTGATACACAGATGTGAGGCATTTTCCATATTATCTTGCTGATTGTGATCACATTCTCTTCTTGAGCTTCTTGAGTGTATGAGTTATTATCCGTCGCACTCCGTACCAGAATGAGTTCTTGTTTAGCGTTCATAGTAATCTGTCTCATGCCCTCAAAGTAACCCATAAGCATTTTTAGAGGTATGCGTGCAGTAAACCGCTTGTACTCTGCAACAGTTCTACCCTCCGTGCCGTCTATGAGCCACCCCGCATTTTTTGAACTATGCAAATCCACGGGTGATGCAGAGACGTATGTTTTAAGGGTTGACGTTATGTTGATATTGTGTGTAAAGTCGGTCTCACACCCATTGAGTTCATAGCGTATGTAACCTTGGATTCCACTGTATCGCTGCCGTCGATTTTCTTGAATGACCGCTCTATATATATGAAACTCTTGCATGCAAGCGTCATTGCGTCTTGCTGCTGGATGACAATCCTAATTTCATCGTTCTTGTTAAATGTGGTTGAAGCGTAAGGTTCATGAGAGAAGTATTCCTGATGTATAATTCTCTCATCATACTCTACTGGACTAGTTATACTGAGTGAGGAAGTCATTGCGAGGTTTCAAGCCAGCTGATTTGAGAAACCCGGAGTTCACAGGTGTTATTACCTTGCGGTTTGGTAGCGAAGTGACGTGCTGCGGATTGCGTGAACTTGTTTTATACTGTACGTCCATCCTGCCTTAGATGTAATCGTACAATGATTTCCTCACCAACAAAATTAACAAGTTGATTATTCTGGTCCACAATTCACAGCTCCAAATAGTCCAATATCTGAGCTGTCACTGGAAGGTATATTGCATAGGTAGGGGTCTCAACAATCTTATATCCCATTGCAACTGAGGGGAAGAGTCCGTAAATAGTATGAATCAGACTGTCGTTGAGATAGAAGTTCGTTGCAGTGTTACACTCGACACGTATTGTGTTGACGGGAAGAATGTCAACAGTCTGATATGACTTGTAAAATTTACTTGGATCCTCCTTCAAAACGTGTCCTTTTGTGAAACCCAGTAGGCGCCCTATTGAACCTTTCTGATTGAAATCAGTCGTTGCATTTACAGTCCTTATATCAGAGATAAGTGTATTGATGTTTGCACATAGCTCAACACCTTTTCCAGACTGTTTTAAGACTTAGTTTCAATCATAGATATTGTATGCACCCTGTTCTATTTCCATAATATGCAGTTTGTTGTCAGTCTCAGTGATATTTGGGGTGCTGTTGTGCCTCTTCAGTCCAATCAATGCAATACTCCATTCACCAACGCTCAAATCAACTGGCGGGGCACACAATACAGATGATCGTTCCTTTAATGTCAAAGTGTACGACATTGCATCTGAACGTCAACTGATTAAGGAATGATTAAAGCTCCTCCTTATATAGCATGCTTCTCCTTCTTTGTAAACGTCAAGAGAAACATGATGCATAAAAGTCCACAGTGCCGATACTTGCAGAACACACATCTTCTGTTCTTCTGGCGGCTGCAGGTCACCAAATAAGTCGAAATAGTAGACTGTATTCGCGTTTTTCGTAACATATGATACCCGGTGGGCGCCGGGGCCTCTAGCAATATCTAAATTCACAGAGCCACATTCACCGGCTTTCCACATAATCTTCGGCAATGTATCCCGCATAAACACACCACGGAATCTTGGAACGTTGATTTCTTTCTAACAAACTTAAGATGGTCAGTATTTGTGAGTGGTCGCTCTGGTAGGACCGCTTATGGGTTTTTTTATTTTTAATTTTTTTTTAAATGAATAGACCTGGCTCTTTCCTGTATGGTTTCAAGTATAGCCCTTTTCCGATGTCTGTCGATCGGTTATGTCTTGTTGCTTCTTGTAACTGCGCTTGGGAGTTTTGCGCGTCTTCAACCGTTCGAGCAATAGCTGCAGCACCACCAGTGAGGGATCCTACTTCCTAGAGCGTGGAGAGGGCCGGGGTGAGAAATGGAAGAAAGCCGCCAGATGTCTTGGGTGTTGGTAGAACTCGAGGTGCTTTGACCACTCCTCTTCCTCGTCTTCCCGCACCTTTCTGCTTCAGTGCCTTTTTAGCTGCATACATCGCTGTCAGTATACAATTCTCAACCGCTCTGCCTCCCGCCCTTCTTCTTGTTTAGTGCACAACGTGCAGCATTCATAACTCGCAGGAAAATTCATCTCTCCTAAACCCAACAATTTTTCATCGCATGGTTTTATCAACCGCAAATGCTGCGATGCGTTGATCTATACTAATATCCTTTCTTCTCCGTATCGCCTCGTCAGCTAAAATCTTATCCTTAATCTGGCGGCTTGATAGATCTTTATTTGCAGCGTATGCAATGTCATGTTCCACACACGCTTCGTCGAGTAGATTAACGCCCCTTCACCTCGTTCCAGGCGTTTCTGAAACACTGTCCCAGATGCACAGTAGTTATACCCAGGGATGTGTAATTCCACTGGCAGTTTATCTACAATATCACAACCCCTCTAATACGTCTCCTAGCACGCATGTTATGCTACTGTGGTGGTTGTGAACTATGCATCCCCATTATGCAGCAAAACGTCGGCATCATTCCAACTGTTTTGTGTAGCACTAAAACCATGCCGTTTGACTAGTGCTTTATTTCCCCGACGTCTTATGGCTCTCTCCACGAGAAACACACCCGGTTCTGAGCTCTTATGCAACTCCCTGGAGTAGAAACAGCCTGCAATTTCTTCACCTTTACTATCCTTCAACACATGTTCTAGCATTCGTTCTTTGCACCTCTGAAACTATAAATATCTCTGTTGACCAGTTCGGTAGGTGTGGTTTCTCAAATGCCGTCTTGTGTTTTGAGATACGCACAAAATCACCAATATTAAATTTCTGTCTTCGTGGATCCAGCATTTTACTGCTATAATACACCGCATCGATGAGTCCATTATCAAGGAACGTCGATTGTTTTTATATTTATTCTGGTATGTTTGGTTCAATTATACTGAGTAATTATTTCTGGCAGAATATCTGTCCATTTGTATCAGCCGGAGTGGCCGAGTGGTTCTAGGCGCTACACAGTCTGGAGCCGCGCGACCGCTAAGGTCGCAGGTTGGAATCCTGCCTCGGGCATGGATATGTGTGATGTCCTTAGGTTAGTTAGGTTTAAGTAGTTTTAAGTTCTAGGGGACTGATGACCTCAGAAGTTAAGTCCCATTGTGCTCAGAGTCATTTGAACCATTTAAAATGCATCCACATTCGACCTTTTATTGTTCTGTTTAGACGCTCCACTATACTTGCCTTCAGGTGAGTGAATGTTGAGTAGTGATGTATTCCGTACCGCTGCATCACTGTCTTGATATAACTATTGTAAAACTCTCCGCCATGATCGGTTTGGAGGTTGTCTGGGCATCGTTTCATTCCTGTCTGTAGCAAACGCTCAAACACACCCGCAACATTTCTACCCGTTTTTGTTTTGACAGGTAATTCCCAGGCAAATTTGGAGTATGTATAGATAACCGTTAAAATATATTTGAATCCTTTATTCTCTTATCTACAAGATTAGCTTTCCACAAGTCATCCAAACCTTTAATCATAACATGCCTACGAGGGTATGTTTTGCTTGCTGGCTTGTGTAGTTCTTGAGCTACTGTCTCCATAATTATTCGATGATACGTCTCTCTCTAAGCTCAGAGATAGTTGAAGCAGCCTCATTCGAATGAGCTGTATTACCTGCAGCAGCTGATGCCATGAGTAGCCGTAGTCGATCTATTAGCTCGTTGGGGTCGTTACAATATTTACACTGTGGGAATGCTCAAAGTCAATACTATCACAGCTGCTGCTGATGTTGTTGTGGTTGTTGTTTTCGCCATCAAGTATTGGTTTTACAATTGTTTCATATTTCTTGTTGCTCAGGCTCTTCGCGATCTTATGTACGTCAGTCATGTGCAGTATTTCGCGGTGCGTTTCCCTATCATTAACTGAATAATTTATAGGTTTTCTGGTAGGTCTTAGGAAAATAAGATTCATTAAGCCAGATGTTCTCTCAAACCACCTATCACCAATCTGTATTGTATCATAATTTACAGTTATAGGATGCATACCCAACATGTACGGTCTTCCCCTGCTAACGCCGAATGTTCTATCTACCTGACCGGCGGCGTGACAGATAATGAATTCGTCAATGGCAACCCCATCGTTATCGTGTGTTTTTGTTTTTGCTGAGAGCTGTCTGAGAGATTCAGTAACCGGTTAAAGATCTCTCTTAGTGTTTGCTGTCGATCCATATGCCCTAACCTCAGCAACCGTAATTTCTCACGCACTGCTTTCCGCCCTTGAATCACTTTCTGCTTCGTTGGTTGGATACTAATCAGACATCTCTGCAGGGTAATGCTTTATTATCCGCTCTTCTTCTTCCTCTTACTATGTGCCTGCTCCCCCTTCTCAACAACAAGGTACTCTACATCTTTTTCCCCCTCAATAGCCCTATTCTCTCGGGTTGAGAGCTAGACATACGCGCGAATTTGTCCATGGTGTAGCGTATGCTGATGTACTAACCTCTCTTACCGAGTTATACGCAAAAACTCTTGAAAGTTTTGCCTGTACCTACCATCACTCAGTTTTCCTGTTTCATCAATAACACCCCTAATCAACTGTTTCGGGATTCTGGAATATGTTTGGCTACGATAAAATACATCAGCACCGGTATGACGGCCGAAACAGAAACATTTCCGAATTTGGTCTTCGTTTACGACCGCAAAATCGTCAAATATGAAGACAGCGTTTGGCTTTGCTTTTTCAGGTGGAGGGATATCACAGCTTTCACTGGGTATAGTGTATGTAACACCATCTACACCGCGCAATATCTCCTGATATAACATACTTGGGTTGGTCAGTGTTTTTCAGAATACACAAATATGTTCAAACCGAACTCCATCTACATGTGTTAGCAGAGTCATGAGGACATTAGTCTTGCCACAATTGGATGGACATTATCAGGAAGGAGAATTCCATTATTCTTCTTCTGAAGTCTTCTTTTGCATCTTCATGGGACCAGTCACCGACAACAAAGTCCTTGTGATGAGGATATTTCACCCACCCTGCCATGATACTGTGATACTAACTACGCCAGGTACTGACGAGCTGTTGACATACGGTACTGGTATGTGTAGCCACTATAGCTCCATCACTTAACCGACTGAGCAATAGTGGCTATACAGAGAAATCATATATAAGCCCATGAACCATGGACCTTGCGTTGGTGGGAGGCTAGCGTGCCTCAGCGATACAGATAGTCGTACGGTAGGTGCAACCACAACGGAGGGGTACCTGTTGAGAGGCCATACAAACGTGTGGTTCCTGAAGAGGGGCAGCAGCCTATTCAGAAGTTGCAGGGGCAACAGTCTGGATGATTGACTGATCTTCCCTTGCAACAATAACCAAAACCGCCTGGCTGTGCTGGTACTGCGAACGGCTGAAAGCAAGGGGAAACCACGGCCGTAATATTTCCCCAGGGCATGCAGCTTTACTGTATGATTAAATGATGATGGAGTCCTCTTGGGTAAGATATTCCGGAGGTAAAATAGTCCCCCAACCAGATCTTCGGGCGGTGACTACTCAAGAGGATGTAGTTATCAGGAGAAAGAAAACTGGCGTTCTACGGAGTGTGGAATGTCAGATCCCTTAATCGGGCAGGTAGGTTAGAAAATTTAAAAAGGGAAATGGATAGGTTAAAGTTAGATATAATGGGAATTAGTGAAGTTCGGTGGCAGGAGGAAGAAGACTTTTGGTCAGGTGAATACAGGGTTATAAACACAGAATCAAATAGGGGCAATGCAGGAATAGGTTTAATAATGAATAGGAAAATAGGAATGCGGGTAAGCTTCTACAAACAGCATAGTGAACGAATTATTGTGGCCAAGATAGATACAAGGCCCACTCCTACTACAGTAGTACAAGTTTACATGCCAACTAGCTCTGCAGATGACGAAGAAATTGAAGAAATGTATGATGGAATAAAAGAAATTATTCAGATAGTGAAGGGTGACGAAAATTTAATAGTCGTGGGTGAGTGGAATTCGGTAGTAGGAACAGGGAGAGAAGGAAACGTAGTAGGTGAATACGGACTGGGGCAAAGAAATGAAAGAGGAAGCCGCCTGGTAGAATTTTGCACAGAGCACAACTTAATCATAGCTTACACTTGGTTCAAGAATAATAAAAGAAGGCTGTATACATGGAAGAAGCCTGGAGATACTGACAGGTTTCAGAGAGATTATATAATGGTAAGACAGAGATTTAGGAACCAGGTTTTAAAATTGTAAGACATTTCCAGGGACAGATGTGGACTCTGACCACAATCTATTGGTTATGACCTGTAGATTAAAACTGAAGAAACTGCAAAAAGCTGGGAATTTAAGGAAATGGGACCTGGATAAACTAAAAGAACCAGAGGTTGTACAGAGTTTCAGGGAGAGCATAAGGGAGCAATTGACAAGAATATGGGAAAGAAATACAGTAGAAGAAGAATGGGTAGCTTTGAGAGATGCAGTAGTGAAGGCAGCAGAGGATCAAGTAGGTAAAAAGACGAGGGCTAGTAGAAATCCTTGTGTAACAGAAGAAATATTGAATTTAATTGATGAAGGGAGAAAATATAAAAATGCAGTAAATGAAGCAGGCAAAAAGGAATAGAAACGTCTCAAAAATGACATCGACAGGAAGTGCAAAATGGCTAAGCAGGGATGGCTAGAGGACAAATGTAAGGATGTAGAGGCTTATCTCACTAGGTGTAAGATTGATACTGCCTACAGGAAAATTAAACAGACCTTTGGAGAAAAGAGAACCACTTGTGTGAACATCAAGGGCTCAGATGGAAACCCAGTTCTAAGCAAAGAAGGGAAAGCAGAAAGGTGGAAGGAGTATATAGAGGGTCTATACAAGGGCGATGTACTTGAGGATAATATTACGGAAATGGAAGAGGCTGTAGATGAAGATGAAATGGGAGAGACGATACTGCGTGAAGAGTTGGACAGAGCACTGAAAGACCTTGAAACGTCCCCTTAGAACAATTTATACAAGACTGTGCTTAAACTGACTCACAATATTTTTAGCGCAACGCAATCTCACTTCCAAAAATCCCTACGAAAGAAAGGCCCTGACTAACATTAACCTATACGTTTCACAAATCACTTACCTCACAAAAATCTTCGTTACTCAAGCTACTGCAATACAGCGAGCGCCAGTACTGCCAGCTAAATAAAAGATTCAAACTACGGAAGGCACTAACTACTGATAGGTATAGTTAGCAAATGAAAGGTTTTAATAGAGAACAAACAATGTATTTACCTTAGTAGTCATAATATATATATCACTTCATGACACCAATTCTTGCAAATTTCAAAACTCCGCCATCTCTCTACCCACGTCCACCACTGCTGGCGGCTCACCTCCAACTGCGCAACGCTACGCGCTGTTAGCATCCAGCTGCCGCTGCCCAACACTACAATGGCAGACAACAATGCAAACCAGCCACAGACTGCACACGGCACAGCCAGTGATTTTTATACAGAGCGCTATGTGGCGGCGGCGTTACCAATAAAAAAACCTAAACAGCCTACTTACATAGCCCCCATGCTCCCCACAAAAAATTTTTACAAATTGTTTTGGGCAGTGGCCAATAATGATTTGATAAAAATTTTCATAATTACTATAACAAAGATATCAAATGCACACACTTATTGATACAATGTTGGTCAAAAGCTAATATTTTCTCACAGTCCATATAGACAGTCCTGATCATTCATCATAGTAAAATAGTAGTGTTTTTCTCAAAGACTGAGCAATAAAAGAAAATGCACACAGAAGTAGTGGATTTCCATGCAGTCTTGAAGAAGTAGTGTTGTCCTTCCAACGAAAGACAGTGCTGACTCTTGACATGCAGACAGGTAATGGGCCACAGCAGGCTATCGGTAGGTAGGCCATCACAGAGCAGACCCACTGTAGTCCTGGTAGAGATTACGGTATTGGTGGGCCACCAGAGGTGCAGACCCATTGCAGTCCTTGTAGAAATAATGGTATTAGTGGGTCATCAAAGGTGTAGACCCACTGTAGTCCTTATAGAGATGGCCAGCAGCCATCTGTTTGACTGTGCAGGCGCACAATCACCATTGAAGAGTCTTGCGGATAATATAACCATTCCATAACCACCACTTGTGCACTCAGAAAAATTGTTTTTGAAATGTCCTTAGAACCAGCAATGCTGTTATCCAGTCTCTTACTGAGTTATTAACACATGTGCAAACACTATCAGTCCCTACTTCTCACATATTGTCCATATACTATGACCAACAGAAACGTGTGCGGTGAAATGTAATTTACAAGTTACTTAATTTGATGAACTGGTGTCAATTACAATTTTATAACATAAGAATACAATAACAAAGGTTACAAAATACATCTTTAAAGAACATAACAATACAGATAACATTTCCAGTAGTACAGGCTTTACAAAAGAATTGAAATAGCAAATACATCAGTGTTACAAAAATTACGACATAAGTACATACATAAAAGATCAGAATAACTTTTGAAACATCAACTTCACACATGAGCATTGGAACAAAATAGAATAAATAATGTCTATACATCTTTACAAAGTAAATAACATACTATTGATGCAAATTATATTTGAGGATAACAGTATTCCTCATCATAGTGAATGTAGCTTAGTATTAGAACAGAAAAAAATCTATGAAACAGTACACAGAGACAGGAAGAAAACAAATACACAAGGATACACAAACATATAGTGGGATACACAAAAGGAAAGGACTGGGTTTGTTTTCCTGCAGTATTTTGCAAACAAAACTTTCTTTACTTCTCGGAGATCGCCCTTCGTTCTTCATTATTTCAAAAAAGTCCTATCTATACCTGCTTTCTGTACTTTTCTCATATAACCTCTCAGTGCACTTCGTCAAACTAATCGCAACTCATTCTCTTATATAGGTAACCCCCTCTTAAGCTAACTTAAATCTACTGAGCTCAGATGCTTAACTAAGGGACGAGGCAATGCAGCAGCACAAAACAATTTACACAAACAGCAATGATAAAAAAATGGAAATTGGCAAAAAAAGGCAGCAATATTACAACTAATATAAGGCAATGCGCAGCAAACAAGAAAAATAAATCAGTAATAAAATTGGCTTAACCTATTAATACAAAGTGGCATTCAGTAGCACTATGCATGGCAAACAGCATCAGCAAATGCTATATCTTATACCTAAACATGACAAAGCTCAAGCAGAAAAAATGTTACACTAAAGACAACAATGCAGATAAGGACAATGTCTATTCACATCTTAATGTCTATGCAATTAATGTGGTGCACCACAAAAATTTATTGTAAAAAAATATTACCATGTACTTGAAAAGACAGTTCTGTATGCAATTTCTGTGAAGGGAAATGTCTTTTTGTGCTACTTCGTTTTTTTTTAAGTACATCATAATGTTATTATTTACTGGATCTGTAGGCATAAAATATTTATATTAGTACATCCATGAAATTTATTTTAACCAATGCTTCAGTGCAGTTAGAAACTAGATATTAAACAAAATGAGTAAATAAATGCATAAAGCAAGCCACATGGCATTTCTCTCAACTAGCAGGACAATAGCCATGAAATGTTTCTCGTCGTTTCATTAGGCATTTTAGTAAATATCATAAATTAAGAGCTCCACAGTGTAATCATATGTTTTCAAGTTTGGGCGTATAGTATTTGGGATGCTTTCTACAAAGGAATCTCAATAGCGAGGATAATGGCCTCTTTTTTTTTTCATCTGTGCCTCTGACAGGCACACACTAATGGCTTTCTTTTGTCAGCTGGTTGTCGCGCAGGTGGGTGCCCACGACGCATTACATGCAGGTGGTCACTTAACTGTCTTATCGAAATATTTACGACACCAGTTTCGGCTACAGTGGCAGTCTCATATAAAAAAAATTCACAGGTCAAGAATTTGCGTTACAAGTCTGTAGAAATAAAATCATTTAAATATAATTGTCTCCAAAAAATTTTCGCCAGCATAGTGATACATTCACGCATATACACTCATTTCATAACTCTTAAAGTACGATTCTCGGTTTCCAACATCCTTTCTCACAAATCAGAGTCCCTAACCATATGAAACGTCCCCTTAGAACAATTTATACAAGACTGTGCTTAAACTGACTCACAATATTTTTAGCGCAACGCAATCTGACTTACAAAAATCCCTACGAAAGAAAGGCCCTGACTAACATTAACCTATACGTCTCACAAATCACTTACCTCACAAAAATCTTCGTTACTCAAGCTACTGCAATACAGCGAGCGCCACTACTGCCAGCTAAATAAAAGATTCAAACTACGGAAGGCACTAACTACTGATAGGTATAGTTAGCAAATGAAAGATTTTAATAGAGAACAAACAATGTATTTACCTTAGTAGTCATAATATATATATCACTTCATGACACCAATTCTTGCAAATTTCAAAACTCCGCCATCTCTCTACCCACGTCCACCACTGCTGGCGGCTCACCTCCAACTGCGCAACGCTACGCGCTGTTAGCATCCAGCTGCCGCTGCCCAACACTACAATGGCAGACAACAATGCAAACCAGCCACAGACTGCACACGGCACAGCCAGTGATTTTTATACAGAGCGCTATGTGGCGGCGGCGTTACCAATAAAAAAAACCTAGACAGCCTACTTACAACCTGAGTCGAAACAAGCCCCTGGAGTAGACAACATTCCATTTGGTGAGCAAGATGTATGAGACAGGAAAAATACCCTAAGACTCCAAGAAGAATATAATAATTCCAATCCCAAAGAAAGCAGGTGTTGACAGAAGTGAAAATTACCGAACTATCAGTTTAATAACTCACAGCTGCAAAATACTAACGCGAATCCTTTACAGACGAATGGAAAAACTAGTAGAAGCCGACCTCTGGGAAGATCAGTTTGGATTCCGAAGAAATACTGGAACACGTGAGGCAATACTGACCCTACGACGTATCTTAGAAGCTAGAGTAAGGAAGGGCAAACCTACGTTTCTAGCATTTGTAGACTTAGAAAAAGCTTTTGACAATGTTGACTGGAATACTCTCTTTCAAATTATGAAGGTGGCAGGGGTAAAATACAGGGAGCGAAAGGCTATTTACAATTTGTACAGAAACCAGATGGCAGTTATGAGAGTCGAGGGGCATGAAAGGGAAGCAGTGGTTGGGAAGGGAGTAAGACAGGGTTGTAGAATCTCCCCCATATTATTCAATGTGTATATTGAGCAAGCAGTAAAGGAAACAAAAGAAAAATTCGGAGTAGGTATTAAAACCCATGGAGAAAAAATAAAAATTTTGAGGTTCGCCGATGGCATAGTAATTCTGTCAGAGACAGCAAAGGACTTGGAAGAGCAGTTGAACGGAATGGATAGTGTCTTGACATCAACAAAAGCAGAACGAGGATAATGGAATGTAGTCGATTTAAGTCGGGTGATATTGAGAGAATTAGATTAGGAAATGAGACACTTAAAGTAGTAAACGAGTTTTGCTATTTGGGGAGCAAAATAACTGATGATGCTCGAAGTAGAGAGGATATAAAATGTAGACTGGCAAGGAAAGCGTTTCTGAAGAAGAGAAATTTGTTAACATCGAGTATAGATTTAAGTGTCAGGAAGTCATTTCTGAAAGTATATGTATGGAGTGTAGCCATTTATGGAAGTGAATCATGGACGATAAATAGTTTAGACAAGAAGAGAATAGAAGCTTCTGAAATATGGTGCTACAGAAGAATGCTGAAGATTAGATGGGTAGATCACATAGCTAATGAGGAAGTATTGCATCGGATTGGGGAGAACAGAAGTTTGTGGCACAACTAGACCAGAAGAAGGGATCGGTTGGTAGGACATTTTCTGAGGCATCAAAAGATCACCAATTTAGTATTGGAGGGCAGCGTGGAGGGTAAAAAACGTAGAGGGAGACCAAGAGATGAGTACATTAAGCAGATTCGGAAGGATGTAGGTTGCAGTAGGTACTGGGAGATGAAGAAGCTTGCACAGGATCCGTAATCGCGATGTGATTGACATGTGTAATCACACCTCCATACTTACCAAGAGGTCTGAAACGAATAATACGGTCTGCTGCCATTCTGCATTATCGGCTTACATTCCAGCAAGTATTTATCCCATAGGCTAGGGGTGATGCAATTCTGTAACATACCTGTGTACCGCAATGTTCGTCACAAAGTTAACTTTGCTTATCGTTAATCCGTTACTAAAAAGGTAATGCCTTTCAACGTTAAAACTTTACTTTACTGTAAATCTAGCGCAATTGACAGTTAATCATTCACTCGTAATAGTAAAATTCATGTTGATGGTTTTAGTGAAACGAGCAAGTGGACTAAAAATTGTTTAGGTACAAACGAATTGATTTGGGAAGTTCAGGTAGGACATAGAAGATGAATGTAAACATGTATAACCGATTAGTTTTTTTATCAATGTTATGTTTATCTAATGCGTTAAATGACAAATTGTTGCAAACAAAAGTTTCTTGACATCACTGGGTAAAATGTCCGTTTGTAGAAACTTCCACTGTGATACCAGCACTACATACTAAACAGCGTTCACAACTCATGCTCAAAGTGATGCCCATTGGCTTGCATACATAGGGTCACTCTTCGGATGGAGGATGCCCTACTTCGTGCGACTGTTTCCTCTTTCATGGCTGTACAAGCATCAATAATGCGTTGCTTCATGTCCTCTGGTGTTGTTGGTTCATGTTGGTAAACAGCATCCTTCACTGCTCCCCAAAGAAACTAATACAGCGGTGTAAGGTCCGGAGATCGGGCAGGCCACCTCGTCCAATCTACCTACCAGGGAACTTACGGTTCAGAAGTCGTCGTGCTCGTAAGGCGTTATGTGCAGGGCATCCGTCATGCTGATACCACATGACCATTCTCCGGTTCAGAGGTACAGTGTCCAAGAGAACAGGAAGATTGTGTCGTATAAATCCGGAGTATTGTCTGCCATTTTGGATGCCATTTATAAAGAAAGCTCCGATAATGGTATCTCCAATAATCCTACACCAAACATTAACTTTCCACGGAGGTTTTTGGATTGTATCCGGACCAATAATGCATATTCCTCATATTGACAATTCCTTTGTTGGAGAATGATGCCTCGTCGGTTAACAGAACGTCTCCAAAAAATTTGGATTAGTCAGAAGTTTTTTCTGACCCCACCGACAAAATGTTACCCTGTTGCGGAAGTTATTTCCATGAAGATCCTGGTGTAAATGAACATGGTAAGGATGAAATTTATGACGTTTAAGAAAACGCAGTGCACTTGATTTCGACACACCAACTTCACTTTCAATTTGACGTGTGCTTATTTGAGGATTCACAGCTATGGTAGCGAGCACAGCAACTTCAGCACTTTCATCTGTGCGTCTTCTAGGACGATGTCGAGGTCTTGGATTTAAGCTTCCCGTCTCACGTAGACGAGATGTGAGACGACCAAACACCCGGTGCGAAGGCGATGGCTTGTCAGGGAATCGTCTGCTGTACAGTCGTTCTGCCTGAACAGCATTTCGTCCACCTAAAACAGGGTACAGTACAGATATATAGAGTAGGGTAGAAAACAGACATATTAACTTAATAATCATAATGTTCGCTAACAGTACTATTAACAAACAAGCAATCTCATAACGTATTTCCCGTCAACGTACATTTTCCATAGTTTAGCAGCATTTCTACCATATCTTCATGTGTGTACAATATAAGTTCCACAACACAATGTTTATTCACAATGTGTACTACTTCCGTAACGTCACCAGATTATTCTGATGCACGACTACACTGGCAAACGGTGTACTGCAAGCCAAAGTAACAACAAATAGGATGCTCGGAGGGTGGTGGAGTACAGGAGTTTGCATGGGTCGCAAATCATAAACAAGGCGAAGTGGTAACTGTGGTAGTAGTGGGAACTACGTTGGACACTTGACTAGGTAGAGCCAGGAACTGCGCGACAGGCACAATGGGTCATATAATGCATTAGATAAACCTTATCTTGGGTGTGCAGGATAAATAAGACAATCTGACGGGTGTACACCGATCAGTACTGGTTCATATTGTGTACGTAGATACGTAAAACGTGCAAGAGGGAAGCCATTATGTGCTTATGAGAATTGATGGCAGAAGACCGTATTATTCTTTTCGGACGTCTTGATAAGTATGGAGCTGTGATTACACATGTCAATCACATAGCGATTACGGGCAGCATGGGGTTCACTCCTGAGCCTCGGGACGTGCGCTAGCAGCGCATGTCGGGTGTTTCAAGCGTCAACTTCGCGTCTCATTATCTCGGGATGTAATGGGAATATTGCGATGCAATCAACGCCATTTTGTATGTGCTTTGTCATGCTGTGGATTGCTGAAGAAAACGTATAGGAGATCCATTTAAAAAAACGCAAAATGTGTTAAAAAACCACATATGCTGCGGTTGTAGAATGTTTCCAAATATGTACATTCATGGGCCCCAGCCCTACATTGATACCGATGAAAGTCGTTTTCCAATAGCTGATATTGTTCCAGAGATATTTTGGGTGGACAAGATAGCTGGGACACCCTATATATATATATATATATATATATATATATATATATATATATATATATATATAACACTGAGTAACACTGAAAAATAATGATATTAATAAGCGTAATACTTTGAATATAATGAAAGATGCATGAAATAAAACACAAACACGTTTTTAAATATATATATATATATATATATATATATATATATATATATATATATATATATATATATGATGCACTTTTTCAAGAAAATCGTTAGACTTTTTCCTTATCTTCTCCTTCGCACCTGAATAGTATTTCCCAAAAATTATTTTGGACATGCAGTAAGTTCCCTGCGTATCTCCCTCAAGCCAATGGATGCCTCATAGGAATAAGGTTTTTCAAACGTACAATTAATCTCTCTTTGGGTTCAATGTTCATGTGCAAACAAAGGTACTGCTTCAGATCATCAACATGTACACTATGCACATGTAGGAAGTTTACAACATCATTGTATGCAGAGTCTATGCTCAGCAACCATCAGTTCAATATCTCCCAGGCAAGACATAGCGCAGTATCCAGGTCATATAACTTCATAACTGAGGCGTGCATTAGATAAACTCAGTTGTAACCCGATTTAACACATAGTGCACGGTTATCATACACTGTTGTAATAGATATTGTCACACCAGTAAGGTGAATGTCTTGTGGAGAACGTGTTGGATATTACTCTGTAGTCATCTGTACTACATATTTCGTCCCAGTCGTACTGGGAAATTGGAACTTTAACACCCTTCGCTGCATTTTCTATTTATATTCTTGCATGCAAACCCCAGACATGATGTGCTTCTATACCAACGTTTACACGTTCCACTGGGAGTAAAATTGTGTGGGGAACTGAAAAGCATGGGTATATTCGATGCCTTCTTATCCACAGCACCTGCACTCTGTGGTTGCATTAGCACAGGTATGTTCTGCTGGGATGGGTTGTATGTTGGTGACCTGTACCGTCCTCCATCTTGCTGTTGTTGGAAGCAGATCGCGTGCCTTCATCACACAAATCGATGAGTAGGACAGACAATAACAAATCCATCTCCTGGTCCAGCAGGTGGGCTATGTGTGCTACAGGATCCCACGTGGTCGCTACAGGTTCAGACATGCCAGAGATTGTTGGTGCCGCAGGTCCAGAGGTTGGTGCAGGTCTCGACAAGATGGCAGCCAAGGTTGCTCCAAATCCGGATGCAGCACAGATCAGCATGTTGGTGCTCGACCCTGAAGGCTTGGACTTGTAGAGGGCTACTGCTGAACAAAGACGAGGAAGCATTACACATGGACAAAGATGCAAAAACAATGAATAATAATGATAATAATGCTAACAACATAGAAACTTATGACATGTGACTGCTGTTGACAGTTCATGGTCCTTCTTCTTCTGCTGCTGCTGCTGACTGACTGAGCATGACGTTACCAGATACTGCCATCCTACTGGCTGAAGTCTAACGTGCGACTAGATTAAGGGTTCCTATTGGTTCCCGCTATTTTCCACCACCATTTTGGATTACATCACAGGAAGGACAACGGTACCCTCTGATGGCGGTACAGTGCACTAGGTCAGTTGGACTCTGGACTTCATGTTAAAAACACCACTTGATGGCGGTACTGCCTCTAATTGTTTAAATCAAGATTGAAAATAAAGACTTGTGTTTATCCAATCCAGCACATGCCAAGTCCTTTTCCCATCAATTAATCGGAAGAGGTGGTGGTCGGTTGGCTTTGGTTAGTGGAGATAACCATGGTGTTTACATTTTCCTGATGGAATTTGAACTTCCCGCTGTTTTCTGGGAGAGGGGAGGGGAAGGTGAAGGGGAGCAGGTTAGGTTAGTGGAGGTAGGCCAATTGATATACGTTCCTGCAAAATTTGAACTTCCCACCATGATGTCATAGCGAAATTGTCACTTCTATCGCAGCCATCTTGGGTCCACCATCTTGAATAAATTTGGCAACAATGGAGAGTGGGGCCACAGCCCTGTCATTTCACTGCTACAAGCTGCTGGACTTCCAGGAGGCGACATTAGTGTCCTGGAGAGAAGTCGGCATGGTACCTATAGTATTCAGTCGTATTGTGGCATTGTCAATGTGAGGGTACGAGTGCTACAATAAACAGGCGTCGTGTATCGTTTACAAGCTACTACATTCCCAGGAGCGTTTCCATGCATGACCAAAGACGTGTTACTCTCTTGAGGAGAAGACAGCAAG
Source organism: Schistocerca gregaria (assembly GCF_023897955.1). Classification (NCBI taxonomy): domain Eukaryota; kingdom Metazoa; phylum Arthropoda; class Insecta; order Orthoptera; family Acrididae; genus Schistocerca; species Schistocerca gregaria. The sequence continues at coordinate 77,949,191 of NC_064927.1, forward strand.
GATCCTTTAGTTTTCAATCGTGACGCAGTTTCCGTGGCTTGTCCTCAATGTCAGAGTCGAGTTAACAGTAAAGAGTTAGTGGTGCATCGGATACAAGCTACTGGACTCGAAGGACTGGTTCCGTGAGGTGAACGAAGACGTGTAACTCTCTTGGAGACAACTGGGGATGAAGCCTCTAGCTTTCTATGATGATGCAATTATTATGTCGCTTCCTCAATGTCAGGGTGCGAGGTAACATTAAATGGTTGGTGGTGCATCGGATACAAGCTACTGGATTGCGAGAAGGGGTTCCATGTGGTGACTGAAGGCGTGTTACTCTCTTGGAGAGAGGTCAGCATGGAGCCTCTAGTTTTCGATCGCGATGCAGTTTCTGTGGTGCATCCACAATGTTAACAGTAATCGGTTAGTGGTTTGCTGCATATAAGCTAGTGGACTCCCGAGAGTCGTTACATGCAGTGAACGAGATGGTGTTACGCTCTTTAAGAGAAGGCAGCAATATCCTATAGTTTTCAATTGCGATGCTAATTGTTTGTAGCATTCTCAGTATTAGCGTTCGAGTTTACAGTAAGCGGTTAGTGGTGCATCACATACAAGCAATTGGACTCCCAGGAGTGATTCCATGCGGTGACCGAAAACCTGTTACCCTCTTGGAGAGAAGTCAGCTTGGAGCCTCTAGTTTTCAATCGCGATGCAACTTCTGTGACGCATCCTCAACATCACTGTGCGAGTTAACAGTAAACGTTTTGTGGTGCTTGAGATACTAAATACTGGACTCATAGAAATAATTGCATGCAGTGATCGAAGACGTGTTAGCATCTTGTAGAGAGTTCACCTTGGAGCCTACAGTTTTCATCTGCTGTGCAACTTCTGGGGGGCATCCTCAGTGTCAGAGTTGAAGATAACAGTAAACGGGTAGTGGTGCATCGGATACAAGCAACTGGACTCCCAGGAGTGGTTCAATGCGTTGACCGAAAACGTGTTACCCTCTTGGAGAGAAGTCAGTTTGCAGCCTCTAGCATTCAAACGCGATGCAGATTCTGTGGTGCATCCTCAATCTCTGGGTGCGAGTTAACTGTAGTCGGTTAGTGGTGCATCGGACACAGTCAACTGGACTCCCAGGAGTGTATCCATCCGATTACCAAAGACGTGTTACTCTCTTGCAGAGACGTGAGATGGGAGAATCTAGTTTTCAATTGCGGTGCTATTTCTGTGTCGCATCCTCAATGTGACGGGCGAGTTAACAGTAAACGGTTAGTGGTGCATTGGATACAAGCCACTGGACACCAATGAGTGGTTGCATGCGGTTGCCGAATACGTATTACTCTCTTGCATGGAGCCTCTAGTTTTCATTGACGATGCAGTTTCTGTGCCGCATTACCAATGTGAAAGTTGCAGTGAATGTGCGGTATTGTATCGGATATAAGCTACTGGGGACGAGTATTAGATTCCAGGTGGTTACCATAGCCGCATTAGCGCGTTGGAGAAATGTCAGTACGTAGAATGTAGTTCTCATTCGCGATGGAATTTCTGTATTGGTCTGTGGTGTCCGAGGGATACAGAAAACGGGCAGTTGTGCTTCGGATACAGGGTATCGTAGTGCCACGAGAGGATCCATGGGATGACCGTTTGACGTGATAATATCTCGGTGAGAATATGGCAATGAGCCTTTGTCGCATCGGCATTGTGGGATGCGTGACAGTAAACGGGCAGTGTTGCATCGGATGTAAGCTACTTGACTGCAAGTAGATGTTCCTTGCAGCGACAATCGCTGTATATGTCTCTTGGAGTGGTGTCAACCATGAGCCTGTAGTTTTCAACAGCGATGCAATTTTTGTGTCGCATCGTCAATGTGTGGGTGTGAGGAATACTGTAAACAGCAGTGTTGCATCGGTTACAAGCAGCTGGACTCCAAGGAGAGGTTCCATGCGGTGACCGTTGCCACGTCAATTTCACAGGGTGTAGTCAGCTAGGAGCCTCTAGTTTTCATTAGCGGCGAAAATTGTGTGACACGTCGTCATTGGTAGGGTGTGAGGGTTACACTAAACGGGCAGCGGTGCATTGGATATAAGCTACTGGAGTCCCAGGTGAGATTGCAAGCGGTTACTGTAGCGCATTAGCGTTTTGGAGAAAAGTTGGCATGTAGCCTGTAGTGTTGAATCGCGATGGGATTTCTGTGTTGCATCGTCAATGTGTGTGTGAGAGAGATACAGTAAAAATGCAGTAGTGCATTGGGTAGTAGCTACTTTCTCCCACGATAGGTTCAATGAGGTGACTGTTGCTGCGTCTATCTCCCTGAGCGAAGTAAGCAAGGAGCCTCTAGTTTTCGTTTGCCATGCAATTTGTGTCGCATCAACTTTGTGAGTGTGTGAGGGCTACAGTAATCGGGCAGTGCTGCATCGGATATAAGGTACTGGAGTCCCAGGTAAGAAGCCAAGCAGTTAGCGTAGCCGCATGTGCGTGTAGGAGAAAAACCGGCAGAGAGCGAGTAGTTTTCAATCGCGATGGAATTTCTACGTTGCATCATCAATTTGTGGGTGTGAGGGATACAGTAAGCATGCAGTTGTGCTTTGGATACAAGCTACGTGAATCCCATGAGAGGTTCGATGCGGAGACCTTTTCCGTGAGTCTCTCGGAGAGATGTGGCAGGAACCACGTAGTTTTCATTCGCAATGCAATTAGTGTGTCGCATCGTCATTGATAGAGTGCGAGGGTAACAGTAAACGTGCAGTGTTGCAGCGGATACAAGCTTTTGGATTCCCAGGTGATATCCCTGGCTGTTACCGGAGCCGTATTAAAGTGTTGGAAGAAACTCGGCATGTTGCCTGTAGTTCTCAATCGAAGTGGAATTTCTGTGTTGCATCGTTATCGTGTGCGTGCATCGGATTCAAACTAATGGATCCTTGAAGTGACTGTTGCCGCTTCAGTCTCTCCAAGAGAAGTCGACAAAGAGCTGTTAGTTTTCATTCGTGAGTCAATTTCTATGTGGCATCATTATTGTTAGATTGAGAGATTTAAAGTAAAAGGGCAGTGTTGCGTCGGACACATGCTAGTGTAGTCCCAGGTGAGATTCCAAGCAATTATCGTAACTGCATCAGCGTGTTGGAGAAAAGTCGGCATAGAGCGAGTGTTTCTCAATCGCGATGGAAATGTTATGTTGCTTCGTCAGTGTGTGGTTGTGAGGGATGCAGTAAGCTGGGAGCTGTGCATCGGATACAAACTACTGGTCTCCCTCAAGAGGAATCTTGAAGTGACTGTTGCCGCTTCAGTCTCTCCAAGAGAAAACGTCAAGGCGAATCCTGTTTTCATTCGCGCTGCAGTTTCTGTGTCGCAACGACAGTGTTAGGAATGTGAGAGTTACAATAAATGGGCAGCGTTGTAACGGATAAAAGCAACTGAGTCCTCAGTGAGATTCCAAGCAGTTACCGTAGCCGCATTACCGTGTTGGGTAAAAGTCGGCATATAGTGAATAGTTTCGAATTGCGATGTAATTTCTAAGCTGCTTCATCAATGTGTGGTTGGGAGGGCTACAGTAGGTTGGCAGTTGTGCATCGGATACAAACTACTGGTCTCCCACAAGTAGTTCAATGATGTGACCATTGCCGTGTTAGTCTCCCAGAGATATGTGGGCAGTGGCCCTGGGATCGTCATTCTGAATCCAATTTCTGTAATGCATCGTCATTGATAGGGTGTGAGGGTAATAGCAAACCGGCTGTGTTGCATCAAATAGAAGCTACTGCATTCCCAGGTGATATTCCAGGAGGTAACTGGGGCCGCATTAGCTAGCTGGAGGAAATGTGGAATGTGACATTTAGTTTTCTATCGTAGTTTAATTTATGTGTTGCACCGTCTATGTGAGGGATACAGTAAGTGTGCTGGTGTGCATCAGATACGAGCTACTTGTTGAGTGGTACTTAAGATAGGTAAATAAATTAGTGAAATCAATGTGAAATGAAGTAGAAATTATAAAATAAATGAAAAACTTAGTTTGGTTTAGAAGAGTTACACACTGGCAAACAGCAGGCAGAGCAGCAGTGGCAACGGCCAGCGCTTGCAAGTCAGCACGCACAGGAGAAGCCATCGCCCTCCCCACATAAGCGGAAGCTGTCGATTCAGACGTCAGGGCATCGCCTGACCAGCTCACGTGTTTCTCAATTGTCACATGTGATCAAAGGCCGTCGCCTACATTCCAAGAGCTAATGACCGACGTTAAGAAGATTCTTCGAGAAGCGTTTCAACGTGACAGAAGAGGCAATGACCGTGAAGTCGTTCACCTCCAGTGAACTGAAGTAAATAAATACGCGAGACGCAGTGGGCCCAACAGTAGTTTTCAGTTCAGTTTCGGTTCGAGTTCAGTTCCAGTACAGTTCAGCCGGTACTGAAGACCGTCATGCAGGAAGAGACTACATCGTACACAGAAGCACCAAGTCCGCCGCTGTGATGGAATAGCAAGCAGCAGCCTCGCCCCCAGAGGCGGATGTTAGAAGGTATTTGAAGGCTGATGTTTATGTAACCGGGTGGCTCGTGAGGACGAGAAGGAGACGGCCTCACATCAGCAGCCACCTGTGAGCTGGTGACGAAGATCTGACAGCCGAAGACTGGCAAGCTGGAGTCCGTTGTTCGAGTCCGGGGCGCTGGCCCTCCCCCGCCATGCCACTACGCTGGTCGACGCACAACACTGACAGACGCGGCCGCATGGAGAAGAGAAACACTGGGACGCCACCTGCAAGGTATCACCATTCGATTCACGACTTTGTTCTCAATAATTAAACAGGCCACCTCACAATTTGCGTCTCCAGTCAACTGGGCAAAACAGCTACACGAGTTACACACCGTCAGGCGTAATCAGACGCCGCCGCTCACGCAGCAGAAGGCTTCGCAACCGGACACAGCTGCCGCTCTCCCAGCCAGAACAATCCTGTAAGGAAACCATTGTACAACTCTTTCAATAAAAGTTATCTTATGTAAAAATGCTGTTTCATTCTACCTCATACCCGAGCCAAGGAAGAACCCACCCTGTCCACATGTTGTTAAGATGGTTGGTTGGTTGGTTGTTTGGGGAAGGAGACCAGACAGCGTGGTCATCGGTCTCATCGGATTAGGGAAGGAAGTAGGTCGTGCCCTTTCAGAGGAACCATCCCGGCATTTGCCTGGAGTGATTTAGGGAAATCACGGAAAACCTATATCAGGATGGCCGGACGCGGGATTGAACCGTCGTCCTCCCGAACGCGAGTCCAGTGTGCTAACCACTGCGTCATCTCGCTCGGTGCGTTGTTAAGAGAGAAAAAGTAATTTATTTAGTGTTTTTCACCCTGACATAATGCTTTAGAATCAAATGCCCTTTGCAGTAATGCTCATCCTGACAATTGACTAGCATCAAAAGAGGTTACCCAGTTACATATTGAACTCCCGCAAGAGGTTCCATGAGGTGACCGTTGCCACGTCTAGTTTTCATTCGCGATGCAGTTTCTGTGTCGCATCGTCAATTTGAGGGTGCGAGGGTTTCAGTGAAAGGGGAAGTCTTGGATAGGATAAAAGCTACTGGTGTCCCAGGTGAGATTCTGATCAGATACCGTAGCTGCATTAGCGTGTTGGACGAAAGGAGGCATATAGCGAGAAATTCTAGTCGCAATGGAATGTCCATCTTACATCGTCAATGTGTAAGTGTGAGGGATACAGCAAGCGCGCAGTAGTGCATCGTATAGAAGCTATTGCACTCCATGAAGAAGTTCCATGAGGTGATCATTGCCGCGTAAATCTCTCGGCAAGAAGGTGGCAAGGAGCCTCTAGTTTTCACTTACGTTTCAATTTCTACGTCGCATCATGATTGTGATGGTACGGGGTTTACAGTAAACATGCAGTGTTGCATCGGATACTAGCTACCAGTGTCCCAAGTGAAATTCCAAGCAGTTACGGGGGCGGCATTAACGAGTTGCAGAAAAGTCGGCATGCAGCGAGACGTTTTCAATCGCGATGTAATTTCTATGTTGCATCGTAAATGTGTGGCTAGGAGGGATACAGTAAGCGTTCAGTTGTACATCGGATACAGGCTACTGGACTCCCATGTTAACACTCGCAATTTTTTATTTTCCACAAGATAGATCTAATGATCCAGAACATACAAAAGTATCCTACTATCCCTTTTACTTAATAATTCTAATATAATATACTATAATAATAAATTAATAATTAGAATAAAAATCACCTATTTTTCATAAAGTTCCCTAGGTGAACGTAAGAAATTAAAAAGGTGAATATAAGAAATCTATTCTTTACCCAAGACTATCCTAATTCATTCTTCCTGAGCAGCAATAAAATTTTTATGAGTAGTTGTTTGTAAATATTTTTTGAGATAACACTTATTTATAATTCTGCCACACTCACAAGTAACTTTATTTTTCTTATTCCTCAATACACATTCTTTACATACAGAATATGTCCACCTGTTCGATATTGATCCTTATGAAATTCTTCAATACTTTTTGTAATAATACATTCACTACACTGTCTTAATTGTGGCTTGGAGCAGCCTAAAGTCTGCTTTAGCTGACGCTTAGTGTTGTCCACTTAAAGAATATAATTTTTTACACTATCTGAAAATTGCAAAACATCCTCACAGTGTAATACACACATTTTCTGTATTTCCGGCTCCTCTGAGCCTATGTACACAGCGCTACACGAAGACTAAGTTCTGAATTAACAGAACTGCTTCTTTTATGTAGGCTGTTATAAAGTACATACGCGAGTGTGTTGGATATTTTAGCCAGATGGCTAGCACTCTTCACACAAATACGTTATAATGACCTTTGATATGCGCACTCTCATTGGTCAATGAATGTGTGAAGTTTGGCTGAAGTAAAGGAGCTTGAAAAATGTATATATAGTATCTATTAACAAAGTATCTTCTAAGAATCAACTTCTTCCTCAATTTATATGAGGATCGAATTCATTATTTTCTTAATTTTATTCCATTTTAAAAGTGGAGAACAAGCATGAACAATTGCTGAATGTGATTTTGATCATCAAAATTAAAAACAAAAATAGAGAAAATTATATCTAAAGTAAAGTATGCTGCCACATTAAAGTAAATGGAACTTACTTCAGTGCCGTCTGTTGAGAGAAGTTAGAATCCAGTTAGTTCAGACTAATGCTCACAGATGTTTCTCTAGGTACAGTTTGATACATATAAAATGAAGTACATTTTCATACATGCAAAATGTATCTACCATGACTCAGCACTTTTGGACTTGTGATTTTCTGTTAAATCTCAAGACTATGAAAACTCGTTTTTACTATTACTTTTTTATTTTTAGAGATATTGGAATTCTGATTGCATTTTTGGTTAGGCCCTTTTCCCCTAAAAGTTTGCTACCCACAATACATGGAAGTAAGTCTGGTTGCATAACTCACAGGGGCAAGTTGCAAAATAGTTTTTCTTAATTTCTGAGTCAAATATAAACCGATTTTAAAAATTCAAAGTGCTAACATAATCTACATAAAAAGAGCTATCTAGAAAAAATATAATAAAATAAGTCGGAAATAATTTAATAAGTAAGTTACTAAAATTTTCAGTTTATATTTTTTCTATCATTCTTAAAATGTTTCAGAAATGTATATAAGCAAGAAGTTAACACTTTTATAAATTTTTTAAGTTTCTCGTTCATTTATATAGAAGCAAACGTTAATAATTATAAATTTTCAGTGAGTAATCTATGTTGTGCATCATATGCAAGATTCTTTTTCCCATAAATAATTACTTCAGCAAGTGTATCATTTGGAATTTTATCATTAAAAGTTGCACAAAGTTTCATAGTACTTTTCTGTGTAGCTACAACATTGTTTCTGCATGTCATATTGATTATATAAATTGGATAATTATTTATAAATCTAAATGGACTAATATCAATATTTGATTTTAGTACAGTACTTCTTTGAAAATCAGGAAATGCAGCATAAGCGTACAGAAAATTATTTGGCAGATTAATATTCCACATTTCTTGAGGAAAAACTTCATTTCTACCATTCTTAAAATAAATATTCTGTAGCTTAACATGATCAAATAACGACAAGTGAAATAATTGATTATTTTTACGATTTGTTTGAAATGTAACAAATATGAAGTATGGCATATCACATTCTGAAGAGTTATAGTAATTTGTAATATCTAGTTCAAAACTGATTTTACCAGATAATCTGGCAACTTCTTGTGTTTGAAGTTCATAAAAAGAAATAGGAATTTTTTGATTTTTAAGAATAATTTCACATTGTTCAACTTCATTAATTTGGTTCATATTTAACAACTGGTACACGAATTTCCATAGATTCTATAACTATTTTACCTTCTTTAGGAAGTATATCCTTTGTTTCAATTCCAGCATCATTTTTATCAGACAAACGTAAAATTGTTCATCCAGAAGATGAACTACGTGTAAAAATTACAGTTAAACCTCCTTCCCACATAATTTCCTTATAATCTTTAAAAAAATCCACCAAGTAATGATTGTGGATAAAGAACTTCATTTCTATTACTATTTATTTCTTCTGTATTAATTATATGTCCTAATCTTATTTTGTCAGTAACAGATGAAGTTAGATGAAGTAAAACAGATGAAGAAATAAAGGGATCTTCAATTCTAGATAAAATATTATTTTCTTTCTTTATCGTTATAAAATCAAACTGTTTTGCTACATAATTATCAATTAATTTTTTGTTTGATTTCCCATCATAAGTTGGATAATCTGTGCAATCATTTCCAATAATATTAAAATTCATTTACAATTGTGCATGATTTGAATAAGCCAACCATCACCAATATTTATTTCAATTTCTGTATCTTTCTTATGAACATTTAAATTATTTTCAATTTTCTCATTCACAGGGAATTAATAGAATTGATAACTTTAATTTTATTCATGACACATTCTAAGATTCTTTTAGCAGTTACTTATTTATTAAGGAAAAAATTTATTAGCATCAGCAAACCAGACTTTAGTCTGCGACTAAGATATCTCTAAAACAACTGTCACAGTAGCATCATTAAAGTCAATTAAATTATTATTTTCATCAGTTATAGTAACTTCTAAATTTTGAATTGTATTAAAAATAGGAACAATTACAGGATATTTTGGTTCATAAATTATTTGTCCACCGAATTCTGCATTATGTTTAAATGAAGCAATAATATTAGTTTCTTTATGAAAATGATCATTATGTTTTACTTACATTCCATCAGCAAGATTAAAATTTATATTTATTAATTCAAAAGGAATAATTTTAGCAACATCTTTAGCTATGGCTTTTTCAGTAGGTAAAATGATTTGATTAGTAAAACGAAGTAAACTTTCAACACTATCTGCTGCATCCATATACAAGTGTACATTACTTTCAATTCTGTTAAAAATTTCATCTTCCTTAATATTATATTAGGCTTTTTCGAATGAATAAATTTTTCTAAATTTTGAAAACTATATTGACCTATAGGAATTCCTATCGTTTCTCCATCACAATAAAGTTCATTATTTTTTGTTGTAATATTTGGTGTTAAAAAGTTGAACAAAAACCAACAAGTGAAACATTAGTATAACAGTTAATCTTTTTCTACATTTGGAAGATTTATTACTAAGTTGAAATAATCTACTCATTTACTACTGAAAAAATTATTAAATAAATGAATAAAACATATTGGGAACCTAAAGTAAGAATTCTAGAAAAATAAGTTTAAAAACAAACATGGTAAACGTTTACCAAATTTTATTAGATGTGCGATAATTGCACCACGTGATTATGGAAAAACACTATTAATCGTTGCTAATTATATTTTACCTCTAGGATGGTTAAATTAGAATAAAACTAATCACTTGTATGTTTATTCAAAAAGCTTAGATCAGCCGAAGTATCAAGAATGTATAAAACAATGTAAAAATATGGAAGATAACATTAATGAAAATATTGTTAGTTTTATTGAAAATAACGAAGAAATTATTCCTTTAGATGAATGAGAAGATAATTCAGTTATGATATTCAATGATTTCATTTTAGAAAATCAAGATATTATAAGGGACTATTTTACTAGAGGCAGACACAAAGATATAGATTCCTTTTATTTAGCACAAACTTATTCGAAAATAAGAAAAAGCAGTTAGTTACAGATAATCTAAATTTTTTAAATATCTATAGTCAAGAGGATGATAATTTAAATCATATTTATCATGAATTTGTTGGTTGAATTTAAAGTTTGATAATTTTAAAGAAATGTGTAATAAATGTTGGAATGACAAGTTTGGATTTGTCACAATAGATATGTTTAGAAAACCAAATGAAGGTAAGTTTACAAAAAAAATACAACATTTCTTAACAACATAAACATTAAACACAAACATAAACTTTAACATTAACATAAACATAAATGTAAACATAAATGTTAAACATAACTAATGTTTTTTATTCCTTAATAAATGCTTCAAAGTATGACAAAAATGTTGTTAAACAAGCTAAACAAAATAAAAGAAAGCTGAAGAATTAAAAGAACAATATAAACTTTGGAAAAAGCAACCAAGAACAGAATATGAAAAATATAAAAAAGATCAACCTGTTATTGATGCAATTAAACAAGTTCAACAAGGAATCCAAGGATTAGGAGATAATGTTCTGAAAGCAATTGAAGAAAATAGAGAAGTTGAAAAACAAATGATTCCATATCGTTATGATATAGAAGATTTTGGAGATTTATCACCAAGTAAACCATTAAAAGATTGGTCTGATGATATTCCTGGAAAATATGTTTACACATTAAGTGAATCAGCAATTCAAGATGTATTAAATAAATACCAAGAAGAAAAAGAATAAAGTGCACATCAAATTGAAAATAAAAAGATAAATGAAAGTAAAAAAGAATGTTGAAGTACATTAATTATAGTGAAGATAAAGTTTTTGGTTTAAAACCTGTTGGCATGTTTAAATATGTTGGTAATTTTCCTGTTGCATTCAGTGGAGATAAATTAAAAATTGGTGAAAAAAAATATTAAGGTACAGATGGATTAATGAGACTTTTAACTGAAAAACAAATTAGTATGGATGATATGAATGAAAAATTCGATGGTCTAGATTTATAAAATTGTGCAGATATATTATATAATTCAGGTGCATTGTATTCTGATGTTGTTGTTGTTATGCTCTTCAGTCCTAAGATTGATTTGGTGCAGCTGTCCATGCTAGTCTATCCTGTGCAAGCTTCTTCAACTCCCAGTACCTACCGCAACCTACATCCATCTGAATCTGCTTAGTGTATTCATCTCTTGGTCTCCCTCTACGATTTTTACTCTCCACGCTGTCCTCCAAAACTGAATTGGTGATCCCTTGATGCCTCAGTACATGCCCTACCAACCGATCCCTTCTTCTAGTTAAGTTGTGTCACAAACTTCTCTTCTCCCCAATCCTATTCAATACTCCCTCATTAGTTATCTTATCTACCCATCTAATCTTCAGCATAGTTATGTAGCACCAAATTTCAAAAGCTTCTATTCTCTTCTTGTCTAAACTATTTATCGTCCATGTTTCACTTCCATACACAGCTACACGCCAAACAAATACTTTCGAAAATGACTTCCCAACACTTCAATCTCTACTCGATGTTAACAAATTGTTCTTATTCAGAAACGCTTTCCTTGCCATTAACAGTCTACATTTTATATCCTCTCTACTTCGACCATCACCAGTTATTTTGCTCTCCAAATAGCAAAACTCCCTTACTATTTTAAGTGTCTCATTTCCTAATCTAATTCCCTCTGCATCACCCTCTTTTAGCTTTTGGTGATGTTAATCTTATATCCTCTTTTCAAGACACTGTCCATCCTGTTCAACTGCTCTTCCAGCTCCTTTGCTGTCTCCATTCTGTTCAACTGCATTTCCAAGCCCTTTGCTGTCTCTCACAGAATTACAAAGTCATCAGCGAACCTCAAAGTTTTTATTTCTACTCCATGGATTTTAATACCTACTCCGAATTTTTCTTTTGTTTCCTTCACTTCATGCTCAATATACAGATTGAACAACATCGGGGAGAGACTACAACCCAACCACTGCATCCCTTTCATGTCCCTCGACTCTTATAACTGCCATCTGGTTTGTGTACAAATTGTAAATAGCCTTTCCCTCCCTGTATTTTACCTCGGCCACCTTCAGAATTTGAAAGAGAGTATTCCAGTCAACATTGTCAAAAGTTTTCTCCAAGTCTACAAATGCAAGAAACGTAGGTTTGCCTTTTCTTAATCTTTCTTCTAAGATAAGTCATAAGGTCAGTATTGCCTCACGTGTTCCAGTATTTCTACAGAATCCAAACTGATCTTCCCAGAGGTTGGCTCTTACTAATTTTTCCATTCGTCTGTAAAGAATTAACGTTAGTATATTGCAGCTGTGACTTATTAAACTGATAGTTCGGTATTTTTCACATCTGTCTACACCTGCTTTCTTTGGGATTGGAATTATTATATTCTTCTTGAATTCTGAGGGTATTTCGCCTGTTTCATACATCTTGCTCACCAGATGGTAGAGTTTTGTCAGGACTGGCTCTCCCAAGGCCATCAGTAGTTCCAATGGAATGTGTTTACTCCGGGGGCCTTGTTTCGACTCAGGTCTTTCAGTGCTCTGTTAAACTCTTCACACAGTATCGTATTTGCCATTTCATCTTCATCTACAACCTCTTCCATTCCCATAACATTGTCCTCAAGTACATCGCCTTTGTATAGATCCTCTATATACTCCTTCCACCTTTCTGCTTTCCCTTCTTTGCTAAGAACTGGGTTTCCATCTGTGCTCTTGATGTTCATACAAGTGGTTCTCTTATCTGCAAAGGTCTCTTTAATTTTCCTGTAGGCAGTATCTATCTCACCTGTAGTGATACTTGCTTCTACATCCTTACATTTGTCGTGTAGCCATCCCTGCTTAGCAATTTTGCACATCCTTTCGATCTCATTTTTGAGACTTCTGTATTCCTTTTAGCCTGTTTCATTTACTGCATTTTTATATTTCTCCTTTCATCATTTACATTCAGTATCTCTTCTGTTACCCAAGGATTTCTACTAGCCCTCGTCTTTTTGCTTACTTGATCCTCTGCTGCTTTCACTATCTCGTCCCTCAGAGCTAACCATTCTTCTTCTGCTGTATTTGTTTCCCCCATTCCTGTCAATTGTACCTTTATTCTCTCCCTGAAACTGTGTACAACCTCTGGTTTAGTCAGTTTATCCAGATTCCATGTCCTTAAATTTCCACCTTTTTGCAGTTTCTTCAGTATTCATCTACAGATCATAACCAATAGATTGTGGTCAGAGTCCACATCTGCTAATGGAAATGTCTTAGAATTTAAAACCTGGATCCTAAATCTCTGTCTTACCATTATATAACCTACATGATACCTTTTAGTATCTCGAGGATTCCTCCATGTATACAACCTTATTTGACGATTCTTGAACCTAGTGTTAGCTATGATTAACTTATGCACTGTGCAAAATTCTACTAGGTGGCTTCCTCTTTCATTTCTTAGCCCCAATCCATATTCACTTACTACATTTCCTTCTCTCCCTTTTCCTACTACCGAATTCCAGTCACCGATGACTATTAAATTTTCGTCACCCTTCACTATCTGAAAAATTTCTTTTATTTGATCATACATTTCTTCTGTTTCTTCCTCATCTGCAGAGCTAGTTGGCATATAAACTTGTACTACTGTAGTAGGTGTGGGCTTTGTGTCTATCTTTGCCACAATAATGCTGTTTGTAGTAGCTTACCTGCATTCCTATTTTTTATTCATTATTACACCTACTCCTGCATTACCCATATTTGATTTTGTATTTATAACCCTGTATTCACCTGACCAGAAGTCTTGTTCCTCCTGACATCGAACTTCACTAAGTCCCACTATATCTAACTTTAACCTATCCATTTCCCTTTTTAAATTTTCTAACCTACCTGCCCGATTAACGGCTCCGACATTCCACACTCCGATCTGTAGAACGCGTTTTCTTTCTCCTGATAATGACATCTTCTTGAGTAGTCCCTGCCCGTAGATCTGAATGGGGGACTATTTTACGTCCGGAATATTTTACCCAAGAGGACGCCATTATCATTTAACCATACAGTAAAGTTGCATGCCCTCGGAGAAAATTACAGCCGTAGTTTCCCCTTGTTCTCAGCCATTTGCAGTACCAGCACACCAAGGCCGTTTTGGTTATTGTTACAAGGCCAGATCAGTTAATCATCGAGACTGTTGCCCCTGCAACTACTGAAATGGCTGCTGCCCCACTTCAGGAACCACCAGGAACCACACGTTTGTCTGGCCTCTCAACAGATACCCTACCATTGTAGTTGCACCTACAGTACAGCTATCTGTATCGCTGAGGCACACAAGCCTCCCCACCAACAGCAAGGTCCATGGTTCATGGGGGGGGGGAATAATTATTTGGATAATTGTGGTTTATTCTGATAATAATCCAAATAAAATAATATCAAGTAAAGGTAGTAAATATAAATATTTCATAAAATCATTGTTGATGATCATATTCGAAACTTAAGAAGACATACTATAGATGATTCAGAACCAAGTTCTCCTGAAAAAATAGGTGAAGGTTTAATTAAAAAAATACAGGTAAATCAACTGAATATATTTGGATGAATGATGTTAGACAATTAATTGGTAGATTAGTAGTTATTCATGGTGAAGAACTAGCTGGAAATAAGAATTATCATAATGAAAAAGTTAGTATTGCACAAATGTTAAAAATAAATTTAGTGATTTTATAATTGATAATCCAAAAGGAATTCCCTATTTAATTAGATTTTTGAATAATCTTCCACATATATTTTGGAAAAGTGATAAATATGGAAAAGGATTAGTCAGGTGGGTATTAAATAATGTTCCAATACCTGAGATGCATTTTCCAGATTATAATTACTGTGGACCATTTACTAAACTTGAAGAAAGACTAACATGTGTTGGTCCAGGAATAAATCCATTATATGAAGCTTGTAAACAGCATGATAATTCATTCAGAGATCATAAAAATTTACAAACTAGATATGAAGCAGATAAACAACTTGGTGTTGCTTCAAAAGAAAGAATGCATGCAAGTGATGCTAGTTTTAAAGAGAAAATTGCTGCAACAGCAGTTAGAGGCATTATGTATGGTAAATGGAATCTAGGTGTGGAGTTAATGTTGATGAAAATGGTTGGGGATTATAGATCTTAAAAATCTTTATTAAATTTTTAACTATATAAATGAATAACTTTACAGTTGATTACACTTTGCTACCTAGTGGCAAAACGAAACCAAAGTCAATAAAATGAAAGTTAAATAATGAACAATTAAATGCAATTGAACCATTTTTAACAGATGTTCAAAAAAGGCAAAAAGGAAAGAAAGTAAGGTGGAAATTTCCTGTCATTAAAAAGTTATTGAATATTTAACATAAAAGAAAGAAAGTAAAGGACTAACACAACATGAAGGCGGATTTTTACCTTTATTATTAGTTGCATTTGCATATTCAGCAATAATTGGTTCTTTAGCTGGTAGATCTGCAGCAGTTGCAAATGCAGTTATAAACAAAAAGAATGCTGATAAAGAATTAGAGGGAAAAAGAACATAACTTAGAAATGGAAAAGAAAGCTGGAACTGGAATAAAGAAAAAGTAATTAATAAATATCCTAATGCATTAAGTAATCTTGATATAGAGGAACTTACTAAACAATTAAAAATTAAAAACTTTTGTCATGTATATATGATTGATGAATTAGCAAATAAGCCATTTAAAATTGAAAGTGGTACAGTTAATTTAGATAATCTGATAATCCAGGTACAATTGGATTTGTTATTGTAAAAATGAAGAAAAAAATTGTTTTTGATTCATTTGGTGGTAATACACCAAAACAGTTAGTTAACTATTTAGGAAAAAATGAACTATATAACAATACAGAAAGAATACAAAATTTTGATGAAGTAATATGTGGTCATTTATGTTTATTCTTTTAAAAAATACTATGTGATGATTAAAATTTTAATGATATTTTAGATTTAAATAAATGGACATATTTGGAAATAAGATACATCTAATTAAACAAAATGAACAAATAGTTAATACAAATATATTAAATTTAGAAAATATTGAAAGTATTATTAAACAACTACAATCATCAATAGATCCAAAGATAACTAATGCAATTAAAAAATTTCATAAAGTATTTTATGTTATATAATATTGGTTTTAAAGGTAGAAGACTTGCTAATGTAAATAATCCAATTGATGCAATAGATGTAATTAAGAAACAATGCTTAGAAAAAGAATATGTTGCAAAACCTGAATACACAAACATTTGAACACAATTTAATAATTATTTTACCGCAAAAGAAATAGAAAAAGCTTTATCAGATTATTTTAGGAAAAGAGATTTTACTCCATGCATAGTACAGTTAAGCAATTTTACAGAAAAGGTATATGTTAAACAAATAATTGAATTTACTTTTATGATGGGTGGTGAAGAAAAAATGTATAATTCTGTATAAGATTTCATACTCAAAAGAATTATTATTGTTGGTAAAAATATAAATAGAGATTTAAACTTCGATGATTTGACATAACCTTCAGTGTAGCTAATAAGCTATATAAAATAAATAATAATATTCAATCAATAATGCTACATAAATGAAATTTTATAACTGTAATATTGAAAGATTCTGTTAAAACTGTTCCTGTAGATGTAATTATATCTTTATTTCATGATACAGAATTCACAATGTGAAGTTTAAAAAAAATTATACTTATAATTTATTTTATTTTATTTAAATTGACCCCCCATGAACCATGGACCTTGCCGTTGGTGGGGAGGCTTGCGTGCCTCAGCGATACAGATGGCCGTACCGTAGGTGCAACCACAACGGAGGAGTATCTGTTGAGAGGCCAGACAAACATGTGGTTCCTGAAGAGGGGCAGCAGCCTTTTCAGTAGTTGCAGGGGCAACAGTCTGGATGATTGACTGATCTGGCCTTGTAACAATAACCAAAACGGCCTTGGTGTGCTGGTACTGCAAATGGCTGAGAGCAAGGGGAAACTACGGCTGTAATTTTCTCCAAGGGCATGCAACTTTACTGTATGGTTAAATGATAATGGCGTCCTCTTGGGTAAAATATTCCGGACGTAAAATAGTCCCCCATTCAGATCTACGGGCAGGGACTACTCAAGAGGATGTCATTATCAGGAGAAAGAAAACGCGTTCTACAGATCGGAGTGTGGAATTTCAGAGCCGTTAATCGGGCAGGTAGGTTAGAAAATTTAAAAAGGGAAATGGATAGGTTAAAGTTAGATATAGTGGGACTTAGTGAAGTTCGGTGTCAGGAGGAACAAGACTTCTGGTCAGGTGAATACAGGGTTATAAACACAAAATCAAATATGGGTAATGCAGGAGTAGGTTTAATAATGAATAGGAAAATAGGAATGCGGGTAAGCTACTACAAACAGCATAGTGAACGCATTATTGTGGCCAAGATAGACACAAAGCCCATGCCTACGACAGTAGTACAAGTTTATATGCCAACTAGCTCTGCAGATGATGAAGAAATTGATGAAATGTGGATGAGATAAAAGAAATTATTCAGGTAGTGAAGGGAGACGAAAATTTAATAGTCATGGGCGACTGGAATTCGTCAGTAGGACAAGGGAGAGAAGGAAACATAGTAGGTGATTATGGATTGGGGCTAAGAAATGAAAGAGGAAGCCGTCTGGTAGAATTTTGCACAGAGCATAACTTAATCATAGCTAACACTTGGTTCAAGAATCATAAAAGAAGGTTGTATACATGGAAGAATCCTGGAGATACTAAAAGGTATCAGATAGATTACATAATGGTAAGACAGAGATTTAGGAATCAGGTTTTAAATTGTATGACATTTCCAGGGGCAGATGTGGACTCTGACCACAATCTATTGGTTATGACCTGTAGGTTAAAACTGAAGAAACTGCAAAAAGGTGGGAATTTAAGGACATGGGATCTGGGTAAGCTGAAAGAACCAGAGGTTGTACAGAGTTTCTAGGAGAGCATAAGGGAACAATTGGAAGCAATGGGGGAAAGATACACAGTTGAAGAAGAATGGGTAGCTCTGAGGGATGAAGTAGTGAAGGCAGCAGAGGATCAAGTAGGTAAAAAGAAGAGGGCTAGTAGAAATCCTTGGGTAACAGAAGAAATATTGAATTTAATTGATGAAAGGAGAAAATATAAAAATTCAGTAAATGAAGCAGGCAAAAAGGAATACAAACATCTCAAAAATGAGATCGACAGGAAGTGCAAAATGGCTAAGCAGGGATGGCTAGAGGACAAATGTAAGGATGTAGAAGCTTATCTCACTAGGGGTAAGATAGATACTGCCTACAGGAAAATTAAAGAGACCTTTGGAGAGAAGAGAACCACGTGTATGAATATCAAGAGCTCAGATGGCAGTCCAGTTCTAAGCAAAGAAGGGAAGGCAGAAAGGTGGAAGGAGTATATAGAAGGTTTATACAAGGGCGATGTACTTGAGGACAATATTATGGAAATGGAAGAGGATGTAGATGAAGACGAAATGGGAGGTAAGATACTGCGTGAAGAGTTTGACAGAGCACTGAAAGACCTGAGTCGAAACAAGGCCCCCGGAGTAGACAACATTCCATTGGAACTACTGACGGCCTTGGGAGAGCCAGTCATGACAAAACTCTACCAGCTGGTGAGCAAGATGTATGAGACAGGTGAAATACCCTCAGACTTCAAGAAGAATATAATAATTCCAATTCCAAAGAAAGCAGGTGCCGACAGATGTGAAAATTACTGAACAGTCAGTTTAATAAGTCACAGCTGCAAAATACTAACGCGAATTCTTTACAGACGAATGAAAAAACTGGCAGATGCGGACTTTGGGGAGGATCAGTTTGGATTCCGTCGAAATGTTGGAACACGTGAGGCAATACTGACCTTACGACTTATCTTAGAAGAAAGATTAAGAAAAGGCAAACCTACGTTTCTTGCATTTGTAGACTTGGAGAAAACTTTTGACAATGTTGACTGGAATACTCTCTTTCAAATTCTGAAGGTGGCAGGGGTAAAATACAGGGAGCGAAAGGCTATTTACAATTTGTACAGAAACCAGATGGCAGTCATAAGAGTCGAGGGGCATGAAAGGGAGGCAGTGGTTGGGAAAGGAGTGAGACAGGGTTGTAGCCTCTCCCCGATATTATTCAATCTGTATATTGAGCAAGCAGTAAAGGAAACAAAAGAAAAATTTGGAGTAGGTATTAAAATTCGTGGAGAAGAAATAAAAACTTTGAGGTTCGCCGATGACATTGTAGTTCTGTCAGAGACGGCAAAGGACTTGGAAGAGCAGTTGAACGGAATGGACAGGGCCTTGAAGGGAGGATATAAGATGAACATCAACAAAAGCAAAACGAGGATAATGGAATGTACTCAAATTAAATCGGGTGATGCTGAGGGAATTAGATTAGGAAATGAGACACTTAAAGTAGTAAAGGAGTTTTGCTATTTAGGAAATAAAATAACTGATGATGGTCGAAGTAGAGAGGATATAAAATGTAGACTGGCAATGGCAAGGAAAGTGTTTCTGAAAAAGAGAAATTTGTTGACATCGAATATAGATTTATGTATCAGGAAGTCGTTTATGAAAGTATTTGTTTGGAGTGTAGCCATGTATGGAAGTGAAACATGGACGATAACTAGTTTGGACAAGAAGAGAATAGAAGCTTTCGAAATGTGGTGCTACAGAAGAATGCTGAAGATTAGATGGGTAGATCACGTAACTAATGAGGAGGTATTGAATAGGATTGGGGAGAAGAGAAGTTTGTGGCACAACTTGACTAGAAGAAGGGATCGGTTGGTAGGACATGTTTTGAGGCATCAAGGGATCCCAAATTTAGCATTGGAGGGCAGCGTGGAGGGTAAAAATCGTAGAGGGAGACCAAGAGATGAATACACTAAGCAGATTCAGAAGGATGTAGGTTGCAGTAGGTACTGGGAGATGAAGCAGCTTGCACAGGATAGAGTAGCATGGAGAGCTGCATCAAACCAGTCTCAGGACTGAAGACAACAACAACAACAACATTTAAATTGACAACATTAAGCCACAGTTAAGACAGTGTAGTGAATGTACGATTACAAAAACTATTGAGGAATTTCATAAGGATAAATATCGAACAGGCGGACATAGATATGTTTGCAAAGAATGTGTATTGAGAAATAAGAAAAATAAAGTTACTTGTGAGTGTGGCAGAATTGTAAATAAGTGTTATCTCAAAAAACATTTACAAACAACTAAAAAAAATTTTATTGCTGCTTAGGAAGAAAGAATTAGGATAGTCTTGGGTAAAGAATAGATTTCTTATTTCACCTTTTAATTTCTTACGTTCACCTAGGGAAATGTTTGAAAAGTAAGTGATTTTTATTCTAATTATTAATATATTATTATACTATATTGTACTAGAATTATTAATTATTAGGTAAAAGGGACAGTAGGATACCTTTGTATGTTCTGAATCATTAGATCAATCTTATGGAAAATAAAAAATTGCGAGTGTTAACGAGTAATTTTTTATTTTTTATAAGATTGGTCTAGTGATCCAGAACATACAAAAGTATCCTACTCACAAGGCAATTTCTGAGATGCATCGCAATTGTCAGGATGTGAGGGTTACAGTAAATGGGCAGTGCTGCACCGAATACTACCTATTGTAGACCCAGGTGAGATTCTAAGCAGTTACCATATCCGCATTGGCGAGTTGGAGGAAAGTCAGCTTATACCGAGTAGTTTTCAATCGCGATGGAATTTGTATGATGTATCGTCAATGTGTGGGTTTAAGGGATACAGTAAGCGCGCAGTTGTACATTGGGTACAAGCTACTGGACTCCCACGAGTGCTTCGATGTGGTGATCAGTGTAGTGTCAGTCTCTTGGAGAGAATTCGGTCAGAAGTCTCAAGTATTCATTCACGATGCAATTTTTGTGTTGCATCGCAATTGTGAGGGTTTGAGAGTAACATTAAGCGGGCAGTGTTGCATCAGATACAACCTACTTGAGTGCCAGTGAGATTCCACGCAGTTACCATAGCCGCATTAGTGAGTTGGATAAAAGTCGGCATACAGCGAGTAGTTGTCAATCACGATGGAATATCTATGTTGCATCGTCAATGTGTGGGTGTGAGGGATACATTAATCATGCAGTTGTACATCAGATTGAAGCTACTGGACACCGAAGTGTGCTTTGATGTGGTGACCTTTGCGTGTCATTCTCTCGGAGGGAAGAGGTTTCAGGAGCGTTCAGTTTTCATTCGCGATGCAATTGCTGCGTCGCATCATCCTTGTGAAGGTGCAAGGGTTACAGTAAATGAGCAATGTTGCATGGGACACAAGGTACTAGAGTGTAAAGGTCAGATTTCAAGCAGCTATTGTAGGTGCATTACTGGGTGGAGAAAAGTCGGCATATAGCGAGTAGTTGTCAACTGCGATGGAATTTCTATGTTGCATCGTCAATGTGTGGGTTTGAGGGATGCAGTGAGCGTGAAGTTGTACATCGGATACAAGCTACTGGATCCCCATAAGTGGTTCGATGTGGTGACCACTGCCCTGTCAGTCTTCTGGAGAGAAGAGTATCCATGAGTCTCCGTTCATTCGTGGTGCAATTTCTTTTTCGCATCATCCTTTTGAGGGTGTTAGAGTTACAGTAAATGCGCGAAGTTGCATTGGACAGAAGCTACTGGTTTCCTAGGTGGGATTCCAAACAGTTACTGTATCAGCATTAGCGATTTGGAGAAAAGTCGGGATATACCGAATAGTTGTCAATCGCGATGGAATTTCTATAATGCAACGTCAACGTGTGGGCGCGAATTACGCAGTGAACGACAAGTTGTGCATTGGATACAAGCAACTGGTCTCCTACGAGTGTGGTGGACATTGTCATGTCAGTCTCCCTGAGTGAAGAGGTCGAGGAGCCTCTAGATATCATTCACGATGCAATTTCTGTATAGCATTGACATTGTGAGGGTGCGAGGGTTACAGTAAATGGTCAGTGATGCGTCGGATACAAGCTACGGGGATCCCAGTTGAGATTCCAAGCAGTTACCATAACCGCTTTATCGAGTTGGAGAAAAGTCAGCGTACAGCAAGTAGTTTTCACTTGCGACGTAGTTTCAATGTTGCATCGTCAATGTGTGGGTGTGAGGGATACAGTTTGCATGTCGTTGTGCATCGGATATTAGTTACTGGACTCCTACGAGTGCTTCAATGTTATAAGCGTTGCCGCGTAAATCTATCGGAAACAAGTTGGGGAAAGGCTTCTAGTTTTCATTCGCGGTGCGATTTCTGTGTCGCATCGTCATTGTGTAGCTGTGAGGATTACAGTAAAAGGGCAGTGTTGCATTAGATACAAGCTACTGGAGTTCCAGGTGAGATTAAAAGCGGGTACCGTGTTGAAGAAATGTCAGCCTAGAGCGAGTGGTTTTCAGTCTCTTTGGAATTTCTATGTTGCATCGTCAATGTGTGGTTGAGAGGGATAGACTTTGCATGCAGTTGTGCATCGGATATTAGCTACTGGACTCCCACGAGTGCTTCGATAATATGACCGTTGCCGCGTCAATCTTTCGGAGAGAAGTTGTTAAGAGGCCTCCAGTTTCCATTCGCGATGCAATTTCTGTGTCACATCGTCGTTTGGAGGGTGCGAGGGTTACAGTAAATCGGCAGTGTAGCGTTTGATACAAGGTACGGGAGTCGCAGGTTAGATTCCAAGCAGTTACCGCGTTGGAGTACTGTTAGCCTAGAGCGTGTAGTTATCAATCGCGATTGAATTTCTGTGTTGTATCGTCAATGTGTTTTTGTGAAGGATACAGTATGCGTGTACTTGTGCACTGGATACAAGCTATTGGACTCCCACAACTGCTTCGATGTTGTGACCTTTGCCGCGTCAGCCTCTCGCAGAAAAGTTGGCAAAAGTTTTCATTCTTGATTCAATTTCCGTTCGCATCGTCATTCAGAGGGTGCGAGGGCTACAGCTAATGGGCAGTGTTGCATTTTATACAAGCTACAGTAGTCGCAGGTGAGATTCCAAGCAGTTAATGTAGCTGCATTAGCGTGATGGAGAAAATCCTGCATATGGCGAGTAGTTTTTAATTGCGATAGAATTTCTATTTTCCATGGTCAACGTTTGGGTGTGAGGGACACAGTAAGCTTGCAGTTCTGCATCATATACAAGGTAGTGGACTCCAGAGTTCTGCATAGTGACCCCGAGCATGGTCAGTACTGGCTCATATTGACACATTGACGTCTCTGGTACTGCCGAAGGCTGCTGCGGACGTACCATCGCCCTTGCACCCTCCTCCCGTTTCGTGCATTAGTGAGCAGTCTCAGGGGCAGGGGATGGGCCTTGACTCGACGGTTGTGCCTACCGATGCTTTAGTGCCTGATCATCTGGATCCCCAGGCGTCTTCGGACACCGGAAATCACGTGCGGAAGCAACAGTCGCCAAAGCGACGTTGCATACGGCGAATCGCAGGACTCAATCTCAAGACGATGAGGGCTACATCTCTCAAGATGTTCTCCCGATGGACAATTCTATGGTGGAAGCACCAGCCTGTTTCCTGCCCTCCCTGCCCATTGGAGGTACAACCATCGTTGCATGCAAAGGCGCAGTACCTATGAACTGTGAACAGCACTCTTCCACTGCCAATGTGACAAAGCCTTAGCACTCTACAGTTACGCCCCTGGATGCACATCATCCTCGCACCTTTGCATGGTCTGACGATATAGACGACGAAATATCCATCGTCATGACAGCAGCGAATGCTACTGCTCCAACTCATAACTGCTAGTCGACAGGTTACTAGATGGGGATGTGCAGCCTGCTGGGACAACGTTCCTGTTCGCTGTTGCTCTTCGTGTCTCCGTGAGGGTCTCAGTAGTCCCAAACAGGATTGGTTCCATCAATGTGAACACCACTGGTACCTTCGTCAAACTACAATTTCTCCGCGAAATTGAATCGTTGGACCTCAATGTTCTGTGGAAATTTCACTTCCTGTCTATCGCTATTTTTCTTGTCTCACGGCGTGTGCTGATAGTGGCAGTGGGACAGCTATCATTTTAAAGATAGGCATTGACGTAGACAACGTGGTTTACCTACCATCCGCTAGAGGCCTTGCTGTGGTTTTCAAAAGGGGCCAATACGTCAATGTTTACACTCCCTCGGGCACGGCCAAGCGACGTGAATGGTCGCGATTCCATTCAGGCCGATGATGTTCAACACTCTGACATTCCGAGGGCTTTGGGGCTGGGATAGGCAAGCATTCTACGAATTCCAGTGGGAGGAAAGGTCAGGTTTCATTAGTTCTTTACACATTGGCTCCTTTGGTTGCGTGCCTCTACGATCACATTATTCTTGATGGCGACTTCAGTTGTGTGCTATCGAAAAAGGACGAACATATCCATTTCACCTCATGCCAGTAACTCAAACTGCTCGTACATGAACGAACCTACCTGGGACTGTGTCAGTGGTGATCGAACTGGATATATGTACTACCAGCCATTCACCAAGTCGTCCTGACCTATTCTACGTTTCCCAATGAATCGCAACTGCCACGCTTGACGCTGAGATGTGGTCTACCGCCTTCTCCGACCATATCGCACACATTTGCACTCTTTAGCTCCAGAGGCAGAAGGTGTGGCGGGGTCGCGGCTTAGGAAGCTGAATGTCGCCCATCTGTGGAATGCAGGTAGGTCGTAGAGACGATGCAGAACAACGGTGTGAGACGCCTTCCAGCGTATCCTTCAACACTCCGGTGGTGACTCGACTGCACCAAGCCTGCTTTACATCGTTCGATGATGAATTGCGGTCGTGAGAAAATGCTATTGCAACGACATACCATGGAGTACTATTTCACAATTCTTCGCGCAATCCCAGGCGAAAATTAAGGAGAAAACAATTTCGCTTATGTATCACCGCCTTGAAGGCGCAATAGTACGAGCAAGATGTCACGATTCGATATTAGGAGAACCCCTGTCCACGCATAATATTATCTGAGACAAGCAGCGGTGTCGGAGAAAGCTGGTCAACGCCCTCGGCATGCAAGATGGTTGCCGATTGACGTCCGAGAATGACATCACAGACGCCTTTTGGATCACTGCAAAGAGTTCTAAGCAGCAGAGGACCAGAACATGGCGGTGATGACTGATGTCCTCAGTTCGTTGGCAGGAACCCTTGACGGGGCTGCTGCGGAAATTCTTACAGCGACTATTACACCTGATGACGTGGCTGATGCTCTTCATATGGGTGTGGAGAACAAAGCCCCAGGTCCCGACAGCATTCCGCTGGAGTTCTACTGCATATTTCACGACATCACAGCATCACGCTGGATGGCGATGTATGAAAAACTAATGAAACCTGACCTTTCCTCCCACTGGAATTCGTAGAATGCTTGCCTATCCCAGCCCCCAAGCTCTCGGAATGTCAGAGTGTTGAACATTATCGGCCGGTGACCGTGTCAAATCGTGACTTGAGGATTTTTATCCGGATTCTTGCCGCTCACCTTCGGTGAGTCATTCCTCAAGTCATCTCTACTGATAAACCGTGCTTTGGGGGTGAAATAATATTCAGACGACGCTAAGCGATTATCGTGACATCATAGCCCTGGCTTACGACTTGCCACAGTCGCGGTGCCTTAGTGGCAGTGGACTTCGACCACACGTTTGGTAGAGCAGAGTCATGACTTTTCCTTCGACAGATGGGCTTCCCCCGCACATTTATACACATCGCCTTGGGACTCCTCCGAGGTGCCACACTGCAAGTGCTCGTCAATGGCCGTGTGGTGGGCCCTATTAGCTGTGGTCAGTCCGTCATGGATGTCCGCTGTCCATCCTCCTTTATACCATCTGCCTTGAGCCAATGTTACACAGTTTGAGGAGCCAGTTGGCAGGGATAACAATCTGGGTGCACTCTTTCATCTGCCGTGCATATACACATGACGTGATGTTCTTGGTTCTGTCAGAGGATGAATACGAGTGGCACTGGAATGGATCAACCAATTTGGTTCAAATGGCTCTGAGCACTATGGGACTTAACTGCTGAGTTCATCAGTATCTTAGAACTTATAACTACTTGAACCTAACTAACCTAAGGACATCACACACATCCATGCCCGAGGCAGGATTCGAACCGTAGCGGTCGCGCGGCTCCAGACTGTAGCGCCTAGAACCGCTCGGCTCAACCAGTATAGGACTGCTGCGGGAAACAGTGTGCTATTGCTATGCTAGTTGTCAGAGGTCTTCCAGCAGGGAGTGTGACTTCATTGCCATTAATGGACAAGCTCTAATGTCTGGGGATCACCTTCACGAGTGATATACAGCTCACGATCTCATTTAATTATAAACACCTGCTTCGAGCGTCCGCACGAATGTTAGTGGCAACCTCCTGAGAGCACTGAACATGTTACAACGGGTGGATTTTGTAAACACTCATCTGGCCTCGCGTCTACTTCATTTCGCAAAGATTTTACCACTGCCAAAGGTACTGGGGCATTTGGCTGCTTTGTAGGGGCGGATCTTATCTTCAAAGTCCCCTTTGACACACTGACACTTCCTCCTCGAGATCGCGGCATCGGCCTTGTCAGTTTCCAAGCGAAAGCAGCTGCCCTTTACGTAAGTATGACGGTTAAATGGTGGACCCGCCGCCGAACCAGATTATGGAAGCCCATCGCTCCTGGGTAGCCCATATTTCTTCCTCTCTCTCCCTTCCCAGGACCTTTTTCATCGAATACAGTTATGTCCACGCCGACGTGCCTAGTACCAGGAATCCTACGGTGCGTGATATTTACCGCCTAATAATGAGAAATCATACTAGGAATGTTGTGGAAAGCCGATATCCTATGATCGCATATCGCGTGGTTTGGCGTTCAGTGCACCATGTCCTCTACCTGATAGCTGTTTGTTAATGGAAAACAGACGACACTACATCGTCTACATGCCATAAACACAAAAGATTCGCCTCTATGCTCTCGTTGTCAGACGCTTGATACGGACGAACATCGACTGATGCGTGGATCTTCTGTAGAGATGTGGCAGCCGATACAGAAAATTCTTCGCACGGCTCCCCATTACATTACACCAAAGACACTTCTGTTCTCAGATGAGACTTACTTGCCACGTATGAAGATCAATGTGGTGAACTGGATAAAAGGCCTCTCGATCTCTTATTTGTTCTGTGAAGGCGATAAGGGTGTTCTTGATTTTTGGACGTTCCTGTAAGATCGCTTTATTTTTCTTATGCACCATCCGCGATACCGTCAATACTTTGTGGGTAGTGCTTTCTTTGATCCCCCCTTCCCTCCTCCCCCTCCCTCCACTGCTGGGGTGTCCCGGGTATGAGAAGGTGATTTCAGTGCGCTTGTGTAACACCAGGACTCGGTCCAATGTACTGGAAATATTTCTTCCGGAAGAGGTGCCCAGGGCACGCCTGATGCCTTGGGATTCTGAGTTGGGGGGGTGCAGATAGTATTTTGTTTGTCCTGCCAGGAGTGTGTTTCTTTAATTCCATTTGTGTTTTGTTTGTTGTTGATGCTAATTGCATATCATTATTTTTCGGGTGGAGGGCGTCTTATGAGGTAAAGAGATATGATACATGCTCTGAAAAAAGTGATTTTGAAAAAACATACTTATTTACATTTTCAAGCAATATTTTTTTATTTTAAGAAGAACAGCGTCTTTTGTTTTTGAACAACAGAGATTTTTATTTGCATTGTCATTACCTACAAGATTTTACTCTTGTAGTGGGCGTTAAATTTTTATTCTGTGCAAGGAAGACGTTGCTTTTTATTAAAAGAAGAGAGCATCTAAAATAGACAAAAATGGGTAGCGTGCAAAAAAGGAGGGTATCGTCTAAAAAAAAGGAGGTGACCGCTTGCGTGAAAAAAGTAAAAAAGAACTACTTCCACGAAGACTGCGTGGATTGGTGCTACTTCACGATAAAACAGAACAAAGTAGGTAGAGGGCGTAAAATCACTCTGCCAATTAAGCACATTTGTTGACTTTTGTTTTTCCATTCTATAAGTTTCAAGCTCTTACAAGAAGTTAAGAGCACGTCCTCTTCCACCCTAAGGAGAATATGCATATTATTTTCAACACTCTTAGTAGAATGTCCAGCTTCTGATAAATGTTGCCTAAAACCAGTTTTTTTTTACGTGGCTGTGAATGTTCTTAAACCTTACGTTAAAACAGCGGCCAAATTGCCCCATATTATCATTACTACAGTCAATCCTGTATACTCCAGAGCCATCAGATTGGTCTTTCGTCTTTTTCCGTTTATGTTTTACTCGCAGTTTTAGGGTGTTGTTAATGTGGAAGCCACATCTACTATCAGATTTCCTGAAACATTTTTCTGCTTCTAGGGACATTCTGCCTTGAAATTTCACAGGAATAGTTTTCATTCTTTCTTTATTGGTTCTAGTTTCTAGATGTGAATGTGTCAGTCTACTGTAAGGGCGCGTGACGTATGTATTCATTCATTGGATTTCTTTAGCCACTTGTGGTAATTTTTGTATTATTCTGTGTACTCTGGAATCAGTTTATTATTTGTCTCATTATCTCATATATCGCCACTTGAGCGTACCTGAATTACTGTCACTTAAGTTTTCCCTTTTTAACAATATAGCTTTTGTCGTATTTTAATTTATTGCATATTATTATTGTAATAGCTTTTACACCTCATAAGCCGACTACAGACATCACTAATGGCATCCCTCTTTTTATTTCACATCACACATTGCGACATGTGGCAAGCTTGCGACACAAACACTTTGTGGCTATTGTGCGGCAGTTTGCTTTGTACAGTATTGCTGCTGACAATATGACTCTTATATATATACGTACTATAATTTCTATGTGCATCACGTGCGGGTGATGATTTTGTGTTTAGCAGTTGACGACTCCACTATGGCTCCAGTATATTAGGACATACTTTTTTTTAAAATATAAAACAGGTGTGCCTCGTCATATTTAAAGCACACAATTTTCAGATGGATGTCAATAACATTTTTCATCTTGGCCTGTTTTATTGTTTTAAGGTGTAGACAATCTACAAGTTGCATTTGTGTTTTTTCCCGTATTTTGCTGCAGATATGAAGATGGTTATTGGAGAACAAAACCAGTAGTCTGGGGATCTACAAGTTTGTGACCACAGACGTGAAATAAAAGAAATTTATTCTACATTTTCGGGTCACTGTTCTATTCGTGATCATGTCGTAGCTTGTGAAAGAAGGTAGTTCAGTCTGAAGTGGAGCTTCCTTAGAATAACGGCACTGAGCGTTGACACAGAGAATTGATGGAGACAGGTAGCCTACGAAAATACAAAAAGCACGTTCCGTCCTCTATGCTTCGTGTTCAGGGGATACAGTGGACAGAATGCGGCAGTCGTCCCAGCACAGCTTCCACGAAGTCATTTCACAAGAGTATGCGGCTCAGCAGTCTGGGGTGTCCCTCATGAGGATCTGACATTCAAGATTTACAAGCCACCGTCATTAGCGGAGACTTCTCGGGATTCCCTGAAAATGAAGATTTTTGGGACAGGGCAGTGATGAGGCGCACTTCGAAAGCAACGGCAAACCCAACAGGCATTGTATTCGAGTTTCGGGTTCAGAACATCCTCGGCGGATCATTGAGGATGTCAGAGATTCTTCAGACCTGAACATCCTCATTGGTATCTTGTTTTTTTGTTTGCAGAAATAACTGTAATGCAACACTCTTATCTTGACGTGTCCCAGATGTGGTAGACATCAAAAGAGGACTTCCGAAGTTTCAAATTCCAGGAGGATGGAGCTCCAATCCAACTTCCACAGAAAGAACTGTGATGCAGTACTTGTATTTTGACATGCTCCAGATATGGTAGGTACCATAACTTGAAGAGGACTCCCGAAATTTCAAATCCTAACAAGATGGACTTGCGCCCCACTTCCAGAATGAGATGAGAGGGTAACTGAATAAGCATCTTCCACAGAGTCGAATAGGTCACACTGGTCCTGATGAAGCGTCGCTGCGGTGTCTCTCTCCAGACGCGATACCACGAAATTTCTCTTCCTCGAGCTTTGTTAAAGACGGCGTATTAGTCAGACCATTTGCTCGAGATATGATGGAGCTACGAGATGTGGATCGCAGAAGCCTTTGTTGTTACACGACACATGTTGATTCGAGTATGGGAGGATGTGGATCACCAACCAGATATCTGTCATGTGACGAAGGGAGGCCGTATTGAATGTTTGTAAGGTAGGTAAAAAAACTTGACTATGTTGCCTTACTTTTATTGGAAAGGGCAAATTCGTTTTTGGACAGCCAGTTCAATGGCTCTGAGCACTATGGGACTTAACTTCTGAGGTCATCAGTCCCCTAGAACTTAGAACTACTTAAACCTAACTAACCTAAGGACATCACACACATCGAGGCAGGATTCGAACCTGCGACCGTAGCGGTAGCGCGGTTCCAGGCTTTAGCGCCTAGAACCGCTCGGACACACTGGCTGGCAGACAGCCAGTATTTCGTTGTTACATTGTACAGCGTATATCGACACCGAATAGCAGCGAGTCCCCTGTGGAAGGTGAATAGCGGACAGGCTAAAATGAGCTAACTAGTTTCTTATTCCGCAGCATGGATGCGTGCCTGGTGACGTTCCGTTGCAGAGAGCGCAACGGAACCAGCCGGGCGCGCCGGCGGAAGGACGGAGGACGACCACTTGCTACCAACCGGCTCATACGGCCTCCACACCGCACCGACAAAAACAACACCGGCCAGCAGAGAAACCTCCGTTTAAAAATCAGTATGGGTTCCGTAACCAGAGGTCTTGTGAAACACGGCTCGTTCTGTTCGTCCATGAGATTTCCGTACACAATGTCGTCCAGTTAATGCCGTTTTCCTTGATTTCCGGTTGGCATTCGCTACAGCTCCGAGGAAAACACGTCGTTCTCAACGCGGCGAAATCGACACATGTGAAGGTAATTTGTGGAGTACCACAAGGCTGTGTTTTAGGGCCGTTACTATTTGCAATGTACATAAATGGTGGCACGCCGATGGCTCCACGAGGCTGTCCGATGGCGGTGCTGCTATCTGCTAGCCAGGAATGTGGGTTGGTGGCCGATCGGACACCGAGCGTTCTGTTACAACTAAAGTAAATGAAATTGCACGTAGTGTACGCACTCTAGCACTCTACTTTAACGCTTGGGTTAGAAGAAATGGTTTACACTGGAAAATATGATTTACTCACGGTTGGCAGATGCAAGTTAAAAGATTTTGGTAAGGCCTACCAGCTCTCCAGTTGTGTTATATAAGACACAACGAAAACGTAACTGTATCACGGAAGTACATTCAGACACATGCACAAAAAAAGTTATAGCACTATAAAAAAGAAGCTATTTTTGTAGTCAGTGTAGTATCAAGAAGCAATAGTGGTGGCGTTCAGATTCAGATTTGTATCGTGCAAGCATTAAATCTTCAAAATGAATTTAGCGTCACTAGTTCCAATTCCGTAACGTAGCCAGCAGTTACTGCTCCAAATCCTTATTTATTCTCTTCCAAAATTGGTCAAATATATTGATAGATTTTAAAAGTTTCAATTTCATACTTTAACCACAAACTGACTTCACTCAAAATTACCTTCGGTTCTAACGGTTTCTGCAGGAATGGCAATCATTTGACGCAACAACCTTGATATCTAATTGACTGTAGTGACGTCATTGTTTTTGACTACCTCTGAGAGTTAACATTTCATGCATTTTTTATACATTATACACTCCATCGTTTCCTGCACTATTATATAAACGGAAACAGGAAGAGTCAACTGCAAAAAAAAAACAACATTCCTTAATACGACTGCATTTTATTGATCTATTCATTTGCAGGCAAACAGAAATTTCGAGGTCGAGCTGACTTTCCGACCAAAACGTTAGGTACTGTAGAGCAGTTCGGTGAACTGCCTACATCCACAAACAGGTTTGTGCTGCTGCCACACTGGTAGGAAATTCTCTCGCAGCGTTATTAATTATTTCATAAGTACTGATCTAATGAACTGGCTCCTCCATAAAATCATTATTTGCAACTGTCCGCTGGCATTTGCAATCTCTGACTGTTCATTCCTGTGTTCAAGAGCAAAACAATATGTCTGATTTATGTAGTGCAGCAATGTCTCTGCAATCTCTGACTGTTCATTCCTGTGTTCAAGAGCAAAACAATATGTCTGATTTATGTAGTGCAGCAATGTCTCTGAAATGTTAACAGACACAATCCCATCCACCCACCCATCCTCCGACACACAATATCAAAAAGAATCGGAAGATTAAAAAAAATCACAACTGTTATGGTTATAGAAATATGTGAGTGAACACAAATATCAAAAAGAATCGGAAGATTAAAAAAATCACAACTGTTATGGTTATAGAAACATGTACGTGAACAACGTGCTGTTGGAACAGCAAACACTCTAGTTTTACATGGTTTCTGCTAGGTAGCAGCAACCCACTTCTGTTCTAGTAAAAATGCTCTCCGGATAACAGTAAGCGTTTTGTTTTAACACTCTGCTCACTGCGGGTCAGTTATAACTGTTCAGCATGATTTTCGCACTAGGTATTTTCTGGATGCTCCTACAGCGTAGAGCATTAGACAGCAGCATGAACAATTCCGGGAAACATTTGTTT
The DNA here is from genome assembly GCF_023897955.1 of Schistocerca gregaria. Classification (NCBI taxonomy): domain Eukaryota; kingdom Metazoa; phylum Arthropoda; class Insecta; order Orthoptera; family Acrididae; genus Schistocerca; species Schistocerca gregaria. The sequence goes on from NC_064927.1 coordinate 77,981,915, forward strand.
GTTTAAGGGCAAATCGCCGGCCCGACCCCGAGTGTCTGACACAGATGTCGAACGCATCCGCCATAGTTACACAAGGTGTCCGCAGAAATCCAATCGCCGTGCAGCTCGACAGCTCAACGTGCTCAATGTCCGTCTGGCGTGTGTTGCGTCGAGGTTTACTCATGAAACTACACAAAATTCATCTATTGGAAGCTCTTCGTGAAGACGACAAACAACAACGTGTGCAGTTCTGTAATTTCGTTCTAGGCAAGATGGAGGATGACAGTTTTCTTCCACGCTTAGTGTTTAGTGACAACATTCCATTTAAATGGAAAGGTGGACCGTTATAATGTGAGAATATCAGGTACGTATCAAACGCATGAAGTTGTATAACATGAGAGGGACTCCAAAATTGAATTTGTCTTGCGTAGTTTCATGGGAAAAGGTGTATGGCCCGCGTTTCTTTGCCGAGAACACTGTTACGGGAAGCACATATCTTGATGTGCTTGAGAACGTCCTTTTCCCACAGTTGGAGACTGATTCGAACGACTTCATTCACCAACAGGATGGGGCGCCGCCACACTGGTGTCTGGAAGTGCGGAAATTTTTAAATGAAAGGATTACTGAATGATGGATCTGTCGCATTGGACCAAATGATTCGGCCTTACATTACAGGCCTCCAAGGTCACCGGCTAACCGTGATTTCTTTTCGAAGAATATTCTTAAGAATGTATTTTATTTACTAGTGATTCATCAAGACTATTAACACATTTAATCACACTATGTAAGCATGGAAGTAGTTGCCAGGGAGTAACTGATGAAATCAACCAAATTCCTTTTAACAAATGAGAATTTTATTCACTTTAATACTGCCTGAAAGCAATTTTTTAAAGAAATAGATTTAAGCACCCTCTAAATATCAAAGTTACAATTTATTCGGAGGCTAAGAGGGGAAAAAAGTTGACTGTATGAGCCTTCGGGCAGAGAATCTTGCCGCTCCCTTTTGACACGGCTGTAGTTACGACCACTCACGACAGCATCTGAAAGACTATACTGGTGCAAATCTGCAACACACGAGATAACTTTAAACTAAGAGTTTTAACAATTTACACAAGCGCACAAACTATGCACCCCCCGTAGGACGGATGGAAATCATTCAAAACACTAACAATAAAATATTAACCTTGCCACCGTAGGTGCAACTTGATTTTAAGTTCTAAGAGAAGTCTTACCGGGAAAGGGTGACAACTTTATATACTAAAATGATGATTTAAATAAAAGCCCATGAATTGCAATCTTATATAAAATTCTACAAGGTTGGCCTTGTGGTGTCACCGCCAGACACCACACTTGCTAGGTGGTAGCCTTTAAATCGGCCGCGGTCCGGTAGTATACGTCGGACCCGCGTGTCGCCACTATCAGTGATTGCACACCGAGCGCCGCCACACGGCAGGTCTAGAGAGACTTCCTAGCACTCGCCCCCAGTTGTACAGCCGACTTTGCTAGCGATGGTTCACTGACTTCTACGCTTTCATTTGCCGAGACGGTAGTTAGCATAGCCTTCAGCTACGTTATTTGCTACGACCTAGCAAGGCGCCAGTATCCGTACTATTGATATAGTGACCCATGTACCATAAAGAGCGACGTACTCCATTAATGGATTAAAGTTAAGTATTCCACCAGCTACGTCCGTTCTTCTCAATTCTAATTCCCTTGTCATGTTCCAGACCTCACGCCAGCCTGCGTGAGCTGAGACGCGTGCATTTCGGCCTCCTTTAGTTCCCAGAGGTTGGCTCTCCTGCCAACCACATCAGGCCAAATAACAGTTAAGATGCTCTACAGTACACAGATACCGCCTCTCAAGATCATAGGCAATAATATCAAAGTTTCCAAAGACCAAAACGTATTTCAGGTATTAGGCTGTTACACTCCAAGCAATAAATTCGTTAACGCACCAAACCCGACGAACATGACGGAGGCAGCTACTAACGTACGGTAGTTTGATAGATTACCGAACAACCCACCCCTACTCCACAAAGTAAAACGGACTACACAATTTATAAACCACCACCTCCCCATGGGTGGACAAACGTAGATGAATGGTCGGACGACCCCAAAGTAAAATGGCTGGTGACCTCACCAAGAAAACAAGTAGAATTTAACAAAAAATCAAACAACATATAACCAATCACTTAACTTCTAATAAACTGCGATTTCTCGAGAAGACTTGGCGCAGCACCCTCAAATCGCTCTCCCGAACTGTCGGCTGCCAGCCGCTTCGACGGATGCAGGAAGGCGAGCCGATCTCCTTTCTCACGGCGTCGCAGCTCACACCGGCCAGACTGATGTCGTGGGTTGACTCCTGTTGCTCTCGTGCCGCGAAGTCACTACCCCTCGCTATACGCAGGGGCCCACTGAACTCACGTGGCGACCTCACATGCGCCGACGCTCAAGACGGGCAATTCATCTTGTCTCTCAGTGCGCGACCGACCAACCGATCGATCCAACCGCCATTGCCTGAGCAAACTCGAGCAGACTGGCGGCCTAACGAGCAGACTCAGGTGCAGGAACTAAGCCCCGACCGGGCGACCACTCGCTGAGTTCTGTTACTGGCGGAGTGGAAGGACTCTCATTTTGCCGGCTTTAAAGGTTGATCCGAACGACAGACATACTAGCACTCCAAATGACAGACCGACACAAACTTCCTAACAAATACGTACGAGAGCAGACTAGCAAGCTGGGGAGGAGAGACTGACACAGACTGACCCACTGGCGAGCTCATAGCGCCCCTTAAATGCACGTGAACAGGCAACCTTTCCCCTTTCCCACCAGAGGGAGACACCAGAGCTGCGACTGCCACAGCGGCGCCACCACCAGAAACGGAGGGTGACTGCTTCACACTACGCGCTGCGGTGCGCTCTTCAAAACAGCAATTTTTACCACGGCTCAACCGGACGTAACTGTATGTTATTATTTCTCGTGTGGGTTTATAAAAGACTATGTTTTTGTGTCTCCGTTACCAACAACAGTGAAAGAACTGAGACACCACATAACAGCAGCTGTGGAAGCTGTACCTCAAGACAAGCTCGCTCCAGTGTCAATACAATACATCTCGAGGGGGGCATATTGAACACCTATGAAAAGGTATGAAAGAAAACTTTTTGAGTTTCTGGTTCATCAAAAAACAAAATCTGTTGTATATATATTTATCAGTTTCAGGAACATAGACGTGCAAAATCGGACGATTCTTTTTGGTAAATCCGGTACATATATATATATATATATATATATATATATATATATATATATGTGTGTGTGTGTGTGTGTGTGTGTGTGTGTGTGTGTGTGTGTGGCGTGTGTACGGTAAGGCCTTCGGTACACACACCATCAGATTATTTGACTTGTCACTCTAACAAAGTAGGCGAGTGTCAGCAATATATCGCGTGGTCTTATCGTAGCGTGTTTATCTTCTGCCGTACCACTTGCACGCTTAGAGTAGCAGATTGACGGTGACCAACTTTAAACAGAACTTGATTAATTTTCACACACATTTATTAAAATAATAAAAAGCATAAAAATTACGAAACCTGATTCTGGATGCTGTTTACTATTGACAATCTGAAGTTCATTTGGTCTTGGTACGTTAATATTATTCTCACATATCCCTGATACTTGACAAAGTGTCTATTCATTTATCTTCATGGCTATGTACAGGAATATGGTATTAGGCGCAGACTGAAACTTGACTATAGACTGGTACAGAAAAATGCAGACTGGTACAGACAAATGCAGATTGACTAATCGGAGGTCTGTACATATGTTATAATACCTCGCGTGTTAAGGTATCACTGCGCGAGTGTGATCCACGAGGAGAAAAGGTTCTACGTTAGCAGCAATCTCACTGGCTGCATTACATATTAAAAAGGGATCGGCGGAAGCAGAATTTGGTCTGTCTCTAAGGCAGCGCCATCTCGTAGTGAAGAGACGGACGAGTGCTGCGCTTGCACTGTAGTGCTTAGCGGGGCGCTGACTATGCGGAACTATGTACACAACAATATATATATATATATATATATATATATATATATATATATATATATATATATATATCGCTGTTACAAGTCGTATATTTTTAGGTTGTTTCTTACCTCCAACTAATATGTTGCAACAGCAAATCATTAAAGCTTATTTTCTCTTGGGCGGCAGGCCAGATGTCGAAGTGTGTACACATAGGCACAAAACCGCTAGTCTATATTGACAGGCGTACTCCATTTAGTGGTGCAGTTACGACCATGCAGAAAAGATCAGCTCGTAAAACTAATGATATGTTCATCGGAAGGCTGATTGACATAGCGAGAAAACAACCAACCCTCTAATGTGTGCACATATTAAGGTACCACATATGGAGATATCTGCACTTGTACCTGTACACCCTATATACATTCTTTTCACTACACATACTACTACTTTCACATAATTGAAGTCATTAATAAAATAATCGAAAATGTATGATTGAAGAGTAATAAAAGGATAATAATATTTAAATCGTTTCACCCGCCATTAACATGTTGCACTGGTTGTTAATTTTATAAAACTTTGGCACAAAAGTGAAAAGCTTCACAGAAAATTACTTACCAAACTGAAATCGAAATGAAAGGAAGACTATGTAGAACACCTGAAGCATTTAAACCAACATATTAACTTTTTTCTATATTTTATTAATATAGTCTCGAATCTTTTTGGACTGATATGGTAGATGATGTAGAAACGGTACCAGGCGGTCATGTAAGCCTAAACGGCTGACGTGAAGTAGTGGGTGTGCCCCAGTCAGTTGCTGGTGCTGGTAAATGTAAGAACACCTCAGCCAATTTCCAAGTGACGAGTGTGCAGAGAACTGGACAGAGTGTGCGCTTGGAGTGGTGTACCTAACAGAAGGCCTTGCTCACAGCGTAAGATTTGCACATCTTCAGCAGGCCAAACAATACGGAAACTGGATAGGAGCTAACTGGAGGCGAGCTGCGTGTCTCGACGAGTCGTGGTTTTGTCTCTTTTCAAATGATGCTAGGGATCGAGTGCAGTGACTACCCAGAGAAGCACCTAACTTGGGGTGTGTGTGGAGGCTGTAGTACTGGCTACATGTGACGTTTTGGGATTGTTTATCGTACCAGGACTGGGGCACCCATTTAAGTTACCATTAACATGGACCGGCATCTTTGTTTCGACAATCCCGGTGAACCAGATTGGTCCTTTCTTCTACATTGTCATTACGAGTATGCTGCGGACCTTACCGTCTTCCGAGGTGACGACATCCGTGTTTGGAGGACATACATTCCTACTGCGACCTCGATTATCCCAATATGTGACCTAGCCTTCATCTCATACGACATGTTTGAAATGTGGCAGGCAATTTCACGTGCATTTTTCATTTAATATAAATATGATTCAGTAAAAAGAATAATAAAAATGTTGATTCCTATAGCAATGCTTATATTAAAGTACAATGGACCACAGTGACTGCACTATCTGGGCGCTCCCTAACTTCATTCGTATATCTTTAACGTGGAGCTGGAATCTGCTCTCCTATATTCTCTAGGATTATTTCTGTATGCGTGGGAATTCGCAGCTTGCCAGATTTGGGTCAGAGAACGAGGAGAATGCAGCGAGAAAAGCGGCTCATTGCCTCAAGCCCAGAGCGGAGGCTCAGGTGTTGTCTTCACGGAAGTCGGGACGCTCATGTTTTGGAGAGAACCCTTTTGAAGATAATCATATTACACTTTTCGAGAAAAAAACCTGGATTGCAGAATATAGTGACCTTGCCTCGTGAGCTTTCTAACTTCAGAGAGCCTCTGATATGAGGCTAGTTCGAATGCGTGCCATTGGTGAATTTGCAGTGGAATCATGGACATGTATGGATTTTCTGCTATTGGCTGGCATATCCCGTTTCGTGGGAAGAAATAGTAGGGTGTAAGACTGAGCCGGATGTATTGGGACTGACCGGAGAGACACAGAGGTATGCACATCTTGGGCAAATCTGGAAGATGGAGGTCGTGAGGAGTCACGTGCGCATCTTGCGCGCATCAGCTGCTCACTGGAGATGGAGAGATGAGAGAGGACCAGAGTTCTTACAATGGCAGCCCGACTATTGTCCTCTACTGCACAGCCATGTACGCCATAGCAGCATTCAACGTGACAGTTGGTGAATAATTATGTTGAGACATTTTCTGGTCTGCATTGACAGAAACCATTACTTTAGTGAATGTATGAGTTATTCAAAAACTGCCAGTGCCATAGTCACTGTATCCTGAGAGTAATGGATAACTTTCACACCGCAATTACCGTCAGAATGCCATATCTCTTGTTGGTTCAAGTAACGCTACAAATCAACAAAACCCACTAGTTAGACTTTGCATAACGAGTTTGTGAATCATTTTATATTCATTCACAATGGTTTTGGAATAATTAAGTTTCTAACTCAATAAATTACTGTGTTAATCGAAAGATTGTATTAAACGACTTCCATTCATATTAAATTATTTCTCTGTTCAAACCTTCTCTTTTGGATCTGTAGCTACAGTCTTAAATCATTTGCACTATCCATTATAGCATTGCACGCTTAATTATATCTTACTTCTTAAAGGCGTGTCTCGCTCATACTCAATTATCTGGGTTAGGATAATATTTCACACACATGGAGTTTCACAGAAACTGGCGAACCAATACTCTGGGTTCCGAATCGGCATCTTAAATGTCAGGGTTTCATGCAGTTAACATTCATTATGTGATTTGTCAAGAAGCAGCTCATCGTACTGTGCTAGTTTTTAATACTTGATGTCACGAATTAATAGCTCACGTAATTTCTTTTCTCTATCTTCATGTCTGTGCTTCACTACATTCTGTTCAACATCTGATGTTTTATCTGTTTTGCAAATCATCGTTGCAAAATTTTGGATGGGAATAAATTCTGTCGCGGAAACCTACAGTAGGATACAGTTACTAAAAATATCAGTGGTAATATAGACTGAAGAGGCAAAGAAACTGATGCACCTGCCTAATATCGTGTAGGGACTCCGCGAGCAGGCAGAAGTGCCGAAACACAACGTGGCTTGCACTCGACTAATGTCTGAAGTAGTGCTGGAGGGATCTGGCACCATGAGTCCTTCAGGGCTGGCCATAAATCCGTAAGAGTACTAGGGGGTAGGGGTCTCATCTGAACAGCACGTTGCAAAGCATCCCAGATATGCTCCATAATGTTCATGTGTGTGGAGTTTGGTGGCCAGCGGAAGCGTTTAAACTCAGAAGAGTGTTTCTGGGGCCACTCGGTAGCAATTCTGGAAGTGTCGGGTGTCACATTGTCCTGTTGGAATTGTCCAAGTCCGTCCGAATGCACAATGGACATGAATAGATATAGGGGATCACACAGGATGCTTACTTACGTGTAACCTTTCAGAATCGTATCTACAGGTATCAGGGGTCCCATATCATTCCACCTGCACACGCCCCACTCTATTCCAGGGTCTCCAGCAGCTAGAACAGTCTCCTGCTGACATGCAGGGACGATGGATTCATGAGGTTCTCTCCATATCCGTACATGTCGATCAATTTGAGGCGACACTCGTCCGACCAGGCAACATGTTTTCAGTCATCAACAGTCCAATGTCGGTGTTGACGAGCCCAAGCGAGGCGTAAAGCTTTATATCGTGCAGTCATCAAGAGTACACGGGTGTCCCATATTGACGACGTTCCGTTGAGTGGTTCGCACACTGACTCTTGTTGATGGCCAAGCACTGAAATCTTGGCATGTTTGGAGAAGGGTTGCACTTATGTCACGTCGAACGATTCTCTCCAGTCGCTGTTGGTCCCGTTCTCGCAGGATCTTTTTCCACCCTCAGCGATGTCGGATATTTGATGTCTTAGCGGACCCCTGATAGTACGGGAAAATCCCAAATTCATCAGTACCTCGGAGATGCTATTTCCCATTGCTCGTGCGCCGACTATAGCACCATGACACAACGTTCAAACTCACTTAGATCGTGATAACCTGCCACTGTGGCAGCAGTGACCGATCTGACAACTGCGCCAGACACTTGTTCTCTCATATAGGCGTTGCCGGCCGCACCGCCATATTCTGCCTCTTTACATAACTGTGTATTTGAAGAAGCATGCCTATACCAGTTTCTTTGGCGTTTCAATGTAATTTTATGTCAACTTTTGTGTTGCGTTTTAGTATGTAGTCAGTTTTTAATGTTGACGCAAAGTAATGTCTGACATGAATTGATTCAAAGTAGTAACAAAGTAGACAGCATAATGAAACAAGATAAGGCTGTAGGTTTCTGTGAGTCTGGAGAGGATCAAATAATTTATCCCACGAAAGAGCAAAGCGATCACGAAGGTAGTGTAACAGATAGCATCGGATTAGAAATTGAGGACGTTATAGTTCGTGGAAATATACATTAAGCAGAAGGCGAGGTCGCACCACAGCATGTGGTATCGGTGGTGATAATTCGCGATTGTGCGGAAGAGGACAGCAGGGAGCTGAACCAGGTAGCGATAGATTTCACTGTGATAGGAATAAGTGCACCGTCACCAAACAGAACTAACGAGATGAAGATTGTAAAATCATAATGTTTTTGAGAGGGATAAGAAAAAGAAGTAAGGACATGTGAGAAAAGATAACGGAAGAAAATTAATGCTTGGGAGAAAATATAAGGAAATGAAATAACAACATGTGAGAAAATATACAGCTGGAAATAAAGCAATAAAATATGGGCATGGGAGAAATCTGGGAAACAAGGGGAAAAAACGAAGAAAATTTCTAAATTTGTAGAAAAATCGAAGAAAATTTCGGAGAAGGTGAAGGACGATGCCCAGGAAGCAAAAAAAACAATGCAACAGAGGCGTAAGTAGACAGTAAGAAAACAGAGAAGAACATTCACGGGGCAATCTTAAAGATAGGAAACAAAGTGAGTAACTTAATAACCAAACTGATTTAAGACACAGAAGAATTGTAGACAATTTCCAGTCTACTTGGTGTGCAAATGACAGGAAGTTGCAAAGAATAAGGACTTATTGCCTTTCCAATCTGATGTATATGGTGTTTAGGAAGTTTTTGTCTCGTAACATAGAAGAATCTTAAGTGGTATTACTTTTTGTATTAACTTTGAATTATTTACATTTTTAATTTCTTGGCTTATGTGATATATTTTACCAACCCTTCGTACTTGTTAAGTAACAAGTTTTATATGTACTTGGATGTTTTCTATTGTATTGCAATTTTTGTACGTTATAACGAAGGAGAATGAAGTATACTCCCATAGATTCTATTTTTGTAAATTAATTTATTTTCTGTTTTTCATTTTTCCTTTACAGTGTATCTTAGTTTATCTAATCTATTTCAGCAATACATCATAATATGGTAAATTACCTTTTACACTTGTGTCAATAGCAGTTTAAGCACTATGGCATTTAATAGTATATGCCTGAACGTTTTTACATAATTATATATAATTATATATATATAAACGGCAAAGTCATGATTGACTGACTCTCATTGTCCACGCTCAACAGCTATGGATAGAAACCAGTAATCTGGAGAGGGTCTTGATCTAATACTGTACACCTCGTTTATGGAGGAATTTTCATCCCTAAGGGGAGGAATTAAAGGATCAAATGCCTTTGGAAAATATGCCACTATTAAGGCAATATTGATGCGTGAACTACGAAAATTGGTGTTTGGTTTCTGAGCGAGAATAAAAATAATACGTGTTGCAGCATTTTTGAGAAAATAAATGTTTCAGTGATTTTGGTAATACAACTCCAAAGGGCGGTCAAATAGAGCATGATGATAGTTCAGCATGAATAAATTTTAACGCTGGAAATATGAAATTCTGAATGTGCCTTCTCAGTTGGAAATAAGAAAATTCGTGTTTCATTGTTTTCGGAAATTCAAATTCTAAGGGGTGAAATGGGGGATGAACTTTCTTATGATAATATTTGATTACAAAATCAGTTTAAAGCTGAAACTATGAAATTTTGAATTTGGTTTCTGAGTTGGAATTAAAAAAAGAAAGTACTTATTTTACTTTTTTGGAAATTCAACTCCTAAGGAGGGTGCAATAGAACCAGACTGATTCACTGACTCATCATCACCCAACCAAAATTTTGAGAGAGTATGGATATTATACTGTAAGCACTGTATAAGAAGAATCTGTTACAAATTCCACTCCTAAGGTGGTGTAACAGAGGATGAAAGGCTTTTTGAAAATAAGTCGCTACTAAGACAATTTTGAAGTTAAAACTATGAAAATTGGTGTTTGGGTTCTCAGTTAGAAAAAAAATAATTTCAGCGTTTTTTCAAATTCAACCACTGAGGGGATAAAATAGTTGGTGAAAGTTTTTTTGAAAATAAGTCATTACTAAATAACTACCAAATCATTTTAAAACTACCTTAATGGAAATCGGTATTTGACTTCTTGGTTAGAAATAAAGACGTCATATCCAGTGTTTTTACAAATCCTGCGCCCTAAGAGAGTGAAATAGGGGCTGAAAAGATTTATGACATTATTTCATTTTGAACTGATTTTTGAAAGCTAAATACATGAAAATTTATATTTGACTTCTTTGGTCGAAATGTAAAAATACGTGTTCACTGTTCTTGGAACTTTAATCCCTATGTGCGTGAAAATGAGATGAAAAATCTTACTAAATTGTATTAAAAAAATTCTTTAATCTAAATCTGTGAAACTGGTACTTAGCTTCTCGGTTAGATATAAAGAAAGATATTAAACAGATAGGTCATGTTATCATGTGCCATTACACGCCTTCTTAGCATATGATTCTGTGCAGTGGTGCAAGTGGACGTGAATTTGTTGGGATTTAGATATTTATAGTTGCTTGAACTCAGAGAACATCCAAACGAGATGGTGGTTCCAGATGAATGGTTGTCTGCGGTATTTTGATAGGCGCGTGAATGGTATATGTTGCGGCGGCAAACAAGGTTGTTTGCGAAGTGAAGTATGACAGTATGAGCGATGACTATTGGAATATAAGTTGCGCTGCAGAATATTCAGGTGTTCATCAATCTGCAAAATCTGATCTCCAGAAAAAGCATATGATCAAATATGGCATATAGAGTTTTGTAAATTTGATTGATTGTTTAGCGGACAGGAGAGAAGAAGAGGTGATGGATAAAAGGATGACCAATAAGAATGATGGACAGACAGACTATAGAGAATGCTGTAAATGGTATGTAAAGGTAAAAGGAACAGTAACGCATTGTTACAGAAATACAGGTATGTACATTCATATGGAGTTTAAGGTAACATGGTGAGCATCTCTGCTGAAATTACTGCATTAATTTTTATTGAGAGATAATTCGACCTATGGGTAAACTTAGGTAGGACCTTGTACTACGTTATAACAATTTTTATCTTGAAGAGAGTTTTGGAGCATATAAGTGTAATGCAGGAAATGTCTGGAAAGAGAGTTAAACAATAACATGAAATACAAAAATATCGTGCCACCCAACAGTGGAAACTACTGACTGCATACAAGTATCTTGGTTTTGTTTGAAAACTAATTGTGACTTATAGTTTATTTGTATGATCTACACGAATCAGTAGATTTACTGCATAAGCAAATTAACTAAGCATGATACACATAAGGCATTGAACAAAGGGAATGGGAAATGTAATTTGACCTATGGACAATCTGAAGCAAGATCTTGTCCTGTGTTGTGAAATTTTTTGTTTATGAGAGAGTATTGGAGCATATAAACATAATGAAGGAAATTGGTGCAAAAGAAAGTTAAACAATAACATGAAATAGAAAAATATCGTGCCATCCAACAGTGGAAACTGCAGACTGCGTACAAGTATCTTGGTTTTGTTTGAATACTAATTATGACTTATAGTTTATTTGCATGATCTGCAGGAATAATTAGATTTACTGCACAAGCAAATTAACTACGCATGATACACATAAGGCAATGCATGAAGGGAGAGGGAAATCTACTAATTTACTAAATACTTATAAATGTAATATCGTGCTTATAAATATAATATCCCTTTTCGATCAGCGACTTCCTCAGCCATTCATAATAAGAAACAATGATGAAAAAACGTTATTGTACACCACGTAAAATTAGATGTTGTGAAGATTTTAATGTTCGTTAACTCACACTTCGTTTTTGACCTTGCGGTCCTTGTTGTGTACAAAGATTTTCATGGATATAATGGTCAGATTGTACTGCAGACTATAAAAGAATCATGTGCCGAGCCTGGTGCTAAAGACTGTACAGAATCGCGAAGAGTGGATGCATGATGACGGCGGCATGCGGTGTGCTAACAGGTGCCGACCAGCAGGGCTCACACCCAGAGAGAAGTGCACACTGGCCGTGGTCCGACTGCATGTAGCGGCCAACATGCCCACCCCAGCTAATGGTGGCTGCAGTCAAGGTCGGTCAGGCCACAGCGGCAGGCGACTTTCGCCAGGGTACTCACATGAATGGCACACGGCGGATTCGGAGCCACAGCGTGGAGATCCCATCAGATGATGGGCAGTTGACCACAAGTGACTTGCTTCTGGTGACCAAGGTGAGCAGCTGTCTATAATGATAGATTACCCAGTCTCAACAAGGGCTTCCCGAGCATTATGGGGGCCCTCATAACTGGTAATGACGGCACTATACCACAACGAACGAACATTGCACCTCAGAGAATTCGTGACACGGTGCGTAATCAGTAGCACTACATGAACTGACCTTCCCTCCTGCTGGAGCCCAGGATCCATTAGCTGGCTTTTACGACACTACAGTACTGGACCTTTCAACCATTATCAGTTTCAATTTCTTTTCCCTCAGGGAGAACTTCCTGATGCTGTCTACCGTCACACTCGCCATAAATCAGTACACCCTTTCCAACTGAACCCTCGGATAGAGGGAAATGACTGATCGAGGTACTCCACAGCTAATTTCTGTGCGGGTCTTGTGAGCAGGTTAGCAACACACTGTCGTGGTACAGCTGGACTGACAACTATACAACCAACACCAGTCACATTGCCATGAACATTCGCGACACTACCAGCTGCTCCTTCCTGGACACACATCTGTGGCTAAGGGCTATCATGATGTGAGAAGGCTAGCCACGTTATCACTGAGCGAGCTGATGTCACACCCAGCGTCACTGTCACTCCTGTCTGGAATATACCTAGGAAGACTGAAAGGAGGCACACGAGCTGTCCACTGTATTGTCTGTGTATCTGCTAGATGCGACACAACCACAATGTGACCGACAACCAGATGGAAATGCATCAAACTAAACTGTGTGAATTTCCCCCCCTTCCCTCCCCAGTGAACACCATCTAAACTCGTGCGGCAAAGTGAACCCCAGTGCATGCGTGAAGTTCCAAAACAATACAACCCAAAAGATCATGTTCGATCTCAGTTTTGTGTATTTTGTCATCATTTATATTGATATAAATGTCTTTCTAAATGTTTCTTGTCATGAATTATGTTGTTTTATTCTGTTTATTTTGGTGTCTCGTGTCTTGTCACTGGATCCTAGATGTAATAAGTTTACTCATGTTTATAATTAAGAATTCCACGATTACACAGTGGTTTATTTCTGTGTTTGACTGTCACTGTCAAACGAGATCAGGTACTGTCACCATGTTTTCATAATCAAAGTAATTTAATGTGTCCAAAAAATTTTAATGATATATTTAGGGATTGATTTAGAATCCAGTTAGCTGGTTCTGTATTTTAAAACGTGTAGTAATAGAAAAATATTTTAATTGTTTTATTATTTTATGTTTATATATAATATTATTTTATATTATTATATTTTAATCAATATTTTACACTTCGCATTTTACCAACTACATGTAAGGATGATATGCACAAGCATATTGATTTTTACAAATATCTCTGTAGTTTGGAATCTATCACAGCTGGTGTCACCACATGCACAACAAGTAATTAATATTCACATTTTGTAGGTGATATTTTTTTATTTATTTGTTTAACCTAGGCCCATAAGACCCACTCTTACATCAGACCAGTGTTTCACACACACACACACACACAGTGTATTTTTGTGTCACAGTTTTCTAAGAAATAACAATTGTAATACGACAAATACTATTAAAATGAATTGAGTGTATGAGGTGGCAATGTGAGTAAATAATACTGAATATAAACTAATAAGATCAATAGTGATAATACTTATAATACTTCTGCTGCCACAAATAGTGATAATAATAATAATAATAACAATAATAATAACAATTATACTATCAACTACAGGAGTCATACCACACAATATCCACCAGTACCTCAATGCAATACAGCTACATCCGAACTTATATATACAAGTACAGAAATCTGTAATTATTGATACATGTTCAATTACCTGAAAGTTCCTAAATGCAATATAACATATACCCTACAGTTAAAAGGAAGTCACGCTTGATCAAGGTCCGCGTCACTTTCTACTTTTAACCTGACATAACGTCTGAGATAAGAAAGAAAGAAATAATAATAATAATAGTAATAATAACGCCAATACTAACAATATAATAGTGACAGATATAAAAAGGTTTTATAGGTGTACAAGATAGATGTTTCCTGATATAGCGAGTTCTCGATGAAAGGAAATTTAAGGAGACGGGATCAGCTAAGAACAGTGGGAAAAGAGGAAGATCTGGCAGGAAAGAAAGATGTACAAGAGTAATGAGTACATACAAGGGCAATGGTAATCCTTATTGTTGCTTTAGTAGATATTTCATCAACTGTATTCTGGAACTGGAGATATTATTCAAATTATTCCAGGGTCAGGTTCCTGCTGTTGAGAAGGACATCGAGAAAGTTGCTGAATGATGAAGTGGAACGGAAAGGTTTTTGCTCTGATGGGAACAGGTGTCTTTGGGATGTTGTACAAACAAGACCGTTAAGATTGTGGGGAGATATGGACGACAGTGTACGTTGATAATACAGTGGAGAAAACAGAGAGTAGGGAAACCTTTGGGCTTGTCTGCATACAGCCAGGATAACTGTGCATATGATGGTGAAATATGATCGAAGAGCCAAACATCGCAGATATAACAAACACAGGCGTTCATGATCTGCTCCATGCGCTGTGGGCTTTCCTGAGAAAGGTCTTGCAGTCTAACACAGCTGTAACCAATAATTGGAAGTATATCTGTTGCACTTAGATAGAACTTGCAGAGAAATTTTGGCTGCTAAGTTTGGCAAATAAAATGGCGATGTCAGTAGTGTCAAAGGCTTTGTTGAACTCTGAGAAGCACAAGATAGTTGCCTGTTGTGCATCTACAGCAAGCTTCAGGCTACTTTTATTAACGTTGTGCTGCGATGTTTACGGAAATCTGTTTGGTATTCATTGTTCGCATTTATGTACTTTGTAGTTGCTGGTGGTGGACTATATAATACTCTATGGCTTTAGACACTGCAGGAAGAATGCAAGTAGGTCGTTAATCAGGGGGTGATGTAGCAACGCCCTTTTAAGTAGTGGCTGTTTTCAGGCCTCAGGGAAAACACTTGTGGTTAAGGAGTGGTTGAAAATATCTGTTATAGTGAGTAGTAGTGGGTCAACATTAAGCTTCATCATTTGGACTGTGATGCCATTATGTCCAGTAGATGCTGATCTGATATATATGATGGATTTTTTGATGGTTTGCGTGTAACATACTTCAGATAGAATTTTTCGTGGCTACAATCGTTTATCTCCATGAAGTAATCAATGAGTCTCTGTTTCGTTTGTGGTTCAACTGTGACTGTACTATGAAGTACTGGTTCCGTTCTTCAGCTGGGATTAGGGAATCAGCCGTAGATTTTCCTTTACCTATACGAAGACGATACAGGTTTTTGCGTAGGACAGGTAGTCTATTTCTGTAATGTGTGGGCGCGCCAAAGTTTTGCATTTTTCGCAGCTCGACTCCTTGTAAAGAACGTTATTTTCAGGCATGAAGCATAGTTTGTATCCTTGACGTGCAGCGTCTCTGAGATTCATTATTTGTCTCATTTCTTCAGTTAGCCAAGGTAAAGGTTTCCTTGTTACTTTTTCCGTCTTTAGAGGAGCATATTTGTCTTATAGTTGAGTAAATAGCAAACCCAGGAAGTTTATCGTTTATGCCCAAGAAGTGAATAGAAGACGCCCCCAAACTATTTATTCCACCTCAGTGGCAACTTCTGGTAAAATAGTGCGTTTGAAGTCTCGTTGCGTAGTCAGCTGCGATTTCTGTCCGGTCCATTCTAGCGAGTACGTCATGAAAATTGTCATGGATAGACAACTCAGGTGCATATATTTAAGAGATCCAAACTACTCTGACTGATGACCTCAGATGTTGAGGCCCATAGTGCTTAGAGCCAAATTCCTCTGTTTGGAGATTTAGCTGCAAATATGTCCCTGGAAGTGTGACTACTGTCCGTATGATGCATAAGAGCAAGTAAGCAGCAACAGGTTTGAAGAAGAAGACACGAGCTAAAATTTCATGCTGGAAGGACTACTATGTAGAAAATTGATGACAGTGACATCAGCTATAATTATATGCTTGAAAGAGCAGTTTCACTGCAGCCAAACCATACTAGTTTAGGAAGTTTGTTGAGGACATATATCAGGCAAATTCTGTTAGGGAAATGACATCCGTGAACACATATTGCACTAGTTTACATTCATTACTGTTGCATGTGTGTAGCACTGTAGACGAAAAATCAGAGTGTAGCTATCTCGATTTTCCCAACCTATGGGAATACTTGGCTTGAGCCAGATCTCTGATGGAAGTATTACATCGCTGTCTGTGTCTTGAACAATATGATGGAACTCGTCGAAATGAGATGGCAGAGGCTGGACATTTGTGTGTGCAATTTGGAGTTCCGCATAACCGCGTGTTCGGGTGCAAAGTTCGCGAGGATGTCGCTGATGGACATCAGTGAGCGTGGGGCAGCGAAGATGGGGAAAAATGCATACTGGGGCACTCTTGGGTAGGGGGACGCGGGTTCCCGGAAGTGAAAGTGGCAGGTGTCTCCAGGGAGAACGGAAGTTTTCTGGCCAAGGTTAGCAGGCTCTGACAGCTGTCGTTAAACGACCGATTGGCTTGAGGAACAGAAACTCGGTACAGGCAGCTCCAGTAATCTGCACGCAACAGTGCTGGAAGCAACGGAATAAAAACAAAGTGTATTATTAATGGCTCTAATCACGAGTGACATAACAACTGCTAAATGAAAGTGAAAGTAAGACAGTAAATTAACCGTCTGAATCAGAGCCCAGTCAGAATAATGGGGTAATAGTGAAGTAACGAACTACGAAATAGTAACGTCATTAGAAGATCAAAACAAATTGCAAAATGATTCAGAAAAAATATCTGAATGGTGAGAAAGGTGGCAGTTGACCCTAAATAACGAAAAGTGTGAGGTCATCCACATGAGTACTAAAAGGAACTCGTTAAACTTCGGTTACACGATAAATCGGTCTAATCTAAAAGCCGTAAATTCAACTAAATATCTAGGTATTACAACTACGAACACTTAAATTGGAAAGAACACATAGAAAATGTTGTGGGGAAGGCTAACCAAAGGCTGCATTTTACTGGCAGGACGCTTAGAAAATGTAACAGACCTACTAATGAGACTGCCTACATTACGCTTGACCGTCCTCTTTTAGAATACTGCTGCGCCGTGTGGGATTTTTACCAGATAGGACTGAAGGAGTACATCACAAAAACGCAAAGAAAGGCAGCACGTTTTGTATTATCGCTAAATATGGGAGAGAGTGTCACAGAAATGACACAGGATTTGGGCTGGAAATCATTAACAGAAAGGCGTTTTTCGTTGCGACAGAATCTTCTCACGAAATTCCAGTCACCAACTTTCTCCTCCGAATGCGAAAATGTTTTGTTGACACCGACCTACATAGGGCGGAACGATCACCACGATAAAATAAGGGAAATCAGAGCTCGTACGGAAAGATATAGGTGTTCATTTTTTCCGCGCGCTATACGAGATTGGAATAATAGAGAATTGAGAAAATGGTTCGATGAACCCTCTCCCAGGCACTTAAATGCGATTTGCAGAGTATCCATGTAGATGTAGATAGATGGACGTTGGTGTTGTTGGTAGGAAAACTAAACAGAAAGTTTATAATTAGTACCATAAGTAAACCTAAACGAGCAAATAATAACAGGAAATGTATTGCTAAATACATTGTCCATTTACGAAATAAAGACACAGAAGTAAACACACAAACGAGATGCAGAAAGAGCTGACGTGATTTTAGTACTTAAAGCACAGACGTTACAGTTCATCCCCAATGGAGACTGATCTTCCCCATTATCTGTCTCCATCATTATCCTGGCTAAGCAGGGATGTCTAGAGGATAAATGTAAGGATGTAGAGGGGTAAGATAGATACTGCCTACATGAAAATTAAAGAAACTTTTGGAGAAAAGGGAACCACTTGTTTGAATATCAAGAGCTCAGATGGAAATCCGGTTCTAAGCAAAGAAGGGAGAGCAGAAAGGAGTATATAGAAGGTCTCTGCAAGGGCGATGTACTTGAGGACAATACTATGGAAATGGAAGAGGATGTAAATGAAGATGAAATGGGAGGTATGACACTGCGTAAAGAGTTTGACAGAGCACTGAAAGACCTGAGTCGAAACAAGGCCCCGGGAGTAGACAACATTCCATTAGAATTACCAACAGCCATAAGAGAGCCAGTCCTGACAAAACTCTACCGTCTGGTGAGCAAGATGTATGAGACAAGCGAAATGCCCTCAGACTTCAAGAAGAATATAATAATTCCAATCCCAAAGAAAGCAGGTGTTGACAGATGTGAAAATTACCGAACTATCTGTTTAATAAGTTACAGCTGCAAAATACTAACGAGAATTCTTTACAGACGAATGGAAAAACTAGTAACAGCTGTTGGATTCCGTAGAAATATTAGAACACGTGAGGCAAAACTGACCCTACGACTTACCTTAGAAGCTAGATAAAGGAAAGGCAAACCTACGTTTCTAGCGTTTGTAGACTTAGAGAAAGCCTTTGACAATGTTGACTGGAATACTCTATTTCAAATTCTGAAGGTGGTAGGGGTAAAATACAGGGAGCGAAAGGCTATTTACAATTTGTACAGACACCAGATGGCAGTTATAGGAGTCGAGACACTTAAAAGGGAAGCATTGGTTGGGAAGGGAGTGAGACAGGGTTGTAGCCTCTCCCCGATGCTGTTCAATCTGTATATTGAGCAAGCAGTAAAGGAAACAAAAGAAAAGTTCGGAGTAAGTATTAAAATCCATGGAGAAGAAATAAAAACTTTGAGGTTTGCTGATGACATTGTAATCCTGCCAGAGACAGCAAAGGACTTGGAAGAGCAGTTGAATGGAATGGATAGTGTCTTGAAAGGAGGATACAAGTTGAACATCACCAAATAATGGAACAAATAATGGAAAGATTATGGAATGGAGTCGAACTAAGTCGGGTAATGCTGAAGGAATTAGATTAGAAAATGAGACGCTTAAAGTAGTAAAGGAGTTTTGCGATTTGGGGAGCAAAATAAATGATGATGGTCGAAGTAGAGAGAATATAAAATGTAGACTGGCAATCGCAAGGAAATTGTTTCTGAAGAAGAGAAATTTGTTGACATCGAGTTTAGATTTAAAGTCAGGAAATCGTTTCTGAAAGTATTTGTATGGAGTGTAACCATGCATGGAAGTGAAACGTGGACGGTAAATAGCTTAGACTAGAAGAGAATAGAAGCTTTCGAAATGTGGTGCTACAGAAGAAGGCTGAAGATTAGACGAGTAGATCACATAACTAATGAGGAGGTATTGAATAGGGTTGTGGAGAAGAGACGTTTGTGGCACAACTTCACTAGAAGAAAGGATCGGTTGGTAGGACATGTTCTGAGACGTCAAGGAATCACCAATTTAGTATTGGAGAGCAGCGTGGAGGGTAAAAAGCGTAGAGGAAGACCAAGAGATGAATACACCAAGCAGATTCAGAAGAATGTAGGTCGCAGTAGGTACTGAGGATGAAGAAGCTGGCACTGGATAGAGTAGCATGGAGAGGTGTATCAAACCAGTCTCAGGACTGAAGACCACAACAACAACAACATTAACATGGGATCGTTCATCAACACGTTTTGTGTCCAAATCTCGAGATCGCAATGTTCAAAATCTTTATTCGTTCAGAGATGAGATCCTTGCGTGGTGTCAGACCCGCTTTGCGAGTTTCTTCTTAGCTCTGAAGATTTCAGGTCCTCTCGCGTTGGACAGGAGTGCTGTGACGTTGTGGAACCCGGGCAGCGCGGCCGCTTCTCCCTGCGTTGGCTCGACAGCTCCAGTTTCTTTGGACCAGCAGTTGGCGATGCTGCGCGTTGTTCTACGGTTATCCATTTTAAATCCAATTCCAAATTACAGATTTTCAGAATTAAATGCTAATACGACAGTAGACACTCACCACACGATTCTTGTAATACGCTGAGCAGGCGTAATGCTCAACAACAGCTTCAAAACACAGACTAACTCGCGAGACAGATTTGTGTGCATCAGGCACTACCCGCCTCCTCGCTCCTTTGAACCCAATTTTGAATCATTATAGA
Organism: Schistocerca gregaria; assembly: GCF_023897955.1. NCBI lineage: Eukaryota > Metazoa > Arthropoda > Insecta > Orthoptera > Acrididae > Schistocerca > Schistocerca gregaria. The sequence continues at coordinate 78,002,504 of NC_064927.1, forward strand.
CATTTACTAGGTATACGGTATAAGTGGATCTTCAGCCACAATTGTGTGACCCTGTAATAAGACGAATGGACAAGAAACCCTACTTAAAGCGAGGCAGATACAGACGTTTGACATGTGTAACATAATGTTGACTCTGACCCAAGGAAAGAGATTTTGTTTTTCGTTTGTTCACCTAGTATTCGAGCCCTTGTTTGCTATTGGTAGTTAGATAAGAGCGGCACAAGCGCAATTTCGATATCAAATTGATATACAAATTAATTTAATCGATCAATTAATCAACACCACACAAGTCACCATCTATATAATTTAGAATGCTCAAGAGCACACATCATCATTATTTTGTAACATCCAGAACAGGTAAAAAACTGCGAACTAGCTGCATCACCACTTAACTAGTCATTATTTTGTAACAACCAGAATAGGTAAAAAACTACGAACTAGCTGCATCACCACTATAACTAGTCATTATTTTTTAACATCCAGAACAGGTAAAAAACTTCGAACTAGCTGCATCACCACTATAACTAGTCATTATTTTTAATCATCCAGAACAGGTAAAAAACTACTAACTAGCTGCATCACCACTATAACTAGTCATGCCACTCCATGTAACAGAAGCGAAGCGGGCGGACCCGTACGTCTCTCACGAACAGATGTTTCAACACGGACGTGCAGGGCAACCAATCAACACAACATGGTATCGAAGCTGGAGTAATCAGGGAAGCATCCTAGGGCCCATCTTGTTCAACCTGTACATTTACTTCCCAGCAACACAAAACACTACGTTAGCCATCTACGCAGATGACACAGCCATCCTTGCACAAGATTGGAAACCGCCGAACTTTAATTCACGAACAAAAACTGCCAAGCCTTGTTGGAACGACGGTGTATTAAAGTAAACGTCGACAAGTGCGAAGCAGCTCTGTTTACACGCAGACCGAAACTACTGCGCAAACATCAACACAGTAGGCAGATAACGCTACATACCTGGCCAATACGTTTCCGAGAGAAAGTCAGATATCTCAGTGTCTGGCTGGAGCGGAAACTTACATGGGGGCACCACATCGAAAACGTTTCCAACAGAGTGCACGCGAGGCTCAAACAGCTGTACCCAATGCTCAACAGCGAAAGCACACTGAATAGGAAGGTGTCGAGGTCCATATACATGACACTGATGAGAGCTCTGATGACGTACGCAGCTTCCGTCTGGGGATACGGAGCTCCTATACGACTGAGACGCCTGCAGATCATACAGAACAAAGTGCTTCGAATCATTAGCAATGCTCCACGGTACACACGCACCGTGGATTTTCACAATGAATACCGCCTTGAAACCCTCAAAGAAGTATTCAAAAACAGCCACCCGTCTATACAGAACTCGAGACACTAACAATCCTTTCATCCTTACTCTGGGAAACTATGATCACAACCGTAGGTGGAAGCATAAGTGGCCAAAGACACTACTAGCTAGGGCATAACCATCTGTGTCAAGCTAACAAACATCAACAAGCGACAAACGTTGGCAAGACCCTGCATATCAGCAACAATGACTGGATTTGCCAGCTACTGCAGGGACACCAACGAGCTCTCCCACTGACGCTCAAACAAATCGCCAACATCACCCTGCACTGTGCATCTGATATGTGACCTATCGGACACAAAACGATGATGAACCTAACTGTTACAGATTTGCTGACGCTGACCGAGAGATCAACACCGACACCCGTCAGCAGCCGCCGAGTAACAGCATCGCACAACTTCAAAGGTATCGACATACATGATACCCGCTACTAACAAAGCCTACCCTTCCATACCTGTCGCACGCAGCAAGACATCCGCTACTGTTCTTACCACCCGACCTAACTGTCACAGAGGTATCCCTTGGCCTTTGCCTCTGCCCGTAAATCGCTACCCTTCATTCGACTTTCGACCCAATCTATCTGAGATGACTGCGTATTAATAGTTAACCCTAACCAGATGTATGCAAACATCACAGTACTCACATCCTGTGACACCTCACTTTAGTGAAAACTAACTCGCAAGCAGAGACGGCAATAGACTTTTTTTGAGTTGGCCATCATACCTGTGTCGGCATGAAGGGGCTCCACCTCTTGTTTTAAAAAAAAGTATGTAAAAGAACCATCTCTGCATCTCTCTCCTTCAATATATATTGAAAAACAAATACTGTCTGCGTGTTTACATCTAGCATATTACATATACAAGTATTGTTCCATTGGAGCAGATGGCGAGTGGTAAGTAACTTCGAAGACCTATATAAGGTTTTTTCACCTGTACTGGTGGAAGACCATAACCAATAATCAGTCACAAGAGAGGGTTCCTGTTTTGTTTTTCAAAAGCAGTTTGATACAGTATTTTTCAGCTATAACACATCCAAGTAGCGTAAGACTACAGCTTTGTACACTGTCACACACTTTGGTTTTCTGCCGTGATTCAAGATCTGTAACAGATGTTGAATCGACATCAACACTTTTCAGTCCACTGCCTCAGATACAGATGAGAAAAGGGGGTTGCTATACATGCAGCTGTCTAGTTTCAACTACTTTTCAGTATCATCTGACTACCCACTTTCCTCATTCAAAATACATGCACATGGTTCATTGCACGATATACAGGGTGTTACAAAAAGATACCGTCAAACTTTCAGGAACCATTCCTCACACACAAAGAAAGAAAATATGTTACGTGGACATGTGTCCAGAAACGATTATTTTCCATCCAGCACAGCGTTCCGTATTACCCTCCTGAACCTACCGATTCCATATTCTGCTAACAGTCATTGGATCTCGACCAACGCGAGCAGCGTTGTCACGATACGATAAACCGCAATCGCGATAGGCTACAATCCGACCTTTATCAAAGTCGGAAACGTGATGGTACGCATTTCTCCTCCTTATACGAGGCATCACAACAACGTTTCACCAGGCAACGCCGGTCAACTGCTGTGTATGAGGAATCGGTTGGAAACGTTCCTCATGTCAGCACGTTGTACATGTCGCCACCGGCGCCAGTCTTGTGTGAATGCTCTGAAAAGCTAATCATTTGCATATCACAGCATCTTCTTCCTGTCGGTTAAATATCACGCCAGTAACAAGTCATCTTGGTGGTGTAACAATTTTAATGGCCAGTAGTGTAGTTAAATGAGCCACACGTCTCCTTCTTTAACCTTAGGGGCTGTCCTCTTCCTAACTGTTCTTGACAGTCCACTTGGTCATATATTTCAACCACCATAATGTTATCGCAAATTGGTTCTGTAATAGGTGTTAGCTCATTTACATTTTTCTCGCTAATTAATACGCCATTTTCGGTGGAATTTATGTAGCCAATGTCAGTAACCAGGTTCTGCTATATAACCACAAACCATAGCTATCATCTGCTGGTCTTGTATTCCTCCCTAATAGCTGAGGGTTGTTTAGCACTTTGGAGGAATCCATGTTGACACTCTCAACTACCACAGAAGACTGATCAGTTGCGGCTGTCAAGCCTTCTTTTATACTCTAAAGATACAAGATGATGGCACGTCTGGTCGAGTGGTTTCGGTCATACATTCCACATAATTGCTAGCCACATAGTGGTATCTTGCTTGCAAGGTGTCCGTGACAGGGAGGGCGACCGACCCCCACGAGCACCACTCTACCACAGACACCCTCTCTCCCCAACTGTTTCTTAATCGCCAGAGCAATATAGCACCGCATTGGTAAAACGGAACCAGCTATAGTGCACAACACAACAACATCCTCTCGGCTGTAGATTCTCGTTGTCGAACGTAAAATGATTGTGTTTTTTTTTCTAAATGTGTGCAAACAGGATGAAAGTCTGTATTCGGTAATGTTGTTTCACGAGTCTGAAATGTTTGTAATACAAATGTGTATGACAACTTATTTACAGTCACTGATGTGAATTAGAGGGACGCTCTGAAGCCTTTTAATTCCGGTCATCAAACTGAAAGAAAGCAATTCAAACTGTGCAGTTTGATCATCTGTAATTGGCAGCAGAGCTGTAGTTTTTTTTTCACTTCACTGGACGCCGCAAAATAACCGGAGGCGGAGGGAGGAAGAGATGCTAATTGTATGTTCCACCTGAAGGTAAAAAATATACCGATTTTGCTTATAAAACTAAAAAAGAAAATGGACTGCGAATATTTTCATGGAAAGAGGACACTTGTTATCATCCCGATTGTGTTTTTTTAAATAGATGCTCTATTATAGTAGGTGCGTTGACATTTAAAAAAATGTCCTCCATTGCAGAACGGCATGCGGTTGTGAGCGGGGGGCAGGTCACGTGTGTGATGAGTTTTTCCCAGTCTTGAGTATGTTGAAGACGTAATGGTACACCTGTCAATGTTTGAATATTCTTATTACCTGAATACGCAGACTGCAGAACGTTATTAAACACAACACAATAGCTGTTCTGTAACTTATCTGTTAACTGATGCCACGTGGACGCAATTGACACAAAGTAAAGTGGAGCACATTGTAAATACTGTCTGCTAGTGTCTAATACACGTAAACACTTTTTCACAGCATTGAGTATACAATCCATTCTGTAGTTATATATTGTAGCCTGAAGCCTGGTAATGGCATGCTGCTTCATGAAGGGGGACCTAAATGTTTCTCGTAATCATACCTCAGCAAACATTACAAAATCTTCAAAAAATGTTCAAATGCGTGTTAAATCTTATGGGACATAGCTGCTAAGGTCATGAGTTTCTAAGCTTACACACTAGTTAAACTAAACTAACCTAAGGACACACACACACACACCCATGCCCGAGGGAGGACTCGAACCTCCGCCGGGACCAGCCGCACAGTCCATGACATAAAATCTTCAGGACTGTGTTCCACCCAAGGTAACGCTACATTTTAGACGAACAAGCAATTTGAACTTTGGCTGCCCGTAATTTATCTAGGTCGTTCAGGAGGCGTTACTGGTTTTTGTGTTAGAGGAGAGAAGCTGCCTGGACCACTCAACCACAAGCTCCGCTAGTCAAAGTGTCTGCCACTAGATCAGCAGGAGGCTGTGGTCAATACAGGCGCCGAGCGGAATCAGTAGCAGCTGGCTACTTGAAAAAGCTGTATCCCGACCTCCAGTGGCGAGAGGAGAGACAGGGAGGGATGAGCAAAGGTAAGAGTGGCTCTGATTTTGACAGTTCGTGAGTGTACATCGAGGAGAATGCTCGTTCAACAGCCATCCCTCTACCCTGGTGCAAACTTTTGGCACGACAATTGTCCCGAGTGTATGCGTTACATTATGACATGTTGATCACGAGTGTTGGTTTTTTTCGCGACAATTTTGATGTGTAATTAGAGCAGTGGACCATTGTCCATCAGTTGTGACAGTGTCTACTGCCTTTCCCGAATTTCGATTACCTGAGCCGGAGGGTGGCTGTCAAGAAACGCAGAGGGAGGCGCCTGTAGCGAACTCTGACGCCAAACATAGGTAGATACAGGTCTCAGCTGTATGCTTAGAGCTGATACCTTATTGTACTCTTCTCTGTCCAACACCAGCATCTCGCCAGTTGAACACGATTCCTACCAAAAAATAAAGATAGTATCTTTCACTCTAGCCTTTTTCCTGCCAAATTGTATGTGAGAGGTAGAGTTTCAGTAAGACTGCCACTAGTTTCGAGTGGTACTGCGAAACTTTTTCCCAGTTGGATAACACTAGTTGTATGGCATCGTCGATTTTTGAGCTGTGTTACGATTTTAGGCGTCCTTTGCTATAGGGTATGTAGGTGAGGGAGACGAGGAAGGGTGAGGAAGTTCAAATGGTTCAAATGGCTCTGAGCACTATGGGACTTAACTTCTTAGGTCATCAGTCCCCTAGAACTTAGAACCACTTAACCTAAGGACAACACACACATCCATGCCCGAGGCAGGATTCGAGACTGCGACCGTAGCAGTCCCGCGGGTGAGGAAGGGAGAGGAAGGGGCACAGCTGGGGAACTCACATGTCAGCTGGAGAAAACACGTGACCATCAACTGCGGTGAGGGTAGGCGTGGGGGTGGGTGGGGAGAGTGGTGGGTGATTAGTTGATCAATTTAATTAATTGGGAGTTTGATATAAAAATTGAGCTAGTGCCGCACTTTTCCCACTATCTTCCATAATTCTGAAGGACCTGCCTTCAGAATTTTGTCCAGCAATAAAGTAAGGTTGGAATCGGTTTGTTGGGGGTGCATGTGATTGAATACACGTGTCATTTTATTATCATTGAAATATTGTGCTTGACAGAATTACCTGGTCTTTGTTGCTGATAATACACAAATCGGATTCAGTTTGCTGTATGGGCAAGCCAGACAATCAGGGAAAATGCGAAGAAACGTGGGTAGTAAGATTTTGTTTGTTGCCGTCTCTCCACCCATCTTAAGAGAGTTATCTACGGTTCAAAATTAGGGGGATGCTATAAATCACTGCAGGCAATTTCGCATGCTTTTTTCATTTAATGTGAAGATGATTCAGTAACTGGCGGTAATAATGGTGCAATTCCAGTAGCAAAGATTTTATTAAAGTATATCGGATCACAGTGACTACCTTCATTTCTGTACATTTAACATTGCGCTTGGTTCGCTTGTTCTTCTGGGTGATTTCTGTGTGCATAGGAAGGCGCAGCATGCTGGATTTGGGTCAGTGCATAGAAATAATCTGGTATCTAGTATTGGTATGCATGTCTATTTTGGAAGGAAGAAATAATGGGTGTAAGATTGAACTTGATTTATTGGGAGTGTCTGGAAAGATGCAGAAGTGTGCACATCTTGGGCACATCTGGAAATTAGAGGTCGTGGGGATACACAGAGCTGTGCACATCTTACGTGTTCCGGCGTAACCACAAGCGTCGCCACGAAGATGGAGAACGCAAGACCAGAGAAGGTCGTGAGACGACGTCAGCCAATAGTTCGCTGGCGAAGACCGAACCACGACAGGAGCGGCCTCTACAAGAAGGGAATACAAGCACCGATCCTGGCAGCCTCGACAGCACAGTACTAGACCGGCACTAGCAGACCAGCACAGTTGGAAGGCGGACTCTAGCAGATATCTACAGTAGCCGTTATCAGTGGTCCACATCCATTGCTTGTATGGACGTACTGTACAGAGAAAGACACTCACTATTTTCATGTCGCCCTTGTGTCCTTTAGGCACTCCATAAGAGACGAGTGGGCAGAACTCCACATTATGCTTATTAGCTGCATATGTCGGAGATGGATAGTGGCATGCATATTAGCAGCTGAGTTGTTAAAACGGCAGTGTTCTGCACGAGTGTCGGTAAATACACTCCTGGAAATGGAAAAAAGAACACATTGACACCGGTGTGTCAGACCCACCATACTTGCTCCGGACACTGCGAGAGGGCTGTACAAGCAACGATCACACGCACGGCACAGCGGACACACCAGGAACCGCGGTGTTCGCCGTCGAATGGCGCTAGCTGCGCAGCATTTGTGCACCGCCGCCGTCAGTTTCAGCCAGTTTGCCGTGGCATACGGAGCTCCATCGCAGTCTTTAACACTGGTAGCATGCCGCGACAACGTGTCCGTGAACCGTATGTGCAGTTGACGGACTTTGAGCGAGGGCGTATAGTGGGCATGCGGGAGGCCGGGTGGACGTACCGCCAAATTGCTCAACATGTGGGGCGTGAGGTCTCCACAGTTAAAATCCAGTAGTTAAAATTTGCATAAATTGTTTGTGAATCATTTCGTATTCAGTCGTGACCTACTTGTAATAATTATGTTTTTAATTGAGTAAATTGCTGTTTTAATCGATGTTGTCGCCAGTGGTCGGCGGAAGGTGCACGTGCCCGTCGTCCTGGGACCGACGCACGGATGCACGCCAAGACCGTAGGATCCTATGCAGTGCCGTAGGGGACCGCACCGCCACTTCCCAGCAAATTAGGGACACTGTTGCTCCTGGGGTATCGGCGAGGACCATTCGCAACCGTCTCCATGAAGCTGGGCTACGGTCCCGCACACCGTTAGGCCGTCTTCCGCTCACGCCCCAACATCGTGCAGCCCGCCTCCAGTGGTGTCGCGACAGGCGTGAATAGAGGGACGAATGGAGACGTGTCGTCTTCAGCAATGAGAGTCGCTTCTGCCTTGGTGCCAATGATGGTCGTATGCGTGTTTGGCGCCGTGCAGGTGAGCGCCTCAATCAGGACTGCATACGACCTAGGCACACAGGGCCAACACCCGGCATCATGGTGTGGGGAGCGATCTCCTACACGCCGTACACCTCTGGAGATCGTCGAGGGGACACTGAATAGTGCACGGTACATCCAAACCGTCATCGAACCCATCGTTCTACCATTCCTAGACCGGCAAGGGAACTTGCTGTTCCAACAGCACAATGCACGTCCGCATGTATCTCTACGATCGTCTCCATGGGAGAATAGCAGCCTGCATTGCTGCGAAAGGTGGATATACACTGTACTAGTGCCGAAATTGTGCATGCTCTGTTGCCTGTGTCTATGTGCCTGTGGTTCTGTCAGTGTGGTCATGTGATGTATCTGACCCCAGGAATGTGTCAATAAAGTTTCCCCTTCCTGGGACAATGAATTCACGGTGTTCTTATTTCAACTTCCAGGAGTGTAGTATTACAATGAGCGCAACCAGCGGCACCTGCGTGACGGGACATTCTTGGTCTGCACTCCCATAAATCATGACGATCAGCCGCCTCACTGCAGCACTGCTGTAGTCAATGTATGAGTTTCTCATCAACTATTACGGCCACAGTCACTTTTTAGTTGGTGTTAACCAGATTCTTGGATAACTTTGAGACTGTCATTACCGTTAGAAAGGCAAATTTCTTGTTTTAAACGTTACAAAGAAAATAAAAAAATATCCAGTAGTTAAAATTTGCATAAATTGTTTGTGAATCATTTCGTATTCAGTCGTGACCTACTTGTAATAATTATGCTTTTAATTGAGTAAATTGCTGTTTTAATCGAAAAATTGTGTTTGTTAACAGCTTCCGTTCATAATAAATAATTTCTTAGCTGAAACTCCCAATTTAGTATCTAAACGTAAGCCCTGAAATAATTTACATTTTCAGTTAAAGTTGTCGCACTAAATTATAGCTTACATCTTAAAGCATTTTCAATTTTTAAAGAGGTTGAGTAACATGTTAAACACATTGTATTTCACATATTAGACCAGTCAACAATGTCTATGTCTGTTTGGAGGAAGGAATGAAACGTTGCAATCAAAATCCCTTTCATTTGGTAGCTCTATTGGACTTATTAATTGGTCTTCCATTTTGCATGCATAGCACGTATTGCTTCACCTAACGCGATGTTTAACAGTAATTTACTTTTGAATATACTTATCAAAAATAGCTCAACATTTTGACAGAACTGCTATACTGTAAAAACAGTAGATATGAGACGTGGTCTTTCAGATATTGTTAAGACAAAATTAGTTTCAATTTCGAGGAGCACTTCATAAACATTTATATCTCATGGCATCAGAGTATTTTGGCACAAATTACCATGGAGAATTTTGAAGAGTTGTTACTGTATGTTGTAGAAGGTACAGTATTTCGTTTCCCGTCAAAGCCGCGAGTAAGCGAGGTGCTGCCTGCCTAGACTCCACCTGCCCCAACGACAAGCCAGCGAAGTGGCGCAGTGGTTTGCACACTGGACCCGCATTCGCGAGGACGACCGTTCAAACCCGCGTCATCCTGATTTAGGTTTTCCATGATTTCCCTAAATCTCTTCAGGCAAAAGCCGGGATGGTTCCTTTGAAAGGGCATGGCCGACTTCCTTCCCCATCCTTCCCTAATCCGATGGAACCGATGACCTTGCTGTTTGGTTCCCTCCCCCAAAATCAACCAACCAACCGCAGCAACAACGGCTGACACAGGACTCCGTACGTCACTTGAGGCTCCGGTATGGCAACACGGGTGTACAGTGGCTGCGATCCTTCAAATAGCGATTATCTTGCAATTCTCGGAATTTTCTGTTTGACACGTGCAATCTTACTTGACAAATAGCAGCGTCATTACTGTACAGGGTTGTTAACAAGTACCTTCTGGCTTTTGGAAGACTAGTGCGTGACAACTACAAGACGTTCAGAAAAATGACGTGCTGTGGGGTAGTTTCAGAGTGCAGGCATGTCAGAACGTGGCGTATAATTGAGCAATGCGTGCGATTTGTAATCTTGAATTCGCTAAGTGTGAGTCAGTTGTGACGTTTCAGCGACGAATACAAAGCGAAACAGACAAACAAAACAGTCCAGAGAAGTGCACGTAGCGCAGACAACATATACAAAACCGTACCGGTTGTAGTCCGATTTGGCAGTATAAGATAGCAAAAGGAAGGCCGAAGTTCTAAAGTCCACATTTAACAAATCGTTCAAGTAGGAAAATCATACAGACTTACTGTCGTTTTACTATCGCACAGAGTCCCTACGGATAACGTCGTAGTATGCATCCCTGTTGCAGAGAAACAACAGGAAAAGTTGAAAACAAATAGGTGGCCAGATCCGGATAGAATGCCAATTCGGTTTTAGAAAGAGTACTCTATGTCATTGGTCCCCTACTTAGTTTGCAATTTCCCAGCGGCTGGGAAAAAGTGAAGCTGTATATACTATAAGAAGAAGGGTAAGAGAACAGACCCGCGAAATAACTGACCAATATCCTTAAAATCGGTTTTCTACTGAATTTTAAAGCATACTGTGGTTTCGAATATAATAAATTTTCTAGAGACCGAAAAGCTCATGTCTGAGTCGTGCATGGCCCACAGTCCCCCCTTTCGGTATTTGACACCTGTTTTAACGTATTTCCATATCACCACATTGATTAGAATTAGTGGCGTTACTGAGTTGCTGTTATGACTGACCGTCATCTTTGCTAGAAGCGCGTATCGATACATCCCTTTTGATACGATCCTTGCTCGGCTGCTATGACTTCCCGGTTGTCATCTGTCGTGGAGTGAGTCGGAACATGCGAGGGGGAAGAGTTCGCGGCGTCAGTTCGGGTCGTGAGTTGGGTAGAGATGGGGGATCCGCTCCTGAACTAATTCATAGAGTTGAATCTTTCAAAGGAGTGAACAATCAGTGATTCAGAAAAAAGAACGGTAGCTCCAAACGTTTCCCACAGCAGAGAGAGAGAGAGAGAGAGAGAGAGAGAGAGAGAGAGAGAGACAGAGAGACTCGGAGCAGATCAGTGGGGCCTCAGCTAGTCAGAGCACACTGCACGCCACACAACACAGCCAGCGCCGGCCTCTGCCCTGCTTCTGCCTTGGCTGCCTGCATTGTGGAGTGGCGCATTGGATTTTGTGTTTCAAATATGCCGTGCCTTATCTGTGCTTCCTCTGCCGCGTGCAGTGTCTGGCGCACCTTAACTTAACATCACACTCCGTCGGCGATCGTTTCAGTCGCACGTCCTGCCCTCTGGGCAGTTGATGCGAGCAACAGGACACAGAGCCTCCTAGCGGAGAACATAAGAACTACTTGCAACAACCTGCTCGCAAGAGAACGGACGATTTGGCTCGGAGCGGTGACTGGTGGCCGTTCACCGGTCCCCCCACCCTCGGAACACGCCCGCTCAACGCTCACCTCACCGTTGTCGACTCTAGCCAGAGCGTTGAGCACAGCACCTCAGGTGTCACTCTGGTCTCTGCGGTCTCAGCTCACGCAGTAATACAGCTCACGGCTGTACCTGCTTGACTCAGAGCCTCTGCATCAGAGTTCGTCTCTACTGGATATTGTTCTTCGTAGTAATACAGGTATGTATATTACATAATTATGTTATATATACATCATTTGTTTTTATTTTATTTTTATTTGTTTAAACTGTTCAGATTAGGTTCCTGACAGCTCCTCTTACTATAGGATTTTTTTATTATGGACACTCGAATTTACGCTTTAATTACTGATAAACAAATAGCAAAATGTGATACACCACTGTTTTCCTTGTTTTATGCTGCGAAAAGCTATATGCAGCACTTTGATCTTACAGACAAATTTATATATTTTTTTCTTATTGTAGTATAGATTTTGCGATTTTAGGGGTCTTCGGAAGGAAACGTTCACTTTAAAAATATATGGCTTGTGATGTATTTGCACAAGGTTAATGAAATTTTCATAGATTATAGCCAAATATATTGTTAATGTAACTCTCAAGTTACAACATTTTCCGATCACCCAAAAAACCGCAATAGTGCAAAATAAATCAATAATCAAAAACTTTGTCATATCATGGAAATTTCAATAAACAATACAAAATTCTTACTCATTATCTGTGTTACTTCAAAATAGGATCAAATAAGATCAAAATACAGGTATAGTATTGGAATAAACGAAGTTTAAAGGGAATTTGCCTTCCATTTATTTTCTACTGTGAATGAGTCATGAAAAAGAGCAAGTTCATTTCAGGGAGTGAACAGTTCTGATCCGATCTCTGAAAAGAACAGTTTTGCCCATCTCTAGAGTTAGGTCGTGCCAGGGAGTTGCAACACATCTGGAGCGCAGCCCGGGTCAGCCAGTCGCCGGCTCGCAGCAGCAGTGAGCCCTGCGTGGATATCACCCGCCCAACCGATGCCGCCACGCATCTCTTTTGGCGGGCCTAACTTTTGGTGGATTGTTGGTCGGTCGGTAGATCCAAGGACATTTCCGTTCGGAATAGTCGACTGGGCCACTGGCGGTCTCTGCACAATGTCGGAGTCTGACTGGAGCTATCCTGATCGGTGTGAGCATCGTCGCTCGCCGACCAGGACGTGGTTTTGAGCGTTACATTGTTGGTTCCGGCGTTGCTGTTGTGGAGGTTTTCCTGTGACCAACAACGAATGAAGTGTTGGAGATAGCCGCCATCAGATGGAATTGATCAAATTAATTTATCCATAATCAAGTGCACCAGCGGCTGTTACTGCTCTGGTTACCTGCCCTAGCCGCTAACGTAAATTCAGAAAGTGTTAATTTTGGGTGAAGGTAACCGCATTATCTTGTTTCGTAGTTAAGTGAACCAGTGGAATTTTCGGTCTTGTGGCCGTGAGTGTTGTGGTTACCTGCCCTGGCCGCTAACGTAGTTTTTAGGCAGTGTCTTTTCCTCACCTGTTGTTACTGCCCAACATGGTGTGTAATTTTGGCAGCTCAGTTCACACACGCGTTTGTTTGGGGATAGTGGTACTTGTAATTTTTGGGGGGGAGGCCTTGAATTCTCGAGTACTCCGTCGTGGCAAGCAAGAGGTTGGTCGGTCTGTCCGTGACTGTCCCTTGGTTGGGTTGGCACGAATTAAGTGTAGTTGGACTCACTACCTGTCTCTCCTAAGTGAACGAGGGCAGAACGACCCACTGGAGACTCCTGAGTGCCGTTCTCTTAATTATCCTTTTGGCGGTGTTAATGTTGTGGTAATTTAGCTGCATTTTATATTTTTTATTTGGCAAGGTTAGTTGTGGGCCTTCAGCCCTGGACATATGTTCTCAGACTTTCCTTCAAGTCCAAACATTATCGCCTTCTGCTCTTGTAAGGTTATTGTAATTTCCTCTGAATGATTTTACAAGTTATTGTGGGCCTTCCACGGTTGGCGTTGCAAAAAGGAAATTTTCAAATCTAATGTACGGTTTTACCGATTGTTGCAATATATATTTCCTTAATTTGCAGAATTTAACTTTGCGGCCTTCAACCATTTTATTGCGTTTGCTTATCTCTTTGTGTGCACTTTGTGGGCCATCGGTCCTTTTTTAGTATCTTAAAACATTGTGGCCCTCTGCCTTCAGTCTATTTGGAATTTTGAAGATTTAATCCGGCGTCCTTCAACCGCTCCGCATACCGATCTCATATTTGTATACGATTTATCTTATTCCTAAATTTAACTGTGTGTCATGTCTTTTCAAAATTGAAATTATTCTAAAGCATCTGTTTGGAGGCGTTCAGCCGCAAAGCAAATTTAATTCTTTCAAAAGTGTATTTGTGAACTAAATGATAATAAATTACAGTTGTGAAATGAATCCGACAGCAACTCCCTTGGCCCTTTCCACAATCCAAATTACATGTTAGCTCTGCGTGATTTAGAGGGCGTTTCAATGTCGACGAATTACCACGGGTTTAGAAAGCATCGCTTGTGTTGTGCGAAGCTCAGCTTGCTTTTTTCTCACATGTTATACTGCGAACTATGAATGAAGGGCAACAGGTAGATTCCATATTTCTAGATCTTTGAGAAGCATTCGACATGGTACCCAACTGCAGACTGTTAACGAAGGTACATGCATACGGAGTAGGCTTTCAGATATGTGACGCTATAAGATCCCGTAAGTGAGAGAGCCCAGTATGTTGTCCTCGACGGCGAGTGTTCGTCGAAGACAGACGTAATATCAGGAGTGCCGCGAGGAAGTGTGATAGAACCGTTGCTATTTAATGTATACGTAAATGATCTGGCAGACAGGGCGATTCCCCCCGCCAGAGGTTCAAGACCTCCTTCGGGCATGGATGTGTCTGTCGTCCTTAGCCTAAGTTGGTTTAAGTTAGATTAAATAGTGTGGAAGCCTTAGGGACGGTTGACCTCAGCACTTTGGTCTCATAGTCCTTACCACAAGTTTCCAGTTTCGAGGGCGGGCAGCAATCTGCTGTTGTTCGCTCATGACACTGTCGTGTACAGGAAGGTGTCCAAGGTAAGTGACTGTAGGTTGATACAAGATGACCTAGAGAAAATTTCTAGTTGGTGTGATGAATAGCAACTGGCTCTAAATGTAGAAAAATGTAACTTAATGCGGATAAGTAGGAAACAAACGGTACAGTGTTAGTCTTGGTCTTCGATTACGGCCAGGCGGCTGTCACTTGTCTTATACGTCGGTACGCAAGATTTCCACACTCATAAGCATCAATAGGTCCAGTGTTTCCGATATGATAGTGAAGTGGAAAGGACACGTACAGCACAAAAACGTACAGGCCGACCTCGCCTGTTGACTGACAGAGACCGCCGACGGTTGAAGAGAGTCGTAATATGTAATAAGCAGACATCTATCCAGACCATCACACAGGAATTCCAAACTGCATCAGGATCCACTGCAAGTACTATCACAGTTAGGCAGGAGGTGAAAAAACTTGGATTTCATGGTCGAGCGGCTGCTCATAAGCCACACATCACGCCGGTAAATGTCAGACGCCTCGCTTGCTGTAAGGAGCCTAAACATTGGTCGACTGAACAGTGGAAAAACGTTGTGTGGAAAGAACAATCACGGTACACAATGTGCCGATCCGATGGCAGGGTGTGGGTATGGCGAATGCCCGGTGAACATCATCTTCCAGCGTGTATAGTGCCAACAGTAAAAATTTGAGGCGGTGGTGTTATGGTGTGTTTCTCATGGAGGGGGCTTGCACCCCTTGTTGTTTTGCACTAGCACAGCACAGACCTACATTGGTGCTTTAAGCACCTTCTTGATTCCCTTTGTTGAAGAGCAATTCGGGGATGACGAATGTATCTTTCAACACGATCGAGCACCTGTTTATAATGCACGGCCTGTGGCGGAATGGTTACAGGACAGTAACATCCCTGTAATAGACTGGCCTGCACAGAGTTCTAGCCTGAATCTATAAACCAATTTGGGATGTTTTGGAATGCCGACTTCGTGCCAGGCCTCACCGACCGATATCGATACCTCTCCTCATTGCAGCACTTCGTGAAGAATGGGCTGCCATTCCCCCAAGAAAGCCTCCAGCACCTGACTGAATGTATGCCTGCGAGAGTGGAAGCTGTCACGAAGGCTAAGGATGGGTCGACACCATACTGATTTCCAGTATTGCCGATAGAGGGCGCCACGAACATTCAAGTCATTTTCAACCAGGTGTCCGGAAACTTCTGATCACATACTGAATCTGGGGGTGAGGCTGCGAAGCGGTATGAAATGGAACGAGCTTCGGACGACTGTGTTAAGGAACGCGAATGGACGACTTCGGTACATTGGGAAAATTTTAGGAAAGTGTAGTTCATCTGTAAACAAGACCGTATACAGGATTACTTGAGTACTGCTCGAGTGTTTCGGATCCACACCAGATCGGATGGAAAAAGAAGACATCGCAGCAGTTCAGAGACGTGCTCACAGATTTTTTACGGGTGGGTTTGAGCAGTATCCAAGTTTAACTGATATGGCTCGGGAATCCCTGGAGGGAAGTAGACATTCATTTGGATAAAAGTACTGAGAAAATTTAGAAAACCGGCATTTGAAGCTGAGTGTCGAACAGTTCTACTGCCGCCAACATACATTTGGCCTAGGACCGCCAAGATAAGATACGAGAAAGGCATATAGATGTTTCTCCCTCGCTCCGCCTGCTAGCGGAAGAGGAGAGGAAATGAATGGTTGTGGTACAGCGTACGGTCTGCCACGCATCGTACGGTAGTTTGCGGAGCATGTATATAGATGTAGGTGTAGATGTAGATGTAGATGTTACGCACACTGACTACTCGGGACGATGACCTTCGTTCTGAGTGTTACAATTGCATGCAGCGGTTACTGGAGAAGACTGTTCTTAGCAGAATTTACTTTTCACTGGCGAAGACCCGTTTCATGTACCTAGAATGGTGAAACTTCGTAACGTGCATGTTTGAGCCGCAGAGCATCCATACGAAACTGTGGAACACATTCCTAATTCACCTAAATCAAAATGTTCTGTACCATGTGGTCTTCCAAAGATTATGGACTATTTTTCCTTTGCGGAGTAAACTGTTACTTGTTTCACGCACCTGGACGTGTTGCCACAACTACGGCAAGGTAGTGGGTAATTCATTGCGTGTACCAAGTGAGTAGAAACATTAGTAAGCATTGGTGTTTTGTTTTTTAAACGCAAAGTGTGTGTGTGTGTGTGTGTGTGTGTGTGTGTGTGTGTGTGTGTGTGTGTGTGCGTGTGTGTGTGTGTGTGAAAATACGAATAACAACATCAATGTATTTTGTTGGAGAAAAATTGTAAAATGAAGTGTTCCAGGTGGATATCTGGCGGCAGCTCCTTGTAAACCAACGTAACACGTATTTTGCGGAAAACGATCAATCCATATTATGAATTGTATAAAACGAAAATGTCGCGCTATGTAGCTGGGCGGCGTGTTTAACTTAGATTAAGTAGTGGGTTCAAGAAGAATATAATAATTCCAATCCCAAAAAAGCAGATGATGGAAAGTGTGAAAATTACTGAACTATCAGGCTTATCTCAGTAGAGGTAAGATAGATACTGCCTACAGGAAAATTAAAGAGACCTTTGATGAAAAGAGATGAAAAGAGAACCACTTGTATCAATATCAAGAGCTCAGATGGAAACGGTGTTCTAAGCAAAGAAGGGAAAGCAGAAAGGAGGAAGGAGTATATAGAGGGTTTATACAAGGGCGATCTCTTTGAGGACAATATTATGGAAATGGAAGAGGATGTAGATGAAGATGAAATGGGACATACGATACTACGTGAAGAGTTTGACAGAGCACTGAAAGACCTGAGTCGAAACAAGGCCCCGGGAGTAGACAACATTCCATTAGAACAACTGATGGCCTTGGAAGAGCCAGTCCTGACAGGCGAAATGCCCTAGAGATTTCAAGAAGAATATAATAATTCCAATCCCAAAGGAAGCAGGTGTTGACTGATGTAAAAATTCCCGAACTATCAGTTTAATAAGTCACAGTTGCAAAATACTAACGCGAATTCCTTACAGATGAATGGAAAACTGGTTGAAGCCGACCTCGGGGAAGATCAGTTTGGATTCCGTAGGAATGTTGGAACACGTGAGGCAATACTGACCCTACGAATTATCTTAGAAAATATATCAAGGAAAAGAAAACCTACGTTTCTAGCATTTGTAGACTTAGAGAAAGCTTTTGACAATGTTGATTGGAATACTCTCTTTAAAATTATGAAGTTGGCAGGGGTAAAATATAGGAAGCGAAAGGCTATGTACAATTTGAACAGAAACCAGATGGCAGTTATAAGAGTAGAGGGCCATGAAAGGGAAGCAGTGGTTGGGAAGGCAGTGAGACAGGGTTGTAGCCTCTCCCCGATTCAGATTATTCGAGCTGTATATTGAGCAAGCAGTAAAGCAAGCAAAAGAAAAATTCGGAGTAGGAATTAAAATCAATGGAGAAGAAATAAAAACTTTGAGGTACGTCGATGACATTGTAATTCTGTTAGAGACAGGAAACGACATGGAAGAGCAGCTGAACGGAATGGACAGTGTCTTGAAAGGAGGATATAAGATGAACATCAACAAAATCAAAACGAGGATAATGGAATGTAGTCGAATTAAGTCGGGTGATGCTGAGGGAATTAGATTAGGAAATGAAACACTTAACGTAGTAAATGAGTTTTGCTCTTTGGGGAGTAAAATAACTGATGATGGTCGAAGTAACGAGGATATAAAATGTAGACGGGCAATGGCAAGGAAAGCGTTTCTGAAGAAGAGGAATTTGTTAACAACGAGTATAGATTTAAGTGTGAGGAAGTCATTTCTGAAAGTATATGTATGGAGTGTAGCCATGTATGGAAGTGAATCATGGACGATAAATAGTTTGGACAAGAAGAGAATAGAAGCTTTCGAAATGTGGTGCTACAGAAGAATGCTGAAGATTAGATGGGTAGATCACATAACTAATGAGGAGGTATTGAATAGAATTGGGGAGAAGAGGAGTTTGTGGCACAACTTGACAAGAAGAAGGGACCGTTTGGTAGGACATGTTCTGAGGCATCAAGGGATGACAAAGTTAGCATTGGAGGGCAGCGTGGAGGGTAAAATCGAAGAGGAAGACCAAGAGATGAATACTCTAAGCAGATTTATAAGGATGTAGGTTGCAGTTAGTACTGGGAGATGAAGAAGCTTGCACAGGATAGAGTAGCATGGAGAGCTGCATCAAACCAGTCTCAGGACTGAAGACGCCTAAGGAGTGATGACCTCAGCAGTTTGGTCCCATAAAACTCACCATCACCACGATAAAAAAGTTTCCTTTCGAATGCCCTTTCCTACATGTCGGTGCTTCTATACCCGCATCAAATTCTCTCTTGGTTGCATATACGCTGCAGCGACGCCCTCAAATGGAAACTATTTCACAGCATATGATGCAATGCAAGGAACAATGCCTCGTACTTCTGGACGAGATAGTCGCTGCTATACCGTGTTTATCCTTCTTACCGACTTTAATTAAAATGTCTCTCGTTGATAGGAATATACTTAATGGATGCACAAGTGCTAGGCATAGAGACATTGTTGACGACATCTGGGAGTTTGGGTCTGTCCGTGGGGCGTGCTCGGATAGTCTAATTGTTGTCAGTTTAAACAAAACAAACCAAAGGTAAGACGACCGCTCTCGATAAGCGGGAACCCTGGATTCACTGTCGTTATTCTATGGTGCAACTGATGGCTGTCCGTACTCGCAACTGCGAACACATTTCAAGTAAATCTATGGCTGGTACCTGCTGTGCACCATCATCAGTCTGTATGATATAACAGCCACGGTCTCCCATTACCGCGTTCCAGCAGAGTCTTTCCTAGTTTTTCTTTCCGTCTTCAGTAGATACTTCTGCTGGAATATTACGTTACGATAGTGAAAGCCGAAAGCGCTTGCATCACAACGGTCGAATGACACCGCTGAGAGCAAATTTGTGCTGCGATGAAGTTGCGCGCGATCGCAATTGACGATGCGGTTGGCCTCTAGAAAGCCGGCCAGCCTCGGACGCCGCAGGAGCAGGTTCCGTTTCCACAGACGGCTCCCTTTTGGACGGAAAGGCCGCGACACCGGTCACAGTGACAGAACCCTGGCCGCCCCCCGACCTGCCCTGCCACCTGGTCGCTGTTAGTCCGCCCTTTCACAGCGCATATCGACAAACATTCCGGCAAGAGCTCCCCGGTGGCAAGCGAGGGGCCCAGCACACTGCGCCGGCCACGAGCTGCTCTTCGTCTGGGAGCAAGCGAGCTGCGCTGGCAGCTCTGCTCCTGAGGAGACAAATGGTTCAGATGGCTCTGAGCACTATGGGACTTAACATCTGAGGTCAGCACTCCCCTACAACTTAGAACTACTTAAACCTAACTAATCTAAGGACATCACACACATGCATGCCCGGTCGCGCGGTTCCAGACTGTAGTGCCTAGAACCGCTCGGCCACACCGTCCGGCTCCTGAGGAAACATTTCGACGTGATGCGCCACACGCTGTTCCGTAAACAGCCACCCCGCTAGCTTAAGAAAGTACCACCACATTACCTGCTCGCGATATCGGTAGTCAGCAATGCGCCTTGGCGTACGGTGACGTGTCGCGGGTTTTCCTGCCTGTACACATAGCTGTACTCCGCAAGCCACCTTATGGTGCTGGGCACAGGGTATCTCTGGTATCGCTAACGTTTCCTCTGTCCCCTGTCCGCAGCTCGTGGTCCAGTGGCTTGTCCGCCCCCGGTAGCTGAGTGGTCAGCCGGCACGGTAGCTCAGCGTGTTCGGTCATAGGGTTACGCGCCCTCTGTAATAAAAAAACTGAGTCAATCGATCAAAAACGAACATAAATGGTGTCTTACGACGTCCGCCCTGAGCAGATGCAACGAACAAAAGCGAACAAAATAAGATTAAAAAAAAATAGTGGTCAGCGCGACAGAATGTCAGTCCTAAAGCTCCGAGTTTGATTCCCGGCTAGGTCGGAAATTTTTCTCCTTTCAGGGACTGCGTGTTGTGTTGTTCTAATCATCATTGCCGACACGGTAGCTCAGTGTGTTCGGTCAGAGGGTTAGCTACCCTCTGTAATAAAAATACTGAGTGAAGGGATCAACGACGAATCTGAATGGGTGTCATGAGACGTCCGTCCCGATCATAAACAACGAACAAAATAGAGCAAAAATGAGATCAACAAAGAATTTAAAAGAAAAAAAAAGAAGCTACCGTTGCTGCCTCTGGATCATGGGGTCCCGGGCTAGATTCCCGGCCGGGTCGGAGATTCTCTGAGCCCGGGGTGTTCGTGTTGTCCCCATCATGTCATCATCATTCCTGACCATTTTTTGGACAACATGATTGTGGAGATAAGCAGCAATTAGTATGATTAATCAATAATTTAAGAACAGTCTTAATCGCATTTATTATTATTGATATTAAGAAAGAATGAGGAAAGGCAAACCAACGTTTCTAGCATTTGTAGACTTAGAGAAGGCTTTTGACAATGTTGACTGGAATACTCTCTTTCAAATTATGAAGGTGGCAGGGGTAAAATACAGGGAGCGAAAGGCTATTTATAATTTTTACGGAAGGCAGTTATAAGAGTAAAGGGGTATGAAAGGGAAGCAGTGGTTGGGAAGGGAGTGAGACAGTGTTGTAGCCTGTCCCAGGTGTTATTCAGTCTGTATATTGAGCAAGCAATAAAGGAAACAAAAGAAAAGTTCGGAGTAGGTATTAAAACCCATGGAGAAGAAATAAAAACTTTGAGGTACGCCGATGACATTGTAATTCTGTCAGAGACAGCAAAGGACTTGGAAGAGCAGTTGAACGGAATGGACAGTGTCTTTGAAGGGGTATATAAGATGAACATCAACAAAAGCAAAACGAGGATCATGGAATGTAGTCGAATTAAGTCGGGTGATGCTGAGGGAATTAGATTAGGAAATGAGACACTTAAAGTAGTAAAGGAGTTTTGCTATTTGGGGAGCAAAATAACTGATGATGGTCGAAGTAGAGAGGATATAAAATGTAGACTGGCAATGGCAAGGAAAGCGTTTCTGAAGAAGAGAAATTTGTTAACATCGAGTATTGATTTAAGTGTCAGGAAGTCGTTTCTGGAAGTATTTGTATGGAGTGTAGCCATGTATGGAAGTGAAACATGGACGATAAATAGTTTGGACAATAAGAGAATAGAAGCTTTTGAAATGTGGTGTTACAGAGAATACTGACGATTAGATTGGTAGATCACATAACTAATGAGGAGATAGTGAATCGGACAGAAGAGAAATTTGTGGCACGACTAGAAGAAGGGATCGGTTGGTAGGACATGTTCTGAGGCATCAAGAGATCACCAGTTTAGTATTGGAGGGCGGCGTGGAAGGTAAAAATCGTAGTGGGGGACCAAGAGATGAATACACTAAGCAGATTCAGAAGGATGTAGGTTGCAGTAGGTACTGGGAGATGATGAAGCTTGCACAGGATAGAGTAGCATAGAGAGCTACATCAAACCAGTCTCAGGACTGAAGACCACAACAGCAACAAGCACCAACCGGTTTCAATCCGACGTAGGGGTCATCCTCCATTGGTCGACTGCTGGTGGTGTCACACCTGTCTACATAAGGGCAGGAAACCATTCAAGTTATGTAGACAGGAGTGACACCACCAGCAGTCGACCAATGGAAAATGACGCCTACGTCGGGTTGAAACCGTTGGCGGTACAATAATAATAATAATAATAAATGCGATTAAGACGGTTCTTGAATTATTGATTCCTGACAGTGGCTAGATTGCTTTGTGTACAAATTGGACTGTGTAAAGTCTGGGACATTGTACGTGTGCTCACGGATCAAACATCGTCCTTCGTGCTCTGTTCCATTCGAGACTGGCGCATGGCAAGAACGACATCGTAAAACCTCCTAATTATCTCTCTTTACTTCAATTTTCTCCTCTTAGTCATTTCTCAAGGCATATCTGGCAGGAAGTATATGTTGCCGGAGACTTCTTCGAACGTTCACTATCAGTTATTGTTAAGCCTCTTCCTTACTGACATATTTTTCCAAAATATTCGAAAAACTAATGAATTCACAAGTAGTGTTACACTTAAACAGAAACATTGTACTCAGCGTGTCGCAGTTAGGATTCCAGAAGCGCTGATCGACTGAGAGTGGTGTTTACACACTCGTTCGTCAAATAGTGCAAAGCTTAAATAATAAAATGTCGAGAGTTCGAAATTTTTTTTATCATCCCAAGACGTTTGACTGTAGTTATCATATACCTGACAATCGGACTAAACTATTAATTGGATCGTTTTACCGACCCCCGACTCAGAAGATATAGTTGCTGAACGGTTAAAAGAAAACTTGAGTCTCATTTCAAATAGAACTATAGTCGGTGGCGACTTCAATCTACCCTCGGTATGCTGGAAAAATTATACGTTTAAAGCCGGCGGCAGGCATAAAACGTCATCCGAAATTGTACTCAATGCTTTCTCAGAAAATTATTTTAAAGAATTAGTTCATGACCCCCCCCCACGAAGTGTAAATGGTTCCGAAAGTATACTTGACCTTTTAGCAACAAATAATCCTGGACAAATAGTCAGTATTGTGACGAATACAAGGAATAGCGACCACAAGGCAGTTGCTGTTAGGCTGAATGCCGTAACACCTGGACCCATGAAAAAGAAACGCAAAATATATCTGTTTAAAGAAGCTGATAAAAATGCTCTTTCCACCTTTTTAAGAGACACTCTTCATTCCTACCGATCTGAGCATGTAAGTGTAGAAAAAATGTGGAATGTTTTCAAAGGGATAGTATCGACAGAAATTGAGAGATATATACCACAAAAATTAATAAGTGTCTAAACATTCATGGTGGTGTCTTTTTGCTCTATATCGTGTCTCCCTACTACTTTCGCGCAACGACGCTCTGAGCGTGTTTTTTAGGGAATTGACTAGTTTGAACCTGGGACCTGTTGCTGGTAAGGAGACGCCAGACCACACATGACATGTAGAATTCAGAAGAGTTCAGAGAGACTAGCGATGATATAACCAAATACTTAATGATCTCAGTGTCAGCTCCACTGCACTCCCTGTAAAAGAATCATAATACTAACTAAATTTATTGGAAA
The DNA here is from genome assembly GCF_023897955.1 of Schistocerca gregaria. Classification (NCBI taxonomy): domain Eukaryota; kingdom Metazoa; phylum Arthropoda; class Insecta; order Orthoptera; family Acrididae; genus Schistocerca; species Schistocerca gregaria. The sequence goes on from NC_064927.1 coordinate 78,026,234, forward strand.
GGGTTCAAGGCTTTCCTATTTTGTAGTTAGCTGGCAAAATAATGTCGAAAAAGCAGTTAAGTTTACCATTGGAAATTTTATTCCACTCACAAAACATCGTTTATAAATTGCACTATTGATAAAAGGAAATGTTGTAATACAGGATGGTAAAAACCAACTGCGTTCAACGAAAATGTGAACGAATATTCCATGAATGGGTTTCCAAGTTCTACAATGGATCGAAGGGTGACCTATGCCATATCACGTCTGTAATCTAGGTTTAAATTAAGTTTCACAAAAGAGAAAACTATCAAAATGGTCGACAGTGACCCTCAATTATCTTTAATTACTTATCTAACTTGTCGTAAATTACAGTGGCTGATGTGGCTTCACAATAACTATAAAACAGAAAAATCATCGCGTTTCAGATCTTTACTTCAAGTGGCAAATATGAACACCACGAGCTTTAGTTTACGATTGACACTAGTATTACGCAAAAAAGGGGGTGTAACAGATGAGACTTCTGCAGTTCTGAGTGAAGCCTTTGCGCTCAAAAATGCGGCATCGCGTGCGTTCATTACCTTGTCGGTGTTTAGGCAACGTCAGGGCGTCAGCGGCCGGCGCAGCAGCCATCCAGCTCGCCGTCTCGCAACTAACTCTCTCCTAACTTCTCCTTACTACAATGTACCGAAGTTGGTTTGAAAAAAAAAAAAAAACTATCTGGCAGTGTTTTCATCTGACCAATCAGAGTCTCAATGTTAACCCTAAGCTCCGCCTACAAAAATTCTGTCTATCCAATGAGAAACGCTATACTTTTCGTGGTGGGGCAATGTTTTTAAAGTTTGCAACGTAACAGAGACGCGAAAAAGTCTCACGCTAAAACCTGCAGCTGATGTGGTCCTTTTAGCATTATCGTAATATCTATACTGTTCTTCTGGAGGGCTCTATCTTTTAACATGGGCTTGGGGGGTGGTCCTAATGTAACAGACACGCTAAAAAGACTCACACTAAAACTTGCGGGTGGTAGTGGCCCTTTTTGTGTTATCGTAAGATCTGTACTGTTTTTCTGGAGGGCTCTAGCTTTTAACAGGGGCTGGGGGGTGGTCCTTGACGTAACAGAGACGCGAAACAGTCTCAAGCTAAAACGTGCGGGTTGTGTGGCCCTAGTGGTTAGCTGGCGACGTGGGTGTCCAGTCCGTCCCTTATAGTATGGCCTTCTAGCTTAACACGGTTCTGCTCTCAGCTTCTGTCCTCGTTTCTCCCCTCGGAACTGCGTCTGTCTCACAGTGGGAAGGTATGACATGCATTTAGGCATTCTTGTGTTAGTTTGTGGTATTCCATTTGCTCACTCGTTACTCGTATTACTTTGGTTAATTTAATGTCACGATTTATTCGGAGCTATGTGACATACTTCTGGATTTGCTTATCATGTCAGGGTTTTTATGGAAGGTGTTGGATTTGCCTGACACCTTACAAGTGATGATACTGATACCCCACAGTACACAAAACGGGTCAGATCTTTGTTGCAGAGGCAACGAAAAAAGCATGCCAAATTTAAAAGAACGTAAAATCCCCAAGATTGGCATAGTTTTACAGACGTTCGAAATATAGTGCGTACTTAATGCGAGATGCTTTTAATAATTTCCACAACGAAATTCTCCCTCAAAATCTGGCAGAAAACCCAAAGAGAGTCTGGTCACACACAAAGCACACCAGTGGCAAGACGCAGTCAATACCTTCACTGCGCTATAACAACAGTGAAGTGCCACTAATGCACAGTTATTAAACACGGCTTTCCGAAATACCTTCACTAAAGAAGATGAAGTAAGTATTCCTGAATTCCAATCAAGAACAATTGCCAAGACGAGAAACATAGTAGATATCCTCTGTGTAACAAAGCAGCTTAGATCACTTAATAAGGGCACGGCCTCCGGTCCAGATTGTATACCTGTCAGGTTCCTCTCGGAGTATGCTGATAAAATAGCTCCATGTTTGGCAATTATATACAACCACTCGCTCACAGAAAGATCCGTACCTGAAGACTACAAAATTGCTCAAGTCACACCAATACCCAAAAAGGGAAGTAGGAGTAATCCGCTGAATTACAGGCCTATATCTCTAACGTCGATTTGCAGTAGGGTTTTGGAACATATACTGTATTCTAACATTGTGAAGTACCTCGAAGAAAACGATTTAATGTCACGTAATCAGCACGGATTCAGAAAATATTGTTCTTGTGAAACACAACTAGCTCTTTACACTCATGAAGTAATAAGTGTTATCGACAGGGGATGTCAAATTGATTCCATATTTTCAGATTTCCAGAAGGCTTTCGACACCGTTCCTCACAAGCGTCTTCTAACCAAACGGCGTGCCTAATGAGAATCGCCCCAGTTGTGCGACTGAATTCGTGATTTCCTGTCAGAACGGTCACAGTTCCTAGTAATAGACGGAAAGCCATCGAGTAAAACCGAAGTAATATCCGGCGTTCCCCAAAGAAGTGTTATAGGCCCTCTATTGTTCCTGATCTATATAAACGACAAAGGATTGTTTGCAGATGATGCTGTCATTTACCGTCTTGTAAAGTCATCAGATGATCAAAAGGACCTGCAAAATGATTTATATAAGACATCTGTATGATGCGAAAAGTGGTAATTGACCCTGAATAAAGAAAAATGTGAAGTTATTCACATGATTACTAAAAGAAATCAGCTAAATTTCGATTATGCGACAAGTCATACAAATCTGAAGGCTGTAAATTCAGCCAAATATTTAGGGATTACAAATAACCTGCATTGGAACAATCACATAGATAATATTGTGGGTAGAGAAAACCAAAGACTGCGATTCATTGGCAGAACACCTAAAAGGTGCAATAGGTCTACTAAAGAGATTGCATACACCACGCTTGTCCGCCCTACTCTGGAGTACTGCTGTACGATATGGTACCCGTATCAGGTGAGACTGACGGATAACATCGAAAAAGTACAAAGAAGGGCGGCTCGTTTCGCACTATCGCCAAATAGGGGAGATAGTGTCACAGACATGATAAGTGAACTGGAGTGGCAACATTAAAACAAAGGCGTTTTTCGTTGCGGCGGGATCTTCTCATGAAATTTCAATCACCAGTTTTCTCCTCCGATTGCAAAAACATTCTGTTGGCACCCACCTACATGGGGAGAAATGACGATCACGATACAATAAGAGAAATCAGCGCTCGAACAGAAATATGTAAGTGCCCGTTTTTCCTGCTTGCCGTTTGAGACTGGAACGGTAGAGAGACAGCTTGAAGGTGGTTCATTGAACGCTATGGCAAGCACTTTATTGTGAATAGCAGAGTAATCACGTAGATGTAGATACAGATGTCAGTCTCTTAAAAAAACTCGAGTTTTATGTAACTCATGGTTTTGCATCCAGCTCGTTTCGCTTATGTTTGACAAACAGAATAATTCACACAACTGTAAGAAAATGAAATGCCTACGGCCGTCCTCTTCAGTACGCCATCTTCATGCCGTAGGCAATGCTGAAGGTGTTGACACGATCCTTATATATACCGCAGCAGTGGCCAACGCAACTGGTTACGCAGACTATCTGTTGGCAGTTGATGGTTGGATCACTGACACCAAAGTTTCCAGACATTCTGTAAAACCAGTTATGTTGGCCACTGTTGCGGTATATATAAGGATCGTGGCAACCACTCCAGCATCGGCTACGGCCTGAAGATGGTGTACTGAAGCGCCGAAACTTGTAGCTACAAAATAAATAAAACCGTAAGGACGGTCGTAGACGTTTCATTTTCTTACAATTGTAAACGGCCTTAGTCCCCACGAACTCCTGTCAGAAGCATGGACATACAAAAACAATTGATACAGCGATGGAATCATCATAAATTATAGAGACTGTGAAGAAATCAAAAAGGGGGTACCACAAGGTTCAATTTTAAGTTCACTTGCATTCCTCTTATATTTGAATGTCGTCCACTTAACATTCGACAATGAGAACTGGTACTTTTTACAGACGATACTTGTGTTACAATAAATCCCATCAGACAGAAGTCAACAGAAGAGATTGTAAACGATGTTTTCCAAAGAATGATCAAGTGCTGCTGAGAAACTACACTCACTACATTTTGAAAGAAAAAAATACTAAATTAAGTTTTGTACTATGAACAGTCATACCTATAACTGACGTAGCATGTGAACAGAAGTCAGTAAATACGGTAGACTGATCCAAAATTTTGAGAGCACATATTTATGAAAACTTGCACTCGAAGAAGCACATTACGAGGCTTCTCAAACACTAACGTTCACTTAATTTTGTTCTTCGTTTAAGTTCCTGGCATATTTTTACTCAATAATATCTTTGGAACAATTTACCAGGGTATCTCAGAACTTAAAAGAAAGATTTGGTTGCACAAAAGTGAAGAGTAAGAATAATACGTGCTGTTCATCCACAGTTGACTTGTACATAGCTCTTCAAGGAGCTATGCATTTTAACTGAATCATATCTTTTTGAAGAGACATTAGTCAACCGATACAGATTTGTGAAAAATTGAGAAAAACTGATTATTTCGAACAGTAACTCTTTGTGGACATCTTTAGTGGCCTTGTAACGTTACATGTTGCAAAAGAGATTGTCAGACAAGAGATTGAATTTGTGATGATACATTTGGAAGTGCAAAAGCTAGTTAAAAGCTCGAAATTGATGCCTTTAAGAATCATGTAAAAGACACTGTATTCGCCCAGTCCTTTTTAATCACATTACTATCTTGACTGCATACAAATAAACATGTACAGTTCGACATTGTAGAACACCAATACACCGGTTTACAACAATAATCAGTGTTTGACTCTCTAATCACTCGTCGCCTTGGTTGTCGTTCTTTATAGGCCATTTCAAAATTTCTATTTGGAAGATGAGTGTTCGTCACGCAGATTACATTGCAGTTTTTCCAAGTCATCGTTTGTATTACCCTCAATTGAAACTTTTCTTGGTGTATAAACTAGTTTTCCTGGCTGAGTCAACGGATCACATTGGAGGCCCAGACTATATGTATAACTAATCAATCCATGGGGCTTTCTAGAAACTGTAATACAACCCTTTCATGTGTTACCAAACATAGAATTTGTTACCAAACATACAATGTGAAAAAGTGCTGAGAGATGTTGTTGTTCTTGTTGTCTTCAGTCCCGAGACTGGTTTGATGCAGCTCTCCATGCTACTCTATCCTGTGCAAGCTTCTTCATCTCCCAGTACTAACTGCAACCTACATACTTATAAATCTGCTTAGAGTATTCATCTCTTGATCTTCCTCTACGATTTTTACCCTCCACGCTGCCCTCCAATGCTAAATTTGTGATCCCTTGATGCCTCAGAACATGTCCTACCAAACGGTCCCTTCTTCTTGTCAAGTTGTGTCCCAATTCTATTCAATACCTCCTCATTAGTTATGTGATCTACCCATCTAATCTTCAGCATTCTTCTGTAGCACCACATTTCGAAAGCTTCTATTCTCTTCTTGTCCAAACTATTTATCGTCCATGATTCACTTCCATACATGGATACACTCCATACACATACTTTCAGAAATGACTTCCTGACACTTAAATCTATACTCGTTGTTAACAAATTTCTCTTCTTCAGAAACGCTTTCCTTGTCATATTCAGTCTACATTTTATATTCTCTCTACTTCGAGCATCATCAGTTATTTTGCTCCCCAAATAGCAAAACTCATTTACTACTTTAAGTGTCTCATTTCCTAATCTAATTCTCTCAGCATCACCCGACTTAAGTTGACTACATTCCATTATCCTCGTTCTGCTTTTGTTGATGTTCATCTTATATCCTCCTTCCAAGACACTATCCATTCCGTTCAACTGCTCTTCCAAGTCCTTTGCTGTCTCTGACAGAATTACTATGCCATCGACGAACCTCAAAGTTTTTATTTCTTCTCCATGGATTTTAATACCTTCTCCGAATTTTTCTTTTTTTTCCTTCACTGCTTGCTCAATATACAGATTGAATAACATCGAGGACAAGCTACAACCCTGTCTCGCTCCCTTCCCAACCACTGCTTCCCTTTCATGCCCCTCGACTCTTATAACTGCCAACTGGTTTCCGTACAAACTGTAAATAGTCTTTCGCTCCATGTATTTTACCAGTCACATCAGAATTTGAAGAGAGTATTCCAGCCAACATTGTCAAAAGCTCTCTCTAAGTCTACAAATGCTAGAAATGTATGTTTGCCTTTCTTTCATCTATTTTCTAAGATAATTCGTAGGGTCAGTATTGCCACACGTGTTCCAACATTTCTGCGGAATCCAAACTGATCTTCGTCGAGGTCGGCTTCTACCAGTTTTTCCAATCGTCTGTAAAGAATTCGCTTCAGTATTTTGCAGCTGTGATTTATTATAGTTCGGTAATTTTCACATCTGTCAACACCTGCTTTCTCTGGGATTGGAATTATTATATTCGTCTTGACGTCTGAGAGTATTTCGCCTGTCTCATACATCTTGCTCTGCAGATGGTAGAGTTTTGTCAGGACTGCCTCTCCCTAGGCCGTCAGGAGTTCCAATAGAATCTTGTCTACTCCCGGGGCCTTGTTTCGATTCAGGTCTTTCACGGCTCTGTCAAACTCTTCGAGCAGTATCGTATCTCCCATTTCTTCTTCATCTACATCCTCTTTCATTTCCATAATATTGTCCTCAAGTACATCGCCCTCTATATACTCCTTCCGCCTTTCTGCTTTCCCTTCTTTGCTTAGAACTGGGTTTCCATCTGAGCTTTTGATGTTCATACAAGTGGCCCTCTTTTCTCCAAAGGTCTCTTTAGTTTTCCTGTAGGCAGTATCTATGTTACCGCTAGTGAGAGAAGCCTCTACATCCTTACATTTGTCCTCTAGCCATCCCTGCTTAGCCATTTTGCACTTCCTGTTGATCTCATTTTTGAGACGTTTGTATTCCTTTTTGCTTTCTTCAGGTACTGCATTTTTGTATTTTCTCCTTTCATCAATTAAATTCGGTATCTCTTCTGTTACCCAAGGATTTCTACTAGCCCTCAGTTTTATGTAGAAGAAAAAAGGATGGAGTCTTCTGCCGACGTACTACATACGCCGAGGATTTCAATAGACATCACGCCAACTGGGCTGAAGAAAACTGCATTTTTGTATTTTCTCCTTTCATCAATTAAATTCAGTATCTCTTCTGTTATCCAAGGATTTCTACTAGCCCTCGTCTTTTTACCTACTTGATCCTCTGCTGCCTTCACTATTTCATTCCTCAAATCTACCCATTCTTCTTCCATTGTATTTCTTTCCCCCATTCCTGTCAATTGTTCTCTTATGCTCTCCCTGAAACTCAGTACAACCTCTGGTTCGTTCAGTTTATCCAGGTCCCATCACATTAAATTCCCACCTTTTTGCAGTTTCTTCAGTTTTAATCTACAGTTCATAACCAACAGATTGTGGTCAGAGTCCACATCTCTCCCTGGAAATGTCTTACAATTTAAAACCTGATTCCTAAATCTCTGTCTTACCATTATATAATCTATCTTATACCTTCTAATATCTCAAAGATTCTTCCATGTATACAGCCTTCTTTTATGTTTCTTGAACCAAGTGTTAGCTATGATTAAGTTATGCTCTGTGAAAAATTCTACCAGACGACTTCCTCTTTCATTTCTTAGCCCCAATCCATATTCACCCACTATGTTTCCTTCTCTCCCTTTTCCTACTCTCGAATTCCAGTCACCCATGACTATTAAATTTTCGTCTCCCTTCACTACCGGAATAATTTCTTTCATCTCATCATACATTTCATCAATTTCTTCATCATCTGCAGGGCTAGTTGACATATAAACTTGTACCACCGTAGTAGGCGTGGGCTTCGTGTCTATCTTGGCCACAATAATTCGTTCACTATGCTGTTGGTAGTAGCTTACATGCACTCCTATTTTTTTTATTCATTATTAAACCTACTCCTGCTTTACCCCTATTTGATTTTGTATTTATAACCCTGTATTCACATGACCAAAAGTCTTGTTCCTCCTGCCACCGAACTTCACTAATTACCACTATATCTAACTTCAACCTATCCATTTCCCTTTTTAAATTTTCCGAATGGGGGACTATTTTACCTCCGGAATATTTTACCCAATAGGACGCCATCATCATTTAACCATACAGTAAAGCTGCATGCCCCCGGGAAAAATTACGGCTGTAGTTTCCCCTTGCTTTCAGCCGTTCGCAGTACCAGCACAGCAAGGCCTTTTTGGTTAGTGTTACAAGGCCAGATCAGTCAATCATCCAGACTGTTGCCCCTGCAACTACTGAAAAGGCTGCTCCCCTCTTCAGGAACCACACGTTTGTCTGGCCTCTCAACAGATACACCTCGGTTGTGGTTGCACCTACGGTACGGCCATCTGTATCGCTTAGGGATACAAGCCTCACCACCAACGGCAAGGTCGATGGTTCATGGGGGTAGAGATAGAGAATACAATATTCCCTTGTCTTCCAGTACTTCGATTTTAAATTTACCTCGTTTCGAACTTGTGACGTAGTCCACTGTCTGTCCTGTTTCCCTAGTTTCCTTTTCAAGATGCCAAAGTTCCTACCTAAAGGGTAAAAATCTGGAAATTAATGTTGAATTTTGCTGAATTTTCCAGAATCGGTTAGCTACAACAGATATCTGCTGAATTTGTGATTCCCATCCTGGGACAAGCAGTAGTCCGAGAAAACACGAATTTCGGCGTGTTGTGGTATTTCTTTGCAAGTACTATTTGTATTATGTACACTCCTGGAAATTGAAGTAAGAACACCGTGAATTCATTGTCCCAGGAAGGGGAAACTTTATTGACACATTCCTGGGGTCAGATACATCACATGATCACACTGACAGAACCACAGGCACATAGACACAGGCAACAGAGCATGCACAATGTCGGCACTAGTGCAGTGTATATCCACCTTTCGCAGCAATGCAGGCTGCTATTCTCCCATGGAGACGATCGTAGAGATGCTGGATGTAGTCCTGTAGAACGGCTTGCCATGCCATTTCCACCTGGCGCCTCAGTTGGACCAGCGTTCGTGCTGGACGAGCAGACCGCGTGAGACGACGCTTCATCCAGTCCCAAACATGCTCAATGGGGGACAGATCCGGAGATCTTGTTGGCCAGGGTAGTTGACTTACACCTTCTAGAGCACGTTGGGTGGCACGGGATACATGCGGACGTGCATTGTCCTGTTGGAACAGCAAGTTCCCTTGCCGGTCTAGGAATGGTAGAACGATGGGTTCGTTGACGGTTTGGATGTACCGTGCACTATTCAGTGTCCCCTCGACGATCACCAGAGGTGTACGGCCAGTGTAGGAGATCGCTCCCCACACCATGATGCCGGGTGTTGGCCCTGTGTGCCTCGGTCGTATGCAGTCCTGATTGTGGCGCTCACCTGCACGGCGCCAAACACGCATACGACCATCATTGGCACCAAGGCAGAAGCGACTCTCATCGCTGAAGACGACACGTCTCCATTCGTCCCTCCATTCACGCCTGTCGCGACACCACTGGAGGCGGGCTGCACGATGTTGGGGCGTGAGCGGAAGACGGCCTAACGGTGTGCGGGACCGTAGCCCAGCTTCATGGAGACGGTTGCGAATGGTCCTCGCCGATACCTCAGGAGCAACAGTGTCCCTAATTTGATGGGAAGTGGCGGTGCGGTCCCCTACGGCACTGCGTAGGATCCTACGGTCTTGGCGTGCATCCGTGCGTCGCTGCGGTTCGGTCCCAGGTCGACGGGCACGTGCACCTTCCGCCGACCACTGGCGACAACATCGATGTACTGTGGAGACCTCACGCCCCACGTGTTGAGCAATTCGGCGGTACGTCCACCCGGCCTCCCGCATGCCCACTATACGCCCTCGCTCAAAGTCCGTCAACTGCACATACGGTTCACGCTGTCGCGGCATGCTACCAGTGTTAAAGACTGCGATGGAACTCGTATGCCACGGCAAACTGGCTGACACTGACGGCGGCGGTGCACAAATGCTGCGCAGCTACCGCCATTCGACGGCCAACACCGCGGTTCCTGGTGTGTCCGCTGTGCCGTGCGTGTGATCATTGCTTGTACAGCCCTCTCGCAGTGTCCGGAGCAAGTATGGTGGGTCTGACACACCGGTGTCAATGTGTTCTTTTTTCCATTTTCAGGTGTGTATAATGGATGAACGGTACTTACCACTAACATAAAATACAGTGCATGTTTATCTGCGTGTATAACAAAGACAACAATGTACAACAGTTAGAACAACTGCAGTGTACTGTTTTGTTGTGAACATTGCGATAGGAAGTATTCAATGACATGCAGCGTCGTTAGTACTGCTATCTAAACACTAGTTTCGAAGCTGCAGTGACTGATACCCGCACAAAAACGTACAATAACTGATGGGCTGATTCGCTTTAATAACGCTGTAGTTGCAAACATAGTATCTGAAGCAAGTTTTTTTCTTTTTTTTGTCATCAGTCTACTGACTGGTTTGACACGGCCCGCCACGAAATCCTTTCCTGTGATAACCTCTTCATCTCAGAGTGGCACTTGCAACCTACGTCCTCAATTATTTGCTTCACATATTCCAATCTCTTCTTCCTCTACAGCTCCCTCTAGTGCCACGGAAGTCATTCCCTCATGTCTTAGCAGATGTCCTATCATCCTGTCCCTTCTCCTTATCAGTCTTTTCCACATATTCCTTTCCTCTCCGATTCTGCGTAGAACCTCCTCATTCCTTACCTTATCAGTCCATCTAATTTTCAACATTCGTCTATAGCACCACATCTCAAATGCTTCGATTCTCTTCTGTTCCGGTTTTCCCACAGTCCATGTTTCACTCTTATACAGTGCTGTACTCCAGACGTACATCCTCAGAAATTTCGTCCTCAAATTAAGGCCGGTATTTGATATTAGTAGACTTCTCTTGGCCAGAAATGCCTTTTTTGGCATAGCCAGTCTGCTTTTGATGTCCTCCTTGTTCCGTTCGTCATTGGTTATTTTACTGCCTAGGTAGCAGAATTCCTTAACTTCATTGACTTCGTGACCATCAATCCTGATGTTAAGTTTCTCGCTGTTCTCTTTTCTACTACTTCTCATTACCTTCGTCTTTCTCCGATTTACTCTCAAACCATACTGTGTACTCATTAGACTGTTCATTTCGTTCAGCAGATCATTTAACTCTTCTTCACTTTCACTCAGGATAGCAATGTCATCAGCGAATCGTATCATTGATATCCTTTCACCTTGTATTTTAATTCCACTCCTGAACCTTTCTTTTATTTCCATCATTGCTTCCTCGATGTACAGATGGAACAGTAGGGGCGAAAGGCTACAGCCTTGTCTTACGCCCTTCTTAATACGAGCACTTCGTTCTTGATCGTCCACTCTTATTATTCCCTCTTGGTTGTTGTACATATTGTATATGACCCGTCTCTCCCTATAGCTTACCCCTACTTTTTTCAGAATCTCGAACAGCTTGCACCATTTTATATTGTCGAACGCTTTTTCCAGGTCGACAAATCCTATGAACGTGTCTTGATTTTTCTTTAGCATTGCTTCCATTATTAGCCGTAACGTCAAAATTGCCTCTCTCGTGACTTTACTTTTCCTAAAGCCAAACTGATCGTCACCTAGCACATTCTCAATTTTCTTTTCCATTCTTCTATATATTATTCTTATAAGCAGTTTCGATGCATGAGCTGTTAAGCTGATTGTGTGATAATTCTCGCACTTGTCAGCTCTTGCCGTCTTCGGAATTGTGTGGATGATGCTTTTCCGAAAGTCAGATGGTATGTCGCCAGACTCATATATTCTACACACCAACGTGAATAGTCGTTTTGTTGCCACTTCCCCTTATGATTTTAGAAATTCTGATGGAATCTTATCTATCGCTTCTGCCTTATTTGACCGTACGTCCTCCAAAGCTCTTTTAAATTCCGATTCTAATACTGGATCCCCTATCTCTTCTAAATCGACTTCTGTTTCTTCTTCTATCACATCAGACAAATCTTCACCCTCATAGAGGCTTTCAATGTATTCTTTCCACCTATCTGCTCTCTCCTCTGCATTTAGCAGTGAAAGTCCCGTTGCACTCTTAATGTTACCATCGTTGCTTTTAATGTCACCAAAGGTTGTTTTGACTTTCCTGTATGCTGAGTCTGTCCATTTTACAATCATATTTTTTTCGATGTCTTCACATTTCTCCTGCAGCCATTTCGTCTTAGCTTCCCTGCACTTCCTATTTATTTCATTCCTCTGCGACTTGTATTTCTGTATTCCTGATTTTCCCGGAACATGTTTGTACTTTCTCCTTTCATCAATCAACTGAAGTATTTCTTCTGTTACCCATGGTTTCTTCGCAGCTACCTTCTTTGTACCTATGTTTTCCTTCCCAACTTCTGTGATGGGCCTTTTTAGAGATGTCCATTCCTGTTCAACTGTGCTGCCTACTGCAGTATTCCTTATAGCTGTATCTATAGTGTTAGAGAACTTCAAACGTATCTCGTCATTCCTTAGACCTTCCATATCCCACTTCTTTGCGTATTGATTCTACTTGACTAATGTCTTGAACTTCAGCCTACTCTTCATCACTACTATATTGTGATCTGAGTCTATATCTGCTCCTGGGTACGCCTTACAATCCAGTATCTGATTGCGGAATCTCTGTCTGACCATGATGTAATCTAATTGAAATCTTGCTGTATCTCCCGGCCTTTTCCAAGTATACCTCCTCCTCTTGTGATTTTTGAACAGGGTATTCGCTATTACTAGCTGAAACTCGTTACAGAACTCAATTAGTCTTTCTCCTCTTTCATTCCTTGTCCCAAGCCCATATTCTCCTGTAACCTTTTCCTCTACTCCATCCCCTACAACTGCATTCCAGTCACCCATAACTATTAGATTTTCGTCCCCCTTTACATACTGCATTACCCTTTCAATATCTTCATACACTTTCTCTCTCTGTTCATCTTCAGCTTGCGACGTCGGCATGTATACCTGAACTATCGTTGTCGGTGTTGGTCTAAAGCAATAGCAAAGACAAAATCACCAAATTATTAACTGATACAATTTTGAAAACATACTATTCAACTGTGCTATAATAATACATTTGGATGGTTGGTCATCCGGTCTGCCGAACACTGTTGGCAAGCGGGGTGCACTTAGCCCTTGTGAGGCGAATTGAGAAGCTACTTGATTGAGAGTAGCGGCTGCGGTCTTGTTAACTGAACTACGGCCGGGAGAGCGATGTGCCGACCACGTGTCCTACCATATCCGCATCCAGTGACACCAGTGGGACTGAGGATGACACGGTGGCCGGTCGGTACCGTTGGGCCTTATAGGCCTGTTCTGACGGAGTTTAGTTTATTACAATACATACAGTCGCTAATGAAATTCGTCAGAAATAATACATCACAGTTTGAGAAGAACAATGAGATCCCTACCTACTATATTAGAGTAAAAATTATCTTCAGTACCTATTATTAAAAGTATCGCGACAATACGCAGCAATAAAAATCCCTTATTATTTGCCCAATAACATAAATTGTCTGACAATTTAGCATAGCAAATTTGAAATATAAGCTAAAATCATTTCCACTGGACGACTCTTTCTATTTCGTGGACAAATTTCTGTTTTAAAACTGGGAATTTGAAAAAAAAGTGTTCACTAATCTTAACACTGATCACTATTCATAACCTATAAACTGACTCGTCCCATATCATATCACTTCAGTTAAACAATTTTTCAGGAAGATCTATGGAAGATGTCACCAACTGAGTCGACTGTAACCCCTTTCGTACCTTTCTTGCGGCGAGTCCCACTGGAGTTTGTTGAGCATCTCCATGACTCTCGTGCCGGGTAACAGACAACGGGACGAAACGTGCCGCTCTCCGTTGTGTCTTCTCTTTCGCTTCTAGTACACTAACCATATAAGTGTCCCAGGCTGATGAGCAATACTCAAGAATCAGTGTTGCAAGTGTTTCGCAACAGATTACTTTCGTGGGTGAATCGCATTTCTGTCATTTCCTCTGGAGGATAAAGGAAACACCACCCATACGAGAGTGACGAAGTGCCTGCCACTCAGGTGCAACTGAGCCAAGACTTGCCTCCAAAAACGACGCCACTTCGCGAGGACTATTTTATGCTTCCCTCATACGGTACACAAGCAGTTCCCTTAAGCGGACACAGGGTTCCTCTCACGTCAATGAGAGTGCAGTGTGACCGCACGGTATGAACAGTGCCTCGAGACGGCATGCAGGCCGTGTCTGAAAGAGGCGCCAAGAAAAGAGCCGGTCCAGGAGATCCACCGGTGAGCGTGGCCATGGTTCGCTGGATTCAGGACTGGGCGAGGCCTAAAGTCACACCAGTGCCGGTGAACTTTAAACTGTTGCCACACATCATCCTCATACTAAAGTGCAGTTGCTGTTAATAAATTACTGTACTGAGACGTGAGTCACAAGAAAACGCAGATGCAGGCTTGTAGTTGACAAAGATTTGTTATACATATCCCCCAAACCAGTTGTACGCTATCTTTTACAAGCCGGCCTTCCAAAAGCCTCCAAACAAATATAATTAAAAACCTTATAGAGCCTGTAAGATTATGCGGGATGAAACAGATTAAGTAAGTAACCTTCCTTTTAGTTAAATAACAAATAGTCCCAGATAAATATAAATGTTAAGCATAATTGCGTACAAATTTAACAGGAATTTACCGGGACTAAATCCCCATTGGTAAAACAAGTAACAGTAGAGAATATTAAATAACAAATTTTAAGTAAAAGGGCAAAATCCCAAAGGGGAATCTTAAACCAATAAACAGACCATAGAAGAACAGAATTCTACCAATTATGTAGTGACTTATTACACTGACCAAATTCATGAAATTCCTCTCAAGTACAACAACAGTATTTAGGCAGAAAGTGCAGTCATGTCATCCGTCAGTTTAAGTTCTACTCAACAGCAGGCGCAGCCCAACGGATGACCCACAACAGTGACTAAACTACTAGGAACAGGGGACGCACTTACGAGACAGAATACTCAAATTTCTGTCAATTACTGGGGCGAACAGCGACTCTGACAGAATACAGCCAAGTAGCACCGAACGTCACCAACACGTGGCCGGCCGAGCTAACGGAGTCCTCATGTATTTCAGTCAAGGCGCCGCCCCCTGCATCGATAAATCCGGAACTGATTGTGCCCGCCGCTCATAGTACCAAACCAAAGGGCACAACACAAACTCTCTTATTTCAGAGTTATGCCCCCCTCCCCCAAATCCCTTTAAATTTAATACCCTTAACACATGCAAGACCTTAAACAATTAGCATGGAGAACTATTCACTTCTTACAGCTCCTGATTCTTTGCGCTTACAGGCAGACCCCAATAACAAGCATAAGTCTGGAAAAGTTAACGGCCTGCCGAACCAAGAGCATAAAGACTCATAAAACAAGACACAAAAGTCACGGTTCTTTCAAACGGAGACCCCAGAATAAATCCTAAGATAATCAAGTAACATTACAAGCACACTGTCTTTACACCAAACCTGGCCTGCACACTATCCTAGAATGACTCATGTAGTCTTCACGCTACTCACACTTAGTACTCCCGTCACTGGACAATGTTTTACAATATTAACAGCGCTCCTCAACATATGCCGGAACCAAGAGTGAATTGCTTATTCCCGCCAAGACGGGGACAATCACATACAAATCACTGTTTCCGGCGGTGAACACAAATTACGATCAGATTGATCACAAACACAACTTCAGAGAAATACCTGATGCCCACCGTTAACCATCGTAGCTCACATTGGCATCACGTAAGTGTAATATACACAGTTGTTAGAGCATTGGCGGCCATTACAACCATCCCGCCGCCGACACACTTCTCAAACCATAGCGCAGCGCCGCGAGCAACCATCGCTCCTCCGTAACAGTAGCTCTAAGACCCAGGCAACGGGCGAGCACCACCACTGAGGCCCCACAGTGGAAAACCGAGAGAGCCACAGCCGGAAGCGCTGAGCTTAAATAGCTGCCAGAAGAGGAAAACCAAAGAGAAAACGCGCATGCAATCTCGAACGGAATTACTGCTCCTATTAGATGAGAGAATCACCGGCGCCAGCGACTCTCCCACGGCTCAAGTACATTATTGAAAAATGTGCGTTGTCAATATTTTAGCTGTTGCGTAATCATACGTGGCCTGGAGATGAGGCTGCATAGTTCCTGCATGCAAGCCACATGATTAACAGCAACTACTTTCGCAGGTAGAGGTTTTCTTGATGCCACATATATGACACCAGGAGCATTCGGTGAACACTACACTTTTCTTACGATTCTTCCAGTGACTCTCATTGTGGCATCTGCTATCCTTACACATATTTTCGCGTCATCGTCCCACTTCAGATCGTTCCGGACGGTTACTCCGACATAATTTAGGCCCTCCGTTCATGTAGCAAGTTGAATGAAACCCGTTGAGGACGCGAATTTCTAACTCGTCGCTTGTTAATGATTCTCTGTACAGACGAAAGGACTCCAGACCGCTACTACGTAAACGGTGCAACTCCAACGAAACCCGTTGATGACCCCAGGTGGCAACTGAGCGCTTGCAATTCATTTCCCGTGCAGTGAATACAATTCCGTAGACAGCATGGCTGTAGAGCGACTCACCATAAATTGTTCGCAACGCGTTCGTCTGCCAACCAGATTCCAGCATGTTGATGCCTACGTTATCAAAAACATGGCTCTAAGCACTATGGAACGTCGGAGGTCATCAGTTCCCTAGACTTAGAACCACTTAAACCTAACTAACCTAAGGACATGACACGCATCCATGCCCGAGGCAGGATTCTAACCTGCGACCGTAGCAACAGCGCGGTTCCGGACTGAAGAACCTAGAAACTCTCGGCCACAGCGGCCGGCTACCAAACGCAATGAGTAGCGTCGTCTCCTACGACACAGATTTTCGAAATGGGTGAGTAGGTGTTAAAAATTAGCTTTGTACGGGAAGTTCAGATCATACTGCAGAAGCAGTTTGACAGAGAACGTATGTTGTGAAGCGGGAAAAGATATTCGAATATATACCTTTGGTCTGTTACTGTTCCAGCAACACAATGCACCCCTGAGCCTTTTGCATGAGGACATCTACATACCATCAGCTGCATTAGTGCAGCAGCACCTGCGTCCCTCAGACTTCGCGATTTGTAGGACGGTATCTTGCAACTATACTGTATCTCCACATTTGTTCAACTATACTGCGCTGCTGCAGCAGCAGCTGGGGTAAAAGCTGTCATCGTCACAGCTCGCAGAACTGCAGGCAAGTGCCCCCTCAAGAGTACTGCTGTTTTCAAGCACACGAACGATACTGCGTGTCGATCTAAACGAGTAAATGTGAAGTAGTTCAAAACTTCAATATTCATGGTACAAGCAGGAATAGATGAGCAGCAAGGTGGGTTACAAGAAGAATAAGATGGGGGACGAGTATAACCCTTTCCATACTCCGACTGATATTCAAATGCTAACCACTATAGTTGATATGTACAGCGAGGCCATTTTAGAACTAACTTCATGGCGGCCGAATATATTTTAAAATATTCGAGTGTTGAGAATTTAGATGATACATGCAGTCGAATAACAACCGCTACGAAACGATTTCCTCGTTGCCAGCCGTATGTAGGAGCACCGTACTATAGATTTGTAAAGTATTTGAGCAAAAATAGTGTTACAATATACCAAGAGGAGCAGTGTATAAATTCCTGTGTATAGTACCGTGTGCCAAAATGTATAGCTGTAGATCGAATTCCAGGTGCGTAATGCTGCCTATTGGCTTGAACGCCATTCAGACCGAGTTTAAAGTCTAGAGATTTTCTACGTTTCGTGCTGCGCGGCGTAATGCACCTAAAAAAATGAGTAAACCTGGGAATATGTTGTAAAGAGTGGTTGCTGTGTCCTACCCGACAACCTACTAAAGGAATATATAGCTTCCTCACAGTGGGAGTTACAGCGGCGCCTCCACGCCGCCAGAAGGTTGACATAATTGGAAAGGATCATCAAGGCAGCAGCTGCGAGAGGTGAAGAAGGTGAAACTCAGCTGAATGATAGAATACGGCGAAGTGAGCAAGCAGTCAAGACAAGATTATCGGACCTGGAAAGCACTCTTAATGCAGCACCAAAGTAGAAGAACTGAATGACGGACTCCAGCAACGCTAGACATATGTAGAGGGAAAAATTAAAAAAGACGATGAAAGTGTCAATGCACGATTAATGGAACTACATAGGATTATTAAGGGAATAGCTATGAAAACTGAGATGTAAGAAACCCCGATGGGGCATGCGACTGAAAGATTCCATCGAGGTGAACCTTAGCTGTAAGACTTAATAAGGTGAACAACCCATCACCGTCAGAGCTTACGTGTTCATTCCGATGTGTGACCAGTATGCGACAGAGTATTGACAAAATACAAGGTCATGGATGCGCAAATAGCTATTCGTCGCAAATTGAGCGTCTTGAAACTGGGATAGCTGCATCATAACAGTCTGTTTCTGAAATGTTTAGACCATAACAGAAAATATTAAACAGTCCTAGTTGGCGGGCGGCAGAAGAAGAGAAGATGATGACGAAGAAGGATACTCTACCTCCGATTTCATCAAGCGTAACAGCGCTATCGTATTAGATACGACAGGTGGAGTCAGTCGATATCAGCCGTATGTAATAGTCAACCAACCGGTTGCGTACCATTTAAAAAAAAGACACATTAACCAGGTTTTGATAGTTATAAGACTGTCTTCATCAGAATGTTACAAGTTACATGAACTGACATAACAACTTTGTTATGTGATTTCATGCTTAAAAAAGGTCACAGAGTTTCAACGGACACCTTCGTTAGTGTAGGTAATATTCTTAAAAACATCGAATCCTCAAAAGTATTTACCGAAAGAGATGAGATCATATAATGAAATATTACGTTTGACTAATGCACACAGGCGAGAAAACGCTCCAAAAGGACAATTAAAAAGCAAAAACATTAACATCCTTAGACCAGTGTTAAGCAACGAACTTCGTGAATGTCATGGCGTTGGAAGTTAACATAAAGAGCTGAACACAGTACCCTCTGGAGTATATACACTGAAGCGCCAGGAAAACTGTTTTAGGCATCCTTATTCAAATACAGAGATATGTAAAGAGGCAGAATACGGTGCTGTGGCCGGCAAGGTCTATGTAAAACAACAAGTGTCTGGCGCAGTTGTTAGATCGGTTACTGCTGCTACGATGGCAGGTTAACAAGATTTAACTAAGTTAGAACGTGGTCTGATAGCCGGCACACGAGCGATGGGACACAGGGTCACCGAGGTAGCGATTTTCCCGTACCACCATTCGCGAGTGTACGGTGAGTATCAGGAATCCGGTAAAACATCAAATCTCAGACATCGCTGCGGCCGGAAAAAGATCCTGCAAGAACGGGACCAACGACGACTGAAGAGAATCGTTCAGCTTGACAGAGGTGCAACCCTTCCGCAAATTGCTGCAGATTTCAATGTTTGGTCATCAATAAGAGTCAGCGTGCGAATTATTTAACGAAACATCATCGATATGGGCTTTCGAAGCCGAAGGCCCACTTGTGTGCCCTTGATGACTGTACGACACAAAGCCTCACTCCACAAAGTAACGCAGGTCCGTGAATGCGCACTGTGGAGACGGTCATCATAATATGCGGTACATTTTTGTAGCAAGTAATAAGCAAAGTTGCATGTTACATGTTGTAATACAATGCAATGTGACCAAGAAAAATGTAATTCAAAACATTTGTGATCGTGTCTAGATTTTCAATTACTGTTAGCAATTAATGTGACATACTAATTATAAGATGAACATAAGTATAAGATGAACATCAACAAAAGCAAAACGAGGATAATGGAATGTAGTCGAATTAAATTGGGTGATGCTGAGCGAATGAGATTAGGAAATGAGACACTTAATGTAGTAAAGGAGTTTTGCTATTTGGGGAGCAAAATAACCGATGATGGTCGAAGTAGAGAGGATATAAAATGTAGACTGGCAATGGCAAGGAAAGAGTGGTGTGCGTACTGTAAGACCTTCGGTACACACACCATCAGACTATATAACTTGTTGCTCTAACGAAGTAGGTGTGTGTCAGCAATTTGTCTCGTGGTCTTATCGTGGCGTGTTTATCTTCTGACTTTATGTCTGACGATAGAAATGCCACTTGTGCGCTTAGAGTAGCTAATTGACGGTGACCAACTTTAAACAGAACTTGATTAATTTTCACACACATTTATTAAAATAATAAAAAGAGTAGACATTACGTAACTTGATTCTAGATGCTGTTTACAATTGACAATCTGAAGTTCCTTTGGTCTTGGTACGTTAATCTTATTTTCACATATCTCTGATACTTGAGAAAGTGTCTATTCATTTATCTTCATGGCTATGTACAGGAATATGGTAATCTTATTAGGCGCAGACTGAAACTTGACTATAGACTGGCTATTCGGAACTATGTACACAACAGAAAGCATTTCTGAAGTAAAGAAATTTGTTACCATCTAGTAAAGATTTAAGTTGGCTGAAACCAGACGTAAACAGTAATGAAATCCTAAACTCTGATTGGAATGTATACCGCAGAGATAGGCTGGACAGTGAAGGGGGAGGCGTGTTTATAGCGATAAGAAGTGCAATAGTATCGAAGGAAATTGACGGAGATTCGAATTGTGAAATGATTTGGGTGAAGGTCACGGTTAAAGCAGGCTCAGACATGGTAATTGGATGTCTCTATAGGCCCCTGGGCTCAGCAGCTCTTGTGGCTCAGCACCTGAAGAATAATTTGGAAAATATTTCGAGTAGATTTCCCCACCATGTTATAGTTCTGGGTGGAGATTTTAATTTGCCGGATATAGACTGGGAGACTCAAACGTTCATAACGGGTGGCAGGGACAAAGAATCCAGTGAAATATTTTTAAGTGCTTTATCTGAAAACTACCTTGAGCAGTTAAACAGAAAACCGACTCGTGGCGATAATATATTAGACCTTCTGGTGACAAACAGACCCGAACTATTTGAATCAGTTAATGCAGAACAGGGAATCAGCGATCATAAAGCGGTTACTGCAAGGATGATTTCAGCCGTAAATAGAAATACTAAAAAAGGTAGGAAGATTTTTCTGTTTAGCAAAAGTGACAAAAAGCAGATTACAGAGTACCTGACGGCTCAACACAAAACTTTTGTCTCAAGTGCAGATAGTGTTGAGGATCAGTGGACAAAGTTCAAAACCATGGTACAATATGCGTTAGATGAGTATGTGCCAAGCAAGATCGTAAGAGATGGAAAAGAGCCACCGTGGTACAACAACCGAGTTAGAAAACTGCTGCGGAAGCAAAGGGAACTTCACAGCAAACATAAACATAGCCAAAGCCTTGCAGACAAACAAAAATTACGCGAAGCGAAATGTAGTGTGAGGAGGGCTATGCGAGAGGCTTTCAATGAATTCGAAAGTAAAGTTCTATGTACTGACTTGGCAGAAAATCCTAAGAAATTTTGGTCCTATGTCAAAGCGGTAGGTGGATCAAAACAAAATGTCCAGACACTCTGTGACCAAAATGGTACTGAAACAGAGGATGACAGACTAAAGGCCGAAATACTAAATGTCTTCTTCCAAAGCTGTTTCACAGAGGAAGACTGCACTGTGCTTCCTTCTCTAGATTGTCGCACAGTTGACAAAATGGTAGATATCGAAGTAGACGACAGAGGGATAGAGAAACAATTAAAATCGCTCAAAAGAGGAAAGGCCGCTGGTCCTGATGGGATACCAGTTCGATTTTACACAGAGTACGCAAAGGAACTTGCCCCCCTTCTTGCAGCGGTGTACCGTAGGTCTCTAGAAGAGCGAAGCGTTCCAAAGGATTGGAAAAGGGCACAGGTCATCCCCGTTCTCAAGAAGGGACGTCGAACAGATGTGCAGAACTATAGACCTATATCTCTAACGTCGATCAGTTGTAGAATTTTGGAACACGTATTATGTTCGAGTATAATGTCTTTTCTGGAGACTAGAAATCTACTCTGTAGGAATCAGCATGGGTTTCGAAAAAGACGATCGTGTGAAACCCAGCTCGCGCTATTCGTCCACGAGACTCAGAGGGCCTTAGACACGGGTTCACAGGTAGATGCCGTGTTTCTTGACTTCCGCAAGGCGTTTGACACAGTTCCCCACAGTCGTTTAATGAACAAAGTAAGAGCATACGGACTATCAGATCAATTGTGTGATTGGATTGAGGAGTTCCTAGATAACAGAACGCAGCACGTCATTCTCAATGGAGAGAAGTCTTCCGAAGTAAGAGTGATTTCAGGTGTGCCGCAGGGGAGTGTCATAGGACCGTTGCTATTCACAATATACATAAATGACCTGGTGGATGACATCGGAAGTTCACTGAGGCTTTTTGCAGATGATGCTGTGGTGTATCGAGAGGTTGCAACAATGGAAAATTGTACTGAAATGCAGGAGGATCTGCAGCGAATTGACGCATGGTGCACGGAATGGCAATTGAATCTCAATGTAGCGAAGTGTAATGTGATGCGAATACATAGAAAGACAGGTCCCTTATCATTTAGCTACAAAATAGCAGGTCAGCAACTGGAAGCAGTTAATTCCATAAATTATCTGGGAGTACGCATTAGGAGTGATTTAAAATGGAATGATCATATAAAGTTGCTCGTCGGTAAAGCAGATGCCAGACTGAGATTCATTGGAAGAATCCTAAGGAAATGCAATCCGACAACAAAGGAAGTAGGTTACAGTACGCTTGTTCGCCGAATGCTTGAATACTGCTCAGCAGTGTGGGATCCGCACCAGGTAGGGTTGATAGAAGAGATAGAGAAGATTCAACGGAGAGCAGCGCGCTTCGTTACAGGATCATTTAGTAATTGCGAAAGCGTTACGGAGATGATAGATAAACTCCAGTGGAAGACTCTGCAGGAGAGACGCTCAGTAGCTCGGTACGGGCTTTTGTTAAAGTTTCGAGAACATACCTTCACCGAAGAGTCAAGCAGTATATTGCTCCCTCCTACGTATATCTCGCGAAGAGACCATGAGGATAAAATCAGAGAGATTAGAGCCCACACAGAAGCATACCGACAATCCTTCTTTCCACGTACAATACGAGACTGGAATAGAAGGGAGAACCGATAGAGGTACTCAGGGTACCCTCCGCCACACACCGTCAGGTGGCTTGCGGAGTACGGATGTAGATGTAGATGTAGAAGTGTCAGGAAGTCGTTTCTGAAAGTATTTGTATGGAATGTAGCCGTGTATGGAAGTGAAACATGGACGATAAATAGTTTGGACAAGAAGAGAATAGAAGCTTTCGAAGTGCAGTGCTACAGAAGAATGCTGAGGATTAGATGAGTAGATCACATAAGATAAGGAGGTATTGAATAGAATTGGGGAGAAGAGGCATTTGTGGCACAACTTGACTAGAAGAAGGGATCGGTTGGTAGGATATGTTCTGAGGCATCAGGAGATCACCAATTTAGTATTGGAGGGCATCTTGGAGGGTAAAAATCGTAGAGGGAGACCTAGAGATGAATACACAAAGCAGGTTCAGAAGGATGTAGGCTGCAGTACGTACTGGGAGGTGAAGCAGCTTGCACAGGATAGAGTAGCAAGGAGAGCTGCATCAAACTAGTATCAGGACTGAAGACCACAACAACAACAACATCAACAACAATTTCTTGGATGCTGTCAATTGATAGTAAGGGAAAAGGTGGTCGGACGAATTGTAACACACGTAGCCAATGTTGTCAGGGAGAGTGGCAGAGGACGCTTGTTCCGTTATTTATTTAGTAAATAAGATAAGTCATTGAATTTATTCTTGTTACCCAACCTGTACGCAGAGTAATAATGTTTTTCCACATCAATGTATAAACAACGTACTTTGGCTTAGAAATGTAGTTCCTTGTTATTTACTTCGGTTTGATGGCTTCTTGTACGGATCACTAAAGCCGACATTGAATCTGATCTTGAAAACCAGCCACACCTTCCGTCGTGAAAAGTGTCCAAAGTGTGGCGCTCATCCTTGTAAGAGTTAGTTGCTTCCATGAAACATGCATAATACAACGGACAAAACTGACATCTAGTCCCTTTCACATACAAAACTATCATCCGAATTTCTGTCCCAGTGTGCCAAATTTGAATTAATGCAGTTACGTCATTTAAAACCGTCTCTGTTCTGTTATATTTGTTCCAAGACAAAAGGTCAATTGTAAGTGGTCTGCTGCAGCCACTTTATATTATTTCAGATACTAGGGCGTGAGGACAACTAGAAAATATGCCCAGACATGAGAAACACAAACATGAGATATTGTTAAGATGGCATAGGCCACAGTACACTCTTAGGTACGAAACGTGAGTCTCTACCTAAGTGTTCATAATAATTCGTGTAATTTCAATACATTATTTTCCTTTTCCCTTCAAAATATTTGACGCGATACCTTGTAATATGAAGGTTCAAAATGTGTAAGTGGTAAGCTTCTATGAGTAACTACGGGGTGGTAAAAACTGAATTTCTCTTCGAGTGGTGACTTTACACTCTCTCTGTGTGGCTCGACGTACCGCCGTACAGTGTCAATGTTGGTTCTTAAGCAAAGAAGTTTGGTGGCCACTGCTCTGCACGCTTACTTGAAGTTCACGTCCCACTTTTCCAGCTACCTCTTCTGTACAATTACCTGACTCTGCTTAACCAGGTAAAAGAAACCAATAAATCAATGGTGTTCATCTCACTCGCAAATTCAGAGGGCCTAGTATTATAGATTTCCCTCTGTAATGGCGTAATGACTCTCACCAGCAGTTCTAAATATGATCACAAAACCTGAAAATTTCCACCTCAGTTTCATGTAGAAGAAAAAAGTATGGAGTCTTCTGCCGACGTGCTACATACGCCGGGGATCTCAATAGACATCGCACCAACTGGGCTGAAGAAAACTCTCCCTAGCCTTTGATACAAAAGATAAACACGCCTTTAAATTCGCCGCCCACAGAACTGATACGACCCCTGACATGAGCTTTACAACCACGAATTCGTAACCACATCCCATCACCTCACCGAAGCTAGTTATATACAATTTCTGTCACAGTCAACACCGCCCAATCCTTTTAGAAACTGGGATGAATATCCCTCTTATCTGTTCCTTGACAAAACCCAGGTGGAACTTATGAAAAGCCAATTTGGAAAAAATTTCTAAAGACATTGACCAAATTCTGCGGTGGATTCCTGCGAGGTAATGCGACTATTATAGATTTGTAAAGGTAATAATAACAGCTGAAAAGCGACATATTCGCGAGGAATATTCTGGATGGAATGAGGAGACAGAGGAACTGTACCAGTTTTTCTTGCATGAGATCGAGTTTGCTGATGAACTCATTCAAAACCTGAACGCAGCCCGAAGGAGCAAACCACTGAGGCATTAAAATTCACCACAGAACCACCTATGGAAACTCGGAAATGCCAGTACACCTGAGTGCAAAATACCAGTCTCTCCCAACCATGGACTGCATACTTACCGAGTGCTCCTGGAGTCAGGCAACGTAACACTTCCGTCAAGCACCATCTGAAATGGTTCCAATGAGTCAGTAGAAGCTCTGTCACAGTTCATGAAGTAATTATTGTCATCAATAAAATGAAACCAGTGAAGCCCCAGGATTTGATGTTCTCCCTGAATTCTTACAACAGAGAGGCCGGCGCCCTGAGAATTGCTGAGGCATATCTTATCACATATTATGCAGACTTGTCATGTACCAGCTGAATTCAAGAGAGCTAAAATAATGTCTCTGTTAAAGCCAGGCAAACCAGTGGACAAACCATAAAGCTACGGCCCGGTTTCCCTCTAAAAAACCACCTGTAAGTTGTTGAAGAGGCTAATTTTAAACTGGGTTGAGCCGATACTGTAAGAACATCTACCATTGCAGCAAGCTGGCTTTCGCTACAATAGAAGCTGTGAAGGCCAAGTGCTGAGCCTAACTAGCCACACCGAAGCAGTGTTCCAAGAAGGACTTTAGGCGACGATGTTTTAATGGCCTCACGGATTCATATAAAACCTTGTGAAATTTTGTCTATTTCCAAGTACTAGTTGGTGAGAATGTGAGTAGTGTCCGAAAAATAAAAGGTGGCGTCCATTTAAGGATCGGTGCTGGTGCCTTTCCAACCTACACGTACACTATAATCTGGAGAAGTATGTATCGAGTAAGTGGATGAGGAGCGCAACACCGTGGTTTAACAACGATTTTCCAAAAATCCTGAGAGCAAAGACTGCCGCACGCCCGGTTCACAAGAGAACTCGCAAGTGACGCCTGGTAAAACTTAAAAGAAACTCGTGCGCCTGTAAAAATATCTATATGCGAAGCTTACTACAGCTATCAACATCATACCGTAGCAATAGATCTTGCCGAGAACCCGACAATGTTCTGGTCCTACGTAAGATCGCTACGTGGGTCACTTGTTGAGCAGTCTGGTGTGGGTGTAGAAGGTAGCAAAAGTAAAGCCGAAGTTTTAAATTTATCCTTTAAGAAATCTTTCGCGCAGGAGGATCGTACAAACGTAGCGTCATTTGACCATCGCACACACTCCCGTATGGAGAACACTATAATAATCATCATTGTTTTAGAGAAAAAAACTGAAAGAGTCTCCAGGTCGTGATGGAATCCAAATTCCGTATTACAAGGAGTATTCAACATCACTAGCTCCTAGATTTCTTGCGAATCTCTTACCAAGCGTAAAGTCTCAAGAGAGTTAAAAAGAAAAAAAATTGCAGGTGACTCCTCCAGATAATGAAGCTGAAAGAACGGATCCGCAAAATTACAGACCAATATCTTTGGCATCGTTTTCTGATGAATTCGTGAACATATTCTCAGTTCGAATGTAACAAACTTCCTTGAGACCGAAAAGTTTCTGTCCATGAATCATCACGGTTTCGTGTGAAACTTAGCTTTCCCTTTTCTCACGTGAGTTCATGCGAACCATGGATGAAGGGCAGCAGGCGAATTCCACATTCCTCGATTTCCGTAGAGCGTTTGACATGGTGTCACACTGCCGACTGTTAACGATGATACAAGCATCAGAATAAGTTTCAATGTACACTATGTGATCAAAAGCATCCGGACACCCACAAAAACGTACATTTTTCATATTAGGTGCACTCTGTTGCCACCTACTGCCAGGTACTCCATATCAGCGACCTCAGTAGTCATCTGACATCGTGAGACAGCAGAATGGAGCGCTCCGCGGAACATACGGACGTCGAACGTGGACAGATGAGTGGGTGTCACTTGTGACATAGGTCTTTACGCCAGGTTTCCACACTCCTAAACATTCCTAGGTCCATTGTTTGCCATTGTAACGTGGAAACAGCAAGGGACACGTACAGAACAAAAGCACGCTGTGCGTACTCCTCCGTTGACTGAGAGAGACCGCTGACAGTTGAAGAGGATCGTGATGTGTAATAGACAGAAATCTATCCAGACCATCACACAGGAATTCAGAACTGCATCGGTATCCACTGCGAGGTCTGCGACAGTAGGCGGGAGACGGAAAACTTGGATTTCACGGTCGAGCGGCTGCTCATAAGCCAGACATCACGCCGGTAAATGCCAAGCGACGCCTCGCTTGGTGTAAGGAGCGTAAACACTGGACGATGGAACAGTGGAAAAACGTTGTATGGAGTGACGAATGACGGTACACAATGTGGGGATCCGATGACAGGGTGAGGGTGTGCCGAATGCCCCGTGAACGTCATCTGCTAGCATGTGTAGTGCCAACAGTAAAATTCGGAGGCGGTGGTGTTATGGTATGATCGTGTTTTCCATGGAGGGGAATTGCACCGCTCTTTGCTTTTCGTGGTACTAACACAGCACAGGCCTACACTGATGATGTTTTAAGCACGTTTCTGCTTCCCCCTGTTGAAGAAGATTTCAGGATGGTGACTGCGTCTTTCAACACGATAGTGCACCTATTCATGATGCACGGCTTGTGTCGGAGTGGTCACACGACAATAATATCTCTGTAGTGGGCTGGCCTGCACAGTGTCCTGACCTGAATCGTATAGAACATCTTTGGGATGTTTTGGAACGGGGGCTTCGTGCCAGGCCTCACCGATCAACATCGATACCAGTTCAGCAGTCCGAGAAAAACGGGCAGCCATTCCACAAGAAACCTACCAGCACCTGACTGAACGTATGCCTGAGAGAGTGGCAGCTGTCATGGAGGCTAAGGGTTTGACATCACCATACGGAATTCCAGCACTACCGATGGCGGGCGCCACGAACTTGTAACTTATTTTCAGCCAGGTGTCCGGATACTTTTGATTATATAGTGTATGTGAATGGTTGGAAGACTTCTTAGATAGCAGAATGCAGTATGTTATTCCCGTTGGTGGTTGTTGATCAGAGAAAAGGGTTTCGTCATGAGTGCCCCAGGGGATTACGATAGGACCGCTGTAAATGTACATAAATGATTTGGCGGACAGAGAGGACAGCAATCTGGGGGGCTCATGAGGCTGTCGTGTACGGGAAGCTGCCGTCGTTGAGTGATTG
Source organism: Schistocerca gregaria (assembly GCF_023897955.1). Lineage (NCBI taxonomy): Eukaryota > Metazoa > Arthropoda > Insecta > Orthoptera > Acrididae > Schistocerca > Schistocerca gregaria. The sequence continues at coordinate 78,054,835 of NC_064927.1, forward strand.
GAGGAGGATACCAGATGATTGGTTCAAATGGTTCAAATGGCTCTGAGCACTATGCGACTTAACTTCTGAGGTAATCAGTCGCCTAGAACTTTGAACTAATTAAACCTAACTAACCTAAGGACATCACAAACATCCATCCACGAGACAGGATTCGAACCTACGACCGTAGCGGTCACGCGGTTCCAGACTGAAGTGCCTAGAACCGCACGGCCATACCGGCCGGCACCAGATGACATAGACAAAATTTCCAGTTGGTGTGATGAATGGCTGCTAGCTCTAAATCTAGATAAATGTAAGTCAATGCATGTGCGTACGAAAAACAAACCCATAATGTTCGAATACAGTATTAAGTAGTGTATCCCTTGACTCAGCCACTTCGATATGTAGGCGTACGGTGGCAAAGCAATAGGAAATGCAACGAGTATCTAAGGATTGTAGCAGGGAGGGCGAATGGTCGACTACAGTTTACCAGAAAGATTTTAGGAAAGTTGATTCGTCTGTAAAGGAGACCGCATGTAAGGACCAGTGCAAGCCACTGTTGAGAACTGTTCAAGTGTTTGGGATCCATACCGGTGAAACCTTCCCGGTCACCTCTATATCTCTTTTGCAACGCAAACTTCGCTTTTACAATAACCTATGAAACCTTCCCTTACGATTTCTACCTCTTGCTTAATAATAACAAATGAAATATTCCCTTTGCAGTTAATTCTCTTCCTCTCCGTTGATGGTTTATGAGATGGATTATAATCAGTAATGCAATACTGCTGGCAAAAATTAATTATATTCTGAATGAAATGATTTTACAAACGTTCAAATGGGACTTACATTTTGCAATAATCTTACAACTAGCAATGAGTAAATATATCTTCAGAAGTCTTCAGTTTCTCAAAAACTAAATTCAATAATATTAGTTCCTCTTATTATAATAGTTAGCTGATGTCTCTCTATATCCGTTTGTAATCTCTTGTAAATCATAGCTAGTGGCTGGCAGGCACACCGTTCCTCTCAACCTCTCGCTTCAGTCCTGCTACCGACTCGCTTCACATCTCGCTTACTACTAGACGGCCTTTGTTTCTATGTTTCGGTACAGTGTATCGACACGTGGAACTGTTTCAGTGTTTCGAAACGGCTATGTTTCACTGTTTCGAAACAGTGGTGGTTCATTCCGCTCTGTGTCGAATAACGGGGCCAGATTCGATCTCGGGCCAGCCACAGAAACTGTATCGTTGTTTCAAAATAACGCTGTTTAAGTCCACTTGTACTTGGAACGGACTAACTGTATCGAAACAGTGATGTTTCATTTCGCTTTGTCTCGGACAAGATTCGGGCACGGCACAGATTCGGAAATACTTTTAATATACTACTTCATCGTACTCTTTCAAGAGTGTCGAAATCCTTTTGACACACAACAGCATGAAGCTTAAGATATCCGAAAATAAAGCTTCGTTTATAATTGACTGCTCTGTTCCGAAATGGCGTAATATATACTTTATAAACACTAACAAACAATAAAATAAAGCAGACTATTCGCATTCAAAATAATAAAAGTGTGAAAAACATTCAGTTAAATTACACATCTCCTATAACATATGCTTTTCTGTTGATGTACAGTAATCATATTAAAAAACGCAAGTAAAGCTACAACATTTTGAATTAGAAAGGGCGTAGAGTGGCAGTTTTTAGACATATACGTAAATTGAATGTACTTTCAAGCAATGTGACTGACGGATCATTGATGATGTAATGGTGAACGGGAAGGGCTGGGAAGCATGATGGATTTATAGTAATGATTCGAAACACCTTAAGGAACAAAAATTTGTTTCTCTTATATTTTGTTATTTATTCGAATTATATGGGTTTATTTGTGAGTCTATAGTCAATGTGCCTACTCTCCACAATGATTTCTTTTGTGTGCATTGATATTAGCAGGCTGGGTATATATTATCCATACTAACGAAATGTGGGAATCCCAGTAGCGTATCCGTTGTTTCTGCAGTTTGTTGCCGCCTCCAGTACAGTTCGTGTTGGTTCTTCTGTCTTCAGCTATGGCGTTACGAAGCCCGGTGTGGGATTGTTTATGAAGATAAATCCTGAGAAAATTAAATGTAACTTGTGCTCGACTGTGTTGTCGTTTAAAAGTAGTTCAACTTCTTGCTTAAATAGACCATTACGACATAAACGTCCAACAGTTAATTTAAGTGAAACTCGTTCGAAATCAGTTTTTATGAATCTGAGTAGTGACGAAACCAGTTCAGTTTCCACAGCAACTGTTCAGGAATCTGCCATTTCAGTGCCTGTGCGTCAAGATGAACAATCTGTGCAAGAAATACCCATTACTTCGACCAGTTCAGTTCTGGGTAGGTGTGGTAAACAAACAAAGATTACTGGATTTGCATTAAGACCAGTGCCTTCATCCAAATGAGCCAAAATATATGAACAGATTTTAAGACTTGTTGTTAAAGAACACCTTCCATTTAAAGTAGTTGAAAGGGTAGACTTTAAAAATGACTTATTTATTAAATGGAAACTATGTACCACCAAGTAGAAAAACACTCTCCCACAGTTTACTCTCTCAAGTGTTCGACAGCACACCATTGCGAGTAAGATCTGCAGCGCAAATTCACTCACTAACGAAGAGCTTTGCCCATGGATCACGTAAGAGATTATATATCGGTGATTTACTGATGGGTACAGCGGAATAAATTATATTGTGGATTATTTTTATTGCAATTTATTGTTAGCAGAGATGCTCTTTTTTTAAGAAGCTTCCTACGTGTTATGGTAGAGGACCTACATATGTAATCAAGTTGTGTGGTGTGCGTACTGTAAGACCTTCGGTACACACACCATCAGATTATTTGACTTGTCGCTCTAACTAAGTAGGCGAGTGTCAGCAATATGGCTCGTGGTCTTATTGTGGCGTGTTTATCTTCTGCCGTTAGGTCAGACGATAGAAATGCCACTTGCACGCTTAGGGTAGCTAATTGGCGGTGACCAACTTTAAACACAACTTGATTAATTTTCACACACATTTATTAAAATAATAAAAAGCATAGACATTCTGTAACTTAATTCTGGATGCTGTTTACAATTAACAATCTGAAGTTCCTTTGGTCTTGGTACGTTAATCTTATTGTCACATATCTCTGATACTTGGCAAAGTGTCTACTCAATTATCTTCATGGCTATGTACAGGAATATGGTAGTCTTATTAGGCGAAGACTGAAACTTGACTACGGACTAATGCAGACTGACTAATCGGAGGTCTGTACACTCTTTATAATACCTTGCACGTAGAGGTATCACTGTGCGAGTGTGATCTGCTAGGACAAAACGTTCTACGTTAGCAGCAATCTCATTGGTTCCGTTACATATTAATACGCGGATCAGCGGAAGCAGAAATTGATCCATCTCTAAGGCAGCTCCATCTCCTAGTGCGGAGATGGACGAGCGCTGCGCCTGCGCTGTTGTGCTTAGCGGGGCGCGCTCTAGTGGGAAAGTTGTGTATGCACTTACTCTGCGGAACTATGTACACAACATTTTGTATTTAGGTTTGGCTTCTGTGGGTGACTGAGTTGTTTCGGAGATTGTGTTTGAAAATGAGGCTATAGCTGACACAGTTTCATTAAGAAGGGAAAAATGATTGTTCCCTCAACGTAAGGAAATTACCGTATCTTTCTCTATGAAGTACTCCGGAAACGTTGGAGAATGCCCCACTAGCAGACAAGTAAAGTTCACGGTTCCACCATGAGGCGGCCGCACCGCAGTTTGTTGTTGATGCCGGAAAACTGTTAGACAGTGTTTTCCCCACTTACGTGTATTTGGAGGCGTGGGCCAGTACTGTGGCCACCATACTGTATCGAGCTGACTCCTGTGGATTTCCTTTCTTGGGCGGAGATGAAGAGTTTGTTGCACGAGACACCGATGGATAGTCCAGAAAAACTAGCTGACCGTTTATCCGTGAAACACCTGGTTGGTTTGCTCTTGTTAAACAATCGTCAACACGCACTCGCAACTTAGGTGTTAACGCAAATGGACGACGTTTTCAGCAATACCTCTAATCATTATTCATCACACGGCAGTTTAAACACCGACTCTGAACATAACTAGCGTCAAAACCTTCACGGACCGACCAGTGGGGAAACGGTGCATTCATGATATTTTTGTCACATAAAAAAGTGTTCCCTTTTATCTCCGTTAAACATTCTAATATTTTGTGTAGGCTTACGTAATTTTTGTATTCCCTGTATACAAAATATACACTAATACTCTGTGCGGAAATGTCTATTACCTTACAAAATGCTTCTCATTTTAGCTATTATTAAGATAATTTATACTGCAAAGTGTGCTAGATATGGAGCGAAAGCAATTAACGGTGGAGTCTCTGAAAAATTGCAAATTTTCGGAGCCAATGACAACGTATCATTGAAATGTTGAAATAATGGTATCGGAAAAGTAGGTACTGAATGACAGTGGGCATTTGAAAAAAGTCCTGACTCATTTACCTCGCTAACTATTTCGGATGCCCGCACAGCAGACAGCAGTTTCAGCTAATCTCTCACGTTCAGCTCGGAACACGCGACCTTCAGAAAAAGCTAACACTTGTCTAGAAACCCCAAAGAGCCTGAAGTTATTCAAATTTAACTGTAATTACCGTTCTGGAAAAGCTACGTATTGCAAACATTACTAGGTAGAAGTAAAAAAGACAATAGGATTTTTAAACTGAAATTTGGAACGTAGCAGACCACTGGCTTGGTCAGTCGTAAGTTTGTTTCACTGTAAATTTTTACTTTCTCCATGGCGATGACCAGAAATCATCATCTCAGAGCAGCACTTGTACCCTGTTGCTGGATATATTCAACTCTCTGACTTCTCTTCTAGTTTTTGGCCCCTTGTTGCATCGTAGAAATTATTCCCTTAAGTTTTAACACATGTCCGAGCGTCTTGTCCCTTCTTCTTGGCAGTATTTTACATATGTTTCATTCTTCCACAATTCTGCAAGGAACTCCTTATCTTATCGGTTCAACTAACTTTCAACATATTTCGTTTCTCTTATTTCCCGGGTCTCCCATCGTTCACGATTGACTATCATTCAATGCTGTTCATCAAACATACTGTATGAGAATATTTTTCTCAGATTAAGGTCGATATTTGATAACAGCAGATTTCTTTTGACCATGAGTGCCGTTTTGGTTGCCCTGGTCTGTGTTTTATGCCCCCCTTGCTTCGTCTTCATGTCTTGTTTCGCTTCCAATTCCTTAATCTCGTCTACTTCGCGGTCACCAATTTTGATCTTAAGTTTCTCGCTATTCTCATTTCTGATACTCCTCGTTACTTTTCTTTCTCTTCGGATTACTCTCAAACCGTATTTTCTTCTAGGCAGACTGTTCATTCCATTCAACACATCCAGTAACCCACCTCTCTTTTCATCGAGGACAGCCACGTCACCAGCGAATCTTACTGTCGTACTCAAGTTTAGTCGCACTCTTCAATCTTTCGTTTTTTTTTCATAATTCCTTCTTCGAAGTATAGATTCAGCAGTATGGGCGAAAGACCTCATCCTTGTCTTGCACCTTTTTCAATCCGAGCACCTCGTTCTTAGCCTTTCATACATAGTGTTCCCTCTTGGTTCCTGTACATATGCTACACCCGTTTTACATGTAGCTTAGGCCCTACTCCTATTCTTCTCAGAATTTCGAAAATGTTGCATAATTTTACATTATCTAACGCTTTTCTAGATCGACAAATTCTATTGTATGAGGCCGTTGGAAAAAGCAAATGTGTCACCATTCACGCAAGAACCCAAAGAGAATGAGTTCGCTCGATCGCTATTCACATAATTAACTACAAAGAAATTTTTTATTAGAGGCCTTGGTACAAGAATACCGGCTCTGCCCCTATGCGTATTCAATTCATTCATTAGGATCAATTCAGAAAGTGAAGCCTTATCGTTAAGCTTTAAATAAATGAGTGGAGGTGAATTCGTCTCAATATTTACTCGCATGAGTGAAGCGGCCGTTAGTCGTATTCACTGAATTACAGTTCTCAAGCCCTACACTCATTAAACATAAGAAAACATTCTACTTTTTACAGTAATTCAAATTAATCAGTTGGTCAGGAATTCCTGGCTAATGTAAGTATTTGCATAACCAATCGTCTAATGTATTTGCGAAAAAGTGACGGATTTTATTGAACTAGGAAAAATATGGAAAGCACCCTTGAGAAAAGATGGAGAAGGAAAAGGTGCGCAGTAAGCCCCCACCCAAATAGCCATGCGGCATTCAAAGGTGTACCTAGCACCACGTATGTGAGTTGACACTCAAATCTCTATAAACACTAAGAAATTACACACGCAAATTGACAGGAATAATATTAGACCGGGATTTAATAAATTTGAGATAAGAAGAAAACATTGCGGGGGATCTATTTAACAGTATGAATTCTATGAAACACTGCCTGCTATCATATGCATGCAGTTACAACGAAAAGTCATCTTAACTATGACAATCACACTGCAAATTATCAGAAATGCTAAAGAAAACTACGAAAACAACTTATATCGAAGAATAAACCCTCTGAGGTCTTACATAACAGCATGAGCTATGTTAACAATGACGGGTACCACTTGCAAACAATATTTAAGGAAATCTATCGAAGAACAAGCACTGAAAATACCTGTTTGGAACTGCAAGTCGTAACAAAGCGGTCGGAATCACAAAGTGACATCGACTAGTTTAAGGAATTAGAAATGAATAAAAAATTTCATCTAAAGTATTATTTAAACAAATGGACCACAGAAGAGACTGTAAAATGATGAGTTACTCCGTAATTCAACAGCCAGCAGATCTGGATACCAGTGGTCGCTCTCAGTGCCCATTTCTTCTCATGCCGCCGCGCTGTTCCTCTCCCCACCAAAACACAATGTATTCTACAAAATGGTGATCCATTATCATGGATATAAAAAAAGAACGGAGCTGTCATTATTTCACAAACTTGAAGCCGACGTCCGCATCTTACATAGCCCAAAAGTGTCGTATTATTGTAATACGTTGTTCAGTCCTGTATGAAACGATTTTGCAGGAACCACTGGTTCATATATAACTCGAACCATATCGACATCTTATAACAGACGCGAGTTACTATGTACAAAGCTTCGGAAATATTCAAGATGCCGAGTCGGGAACATCTACATCGAGGAAACTCTTAAAAGGGCATTATGTACTGCATTTTGACATTTTAAAAATGTGTTACAATGTCTGATAGGTTGGTGAAAGTAATTAAAAATCAATCCGCCAAATAAATTTTAATAGTTTCACAGCTACAATGAAGGTGTAAGTAGGCTGTTTCATTTTCCTATTGGTAACGCCACGTAGCGCACTGTATGAAAAATCACTGGCTGTGCTGTGCGCAGTCTGTGGCTAGTTTGCATTGTTGTCTGCCATTGTAGTGTTGGGCAGCGGCAGCTGGATGCTAACTGCGCGTAGCGTTGTGCAGTTGGAGGTGAGCCGCCAGCAGTGGTGGACGTGGGGAGAGAGATGGCGGAGTTTTGTAATTTGTAAGACTGGATTTCATGAACTACCATATATATTTTGACTATTAAGGTAAATACACTGTTTGTTCTCTATTAAAATCTTTCATTTGCTAACTATACCTATCAGTAGTTAGTGCCTTCCGTAGTTTGAATCTTTTATTAAGCTGGCAGTAGTAGCGCTCGCTGTATTGCAGTAGCTTGAGTAACGAAGATTTTTGTGAGGTAAGTGATTTGTGAAACGTATAGGTTAATGTTAGTCAGGGCCATTCTTTCGTAGGGATTTTTGGAAGTCAGATTGCGTTGCGCCAAAAATATTGTGTGTCAGTTTAAGCACAGTAATTCAATAATTTTTCAAAGGGGACGTTTCATAAAGGTAACTTCCACACGCACAAATGCTCGCGTTGGGACTATGTTGCCGGCGTATGCAAAGTTTAGTTAATGTATGATGTTAGGATTCAGAGTGGTTACGGATTAGATATGTCATATTACCATAAGCTTTAGGCATTGTCACAGTGCGTTAGCATTTCTTAATTTCTGGTATTTACTTATGAGGAAATTATAGGTGAATCCATAGTGAAGGACTTCAGTCGGTTTCTGACACTTGACTGCAGAAGGCTGCTTTGTTCACCCTCCGGCGCAACGCCTGTAACTGAATCTGACGAGGGGCAAGCAAACAAAATATACGGGTTGTAACGGGTATAATAGCACATATTTTTATACGTGGTATCTTAACACACTATGTGATCAAAAGTATCCGGACACCCCCAAAACATACGTTTTTCATATTATGTTCATTGTGCTGCCAGGTACTCCATAACAGTGACCTCAGTAGTCATTAGACATTGTGAGAGAGCAGAATGGGGCGGTCCACGGAACTCACGTACCCCGAACGTGGTCACGTGACTGGGTGTCACCTTGTCATACGTCTGTACGCGAGATTTCCACACTCTTAAACATCCCGAGGTGCACTATTTCCAATGTGATAGTGAAGTGGAAACGTGAAGGGACACGTACGAGTGTAGCGCAAAAGCATACAGGCCGACCTCGTCTGTTGACTGAATAGGGTGGTAATGTGGAATAGGCAGACATCGAAACTACATCAGGATCCACTGCAAGTACTATGACAGTTAGGTGGGAGGCGAGAAAACTTGGATTTCATGGTCGAGCGGCTGTTCGTAAGCCACACATCTCGCTGGTAAATTCCAGACGACGCCCAGCTTGATGTAAGGAGCGTAAACATTTTACGACTGAACGGCGGAAATAGGTTGTGTGGAGTGACGAATTGCAGTACACAATGTGGCGCCCCCGTTGGAGTGTATAGGTATGACGAATGATCGTGAACGCTATCTGCAAACGTGTGTAGTGCCAACAGTAAAATTCAGAGGCGGTGGTGTTACGGTGTCGTCGTGTTTTTCACCCCTTATTGTTTTGGGTGGCACTATCACAGCACAGGCCGACATTGATGTTTTAAGCACCTACATGCTTCTCACTGTTGAAGAGCAATTCGGGGATGGGGATTGCATCTTTGAACACGATTGAGCACCTGTTCATAATGCACGGCCTGTAGCTGAGAGGTTACACGGCAATAATATCTCTGTAATGGTCTGGCCTGCGCAGAGTCCTAACCTGAATTCTATAGGATAGATTTGGGATGTTATGGAGGGCCTCACCGACTGACATCGACACCTCTCCTCAGTACAGCACTCCGCGAAGAATGGGCTGCCATTCCCCAAGAAACCTTCCATTACCTGTTTGAACGTATGCCTGTGAGAGTGAAAGCTGTCATCAAGGTCGAGCGTGGGCCAACACCATACTGAATTCCAGCATTACCTATGGACGACGCCACGAACTTTTAAGTCATGTTCAGCTAGGTGTCCGTATACTTTTGATCACATAGTGTATGTACTTTCGTAAGCGAGTATGAAGCCAAAGGGGGATCGAGTGGGTCCGGACACGCCCTATCAATTAAATGAAATTACACACGACGTGGCTGCCGTGTAGTGAAACTGAAAAATTTAAGGGACGAACAAAAAGTTTCCGTTTGTGGGCTTTACTGCAACGTATATAGAACGTTGGACGATAACTAGTTTGGACAAGAAGAGAATAGAAGCTTTCGAAATGTGGTGCTACAGAAGAATACTGAAGATAAGGTGGATAGATCACGTAACTAATGAGGAGGTATTGAATAGGATTGGGGAGAAGAGAAGTTTGTGGCACAACTTGACTAGAAGAAGGGATCGGTTGGTAGGACATGTTTTGAGGCATCAAGGGATCACAAATTTAGCATTGGAGGGCAGCGTGGAGGGTAAAAATCGTAGAGGGAGACCGAGAGATGAGTACACTAAGCAGATTCAGAAGGATGTAGGTTGCAGTAGGTACTGGGAGATGAAGCAGCTTGCACAGGATAGAGTAGCATGGAGAGCTGCATCAAACCAGTCTCAGGACTGAAGACAACAACAACAACAACATATAGAACGTAGCGCGACTCGGATGCAGGTATGCAGGTATGTAAGCAACGACTTGAAGGCAATGGATTATTGTGGCATTCGTGCCTTTCCGACGAGTCCGTCGTAGATGCGGAAAAGTGAACTATGCCGGCTTTATCACCAAATGCTTCCATAAAAGACCAACTTTCTGTTATCCTGTTCTTGGCTCCCAAAGGGAAAACACGGGTAAATATCCATCGGAGAATAAAGAATGTGTGTCGGGCAGCATATCTCTCGGAAACTTCCGTTATGGAATCGTGTGACAAGGAACGCTGCTTGGTCATGATGAAACACATCCCCACATGGCAAGTGCCGTAACGCAGAAGTTACGCCAACTTAAGAGGGAGACACTCGAACACCCGCCCTACAGTCCTGATCTCTCCCTATGCGATCATCACGTCTTCGGTGCCTTCAAATATGTCTTGAAGGGTCGACGATTCCTGTCGGACGAGAACGCGCAACAGTTAACGTACTTGTTCACGCAGCAACACACGGTGTTTTGCCAAACGGGTATCTTCAACATGTGGCGTCGGTGGGATGATTGCCATAATGCTCACGGCCATTGCTTCTGATTGGCATGCCGATTATGGACTGCACGGCCTTTTAACGGAAACTTTTTGATCGCATCTATTTTCAATCATATGATGAAAAAGTGACATGCACAATCAACACTCAACAATGCCGATGATAGAATAAAACTATCAATAGCACTATCGATTGTCATCTATAACTATATTATGTAAGTCTGCAGGATTTCGTGGGCGTTGTCACTGAAGTTTGGGTTTCTTCTGAAATGTTCGACGTTTCGACCCCTCTACTGGGATCTTCCTCAGGATCTTTTGGTGTCCACTGCTGCTAGTGTTCGAAACACTAGGGGTCGAAACGTCGAACATTTTAGAAGAAACATGACGCGGCCTAATAACCCAGAAGATTTTAACTTCTATAACTATATTATTAGAAAAATGACCTATGTTTTTTTAGTGAAGACCTTCAATTCGTTTGACAACGGAGTGAATTTTTCACGCAATGAAACGAAGAAATATGTAACTGCGCATTTGATTATGTCTATGTACTATTGAGAATATCTGTTATACTTTTTAAGAAAAGCTTTATTTGCTTATTTCTGTAGACAATATACTATGAGTACGGAGGCCTCCCAAAAGCAAATGATGTGCATAGGCTTAATAAAGAAATTAATAAATGTGTTTTCATAATAAAATGAGAAACATGAGTCTATTTAAGGTCCTATTTAATGATGCGGTCCGATCCCCTTTTTGACAAAATCCTGACTACAGCAGCTTTTTCTCTGTATGGAACTGTCTTCCCACCGCCATGTCACACCTTATGTATTTTTTCTAAAGGCCGTAACTGTAGCAGAAAGTGAACTATGCCTATCTGTAGGGACTAACCGTCTTTCTTCCAAGCAGCTACACTTTAACACCTGGGCTGCTGGGTAGTGGAAAATCAGCGTTATTGGAGTGGTCTTGCAGACTCTAACCAATGTAAAGATGTACGACTTGTACGAGCTATAAATATTAGTCTGTAAATGACACAAATACTGATGTAATGTTTTTCAGTACAGCGTCCTGTCAGCAGTGGTAACAACTGCACTTTACCGCTTACATCCTGTATTAAGAGGGTGGTCCATTCATCGTGACGGGGTCAAATATCTCACGAAATAAGCATCAAACGAATAAACTACAAAGAACGAAACTTATCTAGCTTGAAGGGGGAAACCAGATGGCGCTATGATTGGCCCGCTAGATGGCGCTGCCGTCAGTCAAACGGATATCAACTGCGTTTTTTAAAATAGGAACCCCTATAGTTAATTACATATTCGTGTGGTACCTAAAGAAATATGAATGTTTTAGTTGGACCACTTTTTTCGCTTTCTGATAGATGGCGCTGTAATAGTCACAAACAGATGCCTCACAATTTTGGACGAACAGTTGGTAACAGGTAGGTTTTTTAAAATAAAAATACAGAACGTAGGTACTTTTGATCATTTTATTTCGGTTGTTCCAATGTGATACATATATCTTGGTGAACTTATCATTTCTGAGAACGCATGCTGTTACAGTGTGATTACCTGTAAATACCACATTAATGCAATGAATGCTCAAAATTATGTCCGTCAACCTCAATGCATGTGGCAATACGTGTAACGTCATTCCTCTCAACACCGAGTAGTTCGCCTTCCGTAATGTTCACACATGCACTGACAATGCGCTGACGCATGTTGTCAGGCATTGTCGGTGGATGGCGATAGCAAATATCCTTCAACTTTCGCCACAGAAAGAAATCCGGGGACGTCAGATCCGATGAACGTGCGCGCCATGGTATGGTGTTTCGACGACCAATCCATCTGTCATGAAATATGCTATTCAATATCGCTTCAACCACACGCGAGCTATGTGCCAGACATCCATCATGTTGGAAGAACATCGCCATTTTGTCATGCAGTGAAACATCATGTAGTAACATTGGTAGAACATTACGTAGGAAATCAGCATACATTGCACCATTTAGATTGCCATCGATAAAATGGGAGCCAATTATCCTTCCTCCCACAATGCCGCACCATACATCAACCCGCCAAGGCGCTGATGTTACACTTGTCGCAGCCATTGTGGATTTTGCGTTGCCCAGTAGTGCATATTATGCCGGTTTACGTTACCGCTGTTGGTGAATGACGCTTCGCCGCTAAATAGAACGCGTGCAAAACATTTGTCATCGTCCCGCAATTTCTCTTGTGCCCATCGGCAGAACTGTACACGACGTTCAAAGTCGTCGCCATGCAGTTCCTGGTGCATAGAAATATGGTAAGGGGCAATCGATGTTGATGTAGCATTCTCAACACCGACGTTTTTGAGATTCCAGATTCTCGCGCAATTTGTCTGCTGCTGATGTGCGAATTAGCCGCGACAGCAGCTAAGACACCTACTTGGGCATCATTATTTGTTGTAGGTTGTGGTTGAACACTTCCTGTTTCCTTAAATAATGTAAGTATCCGGCGAACGGTCCGGACACTTGGATGATGTCCAGGATACTGAACAACAGTGTCTAGCAGTGTCTAGCAATAACATGTATAGATACTCTGGTCCACATGCGACGAACATGAAAAAACCATATTGACATGCCGAGTAATAATAAGATGATGGTAGAAACAAAACTCGTCCTACATCAATGGATCTGCCAATAGCGAGTAGCGATCTCACTGACAGGTTTGCAGCAGCGTGACGTGGAACAGCAACTTGCGACCAGGCGGCCGTGCAGAAACAAGACCGGAGCAAAAGGTGTGTAACTCACGACCGAGTCTGGTATCCGAAAGCTGCGCCCACACCACTGCGAGTTTAGAACGAATTCTCATGACAAGCTGTCTCATTGGCCGCCGCGTCCGCTCCCGGTAGCTGAGTGGTCAGCGCGACAGACTGTCAATCCAAAGGGCCCGGGTTCGACTCCCGGCTGGGTCGGAGATATTCTCCGCTCGGGGACTGGTGTTGTCCTAATCATCATGATTTCATCCCCATCGACGCGAAAGTAGCCGAAGTGGCGTCAAATCGAAAGACTTGCACCAGGCGAACGGTCTACCCGACGGGAGGCCCTCGTCACACGACATTTCATTTCACTGGCCGCCGCAAATCGAAGAGCATTTTGCGAAACCTTTCACTCGTCCAATCAGCGCAAGCAGCCGTGACAGACATTGATACCAGCATGTCAGGATGCGTGCTTCTCTGGATAACAAAAGGATAGCGTCGTGTCAACTTTTCGACGAAATGAATCGAGGCGAAACCAGACGCGTTTCATAAGTCGAATACTTTACAACACCAACTCTGCCACAGCCCCGATTTCGCTTGGTCGAGACCGCTCTACGAAATTATTTAAACATTCAGCCTTATACGTCGGTCAGTGTGACGAAAGAAATGAGCCACTGCCATTGGTTTCCAGTCCGAACTTTCATAGCTAGCCTCGGTGGGAAAATCAAACGCCCTTGAGCCAGCGTTGTGGGCCCCGTCAGAACGAGTATCTGAGAAACGATACGTTACAGACTGACTGTAGAATGCGATAGGCCTTGCGAGAAACGTAACGTTCAAACCGATGTAAAAATTCCGTGTTTCGCTCCTTGAGGGCCTCGACTGACCGCCGTGTCATCCTCTACCAATGGCTGTATCGGATGTGGTAGGCAGAAGCATGTGGTCAGCATGGAACAGATATCAGGCCCAAATATTGCCCAGATATTGCGAATGATACTATGTGCCAAGCCTCTGCTGGTATAGCGTAGCGCGTAGCGAGCTCGCTTGCTATCTAACTGAGGTAACTAATGATTCCAGAAATTATACAGAGCCTGATTGTTGTTTCATTTTTTAATCACGAAGACTCATGCAACAGTGAGAGAAAAACTGGCGCACATAAAATATTTAAAATTCACGGTTGCAGAACAATTGACGAAGTGAGCTGCTTCTGAAACACAATATTTCATGTTTTTCATATAGCACTTCATCTGGGTCATCAAAGTCAGTTTACGTTACACGCTATCGTACTCCTTGCAGGTGTGGTGTGTTTATATACTGGCCAGCTTATCAGAACCCTGGAGGACCTGTGTACTGAGCAGAAGTGTGACAGCCGCTAACAACAGCTACTCCAAAACGTTGTCTTGGCACCGGTAACCCTACGAAATATAATAGCAAGAGATTCCAGCGTCCACGTCCAGCTATTGGGATAGTGTTACTATGGATTCAGTTGAGATTAAATTAGTAAGGAACCTTGTAAATAGAGATGGAGTGTTTTGCTTAAATTCTGTGAGGAGCCTTCTGTTTTCCATGTCAAACAACAGAGGGACAGATTTAATATTACCTCATCAGTCGTTTAGTGATTTTCACTATCGATAATTTACAGCATCGGTTGTCGTTGGTAGTGTGGTGGTACTAGTGTTTACAGTGTTGTTTGTTTGTGTGTGTGTGTGTGTGTGTGTGTGTGTGTGTGTGTGTGTGTGTGTGTGTGTGTGTATGTGTGTGTCTTATTTTTCGGAACTGCTATGTACTTGCACAGAATTTACTTGCAGCAGCTTGGTCACCTGTCGAAATACCAGCGGCTGTTAACGACTTCACCAGACTTCATTCCCGTAACTTATTTGTTAACTGGTTAGCTGTTCGTGCACTAAGTATTCTCGAACCTTGGATAATGCTGGTTAAATGCAAATGGGCATGTAGACGTAAGGGTGTTTGGCAGATTCCTTCTTGGGTAATGGTTTTACGCGTCACTGCTTCCGTAATGTTGCGAACGTGCTGGAGGCCAGAGAATGGTTGAAAATGTTCGCTATTTTAGGCAGTAGAGTATCGACGGGGAAACTGAACATTTGCAATGTTATATCATCATGTTCTGCGGCTGGTGAGCAAATACGCGCAACGGCCTTATTGGCCGCGTTAGGTTAACTAGCTCCAGAACATTTTTTTTTTCTTTTGTACCAACCGCCGATATGTTAATGGTATCAATGGCTTGCGCCCTTCTGCTTTAATGTGGACGTAGCGAAACAGTCACTTACATCCTCAATAGGAACTAATGGTTCAGCTGTAGATTTAGATTTGTGTATTCCTATACCTCGTATACTTTTCCACAGGATGACGGGTCTGTGTAAGTCCTCGGTTAGCGAATAGCCATACATAAGTTTTGCATTTCTCGCAGACTGGCTGATTCGGTCACGCACCTACAGTGGCACAAATGGAACGTAAGCCAGTCCTGCGCACGTCAACGTGTTTCATGTGAGGATCGTTAGGCTCACGTGACTACGTTTGCGACGTGACCGGCTGTGACAGCAGCGAGTGGTCAGTTCCCGCTCGCGGAGACTGTGGCGTGCGAGTCAAAACGCCCCCACCCGGCTAGAAAGTGGGTCAGTGGGACGGGAATGTCATAACAGCAGTCAGAGGTCGCAGGCGAGGCCGCTCCGACGTAACTCCTCATTCTTCCCAACAGGCCACTGCCACAGTTCCTCTGAAGCATCACACCACTTCCTCTCTCATAAACCACGCAACAGTCTTCAAGCAAGCTATTCCGAAAAATCGTTTGGGTTGCAAACGATCGGTGTTCTCTAACTGAGTGTGTTGGTTTCGGTGGTGTAGTTGTTGCTGGGTTCCGTGGTCCGAGGGCTGGTTTGATATACCTCTCCCTGCAAGTCTATTCTTCTCTCCGTAACTACTGCAACCTACGCCCGATTTGCCCCTCCATCTTTATTAGAGTGTTGATCTGCCTGTAAAGTCTTTACCCCTCCCCCCCTCAGTTTCCCACACATTCATCGCTCAGTTACCAAACTGACTATTCCTTGATGCCACAGAATGTGCTCCATACGTCGATCCCTTCTTTCATTTGGGTCGTACCATATATTTCATTTATCCCAATATAGGCACAGTTCCACCTCGTGCATAATCCGAGAAACAGATTTAGTCTTCATCATTCTTTCATAACACCACACTTCAAAAGTTTCTATTCTCTTCTTCTCTGAACTCTTTACGTCCAAGATTCACATCCGTATAAGGCTACACTCCAGGAATAATCTTTCAGAAAAGAATTGTTAACATTTAAATTTATTGTAAATACGTTTCATGCACATAAAGCTACTAGTTTTTGAAGCTTTACTCAAGAGTTGTGCAGTTAGACGATAAGCTTATTTCGGTTGCATTGCCATTTTCAAACGATTTGCAGTTATATAGCGCTATCAGTAACACAATTTTTTGTTTATGTGTCTGATTGATTCTGTAACAATGTGTCGAGTATTTAACTTCCATATCTCATCGCTGTCGCTGTAGCTGTGAAATATTTCCACATACTGTGTTTGTAGCACAGATTGAGCTGTTTTTGTTCATATAAATCTTTTCTCAACAGTAGATGGTGCTGTTGAGCAACTTTCGTTGAAATTTTTTTTCTATAAATTTCTCAGCCTTTCTCGACAGAAGTTGCTATGTGGTTACACGTTTATGTAATTCAACAGCAATTGTGTGGTGGTTATAGGTTCTTTGTATAGGTTTGTGATAGTAGCCTTTGCTTATCATGTTATCTATCACCGTGTTCCAAAATTTCGATGAATTTTATACAAAATATTGATGCTTAACGTCCTTCTGTTAGTTTAGGATTTTATTTTGGTATTTTGGAGTGTGTGTCTGCGCTCGCGCTTGTGTGTGTGTGTGTGTGTGTGTGTGTGTGTGTGTGTGTGTGTGTGTGTGGCTCAAAATAGCTCTAAGCACTATGGGACTAGACTTCTAACGTCATCAGTCCCCAAGAACTTAGAACTACTTAAACCTAACTAACGTAAGGACATCACACACATCCATGCCTGAGGCATGGATGTGTGTGATGTGAAACTGTGACCGTAGCAGTCGTGTGGTTCCAGACTGCAGCGCCTAGAACCGCTCGGCCACCCCAGCCGGCCATGCTTTTTTTCTGGGAAAATGTGGAACAGAAGCAAACAAACAACCAGACATAAACATTGCAATATACATAACATCAGTACGACTTCCAAAAATGAGATAAAGAGTAAATAGCACAAATGCTGAGTAAGAAAAAGTGTAGAAAATATTTTGTTGAGCTCAACCTACATAGGTAGCAATGATCATCAAAATAAAATAAGAGAAATCAGATCTCTAACAGAAAGGTTGAGGTGTTCGTTTTTCCCGTGCGCTGTTCGGGAGTGGAATGGTAGAGAGATAGTGATTGTGGTTCGATGAACCCTCTGCCAAGCACTTAAATTTGAATTGCAGAGTAATCATGTATATGTAGATGTGGATGTAGAAAGACAAAAACTGACAAATGAATATGTGAAACGAAGTCTTTCGACATCAACCTCTGCTAACAAAGAGGGAAGGATCACTGGTTAAGGTTCTAAGCGCTACAGTCTGGAACCGCGCGACCGCTACGGTCGCAGGTTCGAATCCTGCGTGGGGCATGGACGTGCGTGATGCCCTTAGGTTAGTTAGGTTTAAGTAGTTCTAAGTTCTAGGGCACTGATGACCTCAGCAATTAAGTCCAATAGTTCTCAGACCCATTTGAACCACCACTGGTTAAGGAATATGTAAACAAGAGGCAGAAACAGGATAAGTAGAGTGCACACCAACTTCATAAACAAATATGTTCTTTTTATTCGAAAACAACGAAAAATCTGCACTATATTATTCAATTTACGGAATAACCACACAAGATGTTTTATAATTAAAAGCGAAACGCGCCTGGTGTGAAACCAATAATAACTGACAATATAATGTGCCCAATTGATCGTACTTTTTATTATTCTCCAAAATGGTAACTTACATAATTCCACACATCCGAACAGAGGGTAGGAGGAGAACAGATAACACACGAAGTGACAAGAGAATGTAGCAAGACAAAAACTGGACATATTTCCAGAGTTATCAACATTCTAAGCTTACATATCATGCAAGAATCCTTTTGATCATAAAAGATAATGTTCATTTTCTTCCTAAAATTAAGTCACGAAAAAAAACTGTGTGTCTACAAGCGTTGCACAAACTTACAACAACAAATCGGCTATTGCAGAACACTTTCTTGACACTGTGGAATATAAGAATGCGGAAATTTTTGTATGCAGCTCCAGCTGTTGGGATAGTGTTATTAAGGAAGCAGTTGACATTAATTTAACATGCAACCTTGTAAACAGAGATGGAGGTTCTTGCTTAAATTGTAATTGGATCTTGCTCTTTGCATTGTCAAAGAAACAGAGGAACAGAGATAATGCTACCTGCTATCTCCCTCGTCAAAAAACAAAGGGAGAGGAGTAATACTACATCACCTGTTGATTAGTAATTTTCACTTTTGCGAACTTTCGTTGTGTGTTGGCGCTAGTCCTTTACAATGTGTGCGCAAGTGCTGTCTTTCCGGAATTGCTCTGCAAATCGAGGTTTTGAATTCACTTGCACAGCGGCTGCTTGCTGCAGTTTTGACTTGAAAACGACGGAGTGTTCACCTGTCGAAATATCTTTGCAGTTGACGACAACTTCACTTGGCTGTATTCGCGTAAGTCATTTTGTGCCTTCTGTCAACCTCGTAAGTGAGCAAAAGGACAACAAAAACTGTAGTACGGTTTGTTGGCTGGAAGGCTCGGAGCGGTATTTCACGCGCATAAGCGGAAAGGGATTTCTTTCTTGAGCTCTTTACAACGCGACGTCTGAAAGTTACTTCATAAGAATATCTGTTAAACGTAGGTGAGATAAACTCGCGTGTTTATAGGCCCTGGTGTGTTCCCACGTCTGATGATGTGAAAAATGAGAAGTTGAAGTCAGGAGCCGACATTCAGCCGCCATATAGACAGTGTCACGTGCCTACAGGAAGGTTAGGATTACAGCCACGAGTTTCTCCTCCATTGAGTTTGCATCCAAGAAAAGCTATACAAATACCAAGTCAGACATTGGTAAGTGTGGTGTGCGTACTGACCTTCGGTACACACACCATCACATTATTTGACCTGTCGCTTTAACGAGGTAGGCGAGTGTCAGCTATATGTTTCGTGGTCTTATCGTGGCGTGTTTATCTTCTGCCCTTAGGTCCGACGATAGAAATGCCACTTGCACGCTTAGAGTAGTAGATTGACGGTGGCCAACTTTAAACAGAACTTGATTAATTTTAACACACATTTATTAAAATAATAAAAAGTATAGACTTTACGTAGCTTTATTCTGGATGCTGTTTATAATTGACAATCTGAAGTTCCTTTGGTCTTGGTACGTTAATTTTATTCTCACATATCTCTGATACTTGACAAAGTGTCTATACATTTATCTTCATTGCTATGTACAGGAATATGATAATCTTCTTAGGTGAAGACTGAAACTTGAGTATAGACTGGTACAGACTAATGCAGACTGGTACAGACTGGTGCAGACGAATGCAGACTTACTAATCAGAGTTCTGTACACTAGTTATAGTACCTCGCACGTTCAGGTGTCACAGCACGAGTGTGATCCGCGAGGAGAAAAGGTTCTACGTTAGCAGTAATCTCATTCGCTGCGCTACATATTAATACGCGGATAGGCGGAAGCAGAATTCGGTCCATCTCTAAGGCAGTGCCATCTCGCAGTGTGGAGACACACGAGCGCTGTGCCTGCGCTGTTGTGCTTAGCGGGGCACGCTCTAGTGGGAAAGTTGTGTATGCACTGACTACGCGGAAATATGTACACAACAGTAAGATCCAACGTGGAACAAAGATTGGCAACTTGCTTTAAATGTGAAGTGCGGCAGGTCGTACAACAAACAAACATGGTATCGTATGACCACAATATCAGTGACTCACAACTGTAATGAGCCAACCCGCACAAATAGCTGCATGTGGCAGATTGTGGGGCTACGAAGTGAAGGTTCATTGGTAGTGATACGTGGCGCCGTTGGCGCCAGATGCTTCTCTGTAATAAGACCTCTGCTATCGACTCTGCATCGTGTTGCCGCGGTTTTCCTCTTTGTCCGCTTTTCGGCTATTTCATTGCACGTCGTTGTGGAGAGAGCGCTGGTTTTAGGTCGGTTGGTTGGCGCTGCCTCCACGTCACCTGTCGCTCCTTTAGCGCGCTCTGCCTCTTTCTGTCACTTGGGCAGTGGGGCCGGTATTACACTATCAAATTTCTTTGTCAAAGATTTGATCAAACATGTGATCAAGTGATCAAGCACTCTGTCAAATATATTTGACAAAGATCTTTGACGTAGCGCTAGTATTACACTGACATCATATTTTTCGTCAAAGTTCAAGATGGCTGGCAACAACAACTTGTTATTAACCGCAGCAGTTTCATGTACCACAATTTCACTGTGTACACATGCGGTAGAGAAGTGGGGGAAAAACAGGAAACATACCTCGGTGAAGCCGTGGGTTGACGACAACACAATAAAAGCATTCAACAAAACTTGTTATGTGAGCTTACAGTGGAGGACGTCAAGTCGTACATCAATTACTTAAAAATGGATGAGCACATATTTCTGTATGTCCTCAACGAAGTGTAGCCTCATATCACAAAGCACAATATTCACTTAAGAACTGCTACATCTGCAGAAGTAACACAACGATTGAGTCCTTGCTACAGGAGAGGGTTAGGTTAGGTTAGGTTAGGTTAGGTTAGGTCAGGTCAGGTCAGGTCTCCAATCTTCTTAATCTATTTTTGTGTTCAGTGTGCCTCACGTTGTAAAGCGCCTCATCAGCTTCATACATCTCTATTAATTTTGTAGTTGTCGGCACACACCAATTCTATTTACCAGCAATGTTTATTAAAACACTACAGACGACAGAACGCTGCAGCGATGCTAGCGCTCCATGTGGTAATATGTCACATTGCAGTGAACAGAAGACAAGCGAGTTCTTTGATCAAATCTACAGTGAGGTCCTAGATTTGATCAAATATTGGACGACATTTGACAAAGTTCCCTAATACACCATCAAATATCTTTGACAAAGATATTGGACAAAGATGTTTGACAAAGAAATTTGATAGTGTAATACTGGGCTAAGGTCGGAGATGTGCGTGCGGTCGGCGAGTGTGCACTGCGTCTAGTGAGAGGGCGGTGGTATCGTCTATGCTGCTAAACGATGTGAACCTATAAAATTGGCTTAGGAGTGTATCAGCTTGCAACTGGATACGCTACAGAACCAAACGGTGGGAACTATTCAGGTTCTTAAAAGTCCTACTGCATATACGTATGTTGAATTTCGTGCTGTTTGCAGTTAGCGGCTCTCCAAGTGTTTGGACACCCATGTTATCTGTTTCGTGTTGGTCGCTGGTGCACAACTTATTGAACAGTGGTTTGCCTGTTTTGCACGCACTTGAGATACTGGCAAGGGGTGTGTATCTAAGTGGGTGCCTGCGCACTCCGAAATAATCACAGGTTTGATTTCCTTGCATTTCTGTCTCTTGCTGTTAAGGGTAATCCACCTATAGTGGCATTCTTTTGTAGAATTAAGAGATTTTTGATATTGTTTTTCTTCTTGCATGTAATTATTATTTAGAATGATAAGACAGATCACGTGTTCTGGTTTCTACACATTCTGCAGTGTTCTCATGGTGAATGTGTATGCGTCGTGGTTCCTGTGCCAAGGAAGTGTGAACTGTTGTTGAAGACAGTGATCGCGAAATATTTAATTTGGCCTAAAAGAGTAACTGTATTCCTGTTTTGAAATTTTTCTAATGTTTTTAGAATTTTGTTGCTCTGGTTGCTGTGTGGTTTTATGTTGTTGTTTCGGTGGTATGATCAGCGATGCGAGTCGTCCGTTGTAGCCGGTCGTTTAACTGTGGGACGACGCCTTCGCGGCGACCAGTTCAAATTGTAACCGATAGCGCAATCGCTGTGGTTATCAGTAGACTCCAGTTCTTTGGTGAATTTGTTGAGTATTCTATTATTTGTTGCAGGTGACGCCGAGATGTCCGTCTTTCCTTCTTCGCCGTTCTTTTCATCTTTCATTCAGGCTCGATCTGAGTTGCAGTTTCAGTGCACCTTTGATATGTCATCATTTGTCACTGAAATTTTTTAATGCCTTTCATTGTACTGGGTTTTTAATATCTTATTCAAATGAGAAATTGTGAGTTCTTTCTGCTTTTATGTGTTAAAAGATCTTGTGCTTCTGTGGGAGTTTTTCACAGTAAACCATTTATTCTTGTATGATTCTTAACATTTATGTAAAGGGGGTTTTAAAATTATTGTTTTGGGTGGGCTTCGACGCACGTAAACATTTTGTCTGTTTAGTAATGTTTCAGATTCTTAGGGCAATTATGTATGTTGGAAAAACAGCAAAAAATGGTTCAAAAGGCTGTGAGCACTATGGGACTTAACATCTATGGTCATCAGTCCCCTAGAACTTAGAACTATTTAACCTAACTAACCTAAGGACATCACACAACACCCAGTCATCACGAGGCAGAGAAAATCCCTGACACCGCCGGGAATCGAACCCGGGAGCGGGAAGCGAGAACGCTACCGCACGACCACGAGCTGCGGACGAATAACAGCAGTTTACAATTTTCATGCAATTGGTAAATAAATTCTGTTGGGAATTGCAACTGATTGATTGGTAGTTATTGCTTTGTCGAGTTTAAGTATCCTTGAACGTGTGTCCCGCCTCTCAGGTAGGATACTGGGAATATCAATTCAGTATACAAAGTAGTCTGCTTGTTAAACTCTCTTATTGTCCATCCTAGAATATTTGTGGAACACATACCTGAAAGATCTAATAGGGGATACCGGACGTATACAAAGAAAGACAGCACAAATGCTTTAACCTATAAGAAATAGTCTGTGCCGCATAATTTGTAATGGTTTTGGAGAGTGTGGATTCACAGGGTGATCTAAAAAGTCGCGCACACATTGGAGGAGCCAATATAAGAGTCGAAATACAGCTACTTTGGAATATGACTTGCCATTTGGGAAGTAGTCCTGAGCCTGTGAAAGCTTTGAAATATCAGGAAGAACAAGGACACTCAATGCACACATGCCTTCAGTTCAGCAATGATCATGCACAGTTTATTGCAATTATCACTACTTAGGCCTCGCGGAGTAGCCGTCTTGTCAAGTGCGCGTTGCCACGGTTCGTGCGGCTGACCCCGTCGGAGGTTCGAGCCCTCCCTCGAGCATTGGTGTGTGTCTTGCCCTTAGCATAAGTTAGTTTAAGTTAGATGAAGTAGTGTGTAAGCCTACGAACCAATGACCTCCGCAGTTGGGTTCCATAGGAACTTACCACAAAAATCATCAGCCGTGGACACTCCAGCATCGAGCACCTGCACGCTATTCTGTACAAGCACATGACGCACTTAGTGCGTCATTTCTGAGTCGTTGCATCAGTGTGACATGTCCAATTGCATGGCCAAACTGCTCCCATAATCTGATGGTTCTTTTTCTTTTGTGGGAGCATGGCAACAGTTCTTGACGAAGAATCAGTCTTCACTAGGATACTTAAAGTTTCTGATGAGGAACATGTCGATGCCAGCTGTATTTCGTCGTGTGTGCCAGAATTTTCTAGAAACATATAGTGAATAGTGTATGTGATGGTTGCCACTTAGAACACATTATGAAGTGTTTAAATGAAACTTCTGGCAACTGCCTATGTAAATTATTATATTGAATAGTCTTGATTTTGCCCCTTGGTCACACTAAGGTGCCAATGACTCACCAACAGCACTCGAATGGCGTTCATGTTCACAGGACATGTACATTAGTATGTTCTGCAGAAATGATTAGCATTTGAACCATGTTGGCCTGCGGATTCAAGGTTAATACTGATATCGTGGTGCAAGATCACCTACCAGTAAAATGTGCCTATGGCTCCCGTTGTTGCTATAAACAGAAGGTATGAATGGATCAGCGTGACTTGTACAGTTGTGCAGGATGCCTCGGAGATATATGGCAAACCACACCGTCAAATCAGTGGCATGAGAGAATGTGATGCATCCTTTTGAGAAACTGCTTCTCTTGTGGGACGGAGTGTTTCGGCAGTGCAACAAGTGTGTGCAGAATGGTTCATGAAAGGCTGTAGAGCACGACGAGATGGGCCATGTCGCACCACCCAGGTCACCCCCTGTAAAGATCGGCACTTTACCTGTGTCCTCCTCAGTTCTGGCGCAATAGTGGAACAAACAGTGTAACACATCGTACACTATCAGGGGTGACAGACTGTCGCTGTTTATTATAGCGTGGGTTACGTGTGCGTCGTCCACTTCTCTGCCTCCCCTTGACGAATTACAGAAACATTCTGGACCGCAATGGTGTATGGAACGACGTCACTGGGGACAGGAATTGCATAAGATAGTATTTTCGGACGAATTCAGTTTATTTGAAAATGATGGATGCGTTTGGTTTTCCACAGACACGGGGTACGGCATCACAGTGACTGCATTCACACTAGAGACACAGCGGCAGTTCAAGACCTTACGGTGCGAGGTGCCATCGGGTACAACCACAAACCACAGCAGGTGCATCTCCAGGGCACCTGTGTGAATTTCGTCCTGCAACCAGCACAAAACCCCAGACATCATTTTTGAGCCAGACAATGGACGACCACATGTTACTGCATGATCACGGGCGTTCTTGAGGTCACACGATATCAGACTTTTTCCCTGCCCTGTCAGATCACCACAGTTGTCTCCAATCGCAAATGTGTGAGATATGCTGAAACGATGCTCCCAGGGCTGACACAATGTCAACCACTACAGATGAACTTTGGTTTCATCATGAATGGCTATACCACAGTATGCCATCAGGCATGGAACAAGTAATCAGGACATATGGCACACCCTGTGTCTACTAGCCAACAGGACATACGCCGGAGCGACTAAAATGCTAATCATTTCTGCAGAGCATACTAATGTACATTATGTGTGAATATGAATATCATGTCTCTAGTCGTTCAAGGTGTTCTGCTATTTCTGAACACGAGTGTGTGTGAGGTGTGTGTCTGTGGTGTGTGTGTGTGTGTGTGTGTGTGTGTGTGTGTGTGTGTGTGTGTGTGTGGATGTGTGAGTGTTATAAGAAATTCCATTCCAGAAAAAGCACCTGAAGATATTTTTAAGGATGTCACAGAATTATTAAGTATTTCTCAGAAAATGGACTCTCCCTTAATTTTGAAAAAACTCACTATATCCAGTCCTGTACACCTAATACAGTCATACCAACAATTGATGTAGCATATGAACAGAGCTCAGTTATCAGGGCAGATTTCTTCAAATTTTTGGGTGTTCACATTGATGACATCTTGAACTGGAAGAAGCACATTATTGAGCTTCTCAAACAATTAAATTCAGCTTATTTCACTCTTCGTATAATCGATAGTCTTGGTCATAAAAAGATCAGCCTCCTAATGCACTTTGCATATTTCCACTCAATAATGTCTTATGGAATAGTTTTCTGGGGTAACTCACCACTTAGACATAAAGTATTGATTGCACAAAAGAGAGCAGTGAGGATAATTAGTGGCGTTCACCGAAGGACGTCATGTAGGCACCTATTCAAGGAGCTAGGTATTTTAACTGCATCATCAGGGTACATATATTCGCTAATGAAATTCGTTATAAATAATCCATCTCAATTCGTGGAGAACAGTGGTTCATATGTACAACACTAAAGGGGAAAATGTCCTTTCCTATCTGTTATTGAAGCTGTCAGTTGCTCAAAAAAGGAGTACATTATTCAGGAGCAAAAATCTTTGATCATTTGCCCAACAACATAGTGTCTGGCCGGTAGCAGATCAAGTTTTAAATCCAGCTTAAAATCATTTCTTTTGAACAACTCCTTCTATTCCATGGACGAGTTTCTGTTTCAGAAGAGGTAAAAATAATTCACATCTAAATGTAGTTGCATGTGTAGACTAAACATTTCAGTAATATTAAAATTAGCACTGTTCATGTGCATATATATATCTTGTAATCTGACTTGTTCCACATTATATCGACAAAACAATCGTAAAATTGATCTACGGAACCTGACATTACTAAACTAAACTAGGATAGGTGGAAAGAATACATTGAAAGCCACTATGAAGGGCAACATAGAAGAAGAAACTGGAGTTGATATAGAAGAGATAGAGGATCCAGTATTGGAATCAAAATTTAGAAGAGCTTTGGAGGACTTAAGGTCACATAAGGCAGAATTTCTAAAATTATTGGGGGAAGTCGCAATAAAACGACTATTCATGTTGGTGTGTAGAATGTATGAGTCTGGCGACACACAATCTGACTTCCGGAAAAGCATCATCCACACAATTCCGAAGACTGCAAGTGCTGACAAGTGCGAGAATTATCGCACAATGAGCTTAACAGATGATGCATCCAAGTTGCTGACAAGAAGGATATACAGAAGAACAGAAAAGAAAATTGATGATGCGCTAGATGACGACCAGTTTGGCTTTAGGAAAAGTAAAGGCACGAGGGAGGCAATTCTGAGGTTACCGTCAATAACGGAAGCAAGAGTAAAGAAAAATCAAGACACGTTCATGCTACTTGTTGACCTGAAAAAAACGTTCGACAATATTAAATGGTGCAAGATGTTCGAAATTCTGGAAAAAGTAGGGATAAGGAAGAGCGAGAGATGGGTCATATACAGAATGTACAACAGCCAAAAGGGAATAATAAGAGTGGACGACCAAGAACGAAGCGCTCGTATTAAGAAGGTTGTAAGACAAGAATGTAGCCTTTCGCTACTGTTCAATCTCTACATCGAGGAAGCAATGATGGAAATAAAAGAAAGTTTCAGGAGTGGAATTAAAATTCGAAGTGAAAGGATATCAATGATACGATTCTCTGATGACATTGCTATCATGAGTGAAAGTGAAGAAGAATTACATGGTCTGTTGAACGGAATGAATAGACAGTATGGACTGAGAGCAAATGAAAGAAAGACGAAGGTAATGAGAAGTAGTAGAAATGAGATCAGCGAGAAACTTAACATTAGGATTGAGGGTCACGAAGTAGATGAAGTTAAGGAGTTCTGCTACCTGGGCAGTAAAATAACCAATGACGGACGGAGCAAGAACGGCATCAAAAGCTGACTATCACTGGCAAAAAGGGCATTCCTGGCCAAGAGAATCTACTAATGTCAAATATGGGTCTTAATTTGAGAAAGAAATTTCTGAGAATGTACGTCTGGAGTACAGCATTGTATGGTAGTGAAACATGGAGTGGGAAAACGGGAGCAGACGAGATCAAAGCATTTGGGAAGTGGTGCTACAGATCTGATTTTACCATAGGTGAGAAGTGTGGGCTTTGCCGTAGGTGCGTGAGTAGTGGATTGCGGTGTGAGACGTGTTCGAAGTATTTTCATGGGGGGGGAATGCAGTGGGGAAGCCAGTGGGCATTCTGGTGAGATCCTCTCCTGGAACTGCAGGTTACGTAGCAAGAGTTAGTTGATAGAGGAGCAGGAGCGTAAGATCTGTGCCTTTCAGGTGCAGTTGAAAAACGCACAGGAGGAGCTAGATAGAATGAGAAGGGGATTGGGAAATGGGAGCTGGCTGTTGGCAAGAGATCTGCTAGGAGAAGGAGATTTTGAGGTAGTTTTACTATTGGTGTTTGCAATAGATATGACCAACTGTCAGAGTCTAGTGGAGAGGAATCTGTAGTAGCTGTAGATGTAGGAAGTATGCAGCAGACCTCAGCAGTTACGGTGGCTAGGACAGTTGCAAAGTCTAAGAGAAAGAAGAAGGTTCTGCTGTTAGGTAGTTCTCATGGTAAGGGTGTAGGCCAGCAGTTGCAGGAAGTGTTGGGGTGTGAGTACCAGGTCACCAGCATTCTGAAGCCTAACGCAGGATTGGCTCAGGTGACTGTTAACATAGGGGGGTTATGTAGGGCTTTTACTAAAGAGGATCAGGTAGTGATTGTGGGTGGGGCTGGTAATAGTATTGATAGGGATGGGGAGTATGACATAGATGGTGACCTGGAAAAGATAGCCACTCAGACTGGCAACACGAATAAGCATTTCGTGGAACTTGAAAATCTCTTCGGGTTTGCTGCCGGATCCTAAAATCAACTTGACTCGATATTTCGGCGATCCAACTGGTCGCCATCTTCAGGAGAATGCTGCTTGCTGATGAGTCCCGCTGAGAACTAACGCCTGGCTGCAAAACGACGTCCTATATAGCCCACCGTGCGGTACACGGCGCGTGCGCCGCCCGTCACAGTTGCTGCCCTCCAAGACAGGGAAGGGGCGCCGCCCCTGGTAGAACTTTGCGGCAACGATATATCGCACTCATGGTCGCACTGAAGAACGTTCAATTTTGATGCGGGATAGTACCGGATTCCACGTCCTGCTAAGAGGAAACCCCTTGTCTCTATTGATTAAATTATCCGCCAACCTAATTTCAATTGTCTCTTTATAAACACTATTCCAAAAACTGGAAATGTTGGCAACTACCACCGTTTCGTCATATTTCATGCCGTGTCCCTCATTTAAACAGTGTTCTGCTACTGCCGATTTTTCCGGCTGTTGTAGCCTCGTATGGCGTCGGTGTTCCACACACCTGTCATGAACTGTGCGAATCGAACGACCAATGTAAGTTTTCCCACACTGACACGGAATTTTGTATACACCGGGTTTCCTAAGCCCCAGATCATCTTTTACAGAGCCAAGTAGTGCCCTAATCTTAGAAGGCGGTCGGAACACACTTTTGATGTTAAAATTCCTTAAAATTCGTCCAATCTTAAACGATATACCTCCTGCATAGGGAAGAAAGGCCACCGATCCATGTTCCTCTTCATGCACCTCCAGAGATGGTCTAAACTCCATAGCCCGACGAATCTGCTTCTCGGAGTATCCATTATCCTTAAAAATAGCCATCAAATGCGCAAGTTCTTGGGTTAAGCTGTCCGCGTCGGAAATGGCATATGCTCTCCGTACCAAAGTCCTGAGGACGCCACTGCGTTGATAGGGTGGATGACAACTTGTAGAATGCAGATACCGATCTGTGTGCGTCGGCTTTCGGTGAACACTGTGTCCCAAAGTACCATCTGGTGGAACACCGACGCCATACGAGGCTACAACAGCCGGAAAAATCGGCAGTAGCAGAACACTGTTTAAATGAGGGACACGGCATGAAATATGACGAAACGGTGGTAGTTGCCAACATTTCCAGTTTTTGGAATAGTGTTTATAAAGAGGCAATTGAAATTAGGTTGGCGGATAATTTAATCAATAGAGACAATGGGTTTCCTCTTAGCAGGACGTGGAATCCGGTACTATCCCGCATCAAAATTGAACGTTCTTCAGTGCGACCATGAGTGCGATATAACGTTGCCGCAAAGTTCTACCAGGGGCGGCGCCCCTTCCCTGTCTTGGAGGGCAGCAACTGTGACGGTCGGCGCACGCGCCGTGTACTGCACGGTGGGCTATATAGGACGTCGTTTTGCAACCAGGCGTTAGTTCTCAGCGGGACTCATCAGCAAGCAGCATTCTCCTGAAGATGGCGACCAGTTGGATCGCCGAAATATCGAGTCAAGTTGATTTTAGGATCCGGCAGCAAACCCGAAGAGATTTTCAAGACTTACTACGCCGGGAAAGCCTACGAAGTCACATTTCGTGGAACTATTTCAGCGTCACGATCGGCCTCACCTTAATACAGCCGTCAGGCGTAATAACATGAGACTTCGGGGGGCGCTGATGACAGAAGACATGAGTCACATTTCAGTGGTGTCGGTGGAGTCTATCAGCAGGACGGGTTTCAGCGTCACGATCGGCCTCACCTTAATACAGCCGTCAGGCGTAATAACATGAGACTTCGGGGGGCGCTGATGACAGAAGACATGAGTCACATTTCAATGGTGTCGGTGGAGTCTATCAGCAGGACGGGTTTCACTAGACATGGCCTGCACCTCAACAGGTATGGAAAGGGGAGGTTGGCAAAGCTTATAGGTGACAGCATACGTGGGGTGGTGGGATCACTCATGGGAAAATTCCGGTAGTTGTGGGTGTTAGAACTGTACCTTTTTTAAATTGAAGTCAGCTGATAGGTATCCCTGCTTAAGGGAAGGCTCTCTAACAAAGAGACCACTTTCGACAAAGCTTAGGTATCCGATTAATGAGGGAATTAGTATATTTCATCAAAATATACAGGGTATTAGAGATAAAGTCAGTGAACTGCTTATAGATGTTGACTCTGAAATTATTGGTATATCTGAACACTTCTTAAATAAGGAGATAATTCAGAGGCTTCCTTTACCAGGATACAGGTTGGCTGGCAGCTTTTCTAGTAGCTCTTTGCGGTGTGGGGGAGTAGCCATGTATGTGAAAATTGGTATCCTATTTGAGTCAATTGATGTTTCAAAGTACTGCACTGAAAAGGTGTTTGAATGTTGTGTAGGTGTGGTTAAATTTAGTGGAGCTAAACTTCTTACTGTTGTTATTTATAGATCCCCAGACTCCGAGTTCACAACATTTTTTCTAAAGTAGCAAGGGACCGAAGACTAAGGGTAGCGTCTTTGATTAGTAAATATGAGTCTTTGGTCCCAGATTCGAAATCCAACAGCGCTTGTATGTTGATTATTAATCAGCACTGGCGGCTGAAGACTTTCTGCCTAAGAACTCCGCCTCATTAAGCCAACGGCCTTGTCAATTAGGGCAGAGAGGCGGTCAGATATTCAGGGCACTCTCTTATCCTGGAAATGGGGAACTGCCCCTAAAGATTGAAGAATCAGCAATGATGAACATAATGAGGATGCAGAAGACAATGCAAACCACTGAAATAAAGGCACATAACGTGTAACCACATGACATGTAGACTGCAATTGAAAAATTGACATACTGAATCTGTATTGGCGAAATATTGCAGAATAATGCCCCATTCTGATCTCTGGGAGGGGCTACTAAGGGGGAGGTGGCCATGAGAAACACATTGAATAACCAACGAAAGATTTCTACGGATCGGGGCCTGGTATGTCACAAGCTTGAACATTTGAAAAGGGAAATGCAAAGACTCAATCTAGATGTAGCAGTGCTCAGCGAAGTGAAATGGAAGGAAGACAAGGATTTCTGGTCAGATGAGTATAGGGTAATATCAACAGCAGCAAAAATTGGTATAACGGGAGTATGATTCCTTACGAATAGGGAGGTAGGGCAGAGAGTACGTTATTGTGGGCAGTTAGGGTTGTTCTTATCAGAATTGACAGCAAACCAACACCGACATCGATAGCTCAGGTATACATGCCAATGTCGCAGGCTGAAGATAAAGAGATAAAGAAAGTATATGAGGACACTGAAAGAGCAATGCAGTACAAAAAGGAAGATGAACATCTAATAGCCATGGAGGACTGGAATGCAGTAGTAGGGGAAGGAGTAGAAGAAAATGTTACAGGAGAATATAGGCTTGGAACAAAGAATGACAAAGGGAAGACACTAATCGAGTTCTTTAACCAATTTCAGCTCGTAATAGCGAATACTCTGTTCAAGAATCACAAGACAAATAGGTATACTTGGAAAAGGTCGGGTGATATTGGAAGGTTTCCGTTGGATTACATCATGGTCAGACAGAGATTCTGAACTCAGATACTGGGTTGTAAGGCATATCCAGGAGCAGATACAGACACAGATCACGATGGAGTAGCAATGAAGAGTAGGCTGAAGTTTAAGAGAATAGTCAGGAAGAATCAACATACAAAGAAGTGGGATATGGAAGTACTAAGAAACGACGAGGTACGCTTGACATTCTCTAAGGCAATAGATACAGCAATACGGAATAGCTCAGTAGGCAGTACAGTTAAAAAGGAATGGACGTCTCTGAAAAGACCAATAACAGAGGTTGGAAAGAAAAACATAGGTAACTGCAAAGAAACCGTGGATAACAGTTGATCGATGAAAGAAGGAAGTACAAAAATGTTCAGGGAAATTCGGGAATACAGAAATACAAGTCTCTGAGAACTGAAACAAATTGGGAGTGCAGGAAAGCTAAGACGAAATGGCTGCATGAAAAATGTGTAGAAATCGAAAAAGAAATGATTATTGGAAAGTCTGACTCAGCATATAGGAAAGTCAGAACACCCTTGGTTGAAATTAAAAGCAAGGGTGATAACATTAAGAGTTTAACTGGAAGCCCACTGTTAAATGCAGAGGAGAGAGCCGATGGGTGGAAAGAATTCAATGAAGGCCTCTATGAGAGGGAAGATTTGTCTGATGTGACAGAAGAAGAAACAGCAGACCATTTAGAAGAGATAGGGGATCCAGTAAGAATCATAATTAAAAAAGAGCTTTGTGAGGACTTAAGATCAAGTAAGGCGGAAGAATAGATAACATTCCATCAGAATTTCTGAAATCATTGGCGTAAGTGGCAACAAACCGACTGTTCACGTTGGCGTGTAGAATGTATGAGTATGATGACATATCATTTGACTTTCGGAAAAATGTCATCCACACAATTTCGAAGACTGCAAAAGCTGACAAGTGAGAGAATTATCGCGCAGTCAGCATGGCAGCTCATGCACCAAAGTTGCTATCAAGGATGATAGCCTATACAGAAGAATCGAAAAGAAAATTTAGGATGTGTTAGACGACCATTAGTCTGGCTTTAGGATAGATAAACACACCAGATACGCAATTCTGACGTTGCGGTTGATAATGGAAGCAAAACTAAAAAAAAAAAAAAAAATCGAAACAAGTTCATAGTATTTGTCGACCTGGAAAAAGCGTTCCACAATGTAACATGGGGCAAGATGTTCGAAATTCTGAGAAAAACAGGGGCAAGCTGTAAGAAAAGACGGGTAATATGCAATATGGCCAAGAACGAAGAGGGAATAATTTTCCCCTTTAGTGTTGTATATATGAACGTCACTGTTCTCCACGAATTGAGATGGATTATTTATAACGAATTTCATTAGCGAATATATGTACCCTGATGATGCAGTTAAAATACCTAACTCCTTGAATAGGTGCCTACATGACGTCCTTCGGTGAACGCCACTAATTATCCTCACTGCTCTCTTTTGTGCAATCAATACTTTATGTCTAAGTGGTGAGTTACCCCAGAAAACTATTCCATAATACATTATTGAGTGAAAATATGCAAAGTGCATTAGGAGGCTGATCGTTTTATGACCAAGACTATCGATTATACGAAGAGTGAAAGAAGCTGAACTTAATTGTTTGAGAAGCTCAATAATATGCTTCTTCCAGTTCAAGATGTCATCAATGTGAACACCCAAAAATTTGAAGAAATCTACCCTGATAACTGAGCTCTGTTCATATGCTACATCAATTGTTGGTATGACTGTATTAGGTGTACAGGACTGGATATAGTGAGTTTTTTTTCAAAATTAAGGGAGAGTGCATTTTCTGAGAAATATTTAACAATTCTTTTAAAGACATCCTTAAAAATATCTTCAGGTGCTTTTTCTGGAATGGGATTTTTTTTAACACTTGTGTCATCTGCAAAAGTACCAGTTATGCTTGCTCAACGTTGAGAGATCATTCACACGAATAAGGAACAGCAGAGGACCCAAAATGGAACTCTGTGGGACTGTGTTTGTGGTAACTTCGCTTTCACTGGAATTTACCACCCTCCCTACATTATTTGTGTTATTCAGCACAACTGTTTGCTTTCTGTTCGTTAAGTATGATTCAAATCAGCTGTGTGTATAGCCTTCAATTCCATAAAACCTGAGTTTTTCTAAGACTATGACATGATCCAATGCCAAATGCCTTAGAAACATCAATTGGGCTCTGAGCACTATGCAGCTTAACTTATGAGGTCAACAGTCGCCTAGAACTTAGAACTAATTAAACCTATCTAACCTAAGGACACCACACACATTAATGCGAGAGGCAGGATTCGAACCTGCGTCCGTAGCGGTCCCTCGGTTTCAGACTGTAGCGCCTAGAACCGCACGGCCACTCCGGCTGGCTTGGAAATATCACAAAAACAACCAACTGGCGATAATTTTTTTATTTAGGGCTTGTAGTATTTAATGGGTAAATGTGTAGATAGCATTTTTAGTCGAGTAACCCTTCTGGAATCCGAACTGTGACATGATGAGTAAATTATTTTTACTTAAATGTGAGGCTACTCTTGAATACATAACTTTTCAACTTTTCCGAATATTTTAGAAAATGAAGTCAGGACTGAGACTAGTCTATAAATATTTAAGTCACTCTTGTCCCCCTTCTTATGAAGAGGTTTGACAGTTACATATTTCAATCTATCTGGAAAAATTCCCTGTGCCAGCGATGCATTACATATATAACTATCCACTCATCGAATTAGAACAACAATTCAAAATTCTGTTAGAGACTCTATCAATACCATACGAGCTCTTGTTTTACAGTGTATTTATAATTCGCTTATTTTCAGTGGGGGATGTATTTCTATTTCTAAAGGGCTAGTTCTGGGGAATAACATTTTTAACATATTTTTGTGCTTAAACTGAATCCTTTAACTCTATTTTTCCTGCTAAATTCAGAAAGTGATTGTTAAAAATACTTGCAACTTGTGAATTATCACTCAAAACATCATCATATAGCTTTATTGCTATGGTATGCTGTGCCCTGTCAGGCTGCCCTGTCTCCCATTTGAGGATATTCCATATAGTCTTAATCTTATTATTCGCATTATTAATTTCTGTCAGAACACATAAGCTTCTTGACTTCTTAATGACTTTCCTTAAAATATTACAGTATCTTTTGTAGTAAGCAAGTAATGTCGGATCCTAACTTATACTGGCCTGTCCATATTTTTCGCTCTTCCTCTTACACGATATCTTAATTCCCTTAGTAATCCATGGCTTACTTGACTTTGTAATGGCATTTTTGGATAGCGTTTCAGGAAAGCAACTCTTAAATACTGAATTTGGAATCAGTATCATTTTTTGTGTATACTTCATCCCATTCTACTTCTTCTAAGCTGCTCTTAAAACTCTGTACCCTGTTTACATCAAGAAGCCTCCCTGCATTGTACGAACCTGCCTGAAGCCTGTAAGGTGCTATATGTGTCATTTCCATTGACTGCGCATCATGGTCAGATAGCCCATTAACAACTAGGTACAAATTAATTGTTTCTGCCTGACCACTGTCTACGAAAATTACCTATTATCCTGCTGCACACGAGTTGGAAAATTTACAAAAGGTACGAGATTGAAACAACCAAATAAAGATTCTAGTTCATTTTTCCTATCCGTATCTTTTAAGAAATCTACATTAAAATCACCTCAAACCACTAACTACTTCTTTTCGTCGGACAGGTAGCTCAATAATGCCTCTAGATTTTTCATGAATAGCCGAAAGTTACCTTGAGGGGATCTATAGATTGTTACAATTACTATAGAAGTATTTTGCAGTAGCACCTCACAAGCACATGCTTCAAGGATCTGATCTATACAAAAACTATTTGTTTCTATATTTTTGACTTTGTGTCCAGTTTTTATATAAGTAGCAAGCAACTCCTCCTTTTTCCATGTTGACTCTACATGAATGAGATGCCGTTTTGTAATACCTTCTCTATCCCTCTCTCGTCTTTATTTAACATTGGAATTCCCGTTGCACTCTTAAAGTTGCCTTGCTTTTAATGTCACAGAAGATTGTTTTGATTTTCCTGTATGCTGATTCTGTCCTTCCGACAATTATTTCTTTTTCGATGTCTTCACATTTTTCCTGCAGCCATTTCATCTTAGGTTCCCTGCACTTCCTATTTATTTCATTCCTCAGGGACGTGTATTAATGTATTCCTGAGTTTCCCAGAACGTTTTTGTACTTCCTCCTGTCATCAAGCAACTGAAGTACACTCCTGGAAATGGAAAAAGGAACACATTGACACCGGTGTGTCAGACCCACCATACTTGCTCCGGACACTGCGAGAGGGCGGTACAAGCAATGACCACACGCACGGCACAGCGGTCACACCAGGAACCGCGGTGTTGGCCGTCAAATGGCACTAGCTACGCAGCATTTGTGCACCGCCGCCGTCAGTGTCAGCCAGTTTGCCGTGGCATACGGAGCTCCATCGCAGTCTTTAACACTGGTAGCATGCCGCGACAGCGTGGACGTGAACCGTATGTGCAGTTGACGGACTTTGAGCGAGGGCGTGTAGTGGGCATGCGGGAGGCCAGATGGACGTACCGCCAAATTGCTCAACACATGGGGCGTGACGTCTCCACAGTACATCGATGTTGTCGCCAGTGGTCGGCGGAAGGTGCACGTGACCGTCGACCTGGGACCGGACCGCAGCGACGCACGGATGCACGCCAAGACCGTAGGATCCTACGCAGTGCCGTAGGGGACCGCACCTCCACTTCCCAGCAAATTAGGGACACTGTTGCTCCTGGGGTATCGGCGAGGACCATTCGCAACCGTCTCCATGAAGCTGGGCTACGGTCCCGCACACCGTTAGGCCGTCTTCCGCTCACGCCCCAACATCGTGCTGCCCACCTCCAGTGGTGTCGCGACAGACGTGAATAGAGGGACGAATGGAGACGTGTCGTCTTCAGCGATGAGAGTCGCTTCTGCCTTGGTGCCAATGATGGTCGTATGCGTGTTTGGCGCCGTGCAGGTGAGCGCCACAATCAGGACTGCATACGACCGAGGCACACAGGGCCAACACCCGGCATCATGGTGTGGAGAGCGATCTCCTACACTGGCCGTACACCTCTGGTGATCGTCGAGGGGACACTGAATAGTGCACGGTACATCCAAACCGTCATCGAACCCATCGTTCTACCATTCCTAGACCGGCAAGGGAACTTGCTGTTCCAACAGGACAATGCACGTCCGCATGTATCCCGTGCCACCCAACGTGCTCTAGAAGGTGTAAGTCAACTACCCTGGCCAGCAAGATCTCCGGATCTGTCCCCCATTGAGCATGTTTTGGACTGGATGAAGCGTCGTCTCACGCGGTCTGCACGTCCAGCACGAACGCTGGTCCAACTGAGGCGCCAGGCGGAAATGGCATGGCAAGCCGTTCCACAGGACTACATCCACCATCTCTATGATCGTCTCCATGGGAGAATAGCAGCCTGCATTGCTGCGAAAGGTGTATACAATGTACTAGTGCCGACATTTTGCATGCTCTGTTGCCTGTGTCTATGTGCCTGTGGTTCTGTCAGTGTGATCATGTGATGTATCTGACTCCAGGAATAGGTCAATAAAGTTTCCCCTTCCTGGGACAATGAATTCACGTTGTTCTTATTTCAATTTCCAGGAGTGTATTTCTTCTATTTCCCAAGGTTTCTTCTCAATTACCTTCTTTGTATCGATGTTGTCCTTCCCAAATTCTGTAATGGCCCTTTTCAGAGACGTCCATTCCATTTCAAGTATTCCATATTGCTGTATCCATAGTCTTAGATAAAGTCAGACGTATCTCGTCATTCCTTAGTACTTCCGTGTCTCACTTCTTTGAGTATTGATTTTTTCTGACTAATGTCTTAAGCTTCAGCCCCTCTTCATCATCACTATTGTGATCTGATTCTATATCTGCTCCTGGGTACACCTTACAATCCAGTATCAGATTTAGGAATCTCTGTCTGACCATGATGTAATATAACTGAAATCTTCCCGTATCACCTGTCCTTTACCAAGTATACCTTCTCACCTTGTGATTCTTGAACTGGGTATTCACTATTACTAGCTCAAACTTGTTACAGAATTGAATTAGTCTTTCTACTCTCTCATTCCTTGTCTCGAGCCCACATTCTCTTTAGTGGACCCATAACAAAGTCACAGCGCACGGTGTGAAGAATTTGATTAACTTTGTTATAACTTGGTGCATCTTCAGCGATATCTGTGACTCTGAATTTTTGTATCCTAGTACGACTTTTGTTGCTGAATGTAGCTAAAGCATTCAAATTCCTTAGAAATGACTATCCATTATGCTACTTGGTCTGAAAGTGCCTTGTAAAATATGTCGTGAAATATTTAAGCCATGCTTTAAACATATTTTGCTATAAGGGAAAGGCAGCTGGAACCTTGATTTTTGGGCTGCTAGCCAACAACCATGTGCTCACTATACTACGCCAGCATTTATGAGTAAATAGTCTGATTTTATTGACCCTTGTCTCAAGTGTCCAATTAAAAATTGAAAATTTCTAGCACTTTTCAGAATCAGTTTTCTATATTGCTGTGAACTCTGATCTTCATTTTGTTAACACCACTGAAAAGAGCACATTTTTTCTACAAGGGAGTTTAAAAAGTAGAATGGTAATGTTCCATATAATACGTTTAAAATTGTTTAAAAGAAACCTAAGCTGTTATGGTTGAAATGGCTCTGAGCACTATGGGACTTAAATTCTGAGGTCATCAGTCCCCCAGAACTTAGAACTACTTAAACCTACCTAACCTAAGGACATCACACACATCCATGCCCGAGGCAGGATTCGAACCTGCGACCGTAGCGGTCGCGCAGTAAGCTGTTATGCTTACCAGATGTATCACCATGTTGGTAGCTGTGCTGTAGAATGTCAAGGCACTTGCGATGAGATTTGTTAGTACTAATTATTTGAAGAATGATACTAGTCTTTTCTGGTGTGCAGATACAACTGTTCCACAAACTTCTGGAAATTAGATATGCAGGTGTGGCTGTTCTATAGCACAGGAGACGGATTCCAGAAATTTCTGTAAATTGAGATGCAGATATTGCTGTTTTATAACACATGGCACGGACTCCAGAAACTTCTGGAAATTCGATATGTTGGTATGACTGTTTTATAACAGATTCCAGAAACTGTTTGAAATTTGATATGCAGATATGACTATTTCATAACAGGCATGTGTTTCAGGAATTTCTGGATATTTGATATGCAGATATAACTGTTTTATAAAACAAGCCATTGATTGCAGAAATGTATGTGCAGGTACAGCAGTTTTATAACTAGGCACTAGAAACTTGCGGAATTTTCTGTAATGTTCTGGAATGTTCTCCAGTATTCTCATTGTATACACTACATAACATTTAGTTTGATTAGGGTATCATTCATTGTTGTATGCAGATTGTGAATCGTTGTATCACTTACGGTTATTACCTGTGAATGTTTGCCTTGCAGATTGCTTGATTCCTTCAATCCACTGCTGAAGTTACAACTTGTTATGGCGTCAAACAGTGGAAATAAGGACCTAGAGCAGTGCACCATTTGTACAAATCAACAAGTCTGTGTGCCATTTAACTAACTTCACCAAGGACAAACGCCTTCTGAAATCAATTAGTGACCTCTCTGAGTAGGATCGGAATTTTCTGATTTGACGAGTTGGATTTCAGCTTGATTGTGATGCCAAAATATGTTTACATCATGGAGCAGAACTGTTGAGCAGGTTTCAATATCTGCATAAACCATGCTACACTCCATTTTAAAAGAAGAATCATGTCTTCAACAAAGGTCTGCGTCCTATTGATGTTGCAACAGCCGACTTCTTGAAATAACTTAAAACAGTTGATGTTAAGCCTGGACAAAAGCTTTGCCCTGATTGTAGAGTTGGCATCAGTGGAAAAAAGGCCAAGCCATTACCATCATCGGCGTCTGATGAAGATAATACTACAGTTGCTTCAGACAGATTGAACTCTAGCTTGACAGCAATTGCTGTGTCACCACCAAAATTTCAGTGCGTTTCAAACTGGGATTTTAGTAGATTTTCAAAACAAAATATAAGTCACCTTCGAATGGTTGAAAGCAGATGATGTCATATAATCCCAATCAGGTCAAAAATGCCGCGATTGCACTTCGTACACTAATCAATGAATTGAAAATAACGCTGGAGATGTCCTTAACTTCTGACAAAATTCGGATTTTAACTTTAGCCCCTAGCAGTAGGAGCGTTAAATAAACGACGGAAGAATTAAACGTACCAGAGTGAATGGTGAACGCTGACAGAAAGCTGAAGGACGAGAAGGCTTATTAGCGAAACCAGATCCAAAGCGAGGAAAGGCTCTGCAAGAAGATATTAAGGAAAATGTAGCAAAATTCAATGACATTGATGAAGTCAGCCGAATCTACCCTGGAAAAAAGGACTTTGTCGTCTTAAGGACACCAGCTTACCAAAAAAGTTCATATGCAGAAACGTCTGCTGCGTGAAAGAAGCCTATCAAGAATATTGCAGACAAAATTTACCAAAGGTTTGCTTTTCCAAATTTTCTGCGGTCTGGCCAGAGTTGTACTTCACAGTTGGTTCAGCTGGTACACACTCAGTTTGTGTTTGTACAGCTCTTCAAAATGTCATGTTGATGCTAGCAGCGACTCCAATGACTACAATAGTTTGTTAGCCAAATAGGTTTGAAATATGGATTCAAAATATTGTATGCTCCGACGATGTGACCAATGCCCTGGATTAAAAGTCTTGGAAAGATCTGTAGAAGATACATTTGAAGAGAATGACACTGGTGAAGGAATTGAATACAAGGAATGGATACACACAGACCGAGATACCCTGGAGACAAAGCAGTCAACGATCGAAGAATTATCCAAAACATTGTGACCAAAATTGTGAACCTCTCACCACATCATTACATAGCAAAACGTCAAAGCAACTACCTAAAAGAAACCAAAGAAAATCTGGAAAGCTGGTTGTTCTGATAGATTTTGCAGAAAATTATTAATTTCTTGTGCAGGACGGTGTACAGGGCTTCCATTGGGGAAATAGTCAGGCCCCATTACATCCCTATGTTATTTATTAGAAGGCTTTGACTCGAAAAGATCGAGTCTCTTAGCTTCTGCATTATCAGTGAGTGCTTGCGGCATCATACAGTTGCAGTTCATGTTTTCTGCTCCAAGCTGATTGATCACCTGCGAAACCACTTTCAAGTGCTGAAGCACATCAGCTATTTCAGCGGTGGATCAGCTGCTCAATACAAAAATTTCCATGACTTCATGAATCTATGTCACTACTACAATGACTTTAGTGTCAGTCCAGAATGGAACTTCATCGCCACAAGCCATGGAAAGTGAAAATGCGATGGTATTAGGGGCAGAACAAAGGGATTAGCAGCAAGAGCAAGTCTCAAACGGCCAACTTCAGATCAAATTCTAACACCAAGTGATCTATTCAGATTTTATGACCAACAAGTTCACGGACTCAAATTTCTCTTTATCACAAAGGAAGAAATTGATGCTGCAAGACCTTTGCAGAAAATGAGATTTGAAAATGGTGCAATGGGGATAGGCACCAAAGAAGACCACTGCTTCAGACCAATCTGTGAAATATAGTTGCAAATTTCCAATGGCACAGTGTCTTTTATTGCAACAGCTGATCAGTCAGTATACGTCTCGACTGTTTCAATTGACAGCATCGAATCATGGCATTACATAGCGTGCATTTATGACAGCAAATGGTGGATTTTAAACATCTGTGACTCATCATTGGAAAACGAGATGCCTTAGTCAGTTTCATGCATCCTCATGGTCCAACTAATTCATTCCATTAGCCCCTAAGGAAGAATTCCAGCTGGAACCCAGAACAGCAGATAATCGGCAATTTGCCAGCTCCAAGTGCCCATTCCATGGGTTGTAGATACACTTACCCATCAGACATGCTGAAGAGCATTGAAGAGAATTTTAGAGCCATGAAAATGGCTTCATGAACTCTGACAACAAATTTATGATGCTTGGTTCATTTTGTGAACTTATTGCTTTGTTATGTTCACATCAGTTTTGTTTATTTGCTCATTTTTGCATGCAGTAAAGTTATTCTGCCAAGCAAGCGATATGCACAAAAGCTAAGATATCTTTGAAGCTAGTTTAAAAAATCTATATAGAAAATTACCATTCTACTTTTTATGTTCCTTGTGGCAAAACATGAGCTCTTTCCAGTGGTGTGAGTTAAAAGAAGATCAGAGATGGTACCCGTATTAAAACATGGTCCTGAAGAGTGATGTAAATTTTCAATTGTCAATTTGACACTTGAGACAAGGGTCAATAAAATCAGAACTATATACTCATAAATGCTAATACTGATGTAGTATAGTGAGCACCTGGTTGTTGAGTAGCAGATGAAAAATCGAAGTCATTGCCGCAGTCTGCACAAGGTAAGTACCGCAGGGCTCAATGGTAAGAGTGTGTGTCACTATAGTGTGTTCACTTCAGATTTGCTTTAGACTGGAGTTGATTCTTGTAGTTTTTCTCGTTCCCTCTCGTGCATGTCAGCCACATGCAGCTCATGTGTCCTTGGGACTGAAATTCGAGGAAGGTATTCGGCAGATAGACGATATTGTTGAGCTACGATAGAGTAGTCACTGTACAGTCAGTTGTGTGATTTTATAACAGTGTCGCTGTTTTTGGGGCACATTTTAGTATGTTCAGTGTACTTGAAGT
The DNA here is from genome assembly GCF_023897955.1 of Schistocerca gregaria. Taxonomy (NCBI): domain Eukaryota; kingdom Metazoa; phylum Arthropoda; class Insecta; order Orthoptera; family Acrididae; genus Schistocerca; species Schistocerca gregaria. Next base: position 78,097,566 of record NC_064927.1, read on the forward strand.
TACATTACGATTTGTTTTTCTCTCGAGATTACGCAGGTGTAAGATTCGTTTTGATAAATTTTCACGTGTTTATCTTGCATGAAGTTAGGTTCATTAAGGTTTTATCATATTAATTTTTCATTCATCGCCAAATATGCAACCTGAAGTCACTGTGTATGGTGATTATTATAATAAAAGTATTTAGTTCAGGTAACAGTTCGTTTGTTTGATCTAAGGTAGAGGTTACTTCATCCTCATTGACATATTTTAGCTCGTGTATAACAGATATTATTCTCTCTGGAGTTTCAGGGCGAGTACTATTTGAAATACTCGCTATATCCTGCAAAACAGTTCTCGTTTCATATAAATAGGACAATTTTTTCGTGAGCTATGATGGTTTTCCTAACGCTCAGTGTGATCTGGCATTTAAATACCACACCTTCTTTTCTGTATAATGCAGAGACAATGCCCATGTATCATGTACATCATTTCATGATCCTGTTTCTATATGAGAATGCATTGGGTATGTACAGAAGAGAATGGAGTCGAGGTGGGGAAGATTATTAAAAGAAAAGCAAAAATAATACTGGATGATGGTACCAAGGTAGGTGGTGAAGCGCGCCTGTCCAATGTTGAAATAGATAGATTTCAGAATTATTATGGGAATTTAGAAAACATGATAAACCGGCATGGGCCTATAACACTAGCGTCTACTACTGCTGTACTATAACCTTAAAGCTTGAAGCAGGTTATGAAATAAAACTATCTTGTCAAATCAATTCTGGTATAAAGCAACAGAGCAGTGTTACCCTCTGAGAGGAATTTTGTTATGTTGACCGTGTTGTACCTAACGGAGGTGGCTTATCGGAAATGAAAGTCAGAATTACGTAAATATTTGAACAGTAACAAACAAAATTTTGCCTATCTGCACTGTTCAACAGATAAAGAAAACGGTCGCCAGCCTAACTAGGCAAGAGAATGATTAACATTCTCGTTCCAGAATATAGTTATTAATAACGTTAATGGATAAACACAACCTATACTTTGTCACACGCGAGTGCAGTGAACTCTTGACACATACATATGTTTATTGTAAGATTGAAACTAACAGTTAGAGCAGCACAAACTATTTACAAAATTATAACAGATACCGAAACACACTATTACTTTCAGGGCTTCCACAAACTGAATGGTCTTTATAACGTTATTATAACTATTTACTGCAGAATCATTAATTGGATATAGGTTAAGTCTCTCTCAGTTAATTACTTTACTATTTAAAATGAAAGTTAATTGGGATCCACTAACAGGTTGCTTCTCACTATCATTTGAATAAAGAAATAATGTTTTTCATAATTAGTGGTCTTCCCATTACTTGTTACCTAGCATTAACACAATCGGCAAACTGTGGATCCTGTTATATTATTAATATGCACTTCCAATACACAAGAGAGACAAACACTTAGCAAGCATGAGTAAATAACGTTACGCACTGCAGTTTTCCACTTTTACCACATTGAGAGACAAAATTAACATATATGTAAGATACTGACTCACCTTCTGCGATTTACAACAGGCAGTAATGTGATCATTTACTAAGCAAAACTTTATAAGCCTCAGTCCTAAGGACTCTTAATTTGAAGTTGGCAACAACACATTAATAAGCAGTTTTATTAGGAAAATTATTTTTATCAAGCATCATTAACTTTAACTTTCTTTTTGCTATGTTCAAGAGGCATTAATTAGCAAAAACACTGGTCTTTAATGTTATTTCAGTAGGGACACTCGGTAATCACTTTAGTTCAAACGGAGAGGAACCTGAGAGGTGTTATGGTAAGGAGAAAAATCAAGGTAGGTACATAAATTCAGTTGTAAATTACCTTATATTTGACCACACTAACACATCCATTTAGCTGATCCTTCACTGTACATTATTATAGTACTGCTTTACAGTGATTGCGCAATGTGGTGGCAACTGCAAGTCGGTAGGCGGATTTGAAGACAGAATTGCTGGACTCTGGCCTTTCTTTGTGGCGATGATGAATACCAATTCCAGAGTCGTTCCAGCTATTTATCCATCCATCCAAGGCATTGTAAAGTAGCAGAAAAAGCCTCTCTCGGAACCAGGACAATGTGCAACTATTATATGGCAGTGCACAGTTTGGTAGCTCATCCCCAAGTCGTGGCTCGCCCCCGATTGACTCTTGTTCCACCTTTTCTACCTATGCCAACCACAATTTGCGTGCGCTACACAGTTCCGTTCCCGAGGGGAACCACTACACCTTTTATATACTAAAGAACTAAGAACCTTAAGTGAGGATCAGCAGTTTACATAACAATAATCAAAAACATTAAATAAAACAAAACATTTGCACATATTGACATTTCTACAAAAAAATTTCCACACAGAAATTACAATTATATACAGTAAATTTTGTTCTCTCCAAATGGGACAAAGAATTTAAATGACAGATACATAACATTGCATAGAATCATATCATGACATCGAAGTTCTTACAAAAAAAAGTAGTATACAATTTTGTGTTATTGATTCAAACAAACACATTTACAGAAGCTCAGCAACGTAACATTAAATGAAAGAAAAGCAAAATAAATCATTGGAGTATTAGAGCTATGGTGTTACAGGCTATCTTTTACATAAGCTTTCTACAAATGGAAATCCTCACTGTCTTTGCCTGAATGATTCTGACACTTGCTGCAATTACAGGAGAAGTGCCACTTCCATGCAACAAGCGAAATTAAATCTATACTTAGAGATAATTGTAAAGATACTTTGTTGAAGAAACGTCTTCATATGAAAATGGAAAATTTAAATGTATGTGTGAATTCTGTCATTTGCACCCAGTTACCAAATACTATATTGTTCAGACCACAACCCTCTGATTTGATATTTATGATGCTATTTTATCCTTCAGTGGTCATGTAACAAGAAAACTGGATGTTTTGGAAGTATTGGGCATAAAATCTATTGGAAATGTAGTAAAATCCTTGATGCAAACAGACAAAGAGAGAATTAGCAAATCAGAAATTGCTAATTTAAAATGCACAAAAGAAGATAGAAAGAAAAGAAAAGAGACAAGACAATAAAATAAGATCATTGTGATTCAGATGATGCTCAGAACCGGGTACGAAAACATTATCGTAGGTAATTCTCAACAATAACTAAACTGAAATTGCAATACTAAACGTTAAATTGATTTTTCTCAAACTGAATTTTTTGGCTATCAGGTCAATTATTTTTTAAAGTAATTGTATTAAAAATATGACATTTGGTCAATTTATAGTCACAATGTTAATAATCTATTCCATGTAAACTGATAACCAGCAATCCAACACACAGTTTTATAACAATGTTTTAAAAAAGTGAAAGAACAAAAAAATCTTTTCCTTCAAATACATAAGAGATATTTTGTTCATTTTACTTGCAAATGCAAATATGTATGTTATACACATTCAATAAAAACTTCACTGTTTTTAGACGGACAGTTCTTTGAAAAGTGTACCTGTTCAGAAGGTGAAATAGCATTGTTAGAATAGGGATAAAAACTGCCTTCCATCTCTCCTCAAGGGAGAACAGCCATAATACTAAAGAGATTAAGAAGACTATTGATATTCCACCTACTTTACCAGATGGAAAAAAGATGAATATAAGTGAGGAAATAGAGATTTATAGTGAAGGTATTATTGTATTTATTAAAGCTTCTATTTTATATTCACATCCCATTGATACGACTTTTGCCGGCTGCAGTTATAGGCGCTGCAGTACGGAACCAGGCATGGATATTTGTGATGTCCTTAGATTAGTTACGTTTCAATAGTTTCACGTTGTAGGGGACTGATGGCCTCAGATATTAAGTCCCATAGTGCTCAGAGCCACTTGAACCATTTCAATGACTTTCCATCTGTTTACATTTCCCATTTTTACTTTGGAAATTTGGTTCCGTGTTTTATCTTATTCTATTTTTACATTATAATAGCTTAGTGCCTACTGCTTCCCTCTTACATACTGTATGATCTGCAAAGATTTTTTTCTTTCTCGTCGACTGAACTTTTATGTTGTTCATAAATTGCAACACCTTCTGAACTTTCTACGCTAGTTAAGACCAGAGATTAATGGTTTTTATAACTGTACTGGCCGAAAAGTAATTCTGGGAGATAGAGTCTGAGGTTTCTCTTAACCATTCCTTCTGCATTCTTGTGCTGATATTTCTGTAGAAACTTCCGCCCTCTAATACATATTTCTTTATATCTTACCGAGAAGTGAATTACCAGTTTTCATAAATTTAGCTATAATAATTTACTAACATTAAGAAATATTTTCTTCAAAATTTTTATCCTCTATTTCATCCCTCTGGGTGCTGAATTTCCAAAAACTGTGAGTCATGTCTCTTTATTTCTAACAGAGAAGCCCAATGCAGATTTCCATAGATTTAGCTTTCAAAACGCTTTCGTTGAAAAACACTGAAAAATGTATTTTTAGAATTTCATGCTGAGAAATCAGATATTTGTTTTCATAGATGTAGCTTTAAAAACGCTTTAGTAGTTGTTTAAAAACAATTTACTTTCAAAAAAGTTTTCACCCACTATTTTACTCCCTTATGAGTTTCCAAAAAGGCTGGAATGCACATGTTTTATTTCGGATTGGGAAACCCAATACGAAATTTGTCTTGACGGTGACATATTTTCAAAAAGGCCTTTATCATTTCATCCCCTTATGAGTGGAATTTCGAAGAGTCTTATCTTAAATGATATGTATGGTACAATATCAAAACATCCTCCTAATTTCAAGTTCCTGTTCTTGGTGGTTTGAACTGGGTTATGACGAGTCAGTGAATTAGTGTGGCCCTATCTCATCACCTTAATGAGTGAATTTCCAAATGCAGTGACACATATTTTTTTCAAATTTCTAACTGAGAAGCTAAATAGCAACTGCCAAAGACTTAGTTTCAAAAATGTTTTCACAATGAAATAGTTTCACAAAAGATTTTCCCCCTTGTTGCACCCTTGTAGGGGGTGAATTTCCTAAAACAGTTAAGTTCGATTTTTTTTATATCTGATAGTAAATTCTATAGGCCCTGTATGAATTGAAGAGATTGTTGTATTTATCACATTTCCTTTCTTGGCAGTCTCTTCCCTTTGTTATTTTTCTACTACAGTTGTATGTTTTTCTGGTTTGACTTAAGCTATTTTATTGCCTGGCATTAGTGCTGGCTATAGTATGATACAACTGGATTGCAACATTTATTAAATATTTCAATTCTTTTGTAACCAATACCTTTCTTTTATGAAGCTATAAAACTACATTGCATGACTCTTGCAAGTCATTATCATATACACAACTATACTAGTTACAGCCACGTGTCCCTTCCCTTTCCCATTTTCTTATTTAATTTTATTACTTTCCTCCGCCCCCCTTCCCACAAAGCCCCCCCCCCCAATTTATCTTACATCTTAGTTATGTCATTTATATTCTTATTCAGTTTTCTTATATTGCCTCTAATTTCTTTACTTTTTATCCCCTTATCTTTCCTCCTCCTCCCTTCCTCCTCTTCCCTGTAAGTATGTACACAAAAGCTTTACAGTACATTCATACTGTCACATTACAGTATGCAATGCTTTATAGCAAGCATTTGTAGACTCTATCGTGTTCACTTCATAATACACTTCGACAGATGGTTACGTTATTCTCTTTTACATCAGAACTCAGTTGTATTAATGCATGATTATATTTCCTATGCAGTATAGTACATGATGTATAACAGTCCGGCCCTACAATTGTCAAATTTCTTGAAATCAGCGTATTTGTTAACATTGCATATTGGCAATTTTAAAAGGTTAATCCCAAGATATACCTGTCTCATTTTGCATCGTTCTTGTTTACTGCCTATAATGCTTTTCTGGATTCAACCATAGAGTACGCAACATCAGCTGACAGCGAATGATATTCAACTTGACTTAATTAGATTAGTAAATTTGACAGTGTGGTTTCAGACAATAGTGCCTGGACATGTAATGACTGGTTTTGGTGATAATTTTGTGGCACTTTTTCAGTACATGTCATAGAAGCTCATTCTTTTTATGACAGACACTTTCTGAAGGTGTTCTCGTTTGTGCACTGTGGAGATCTCTTCAGAATAGCACTCTGCAGGGCCCCCCTGATACGCTCACGAATGTTCGTGTCTGGGGAGTTTGGTGGCCGGCGGAAGTGTTTAAACTCAGAAGAATGTTCCTCGAGCAATTCTGTAGCAATTCTGGACATGTGGGGTGTCGCATTGTCCTGCTAGAATCGCCCACGTCCGTCGGAACACACAGTGGACATGAATGGATGCAGGTAATCAGACAGCGTCCTTACGTACGTGTCACCTGTCGGAGTCATATCTAGACGTATCAGAGGTCGCATATCACTCCAACTGCACACGCCCCACATCATTACACAGCTTCCACCAGCTTGAACAGTCCCCCGCTAACAAGCAGGGTCCACGGATTCATGAGGTTGTCTCCATACCCATACACGTCGACCAGTTCGATATAATTTGAATCGAGACTCGTCCGACCAGACAACTCGTTTGTAACCATCAACAGTCCATTGTCGGTGTGTTGTGTACATAGTTCCGCGTAGGCAGCACGTACACAACTTTCCCACTAGAGCATGCCCCGCTGAGCACAACACCGCAGGCACAACGCTCGTCCATCTCCGCACTATGAGATGGCGCTGCTATTGAGACGGACCAAATTCTGATTCCGCCGATCCGTGTATTAATATATAACGCAGCCAATGAGATTGCTGCTACCGTAGAACCTCTTCTCCTCTCGCGGATCACACTCGCTCAGTGATACAAGAACGCGCGAGATATTATAACGAGTGTTCAGACCTCTGAGACCAGTCTGTATTTTTCTGCAACAGTCTGCACGAGTTCTACATTTGTCTGTACCAGTCTAGAGTCAAGTTTCAGTTTGCGCCTAATAAGATTACCATATTCCTGTACATAGCCATCAAGATAAATGTATATACACTTTTGTCAAGTATCAGAGATATATGTGAGAATAAGATTAGCGTACCAATACCAAAGGAACTTCAGATTGTCAATTGTAAATAGCATCCAGAATCAAGTTACATAATGTATATGCTTTTTATTATTTTAATAAATGTGTGTGAAAATTAATCAAGTTCTGTTTAAAGTTGGTCACCGTCAATCTGCTACTCTAAGCGTGCAAGTGGCATTTCTATCGTCTGACCTAACGGCAGAAGATAAACACCCCACAATAAGACCACAAGACATATGACTGACACTCTCCTACTTCGTTAGAGCGACAAGACAAATAATCTGATGGTGTGTGTACCGAAGGTCTTACAGTACGCTCACCACACGGCGTTGACGGGCCCAGGCGAGGCGTAAAGATTTGTGCCGTGCAGTCATCAAGTGTACAGGAGTGGGCCTTCGGCTCCGAAAACTCATATCGATGATGTTTCGTCGAATAGTTCGCAGGCTGACTGTTACTGATGGTCCAGCATTGAAATCTGCAGCGGAAGGGTTACACTTCTGTCTCGTTGAAACCTTCTTTTAATTCGTCGTTGCTCCCGTTCTTGCAGGATCTTTTTCCGGCAGCAGCGCTGTCGGAGATTTGATGTTTTACTAGATTCCTGTTATTCATGGTACACTCGTGAAATGGTCGTACGGGAAAATTGCCACTTCATCGCTACCTAAATCTTGATAATCTGCTATTGTAGCAGCAGTAACCAGCATTTTTTTTTTTTACCGCTTCAGTGTATTTACGTTAAGCAGAATGAGATGAAGTTTCAAAGAATTTCACTACATTTTAAGTGCTAGAAGATTTTTTCACGTAAATTTTTGAAACTTCATAGTCTTTCTCTCGCTGTAAGGAAAATGTGTGGAGTCATCAATCGTCATTTCAAATCAAAGAAGTTAATCACCGCTATTCTGCTAAAAAAAATTTCTCTCTCGTGTCGATAAGAAGAGAACCTACTACATTTTTTTGTAAATTAATTTCTAATCGAATGGTTTATATACCGAGGAGAAGAGAGCTTAGACGGAAGCGGAGAGTATAGAGACTGGTTATTGAACCTCTGTGCTCAAGGAGATTTTTTTTCTGGGCTACAAAATATGGTGTATCTAAAACACGAATTTACATTTGACAATTAAAGGAATAAAAAACTAGAAGTAACATCACAACTGAGGATCAAAAGAACAAGCATGAGTATATGGTGAGGACATAATTCGTCATGAAACTCCCTGGCAGATTAACACTGTGTGCCGGACCGAGACTCGAACTCGGGACCTTTGCCTTTCTTAGGCAAGTGCTCTACCAACTGAGCTACCCGACTCACGCTCCGTCCTCGCAGCTTTACTTCTGCCAGTACCTCACCTCATTCATCATGTCAGTAGGAATCGCAGACGACTCAATGGGCCGTAACAGCAACGCTTTCTCCGGGGTGTGTCATTGGTTTGTGTCTGTCAGAGGGATCGAAGGTAGGGCGCAAATGACGGAGGGGACTGTCTGTTCCCGGAACCACTGCATGCGTCCCCTCTCTGATCAACAGGAAGCAGTTCCGAACACTTCGTCCTACGACGCCATTCTCTCGCCAGCTAGTGGACAGTGTGGCTGCCGCTTGCACGCAAGGAGGCGTGAGTGCTTGCGTGTCGCGCGCCGTCCTAGAGTACACTTGCCTCGTCTTACGAACTACGATCGCCGAGTCTGCTGTTCTTGCTACAGGTGAGGTATGCGGGCTCTTAATTAAGCTCATCGTGGCGTGGAATTTTAACTGGAGTGGCCGTGACACAAATGTGGCTGACGTGCCAACATCTACAACTTAATGAGGCTTAATTAACGACAGAAGGCGTCGACCACGATTTACGTCATATCTATCACCTTCAGCGAGAACAAACTGCGTACGTCAAGGGGGGGGGGGGGGGGGGAGTGCAGATGGACAAACCTCGAAGTCAGGTAGCTCCCGGCTCCATATCGGTGCGTGTAAGGTTACAGGGTGGACACGTACCAGGGCAGGCTTTCTTTGTCATCTGACTGGTACGATACGAATTCTTCTCCTGTGGCAACCTCTTGCGCCAACGCAAACAAATATTCCAATCTCATTCTCCCCCTACTGTTTTTACCTTGCACAGCTCCCTCAGGTAGCATCGTAGTTATTCTCTGATCTCTCAAGACAACTCCTGTCATCATGTTGCCTCAACTAAGGGGTGTTCTCAATATGTTTATTTTTCGCCGATTCGACAGAGAACCTCCTCTTCCTTGTGTTATCGTTCTATCCAATTTTCATTTCAATGCAGTGTTAATCAATCTGGTATTTATTAAATTTCACACATTCGTTAGAATACTATTAGAATTATCGTTGTGTATTAGCAGCCAGGTTAGCCAAGGAGGCTAATGCGCTGCTTCCTGGACGCGGGTAGGCGCGCCGGCCCCGTTCGAATCCGCTCTGTGGATTAACACCAAGGGCCTGTGAACGGGCAGCCTGGATGTGGTTTCTAGCGGTTTTCCACATCCCATTAGGTGAATACCGTGCTTGTCTCCATGTCCTGGGGACTCCAGGGTGGTGACAGGAAGGGCATCTGGTCACCCTCTGACACTAACTTCAACAAATTCCACAGTAACAAGGCCGACCCCACGTTGGAGTGGGACAAAGGCCCAAAGAAAATGATGATGATTATCATTATGTATTGCTCATGTATTATTTACAAAGTAATGTTGACATACAGAACATGTATGGCTAGAAGTAAGAGAGAGCCTGAAGGCCCCAACCAACTAGGTGAAATAAAAGTGTAAATTAATAATTACAGTGACTTACACTTCTTAAAAACATAGGAATAGAAACTTTTTTTACATACAAAATTTGCATGCGCTTCATCTCCTACACCGTTTTGTCAAACAAATAAATATAATGACAGAGTGCTGTCGGTCGCACTTCCTCTCCACTCTGACGCTCCTGAATGAACGACTCAGCAGAAATACTCGTTTCCATCGCAGCAGAATCCTTTCTGTCCATCTCCACCACTCAGCTGCTTTCTTGTAGTCACTCCAAATAGCAGGAACCCGACTTTGGAATGATCTCCGGAATCGTATTAGCTCCAGCTTCAAAAGACAATGAGATGTATGCAAACTGAAGCAAAAACAATATCTACCTTTGCCCATCCGTGCATTCGTTATCCCGTTACATCCTTCTTCACAACCAGATCTTCCTCATTTGCCACTGCTCTTAGGTGGAGCGGTTTATCAACATTTTTACCTCTCAGAATTCTCTATGTCACAAAATATCACTTCTGTACCCCTATAAATACATTTCGTGTAGTTGTCTAAAGACTGAGATGGACAGGAAGTGCAAAATCGCAAAGCAGGAATGGGTGGGCGTGAAATGCAAGGATATAGAAACACGCATAATTAGGGAAACGACAAATGTTGCCTATACAGACATTTAAAAAATCTTTGGAGAAAACAGAAGCAGCTATAAGAATATCCAGGGTTCAGATGACAAAGCAATACTGATGGAGCTATAAGAATATCTAGAGCTCACATCAAAAATCAGTACCGAATATCTAGAGCTCAGATGACAAAGCAGTACTGAGGAAAGGGGAAGCTGAAAATCGGGAGGAATATATACACCGCCGGAAAAAAATGCAGCACCCACAAGAACAAGGTCATTTTACTGCCAATTGACGTGACAGATCGTTCATTATTGTAGGAGAGATCAGTTTGGGTTCTGGCGAAATGTTGCAACACGCAAGGCAATGCTTCACCCAATGACTTATTTTAGAAGATTAGTAAAGAAAGGAAGCTTTTGACAATGTCTATTGGGATACTCTCTTTGAAATTCTGAAAGTAGATAGGGTGAAGTATAAGAAGTGAGGATTTACTTCATCGTGAGAGCATCAAGGGTGCAGACATGAAATGGAGGCATGAAATGTATTCTCAGCTGCAAATATTGACAACCATCAACTGTATAATTGAGTGATGACAGTGAAAGTCTGTGCTGGCACTCTAGCCCTGATTCCCCACTTGTCGTGAGTGATCGCCTTACCATTTGGCTACCCAAGCATGACTCATGACTAGATAGAAACTTTCATATGTCCGCAACATTGTGTCTACAACCTGTATATATATATTCCCATAGAGCGGAGACATTTTACTTAAAAGTCGCTTGCCCAGTGTTGGCAAATAATTAAGATATTTCAGTTCCTTCGGTGAAGCATGTATGCCCAAAGGAACATTACATCATAATTCGAAATAACGCAGGCACTGCAATGTAATATGAAACAGAAGCAGTGGTAGAGAATGGATTCAGGTAGTGTTCCAGTCTATCCACTGTACAATTCAATCTGTATGTGGAAGAAGCAGTAAAACAAACCAAGGACTAATTTGTAGGGGAAATTAAAGTTCAGGGTGGTTCTAAATCGAATTTGAGCAAATAAAGGAATTGTCTGATGGGGCACATCCTGAGACATCAAAAAATTGTGACTGTTGTATAGAGAGAATTGATAGGGAGGATAATAATTATAAACAGAAACCGAGGTTACGAATACAGTGAGAAGGTTGAAACAGGTGTAGACTGTAGCTGTTATTCAGACATGAAAAGGCTTCCACACAATAGAGTAGCATGGAGAGCTGCATCAAATGAGTCTTCCGGTTGAACAAGACCATAACAGCACAAAATATCATGGTAGCTATGAATAAAATGTCAGATGCTGAGCTGACAAGCGGTGGAGAGTGTGGACGGGCCTGTCAGGTGAGGCGGATGCATGAGGGCGTGGCCTTGTCCGACACAGAGGCAGGTGGTGTGTGGGTGTAGCCCTGACTGCCATGGGATTAGGTGGTGTGTGGGCATGGGGTCCACCATGGGGGCGGGTGGTGCAATGGGTGGGGCTCTGTCCACTGCAGGGGCAGGTGACACATGGGTGTGGCCCTGTCCACCGATTCACTGCAGGGGTGGGTGACGTGTGTGTATGGCCCCATTTGCCATGGGGTAGGTGATATGTGGGCATGTCCCTGTCCGCCGTGAGGTGTGTGGGCGTGGTCTTGCCCGCTGCAGGAGAAGGTGATGCATGGGTGTGGCCCTGTCTGCCGTGTGGGCTGCTGGATTGTGAGCGTGGCCTTATCTGCCACAGGAGCAGATTGGGTATGGGCATGACCCTGGTTGCTGCAGGTGTGGGTTGAACGTGCCAGCATGCTGAGATCTGGAGGGCGCTCCAAGGCCAGCATCCACTCACTGTGTGAGGATGGTCCTTGCTGCTCATTGGGGATGTATCAGCCCACACAGATATGCGAGGGTTGTGCATATGCACACTCATACTGAGGGCCTCATTACAAGCAAAAATATTGCTGAACCTCGATTTAATAGGTCATGGTTGCAAAATACTGAAATATAATATTTACAAAAGAGTGGAAAAACTGGTAGAAACTAACATTCAGTTGGTGTCCTGGACAAATGTAGGAACACACAAGACAATACCAACCCAATAAATTGCCTTCAAAGAAAGGAAAACTGAAGACTGTGGAGTCTGTATGTTTGGAGAAAACATTTCACGATGTTGATTGGAAAACAGTTTTTTTATGCGGCTGTCTGACATTTTCAGCACAGCTGATAATTTTCTCCACTTTTCCATCTGCAATTAATCAGGATTTTTCATTGTTATATTGCGTGTATTTACCAAAATGTTTGGCCTAAAATGAAAGTATTGCCTTTTCCCTTTGCTAGTGTTACGTTCTACTTCTATCGTTAATTATATTCAGCTGTTAACACTGATTTGTTGTTTTAGTCTTAAAGTATCGTTCGTTAGATTGCCAATCTTTGCAGTGCAATCAAAACTTATAAGAATCAATTTGAATATTTCTACAGCTTCTCTTGAGAAACTACTTCACTACAGATAACTGTAACATCTGCAAAAAGTGTGAGGTTACTGTTTCTATTGTGTGCAAGGTCGTTAATTTGCACCATGAACAGCAAAGTTACGGATGCACTTGCTTGCGGGGACACCACTACTTCCTTCTACATTTGTCGATCACTCTCCATTCTAGATAATAAGCTATGTCCTCTTTATCAAGCAATCCTTAATCCACTGAATGGTTTCGATTGATAATCCATACTATCGTACTTCAAATAATGAGTCATATGCTATCTGGAAGTGAATAAATACTCCAATTTACTGTCTGTCTGGACCCATGGTTTTCACTGTACTGTGAAAAAGCTGTTAGTCTTCGACTGTTGTGAATCTGGTGGTCGCAGTCGTCTATAAGCCGGTGTTGTATGTTCACTTACTTGCGCTCTTGTAGACTTTCCACTGAGTCAGGCCACCGCGAACTGAGAAGTAATGTTGCCCAGAAAGTAAGGCACCGCATATTTTTCTCAGCCGAAAACAATGCTACGAATGTGAAACGTTGAGTAGTTTGAAGTCTGCTGAGTGAGCGCGCCATCTTCCGACAGATAGCGTAGCTGCTGGACAGTTTCAAAATGGCGTCTGTAGGTTATGTACGTTACAAGCAACGTGCCATCATTGAATTTCTCACTGTAGAAAAAGAAACTGTTGGTAATATTCACAAACGCTTGTGCAAATGGAGCATCTGCTGTCGACAGAAGCGCAGTTAGGCGGAGGGTGTGGTCATCTGAAGGTGGTTCGGCGGAGATCAACGATTTGCAGCAGTCAGGGAGACCTTCCACGGGTCACAGCCAATATGTTACAGTGAGGTGATGTTGTCATTGGCGAGGACATGGAAGACATTTTGAGGATGATGAGGAGGTGACTCATACAGTGAAGCACTGGCTTCGCCACCAGGACATAGATTGGTACCGACAGGGTATACACGCCCTTGTATCGTGCTGGAGAAGAGCACAAAATGGGATGGAGATTACGTGGAAAAATAGGGTGTGTGGATGAAACACCATTCTTTCGTGTGTGTAATTCTCATTATGTTCAATAAAGAATTGTCGAAGAAAGAAAATCGATGCATTACTTTTTGGGCAACCCTCTAACTATGACTGAGTGCAAGCACGCCCGTCTCCACCAAACTCTACTGATAAAGGGCTACGGAATACGCCAAAGGAAATCTGACAGCAGTATTATAGTCTATATCTTGGTGGTATTCTACATTGCACATCCAAATGACTGTCTATTCATTGTAAGCAATAAAGTATGGGAAATTCTAGTGGAAGTAAATCTGCGACCGGAAAGAGCAGCTACGCATCTGCACTAGAGGTTGTTGTTGGTTGGCGATACAGAATAAACTATACCTTCCTGATTCATATAAGAGATGCTTCTTGTCGACCAGACCAATTACAGTTACAGAGATCTTTCCGCAATTTGTCTACTGCGGGTGGCTAATACAACATTAGCTCAGAAGGAATTGATCGTGACAGCTTTTGTGGTTGTGAATTCAAAAATTCGAATACATCTAATATTTTATCTTGATGTATAAGTGTTGTGAAAAACTAGTTTTAATAGATTGTTTGATTATGGTAGGATGTAATACCCCGATACTCTACTTATAGAAGACAGTGAGGACCTACAATATAAAACAATGTGAGACAAAAGGCTCACTAGGACTATCTAGCTGGTCAGCAGACTTATAAAACACTTTGGCTGATGCTTGCTCTGTCTTCTTCTTTACAGTAAACAGTGTATGAGTCTGTCTTGTGATGTAACACGACATACATCGCAGAACGCTTTTATAATGAGCCCCTCACGATGGCAAACGTGACCCAAGTTACCGCATATTTTCTCAGAACGTTTTTCTGCAGTTCAATCGTAGTTATAAAATACACTCCTGGAAATGGAAAACAGAACACATTGACACCGGTGTGTCAGACCCACCATACTTGCTCCGGACACTGCGAGAGGGCTGTACAAGCAATGAACACACGCACGGCACAGCGGACACACCAGGAACCGCGGTGTTGGCCGTCGAATGGCGCTAGCTGCGCAGCATTTGTGCATCGCTGACGTCAGTGTCAGCCAGTTTGCCGTGGCATACGGAGCTCCATCGCAGTCTTTAACACTGGTAGCATGCCGCGACAACGTGGACGTGAAACGTATGTGCAGTTGACGGAGTTTGAGCGAGGGCGTATAGTGGGCATGCGGGAGGCCGGGTGGACGTACCGCCAAATTGCTCAACACGTGGGGCGTGAGGTCTCCACAGTACATCGATGTTGTCGCCAGTGGTTGGCGGAAGGTGCACGTGCCCGTCGACCTGGGACCGGACCGCAGCGACGCACGGATGCACGCCAAGACCGTAGGATCCTACGCAGTGCCGTAGGGGACCGCACCGCCACTTCCCAGCAAATTAGGGACACAGTTGCTCCTGGGGTATGGGCCAGGACCATTCGCAACCGTCTCCATGAAGCTGGGCTACGGTCCCGCACACCGTTAGGCCGTCTTCCGCTCACGCCCCAACATCGTGCAGCCCGCCTCCAGTGGTGTCGCGACAGGCGTGAATGGAGGGACGAATGGAGACATGTCGTCTTCAGCGATGAAAGTCGCTGCTGCCTTGGTGCCAATGATGGTCGTATGCGTGTTTGGCGCCGTGCAGGTGAGCGCCACAATCAGGACTGCATACGACCGAAGCACAGAGGGCCAACACCCGGCATCATGGTGTGGGGAGCAATCTCCTACACTGGCCGTACACCTCTGGTGATCGTCGAGGGGACACTGAATAGTGCACGGTACATCCAAACCGTCATCGAACCCATCGTTCTACCATTCCTAGACCGGCAAGGGAACTTGCTGTTCCAACAGGACAATGCACGTCCGCATGTATCCCATGCCACCCGACGTGCTCTAGAAGGTGTAAGTCAACTACCCTGGCCAGCAAGATCTCCGGATCTGTCCCCCATTGAATATGTTTGGGACTGGATGAAGCGTCGTCTCACGCGGTCTGCACGTCCAGCACGAACGCTGGTCCAACTGAGGCGCCAGGTGGAAATGGCATGGCAAGCCGTTCCGCAGGACTACATCCAGCATCTCTACGATCGTCTCCATGGGAGAATAGCAGCCTGCATTGCTGCGAAAGGTGGATATACACTGTACTAGTGCCGACATTGTGCATGCTCTGTTGCCTGTGTCTATGTGCCTGTGGTTCTGTCAGTGTGATCATGTGATGTATCTGATCCCATGAATGTGTCAATAAAGTTTCCCCTTCCTGGGACAATGAATTCACGGTGTTCTTATTTCAATTTTCTGGAGTGTATCACAGCGCAGATACACTCTGCAACCGTTACTCTCAGAAGGGAACCTTCCCATCGCACCCCCCTCAGATGTAGTTATAAGTTGGCACAGTGGGTAGGCCCTGAAAATCTGAACACAAATCAATCGAGAAAAGAGGAAGAAGTTGTGTGGAACTATGAAAAAAATAAGCAAAATATACCAACTGAGTAGTTCATGCGCAAGATACGCAACATAAGGGTAGGCTGAGCTCAGGAGCGCCCTGGTCCCGTGGTTAGCGTCAGCAGCTGCCGAACGAGACATCCTTGGTTCAAGTCTTCTCTCGAGTGAAAAGTTTAATATTCTATTTTCAGACAATTATTATCTGTCCGTCCGTCCGTCCGATGTATTTGACGGTCTACACACGGAAAAATTTGAAAACGTTAAAAACATATTTTTGACAGAGCACAGGGAAAACTGTCCGATTGTGAAACTGTTGCATTCATTTGCTACAGTTTATGTGACAAACTCTTATGTTTTTATCACTTTTTAGGAGTGATTATCACATTCACAACAAAACCTAAATCGGGCAAGGTAGAAGAATCTTTTTACCCATTCGCCAAGTGTATGAGTTAGGTGGGTCGACAACATATTCCTGTCATGTGACTCACATGCCATCACCATTGTCGTATAGAATACATCAGATGTTTGTTCCTGTGGAAGAATCGGTTGACCTATGACCTTGCGATCAAATGTTTTCGGTTCCCATTGGAGAGGAACGTCCTTTCGTCTACTAATCGCACGGTTTTGCGGCGCGGTCGCTAAACACAGACACTAAACTTATTGAAATGAAATGTCGTGTGGTTAGGGCCTCCCGTCGGGTAGACCGTTCGCCTGGTGCAGGTCTTTCGAGTTGACCTCACTTCGGCGACCTGCGCGTCGATGAGGATGAAATGATGATGATTAGGACAACACAACACCCAGTCCCTGAGTGGAGAAAATCTCCGACCCAGCCGGGAATCGAACCCGGGCCCTTGGGATTGACAGTCTGTCACGCCGACCACTCAGCTACCGGGGGCGGACCACTAAACTTATTACAGTGAACAGTGAACAGAGACGTGATTGAACGAACGGACAGACCATAACTTTGGGAAAATAAAGAAAGTAAACTTTTCACACGAGAGAAGACTCGAACCAAGGACCTCTCGTTCCGCAGCTGCTCACGCTAAGCACGGGACCAGGGCGCTCCTGAGCTCAGACTATCCTTGATGTTGCTTATGTTGCGATTGGACTACTTAGTTTGTATATTTTGCGTATTTTTTTCATGCTTCCACACAACTACTTCCTGTTTTTTCGATTGATCTGTGTTCAGTTTTTCGCGGCCTTTGCACTGTGTCAACCTATAACTAAATCTTAGTGGGGTGCGATGGGGAGGTTCCCTTGTCAGAAGTGTTAGACTCCTGATTTACGGTTATCTTCGGCAACATCGTGTTGACGAAGGTCTGATGATTTGTGAGAGGCGGATTCGTGGTACAACATTAAAGCCCAACATCTGCTGACATTAGTGTAACGAGTAAAGGTATGGAGTGATTTCGCTACTAAATGATGCTTTTTTTATTAATAAGACTGTATGCAGCAACTCAAAGACGTGTAACATAAATTAATTTCAGTACCTTTTCTTTCCTCTGGCTGTTACTGGTCTTCGCTAAGTGGCACACACTGTCGTCATTATCAATCGCCTGCTTGCGCTCAGACAGGCGTCTCCTGGGCGATCCTCGGCTGCTGTTTCAGCTGCCGCAATGCGACCGCGGCGGTGCTAGTTGTAAGACGAAAGCCTTTGGAAAACAAATCTCTCCGTTTGAACACGGCTTTTCCCGCTGTTACTTCTAGCCAATGAGATGGCTCTGGGACGTGCGAGAGAGATGTTGCCCGGCTGTCTGCAGGTCCGCAGTGGCTTCTGCAGGAATCACGGCCCTGAGTCGACAGAGACATACATCTTATCGCCATAAACACGCTGCTGACTGCATTGTTATCAGGTACGTGCGACCCGTTTTTTCCATCTATTATTATGCTTCTGTTGTTCGCATTTTCTTAATAATGTTGGTAATTCGTCTTTGGTAAATACGCTTATCGGTATATGGTGCTCGATTTCTAAGGTCGCGTTTTATAGCCTATGACTTCGTACACGGGAAGCGTTTATTTCTTTTCTGCTGCTCTGTGCCCATTTCTCTGTCTCGTTTGCGTGTGGCCATGTCGTATATGACTCTCTCCGCATCTATTTGCGTGCCTTGTAATGACGCAAATAATGCAAGAGTTACCTTTCTGGCAGATCTCGCTTGCCGTCATCCTACTCCTGTTTCTGCTACGGATGACATATAATGAAAGGGGGGGGGGGGCTATTGCAGCAGTTCTCTCATTTGAGGGATATCCATTATTAATTCACAGGTAAGGTTTCATAGCAAATGCAGGAGTGTGCGTCGGCCAGTGTGGCCGTGCTGTTCTAGGCGCTTCAGTCTGGAACCGCGCTACCGCTACGGTCGCAGGTTCGAATGCTGCCTCGGGGGTGGATGTGTGTGATGTCCTTAGGTTAGTTAGGTTTAAGTAGTTCTACGTTCTAGGGGACTGACGACCTCAGATGTTAAGTCCCACAGTGCTCAGAGCCATTTGACCCATTTTGATCCACTAGTGTGCTGACTGTGTAGCGTGTGGTTTCGGAATTCCAAGGATCAGTCTCAGTTGCACACAATACTCTGATTTTCCGTGATTAGTATACGAGGCTTATGTAGTGCATGTCGCATATATACTGGACTAGAATAAAGTAACAAAAGAAAATTGTGAAAGGATACGTTTATTTTGCCACAAAACAGTATAAACAGGTGATACTAAAACAGAAGCTATGTAATGAATACAGAATGTATACAACTGCAACATGCATAACGATAGACAGAAATGTTCTTCGTCTTTTCCAACGTAACGGATTTGAACACTCATTCCGGCAACTGTTCAATGTGTTCTGAATGATGTGTGACCGCCTCTGGCAGCAATACAGGGCTCAGATTGACGGGTCATGCTCTCAATGATGTCATCAGTCTCATGTTGAGGCAGTAACGCCCATTCTTCCTGCATAGCTGCTCGGAGTCTTGGAGAGAGGCTGGTGGATGGTGACGTGATCAAGCCGTCTCCCTGGTGCATCCCAGACATGCTCTATGGGATTCAAATCGGGAGAGCGAGCAGGCCCCGTCATGCGTGCAATATCTTCCATTCCAAGAAAACCTCAACCACCTGTGCTCTTTGAGGTCGAGCATTATCGTCCATCAATACGACATCTGGGCTCAAAGCACCTCGCAGCAACCGTAAATGAGGTCCCAAGATCTCCTCACACCTGACAGCAGTTAAACCTTGCCATCTCGCCCATACAATATAGTGAAGAGGGGTTCGTGTGGCAAACACAATCCCTTCCCGCACCATTGGGGATCCTCGTCGATTTCGGTTTCTTGCCTCAATGTTTGAATCCCGAAATTGTGTTCCACGTTCCCTCCAGATGCGAATCCATCGAGAATCACTCCGTGAGTCAATCTGTGAAAACAGCATTGGCCCACTGTTCGACAGTCCAGGTTCCATGTTGATGACTCCACTCTAGACGTTCCCTACTGTGAAGACGTGTCAGAGGTAGACGAACAGCATACTCTGTCGAAGTCTTCTGCATGCCGTTCACGTCGATACAACACGTCCAGTGGATGCTGAAAGCTCACATGCCAGTTGGCGTGCGGTACTGTCGTACCCTTACAGTAACGGTCCTCTCTTCTGAAGTGACATGTGGTCGGCCCTGCCCTGGTCTTCGGGGTACAGTTTCGTTCCCTCCACACCGGACAAACAACAGAACGATTCCCATTGAGCCATCGGGTCACATCAGTTTGCAACTGCCCTGCTTCCCTGCTTTCTATGGCTCTACACTGTAGAAAGTCTGGTAGGGATCTTCTCTGTGCCATACTGCACCGTCTGTGTGTACACCGTGATTGTGGATGTGGGGCTTCCCGGCAAACACTACCTCACATAGGTACCCTGATGTCATCGTTGGCTGGAATACCATCTTCCGTGCTGAACACAATCATACAGACATCTGTAGACAGCTAATACGATTATATCGTGGATTAAACACAGGAAAGGGAAATAACGGTTTGTTGCTTTCAGTTTAGACACCAGTAAATTTGCAGTTTTTTTTTCGAGTCTCCGTCGTGTCTGCAAGGCCGCCGAACTAAAAATGGAGTCATCCACTTTCGTTTCAAAAGCGTGACAGTTGAACAGGAGGGCGATATGTTTATGATTGGCCCAGAGAGAAACGGCGATGGTGAGAGATGTTCTTGGCGCTTACACCATTAGCAAACGCATCGACAAATTACGACAGTTTTTTTTTTTTTTTTTGGGGGGGGGGGGAGACCACTCTCCCTGGACAACTAGGCACCATTTGTGACAGCTACTGAGTCGGAAGTAATTCACTTGCACTGTGCAAATTTCTCTACCACACCTGGGCAGATAGTTTAGCTTAGTGCTAGGCACACGTGTGGAGCACGCCCGTTCGTGAACTGGTGGCCACAGTCGTACGACGGGTTCCATACCGTACCAAATACTTTCTCGGTAATCGCTGGACACTGTGTCCACGGCTGTCGACGTTCGCGGATGTACACCATTACGTCAAAGCCTGAAGGGGGGGGGGGGGGGGGGGGGGAGCGGGGCGGGGGTCTCCACACTCCAGCAGGCAACATCACTGTCGTTGGAGTAGCTGCAGGTACTGGACGACTCTGTTTTGAAGTATGCTACAAATACACTATCTTTGGTTTTACACATCAGAATTTTACTGCGACGTCACATAATCTAGTAATGTAGTGTGGTATTTCTGACAGAATATCTTTGGCTTACAGAATTCTCTATGACGTCACTATTTCTAGCAACTTGGCCGTTTTTAACACCAGTTTATGATACATAAATCGGCCCTTGCTGAGGGCATCATGACGAAGACGCAACGTCGAGGATAGCCCTCCCTTATTGGACCAAATACGCAAAATTGTGGAAAACTCAATAACAAAAGTCAGATTAAGGAAATACGTGAAATTGAGGGCACATATCTACCTAGGTGAGGTCTCTGCGGTACCACGCATTATTGGTATTAACAACTTGATCTAGAGTGAGGTAATTAGTTATAAACAAGTACATACAGCCTGCCCTGTGCTACAGAGTTAGCCTAGTGATGAAAAATGAAGTTGTGTAGATGTGCCTCAGTATCAGCTATATCTGATTCAGCATTGCGATTCCCTGAGAACATCATGACATCTAGCTGGCGTCAAAATGGTTCAAATGGCTCTGAGCACTATGGGACTCAACTGCTGTGGTCATCAGTCCCCTAGAACTTAGAACTACTTAAACCTAACTAACCTAAGGACATCACACACATCCATGCCCGAGGCAGGATTCGAACCTGCGACCGTAGCAGTCGCACGGTTCCGGATTGCGCGCCTAGAACCGCGACACCACCGTGGTAGCAGGCGTCGGTAGCAGTCTTACTTTATTCGACAAAATACGTAAAATTGTCGAAAACCCTGTAAAAATATCTAGAATTGTGGAAAATACTTAAAATACGTATAACTGAGAGCACTTTCATATTATCTGCCTTGTTTTGGCATCTGCTGCTGCCTCGAAATATTAAACAAGTACACCCAGAGTGACGTAATTTGTTATAAACAAATAGACTCAATCTCTCCCCGTGCACCTGACTGCATCCTGTTATAAAATAGGAAAATATGAAAAAAATGCTTAAAAATGAGAGTAATTACATATCTGCCTGCTTGTGGCCTCTGGTGGTGTCACGTAATATCGATATCACCGAACACTACTCAGTTGACGTGACTTAAGATAATTTGTGATTAACAAGTTGACACACATCTCCCCATATTCTACAGCTCGTGAGTAACCCCTCCCACAGAAGTGTCCCAGTTCAAAAAGACGAACGTGCATGACACTCATATGGGAGGGGAGGCAGTTGCCGCCATTTTTACATCGCATGATAAAATTGACTACGATATTCCTATTGGTGACCTTGATCAATTCCTGGTGGTTCCATACAGGAGAGGGATTGGGAGAAGCAAGGAGCCCAAGTGGGATGTCTTTATCAGTAGCCTTGAGATGAGATGGTTATCTGTACATGAAATAATAGTCTACTTCCTCTCACGCAGCTGGTGCTTTAATTTACACTGAAGAGCTAGAAACCTGCTACACCTCCCAAATATCGTGTAGGGCCCCCGCGAGCACCCACAAGTGCCGCAACACGACGTGTCATGGCTAGTATCTGAAATAGTGTTGGAGGGGACTGACACTATGAATCCTGCAAGGCTGTCCATAAATTCGTAAGAGTACGAGGGGCTGGAGATCTCTTCTGAACAGCACGTTGCAAGGCATCCCAGATATGGTCAATAATGTCTGGGAAGTTTTGTGGCCAGCGGAAGTGTTTAAACTCAGAAGAGTGTTCCTGGAACCACTCTGTAGCAATACTGGAAGTGTGGGATGTTGCATTGTCCTGCTGGAATTGCCCAAGTCCGTCCGAATGCCCAATGGACATGAATGGATGCAGGCGAACAATAAGGATGCTTAAGTACATATCACCTGTCGGAGTCCTATCTAGGTTTATCAGGGGTCCCATATCACTCCAACTGCACACGCTCCACATCATTACTGGGCCTCCACCAGCTTGAACAGTCTCCTGCTAACATGCAGGGTCCATGAATTCATGAGGTTGTCTCCATACCCGTACAAGTCCATCCGCTAAATGCAATTTGAAACGAGACTCGGCCCAACCAGGCAACACGTTTCCAGTCATCAACAGTTCAATGTCGGTGTTGAAGGGCCCAGGCGAGGCGTCGTGCAGTCATTAAGGGTACACGAGTGCGTCTTCGGCTCCGAAAGCCCATATCAATGATGTTTCGTTGAATGTTTCGCTTGATGGTGGCCCAGCATTGAAAACTGCAGCAATTTGCGGAGGGGTTGCATTTCTGTCACGTTGAACGTTTTTCTTCAGTCATCGTTAGCCCCTTTCT
This sequence comes from Schistocerca gregaria, assembly GCF_023897955.1. Lineage (NCBI taxonomy): Eukaryota > Metazoa > Arthropoda > Insecta > Orthoptera > Acrididae > Schistocerca > Schistocerca gregaria. The sequence continues at coordinate 78,120,811 of NC_064927.1, forward strand.
TGCAGGATCTTTTTCCGGCCGCAGGGATGTTGGTGGTTTGATGTTTTACCGGATTCGTGATATTCACAGGACGCTCGTGAAATGATCGTGAAGGGAAAATTCCCACTTCATCGCTGCCTCGGAGATGCTGCGTCCCATTGCTTGTGCGCCGACTGTAACACTAAGTTGAAACTCACTTAAATCTTGATAACCTGCCATTGTAGCAACAGTGACCGGCCTAACAACAGCGCCATACACTTGTTGTCTTATATAGGCGTTGCTTACCGCAGCGTCGTCTTCTGCCTGTTTACACATATCTGTATTTGAATCTTCATCCCTGTACCAGTTTCTTTGGCACTTCAGTGCATATGAAATAGATACTGGGGAAAGAAAGGGAAGGGATGAGTGGCAATTCAGGACTTCCGGGCCATTGTGGTAACATAATTTACGAAAGTTGAAAACTTGTGCAGGACGGGGGCTGGTACCTGGATTTCCCGCTTGGAAATTAAATTCCGACGTGTCCAGCAGAACAGACACCACTCAGAAACACACATTTCTGAAAGAACGTGACGACCGCTTGGCGTTTGTTTCAGTGCGGATGCACTAACATCGACCGAACTCCTATCAGAATTAATAATTTGCGACCAGTGTTTTAGTGAACAAGGCACGCTGCACTGCAGCGTGCGATGATCTGGAAATTTGAGTCGGTCGGGGGGCGTGACTGGAATGCAGATGTTGTTGAGGCAACCGGTCATGAGAAGCGATAAATCTGGGACTGAGTCCTGGTCCAGCACGAGTTGTCAACTTTCGCCATGCCTGTGCGGTTGGAAGTCACGAATTGTCACCCATTGCTTTCCATTCTTTCCCTATTTTCTTTCTCATATAAATATCTGACTAACTACGAGGGGAATATGAAAAATCCAATCAAAAATAAACACTACGTGTTTGGGGTAAACCTTTTTTATTTTTCGTCGTAGTCTCCTTTTAGACTTATACATTTCTTCCAACGCTGTTCTAATTTGTTGATATCTTCAGAATAATAGGAATTGTCCAAGTCTGCAAAATAGCCATTAGTTGCTGTAATTACCTCCTTGTCTGAATAAAATCTTTGTTCCACCAGCCATTTATTCAAACTGGGGAACAAATAGTAGTCCGAGGGAGCCAAGTCTGGAGAATAGGGGGAATGTGAAAGGAGTTGGAATCCTGTTTCCATTAATTTTGCGACCACAACTGCTGAGGTGTGTGCTGGTGTCGTGATGGAACAGGACACTTTTGCGGTCCAATCGCCGGCGTATTTCTTTTGGCTCGGTATTCAAACGGTCCAATAACGATGAATAATATTCACCTGTAATGTCTTACCCTTTTCGCGATAGTCGATGAGGATAATTCCTTGCAAATCCCAGAAGTCTGTCGCCATAACCTTTCCAGCCGAAGGACTGTTGCAGATTCTACCTTGGTAACCCATTGTTTAGTTTGTTGTTTGGTCTCAGGAGTATAGTAATGTATCCGTGTTTCATCCACAGTGACGAAACGGCGCTTAAAGTCCTGCGGATTCTTCCTGAACAGTTGCAAACCATCCTTGCAACACTTGACACGATTCCGTTTTCGGTCAAGCGTGAGCAATTGCGAAAACCATCTTGCGGATAGCTTTCTAATGTCCAAATATTTATGCAAAATATTATGTAACGTTCACTCAAGGTGCCCACAGCACTAGCAATCTCACGCAACTTAACTCTTCTGTCATCCATCTCCATATCATGGATTTTATCAATGATTTCTGCAGTCGTAACCTCCACAGGGCGTCCAGAACGTTCAGCATCACTTGTGCCCACATGGCCACTCTGCAAATTTTCAAACTACTTATATACTGTTCAATCGAAGGTACAGAGTCACTGTAATGTTTATCAAGCTTCTCTTTAGTCTCCCGAGACGTTTCGCCTTTCATAAAGTAATGTTTAATCACCACACGGAATGTCTGCCCCCGGTAGCCGAGTGGTCAGCTAGACAAAATGTCAATCCTAAGGGCCCGGGTTCCACTCCGCTCAGGGACTGGGTGTTGTGTTGTCCTAATCATCATCATTTCATCCCCATCGACGTGCAATTCGTCGAAGTGGCGTCAAATCGAAAGACTTGCACGCGGCGAGCGGTTTACCCGACGGGAGGCCCTAGTCACACGACATTTACATTTTTACCACATGAAATTCTTCTTCGTCCATTTTTGGACAATCACTCGACTTCGTTGATTCACACAAATGCCAAACACAAACAAAAAGACCTATGTGGCTGAAACTTGGTGTGCGTTCTGTCCAAAGATGCTACTAACTAAACATGACCATCTCTCTGACACTGCACCGACTCTTCTAACGCCCCTCGTAACTTCCACCCCCAAATGGGCTGTGAACGTCAAAGATATTACATGTCGTAGGTACCTATTACATTGTAAACAAGAGCAACTCATACTTATTCCAGAAACAGTTTAACTTTGGTTTAGTATTTCAGTAACCAGAGTCACTACTGACAGTAATGACCATAGGCTACAAAGCCCGCCCGAGGAGGTGTCGAACGAACCAACGTTACTGATCGACCGCAGTGTAATCGTGTAGGAGTCTTTCTTCGGCCGGATCCGCAAATTCTCAGTCAAGCAGCACCTCAACTCGTCTCACAAAGCTGAGTGCACCCCGGTTGCCAACAGCGCTTAGCAGACCGGACGGTCAGCCATCCAAGTGGCAGTCAAGCCCGACAGCGCTTAAGTTCGGCGATCTGACGGGAACCGGTGTTGCCACAGCGGCAGGGCCTTTGGCAGCAATGATCATAATATTAATGATGTTGTATTTACTCGAATAGAGAAAATACGTATGAAAATTTGAAACTGTTTTATTTGATTGAAAATAACTTTTCTTATACGAATTGCTGATTGTAGGAAAGGGTACAAGTCCACTTTTACGAAGTTTTCGGAAAAAAAGAAACAAAAAGATGCTTTATACAAAAACTATCAAGATAATTATTCCATATTTGTTCTAAAAACTTGTAGTTGTGGGGCGCTCTATATTTTGTAATTTTTATCCGGCTTTGTGTTACCGGTAGCTTAAGAAAATGCTTTTTTTGCAACTGGACATGTTAGCTTTTTAGAGTACACGCTGTGGAGCAAGTTAAAAGACTTATATTTTGAGAATAAAAATTTATTTTACATATTTTCCTCAAATTAAGTACCTTTCGAACATTCTCTTCGGTTTCATCTCTCATTGTTGTCGCATACGTCAAAATTTCGTCCTAAAATCGTACCTGTTCTTGTGGAATATAAATTAAACTTGTTTAATTTCATGCATTTTAAGACATTTATGGATAGTCTGACTTTTTTCACATGTTCAGAATTTGAGATTCATCGGAGTATTTCTTAAATAAAAGGTATAAGCTCGCAGGTCACTGATTTACATTGAGCTACCTACGGTGTACCTTTGCTGAAACTAAATTCATGATACTTTCATAGGGCAAAAGAAAAAATCTTTTGCTTCATCGGAATACGTTTTCCATAGTATTAGTGCAGCAAGATTTTTGTAGACTTCTGGCCACCAAGCGTTGTAATCTCTAATGTCTTCTGTTTACATAAAAACAACATGAGGTCTGCCATGCGCCTCTTGCCATCTTATAGTCTCTAGCCTTGAGCCTAGCCTCCGGCCTCCACTCACTCAGTCACCTGCCTCCAGCCTCCAACATTGACCATGTGGTCTCTAGTCCAACAACCAACCTCCAGCGTCTCAACTCCTGCCTGCAGCCTGCCATCTCCAGCCTCCTGCCTTCAGCCTCCAATCTCCAAGTGGTAATCCAGTGGTGGCTATTCTGTGGGGACCCTTGCAGCTCGAGTGCTGTGGCACCTTCTACTTCAATTCAATTGCGGCAGGATGGTAGTCGTTGGACATCAGGGAAGGACTACCAAATTACCAATGTGGTGGTTCTTCTCCTTGTTGTCTACTCTTAAATTTGCAAACGTCTCTATGTACTGTTTTGTCACTGTGGCCTTTAGTCCCTAGCTAGTTCTGTGCAGCTTCCGTGCTGGACTATAATGTGCAAATGTTTTCCTGCTCCACGACTACTGCCGCTTAACTTCATTTGAACCTACTGACGGTTTTCAAGTATTTGTCTCCCTCTGCAATTTAGCCATCTAATTTTCACCTTTCTCATGTGAAAACACATATCAAAATCTTTTGTCATCGTCTTGCCTTCATTGTTTATTGTCCAAGTTCCACTTCTGTGCAAGGTTACATTGCAGGAAAATGCTCTCAGGAAAGACATTCTACCACTAAAATTTATATTTGATGTTATCAGTCTTTTTCTTTTTAACAAATACTTCTCTATCTATTTGCCAGTTTTTATTTCCTCTTTATCTCGGCCATTGTCAGTTGTCCTGGCGCCAAAATATAAAATCTCCTGCATTATTTTGAATATCGCTTTTGTTACTCTAAGTCCACCTGTACCTCATAAGCACTGTAAAACAATTAAATTTCGCATATTACAGTGACTCTGCCCAGTAACCAGAATTCATTTGTTTATGCGCCACCTACACGAAAGCGGTGGTCGACGAAAATCACTGTTGTAGAAGGTTATTATGATTATAATAAAATCAGAAAATCTTGAAAAATTTCAAGGACAGGAATGCATTAATGAAGTGAAAGAACTGCCTCTGTTTATCGACATTACCCGTAAATGCATTTGTAAATGCACGTTTCGGTGGGTGACCATAATACAGTCATAGAACAAGACATAGTACACGACACGACTGTCTACGAAATTTGTCGATATGTTCTGTATTGGCAGGTCTTGGCAGGTATTTTTTTCCCGTATTTTTTTTTTTTTTGATTAAGTGTGATTTCTGTATACAAGAGAGTCTAAAAATAGCTCAATTCTTTTTTGCCTGATTTTTATTTCAAATTCTGATAATTGCAGTATCAGGCAACTCACGTTTTGTAGTAGATATGGATAACTGAAGTCCATCCTACACATGATTCAGTTAAGCTGTTAACTTCAAGGAGATCCTGCACTGTTTAAGATATGATTTTTCTCTTTTCGTCCAGACGAATTACGGGAAAGTTATCTGTAAACAACGTATAGTCTCTTTTCATAGACATAGTGGTTACACTGATATCGGTATCAACTTGACCTCTTCAAATTCGCTTCCAAAGTAATCTGCATTGGCGGCAGTGCACCTTTGGTACCCGTCAGTGTGCTGCTGTCGTGACGGCATGCTCCGGAACCAATCTCTGGCGTACCACCAGCTTGCACAGCGCCTTGTTGGCAACTTGGGTACCTGGATCCGTGGGGTCTGTGGAACACTCGAACCCTACCATCAGCTCTTACCACTGTACCATTCAAGCGACTTGTAGTGAAATTGCGTGCTTATGTAATATTGTCTCCGTTCTGTGACTGGATTCGTCCTGTCAGAGAGGTCATAGTTCGTAGTAACCGACGGAAAGTCATCGAGTAAAACACATGTCATTGCTGGCGTTCCCCAAGTACTGTTATAGACCATTTTCTGTTCTTTATCTATATAAACGATGTAGGAGACATTATGAGCCGTATTAGGTTGTTCGCAGATGATGCTGTCGTTTATCGACTAGCAAAGACATCAGAAGACCAAAACAAACTGCAAAACGATTTAGAAAAGATATCTGTATAGTGCAAAAATTGACAATTGATCCCAAATGACGAAAAGTGTGAGGTCATCCACATGAAAGCTAAGAGGAATCCGTTAAAATTCGGTTACGCGATAAATCAGTCGAATCTAAAGGCCGTAAATTCAGCTTCGAAAAACGGCCCGACCGCTCGAGCGTTATATTGAAAGGAACACAAGGCTATGTTGTAGGGAAGGCTAACCAAAGACTGCGTGTTTTGGCAGAAGACTTAGAAAATGTAACAGATCTACTAAAGAACTGCCTGCACTACGCTTGTCCGGCCTCTTTTAAAATACTGCTGCGCGGTGTGCGATCCTTACCAGACAGGATTGACCGAGTACATAGAGGAAATTCAAAGAAGGGCAGCACGTTTTGTATTACTGCGGAATCGCGGAGTGAGAGTCACTGAAATGATACAGGATTTGGGATCGACACCAGTAAAACAAAGGAGTTTTTCGTTGCGGCAGAATCTTCTCACGAAATTTCATTCACCAGTTTTCTACCCAGAATGCTAACATATTTTGCAAACGCCGACCTACATAGGGAGAAATGATCATCATAATAAAATAAGGGAAATCAGAGCTGACACGGAAATATATAGGTGTTCGTTTTTTCCGCGTGCTGGACGAGATTGGAACAATAAAGAATTATTATGAAGGTGGTTTGATGAACTCACTGCCAGGCATTTAAATGTTATTTCCAGCGTACCCATGTAGATATAGATGTAGAGATAGACTCCTCTAACCACTCCACGGTTTTCTAGTCGTCTAGAATCCAATCGATAGGGTCGCGAGCCCAGGAGAGGCCGTCTGTTGCCATAGCCCATTAACGCCAAATTTCGCCGTACTATCCTAACGGACACGTTCGTCATACGTCTCACATTGATTTCTGCGGTTACTTCATGGAGTCTTTCTTGTCTGTTAGCAGACAACTCCAAAGAAACACCGCTGTTCTCGCCTCTGGAAGGGCGAAGTACAGTTGTTATTGAAAAAATTGGAGAACGTGACTGTTTAGCAAAATCGAGTCCAAAGGGTGGATTTGGACATCTCCGCAGAGGCTACACATAGTAATAGATGAAGAGAATTGTCTCTTCTAAGAAGTAAGATTGTACAGGAAGGACAATGTAATGAAAATATCTGACTCAGCTAATGGAGGCAACAATGCTTAAATAAACAAAAGATCTGTCCAAAAAACTGAGGAATAAATTCCTGATAGTGTGTCTGGAGCGGGGTATTGTCTCTGGCAATATTTCCAGGGCTGTAAGAATTTGCAGAAAAATAGTCTGCAAGCACTGATTATGGTATTATACGTAGAATTAAGTGGACAGATAAATGAAGATATACTAAAAAGAATAAGTGAATAAAGCAGTCTGTGGAAAAACCTCCAGAAAGGTAGGGGCAGCTTCATTTGCATCTTCTACGACGTGCAAGAATATTTTATATGGCTATGGAACGGAAAAAAATGGTAGCAGCTGACAAGGAGCTAAAAGTGCAAAACGGATTGTATGGGGTTTTGCGTGTAGCAGATGTGTTGAGCTAAGACGATGTGGACGGCATCAAGCAACAGAAGGAGCGATGGCTCACGTTAATGCCTGGTACAGTAATGTTAGATTTAGTATCATCCTTCTGGAGCAGTGATGTCATCTCCAATAAAATGCTCGTGGTGCGGTGCACCGTCACGCCGCTAAATGAACAAAATTCGCGCCGAAGTTTCCGGACGTCAGCAGCGGTGCTCACACTGCAGAATCACTTTACTTTACTTGGCCTTCAGCGTGAGTACAGTGTTTAGCCCCCAACGATTACTGCTTACTCTTGAACAGTTATACTATTTAGCTATCGACAGCTACGAAAATGACTTTTTTAAAATTAAACCAACATCCTAATTTAAAGTAAAGCAACAGTATATCATGGATATTAGCAAAGAAAGAAAGCATCTTCAGTTTTTACATAAAACCGATAATTAAACCTTTCTCAACGAAACACGTGTAGAGACAGGATTGTAAAATTACTATTCTTTGAGGTACAAACTATTTTATAAACCACAAAAACTGACGATTGCACTTTCTCTGCACGCTGTGGTGACATGGTAAAATTATTAACTAAAATGGACCTTATTAGACATCTAAGAACAACTTCATAGTTCTTTATTAGATTAGTAATAATTGAAGGAAATGGTACCATAAGCTTCTTCGTTACTGATATGAACGGTTCTATTTGTTGCTGTAACTGGCAACAAGCGACGATTGAATGATTAATGCAACAAACGTGTAAACTATTGTAATCACAAGCGTCCGTTTCCTATTTTGAAGCGATACAAAGGAGCAGACAAACCGTCGTGCGTGAATCTTAGGCGAGTGACTATCGAGTGACTATTGAGATAGTGCTGTTCTGAAATGTTATGAAACTAAGGTAACATAGGTGTTTGTGGCGGAACACATCCATAATACTTTCTTTTAATTAGTGCTTGTTCTTGAAGTGAAGTGATGCGTTTTTGGGTCCTCAAGAGACGTAATATTTACTGCCTATCCAAAGGAATAATCCCGGCATTCAGATTTAGCGGTATGGGAAAATCAGGGAACACCAAAATTTGGATGCCCAGACGTAGATTTCAACGGCCGTCGTCCGGAATACGTACCCAGTGCGTTACCGCTGCCTCAAGGTGTGTTTGCAAGGGCCAGAATAGTTGCACGTTGCCGAGAATACCGCCCAGAAATATTGCCCGGCGACACATTTCGGGGCTACAGTAATGGCCGGCAGTAGACGGAAGACAGTTAGTGCAGCTGTCCTGCGTTTGTATCCGACAAGGAGACAAGTTAGCGGGCAAAAGATAAATCGTTATTTTGTAAGTAAACCAACTGTTTCGGAAACATTACGTCTTGAACTGATGTTGGAAGAGTGCCATTTTGAACTGAAAGGATGTATACGAGACATAGCCAGACTGGAGTTTTGTTCTTCTTTAAAGTGCACTTCTAAAAGCAGCTCGGCCTCCTTGTGCTCAGAGTTGCTGACTCTCGAACACCCGGCTCTGGGGTTCGACTCCCGGGTTCCCGGGCGTGTAGGGGGTTTTCTCTACTCGAGACTCGGGGTGTGTGTGGAGGGGGTGGAGGGTCTCATTCCCATCGTCACTTCATCAACATCGACGGGCAAGGCGCTGAAGTGGCGTCAAACTAAATCATTTCTAAGCCCTCTCTTAACATCGATATGCCTCTTGGTGGTAGTCCAGTTTATCAGAGGAGTATTGAAACAAAGAATATTAATATTTTATTGGCGTTCACCGCTAGAGTGACAAAACTATTAATTTCATACACTGAAGAGCCCAAGAAACTGGTACACCTGCATAATATCGTGTAGGGGCCCCACGGCCACGCAGAAGTGCCGCAAAAAGACGTGGCATGGACTCGAATAATGTCTGAAGTAACGCTGGAGGGAATTGACACCATGAATCCTACAGGGCTGTCCTTTACTCCATAAGAGTACGAGGGGCTGGAGATCTGAACATCACGTTGCGAGCCTTCCCATATATGCTCAATAATGTTCATGTCTGGGGAGTTTGGCGGCCAGCGAAAGTGTTTAAGCTCAGAAGAGTGTTTCTGGAGTCGCTCTGTAGCAATCCTCGAAGTGTGGGGTGTCTCATTGTCCTGCTGGAATAGTGTGGTGTGCGTACTGTAAGACCTTCGGTAAACACACCATCAGATTATTTGACTTGTCGCTCTAGCGAAGTAGGCGAGTGTCAGCAATAGGTCTCGTGGTCTTATCGTGGGGTGTCTATCTTCTGCCGTTAGGTCAGACGATAGAAATGCCACTTGCACGCTTAGAGTAGCAGGTTGACGTTGACCAACTTTAAACAGAACTTGATTAATTTTCACACACATTCATTAAAATAATAAAAAATACAGACATTACGTAACTTGATTCTGGATGCTGTTTACAACTGACAATCTGAAGTTCCTTTGGTCTTGGTACATTAATCTTATTCTCACATATCTCTGATACTTGACAAAGTGTCTATACATTTCTCTTCATGGCTATGTACAGGAATATGATAATCTTATTAGGCGCAAACTGAAAATTGACTACAGACTGATGCAGACTAACTAATCGGGGGTCTGTACATCTACATCTACATCTACATGACTACTCTGCAATTCACATTTAAGTGCTTGGCAGAGGGTTCATCGAACCACAATCATACTATCTCTCTACTATTCCACTCCCGAACAGCGAGCGGGAAAAACGAACACCTAAACCTTTCTGTTCGAGCTCTGATTTCTCTTATTTTATTTTGATGATCATTCCTACCTATGTAGGTTGGACTCAACAAAATATTTTCGCATTCGGAAGAGAAAGTTGGTGACTGAAATTTCGTAAAAAGGTCTCGCCGCGACGAAAAACGTCTATGCTGTAATGACTTCCATCCCAACTCGTGTATCATATCTGCCACACTCTCTCCCCTATAACGCGATAATACAAAACGAGCTGCCCTTCTTTGCACCCTCTCGATGTCCTCCGTCAATCCCACCTGGTAAGGATCCCACACCGCGCAGCAATATTCTAACAGAGGACGAACGAGTGTAGTGTAAGCTGTCTCTTTAGTGGACTTGTTGCATCTTCTAAGTGTCCTGCCAATGAAACGCAACCTTTGGCTCGCCTTCCCGACAATATTATCTATGTGGTCCTTCCAACTGAAGTTGTTTGTAATTTTAACACCCAGGTACTTAGTTGAATTGACAGCCTTGAGAATTGTACTATTTATCGAGTAATCGAATTCCAACGGATTTCGTTTGGAACTCATGTGGATCATCTCACACTTTTCGTTATTTAGCGTCAACTGCCACCTGACACACCATACAGCAATCTTTTCTAAATCGCTTTGCAGCTGATACTGGTCTTCGGATGACCTTACTAGACGGTAAATTACAGCATCATCTGCGAACAACCTAAGAGAACTGCTCAGATTGTCACCCAGGTCATTTATATAGATCAGGAACAGTAGAGGTCCCAGGACGCTTCCCTGGGGAACACCTGATATCACTTCAGTTTTACTCGATGATTTGCCGTCTATTACTACGAACTGCGACCTTCCTGACAGGAAATCACGAATCCAGTCGCACAATTGAGACGATACCCCATAGCTCCGCAGCTTGATTAGAAGTCGCTTGTGAGGAACGGTGTCAAAAGCTTTCCGGAAATCTAGAAATACGGAATCAACTTGAGATCCCCTGTCGATAGCGGCCATTACTTCGTGCGAATAAAGAGCTAGCTGCGTTGCACAAGAGCGATGTTTTCTGAAGCCATGCTGATTACGTGTCAATAGATCGTTCCCTTCGAGGTGATTCATAATGTTCGAATACAGTATATGCTCCAAAACCCTACTGCAAACCGACGTCAATGATATAGGTCTGTAGTTAAATGGATTACTCCTACTACCCTTTTTGAACACTGGTGCGACCTGCGCAATTTTCCAATCTGTAGGTACAGATCTATCGGTGAGCGAGCGGTTGTATATGAGTGCTAAGTAGGGAGCTATAGTATCAGCGTAATCTGAAAGGAACCTAATCGGTATACAATCTGGACCTGAAGACTTGCCCGTATTAAGCGATTTGAGTTGCTTCGCAACCCCTAAGGTATCTACTTCTAAGAAACTCATGCTAGCAGATGTTCGTGTTTCAAATTCTGGAATATTCCATTCGTCTTCCCTGGTGAAGGAATTTCGGAAAACTGCGTTCAATAACTCCGCTTTAGCGGCGCAGTCGTCGATAACAGTACCATCGGCACTGCGCAGCGAAGGTATTGACTGCGTCTTGCCGCTTGTGTACTTTACATACGACCAGAATTTCTTCGGATTTTCTACCAAATTTCGAGACAATGTTTCGTTGTGGAACCTATTAAAGGCATCTCGCATCGAAGTACGTGCCAAATTTCGCGCGTCTGTAAATTTTAGCCCATCTTCAGGATTTCGCGTTCTTCTGAACTTCGCATGCTTTTTCCGTTGCCTCTGCAACAGCGTTCGGACCTTTTTTGTGTACCACGGGGGATCCGTTCCATCTCTTACCAATTTATGAGGTATGAATATCTCAATTGCTGTTGCTACTATATCTTTGAATTTGAGCCACATCTCGTCTACATTCGCATAGTCAGTTCGGAAGGAATGGAAATTGTCTTTTAGGAAGGCTTCTAGTGGTACTTTATCCGCTTTTTTAAATAAAATTATTTTGCGTTTGTTTCTGATGGATTTGGAAGAAATGGTATTGAGCCTAGCTACAATGACCTTGTGATCACTAATCCCTGTATCAGTCATGATGCTCTCTATCAGCTCTGGATTGTTTGTGGCCAAGAGGTCAAGTGTGTTTTCGCAACCATTTACAATTCGCGTGGGTTCGTGGACTAACTGCTCTAAATAATTTTCGGAGAATGCATTTAGGACAATCTCGGAAGACGTTTTGTGCCTACCACCGGTTTTGAACAAGTATTTTTGCCAACATACCGAGGGTAGGTTGAAGTCCCCACCAACTATAACCGTATGAGTGGGGTATTTATTTGTTACGAGACTCAAACTTTCTCTGAACTGTTCCGCAACTGTATCATCGGAGTCTGGGGGTCGGTAGAAGGAGCCAATTATTAACTTAATTCGGCTGTTAAGTATAACCTCCACCCACACCAATTCGCACAGAGTGTCTACTTCGACTTCACTACAAGATAAACCACTACTGACAGACACCAACACTCCACCACCAATTCTGCCTAATCTATCTTTCCTGAACACCGTCTGAGACTTCGTAAAAATTTCTGCAGAACTTATTTCAGGCTTTAGCCAGCTTTCTGTACCTATAACGATATCAGCTTCTGTGCTTTCTATTAGCGCTTGAAGCTCAGGGACTTTTCCAGGGCAACTACAACAATTTACAACAATAATTCCGACTGTTCCTTGATCCAAGCACGTCCTGTAATTGCCAAGCACCCTTTGACATTGCAGCCCATCCCGCACTTTCCCGAGGCCTTCTAACCTAAAAAACCGCCCAGTCCACGCCACACAGCCTCCGCTACCCGTGTAGCCGCCAGCTGAGTGTAGTGAACTCCTGACCTATTCAGCGGAACCCGAAACCCCACCACCCTATGGCGCAAGTCAAGGAATCTGCAGCCAATACGGTCGCAAAACCGTCTGAGCCTCTGATTCACACCCTCCACCCGGCTCTGCACCAAAGGTCCGCAGTCGGTTCTGTCAACGATGCTGCAGATGGTGAGCTCTGCCTTCATCTCGTAAGCAAGACCGGCAGCCTTCACCAAATCAGATAGCCGCTGGAATCCAGAGAGAATTTCCTCAGATCCAAAGCGACACACGTCATTAGTGCCGACATGTGCCACCACCTGCAGCTGGCTGCACCCTGTGCTCTTCATGGCATCCGGAAGTACCCTTTCGACATCAGGAATGACTCCTCCCGGAATGCACACGGAGTGCACACTGGATTTCTTCCCCTCCTTAGCCGCCATATCCCTAAGGGGCCCCATTACGCGCCTAACATTGGAGCTCCCAACTACCAGTAAGCCCAACCTCTGCGATTGCCCGGACCTTGAAGGCTGAGAATGATCCTCTGAAACAGGGCAGGCAGCTGCATCTGGCTCAGCCAGAGACAGTGCCTGAAACCGGTTTGTCAGACGCACCGGGGAGGCTTTCTGGTCAGCTTCCGGGGACGCCTTTCGCTGCCTGCCACGCCTTGGAACGACCTCCCAATCAACCACAGGCGAGGGCTCAGCCCCACTGCGGGCAGCAACCGGGGCAACCACAGCGGCAGACCGATCTGGGGACAGACGGGACGAGGTTGACATCCCCGTGATACCCGAGTCCGGCTCCCCACAGTGGTGCCCATTGGCAACAGCCTCAAGCTGCGCGACCGAAGTCAGCGCCGATTGCAGCTGTGAGCGAAGGGATGCCAAGTCAGCCCTCATCCGAACACAGCAATCGCAGTCCCTGTCCATTCTAATCGATGTTTAACAACAGTTACTGAAACACGAGTCGGTGCCTAGATAACGCAAGCGGAACACGCAAAGAATGTATCAACTAACCTGTACAAATGCCTAACGACTGCGCTACAATCTGCTGAATTTACGATTACAGTAACTAAAACTCGAAATTGCACCTCCTATACGAAACTCACACGCAATTTGAATAAGAATCTACGAAGTAAACACTAAAGCGCGATGCTACAACTGTCAAATACTATAATACGCCCGAAATATATGAATTAAACAATGCAAGTACCCAAAAACACGCAAAGAAATTAATTAAACTATGTAACAAATAAGTAAGCTAGGGTTATACGACTTGCTGCTGCAGCTGCTTATCCAACGGCGGCAGGGAGCACACTGACTGGCCAACCGACTCTGGCCGTTCACAACAAAAACAGAAGACAGACGACTACGCGAATTTACACTATTCAGGTACTAAGGCGCGATGCTACAACCCTCAAATACTATAATACGCCCGAAATATACGAATTAAACAATGCAAGTACCCAAAAACACGCAAAGAAATTAATTAAACTATGTAACAAATAAGTAAGCTAGGGTTTTACGACTTGCTGCTGCAGCTGCTTATCCAACGGCGGCAGGGAGCACACTCGTTATAATGCCTCGTGCACTCAGGTATCTCTGCAAGAGTGTGATCCGAGGGGAGAAAAGGTTCTACATTAGCAGCAATCTCAATGGCTGCATTACATATTAATACGTGGATTGGCGGAAGCAGAATTTGGTCCGTCTCTAAGACAGCGCCATCTCGTAGTGTGGAGACGGACGAGCGCTGCGCCTGCACTGTTATGCTTAGCGGGGCACGCTCTAGTGGGAAAGTTGTGTACGCGCTGACTACGCGGAACTATGTACACAACAAATAGCCCAAGTCCGTCGGACTGCACAATGGACATGAGTGGATGCATGTGACCAGAAAAGATGCTTACGTACGTGTCACCTATCAGAGTCATACCTAGACGTATCAGGGGTCCCACATCACTCCAACTGCACACGTCCCACACCGTTACAGAGCCTCCACCATCTTGAACAGTCCTTTGCTGACATGCAGGGTTCATGGATCCATCAGGTTGTCTCCATATCCCTACACGTCCATCCGCTGGATACAATTTGAAACGAGACTCGTCCGATCAGGCAACATGTTTCCAGTCGGCGACAGTCCAATGTCGGTGTTAATGGGCTGAGTCAAGGCGTAATGCTCTGTGCCATGAAGTCATCAAACGTACACGAGTGGAGCTTCGGCTACGAAAGCCCATGTCGATGATGTTTCGCTGAAGGGTTCTCATGCTGACAGTTGTTGATAGCCCAGCATTGATGTCTGTAGCAATTTGCTGAAGGATGGCGCTTCAGGCACGTTGAACGATTCTCTTCAATCGTCTTTGGTTCTGTTCTTGCAGGATCTTTTTCTGACCGCATCGATGTCGGAATTTTGATGTTTTACTGGATTCCTGATATTCACTGCACACTTGTGAATTGGTCGTACGTGAATATCCCCACTTTATCGCTACCTCGGAGATTGTGCGTCCCATTGCTCATGCACCGACTATAATATCACGTTCATATTCATTTAAATCTTGATAACCTGTCTGTAGCAACAGTAACCGATCTAACAACTGCGCCAGACACTTGTTCTTTTATAAAGGCGTTGCCAACTCCAGCGCTGTCTTCTGCTTGTTTACGTCTCACTGTACTTGAATATGCATGCCTATACCAGTTTCTTCGGCGTTTCAGTATAAATGCATTATCTGTACGTCCAGAGTTATGTGGCGTGAAAAGTGTACACAACCTCAACAGGAAGAAAGGCAACTGGCTAGTGGCTGTCCATGAAGTACCCAACACGAAGCTTCAAAAATTTTTCCAAGTCTTACGAATCTACGCAGATTAAAATTATGGCACTCTCCTGCAAATCTTCTACTAAAATGGTAGCAGCAAGAGCAGTCTTTTTCAGGCTGCTGTGTTCCACGGCTCTGGTTGTACATGTCCGAGGTTTGGCTATAGTATAACGGGTCTATTGCTATAAAACATTTAGTTATTGCTTCCTTCAATATACTCCTGTCCCCTGTCCCTACAACACTCCATGCGAATTTCTCATTCATGAAAATTATAAATTCCATGTGTTGTGGTACAAGCTCATCAGTAATAGCCATCTTGCAGAGTGATGTAAAGTGCAAGTGTCTCTGAGATAAACTAGTCCTGCTGTAGTAACTCATCTGGTTGCTACGCACTGTCATAGCCTGTGACGAACCAAACCTGCTCTGCGAGTGTACTTACAGATACTTACTGAGTGAGTGAGGCCCTTTGCTCAGCAGCGGCGGCCTAAACACATGCTGTCAAGAGGGCATTGGGTGGCATGTTGCTTGTGCATGCGTCTCTGGCCTCTCTTGTGATAGGCGTGCTTGACCCAGCACCTACTAATCAATCTTCGAACTTCATCTTTGCTGACCATTGTGCTGGTGACAGCTTATGGCATCACATTCCCCTTCCTCCCCCCTCCCCCCCCCCCCCCACACCCAATGCCACTCTGTTGTCGTGAAGAGAGGATGCAAACGACACAACAAGGGGGGGGGGGGAGGAGGGAGAGGAGGAGGAGGAGGAGGCAGGATGCTGGAGATGAGATATGAGCCGGGAGTGTGACTGGAGGATATGGAAGACAGCACAGCATACTTCCGACCGTACCACACCATCTGGCTTGTGAGGCAACTTGAATGTCCTCCAGAAAACTGCTGCCTGGCCACTCATCCATGCCTAAGTGCGTTTTTTGTGACGATGACAGTGATGGCAATGGCAACGATGGGTCCACATCTATTGTGTCTGCAAGCGGGGACAGCAGAGGCGATGGCGCATCATCTATCCGCTCCTCCTGCGGTACCCTTGTGGCAACAGCGGGCTGCTGCAAAGCCCGCATGGTCCCATAAGGCCATGAATCTTGGGGAAGAGCAGGGTCTCAGGGCAAATGACACGTGCAAATTTGATTCCAGTGGCAGTGTTGCAAACCATCAGGACCTGCAATCAAGTACATATAAGAGCCAATCCTGCACTTTTCCCAGTGTCCACAGTTGCCATAAACCCTGGAAAGAACAAGATTGTGCCACTCAAAGGGATACTTGCAGACTACTGGCGGCGCCAGATGTTGTGGTGCCATAGCGAGTGTAGCAATGTCCGATGCTGGCGACTGTGCACAAGTTCCGAAGATGATCTTGTGGGTGATAATGCAAATGATCTACACTTTAATGATCAAGATGTTGCCGATATGATAGAATATAAAAACACACAAAAAGAACATGACAAAGAAAAATGTAGACAAATATTCAATAATATACAGGTGTGCAATCTACTCACCCCTTTAAATATGTGTTTTTGTTAATGAATGAGTTTTACAAGCGTTAGTGATCTAGTGATTTGCCGGGTATAGCTTATAATGAAAAAGCATTGTAAAATATATAGTGATATATATCAGTGAGCAAATCACTAACCAAAATAATTATAAAACATAATATAATATTTCAGATTATTGGATAAAGATTAATTGGTTTTTTCACTTTGAAAAATAAAACTAATAAAAAATGGATAATAGTTTTTTATATTCAAAATAATAATAAAGAAATATTTATGTTAAGTGAGGACAACAATAACTTGTGGTTCAAGATTTTTTATTGATATTACGGGGCCTTCCTCACAATTCACAACCCAATACTGTTTTTAAATTAATGGATCTGGAATAGCTAAAGCAGTCTTTAGATTGTATCTGCTCTGTATTCTTTAATTATATCAACAAAAAAAGAAAGTACTAAACAAGTTATAAAATAACATTATCCTTACTAACCCAAGTATTATGTGAATTATCAAATCCTAACCATTTAACATATACTTTATCTTCTTCCTTTCTTAAAACTTTCTCAAGAAGATATTCACGTGGATATTTTGCCTCATGAAAGTTTCCTTTTACGTTTTTCTTCAGCCAGTGCCTTTGATTTATTTGTGGCTGGATTAGAATGAATGTGGTAACATGTTCAGTTTCAAAAATATCTGTTGGCCAATTGTCTATTTATTCTTTTTCATAAATCACTTTTTTTTGTTAACTGCCTTAATGGTAGATATTTATACTTTTTGGACAAAATATTATTGCAAACTGTGTTATATAAGTGCAAATGATATTTCACCCAACTCTGTAGCACAGATTTCAGTCATTCTAAACTTTGTAAATTTTGTGTAGGAAAAACTATGTACTCATTTTTATGTATCCTGAACTAAAACAAAGATGTCCATCCACTGCCTGCAGATTGTGCAAAAACTCTTCAACTTCCTGAGTGACCAGCAGGTCCACCTGGAAAATGTGGACTTGGACAACATAGTTAATGGAAATTCCAGCCTCAGCCTGAGCCTCATATCTATCATCGTCCTTGGCTTCCAGGTACGCCTTTCAGAAACAAAACACAATACTTTAAAAAATTCTTAGCTTTTTAAATTTAAAATGAAATGTTTGTTGTAGAACACCATCACAAGACACACAAAAGTATCAGCAATTTTAAAAGATTGCTGGAGGCTTAAATGACATGAGTTGGGGTAATTTCATTTATCAGTGAATAATAATGACTTAGTTAGCAAGAAAAATATTGCTACCTTGATTTCAGAAGTTCATTTGTGTTCATTGTTTTTCCTAGTTGTTGGTGGTATGCAGAGAGGTCTATATGGAGCCTGAAAATGGAGTATTGTATTGCTGTAACATTTGCCATTATGCTGCACTTCAGTATTGGGAGCATCATTCGTGGCATTTTTTTTCTTTTCCACCTGGACTGCAATTCATCTTTTGATAGTTTACTGGTGAATTCCAGTTAAGTTTTCTTTAACAGTTCCAGTCACATTTCACTATTTAACGAAGAGTATTGTGGAACCACCAAAAGTTATTGTAATGTGTACGTATTCACAGATAACCAGTTTCATTCAGATTATCATCTATGAGTCAGCTAGATGTTATTGCTGTGGTTCTCAGGCCAAAGAGTTCTTTCATGCAGCTCTCCATGCTACTCTATCCTGTGTAAACCTCTCCAACACCAAATAACTATTGCAAATTACCCCCTTTGGAATTTGCTTACTGTATTCATCTCTTGCTCTCAGTCTATGATTTTTATCCCCCTCGCTTTTGTCCAGTGTTAAACTGGTGATCCCTTAATGTCTCTGAATGCATTCTTTCAACCAATCCCTTCTTTTATTTAGCTTGTGCACAAAAATTACTTTCTGATTCTATTCAGTACATCCTCATTAGTTATGCAATCTAG
Source organism: Schistocerca gregaria (assembly GCF_023897955.1). Lineage (NCBI taxonomy): Eukaryota > Metazoa > Arthropoda > Insecta > Orthoptera > Acrididae > Schistocerca > Schistocerca gregaria. The sequence continues at coordinate 78,139,750 of NC_064927.1, forward strand.
CCATTTAATCTTCAGCATTCTTCTGCAGCACCACATTTCAAAAGCTTCTGTTCTCTTCTAGCGCTAACTGGTTATCACCTGTTCTTCACTTTCAAACATGGCTAGACTCAATACAAATATTTTCAGAAAAGTCTTTCTAACACCAAAATTCATAATCATCTTGTGAATATTGCAGTAATTATTATTTCTGTGCTTTTTAAGAATACTGTAGAGGAATTATATCTTATGCAAGACACCTTTGAAGCTTTGTTTTCACTCTGACACGTTTCAGCACAAAGGTGTCTTGCGTAATGTAGATTTCCTCTCCAACCTAAATCCAAATTGAGTGTTACGAAATGTCTCTTTTTCAGAAACATTTCCTTTCTGTTGTCAGTCAACATTTTATATCCTGGCTACTTTGACCATCACCAGTTATTTTGCTGCACAAATAGCAAAACTCATCTACTAATCTAATTGTCTCATTTTCTAATCTAATCCCCCAACATCACCTGATTTGATTCACCTACATTCCATTATTGTTGCTGTGAGTTTTTTGTTATTCATCTTATTCCTTCTTTCATGATACTGTCCACTCTGCTGAACCACTCATCCAAGTCCTTTGCTGTCTCTGACAGAATTACAATCTTGTCAGCAAACTTCAAAGATTTTTATTTCTTCTCCCTGAACTTTAATTGCTTCTCCATGTTTTCTATTGATTTCCTTTACTGTTTGCTCAATGTATAAATAGAATAACATTGGCCACGGGCTACAACCCTGTCTCACTCCTTTCTCAACCACTCACACCTCTCAATTCTTACAACTGCCACCCAGTTTCTGTACAGTCTCTGTTGAACCATCATGGATATGGGACAGTGGATGGTCAAGTATTTAACAAAGAAAATCTCCAAACAGCCTTGCAAATTGTGAAGTTATTTTATTTTCGCTACCAGTTTTGGCAATTCAGTATGTCATCTTCAGGCCGCATATGCACCTCTCAAAAATTATCAATATTGGCATATTGATAATCTTTGAGAGGTGCATATGGGGCCTGAAGGTGGCATACCAATTTCAGCAATACAGCAATACAATATGCCATCTTCAGGTTCCATATGAACTTCTGAAAAATTATTGATATTGGTATACTGGGGCCACCTGTTCCTGGACGTCATGAATTCTCATGTGCTACCTTCCAATACTTTACTGCAACTAGGATGCACTTGAGAATTCATGACATCCAGAAATAGATGGCCGCAGTACACCAATATCAATCATTTTTCAGAAGTCCATATGGAACCTGAAGGTGGCATATTGTATTGCTGAAATTGGTAGTGAAAATACAATAAAATAACTTCTCAATTTGCTCGACTGTTTGGGAGATTTCTTTGTTACATGAAAAAGTTTCTGCACAAGTTGTAAATAGTCTTTCACTCCCTATATTTTAGCCCTGCTTCCTTCAGAATTTCAGACAGGTTATTCCAGTCAACATTGTAAAGACTTTCTCTAGGTCTACAAATGATATAAATGTAGGTTTTCCTTTCCTTAATGTATCTTCTACAAAAAGTCATGAGGTCAGTATTACCTCACATGGTCCAACATTTCTCTAGAATCAAAACTGATCTTTCCTGAAGTCAGTTCTTACCAGTTTTTCATGTCTTCTATAAATTATTTGTGTTAGTATTTTGTAACCATGACTTATTAAACTTTTGGTGATTTTCAAACCTATCAGTACATGCTTTCTTTGTAACTGGAATTATTACATTCTTTTTGAAATTTGGTGGTATTTTGCTTGTTTCATACATTTAGCATACCAGGTGGAAGAGGTTTGACATGGTTGGCTCTCCCAAGGCTATTAGTAGTTTTATTCCCAGGGCCTTGTTTCAATATGAATCTTCAGTGCTCTGTCAAATTTTTCTTGCAGTATCATATCTCTGATCTCATCTTTGTCCATGTCCCTTTTCATTTCTACACTCCTGGAAATGGAAAAAAGAACACATTGACACCGGCGTGTCAGACACACCATACTTGCTCCGGACACTGCGAGAGGGCTGTACAAGCAATGATCACACGCACGGCACAGCGGACACACCAGGAACCGCAGTGTTGGCCGTCGAATGGTGCTAGCTGCGCAGCATTTGTGCACCGCCGCCAGTCAGTGTCAGCCAGTTTGCCGTGCCATACGGAGCTCCATCGCAGTCTTTAACACTGGTAGCATGCCGCGACAGCGTGGACGTGAACCATATGTGCAGTTGACGGACTTTGAGCGAGGGCATATAGTGGGCATGCGGGAGGCCGGGTGGACGTACCACCGAATTGCTCAACACATGGGGCGTGAGGTCTCCACAGTACATCGATGTGTTCGCCAGTGGTCGGCGGAAGGTGCATGTGCCCGTCGACCTGGGACCAGACCGCAGTGATGCACGGATGCACGCCAAGACCGTAGGATCCTACGCAGTGCCGCAGGGGACCACACCGCCACTTCCCAGCAAATTAGGGACACTGTTGCTCCTGGGGTATCAGCGAGGACCATTTGCAACCGTCTCCATGAAGCTGGGCTACGGTCCCGCACACCGTTAGGCCGTCTTCTGCTTACGCCCCAACATCGTGCAGCCCGCCTCCAGTGGTGTCGCGACAGGCGTGAATGGGGGGACGAATGGAGACGTGTCGTCTTCAGCGATGAGAGTCGCTTCTGCCTTGGTGCCAATGACGGTCGTATGCGTGTTTGGCGCCATGCAGGTGAGCGCCACAATCAGGACTGCATACGACCGAGGCACACAGGGCCAACACCCAGCATCATGGTGTGGGGACCGATCTCCTACACTGGCCGTACACCTCTGGTGATCGTCGAGGGGACACTGAATAGTGCACGGTACATCCAAACCGTCATCGAACCCATCATTCTACCATTCCTAGACCGGCAAGGGAACTTGCTGTTCCAACAGGACAATGCACGTCCGCATGTATCCCGTGCCACCCAACGTGCTCTAGAAGGTGTAAGTCAACTACCCTGTCCAGAAAGCTGGTCCAACTGAGGTGCCAGGTGGAAATGGCATGGCAAGCTGTTCCACAGGACTACATCCAGCCTCTCTACGATCGTCTCCATGGGAGAATAGCAGCCTGCATTGCTGCGAAAGGTGGATATACACTGTACTAGTGCCGACATTGTGCATGCTCTGTTGCCTGTGTCTATGTGCCTGTGGTTATGTCAGTGTGATCATGTGATGTATCTGACCCCAGGAATGTGTCAATAAAGTTTCCCCTTCCTGGGACAATGAATTCACGGTGTTCTTATTTCAATTTCCAGGAGTGTATAATATTGCCCTCAAGGTTATCGCTCCCATGTATGGGCCCTATTCATACTTCTTACATCTTCCACTAGTTTCCTTAATAGTGGTTTTTCCATGTGAGTGCTTGATATTCATACAGCTGTGTCTTTTTTTCTCCAAATGCCTCTTTAATTTTCCTATTGACAGTATATTATCTTTTCCCTAGTGGAATATGCTGCTAAATCCTTATATTGGTCCTCTAACCATTCCTGCTTATGAATTTTGCGCTACCTGTCAATCTCATTGTTGAGACCTTCGTATTCCCTTCTGCCTGTTTCATTTGCTACATTTTTGTATTTTCTCCTTTCGTCAATTAAATTCTGATATCCTGTGTTATCCAATGATTTCTACTACACATTTATCTTCTACTGTGTTCTTTTCCCATGGTCCAAGTCAATCATTGTGTACTGTTCCCTCTGGAACTCTTAATAACTTCTGCTTCTTTCAAATTGTCCACATGCCATTTCCTTAGTCCCCTATCTTTCTGCAGTTTCTTCATTTTTAATCTATAGTTCATCATGAATGACTTGTGGTCAGAGTCCACAATTGCCCTGTGAAATGTCTGGCAGTTAAAAATCGGGTTCTAAACTCGCCAGTGTCCTGAAGGTAGGGTATAAAATGAACATCAACAAAAGAAAAACAAGGATAATGGAATGTAGTCGAATTAAGTAGGGTGATGCTGAGGGAGTTAGATTAGGAAATGAGACACTTAAAGTAGTAAAGGAGTTTTGCTATTTGGGGAGCAAAATAACTGATGATGGTCGAAGTAGAGAGGATATAAAATGTAGACTGGCAATGGCAAGGAAAGCACTTTTGAAGAAGAGAAATTTGTTAACATCGAGTACAGATTTAAGTGACAGGAAGTCGTTTTTGAAAGTATTTGTATGGCGTGTAGCCATGCATGGAAGTGAAACATGGATGATAAATAGTTTGGACAAGAAGAGAATAGAAGCTTTTGAAATGTGGTGCTACAGAAGAATGCTGAAGATTAGATGGGTAGATCACATAACTAATGAGGAAGCATTGAATAGGATTGTGGAGAAGAGAAGTTTGTGGCACAACTTGAAAAGAAGAAGGGACCGATTGGTAGGACATGTTCTGAGACAACGAGGGATCACAAATTTAGCACTGGAGGGCAGGGTGGAGGGTAAAAATCGTACACCAAGAGATGAATACACTAAGCAGATTCAGAAGGATGTAGGTTGTAGCAGGTACTGGGAGATGAAGAAGCTTGCACAGGATAGAGTATCATGGAGAGCTGCATCAAACCAGTCTCAGGACTGAAGACAACAACAACAACAAACTCGCCATCTTACCCCAGTGCTGCTTTTTCTACTATAGATTTCACATCTAAATTGTCATACATTTTTGCTCCCAATTTTAACCCAGCATGCATTGGCAAATGTGCTTCAAAGAGAAAATGTTACACTCATATAGTGTAGGTCATGGAAGTTGTTATTTAATCATAGAAATCTACATAACTAAAAATGAAAATTACTGGCTAATGAACAGGCAGCAAGTGTACAATGTATTGTAATAAATAAGATTACTTGTTAAAAACTGAGTATTTATCACTGTGGGTTGTCTTGTCATTTGTAGCAAAAGATAAAATTGGTAAGAGTTTTCCTCCACAATGTAACCACTTGAAATTCATTTAGTCATACAAATTTATATACATTACAGTAGTAGTGTTAGGCTTTATTTTCTATGTTTAGCTGTGTGATGTGCTGACAGAGCTAGTGAAGAAAAATATTTGTTGTAGGCACAAGACATCACAGTTGAGGAGACTGATAACCAATGAAAAACGTCAGCAAAGGATGCAAACTCGTTATGGTGTCAGATGGACACTGCCAGCCATCACATTTGAAACATGATGAATTTCATGAAGCCATGATGTGATTGGCTCACATTTCATGACATTATTCACAAACATCATCGTAACATGATACAGTTGGAAAAACGCTCAAAGTCTTGTGCTATGTACAATCTCAACAATGTGTTTAATATTGAAGGGAACAAGTCTGGTCTCAGCAAGTTGTTGGATGGTTAGGTTGAGAAACATTCATTTGTATTTTGTATGTATATAGTTCTCATGGAGAATCTCCTAACAGTCTGTTTGGAAAATGGGACTAGTTAATACAGGGTACCAAACTGTAAGAAATGGATTGTGCAGAAAATCACATCTGTGTAACATTGTCTGTTTTAGATATTGGAAACTCTAGGTTGGAATATCAACAATATCAGAAAAAAAGATAGATTTCTATTCATCATAAAGGCGACCTGCACTGTTGCAGCCAGGCACTATGAAAAGACTTATATATTAAAGCTTTTTGTGAAGCCTCCTTCTTCAGCAAAGAAAACAAACACACACACACACACACACACACACACACACACACACACACACACATATTCACACAAGCAAGCAAACCTCATGTACACATGATCTCTGCCATTGACTCATAATGCTGTTAATTCTAAAATATTTGTAATTAATCTTTCATTAGCAAGCAATTTGAGCTCTACTTCATAACTTCCTTGCAGATGAAAGCTGTATGCTGTTCAACTGAGAACCAGACCTTTTACAGCTAATTTTCTTTAGAAAGTTGCACACACTAGTCTGCTAGGCTCTTGTTAAACCAGTTTTCCACAATACATTTTTCCCTGTAAGTGATAGCTCAATGAGGTATACAGGAGAAGTTGTATTGGTTAATTACTTTTTTCTTTGCGGCAACTGCCGAAAAAAGAAGCCAAAAACGAAGAAGATGGCATGTTGTAAAGGGGTACCCTCCTCTAACATACCTTTCTTCAACAAAAATTATTGATGCCAAAAATACTTTCCTCCTTTTAAACAGGTTAATATTATCTCAGCTGTTTTTCTAAAAGAATTTTGTATGATTTTTGTTCATGACCTGGTATATTTCAGGCTAAAATGTATAAAAAGAGATTAATTTATTTTTGTTGTTACAATCTATATGTACTAGCTCTGTATGTACAATTAAAATTACTTTTCTTTTAGAAACATTTGAAATTATGAAATATCTGGCATACATAAAATTCCTATTCTTAATTGCACAATCTGAGACTAACTATTGAATTTATTTCTGAATTCATTTGTAAAATAATTGTATACATTTGTCTAAAAAGTTTGTAAACTCTTTGGAATGTTGTTAGTACCACAGAATGAGCTAATAGTGATTATGCCTCTGATGTCATTGGACATGTGTTTAATTTTGGCAATAACAATGTAATTTTTTATTTAAAAGTGGAGATTATAAATATGATGTGATGTAGATAAATGTGAAAAAATGAAAATAAAAATAAAAACAGGCAATTCTCCATAGCATAACTGCCTACTACGCAGGGGGCATGGGTTCGATTCCCAGCAGGGGACTGGGTGTTGTGTGTCCTTCATCATCATTGACTCACAAGTCACTGATGTGGCATCACCTAAAAAGGACTTGCAATGCAGCAGCTGAGCTCCCTGAAGGGGCCTCCTGGCCAACAATGTCATACAGTCATTTTCAATTGGAACCAGAGAAACTAGAAAGTCAAAAAATTTCAGCCTCAAGAATCAACCCCTGGACCTGAAAACTGGAGCCAACTATGATAAAAGTAGATAAGTGAAAAAGTTATTTATAAATCCTACTCCTCTTGAAGCTTATTAAAAGAATCTATTACGAAATGGGTGAAAATCAACAGGTGATGTGAGAGAGGTTATGTTACAATGTATACAGTAGAACTAGGGTGAAGGTTGGAAAGTAGAAGAAGGAGCACTAGCAAAAAAGGAGTTGTGTGGTCGTGTATACAGTAGAACTATGGTGAAGATTGGAAAGTAGAAGAAGGAGCACTAGCAAAAAAGGAGTTGTGTGGTCGTGTATACAGTAGAACTATGGTGAAGATTGGAAAGTAGAAGAAGGGGCACTAGCAAAAAAGGAGTAGTGTGGTTGTGTTGTGAGGTGTTACAGTTAATAAGAGTACTGCCTTAGAACAGCAAATTCTAATGTACAAGGAAGTTTCAGGTGCAAAATTCCTAGCTTTTGAAAAGCAGGGTGACTATTTCTGAAAGAAGTTTTTAAAGACTGTCTCATTGTGGAAAGATTGATTTTGAGGTTGAAAAATAGTTTGGAGAAACCATTCCTGATACTATGTAACCTTCACATTACCATTGATAGAAATGAGAGGTGTCAGACATTTGTATGTCATTCTGGCCAACACAACTCTCCTCCCTACTGAACCTGTGGACTGCAGGCCTGAGATGTGCATCAGTCCCTAGCTATCTCCACATTTTCTGATGATTGTCAGGTGTCAGTCAAACAGTGCATTATCAGAAAAGATGACCCCCCACTACTGACCCATGTCAATTCTGTGTGATCCCTTCCCATGTTCTTCAAGCACCACTATGCTGGAGATTTTGTACTGTTGTTCTAATACAGGCTGGCAAAATAAAAGTGGCCTGGAAAACATTTCTAGGACTGATGCAGACCAGACCCTTGTTAATGGGGAGGAATACTGTCCATCACAGGAAATGTGAGAAAAAGTGAGTTAGATGCACCGATTGGTTGCTGTCACATGTCCACCTACCGCCTTGCTTGGTCCCAAGTACTTTACTGTGTCACTGTAACAGAGTGAGTGACAGGAGCAGATGTATTTACTGACCAGTTGATTTCAATGCTCTCCTGTGAATCCTGTCTCTTCTGCAGAAAGTACAGGATCTGTCATTACTCGTCCATTTGACTGGGAGTGGTGTGTCAATGATGGACCTACGCATCCTATACAGGGGGGTATGGGGACCAGGGAGGACTCATGATGTTTTACCAATCCCCCTAATGAACAATTTCACTAAAACTAAAACTGAACCAGTGGGACTCACTTCACTTGTTTTGGGGAAACTTGTTTTGTCCAGTGTCAAGAGGAGGCAAATGCAAAACAGTTCTGGTCTGTTAATGGCCAGCACTTCAAACGTACACCAAACGATGGTACCCTTTTGGAAACTGGTATCAATGGACAGGAAAGGACACAAAGTGCACACTGTGTATGCATGAGGGCCCCATTCAGCTTGTTGAAGAGGCTATTCCAGCAGCCATTGAGGGAACAGGTTACAACCAACTGCAGATGGTGGTGCATGTTGGAACGGAAGATGTCTCTCGTCGGCTCTGAGGACATACTTGAATCATTTCAGTGACTGACAGAGAATGTTGTGAAGCCCAGCCTTGCACATGGAGTTTCAATGAAGCTCTCAATTTGCAGCATTTGCAGTGGGATGGAACCAAGGACTTTGAAGGTTGTGTGACAAGCTAGGGTGTGACTTCTTGGACTTGCACTATAGGGTTGATAATTGTAGGGTCCTCTTAAATGTGTCAGGTGTGCACTACCCATCAGAAACTGCTACTCAGGTCGCTGACTATGTGCAAGGAACATATAAGGTTTTCTTAAGGTTAGGTGACTCCCCATCCAATCCAGCTGAAGAAAGCCAAGCCGAATTAGTGTAAGACTGAAATAAGTGCCTCCTGCTGGTGAGAGAATTAAAATTCTCATGATAAACTGATAAACCATTTGCAACAAAATGCCAGAGTTTGAAGTACTCATGAATAGCAATGAAACTCACATAAAACTAGGTACAGAGGGCTGATTGGAACATAAAAAACGATAGCAGAGAGATTTTCAGGGAGAATTTATGTATATGTAGAAAGGATAGGCTAATGGGAAATGGAGGTGGTGTATTTTTTGTAATAGACAAGAAACTCAAATACACTGAGATAGAAATTAAAGTTGCATGTGAGATTGTTTGGGCAGGACTGAGTATCAGGGGTGGGTTTAAAAAGATAATTGGATCCTTCTATTGCTCACCAGACTTATCTCATGGTGTAACCAAAAACTTTAGAGAAAACCTCAATTCACTTGTGTCTAAGTTCCCCAATCAGGCTGTAATCATTGGTGGAGACTTGAATCATCCAACAATTAATTGGTAAAATTACAGTTTTGTTAGTGGTTGGCACACTAAGACATCCTGTGAAACATTACCACATGTCTTCTCTGAAAACTACCTAGAACAGATAATTAGGAACTGCACTCATGTTTGGTGGCAACAAATAGACCTGTCATCTTCGAAGATGTCCACAATGAAACTGATATCAGTGGCCATGATGCAGTTGTGCCAACAGTGATTGCCAAATTACTAAGCACAACTAATTATAGCAGATATATATACCATGGTTCAAGTTCAAAAGAATAGCGGACCATGCACTGGATAGATAAATACCCTGTAGAACAGTTCATAATGGGAGGGTACCTCCATGGTGTACAGACACCATAAAGAAACTTCTGAAGAATCAGACTACTGCATAATAGGTATTAAACAAAGTATAGGACTATAGATAGAGAGATGCTGAATGAAACATATTTGCAGTCCAGAGAGCAATGCATGATGTCTTCAATGACAACCATAGCAGAATATTATCAAATGATAGCATATGAGACAAGAAATGAAATCGAGGGTATCAAAGGAAAAGCTGAAATGCTTAACTCCATTTACAAATGTTCCTTCACAAGTGAAAACTTAGGAGTTTTGTCACAGTTAAATCCTTGTACCACTGAGAATATAAATGTAACTAGTAGTAGTATCCATTGTGTTGACAAACAGCTGAAGTTGCTTAAATGGAACAAAATATCAACCAGCATGGATTCAAAACATCAATTATGTGAAACCCAGCATGCACTATTCTCGTGACATACTGAAAACTTTGGGTCAATGGAGTCAGGTAGATGCAATATTTCTTGATTTCCAAGAAGTATTTGACTCAGTAGCACACCAATGCTTATTGTCAAAAGTGTGATCATATAGGGTATTCAGTGAAATTTGTGACTGGATTGAGGATTTTTTGGTAAGGAGGATGCAGGCACCATGTTACCTTGGGTAGGAAATCATCATCAGATGTAGAAGTAACTTCAACTGTGCATCAGGGAAGTGTGTTGGCACCCTTACTGTTCATGTTGTAAATTAATGACCTTGCAGACAATACTGATAGTAACCTCAGACTTTTTGTAAATGACAGAGTTATCTATAATGAAGTATAGTCTGAAAGAAGCTGCATAAATATTCAGACCAATCCTGATACGATTTCAAAGTCATGCAGAGATCGGCATCTTACTTCAATTGTTCAGAAATGTAAAATTGTGCAGTGCACAAAATGAAAAAAATAAAAATAAAAAGTTGTATCCTGTGTCTATAATATCAGGGAGTCAGTGTTGGAATCAGCCAACTCATACAAATACCTGGGTGTAAGACTTTGTAATGGAATGGAATGATCACACAGGCTCAGTCATAGGTAAAGCAGGTAGACTTCAGTTTACTGGTAAACTAATGGGTAAGTGCATTCAGTCAGCAATGGAGATATTGAAGAAACTGAACTGGCAGATTCTTGAAGATAGATGTAAACTACCTTGAGAAAATCTAGTAAAAAATTTCAAGAGCCAGCTTTAAATGATGACTTTCAGAATATGCTACAATCACATATGTGACACCTACACAGGGGCCATGAGGACAATATTAGAATTATTATTGCATGCACATAGGCATTCAAACAGTCAAGCTTCCAGTATTCCATACACGAGTGGAACTGGAATAAACTTTAATAACTGGTACAGTGGAATGCACTCTCTGCCATGCACCTCATGGTGGTTTGCAGAATGTAGGTATAGAAAACTAACAGGTCCTAAAGGTAGGAACATTTTTTCTCATTTTCAATATTTATGTTGGCAGTTCTTGAATGTTACCTGTAGGTTAAAAGTTACTAGCCATTGTGCATTCTTGTACTGTTATTGTTTTCTTGAATTGATTTGTCTTTTGATACAATTAATTATTACAACTTCAGTAATAACACATTTTGCTCAACAGGCATTAGTACCTCACATCAACTTTCTTCAAACATTTAATTTAATGGTAAGATGTTCTTCTTCTTCATCATCTTCACCTCCTCCTCCTTATTTCAAATGGTAAAGTGTTGTTCCTGCATCCACAACTTCCAGCCATGACTTTCAGGGCTGTTAAATTAGGCGAAAAGAAAAAGCTAATGCATCATCAAAGGATGGCTTATATATTCACCATAAATTTCTTATTAATTCCAGACACTCTTGTTACCTACATAAATGACGCAGAGCAAAGTGTGAAATACAGATTAACATGTCTTATTATCAGTAATGGTGTGTTTGTGATGAGATGTGATTCACTAAATTGAGAAAATAAGAGTAATCAAATGACGAATGGTGTATTTGTCTTTTGGATTTGCAGCTGTTGTATGTTTTCCATGTTTGTAGTTAAAATTATTGCATATACATTCCACCTTTTATGCAAAACACTGCTTTTTTTCTCTTGTTACCCAAACATGTTTTGGTACCTTCCTACCATCATCAGTGGGTTTTGTGTGTTGAACAACTGTAAAAAGTGAAATATTTTGGGTTGTAGCTGATCTAACAAAATGAGGCCTAAAAACAGTTTTTGATCATTTTTTTCTCACCCTTATTTTAACTTATATGGTTTTGCAGGACTGTCTGTATGGTGTCCTGCACTGGTAGTTTGTTCTCTGTAAACCTAATGATGTAAATGAGAATTTCATCATTGAGTTAACACGTCCCTTGATTTTTAATATCGTGATTTTGGTGTGGCAAGATATTTGTAATTATATTTGTTATTACTAGCAAAAATGTGCTTTTGGTGTGGCAAAATATTTGCAGTTATGTTTGTTATTACTCACAAATATAATTTCAAACATTTTTCCACACCAAACTCATGTTATTAAAAATCAAGGGATGTGTTAACTCACTGAGAAAAAACACATTTACGTCTTTTGGTTTGCAGATGACATGCTTTGAGTGCAGGACACCATACAAATGATCCTGCAAATCCATATATGTGAAATCAAGGCAAGAACAAATATGAACAAAAAGATATCTTTAGGCTTCATTTTGTTAGATCAGCTACAACCTAAAATATATTCACTATTTACAGTTGTTCAATAAACAAAACCAACTGATCATGACACAGGAGTGGAAACAAGTTTGGGTAAAAAGAGAAGAAAACAGTGTTTTGCATAAAAAGTAAAACCTACATCCAATGATGTTTTGTCATACTGAAGCTGTGTTATGATGCAGATGATGTTTGTTATAGTAAAGAAATACAACTCAGCATTGGGGCAGATAATGTTTAGGCTGTTAGGCTAATACTCATTCATGTAGTGTTATTTCCGACTACTCTCTTACATGTAGTAGCATTGGACTTAAGGAGCAAAACTTGCAGAATAAAAGAAAAACTAGTGATTGGATTTGCTCTCATATTTATTGACAATCAGAAATGTGTTTCACTCTTTTACTTACTTTTCCTCCATAAACTTATGTCAATTACATAAGTTTTAGAGGCACAAACTGTAGTTTTTAGCGAGGTGGCGCAGTGGTTAGCACACTGGACTCGCATTCGGGAGGACGACGGTTCAATCCCGTCTCCGGCCATCCTGATTTAGGTTTTCCGTGATTTCCCTAAATCGTTTCAGGCAAATGCCGGGATGGTTCCTTTGAAAGGGCACGGCCAATTTCCTTCCCTAACCCGAGCTTGCGCTCCGTCTCTAATGACCTCGTTGTCGACGGGACGTTAAACAAAACTAACCTAACCTAACCTGTAGTTTTTAGATTTGTGGATAAAGACGCCTTGAGGTGCTGCTGATCAGATTGCAGTTACAAATACAAGATAACAATCAGAAGTCCCCACGAGTTGACAAGGTCACATCATATCTGATATATTGTGGTGTGGAAAAGCTTAACCAAATCGTAAGGTAAGCAGAGCTCAAAGACTACAGGGAGTGAAAGCGTAGATCCAAAGGAGGTTACAGTTTCAGCACAATTTTATTTTATTAAACATTAAAAACACCTAATAAAATTTTTTAAACATCAGGTCTGAAGGTCCAATAGACATTCACAACTGTAATGTCAGAATGACAACGTTAAGTTTCAACATTAGGAGATAATCAGGGGGTTGAAGGACCCAACACTTTTGATTAATTATTGACAAATACAAAAAGTTACTGAAAGGAATGACTTTAATCATTCGGCCAGAAGGGCCAATCAAATATAACCACAAATGCTGATTTGATAATGCAACAGTTAATTTACTTTGTCTAAAGGAGCAGTAAAGACCAAAAGACAAATTCATATACCAAAGTTTTTTTTAAATGAAACAAGCTAACAAGATCAAATTAATAGCCAAAAGGGGTAGTGACATCGCCACTCGTCCTGAAGGGCCTGAATATCAGTAGTAATAAATATTTGAGAATGGTTGAAGTCAGTGTGTTAGCACTTAAAACCAGCCCGTGCTCCTCACCACTAGGAAAAATTTACAATCAGTGTGCTAGGACTGCCTGCTTTAGCAACATGGCACAGACCAGCAGAACAACTACTGACTTCACCAACGTGGCGAATCGTCCACATAGGGCATGACAGCAACTCTCTATACCACATAAAATAAAAATTACTAAACATTGAAACACACGGTTCAAAATATAATGCCTATCTGGGCAGGAACTGTTAATGATGCCCACTGGCCTTCGTAAATCTTCGACTTAGTAAATGTGATGGCCAGTACTAAATAATAATACCACTCAACAAATTGTAAAACACAAGAAAATAATAATACCACTCAACAAATTGTAAAACACAAGATCATTATTGCACTTGGGTCAGAATAAAATTTCAACCACAGATAATATTTTCGGTTCAGTTATTAAGGCACAGAGAGTTAACACTCTTTTCTAGTGATAGTTACAATTGACAATGTAACAGCAGATCATTGAATCAGGATTTTGGGCACACCTGAGCCTACTAAAATTGCAAAACACCATGGCACATGACCTTAGAGCAAAACACACCAGATGACATGGGCAGAAATTGAGTAAGACACATCAAGTCAAGAAATTCTCACCATTAGTCCAGAAGGCAGACAAGCATTTGGTGACAGGTTGCAACCATCACCAACTCAGTTTATGTCAATCTCCCCAGTTCCGCCATCGCATCAACAGTTGCCACGCCAAGCTTCCATATCACACAACCGTTAAGAACAACTCCCGCCATCTCGAGTAGACATGTTCATAGCAATCACGTGTATTCACAGGAAGTTATACCACCTTTACCACAACATTGCACTGCCACACAACCAGAAACTTAACTCCCTGTCTCACTCCTGCAGCAGCACTTGATACTCTCATCGTCAGCAGGTCTCTCCACAGAACGCAGCGCCCTGCGAAATTTAAAAGCAAACTGACCAAGCGTGGCAGAGCAAAGCCAAGGTTCTGGAAGATGACACATCACACCTAGGCAAAGATGAAGATGATATGGTTCAATATCCAGCATAAACAAGACAGAAGAGCTGCTGCAGAAATCAGAACACAAGTGAGAGTTTGTCCTATGGAAGGAGGACATCCATCAAGAGAAATGGGAACAGTTTGCAAGCAGGTGAGGCTGCACTGAAAATCCCTAATTTTGTTTCCTGATATCTGTGATCAAACTGTTGTGGCTACAATGTAGCAGTTGTTCTAATTTACTCCTAACTGACCAACTAAGGTGGTAGTTCTGAGACTTATACAGACATTTAGGCTTCTATCTCATTTGTATGAGTGTAATTCAATAAATAGTGCCTGCTGCCACTCTCTCACTCCAGTTTGTGTGTGTGTGTGTGTGTGTGTGTGTGTGTGTGTGTGTGTGTGTGTGTTAAATACTTCACATTTTATGTTTCTTCTGCACTTGTATTGAGTTTTGAACAATTCCAATAGATAGTGCAATTGTAGAGAACCAGCAAAATGACACAAACACAAGACACTCTTGACAAACAACAATCTGTAATTAAATTCTTAGTTGTGGAAAAAGGAAATAAAGTGAACATCCATAAACGTTTGTGTGCACTGCTTAGTAATCATCCAGTTGATAGGAGTACTGTTGGATGATGGCTACGGAGTCTTAAAGCATCAGGAAAACAAGAAATTGAACTCTGTAATGTGCCACATTGAGAATGTCCTGTCATAGCCACTGCTCCTGACACTGTGAATGCTATTCTCCATGCAGGCTGATGCATCACAAGTTTACAATTGGCTCCACAGCTATTGGTGAACACTTGAAGTGGGTGTGCACAATGATTGAGACCCTTGGATACGCAAAGGTATGCTCAAGATATGTTCCACAAATGTTCACAACAGATTGCAAGACTCAAATAAAAGCCATTTCACCTGAACTGTTGGTGCAGTTGGAGGCAAATGGAAAGGCTTTTCTGTCTTGAATTGTCAGTGATGAAACCTATAAGAAAAGGACAATAGCTTTTTCTGACAGGAAATGCTTGCTATTAGAGAACACTGGCACAGGACCACACAACATGATGACAACTGTGTAGAAAATACTACATATAAAAGGAATGTTGATTGATATGGAAACTGAATTCTAACTCTTATCAATAAATATGATCTGTGAAAAAAAGAAATAGTGGGGAAACTATTTACTAAACAACCCCCATAAATATCTAGAGGTAGATGTCATGTATACATAACTGCCATCTCTGACAGTTCAAACAGGAATGCAACTCTCATGTCAAGTGGAAGCAGCAATTGGGACAGACTGGGGAAGGGGTAGCAGCATACAGGTTGGGGAGAATATAGGCAGTGTCTGGTGGAGCATGCAGAGACTAGATGGATGCATGAAGACTGCCAGTCACAACACAGACAGGCTGGAATGGAGAAGATAGACAGGAGCACTGATGGAGGGCGACACACAGTAAGGATGAGGGATGTGAATAGGACCTTCTTTCTTTCATTTCCAGTCCGGAATCCATCACTGCAGTTTGTCACTTTTATTACTATTCACTCTACATAAACCCTGCAGTCCTGTGGGGATCACTCAGAGGTGACATTGAAATGGGTTCCTCTTAATGAAAAGTTTTATAGATGATGATATAGATAACTCTCCAGTATTCCTCATATTGTTTTGCACAATGAGTTACTATGTGTTGATAATATGTATTCCTACCTTATTTGTAGGAATTGAACTGATTTGTCAATGTAGTCAGTAATAACAATTTGACATCACCATGTGGCAGTTGACCTCATTATGCTCAGTGTGATACCACTGGTGAATTGCGATATATGCTGATTTTTGGAAATGTGGTTTGTTTGCACATCTCCTAGAGACTTTTTGACAATGTTGAAACACACATTTTTACGTTAACAGATTCAGTTACAAAGTGATTATGTGAGAAATGTTGCCTTTGTAGAAACAGCATCTCATATCCCAGGACAATTTTGCATTCAACCTGGCCACAGTGAAGGGGGCTGCGAAGAAACAGGAGGATATCAACATATTGTGAATGTGACCAGGCCATCATGGGTGTACTGTAGTAACTCACAGATGAAAACTACCATGACTTTGACGGAATCAGTGCCAGGTAATGAATGATGAAATACTACTACTGTTTTGCTTTGACAAAATAAGGATAGGGGATGACTATATTTGAATGAATGTATGTTGCACAGGAACTATGACAAATATATGGCATGGGGACATTGGACAAAAGATTTTATTGGGAGTGTGTTTATTAATATTTTACTGAGGAGTAGTGTAGCTACTCCCTTCCTGCTGTCTTCCTTCAGGTAATAATGAGGAAGAAAGCCGATAGCAAGCCATGAGCAAATTGTAGTTAGTTTTAAACGTGGCTGCTTGGTTCAGTGACTGTTTGGTCTCAATTTATATAGTGATTTAAATAAAACAGAAAGAAACATTCCACATGGGAAAAATATATTAAAAACAAAGATTCCATGACTAACCAAACGGGAAAGCACCGGTAGATAGGCACAATAAAAAAATTTTGTGTGTGTGTTTGTGCGTTTTTTTATTGTGCCTATCTACTGGCGGTTTCCCACTTGGTAAGTCATGGAATCTTTGTTTTTAATATATATATATATATATATATATATATATATATATATATATATATATAAAATAGAAAGAAACTTCCACATGGGAAAAATATATTAAAAACAAAGATTCCAAGACTTACCAAGCGGGAAAGCGCCGGCAGACAGGCACATGAACAAAACACACAAACACACACACAGAATTACTAGCTTTCGCAACCGATGGTTGCTTCTTCAGGAAGGAGAGGGAAAGACGAAAGGATGTGGGTTTTAAGGGAGAGGGTAAGGAGTCATTCCAATCCCGGGAGCGAAAAGACTTCCCTTAGGGGAAAAAAAGGACAGGTGTACACTCGCACACACACACACACACACACATATCCATCCACACATACACAGACACAAGCAGACATATTTCCCCTAAGGGAAGTCTTTCCGCTCCCGGGATTGGAATGACTCCTTACCCTCTCCCTTAAAACCCACATCCTTTCGTCTTTCCCTCTCCTTCCTGAAGAAGCAACCATCGGTTGCGAAAGCTAATAATTCTGTGTGTGTGTTTGTGTGTTTTGTTCATGTGCCTGTCTGCCGGCACTTTCCCGCTTGGTAAGTCTTGGAATCTTTGTTTTTAATATATATATATATATATATATATATATATATATATATATATATATATATATATATATATATATATATATTACTAAAAATTGTGATTGAGTGCTTATTTAGTTCAACTTTAAATTCTAGTTAATAGTAGCACAATTTCAGTTACATAGCAGGACAGTAGTTTTTCTCTGACTGTTTCCTGCATCTATTTCTCAACCACTTGCTGGGACTTTTAGCCTTATCTGATGCCGCACACTCTTAATTAGTAGAACTGTTAGATTGTTTCTTCTTCAACCAACATTTGGTTAATAGATATGATTGTCACTTTACAAATATTCAGTTTTTCTTATTTACCATCCTTTAGTCAGAAAACTGCACATCTTTACATGGTTCTAGCATTTCTCAATAAAAGTTCTTGTTACATTGGCTGCTTCCAAAGTCTGGTTCTCATCTTAAGCTTCTCTTCTATTCTTCTCATTTTGGACACAGAAGTGTTTTGATGGTTTCACTGCTATAGTCTGTAGATTTGATATTAACTACAATTTGTAGCTAATAGTGTGATATAATATGCTTAGAATTTCCTGGTCTGTTTATCACAATTTTCATGTAACAAAATTTTATTAACACTGTATTTCTTCTCTGCGTCTGTTAAGGCCAGATCTGAAGTTCATTGAGAATTAATGACTGCAGGGTGAAACAAAGAACACAGATTTCTTGTATTTTTTCATTTTTTATATAATTGTATGGATTTTGTAGGCATGTTTTGATTTCAGAAGTAGTATTCAAGGCTAGCACAGTTGCTAGTCATTAATAAATGAGAGTCTGAACTTGTTAACAGAAAAGACAATGTCCTTCACCTGCAAAATTGTCTACTAGAGATTCTCAGAGTTTGCTGTCTTCACTTGTAGTATTCTCTCCAGCTGCAGAAAAACTTCCAAGAGGTACTGTGTATGCTGGACTGTATGGAAGAATTTTAGGTGCATAATCAAGCATAGGAAATACAGTGATTTGTGTCCTGTGGATGCAAAGTAGCTACCAGTTCTTCTACTGTTGTGTGCTTACCAGAGGGAAAGGACTGATTAACTGTAATGGCAGTTACCAGGAAACTGAAACTTCAATTCAGTGGCAACAGAAATTCTGGTCAGCAGCAATAAGAGATGTGAACTTGTTAGCTATATTTTTTTTTCTTTTTGTATGATGGAACATTCTAATGGTTGAATGAAATGAGAGTTTATACAGAGAATAATCCAAATCTCCATGTTAATGTTAATGGAACACATAGCAGACAAGCTGGAGAAGGAAATCAACTAATGCCAATTGTTTTTGCTTCTCAATTTTCCTGGAATTCTGTTCTTCTATGTCCCCATATTCTAGACTACACCCTTATGACAGAGTCTTTGGTTGCTTTGCTAATTCTCATCTACTGCACCCCTTTTATGTCCCCTACCAGTCAAAGGAGCCCATGGTTCTAAAAACTAGCAACCTTTTGTTCTTGTCACTGCTGCTGTTACTGCTGTTTAGTAAACAGATGCTTAATTGTTATCTGTTTAATCACTGGCTGTTTTTATTTAAGTACACACATTCATGTGCCAGAACATAATTTCACAGAACAAGAAATCCAAAGCAGTAGATGTAAAGTAGTCAGTAGCCTCTTGCACCTAGAATCTTGTGCACTGTATTGATTATTGCAATTTGTTATAAGTCATTATAATTTCTAGGATAATGCAATAATGTCCTATTATTAAAGGTGGCAGGGGTAAAATACAGGGAGCGAAAGGCTATTTACAATTTGTACAGAAACCAGATGGCAGTTATAAGAGTCGAGGGGCATGAAAGGCAAACAGTGGTTGGAAAGGGAGTGAGACAAGGATGTAGCTTGTCCCCAATGTTATTCAATCTGTATATTGGGCAAGCAGTAAAGGAAACAAAAGAAAAAAAATGGAGTAGGTATAAAAATCCATTGAGAAGAAATAAAAACTTTGAGGTTTACCAATGACATTGTAATTCTGTCAGAGACAGCAAAGGACTTGGAAGAGCAGTTGAACAGAATGGACAGTGTCTTGAAAGGAGGATATAAGATGAACATCAAGAAAAGCAATACGAGGATAATGAAATGTAATCGAATTAATTCGGGTGATGCTGAGGGAATTAGATAAGGAAATGAGACACTTAAAGTGGTAATTGAGTTTTGCTATTTGGGGACAATATAACTAATGATGGTTGAAGTAGAGAGGATATAAAATCTAGACTGGCAATGGCAAGGAAAGCGTTTCTGAAGAAGGGAAATTTGTTAACATTGAGTATAGATTAAAGTGTCAGGAAGTCGTTTCTGAAAGTATTTGTATGGAGTGTAGCAATGTATGGAAGTGAAACATGGATGATAAATAGTATGGTCAAGAAGAGAATAGAAGCTTTCAAAATGTGGTTCTACAGAAGAATTCTGAAGATTAGATGGGTAGATCACATAAATAATGAGGATATATTGAATAGAATTGGGGAGAAGGTGGGACATGTTCTCAGGCATCAAGGGATCGACAATTTAATATTGGAGGGCAGCTTGGAGGATAAAAATCACACAGGGAGACCAAGAGATGAATACACTAAGCAGATTCAAAAGGATGTAGGTTGCAGTAGGTACTGGGAGATGAAGAAGCTTGCACAGGATACAGTATTGAGATACTTCAATAGTTCTGTCTAAGAAAACACTTATGGTCAGTTTCAAATCATACTGCTTCTGGACAGCTGCAATTGTAGTCCCTGTAGAAGCAGAAAAGGTACCTCTGACTAAAATGGCTGAGTATTTGGTGTCCTGGTGTACACTATGGGTTTACACCAAGTTGTATATTACTTTGATTGTTATGTAAAATATTATCATGGAATTCATATTGTAATAAGCAGTGATAGACCAAAATACCAGAACACAGCCTGTGGGTATCTAATATTACAATTTGTAGATTGTGACATTATCAGTGACTGACGGAGAGTGAAGTTTTCCAGAAAAAGTTGAGGAACCACCCATTCATATCCCTTAAGCTTAAGCCAGTACACTCTACTGTGTATTTCAGACTGAAAAAGAAAAGAAAGAAAAAAAGAAAAAAAAACGTGCAATATGAGGATGGAAAATTGTTTAAGTTTGAGAAGCTAATGAATTATTAAATGATTCTATTTTCAGGATGATTTCAGTTTCTAATGTGATGAGATTCTCAAAACACTATCAGAGTTAAAACAGATTCTGTTTCGCCTAGAAAAGTAGTTAACACAGCATATCAATGGGCCATACCAGTATTATTATGACACATATCAAGAAATTGTTTTCTCTCAGCTTC
Organism: Schistocerca gregaria; assembly: GCF_023897955.1. Classification (NCBI taxonomy): domain Eukaryota; kingdom Metazoa; phylum Arthropoda; class Insecta; order Orthoptera; family Acrididae; genus Schistocerca; species Schistocerca gregaria. The sequence goes on from NC_064927.1 coordinate 78,160,918, forward strand.
TTCTCATAGTTCACTGACCTCATGGCATCTAATGCTATAATCCTCCAGCCAAATCTTATCTTGCATTTACATTACAGGTAAATTTGTCTCTAGAAGCAAGATTTCATATTGTGTGTGTGTGTGTGTGTGTGTGTGTGTGTGTGTGTGTGTGTGTGTGTGTGTGTGTGTGTGTGTATGAGAGAGAGAGAGAGAGAGAGAGAGAGAGAGAGAGAGAGAGAGGCAGAGAGGCAGGAGACAGAACTTTGATAAAATGGTTCAAACCAAGACATTAAACATGTCTTGCAACAGTCAACACAAAAATAGCTGGGAATGTGTTATATGGGAAACATTTGCAAATATTATTCAGTTCTTTACATACATATTATACAATGAATAGGAGAATTAATTTAGAAATGATGGCCTTCACAGAGGCATCATATAAGCACTCATTATTCCCACACTTAACTTGTGAGTGAAATGTCAGGAACCTGGTATGCACAATTAAAAATACTCTGCATTATAGGGGGAGGGGGGAATCCGGTATTGACCAAAGAAGGAAAGTCTTTCTGAGTAAAATGAGTTTATTTTCTGTTTGTAGTATTTAATGTCTGAGTGAAACAAATTAAAATCCAGGATCGAATCTAACAATATTATGAGAAGGAAAGTTGCTACTCACCATATAGAGGAGATGCTGAATCGCAGATAGGCACAACAAAAAGACTCTCACAATGAAAGCTTTCAGTCATGGGCCTTCATCAACAATAGATACACATACGCATTTACGTGCGTGCACACACACACACACACACACACACACACACACACACACACACACACACACACACACACACACACACACACATGCAAATGCAACTCACACACGACTGCAGTCTCAGGCAACTGAAACCACCCTGAGGCTGCAGTTGTGTGTGTGTGTGTGTGTGTGTGTGTGTGTGTGTGTGTGTGTGTGTGTGTGTGTGTGTGTGTGTGTGGGCATGTGTGTGTGTGTGTGTGTGTGTGTGTGTGTGTGTGTGTGTGTGTGTGTGTGTGTGTGTGTATCTACTGCTGATAGAGGACCATGTCTGAAAGCTTTAATTATGAGAGTCATTTTATTGTGCCTATCTGCGACTCAGCATTTCGCTTTATGGTGAGTTGCAACTTTCCTTCCCTTAATATTGTTTTTTCTGAGTTAAATAGAGGAGACTTAAAAGCTAATAATTTTTTAAAAAACAAATGTTTGAAGTGTTTGAATTATGCCAGCGTGTTTTTTTAAGTAAGTTGCAGATAACTTTAGAAAATTGTACCTGTCTCCCACCCGCCTTTCTTATTTTATAAGAGAGACTTCACTACTATAATAGTTGAACTCTGTCACTTATTTTACAGCTACATCTGCTATCATATAATTTTTTATCACCTTATGGGTGTCAGTGACCCTCTACAGAAGCACTCTCTGGCAGAATGGGACATAGACATGCTCAGCAAGAGAGTGAAGGTGGTGTTGCAGCAGATGTAGCACTTCCTTGACCAGGAGATTGGTGAAGGCTACCATCTGTGTGACCCCAGCATCATCATCAAAAGACTGCAACTCTAGGAGGTGAGTTTTGTCTATGGGTTTCTAATCTACAGTAACATACATGATATGTCTGTTTAGTTTTTAATACAACAGACACAACAGCCTGCCTGATAAGTATTCTTTTAATTAATGTTTCTACTTTTTCATCCTGTGGCAGTTTACTGTGTGTGACACATCTGGATTTGTTTCATTTGGGCACACACTGTGGGAATATTGTGATATCCATATATCTAAAAATGTTTTGGTGGAAAAAAATGCAGACTGTTGATAAAATACTGTTTATGATAGTATATTTCACATAGTAATATTTATAAGAGGAAAAGTCTGGTTGTAATTTCTTTACAAATTTGATAGATGTCTCATCATGGGCTTTACACAACTGTCTCTTATATGTTATGAATGTTCTCATTAGTAATTAAGTTTAGTAGTAGTCTTAGTACTGTATGTCAAATTCTTAATGGTCTGTCAGAACATGATGGGCAATGGCTAACTATTAATGACTTATGTTCTGGCATTAAAAATATAAACCAGTTTTTGGTCCTTCAGAACAATGTGGACAATCAGCTCTTGCAGCAGACTGACTGGAGCCCAAAGTACAAAGAAAGAAATGTTAATATTGAATCCAACCTATTCACAGATGAATTCATGTCCCTCTTTGAAGCAGTATTTCACAAGAAAACTATTAAAATTAACCCCCAGAATTGCAAAATCAAACCCTGGATTACAAAAGGGATAAAATATCATGTAATACAAAAAAATGGTTATATATGTCACAAAGATGTTCTGAAGACCCTGCAATAAAAGAACACCACAGATTACACTGTAAAATCCTAAACAGAATTATAAAGTGCTCCAAAACCTTACATATTAAAAGTGAAATAGACAACTCTAACAACAAAATAAAAACCATCTGGGAATCTGGGATGTCATCAAAAGGGAGCTTGGCCCTTTGCTCTTTATTATTTTTATTAATGAGCTTCCTCATTGTTTGAAGGCTACCACAAAACTTACTCTTTTCACAAATGATACATCCCCTGTAATTGAAAGAACACCTGAAAATGATATAGTATCATCTGCCAACTTGGTGTTCCATGATCTCCATAACTAGTTCAGATGCCACGGCCTAAAAAAAAAAAAAAAAAAAAAAAAAAAAAAAAAAAAAAAAAAAAAAAAAAAATTTCCATGGATCTCACAAAGTTCAGGATGACATACGTCTAAGCTTGCCATATTTTGGACTTGAGAAAAAGACTTAATTCAGCAACTTATACTCTACGTATTATAGCAACAACTGCTAATAGTGATGCTGTTAAGGCTGCTTATTTTGGCTATTTCCATTCATTGTTATCCTATGGCTTAATATTATGGGGTAACCAGCCAATGGCAAATAAAATATTTGTAACTCAGAAAAGAGCAATTCGAATTATAAATGGAGTTAACAGGAATCATCCATGCAGAAATCTTTTTAAAATACACAAAATATTAACAATGACCTCACAATATATCTCATCCCTAATGTGCTTTTCAGCTAAGAACCTACACATGTACAAAACCCTCACTTCTTATCATGACTATGACACAAGGACAAAACATGACTTTCATGTTGAGAGAAAAAACTTGAGTCTGATACAAAAGGGAGTATACTACTCAAGCATAAAGGTGTTTAATGCACCCCCATCTGACATAAAAAAATCTTACCAGTGAAATGACAAAATTAAAGAGTAAATTGAAGGAATATCTTTTGTAAAAAGCGTTTTACTCTCTTAATCAATTCTTTAATGTAACATTGTAACTTAGATGTAATACTTTACGTGTAATGTTTGCTATTGCCACATTTTGCACCAGTATGAGAATTCGTGTTCAGGCAATTGTCACTATCAAATTCCTGCTAATGTATGGTTTGTAACGTGGAAAATTGTAATTTATTATTTTATCATTTTATGCCTCTGTTTTACCATAGAAAATGCTTAAGCCTGTAACTATTAACATACTTTGTTTCTTATACACCAATTGCAATTTACATTTGTTAGCATATACAAGTAGGCAACTGTGTTAATTTATATTGTGACTAGTTCCATATCCATGCAATTCTTTTGTATACTGGATCTATGGAACACATATAAATAAATAAATAAATAAAACAGAAAGAAACTTCCACATGGGAAAAATATATTAAAAATAAAGATTCTGTCTGCCGGCGCTTTCCCGCTTGGTAAGTCTTGGAATCTTTATTTTTAATATAAATAAATAAATAAATAAATATAAGTAATAAACAATCTCCAGTCATATTATTTTGTTATTCCATTTCAGTACAATGCCTTTTGGAGCCACAACACCAATCTCAAGACAACAGTAACATTTTTTTATCATTGAATCTGCTTCAATTTATATCTGCCATAAATGAATATTATAGAGGTTAGTAAGAATGCAGAAAAAGATAGATTGCTACTTACAATAAAGCAGATATGTTACGTTGCAGACAGGCACAACTAAAACACACTTACACGAAGCTTTCATCAGCCACAGGCTTCATCAGTGAAAGAGCAGCAGAGAAACACACACCATTCATAGATGCAAGCAAGCACACTTCACACACACATGACAGTGTGCGATGACGGCAGCATTCTGGAGGAGGTGGGTAAGGGGAAAGAATAGTAGTGTATGGATGGTGGGACAGAGGAACTCTGTCTGGTGGAGTTTACAGGGACTAGAATGCCAACAGACACAGTGTCAAGAGGTTGTGGGGTGGCAAGGTGAGGAAGAAAGGAGCAAAAAAAGGAGAGTGGTGGGATATGATGGGTGGGCACATTGACAGACAGAGGGTGACAAACAAAGTGGCTGGGAGACAGGAATGGGGAGGAGATGATAGTACACAGGGGGTGGAAACTGTTGGGTGGAGGGTGTGAGGACAGTATGTCATCTTAGGTTGATGCCATGATGATTACAGGAACACAAAATGTGTTGTAAGGATAGAACCCATCTATGCAGTTCATAAAAACTGTGGCCATAGGTTTTGTGTAAGAATCTTTTAGTTGTGCCTATCTTCTTCATGGTAAGTAGCAATCTATCTTCTCCTACAGTATTGATATTCCTACATGGAGTTTCCATTGTTTTATAGTGGTTAGTTTTAGGCAAAAAATGTCTGATGGAATAAATAACTTATTATTTATTCATTTGGCCACAAAACTTTTAGCATCTGCATCAAAAACATCCATATTTACACTTGCACTTGAAATCAGCATACATCCAAAAAGTACAGGGACTGATTTTATTCCTAGTGAATAATTGGCATCAGTGGAATATTGTGGTAGCAGCTTGAACTAACAATTGTAAATGTGCATTTGACCAGTCAGTTGTGAGCAAGTAGTGGTAAACAGTGTATCTGTGGCTGTAGCATGTTGTGTCACAAATATCAATGGAGCAACATCTCCAAATCGTGTGTATAAGACATATTGCAGAATGTTGTGAAGAAGAGAAACATGTGTGCAGAGATTGCCCACATACCTTATCTCCCAAACAAAAACAAAATGCTTGGGTGCGTGCTGTGACTTGACTGGAATGCAGACTGAGGACAATTCTTTTCTAAGAAAAAATGTCATCTTAGGTGATGAGACATAGCGTTATCGATATGAACATACCACAAAACAAGAAAGTGCAGAAATTCACGTGAGTTGTCAATGGTTGAAGATATGGCTGATATTTGAGCCAGTGTAATGTGCAAGTTGAATGAAAATTCTGTGAGCTGTATTCTAGTGGGGGGAGCGTATATTTAACTTCTGATTGAACTCACCATCTTAACATCTCTTTATTTTTTTAAAGCTAGTTTTGAAACATTTTGGACTGATCAGGTATTTCTGTGGTTGTACTGCATTTTTTTCCAATTACACTTTAGTATATGATTCTGGACTGTGTTAAAGCATCAAATGTCATATTACTGTCATTTATACGACATGAAATAAAATAAAGTTATCCAGGGAAGTGGCAGTTACAGATTATTCTTACATTGAAATATTGTTAAGTAGTTGATGAAATAATTTTTAAATACAATTCTGTCAGAATTATACAGATGTAAAAAGATTAAAGTCAGTAGCATGACAAGGCATCTAAAACAATTTATGCTAAAACTGTTCATTGTAGAATGTCCTGTCTCCCAGCCACTTTGTTTGTCACCCTCTGTCTGTCAATGTGCCCACCCATCATATCCCACCACTCTCCTTTTTTTGCTCCTTTCTTCCTCACCTTGCCACCCCACAACCTCTTGACACTGTGTCTGTTGGCATTCTAGTGAAAACAACACTCATTTTTTTGTTCAGTGCTGTAGTAGATGTTGTTGTAGCTCATTTCCCAGAAAAAAGCTGCAATAGTACCTTGCTGAGACGTTTTCTGGGTGATGTAAGTGTTGAATGAGACTATGTTAATCTTCTTCTTGCAGTCAATATTGCAGCACAACTTCTTCATTTATCAATCGCAATAATACAGAGTACCCGTGATCTGAAAATTATATAAACAGGTATTAAATGTAATATCACTAAAATGAAACACCAGATACATCATTCTGCCATGTATTCTTCTCTTTTAATAATCCACAAGACATTTTCTTTACACTTAATGAAGCAGTAATATACATCCCACAATGATACATCAGAAATGAGTTACATTACGACTTCTAATCATACCATCTCACAACCAACTTTCCATAACTACAACTTGCAGCATCCTAAACTGTAAACAAAAACCAAAGATACTTTTATACTGGCAGTTTACAGTATATGATTCAAATTGATCCTCATTCAAACTGATCCTCAATACACAGAGATATAATTAGATTTTCTTAAGTTTGAACAATCAGGTAGTTTTTTTGAAAGGTTTTCAGAATAAAATATAGTAATTAACATGATGTAGAAACATATCTTTCTGAACATGCATATTAATCAGTAGTCTCATATCCAGAAAAATATTCATTGTCAAAGCTATGAAAAATAACAGGAATAGATTATGTATCCTGATGTGTGATTGATTGTAGCTGTATTCCAAGATTACAAAGGTACGTACACACACACACACACACACACACACACACACACACACACACAAATAGTGCACAAAGTTGCACGAAATTGTGTTATCTTACGAATTTTATCGTCTCTAAATGGCTAATGACATAGTGACAAATTTAAAATGCTATTACAAAAGTAATTTGCTGATCTTTTGTATTCTTCATAAGAAGGCAGTTCATAAGACTGAGAAATTTAAGTACACATCTTCTTACTTTGCAAACAGAGGAAGTGTCAAGTTCAATTTATTTATTTCACATAAATAAGATAGAAGTTCTTTTTCACAGGTCCAAAACAATATGTATAAAACAAATAAGTTTACAAAAATAACATACCATATAAGTCATTTTTGGCAATACATCACTTCACACTCTGGTCTTAAGTTCAAACTGATTTGAAAAACATTTCCTTTATAACTGTTTACACTAAACATTAATGTTTTTGTCACTCATACATTCCCTTTCACTCCATTCTGAATTCAAAGCACACTTGTCTTTCTCCTCTGTGACTCTCAGTTCCATCTTATGTATTCCTTCTTCCCATCATCATTTTGGTTAGCCTCATTATGAACTTTACACCAGTTTCATCATATCTGTATTGCCAAACATAGGTTCTTGGAAATACATCTACATCTTCATCTATACTCTGGAAATCACAGTGAAGTGTCTAATGCCACTTCATCCATCCCTAATACATTTTTGGGCATGACCAGATTCCAGTACTCATCTTCTACACGAAAGTTTTTAAATTTAGGCAAAGTGAAGAATGTGTAGCTGAATTAATTTATAAGTTGCCTTTTGGATGTTCTTGAAGCTTTGGGTGATGTCTTCCTGGCTGTTGTTGCTTTGATGCTTCTTGCGCAAGATTATAAACACAGGCTCTGGAAGAGGTTTGACATTTGCCTTTAAATAAAAAGTCTTGGACATGATGTCATTTTACATCTAATGAGTTACTTTCAAATTCTGATACACTTTCACTATTGGTTACAATATTCACATATATTAGTCATCCATTTCCTACCATCCCTAACAACCAAGTGTGTCATCTGCCTTGAGGTGTCAAAGATCGTATAAGATCTGCAGGTTCAGGCTGGAGTTGTTATTCTGAATTTTGTTTACAAGCTGTTGACACAGGTTTAATACTATTACAAAAACAAGAAAAATGTGAACCTTACATGCTGAGAACAATACTTACAGTAACTATTGGTAATTTATTATGAGAATATGATGTTTAAATTGTGTTAACATCAGTATACTTCATTTGACTTCAACATGTTTTCCATTCTGTCAACCAGTTTTACAGTTTTGTGTTTTTCCACAAATAAGTTACATATGCTTTATTCCCCTATCACGATTTACAAATAATAAAAGTAATTTTGGTGTTAACAGTTTTGTGAATTGATGACTCTAGTTAATAAAAAATATGAAGCAATTTTCATATTTCAAATTTTGCCATTATCTATTTGGTATAAAACTGACAAAAACTAGGAAGCATTCCAGTGTCTCTGTCTTCAGAGTTTGCAGATGCGACATAAAGATCCAAAAGGTAATTTAATTATTTAACATTACTGTACAATTTGTAATTTTCATCTTTTGATTTGTTACTAAAGTCACATGGTTATTTGTACAACATTAACGTTCAAAGGTTTGTTTACATAAAATATGCATTTTGTCTGTTTCAAAATTGATGTTTTTTCTATAATTTTGAAGTCGTAAATTTTGTTGTAAATCTACACTGAAGATAATTTTTGATAAACTGTAAAATCCATATTATATTTCTAGTCTATAGAATTTATAGGGTGTCTACAAATGTTATCTGTTGAAATACTGTGTGAATAATCTGAACAGTGTGTAAAGATGCATCAGAAAGTTTTACTAAATCTTCTGATACCACCTCCATAATGTTACAAGTGCAAGGCAGAGGGTATGAGTCATTGTATGAGTTATTAGGGTTTCTTTCTGCCCCATTCCCATGTGGAGTGAGAGAAGAAGGATTGTTTGACTGCCTTTGTGCATGCTGTAATTATTCTAATCTCGTTCTCACAATCCCTATGTAAGCAACATGTCGGGGGTTGGATATTCCTAGACTCACTGAAGCCACTTCTAGAAGCTCTCTTAGAAGACTTTCTCAGGGTAGTTTAAATCTATCTTGAAGGGTCTGCCAATTCAGATTCTTCAGTACCTCTGCAACACTCTCCCATGTGTCAAACAAACCTGTGAACATTTGAGCTGCCCTTCTCTATATATGTTCAATATCCCCCATTTATCCTACTTTTTTTTGGGTTCCACACACTTGAGCAATATTCTAGAACTGGTGGCATGGGTGGTTTGTAAGCAATCTCTTGTGTAGATGCAGTATTCCACCAATAAACTGAAATCCATCATCTCCTTTCTTCAATACTGAGCCTATGTGATTGTCACATTTCATATCCCTACAGCGTTAGACTCTGGTATTTGCATGATATACATGATCACTTTACCAGACAAAACAGAAACTCACATATGACTCAAATCAGCACAGCACTGTGCCAAAATGGTACTTTTCACATGGAAGTTAAGCTTTATAACAAACTTCCTGAAAACATAAAAGCTATCACTGAGGTCAATACATTTGGAAAATCTCTGAAGTCATAATTACAGCATCACTGCTTTTACTCCATTGAAAAATATTTAAATTTATGAAATGTGTTATATAAATAGTTATGTGTAAAGTGTATTATTGTAACCTTAAATATGCATGCCTTGAAATGACTTTCAGCCTGTATATTTATAACTTGACTTATGCATAAGCTGCTATATAGACAACAGGACCAATTAAAAAAAAATTAGTTGGCTGACTGCACCAGTGATTCATGAGTATAGTCATAGGACACTATGTTTTTTCATTTTGTGACCTGCACAATTTTACATTTCTCAATATTTAAAAGGCATTGCCAATCTTTGCAGCACTTTGAAATCTTATCATGATCTGACTGAATATTTATACAGCTTCTTTCGGGCACTACTTCATTACAGATAACAGCACCATTTGAGCAAGTCTGAGGTTACTTTTAATATTGTCTGCAGGGTCATTAGTATACAGCATTAACAGCAAGGGTTTCAACAGGCATCAGTGGGGCACACCTGAAGGTACCTTTATATATGATGATGATTGTCTTCCTCTACCAAAAAGTCCTCAAACTTCTCACAAATTTCACTTGATGCCCCATATGATCGTACGTTTGACAATAAGCATAGATGTGGTACTGGGTGATCTAGATCCAAAGCTTTCAGTATGTGATTTGGGTGTGATTTGGGTTTCATATGGTCAACATTTTTGGAATGCATGGAGGTTGGCATCGAGGAACTCATTCTGTTCAAGGTACCTCATTATGTTTGAGATCAGAATATGTTCTAAGATTCTACAACAAATCTACATCAGTGATACTGGACAGTAGTTTTTTGGAGAACTTCTACTACTCTTCTAGCAGACAGGTGTGACCTCTGCTTTTTCCAAGAAATGAGCATGGTATTCTGCTCAAGGGATCTCAGATGGATTGCAGATAAAAGAGAAGGTAACTCACCTGCAGATTCTGGATAGCTTCTGACAGGGATTCCATTGGGCCATGGAGATTTACTTAATTTCAACGATTTCAGCCATTTCTCAACACTTCTGACATTATGACATTAATGCTTATTTTACTCATCTTTTCAGTGGTATGAAGATTATACAGGGGCAATTCTCCTGGGTTTTCCTTTGTAAAGCAACATTTGAAAATGGAGTTAAGCATTTCAGCTTTTGCTTTACTACTCCCAGTTTCAGTTCTCGACTCATTCACTAGGGACTGAACACAACTTTGGTGCCACTACCAGCCTTTACTTATGACATGAATTTCTTCTGATTTTTGTGGCAAAATTTGACAAAATTCTGCTACAGTAGTCACTGAAGGCTCCACACATTGCTTTACTGACAGCCAAATATGTTTCATTCAACATCTTCTACCGTTTCTTCATTCATCGTCGGCATTGTCGTTGGTACCGTGAGACACCGTTATACCAAGAGGAAAGGCGCGTCTATATTAGAGCATGAGATATGATGACCTTAAGCCATTGACAACACACAACGGTCATGGTAGCACCTGATTCCAGAATAGCAGCAGTAGTTAGGATCTACAAACTATTCCCTCTTGACCAGGTCCGCAAAACTTAAATGGTAACGAGATCCCTTCAAAACAAATTGTCATAACGATCGTCTGCAAATGCTTCGTACAACGAGAAGAAATGTTACAGTTTATGGAACAATAACAGATACGACCAAACTGCCTTGTCTCTTCTGCTTTATTTAACGTACCTTCGTGCACAGTTTCATTCGCATTCACCACTCATTCACGGAAACCCTTTGATGAACAGTTTTGGTTGCTTGACACCAACAGTCAATGATAAAGCTTTTCTCGTTTTTATAAACTGAAGAACGCTCTCCGCGATATAATAAAAAAAAAAAACAAAAACAAAAAAACGGTCTCAGTACCGCGTCCCTCGTGAGATGCGAATAGACTTATCCCGGAATTGACCGCCCTGTAGGTGTACTCAGTTTAATGACCACACTTCGTTATCCGCTATTTCTCGTAACTGAATGTCCATTTGTTAGTCTGATTATACACTTATGGGAGCCTTTATATTTTATGAAGTAACAGCTTCTTCATGAGATGAGAAAACATTTTATTTTTTAAGCACAGTTCAAAAACTAACAAGAATAAACAACTCGTAACCAAGCCGACTACGGCAAAGATAAATATCTATCAGCTGCAGCTTTCACCCGCTGTCTTTGGCGCAGTGGATAAATGACGTCGCCACATCAGACCCCCCTCCTTTTGAAACCGGGTGCACCAGGTATGTGGGGAAAATTGCACTTCATTTTTCTACCAACTCTCGTGAAAACATCTGGTGCAGGCAATGGCTGCTCCTGTTCTGCACTTGCTGCTTCATTGTCCTCTTCTGAAACCGAGGGCTGGGCGAGACTATCTGCTGTTTTTTTAATGTCAGATGGAGCCATGGGAATCTGGGAAAATGCTTTGGCGCAATCAACCGCACTAAATATTTTGGCATTGCTAATCGTACTGTTAAAATCAGTCACATTGGGTACTGGGTAGCGGTCGGGAATCGTGGGGGCATTGAGCGCCCTGTTGTCTCCACATACTCTCCATGAATTGTCTTTTTTACGGACCATGTGAACTGGAGATGCCCATGAACTATCAGACCTACTTACAATACCTGTTTTTAGAAGTCTGTCGAACTCAGCTCGCGCCGCGAGCAGCTTCTCTGGAGGCAGACGCCGCGGGCGGAAGGCAACGGGTTGACCTTGTGTCGTGCTGATGTGGTGTTGAGTACTGTGTCTGCATTTCCTGGTTGCGTTGACGGGTTCGGTAAGTGCTGGAAAGTCTTGAAGCAGTTTACGAAAAAGTGATTCCTCCGACAGTGCTCTGATATTGCCTACAGTATACGAATCGTTACGACTGTCGGGTGTCTTCTTGCGTGACGCACACGTGTGCGCCCCGCTTAGTTGCGGGTACGAAATCGTATCACAATATCCTGACGCGGATGACGCGGTAGAGGGGCCGGAAATCTTCGTGCGGAAAGACACGGGAACATCGCACTGCACTTGAACCGACGCGGAAGACGCAGTAGGCAATATCCCTTCTGTGGGAACTGTCACCAAACGACGGTTAACCAGGTCGGGCATAAGTCGGTAGTTCCGTAAAAAGTCCGCTCCAATAATAGGACTCGGCACATCAGCAACCACAAAAGTCCATTTTGGATGGAAGTTAGAATTCAGATGTAATACCAACTGTTTCTCACCATAGGTAGATATTCTGGAATTGTTTGCCGCAGTCAGCACATGTTGCGTTGTTGTCGTGAGTATATCACCTCTCTTTCTTGGATAAACACTAACTTCTGAACCTGTGTCAATCAGAAACTTCTCACCTGAAGAAAGGTCCAACACGAACAATCGGTGTGATTGTAACCGTAGGCTTCCGCGGCCGTTGTCAATGTCAATAAAATTCTTCTGGGTTAGAGACCGCATTGTCATTTATAATATTCCAACGTTTCGGCGTCTGTTGCAAGACGCCTTCCTCAGGCAAAAGAATTCGGCCCTGCGAACTTTAACTAAGAGAGCCTACAGGATCAGCGATGAATACAACCTGCAAGCTGAACTGCAGAACCTCAGGACCATTTTTGGAGCTAATGGCTACGACATGAGGCTGATACGCAAAACCATGGCGCCGAAGGAGGAGGGCAACAGGGAAATACAGAACGAAGCACAGAACACCGCCGTGCTACCGTATGTACAAGGGGTTACTGAACGTCTGGGCAAAATTCTCCGTCGGGCAGGTATTCAGCCGATTTTTCGTAGCAACAACAAAATAAAAGACATTCTGGGCTCGACAAAAGATACAATTGACAAGTTTCATGCCGCCGGAGTTTACGAAATCGAGTGTGAATGTGGACTGGTGTATGTAGGTGAGACTGGGCGTCCAATAAGCACGAGGCTAACTGAACATGAGAGATATATCCGCCTCAAACAATACAGCAAATCAGCGGTGTCAGAACATCATGAGCAGTGCAGGATTAACATCGAATTTCGAGAGGCCCGAGTACTGGCGAAACAGCCGTTTAGTTTGAGGAGGAAGATTAGAGAGGCTATAGAAATAGCCAAGCGACCCGATAATATGAACAGAGAGGACGGGTACAGACTTCCAGCGTCTTGGCTGCCTGCTGTGACAGCTTTGCGGAAGGACAGCTCGCGCAAAGCAACAGGCGTGCGGTAGGCCACAGCGGAGGATGGTACACTGAGCGCTGACGCGGCCTAGTCGATACTAGGCAGTTAGTAAACAACGCTACGCTGCAGTCGCCGCTAAGTCTCCTATTCGCCGATTTCCACCAATGGCAGGCAGTAAAGGAAACTCCAATGGAAAACGCCTATTTCCGCCAATAACAAGACGCAATGCAAACGCCAATAAAATGAACTCCTAGTACCCTTCCTCCTCATCCTCACATCCAATCACAACACTCTTCCATAGTATATATGTACCCACACTTGCGCGCATTCAGCAGTTAGCAACACACCCTGAGGAAGGCGTCTTGCAACAGACGCCGAAACGTTGGAATTTTATAAATGACAATGTCGTCTCTAACCCAGAAGAATTTTATTGACAATCGGTGTGATTGGTTGACTGCAGATACCGTGGCGTTTTCACCTCTTTGAATTATGCTATGACTCGGGCGCCTATGTTGTTGTTGACAAACGTTAGCGCCTTGTAACGCCCGCCTTTTAAGTTTGGGTAGCTTCAGGGTTGAATAAATTGACGGGCAGTGTTACCGAAGTGTCTGTGCTACCAGCACCATTGATCTGTCAAATCCTGTTGGATAGCATTTCTTCGTCTTTTCCAACTGCGACTTCGTAGCTGCTGATAGTGTGAAGTTACGTTGAGTTTTGCCACTTGTGCTGCCAGTTGCTGTATGGTGGGCTCGGTCGATGAGCACTGCTGTTGGGAAGTATTATTGCATGTTCCTGGCTCACTGGCGTTAGATTCCATCACACTACACGTTCTTGGGCCTCTATCCTGGCTGTAGTTGAATTCGGAACACGCAGAAACTTCGGTTAAGGTGTTTGCGATGGTGTCTGCCTTTTTTGCTAGGACTTGCAATGACAAGTCCGTTTCTGCTGCAATGACGACACGGATGTTGGCAGGAAGTTTACGAAGCCATATTAGACCTAAAGACTCTTTAGGAGTTCCGGGCCGGCTAATGTACGTGAGGCTTTGAGTACTTGTGACGGAGTCTTGTCGCCCAAATCTTCGTATGCGAAAATTTTTTGTAGTCGCAAATCTGGTGACAACGTATAATGCTGTATGGGAGCTTCCTTTAGCACAAAGTAACTTTGTTGCGACAAGGTTTCTTCTACTTGCTCTATCACTTCTAAATTTAGATGTGAAACCACTATATTAAATTTGTCAATGTTGTTAGACACCCCACGCTGCCGAAATGTGCATTCAGCCTGCCTAACCAAAGCTGGGGGCGCGTCGGCCAGAACGCGTAAAGCTTAACATTTACGTGTCGCGCGTAGGTACTAACATCTTGTGCGTTAACATCTGTCGTTCCGTCTTGTGGCGAATCAAAGGGCGTGGACCGCGATCCTTGGTCGAACAGACTGTAGCCTTCAATCTTGATTTCACTGCCCCATGCTTTTGTCTCTGAATTCATTATTCTCGTCGGTATATATATTTTTTCTTTATGCTTCTGCTACGATTTTTCGGGGTCACCACTATGGCAGACTTTATATTTTATGAAGTAACAGCTTTTTCATGAGATGAGAAAACATTTTATTTTTTAAGCACAGATAAAAAAGTGACAAGAATAAACAACTCGTAACCAAGCCGACTACGGCAAAGATAAATATCAGCTGCAGCTTTCACCCGCTATTTTTGGCGCAGTGGATAAATGACGTCGCCACACACTGTAGTTATTTAAAATTCGCCCCTATATTTTTCACAACGCACAATTAGCACTTCTTTACTTGCTTTTTTTTTTCTTCTAAGAGTAAACGGAAAAAAAGACGCCGTATCATCGGCTTAGATGATATAAAGCAAAACATCTTAATATGTCCAATTTTACCTCTTCTTATAGGATCTGCTACCTTACTCATGAATTTACTACATATTACTTCCAATAACACTAAACAGGTATCGCCGTTAAATTTTAATGGTATTCAAAAGCATGTTACTATTATTATGACCGACCAAATCGTAACAAATCGCGCGGCGTGCGTTTTTAATGATAACTTTACGCTATTCGAGTTCTGTTACAGCTATCTTGACTCGTAATGTTACAATCTCTCTGTCTATAGTCCTATTCTTTGTTTTACATTTATTATGCAGTAGTCTCTGTTTCTTTAGAAGTTTCTGTACAGTGACTGTATAACACGGAGATTCCCTCCTATAATGAACTGTTCTTCTTGGTACATATCTACATAGTAGATTGTCAATTATTCTTTTAAACTTGAGCCACAGATTCTCGCTGCGCCAATATATTTTCATCGTGAGTAGGGTTCTGAAGTATATGCTCTATGGAGTTTGCAGGGAAAGCATTTAGTAACGTTTTCAGGATGTCTCATGATGCCCACCACTGACAAAACTGTAATGTTCCTAATTGTTTGTTGGACGATTAAAGTCTCCACCAATGAATATAGTATGAATGGGGGATTTAAGTAAATACTGTGGTTGTCTCTAAAGTTTTTGGTTACATCTGGACGTGAGTTTTCTGGACAATAGAAGGATCCATTTGCCATTTTATGCCCAACCATCATACTGAGTCTTGCCCAAATAATCTCACATGCAGCTTCAATTTCTACCTCAGGGGATTTTAATTTCTTGTCCACAACATCAACCTCCACATTCCATTTGCCTGCCCTTTCTAGATATACTTAAATGCTTCCCAAAAATCTTAGTGCTACCATTTTGAGGTTTCAACCAGCTTTCTGCACATAGTACTTTGTGACGTTCACTGCCATTCAGGAGTGCTTCAAATTGTACAACTTTGTTGCGAATGCTTCAACAATTTACAAATAGGATTTTAATACTATCATCTGTGGAAAGCATTTCTTTCGATCACATGCCAATAATTTTGGGTTTCCTACACCTGTCTTTATCTAGACTGGATGGAGAGTCGCCCGATCTAAAAGTCCTTCATGCGCACCTCAGACACAGCCAGCCACCTGAGCAGCAGCCTCTCATGTGTAGTGCACACCCGACCTGTCTAGAGGGACCCAACGGTTATCAACCTTATGGTGTAGCTCCAAGAAGTTGCAGCCTAGTTTGTCACAGAACGTTTGAATTCTCTGGTTCAGTCCTTCTTTTCAACTCAGAACCAAAAGGCCATGATAATTCCTGAGGACATTGTTATATGACGTGTGCTTTGTTGTAACTCCTTGAGCAAGGATGATTTTCTCAACCCTCTCTGCCAGTCACTGGAATTATCCAGGTATGACCTGGGAGCCCAGGAAACTGGCATCATTTCTTCCAATGTGTGCCACAATCTGCAGTTCCTTGAATGGCTGCTGAAATAGCCTCTTAACCATGTTGAATGAGGTCCCCAGAGACACATACACTTTGTGTGCACCTGGTGTCCTTTCTTATCCCTTGCTGCCACTTCCCTAAGGTGTACCATTATTGACCATGTGTTTGAACTGCTGACGATTAGTCAGTAGATCCCAACCTTTTCATGTTTGCCTCCTCTGGACACCAGACAAAATATGTCTCCCCATAGAGCATGAAGTGAGCCACACTTGCCAATTTTAGTGGTAGACAGCACCTCAAACTTGTTGGTTAGGGGGATCAGTACAACACCCTGAGTTCTCCATGGTCCCCATCAACACTGTACAGGATGCCTAGCTCTACCACTGAATTGCCACTGGCAGTCAAGTGGAGAAGTAATGACAGATGATGTACTTTCTGCAGAGGAGACAGTATTCACAGGAATGGGTAATACTTGAGGTACACTATATGATCAGACGTATCTGGGCACCTGGCTGAAAGTGACTTACAAGTTCGTTGCACCATCCACTGGTAATGCTGGAATTCATTATGGTATTGGCCTTGATGATAGCTTCGACTTTGCAGGCCTAAGTTCAACCAGGTGCTGGAAGGTTTCTTGGAGAATGCAGGCCATTCATCATGTAATGCTGCATTGAGGAGAGGTATCACTGTCGGTCAGTGAGGCCTGGCATGAAGTCGGTGTTCCAAAACATCAGAAAAGTGTTCTATTTGATTCAGGTCAGGACTCTGCGCAGGCCAGCCCATTACAGGGATGTTACTGTCTCGTAACCACTCCGCCACAGGCCGTACATTATGAACAGGTGCTCGAGCGTGTTGAAAGATGCAGTCACAATCCCCGAATTGCTCTTCAACAGTGGGAAGTAAGAAGGTGCTTAAAACGTCAATGTAGTCCTGTGCTGTGATAGCGCCATGCAAAACAAAGAGGTGCAAGCCGCATCCATGAAAAACACGACTACATCTCCGAATTTTACTGTTGGCACTACACATGCTGGCAGATGATGTTCACCGAGCATTCATCACACCCTGCTATCAGAGTGCCACATTGTGTACCATGATTCATCAGTCCACACAACATTTTTCCACTGTTCAATCATCCAATGTTTACCCTCCTTACACCAAGCAAGGCATTGTTTGACATTTACTGGTGTGAGTTGTGGCTTATAAGCAGCTGCTCAACCATGAAATCCAAGTTTTCTTACCTCCCGTCTAACTGTCAGAGCACTTGTAATGGATCCTGATGCAGTTTGGAATTTCTGTGTAATGACCTGGATAGATGTCTGCCTATTACACAACTGTCAGCAGTCTCTGTCAGTCAACAGACAAGGTTGCCTCTATGCTTTTGTGCTGTATGTGTCCCTTCATTTTTCCACATCACTATCATATCGGAAACGGTGGACCTAGGGATTTTTAGGAGTGTGGAAATCTCACATACAAACACAAGTGACATCCAATCACCTAACCACATTCGAAGTCCATGAGCTCCTTGGAGCACCCCAGTCTGCTCTCTCATGGTGTCTAATGATTACTGAGTTCACTGATATGGAGTACCTGGCAATAGGTGGCAGCACAATGTACCTGATATGAAAAATGTATGGTTTTGGGGTGTCCAGATACTTTTGTTCACATAGTGTAGAAACCAGATGGCAGTTATAAGAGTTGAGGGGCATCAAGTGAAGGGAGTGAGACAGGGCTGTAGCCTGTCCCTGATGTTATTCAAGCTGTAAATTGAGCAAGCAGTAAAGGAATCAAAAGAAAAATTCAGAGTAGGTATTAAAATCCATGGAGAAGAAATAAAAACTTTGAGGTTCGCCGATGACATTGTAATTCTATCAGAGACAGCAAAGGACTTGGATGAGCAGTTGAACAGAATGGACAGTGTCTTGAAAGGATGATATAAGATGAACATCAACAAAAGCAAACGAGGATAATGGAATGTAGTCGAATTAAGTCGGGTGATGCTGAGGGAATTAGATTGGAAATTGAGACACTTAATGTAGTAAAGGAGTTTTGCTATTTGGGAAGCAAAATAACTGATGATGGTCGAAGTAGAGAAGATATAAAATGTAGACTGGCAATGGCAAGGAAAGCGTTTCTGAAGAAGAGAAATTTGTTAACATCTAGTATAGATTTAAGTGGCAGAAAGCCGTTTCTCAAAGTATTTGTATGGAGTGTATCCATGTATGGAAGTGAAACGTGGACGATAAATAGTTTGGACAAGAAGAGAATAGAAGCTTTCGCAATGTGGTGCTACAGAAGAATGCTGAAGATTAGATGGGTAAATCAAATAATTAATGAGGAGGTATTGAATAGAATTGGGGAGAAGAGGAGTTTGTGGCATACCTTGACAAAAAGAAGGGACTGGTTAGTAGGACATGTTCTGATGCATCAAGGGATCACAAATTTAGCATTGGAGGGCAGCATGGAGGGTAAAAATCTTAGAGGGAGACCAAGAGATGAATACACTAAGCAGATTCAGTAGGACGTAGGTTGCAGTAAGTACTGGGAGACGAAGAAGCTTGCACAGGATAGGGTAGCATGGAGAGCTGCAACAAACCAGTCTCAGGACTGAAGACCACAACAACAACAACTGTGTAGCGTTTGTGTCAGCACCATACAAACACTACTCTCAGGAGGTCTTTCAACACAGTGATTCGCAACAGCTGCCAATTGTTTAACAGTAATCAAGGTGATTTCTAGCTGCTTACAAATATCAATCAACTCATTTCATGTTGAAAAACAGCATTCACAGTGGTGCTGCCTTTTTGCTATTGTGATACATTACAGTACAGTGAACAATAACTTTAAACTAAACCTGCTGATTATCTTTTAATCTGTTGAGCAAAAGAGGTTGGTAATTTCCTATAACAACTGAAGCAAATACACAAAACAAGATTGCTGTTAAGGCAACACAAAAAACTGCTGTAAAATTATTAGTTTCATAAAACTTTTTGAGGTTATAGTTGTTACCAAACTCAGAAGAGAATTAATTTACAATAAATGCAGATAATTTGTAGTGCTACTTCTTTTTAATGGAAGATTCATATGTAGAAGGTATAGTATAACATATGGAAAAGTCTTATCACAAAAGAGAAAGGTATAAAGTAAGGTATGAATTACAGTAAGCCCAAAGATTACATGCAACTGCTTTAGGACATCCTCACATAATACAGTCAAAGGTTACACATAAAGAAAGTAATCATAATTCCTTTGTGTCTCAAGTAATCAGAAATCTGTTTCAAAACGAAGTGTGGTGTAAGGATTTTCCATTCACTAAAAGACTTGTATCATATAACACCTGCTATTTAAAAATTCATCATCATAGTTTCATATAACCCTCTTCTTACTTCATCATAACATCAAATATTTTCATACTGTCCTAATCTTCATTCTTACAACACCCTATTTGTATAATGCTCTACATGTTATTTACTTATTTTATTCATGACAACGCCATATATTTATACTCAAGGAATACTTTGCCCTCCAGTTCGCAAACATTAGATAAGATTCCCTTGGATCTAATGGTACTTCTGATAACAATATTATGCAAAGAATAGTTGCTACTCACCATATAGAAGATATGAAGGGTCACAGATAGACACAACAGAAAGACAGTCACAAAATGACAAGAGACCATGCACACACACACACACACACACACACACACACACACACACACACACACACACACACACACACACACACACACACACACAACGCAACTCACATGCACATGACCACAGTCTCTGGCAGCTGAAGCCAGACTATGAGCAGCAGCACATCATGGGAGGGGCATCTGGATGGGGGTAAGGAGGAGGCTAGCGTGGTTAGGGGGAGGGGTAGAGTGGGGGATGGTGAAGTGCTGCTAATGGGAGCATGCAGAGATGAGGTGAAGAGAGGGTATGGCATCTAGGTGCAGTTGGGAGGTTAAACGAAGATTGGGGGAGACCGGAGAGGTAAGGGGAAGGGGGGGTAGTGAAAAAGGAGATAAGTAAAAGTACTAGTTGCATTGGAGGAATAGAGGGCTGTGTATTGCTGAAATGGGAACAGTGGAGGGATTAGATGAGAAAGAACAAAGACAAAAACTAAGGAAGGTTGAGGCCAGGAGGGTTTCGGGATCCTAGGATATGTTGCAGGGAGAGTTCCCACCTGCAGAATTCAGAAAAGCTGGTATTGGTGGGAAGCATCCAGGTGGCACAGGCTGTGAAGCAATCTTTGGAATGAAGCATGTCATGTTGGATGGTGTGCTCAGCAATAGGGTGGTTCAGTTGTTTCTTGATCACAGTTTGTCAGTGGCCATTCATGTGGACAGACAGCTTGTTAGTTGTCATGTCCACGTAGAATGCAGCACATTGGTTTCAGCTTAGCTAGTAGACCACATGACTAGTTTCACATGTAGCCATTTCTTTGGTGCTGGCCGAAGTGGCTACAGTCTGGAACCGCGCGACCTTTACGGTGGCAGGTTGTAATCCTGCCTCTGGAAGGGATGTTTGTGATGTCCTTAGGTTAGTTAGGTTTAAGTAGTTCTAAGTTCTAGGGGACTGATGACCTCAGAAGGTAAGTCCCATAGTGCTCAGAGCCATTTGAACCATTCCTTTGGTGGGATAGGTGACATTTGTGATCAGAGTGGGGTAGATGGTGGTGAGAGGATGGATGGGACTGGTCTTGTATGTTGGTTTATTACAGTGATACAATTTTCTTTCCTAACAACAAGCTTAAATAAACAACTGACATAGACTGTAAAAGTTAACCTTATATTTTATGTCATATTATTATTTTTTATGCACTGCACAAATAGTTGTTGACTGTTTTTATATCAACAGTCAAGCTTACTTTCAGTCCAAGTCCCATATTTACTTTCACTAGTAATTCATATAATATTTGAATAAAGCCTAAAGATGATTTCAGTAACACTGTACATGGTAAATCCATATGCAATAGTTTCATTTTCTGGCATGAATATGGACAGTGACTACACATTACTTCATAGAACACTAATAGCTTTTCTCAATTTGTTAATATTTGTACTATAATAAAATTCATGTTATCATTGTGAGATCAACAAATTAGTCTATGAGATTGATTCACCGACCACATAGCTATTTACACAACACAGAAGAAGACAGTATGATGGTAGAAGATAATTTGTAAATGACACATACATCGATCAGAGAAAACATGCGGTATGGAAACCATTGACCATTGAAGTAATACTTCAGAATCATCGAGGCCCTGGGTTAGACAATCCGAAGTCAGACAAAATACATGCAGTCCCCTAACAGACTACTGTTACAATGTTTTTCTTTCACATTCATGGTTTTCATTTTACAGTAGCCCTGCTTTTCATTTTATGATAGCTCCATGCTAGTTTAATGTCCAAAATTATAAAAATTAAGTGTGTCATTCATTTACATGTGTTTAATTAGAACACTAATGACATTGCAGAAACGATTTATTGAGATTATGAAGTAACTTACATCATGAAATTAATTTTATAATGTAGTGATGTTCAAATAATTTTAAGAAAATATAACCCAACTGAAATTTAATGAAGTTGTGATGTTCAAATAATTTTAATAAAATGTAATACAGTTGCTAAGAGAATTTTCTACACTGATTTCATTAATTGTCTATTTTTGTGGTCTAGGCCCTTGTTAATTTACTTTGAAGTGTATAAAGAGTACTTTTGTGTGATGATTTAATATACACGAATAGAATGGACAACTAAACCATTTACTAGAAATTTAATACAAAAAGGAGACAAAGGTCTTTTTTTGTATCAATTATATCAGTTTGGACAACAATCCTTTCTTCTCAATGAATTGCCACCAGGTCAAGCCCATTCAGATGTGTGTTGCTAGTTGTATCCCTTGGGTACGTCTTTATTCTCTTAAGGGTGGAGAAACTACACTCATTCATGACCATTGTCATTGCCAAGAGCTGTAGAAACCAAAACACATTAGGATAGATGTGATGGTCACAGACAGACAAAGCTTCCATTCCATTCCAAGGCAACTACTTCAACTGACTCAGACGTTTATGTAAGAGTTTCAACTGTCATTATCATTGTTAAATTGGTGGCTAATGGATCTGATGTATAAAATGAATTGGAGTTTTGTAACACCATCAATGATACATGCGTCTTCAGTTTTGGTGGTACGAGACAATTCAATATGTTAAAACGTTCACAATATATCAAGAACCAATCCTACAGTGAACCATGAAAGTTATCCAGGATGGACATGAACGCAGACACTTTGTAGTAACCCTCTGCATCATCATATGTATCCTGATTTGCACAATGTACTTGCTTGGCAGAAATGTATGGTTGCTTGATTTCAGCTTCGTTGGGCAAAGCCAATACCATGGCTTCTAAGAAAAGCTGGCTAAAAGTATCATCAACATATCCTTTCATTGGCAGCAGTTGCCTTTTGAGATCCCTGGAAGTATTAATTAATAATGCAAACTCTATATCTTAGCACTGAAGTTGACAGCAGATGAGTTCACCCAGCGCAACTGAGTATAACACAAAATCATCCATGGCGATGGCTCCTAACAGAATTATTGAATCACAGGACTAGGTCTTGTCATCAAATTCTGGAATCTTCTCCAGAGCCGAAACAATACAGCCATATGTTTACTTGAAGTCTTGTGCACTGTGAAGACACTCAACCCACCTATGTTTCAAACTCCCGACTCGAACATTGGTTAATGATTCAAGGGAATCATTTAATATTTGCCTATATTTCGGTAGCCTAAAAAAGTTATGTCCCATTTCCAGCGTCCCTAGTGAATTCCAGATAAGAAAAAAAAGTAGTGCATCCCTCATGTTATCACCCCTCCCAAGGTGAGTAACGTTATAATAATTATCCGTGTGTCTCTCTCTTTCTCTTTCTAAGAAATATGTTGTACTTATGTAATTGTGTTTGTTCGCAGCAATGTTCAAGCTGTTGCAGCTGCCGCATCCAGGTTGCTCGCAATGTTTAGACATGTCATCACCTCAACAGCCTGGTTCTTTGAGCTGGTTAACACCATTCCAGATTACTACAGTGGTACCTCAACGCATTCCCACTTTAGTGCAGACACTATACCAAACTAAACGCCATTCTAGTTGTTATATATGTAACAGTTGTAGCCATTAACTTGTTTCTAAATATAGTACTTATGTATACAGTGTTGTTTTCATTTGTTACAGCAACCACGAGGCCCATACCCACTCTGCAGCAAATACGGTCTTCGCAAGGACCACATCTAGCACTGTCCCCTCGTCCTGGTTGTTCACGACAGGTAACACCACCACCGCAGTCTTCGTGTTCGAGCTGGTCTACACCTAAACCACATTTAAGCAGTTTCTTTGGTGAATGGTATAACAACAGTAGGGTTTATAATAATGAATCACCTGCCACAGAATTACAATATTCAGTGACCAGACTATAAGTGGTTATCGTGATCTCCTCGTATTCATATGTGAGTGTTTGGGAACAAGGGGTTTCTAAGAACTTAAAGAACCCTCAAACCCCTCCTTAATTGTAAAGCAATGGTGCGGCGTGAGTTTGTAATTACGAGTAATACACAGCATTTTTTTCTCCAATAATTCTTTATTGAACATAATGAGAAAGAATTGTGCTTTGTTTACACACCCCATTTTTCCACGTAATTTCCATCCCATTCCATAGCCTTCCTCCAGCGCGAAACAAGGCCGTGTATACCCTATCGGCACCAATCCTTGTCCTAGAGGTGGAGCCAGTGCTTCACAATGTGAATCACTTCCTCACCGTCCTCAAAATGTCTTCCACGGATGGCATCCTTAAACAAACCCAAGCAAGTGGAAGCCATCAGCTCGCTGCAACATGTCAGGTGTGGCAGCCGTGGATGGTCTCCCTGACCGCTGCAATTCGTGGAGCTCCGCCGAACCGCCTTCTGATGACCTCACCTTCAATGCCCAGCGACTAACTGTACTTCTTTCACAAGCTCCTACATGGTCACGAATAAAACACTGACCTGAATATAGAATGAATATCGTTTACTTTACGTCTGTGATCACAAATGTTTTGTCATCAGACTGCCAGTTGCGGTCTATAATGACCATCTTCAGATCTGCAGCAAAATATGGGAAAACATAAATACACTAGCAGACTGTCTACAGCTTAAAACAATGAAATAGACCATAATTAGACTGACATACATTTACATTTGTGTGCTTTACGTATTATTACTGTGATGCCTCTTATACCTTATAAGCTCATTACAGACTTTACCGATTGTATCCCCTTCAAGTCGTTCAATTAATCATTGAAGAATATGTATATTCCTACAGTAGTAACATCTTCTGGCTACGGTATGGCAGTTTGTTTTGAACATTAGTGCTGCTCACAAGATTACTATTGCATATACTGTTATTTATATATATTTGACGATGATGCTGCTAATTTTATGTTTAACTTTTGACGATGCCACTATGGCTGCAGTACATTAGGACATGTTTTTATAAAACAGGTACGTCTCTTCATATGTAAAGCACACAAATGTACATGTATCAGTCTACTTTTCATTATGGTCTATTTTATTGTTTTAAGTTATAGACAACCTGCTAGAGTATTAATGTTATCCCACATTTTGGTGCAGATCAGAAGATGGTCATTATAGAACGAAACCGGTAGTCTGATGAAAAAAAAAAAAAATATGACCACAGACGTAAAGTAAAGGAAACTGTATTTCTGTCGACAGCAGATGCCCCATAAACTTTTCACAAGCATTTGTGAATATTCCTCACAGTTTCCTCCTCTGTAGTGAGAAATCCAGTGACGCCATTTTGAAAATATCCTGCAGCTACGCTATCTGTCGAAACTGACGGAACTTGGCGCGCTCACTCAGAAGACTCCGAATTAAACATAAGTAACGTTTCGCATTCGTAGGATTGTTTTCGGCTGAGAAAAAAGCTTCCCACCACTGGTGAAACAGCTGCCGTAAATTTATGGAGTAGAATCAATGTAATATCTCCAGGCACTTAATTCACTGATAGGGACGAGAAACATAGTTATAACTGTTCACAAACGAGGTTAAAAGAGTTCGAGACAAGAGAGTCCAGTAAAGTACTAAATGAAGTGTTGCAGTTTGACATCCTCACACGCATCTATGGCCTGTGTAATTGAGGACCTCCGCATATCAAACTTTCGAAAGATGTAGCATTGAAACATGTTGTAATTAACGTTCAAAATGAAGATAAATTTTGCTTCACATGGTATCTTCTAGCATGTGAAAAAATAGCAAGTCATATCCATACCGTCCCGAGAAATATCGGTCGTAAAATGTTTCCACACATTGTAAACATGAAGGAATATAGTACCCCATGAAAGTTCAGGATATTAGTAATTTTCAAAGGAGAATGCACGTATTTCTATTCATTTATACACCTTGGATGCATAGTGCTAAAATGATTGCACATAAAACTAGCTCCCATTCACTTCTCTAAGGTTGCTGGTCCAAAGCAGAAACATGCAGATCTACTGCTCATCATTGATGGCTATAAGCAGCACTGCTGTTAGATGGAGCACAAGACTCGCCTTATTTTGCCCCAGTTAGGTAAACATCATTGTGTCGAAGATGCTTGAACACATTTTATGCAGTGACATCACTGTAACTCGGTACTGTGACATGTGTGGTCTGTGAGTGGAATCGTCACCCTGAGGGTGTAGCGGAAGGTGAATTACATGTAACGTGTTGTCTGAGTGCCCCTGTTACTGTGGGTCGACAGTCACCAAACACTAAAAACGATACTGACTAGTGAAAAAGTAACTGTTTTGCATAAAAAGTGAATATAAAAATACAGAGTGCCAGTTATATGCACCCACTACCCCTATGCAGGCCATGGATTGTAATGTGGATCATATGTGTACATTACTGCATTCAACCTGTGGTGAAATAGACATAAATTGATCAGTAAGACAAAGGTAATGGCGTTCCTAGTAAGGCATCTTTTAAGAAGAATATATTGCTTTCTGTTATGAAAAACTAACAATGTCCCTAACTGACCCAGAAACCTGTATCTTTGAGTAAAGTTAATTCCATTCGGTGCCAGAAATTCCATTGAAACTACTCTCGTAACTTTTTAGAACGTGGCATAGGCCTAATTATTGGAAAGATGTAATCACCAGATGGCAGGTATCAAAGTGTTATTTCTAGTTGTACTTGAACCGGAACTGCATCTATTATGCGAGTATCGGAATTTTTAATAGACCTCGAATCTAAAGTCTACAAGCATGGGCCTACTCGAAATCTGTTTTGCTGAAATTATTTGTGGTTGTTGAGACATACGTCTATTAACCGTCAATGATTTTCATTGAGTATATGTGTGAAAGATAAACATGAAGTTTGTAAGAAGATACTCTGAATATGAGAATTGGAAACACATATGTATACCACATCTGCAATCCATTTCACGCAAAAGAATCAGCTCCCTAAAGAAGTAACAACGCCAGTAAGCAGTAATAATAATTTGTAGACAGCTAATGTCCACCTACCACAACCCAGAAAGATGCACTGCAATAACTGTGAGCGTAAGGTACTCCATCCTTGTCACTTGAACACATTTTTCGATGTCATAATCCATACCAAAAATTTTCAATGAAGGTTTTGCTCACTCATGCTTTCCAAAAGCCTGCGATTTCAGTCCACAGATTCCGAACCATGTCTCGATTATGATATCTTTCATGCTCAGGATGGCAAAAACTCCGCCTTTGACTGAACGTATCAGTTTCTCACAGTCCATGTTTCGTGTCGTGTCGGCCATTATCACCGAAAAAACAAAATGATTTGAATTTCACCGATTGTCGTCCGCAGTCTGTACGATCGGGCGATGAGATCGTCTATACTGTGATCGCGCACGTAGTGACGTGCTGGTGTGAAACGATCGAGATTCTTCGGCCGACGTCGGTCGTCGGCGGAATCCTCCGGTATCGGTGCCTCTGTGATCACCGCAGTCTTACGCTGCGTTCACCGTGACACCGACACCTGTCGGCAGACATCGTCGCCAGAGGTCGCCCAATAACATCCGACAACGTCGTCCGATCCCTTTCGTCAGATTTTGGCAGAGTCAAGGAGGTTAGGTTATGTTAGAATCTGTTCTATGTATGAAGTAGGATAGATTTTAACGTCTTAAGGTTGGGTGGATACCACGACGCCTCTGTCCTTGGATACGAGTACAGGATAGCGGCTTCTGTTGTTAGAGAAACTCCGAATGCATGTGAGTGAGGTTTCCTCTCTCGGAAAGAACGCGGCTGGTATGTCCTCAGGTATCGGAATAACCAGGCAAGTTATATGAACATATGAGATGACGGGAGAAACGTTCTGTTACATACCCGAGATAAATCGTGGTGACCTTGAAAAGCAACTTGTGAACACTCTGTTTCGCTGTATTTACTTAAATTTGTGCTGACGTACGTCAATTAAAGTTCAATGACTGTCATTCAGCACACGATTGTAGCGTAAGATACTACAGTACTCTAAAGTGGAAATACATACCGTGCATGACATTTCCAAACCACTTCATATTAACAGAATCACTAACCTACTGGCGAACAAAGGCAGTAAGCAATAATAATAATTTGTAGACAACTAATCACAACCGACCATGAAAAAGATCCGGTTCAGTATCAGGTGTAGAAGTATGAAACCGGAATTTCCCTGTAGATGTGGCCCGTGAGACCGCGTCTGCAGTGCCATCTGCTTCCTGTAACGGCTGACGACTCTCGAGTCCGTCGGCCGTCGTAATTTAATATATTATTATTATTATTATTTTGATTGTTGGTGACTTACGTGGTAGGCCTTTATAAAAAGGACATTTCACTCAATTTTGATTTACGGTTAAATGCTTTTGTTAAGTTCTCCTTTTTAACAATATTGATCTTAAATTATTTGTTACGTTAATGAATGTTGGATTCGTGACTTCTGACATTTTCCCGGCGTATTCGTTCTTCTAATAATTTCCGGGTATGCAGCCGGATCCCGTCGACATTCTGCCACGATATTTCGGCCCAGAGACATCCGGCCATCATCAGTTGAGTACAGAACTACTGAAGAGCCCAGTCTTTTTTCTTTATTGTTATTTTTATCACCTAATACAAGGCGGGCTGTCAGCAGCAGAATACGCCGCTCATCAGCCTTGAGTTTGACAATAAGTATTTACATAAAGGAGGCACAGAGAAGACAATCGTAACGGCGGGCAAAAAATGAAGACACTGAAAAACAAAAAACATGGAGCCGTTCACACTGGACGAGAAACATCACGAATACTAGGCGACACGGTGCACATGACACAGATGGCGGCGACGGCATACGTGAAGAGTGGTGACGTGACGGCAATAGAACACTAAACACATCGAAGGCACACACACGAGACACTGATGACGATGATCTCCGGCGCGCGAATGTTCACTGAGCGTGTGCGAGTATGGGGACCTGCCAAGGGAGGGGAGGAGGAAGGGGAGTAGGACAGGGAGAGGGGAGGGCAGATGCCATGGGCAAGGGAGATAGGGGGAGCGGAGGAAAAAAGGGGGGGAGACCGGGGGAAGAGGGGTGGAGGAAGGGGCCGGGGGAAAAGGGAAGAGAAGGGAGGGAGGGTGCCAAGAGGAGAGGACACGGGAAGTGGGGGTGGGGAGGATCAAAGTTGATAGGAGGGGTAGATGGAGGAGAGGAGGACATCATCAGGGAGGGGGAGCTGGCGGAAGCCACCTTGGGAGAGGGTAAGGAGGATGGAGAGATGGAGACCGGGTGGGACGTGGGAATACAGGTGCGGCAGCGGGCGTGGTGGGAGAGGATGGGCGAGAGAAGCAGGTGAGGAGGGTCGAGTTTGCGGGAGGTGTACAGGATCTGTATCCTTTCAAGGAAAAGGAGGAGGTGGGGGAACGAAATGAGGTCGTACGGGATCCACGTGAGGGAGGGGAGACGGATGCGATAGGCGAGGCGAAGAGCATGGCGTTCAAGGATTTGAAGGGATTTATAAAAGGTAGGGGGGGCAGAGATCCGGGCTGGATGGGCGTAGCAGAGGATAGGGCGGATGAGGGATTTATAGGTGTGGAGCATGGTGGAGGGGTCCAGACCCCACATATGGCCCGAAAGGAGCTTGAGGAGACGGAGTCGGGAGTGTGCCTTGGCTTGGATTGTCTGTAGATGGGGGGTCCAGGAGAGGCGACGGTCGAAGGTGACGCCAAGGTACTTGAGGGTGGGAGTGAGGGCTATAGGACGGCCATAGACGGTGAGATAGAAATCAAGGAGGCGAAAGGAAGGGGTGGTTTTGTCTACAATGATCGCCTGGGTTTTGGAGGGATTGACCTTGAGCAACCACTGGTTGCACCAAGCGGTGAACCGGTCAAGATGGGATTGGAGAAGGTGTTGGGAGCGCTCCAGGATGTGGGCAAAGGCAAGGAATGCGGTGTCATCGAAGAGCCCAGGTGCAGTCGCGGTATTTATGCCGAATCTCGCGCATCCGAAATGTACTAGCATCCTACAGCGCATGCGTCACGTGTTGACATGTGCGGCATAGCCGAGTTGTACGTGCTGCCCTCGGTGGCGAAAGTGAAAGATCATCTAGTCATTGAGTATCGAATGATGCTGTCTATTCCGCTGTGACTGTATAATTTTAATAACAGGATTCCAATTTTTATCCAGTTGAAAGACGTTGTCACGATTTATAAGATTATGGGCAAGACGTATTTCCACTGATTCCTTGACTACCGAATCCCAAAATCCGGAAACCGGCCTGATCTCTACCTGAACAAGTTATCAAGAGATTGAGACCACACAATGTAGTACCACCAAGACTCTGCGGTCTTCCCAAGATACACAAGGATGGTGCCCCACTACGATTAATAGTGAGTTTTTCGCTTCCGATAAGTTTTATAAGTTAATATCGCCACGTAATGGCGTCGTTGGCTGCATCGGCCGCTGCGATTGTTGAACTGTAAATTACTCGAATGCAGGTTAATTCAAAGGAAGGCGGACAAGAAATCGGGATCACCTCTTACAAATTAAAAGTTAACAATGATATTAAATCAATATATTACCTGCTGGCCGAGCGGTTCTAGGCGCTTCAGTCTGGAACCGCGCGACCGCTACGGTCGCAGGTTCGAATCCTGCCTCGGGCATGGATGTGTGTGATGTCCTTAGGTTAGTTAGGTTTAAGTAGTTCGAAGTTCTAGGGGACTTGTGACCTCAGATGTTAAGTCCCATAGTGCTTAGAGCCAGTTCGAGGAACAAGCAATGAGGCGTTCATTTGGGAAATACTAGGGCATGCAGCTTATTCTCCAGACTTGGTTCCCTCCGATTATCATATATTTGCCTCACTGGGACATCCTCTCACTGAACAACGCTTCAATTCGTATGACAATGTACGAAAATGGCTCGCAGACTGCTCGAGAAATGTATAAATAGCAATGGAGAGTTTAAGTAAAATATTATTTATCAGTTTCAAACAACAGACGTGTAATTATTGCAACCAAATTCCGGTTTCATAATTCTACACCTGGTAGCTACAAGCATACAGGTATAAGATACGCCACCCTTCTCACATGAACAACTTAATTTTTGAGGTTATAACCTATGCCTACAATTTACAATAAACTTTTTGCCTGTTTTGAGGTTTCGAATACGCCATCGATTCCATAGATTCTCACTCTTTCTTGGAGTAAACTTACCACTCACGCCCCATATTTCGTCTGCGAGAACGGCGGTAAATTTGACCGAAGAAAACAAACTGATGTTAATTTCACCGATTGTCGTCCGAAGTCCGTACGTTCGGGTGATAAGATCGGCTATAGTGTGACCGCGTACCTACTGACGGACTGATTTGAAAAGTCGGTCGTCAGCGGAATCCACCGATATCGGAGCCACTGTGACAGCAGCCTTAGGTGGAGCGGCCGATTTGACCTACGCAGAGAATGTGCTCGACTTAGGCCACAAGAAAGACTTCCAGGGGCCGGCTGAGTATGATGTAAACATACGCATCACGGCGCTGGCCACAGGTTTAGGCTGCTTTATGTACGGATGAAGAGTTCAGTATTCCTTATTTCTTGACCGCTTTGACTATAAGCGCAGAGCAGTGGTAGAGGTACTCGTTTGCGGTGTTTGCTTATCGACTGACTGGTCTATTTTGGTTCATCAACATCTCTCGTAGCAGTTTACGGCTGACGCGGGCTCTCAGTAGTTACATTCTAGTCCACCAATGAACACTGGTAACGCAAATTTAAATGCTAAATGTGCAGTTAGTGTTATCGAAGCGTAGGGGATGTTTTCCATTTCAGTCAGTGCTCTCCAACTCCAGATACCTATAGTTCACTGCAAAAAATTCAGATTTCGAGCCTAAGTGGCTACGAAATGCTTTTAAACTTTTCGCATTAATTATGTGTCTTCTCCGAGAGCTCTTAAGGGAGCAGTTACCTGCACAAATTACATATGCGCAAGTTCCTGTCCTACCGTTATAGAAAGCGAAAACTTATTTAGAATTTCTTCCTTGTGAAAGAAAGCACGAGTGGCCCACAGGGACCATCAGACCGCCGTGATGCGGATAGGAGGGGCGTGGGGTCAGCACCCCGCTCTCCCGGTCGTTATGATGGTATTCTTGACCGAAACCGCTACTATTCGGTCGAGTAGCTCCTCAATTACCATCACGAGGCTGAGTGCACCCCGAAAAATTGCAACAGCGCATTGCGGCCTGACGGTCACCCACCCACTTGCCAACCACGCCCGACAGCGCTGAACTTCGGTGATCCCACGGGAACCGGTGTATCCACTGCGGCAGGGCCGTTGCCTTTGTGAAAGTAAGGTATTCACATAATTTTATGCCAATGATAACTTTATTATTTATTTCTTTTCAGCTTTGCACAGAAGAAAAACTGTAGTTTTGAAGTGTCACTAGGCTGGCGACTAAAACTGAATGTGACATGATCCGCAAAAAGATCTGCTGGTCGAGACTGATGTAAGTGTACGACTTTTGCGATTAACAGTTATACAATGAAAAATTCCCAATCTGATTCCTTAACCGTTAGTATACTGTTGTTCCATGTCCTATATCTCCATACAACAAAAGATACGAAAACGTCGTATATTTTCACAACATGCTATATAAAAAAAATGAAGAGTGGCAAATATTACTTGTAAGCTGCATAATGATTTATGTTACCTGACGTTTGTTTCAGTCAATCAGAGCGCAAAGCAGCTGACAGCACATGAAATGTCACTGTGTAGCCACACATGATTTATTAATGAAGAAAAGATACTCCTAGCACGTGTCCGCCGTGGTAACGGGTATAAAATGTAGTTTCTGTCGCATCCGCCTGGTAGTCGTTCCCCCGCACATCTCAGGCGCTGTGCGGGCAGCTGCCACACCAGGCGTATGAGTGCAAACAGCCTTCGTTAGCGCCGAGGAGCTGCGCTTCCTGGTATGTCCTGCGCCGTTTACCAGGGAGCTACACGTCTCCTCCACACAGTCTCCGGGTGCCAAATTCGCCGTCAGACAGCGTGCCCGTCGCAGCGGAGCACCTTTTTGCTACTGCAGGTCACGTGTCCTCGCAGCGCCACCCGGATATCCATCCACTGCCGACTATCAGGCCACCGCCGAGCCGTGCGAAGGCAGTTACGCCCTACGCCTCAAGTCGGCAGCACCGGCAGTTCCACCTGGTTGCAGCAAAAGTACAGGCCCTGTGCTACGAGTAACAGGATTTTCGTCTCCACTCCGGGAGACCTGGCTCAGTCTGTCCTGGCCTCCACCAGCGGTTAATCAGCTGTCATACGCCGGGCCCAGTTACGTCCCAGCTCTTGACTCCGCCATGTTCTTCGGGCAGGTACATGACAGACAACATCACAAGAGAGATATTTCTGTTGTATGTAGTTGTGTGGATAGTCATCCAAGGGCATAATAACTAAATATTCTTTTAAAAGTGTTTTCAATCACTCCTCAGTAAGAGGACTCTTCACTTTCAATTTGGATTGCAAAATAAACCTCCTCTTGGCAACTCAGTTTTCCTGCACTCCTTCCACAATTAATGACTGAACACTGTGTCTCGTTTGACTCTGAGCTCCACATGACAGTTTAAACATTTGTGTCAGGAGGCAACACGAGCAGAAACACGTAAAAATGAATAGCAATGAATCCTTTTGTGTCCTAGACGGAAAGTACAGTTAACCACACACGGCAATATATTTGTGCTCCACGAATCTTGTGAAAGAAAATCGTAACCAGTTCTCTTTCAGATGTGGTCATTTCGACTCGAAAATGTGCTCGTGAATACAGATACCCCCATCTTCTTTAAAACCATGGTATCATCAAAATACAATACGTGTAAAACACATGCAGTAAAAGAAATTACAGTTATTCCCATGACGTCTTGGTCATAAGTTTCTCCAACTCTCAACTGATTAGCAGATTTTGTAAGCTAGACCTGGGGCTACGCTAATGATCAGTGTAGCCACAACCAAGCTTTCATGTACAGGAGTGGGGACAGTGGCTCTAACACAGTACTCCTTCGTTGTACAGCATGTGTAGAATGTGGTGTCAGCGCCAGACACCAC
Organism: Schistocerca gregaria; assembly: GCF_023897955.1. Lineage (NCBI taxonomy): Eukaryota > Metazoa > Arthropoda > Insecta > Orthoptera > Acrididae > Schistocerca > Schistocerca gregaria. The sequence goes on from NC_064927.1 coordinate 78,195,173, forward strand.
ACTTGCTAGGTGGTAGCCTTCAAATTGGCAGCGGTCCGTTAGAATACGTCAGACCCGCGTGTCGCCACTATTAGTGATTGCAGACCGAGCGCCGCCACACGGCAGGTCTAGTCTAGAGAGACTCCCCAGCACTCGCCCCAGTTGTACAGCTTACTCAGCTAGCGTTGGTTCACTGTCTACATACGCTCTGATTTGCAGAGACGACAGTTTAGCATAGCCTTCAGCTACGTCACTTGCTACGACCTAGCAAGGGGCATATTCAATTACAACAAAAACTATCTTCAAGAATGTATTCTGAACAGATAATATTGTGAATCATGTACCGTCAAGAGCGACGTTCATCATTAATGGATTAAAGTTAAGTATCAAACTAATTATGTCCGCTTTCTGAATTCTCATTCCTTGTCATGTTCCGGACCTCACGTCAGTATAGTTCTTCCCTCCTCACGCCAGCCTGCGTGAGCTAAAACGAGTGCATTTCGGCCTCCACTCGTAACACGGTGTTGGCTGTTCTGCTAACACAAAATAGAATAATTTATTTTCCTCTTGTTTCTTAAGTTAAAAAATGGACGTAACTGAAATTACTCTTACCGTATTAAGATCAAACCTTTCACTTTACTCGGCGGGAAATGATGTGTCGCTAAATGTTTGGAAATAAGAACTGAAATACACACTCCAAACACAAAAATTGTTTTTTCAATGTTGCTAGGTCTGTTCCTATGGACGCTGTTGGTTAGAAGTTCCTTAGTTCTACATTATGTTATAGCTGCTTTTCATTCGTTCTCTGTAAAAATGAGCTTCTTGTTTCAAACAATAGCCACCTTTCCAATGTAATTAGAACAACAATACATACGAAATTTAGCGTCCTGTTTATCTTACTAGAGAATGTATCGTGAGTACAGCTGGATATCTGACTATGAAGTAGTGTATAGAACCGTGCAGTTAACAAATGGCTCGAATATGTGCATATATATCTATGATGAGACCACTTAGATATTCAGAAAACAATTTTTGTCGTGAAAATACATTTTCTCCAAATTCACGTAACTCTGATACGGGGTAAGGATTACATGTGAGCATTCTGCACATCGCCAGTACAGACAACTCCCGGTCCAAAGTGCCGTGGATGTACAGGCGTTTCACAGAACCTTAATAATTTGCGTTCGATATCTGGGATCTTCTTGTCTTAGAATTTGAAAATATAAATGGTAGGGAATTTCGCTCGATAGCAATAAGTGTCACAGCTCAGTTGCAACTTTTTTGTTTTTGGCAAAGAAGGGATAGCCAGCGTTATTTTCTTGTATTTGTATTGCACTTTATTGAATTGCCGAGTCTGCACTTTAACAAATTGTGTTGTGTTAACACACCAATATGCTTCGTACTGCACCAAAGCGAAACTGTCCCCAAAAAACCACGAATTAGCGTATATATGAAATATTTTTAGGGATGAAATTCTTCACTTTTGCTTTCTTGTGCATCATGTTTATTCGCCGTTCGTTCTTAGAGATACTGAAATATTAATTACATATTACCTTTCTCTGCTTCATGGCTACTAATACTAAAGTGTAGTATTATGACTACTTTAAAACAGGATCAAAGGTTTGAAGACTTGCAGAATCCGTAGGTAGACTGTCATACATAAATCTTTATGCAAGTTAAAACTTTCGATATTTTTCACCACCTTATGTGAGTATTGCTAGTATGATACTATATTTAGATATTTCTGACATTCATCAGCACCAACTTTCCTTCCTTTGTCGAATTTAGATTTCCATCCATAGCACCACTACTGTTACCAACAACTACATGTGCAGAAAATAGGTCATGTAAAATGGCTGTGAGCACTATGGGACTTAACTTCTAAGGTCATCCGTCCCCTAGAGCTTAGAACTACTTAGACCTAACTAACCTGAGGACATCACACACATCCATGCCCGAGGCAGGATTCGAACCTGCGACCGTAGCGGTCGCGCGATTCCACACTGTAGCGCCTAGAGCCGCTCGGCCTCCCCGGCCGGCGGTCATATAAAAGAAGTATTACAGTTTCAGTGTTAGCACAAAATGTAAACAAACAGATGTATACTGGAGTCATGACAGTTGATGATATACCTAGTCTTTTTAAAAATCTATTTAGCTTTCGGGATTACCGTATATGCATTTCCTGTTCTATGCATGTACTGTGTATAAAGCAGAAGAAATACTTTAACAGCGCATCTCCTGTTCAACAGTGCTTGTAGCTGTAACTGAACTGTGACATAAGACATTATGCAGGAATTACAGATACTCGGAAAGGGTCGCGTGTTGTAGCACTAAGAACTGTAAGGCCACGTCTACATCTACAAAAACACTCCAAAAAACACCGCACGGTGGCTGGCATTGGGTACCTCGTACCACTGCCAGTCAACCTTTCTCCTGTTCCACCTGGAAATCGAGCAAGGTAAAAAGAAATATCTATACACTGAGGTGATATCCTAATATTTTAGTCGGACCTCTTTTCGCCCGGCGAAGTGCAGCAATTCGACGTATCATGGTTCAACAAGTCGTCGGAAGTCCCCAGCAGAAATGCTTCCTCTATAGGCGTCCATAATTGTGGAAGTGTTGCCGACGCAGGATTTGGTGCACGAACTGACCTCTCGATTGTGTTCCATTCGCTAGCACTGTCCAGCAGGTTCTTTAAACCAATCGCTAACAACTGTGGCCAGATGACATCGCACATTGTCATCCATGAAAATTCCCTCGTTGTTTGGGAACATGAAGTCCATGAATGGCTGCAAATGGCCTCTAAGTAGTCCATTGCAAGTTAACACAGCCGATACCGCTGTGGAGCGACCACCAGCTTGCACAGGGCCTTGTCGACACTTGAGTCCCTGGAATCGCGGGGTCTGCGACAGTCGTCTAGGGTCACGAGCCCACGTGAGGCGCTGCAGGCGGCGTCGTGCCACTGGCAAAGGCACTCACGCCGGTAGTCTGCTGCCTTAGCCCATCAACGTCAGATTTCGCCGCGCTATCCTAACGGAGACGTTCGCCGTACGACCTACATTTATTTCTGCGGTTCTTTCAGGTAGTGTTGCTTGTCTATTAGCACTGACAACTGTACACAAACATCGCTGCACTCGTTAAATGAACGCCTTCGGCCACTGCATAGTCCGTGGCGATTTGCTATTGTTGTTGCGGTCTTCAGTCCTGAGATGCAGCTCTCCATGCTACTCTATCCTGTGCAAGCTCCTTCATCTCCCACTACCTACTACAGCCTATATCCTTCTGAATCTGCTTAGTGTATCCATCTCTTGGTCTCCCTCTACGATTTATACCCTCCACGCTGCCCTCCAATGCTAAATTTGAGATTTTTATTTCCTCTCCATGGATTTTAATACCTACTCCGAACTTTTTTTTGTTTCATTTACTGCTAGCTCAATATACAGATTGAATAGCATCGGGGAGAGGCTACAATTCTGTCTCACTCCCTTCCCAACCACTGCTTCCCTTTCATGCCCCTCGACTCTTATAACTGCCGTCTGGTTTCTGTACAAATTGTAAATAGCCTTTCGATCCCTGTACTTTACCCCTGCCACCATTAAAATTTGAAAGAGAGTATTCCAGTCAACATTGTGAAAAGCTTTCTCTAAGTCTATAAATGCTGGAAACGTAGGTTTGCCTTTCCTTAATATTTCTTCTAAGATAAGTCGTAGGGTCAGTATTGCCTCACTTGTTCCAACATTTCTACGGAATCCAAACTGATCTTCCCCGAGATCCGCTTCTACAAGTTTTTCCATTCGTCTGTAAAGAATTCGCGTTAGTATTTTGCAGCTGTGACTTATTAAACTGGTAGTTCGGTAATTTTCACATCTGTCAACACCTGCTTTCTTTGTGATTGGAATTATTATATTCTTCTTGAAGTCTGACGGTATTTTGCCTGTCTCATACATCTTTCTCACCAGATGGTAGAGTTTAGTCAGGACTGGCTCTCCCAAGGCCGTCTATAGTTCTAATGGAATGTTGTCTACTCCCGGGGCCTTGTTTCGACTCAGGTCTTTCAGTGCTCTGTCAAACTCTTCACGCAGTATCGTATCTCCCATTTCATCTTCATCTACATCCTCTTCCATTTCCATAGTATTGTCCTCAAGTACATCGCCCTTGTACAGACCCTCTATATACTCCTTCCACATTTCTGCTTTCCCTCCTTTGCTTAGAACTGGGTTTCCATCTGAGTTCTTGATATTCATACAAGTGGCTCTCTTTTCTCCAAAGGTCTCTCTAATTTTCCAGTAGGCAGTATCTTTCTTACCCCTAGTAAGCCTCTACATCCTAACATTTGTCCTCTACCCATGCCTGCTTAGTCATTTTGCACTTCCTGTCGATCTCATTTTTGAGACGTTTGTATTCCTTTTTGCCTGCTTCATTTACTGCATTTTTATATTTTCTCCTTTCATCAATTAAATTCAATATTTCTTCTGTTACCAAAGGATTTCTACTAGCCCTCGTCTTTTTACCTACTTGATCCTCTGCTGCCTTCACTACTTCATCCCTCAGAGCTACCCATTCTTCTTCTACTGTATTTCTTTCCCCCATTCCATTAATGGCTGAAATTCAGTATTATCACCACCATCTTGATTCTGTGAATCTCAGAATATTGAATTCCCTAAAGCTTTCTGATATGGAATGGCCCATTCATCTCGCTCCAACTACTATTCCGCATTCAGAGTCTTTCCATCCGCGTGGTGCGTTTAAAGTCACGGTGGAAACCTTTTCACATGAATCATTTGAGTACAAATGATAGCTCCATCAATGCACTGCCCTCTTATACATTGCGCATTACTGCTATCTGCATGTGTCCATTCGCTATCCCATCACTTTCGTTACCTCAGTGTCTGCTTACAAACGAGCCTTGATTTCTCTGTCTCTGTGGTTCGTACGTTGGTGGCAGCAGAATCAGTCAGAATTCAGTTACAAATGTCGCGTATCTAAATTTTCTCATTAGTGTTTTACTAAAATAATGTGATCTTTTCTTCAGGGATTCCTCTTTGAGTTCACGGAGCATTTGCATAATACTCAGGTGTTGATTGAACTAATGTAGCACCTTAGGCTTTGAATTGCTTCGATGGCTTTCTGTATTCTGACCTGTTGGAAATCCCAAACACTCGAACAGAACTCAAGTATAGGTCACACATGTGGTACATGCATTAGCATTTGTAGATGAGCAACAATTTCCTAAAATTCTCTGAACACAAGAACGTCAACCATTCGCCTGCTGTGCCATCGAACTTACGTGCACATTCTGTTTCATATCGCTCTGCGATATTGCACTTGAACGTGCGGCTCTATGTGGCTCTTTGAATAGCACTTCGGTGTGTGGCTTTACATGACTGGGGGCCCAGCAGCAAACTGTCCGACCATGGAAGGAGGCTCTCACTGGTGTGATGTTTGTTTAAATAATAAAGGCATAACTGTTCCTATCCTCTCCCAAGATTTAAGATTAGGATAAGGCAGCTTTAGATTTGGGGTGACAACTGTTTAAACTGAAGTTTCAAAAGGGGGGGGGGGATGTTTACCGCAAGTGGACTGAAATTTAGGGGAAATGAACTGTAACGTCATAGAGAAACCAATGATCTTTGAATTTCTGGCCATTTTATACTTAAAACAATATTCTAAATTTAGAACATATGAAGTCTGACAACCATGCAGAGAGCATCAACATGCCAGGGTCAACCATCTAGGATTGTCATCTTGAACTCTGACATGATAGGATGGTACCAGTCAGACATCTTGGATCAGTATCTCAAATTCTGATGTCAAAGTACTGCACCGGTATCCCTGGTCTACCAGTTTGAATTCTGACATGATAGGGCAGCGCCAAAACCCTAGGTCAGCCAACTTGCATCGCCATCTTGAATTCAGATGTCATAGGACTGCACCTGTATACCAGGTTAATCATTTTGGATCGTCATATTTAATTAAGACGTCAAAGGTTTCACTACTATCAACAAGGACAACTGTCTTCACTGTTTTCAGTTTCATGCCAACAAAACAATGCTCCGTCTTGGATCTTTCAGTTTCCCTCTATTTTATTCTTATGATAACTGCTCTGCTACCTCATTGATGTCATAGATGACGGGATAACACTGTCTGTTTTGAATTTCCCGCCATTTTACACTCAGGGCAACTGGCCTGGAACAGAGGGCTGATGGACTTCTGGCATTGTTGTATGATATCATCGATGACGTGATAGGGGTAAGGCAATGGAGAAAATCCGGCAGAAATCCAGACTGCACTAGAACGCCATCCACAGCTATACTACTCATGGAAACCATGTCGTACACGTGCACAAGACTTAAATTGACTCACTGCCTGCTGAGACACCTAAACAGACGGATGGATGTGACTGAATGGTCTCTGGCTCAAGTTGAAGCAGATAGTGAAGGCGAAAGTCGTAGCACTGCTCACTGGAATTCTGTAATGGAGGTTTCTGATGCCATAATGTTTATCACATTTGTTTCTGATAGTTTCTGCAGTGCTAATCCAGAAACAAATCTTTCTGGACAGGAAATTACCAGGAGTTTTATACGCGATTATTTCAGGCAAATTTATCGACATTTACTAGGTACGCACAATAGGGGATTTGCCGAACGGCTGGTCACTATATTAATATAATTATCTGCGTTGTGATGTTTATGTATACAAAACTTATGCTATTCCGTAATTCTTAACTCATCTCAATTAAATTTTTCGTACCGTTTGTGTAATATTTTGCAGATCAAATTGTATGCAACTGCCGAGCTCGAAACTAACATTTCCCCCACTCAGCCCATGTTCTTACTTTTACAGCCAAGCAGTACCTCAGAAAGCATATTTTTCCACGTAGTAATAACTTCGGTGGAAGCTATCGAATTATCACATTAAGTTCGTCCTTTCTCACACTGTCCAAAATGACGTCCATGCAATATGAAACCCCGACCAGTGGATGCACAGTCCTCACCTGTGTCTCGGGTATTAGGGAACACCTCACGCACGAAGGCCACATTGCTGGCAATTTCAGTGGCAATTTATGACCCGCAATTGGCCGCCCTCTTAAGCCTCGGCACACACGATGCTGTATAGAGAAATTTCTGCTAGTATTTCGAACGACACCCTTCTTTTTAAGTTCTGCTATGTAAAATGAACAACAGTGCTTAGCAGTAATCGCACGTGATCTGCGTGTGTGGACGATTACCCATAAAAACTGGAAGTTGTAGTTTATCAAACATGTTTTGGATTATGCTTGTTGGGAACTATTGTCTATCCACCAAAGAAGTGTTCAGACCTAAATTACCCACATTTGTTGAAAAATAAACTGAAAGTAACTGTATTTTGGAGCTGTCTCTGATCAGTTCATTACTTATATTTCAGAAAATTTCATTATTCTACGTCATTTTCCCTCTCTCACTGTTTGCAATGTTACAGATAGTTTCTATGCGGTTGGCGGTGAAAATTTTGTTGCTGAAAACATGTATTGTTTGCTCAGAGGTGTTGTTAGGACTTTACAACACAATTTGCAGTGTGATTTAGGATTATCATCATCCAAGTTCCTTTATAGGATGCAAAATCTTATTTACTTGGAATGATAATTTGTTTCTATTTATAATCCATGGTTGAGGAGCATTTAATACACTTGCACTGTTATTCTTTTCGAAATAACAGTATTCATAGGTGTCGGTGACTATGATACAAAAAAATGGTTCAAATGGCTCTGAGCACTATGGGACTTAACATCTATGGTCATCAGTCCCCTAGAACTTAGAACCACTTAAACCTAACTAACCTAAGGACAACACAGAACACCCAGCCATCACGAGGCAGAGAAAATCCCTGACCCCGCCGGGAATCGAACCCGGGAACCCGGGCGCGGGAAGCGAGAACGCTACCGCACGACCACGTGATGTGAGCAACTATGATGCGAAACAAATTGTATTTTTCATGTTCACCTGATACGATTCCATTCTGTATTTCGCACTTACATCTTTAAGTTCAAATATGGCTCTGAGCACTATGCGACTTAACATTTGAGCTCATCAGTCGCCTAGAACTTAGAACTAATTAAACCTAACTAACCTAAGGACATCACACACATCCATGCCAGAGGCAGGACTCGAGCCTGCCACTGCAGCGGTCGCTCGGTTGCAGACCATCTTTAAGTTCTCGATTAATTTTTAATTTATTAATCATGTATTTTAACTGCAAGTATTTAAGCAAGAGCTTTGAAATCTCGATATGAGTATACAAATGTTACTAATAGCATTTCTCTTGCTCCATGTGCACACATTAGAGGTGGAAGAATTACAACATGTGAAATGGGAAGGATCTAAACTATGGGGCTAGAATAGATATACCAATGAGGGTTAAATTGTAATCTAATCTTAATTTTTTTAAAGAAATAATCATATTTGCCACCTGGAGAAGAGTATATTGCGACTGTTAGTGTGTATCCCCGAATTACACGTCCTACAGCATAGGCTATCTAAATGGTGACCACTGTCTGAGATTACCTTTCTTTTTACACATGGAGTATCCATGTTTCAAACTAGGAATGTCCATGTTTTTATACAGGGAGTACCCACGTTTTTATATAGGGATTCCCCACATCTTTATACAGGCAGTACTCACGTGCGACGCAAACCTGTAGGTGTGCAGGAACCAAGACAAGGGAGGCAGGGCAGGCTGAGGGCCGCAGCTCGGAGTTTTTGGCAGGATGTGTGTCAGTCTCAGTGGAACTAGACGAGACAGGAGCAAGCTCGGAACGAAGTCAGAGATGTTACAGTGTAAAGTCAGGCGCCGGGAAGCCAGTCGGTACCATTACAGCAGAGAGGGTTGTGAAGAAGACGTCAGCCAATTGCACGCTGTCCTGCCCCTCTCCAGGACGACAAAGCAACAGCAGCGGTCCTCTTTGTGAAGAGGGCGTAAGCGCCGCGCCGAATGATCACGGCCCATTTCTGCAGCAGCATCAACAATAGGCATTTCGCCAGCCGCGGTGGTCGAGCGGTTTTAGGCGCTTCAGACTGGAACCACGTGACTGCTACAGTCGCAGGTTGAAATCCTGCCTGGGGCATGGATGTGTGTGATGTCCTTAGGTTAGCTAGGTTAAAGTAGTTCTAAGTTGTAGGGGACTGATGACCTCCGATGTTGTCCCATAGGCTCAGAGCCTTATTTTTCGTTTTTTAATAGGCGCTTCAACACCAGGGGCTTAGGAATTGTATATGCTGAGGAGAATTCTTATTTGCATGTCTCCCTCAGGCTCGACACTTCTGTGTTATAGCCAGAATTAAGTATTGTCATTGTTAATTTTTACACTCCTGGAAATGGAAAAAAGAACACATTGACACCGGTGTGTCAGACCCACCATACTTGCTCCGGATACTGTGAGAGGGCTGTACAAGCAATGATCACACGCACGGCACAGCGGACACACCAGGAACCGCGGTGCTGGCCGTCGAATGGCGCTAGCTGCGCAGCATTTGTGCACCTCCGCCGTCAGTGTCACCCAGTTTGCCGTGGCATACGGAGCTCCATCGCAGTCTTTAACACTGGTAGCATGCCCCGACAGCGTGGACGTGAGCCGTACGTGCAGTTGACGGACTTTGAGCGAGGGCGTATAGTGGGCGTGCGGGAGGCCGGGTGGACGTACCGCCGAATTGCTCAACACGTGGGGCGTGAGGTCTCCACAGTATCTCGATGTTGTCGCCAATGGTCGGCGGAAGGTGCACGTGCCCGTCGACCTGGGACCGGACCGCAGCGACGCACGGATGCACGCCAAGACCATAGGATCCTACGCAGTGCCGTAGGGGACCGCACCGCCACTTCCCAGCAAATTAGGGACACTGTTGCTCCTGGGGTATCGGCGAGGACTATTCGCAACCGTCTCCATGAAGCTGGGCTACGGTCCCGCACACCGTTAGGCCGTCTTCCACTCACGCCCCAACATCGTGCAGCCCGCCTCCAGTGGTGTCGCGACAGGCGTGAATGGAGGGACGAATGGAGACGTGTCGTCTTCAGCGATGAGAGTCGCTTCTGCCTTGGTGCCAATGATGGTCGTATGCGTGTTTGGCGCCGTGCAGGTGAGCGCCACAATCAGGACTGCATACGACCGAGGCACACAGGCCAACACCCGACATCATGGTGTGGGGAGCGATCTCCTACACTGGCCGTACACCTCTGGTGATCGTCGAGGGGACACTGAATAGTGCACGGTACATCCAAACCGTCATCGAACCCATCGTTCTACCATTCCTAGACCAGCAAGGGAACTTGCTGTTCCAACAGGACAATGCACGTCCGCATGTATCCCGTGCCACCCAACGTGCTCTAGAAGGTGTAAGTCAACTACCCTGGCCAGCAAGATCTCCGGATCTGTCCCCCATTGAGCATGTTTGGGACTGGATGAAGCGTCGTCTCACGCGGTCTGCACGTCCAGCACGAACGCTGGTCCAACTGAGGCGCCAGGTGGAAATGGCATGGCAAGCCGTTCCACAGGACTACATCCAGTATCTCTACGATCGTCTCCATGGGAGAATAGCAGCCTGTATTGCTGCGAAAGGTGGATATACACTGTACTAGTGCCGATATTGTGCATGCTCTGTTACCTGTGTCTATGTGCCTGTGGTTCTGTCAGTTTGATCATGTGATGTATCTGACCCCAGGAATGTGTCAATAAAGTTTCCCCTTCCTGGGACGATGAATTCACGGTGTTCTTATTTCAATTTCCAGGAGTGTAATAAACCTCATTAATACGCCAGAATGAGATTTTACCCCTGCAGCGAAGTGTGCGCTGACATGAGACTTCCTGGCAGATTAAAACTGTCTGCCGGACCGGGACTAGAACTCGGGACCTTTGCCTTTCGCGGGCAAGTGCTCTACCATCTGAACTACCCAAGCATGACTCACGACCCATTTCACAGGTACTGGCAGAAGTAAAGCTGTGAGGACGGGTCGTGAGTCGTGCTTGGGTAGCTCAGTTGGTAAAGCACTTGCCCGCGAAAGGCAAAGGTCCCGAGTTCAAGTCTCGGTCCGGCAGACAGTTTTAATCTGCCAGGCAGTCTCATTAATACGATTTGCTTGAATTGTTTGTCCAGTGATTCGAGAAAGCAATTTTGCTAGACACTCCTTATTCGACGACTAGGCAGGATCCAACAATAACGGTTTGGCTATTCAGCGCATCAGGCTGTTGTGCTGCACAGAGCTGAGGACAAACTCAAACTGAAGCCTTGTCGGGTACAGCATCGACAAACTGATTACATAAGCCTATTCACGTGTTGTTCTCGTGATTTGTGCCTCTCTCCTTAAGGTAAACGCTCAGATAAGCGACGAGCTGATATGCGCCACCCGGTTAGATCACACGTGGAGAAAGTGCCGGACGCAGTGTATATAAGCAGCAGAGTAGGTTGTGTGTGTCTGCCGACACTACGACTCCAGCAGCTGAGGGAACGGGACCCTCTGCCTGACGTCACTCCTGCCTCACTCTCGGGGTAAGTTCAGTCTCTCGGTTTCTTGATGTCGTGAGGGGCGCCTGTCTGTCGATATGTCCTCCTTCTACTTTAAATTCGAGTAAATCTGTATGGGGCAGCTGAGCAATTTTCAAAGTAACACAGTGCGAGGGCGCAAAATAAACAATAGTTTCCACCTGACGGGTGCATGATTCGTTTCTCTTTCCAAAACTGAAAAGAACTTGTCCAGAAAATATCTGCACAATTTCCTGTGCAGAAGCAACACTGGCTGTAGTAGTCAGTGTTTTATTGAGTGTAGATCAGTGATGATGAGACTGAATATTTTTGGTGTAAAGAACATGGTTGCTGTGAAGAGGTATCATTTGTTGGACTTAATTCCATACTACCGTAAATAATGTGTTGACCTTCAATAAAAAGACTACACATTGATCTTGCCAAGCCGGCCTTGGTGGCCGAGCGGTTCTAGGCGCTACAGTCTGGAGCCGCGCGACCGCTACGGTCGCAGGCTCGAATCCTGCCTCGGGCATGGATGTGTGTGATGTCCTTAGGTTAGTTAGGTGTAAGTAGTTCTAAGTTCTAGGTGACTGATGACCCCAGATGTTAAGTCCCATAGTGCTCAGAGCCATTTGAACCATTTTTTTGATCTTGCCAAAAAAATTCAAACATCTTTGGAACAAAAGTCAGCCCACAATATACACCTCAAGACAACCTTTTGGTTGAGTGATAGAGCCCCTATTAAGTTCCTCTCTTGTCTCAGTCCAGAATTACAATCCAGCACATCTACCGCACATTAAATTTATTTTCATAGCTGACCTGAGTGTCCGAGCGGTTCTAGGCGCTACAGTCTGGAACCGCGCGACCACTACAGTCGCAGGTTCCGATGTGTGTGATGTCCGTAGGTTAGTTTAAGTAGGTCTGCGTTCTAGGGGACTGAGGACCTCAGAAGTTATGTCCCATAGTGCTCAGAGCCATCTGAATCTTTTTTTTTATTTTCATAAGAGAAAATTATCCTGCCACAGTCTTCTGTCATCCAATCTTTACGTGTGTTTACAAACTAAATTCGGTCTGCGACGTGTTTCCTAGGCGGCATAAATTTCTTCTTGCATCGATTCCTGACAGTCATTTGTCGAAGTCGAGATGCGAAATAATTTTCTTAATGTCTTCTTCAATGATGGATGAACTGTAAGGAACAGATTTTGCTTTTTCCCTTCGCTGGCATTTTTATTGACCTGCACATTTGGGGGGCTTGCATTTGTCTTACAACTATATTCTGTGTCACAAGCTTAATAATATTCCAGTACCTCTCTGCTATTTTAAAAGGCTTCCCACTCTTTTCTTGTAAATAAAACGTTTGTTTGCAGTTATCGTACTTGAAGCTTGTGGATTTCTTTAGCGAGTAACATCATTTCTTGCTTCCTCAGGAAAATGTATTTCTTCCTTCCCGTTGCCTAAAACGAAAGTTTTAGATTAAATATTCAGCAGGAATCTTTTATGGATATCGAAAATCATAGTAACACCGTAAAAATGGCGTTCAACAACAGTGAGCTCACAAATATAAGACAGGAAATTCTATGACTTGTTTTGACTCTAGACAGGAGGGAAAATACTTTTTCACAGATAATCAACTAAAAGGAGGCATAAAATATCAAGGGGGGAACATCTTATCCACATAGTGGCATAACATGTTGTTGTTGTGGTCTTCAGTCCTGAGACTAATTTGATGCAGCTCTTCATGCTACTCTATCCTGTGCAAGCTTCTTCATCTCCCAGTACCTGCTGCAACCTACATCCTTCTGAATCTGCTTAGTGTACTCATCTCTTGGTCTCCCTCTACGATTTTTACCCTCCACGCTGGCCTCCAATACTAAACTGGCGATCCCTCGATACCTCAGAACATGCCCTACCAACCGATCCCTTCTTCTAGTCAAGTTGTGCCACAAACATCTCTTCTCCCCAATCCTATTCAATACTTTCTCATTAGTTATGTGATATACCCATCTAATCTTCAGCATTCTTCTGTAGCACCACATTTCGAAAGCTTCTATTGTCTTCTTGTCCAAACTATTTATCGTCCATGTTTCACTTCCATACATGGCTACACTCCATACTAATACTTTGAGAAACGGCTTCCTGTCACTTAAACCTATACTAGATGTTAACAAATTTCTCTTCTTCAGAAATGCTTTCCTTGCCATTGCCAGCTTACATTTTATATCCTCTCTACTTCGACCATCATCAGTTATTTTGCTCCCCAATTAGCAAAACTCCTTTACTAGTTTAAGTGTCTCATTTCCTAATGTAATTCCCTCAGCATCACCCGACTTAATTCGACTACATTCCATTATCCTCGTTTTGCTTTTGTTGTTTTCATCTTATATCCTCCTTTCAAGTCACTACCCATGGCATAACATAATAGTAACATTTGTCAGAGGTGTCAGAGGCACTCTTTTCAAACTGTTCAAGAATTTATAAATTTCAACAGCCTGTCGACAAGATATTGCAGTCGTGTTGAGTTCACTGTAGATCTATGTTTAAATCGGGAAAATAAAATTCTCCTTATGAAAATATTATTTTAAATCAGTTCATAAATGGTTTTGATTGATGTAGAATTCTAAACATATTAACACTGGAGCAAAACATTGAATGAACTGAAGAGAAACGAGAAAATATTGCGTTTCAGCTAAGTGTGGATATTGGTCTAGACCGCATAGCAAGGAATATGGTAGATATTAGGCAGCTAATAGGTAAACTTCCTTGATTTAAAATTTAACGTCGATAGTCTTTCAGTGAAAGATTTTCCTTCTCTTAGACACCAGATCCATTTGGATTCTTGTCGTCCGGGATTGCAAACACAGAACAAATTGCCACAAACGCTCTGCCTCAGTTACGTAGAGACGAAAATCTAGGTGCGGTTCTGTGTTCTGCAACTTAGCGCACGTTGTTTGAACTGCAATTGATTCGAAGAAAGCTCAGTCTACGCAGCTGTGGAAAGTATGAGTGAGTGGTGTAGAGTGGCTGCACGGGACGGGCGGATTCACGTTAAATAAAATGGTTAAAGCTTGGGGAAAGAAAATACACAGTGCTGCTGCCTGCTGAGAACTGGCCTCACCAATTCTGCTATACAACAGAACTGTTGTCAGTGAGTTTGACGGAGGAAGACTTTTTGGCAAAATCTCTTTTGGTTTTCAGTCATGTCTTGTAGGCCCTGAGGTTGATTTACATGGTACCATTTACCTGACATAAACGTTGAGTAATAATTGTTTTACGATATCAGTGTTTGAGAAAAACGTCCTTTGTTGTTCACTGATGTTTCTCTCGGTTTTATCTATGAGTCATTAATTCCGACATAGTGTTCAGTCGGGAAAAGTGGCCTTTACTTGAATCGTCCCCTTAGAAAAATTATACACGACTGTGCTTAAACTGACACACAATATTTTTTTGCGCAACGCAATCTGACTTTCAGTAATCCCTACAAGAGAATGGCCCTGAATAACATTAATCTATATGTTTCACAAATCACTTACCTCACAAAAATCTTCGTTACTCGAACTACTGCAATACAGCTTGCGCCACTACTGCCAGCTAAATAAAAGATTCAAACTACTGAAGTCACTAACTACTGATAGGCACAGTTAGCAAATGAAAGATTTTATTCAAAACTCCGCTATCTCTCTCCCCACGTCCACCACCGCTGGAGGCTCACCTCCAACTGCGCAACGCTACACGCTGTTCACACCCAGCTGCCGCTGCCCAACACTACAATGGCAGACAACAATGCAAACCAGCCACAGACTGCACACAGCACAGCCAGTGATTTTCATACAGAGCGCTACGTGGCGGCGGCGTTACCAATAAAAAAACCTAAACAGCCTACTTACATACTAATATTCATAGAGAAAAGTAATAAAGCTGATGACCCCAGTAAGAGTTACATACACGTATCACACATGATACTACAGATCAGACTGTCATGAAAACCCTTTTATATACAAACCTGTTATCCGCCACTATATTCATTTGTGACGACTTTGAACTAATTAAATTAAATGACATACAGCCTTCTCAGTTATACTTAGCCTATTATAAAAATCCCGTTCGAAAACGGTCTGGTGGAGCCATTTGGTATTGTTTCTGAGACTAGGGCATCAGGACGTCTAGAAAATATGCTCGGAAATCAAAACAAGAAACATCGGATCCTGTTGCGATGGCAGTGGCCACAGGACTCTCTTTAGATATGGAAAAGTGGACACTGTGCTAGTCTTCAGAACAATGCATATGAATCCCATAAAATTATTTTCTTTTGCACTTAAAAATTTTTCCTGCGATACCTAATGATACGTAGATTCAAATGGCATGCTTCTGTCATTATAGGTGCTTTAGTGAAAATTTAGTTTCACTTAGAGTGGCCACTTTACCCCACCTTACTCTAACAGCTGAGTGAAAACACGACTTAATACGTCACCGTTGCGCAAAGAAGCTTTACAAAGTTTCATGTTTTTGTGTCACGTGTTTGTATGCAGGCCCGTCGCATGTGCGACTTTCCGTGTATAGAGGCAGCACCTCTTATGGTAAACATAATCCTGGTTGGCTCTGAGCACTATGAGACTTAACTTATGAGGTCAACAGTCGCCTAGAACTTAGAACTACGTAAACCTAACTAACCTAAGGACTTCCCACACATCCGAGGCAGGATTCGAACCTGCGACCGTAGCGGTCACTAGGGCCCAGACTGAAGCGCCTAGAACCGCTTGGGCACACCGGTCGGCAAGTATAATCCCAGATGGAAGCATAGCTTCTACAAGCAAAGAAACAAAATAATAACTTCTTAAAATTTCTCAGTACTGCATTTCAGTCCCATTAAGAAAATGCTGCCTGTTCAAATGAGAAATTGGTATAAAAGCTGCTATTCACGTACCAGAAGTACATTAATTCTTACAGAATGCATATGTGATGGAGCCCTCTGTAACTCTGTGCAGCACAGCATTAAACATAAAAATCCCCGTGCTATCGGTGAGGTGTTGTTACTTCCAATACACTCATATACATTGCAACACTCGAACAAAGATCCGCTTCGTGCATCACAGGAATTTTTCTCGCGATAAGGCCTCACTGCTCATTGGACTTTGCGTGAGATAGCGAAGAAGAAAATTGTCGACGTATGCCAGGGCCGTTAACTAGAGATCAGGTATGTCTATGATCTAGCACTAAGATTGGTTGAAGTCTGTTCCATTACTATTTCTACAGTGCTCCAAATTAGCCACCAGGATAATGAGTGTGAAACACTATAAAAGATGAAAGCAATGTTTATACAGTTTCAATAAAGGCACATACATTTTTATGTTGGCATTTTTGAGTGCACTACATCACAGCGGCAGTCACAGACAAGGATCAAATGGTTCACGCGCTTCCATTTTTAACATGCATCTTGCAGTATGTATGAAGGAGTTTCTGATTACGAACTTACTGCGCTGGTAACCTCATTCATTTAATGGAGGTTGGGAATTGGCAGAGATTCGTCGTAATAATGGTAGTGCCTTACAGCAAAGTAAATTAATTATGATTTGTCGCTTCTATATGTATTAAAGAATAAAAATTTATTTTGCAATAAGTGAGTGATGTAGGGCACATAAAGTGTCGTCCTGGCTCTGACAGCTTAAAATCTATACGAAGAGAATTCATTATAGCTGGTAACACTAAAAATTCCCATAAGAAGGAAAGCATTAAGTCGCATTACAGGTTGATCCGCAATATAGAACATTGTAGATGCTAGGTAAACACAGACAATGAATGGTAACGTGACATGACTGAGAAACTTGGAAATGCCAACGTCTGATGCAAGAAGTTGGCATAGGAATCTTCTGCAGTTAAAATATTGCGATATCAGTGACTTAGTTGCCAGTTCGGGAGCGCATGCAATGACGTGTTCCTCTTCTTCAGTAGCTGGCAGCTGATCTTCAGTCTTCACGTTTTCCTACCTTCTTCTTCATTTCTTTGTAGGATTCACAGCCGAAATCTGCTACTATTTGATCCGTGTACTTCACTCGGTGCCTTCTTCCTTGACATATTGCAGTTTTTAGGGGCCCATCATTTGTCAATAGGTAAACAGTAATATGAACTCTTCTCGTTAGAATAGTGTTCCATAAACTTCTCTCCCACTATTTTGTGCTCTTCGTCATTTGTAACTTAAGAAATTTCAATGTCCCATTGTGTCACCACACTCATAACATTTCTATGTTTTGCTTTCCCCAGTAAAGTCCAGGTCTTACAATCATACAGTACAAAACGATAAACATATGCTCCCCCAAGCCTTTTACCTGGTTTGCAGACAGTTCTTTTAGAGGTCAATTTCTTTTTCTTTCTGTTGTTGGTGCTTTTTGCTTGGATTATTGTGCTTCTTATCTGGTCTCGCTTTCTGTACCTCCAATGAGGTCGCTTTCCCCGGCCGAGCGGTTCTAGGCGCTACAGTCTGGAACTGCGCGACTGCTACGGTCGCAGGTTCGATTCCTGCCTCGGGCATGGACGTGTGTGCTGTCCTTAGGTTAGTTAGGTTTAAGTAGTTCTGAGTTCTACGGGACTGATGACCTCTGAAGATTAGTCCCATAGTGCTCAGAGCCATTTGAACTCGCTTTCCAAATAAGTAAATGAGTCCACTCGTTGCAGAAGCTTGTCAACAGACATAATCTGGCACTCTTTTGTTATCCTTTGTCCCTTTTAATTCCTAATAACTTATTTCCAATTCATATTCTTTCCCCCGGCTTTAATAATTTTAATTAACGTGAAATTGGTATCTTAATCAGTCTCAGTTAAAACAGCCGTGCCGTTGTGATAGTTAATCTTTTTCCACGTGTTACTACTCATATCTCTAACAGTCCCCTGACTTTGTGAGTACCCTTATGTCGTCTGTTTCAGATTAAAATTAATTGCTGGTAGTGTACATCCCTGCTGGACCCTTTCTCAATATTTACCTCGACCTGTTTACACTGTTGACAAATAATAGCTATCTTGTTCTTAGGAAGCTTTACCATCAGTTATCAGTCTCTATGGTTCATCTCTACTTTCTTCAGTAACTCAGGACCATTTTGCCATTTTACATTATAAAATACGTATGGTGTGTGTCGACAAAGTCCATGTGAGCTACATATTTCCTTTGAATCGTTTTTATACACATTATTTTAAATGTGATGTTTTTTCTCTGAATCTTTAAGGTTTCTTCTTTTTAAATAAATTATTTTTCTGAGAACGTGGCTCAAGTTTTTTGAAGATGACTGTAGTCTTGACTTTTGTTGGATGCACAACGACGGAAAGCATTCGATAATTTTCATGTATTCAGGGATTCGTCTTTTCAGGTGTGAAAAATGTAAGGTTTCTTCTAAAATCATTGGGCGACTTTCCTGTAAGAGTATAGGACTTGTGTTTCATTTCCATACTTCCCGCTTAAAGAATTTCCGCAGCGATATTGTCTACATCCAGACCGGTTTCTCTTCTTCAACGTATTCAGAGCTAGTTTGAATTCATGTTTAAATGAGAATTCGCCAACAAGTGGTATTGGGTGAAACACAGAATTGGAGTAAATGTAAAGTGATTTGCCCTCTCATTTCCAGAACCATTAGACCATGTGAAGTATACTTTTTAGGCATTGATTATGACCTGAAATTGATAATTCATTGCACCAGAATGGGATCTTGGAACTGAGAATTAACACTGTGGTGTCCTAACCATCCGTCTAATATAGAGTGCCTAGGAAGCTGTTTTCTCGGGTAGCTACACAACAGTTACAGCTATCATATTAATGGTTGGCTCAAAAATGGCTCTGAGCACTATGGGACTTAACTTCTGGGGTCACCAGTCCGCTAGAACTTAGAACTACATAAACCTAACTAACCTAAGGACATCACACACATCCATGCCCGAGGCAGGATTCGAACCTGCGATCGAGCGGTCACGCGGTTCCAGACTGAAGCGCCTAGAACCGCACGGCCACACCGGCCGGCTATTAATGGTTGCTTTTACAGTAAAGTAAATTGACAGTACCTAACTTTGCCTTTTAACAAAGAGGTGTCGCAAGCAATCTGCGACGTGAAAACAATCAATGTCCTCCGATGTACACCATTTCCACGGGAGCAATTCATAAGTCACGGCTAAATCGTTTGGATTACGGCTCGTCTTCTAGTGGCCGTCTCCTAGTGCGGCTGTGGCTATCAGGAGGCCTCTTATATTCTCCTCGTATAGGGGCCGCCCCTCTCGTGGTGCCGTGATAGAGCTCTATTGGCTGGCGTCGTCTCACAGCCTTCTCTGTTGCAACGTTTGGGGCCGACGTGCCGGCGCTTCATGTTCACGCCGGAACATACACAATGGTAGCTTGAAATCCGTTACAAAACTGCAAGAGACATACTATTCAAAGCGAATGCGTAATCTCTACAACTCGCTCTGATGTGTGACCCTATGCGTGGCTGGGTTTTTTCCACTTGGAACGTGTCAGAACTGTTGAGAAGCCACCCTCTCTAGCAAATGGTCAGTCCAGTATGTGAACCAACTGGGTTAGATGTTAAGACCAGAGTAATACAGAGTCTATGGCAAATACAACTCTTTCGTAAAGTGTTTGAAGAAATTAAGATGATAACACGTGGAAAGAAGTATAGCTGTAGCTAAATCTACCTTGTTGGTATAGTTGTATGTCTCTATTTCGAATTACTTCGTGGTCAATTAATATTTCATTGTAGAAGAAAATTTAAGGAAAGGAGGGCTCCAACCATACTACACTACTAGCCATTAAAATTCCTACACCACGAAGATGACGTGCTACAGAAGCGAAATTTAACCGACAGGAAGAAGATGCTGTGATATGCAAATGATTAGCTTTTCAGAGCATTCACACAAAGTTGGCGCCGGTAGTGACACCTGAGGAAAGTTTCCATCCAATTTGTCATACACAAACAGCAGTTGACCAACGTTGCCTGGTGAAACGTTGTTGTGATGCTTCGTGTGAGGAGGAGAACTGCATACCATCATCTTTCCGACTTTGATAAAGGTCGGATTGTAGCCTATCACGATTCCGGTTTACCGTATCGCGGCATTGCTGCTCGCGTTGGTCGAGATCCAATGACTGTTAGCAGAATATGGAATCGGTGGGTTCAGGAGGGTAATACGGAATGCCGTGCTGGATCCCAACGACCTCGTAATAACTGGCAGTCGAGATGACAGGCATCTTATCCGCTTGGCTGTAACGTATCGTGCAGCCACGTCTGGATCCCTGAGTCAACAGATGGCGGGTTTGCCACACAACAACCATCTGCACGAACAGTTCGACGACGTTTGCAGCAGCACGGACTATCAGCTCGGAGACCATGGCTGCGGTTACCCTCGGCGCTGCATCACAGACATGAGCGCCTGCGATGGTGTACTCAACGACGAACCTGCGTGCACGAATGGTAAAACGTCATTTTTTCGGATTAATCCAGGTTCCGTTTACAGCATCACGATGGTTGCATTCGTATTTGGCGAATCGCGGTGAATGCATATTGTAAGCGTGTATTCGTCGTCGCCATAAATACGTGGTTTGGGATGACATCGGTTAGACGTCTCGGTCACCTCTTGTTCGCATTGACGGCAGTTTGAACAGTGGACGTTACATTTCAGTTTTGTTATGATCCGTGGCTCTACCCTTCATTCGATCGCGGCGAAACCCTACGTTTCAGCAGGATAATGCACGACCGCACGTTGCAGGTCCTGTACTGGCCTTTCTGGATACAGAAAATGTTCGACTGCTGTCCTGGGCAGCACATTCTTCAGATCTCACACCAATTAAAAACGTCTGGTCAATGATGACTGAGTAACTGGCTTGTCACGATACGCCAGTCACTACTCTTGATGAACTGTGGAATCGCGTTGAAGCTGCATGGATAGCTGTACCTGTACACGCCATCCAAGCTCTGTTTGACTCAGTGCGCAAGCGTATCAAGGCCGTTATTACGGGCAGAGCTGATTGTTCTGGGTACTGATTTCTCAGGATCTATGCACCGAAATTGCGTGAAAATGTGAAACCATGTCAGTTCTAGTATAATGTATCTGTCCAATGAATACCCTTTTATCATCTGCATTTTTTCTTGGTGTAGCAATTTTTAAAAAACATTATCGTTGAAAATTTGGACCTGTTGACCCATTTGATGCAGGAAAAAAACTACGCAACTACACTTCACTCGTGGCGGACCAAATTTTCCAAATGTTGCTTGACACAGGTGTGATTGTATTATCTGAAGTGCTGTGTGTGGGTTAAAAAATGCTTCAAATGGCTCTGAGACTTAACTTCTGTGGTCATCAATGGCCTAGAAGTAGAACTAATTAAACCTAACTAACATAAGGACATCACACACATCCATGCCCGAGGCAGGGGATTCGAACCTGCGATCGTAGCGGTCACTCGACTCTAGACTGTAGCGCCTAGAACCGCACGGCCACTCCGGCCGGCGCTCTGTATGGGCAAAGGGCTGCTGAGTGGGGTATTGTTTCAGAATCGAGCACCGTGGCAGCCGCGAAGGAAGTGGAGGGGCCGCCGGCCGGGGACCTGGCCGGGCTGCTGGACGCGGGGCCCGGCGCCGTCGTCACGCTGGAGGCGGGCGCCACCCGCCTGGCGGTGCACCGGGCCGTGCTGGCTGCCCGGCGTGCAGGGCGCCGCGCTGCGCCACCTAGTGGCCTACCTCTACACGCTGCAGGCGCCGCAGCTGCCCGGCCTGGCCCCCCAGCTACTGGCAGCTGCCGACGAGTACGGCTTGCCGGAGCTGAAGGCTGCCTGCGAGCGGCAGATGGCCGGGCAGCTCACCGTGGAGAACACGGCGGCCGCGGCGGTGGTAGCGCTGAAACACTCCTGCGCCAGCCTCCAGCAGGCCGCCGTCGCGTTCCTCAAGGCCAACACCCACAGCGTGATGATGACGCAGTGCTGGGCAGACGCTGTGGTCAACCACCCGCACTCTGTTGTCGAGCTGACTCGCCTGATTGCAGCGCCACCTGCAGAAACTAGGTATGCATCCTCAAGATGTTCGTCTGTTCTCTGATATCTGTGTACGTACGTTCCCACGGGCAAACTATCCGCAATACATTGTCTTATCCGTGCAACTAAATTTCCTTAAACGTTACTTTATTGGCAGACACAGATGTTGTGTATAAGTACACTACTGGCTATTAAAATTGCTACACCAAGAAGAAATCCAGATTATAACCGGGTATTCATTGGACAAAAAACATTATACTATAACTGACATGGGTTCACATTTTCATTCAATTTAAGTGCATAGATCCTGAGAAATCAGTTCCCAGAACAACTACCTCTGGCCGTAATACCGGCCTTGATACGCCTGGGCATTGAGTCAAACATAGCTTGGGTGGCGCGTACAGGTACAGCTCCCCCTGCACCTTCAACACGATACCACAGTTCACATGGTTCAAATGGCTCTGACCACTATGAGACCTAACTGCTGAGGTCATCAGTCCCCTAGAACTTAGAACTACTTAAACCGAACTAACCTAAGGACATCACACACATCCATGCCCGAGACAGGATTCGAACCTGCGACCGTAGCGGTCGCAGGGTTCCAGACTGTAGCGCCTAGAACCGCTCGGCCACTCTGGCCGGCCGACAGCACAGTTCATCAAGAGTAGTGACTGGCGCATTGTGACCAGCCAGTTGCTCGGCCACCATCCACCACGCGTTTCCAATTGGTAAGAGATCTGGAGAATGTGCTGGCCAGGGCAGCAGTCTAACATTTTCTGCATTCAGAAAGGCCCGTAAAGGACCCGCAACATGCGGTCGTGCATTATCTTGCTGAAATGTAGGGTTTCGCAGGGATTGAATGTAAGGTAGAGCCACGGGTCGTAACACATCTGAAATATCACGTCCACTGTTCAAAGTGCCGTCAATGCGAACAAGACGTGACCGAGACGTGTAACCAATGGCACCCCATACCATCACGCCAGGTGATACGTTAGTATGGCGATGACAAATACACGCTTGCAACGTGCGTTCACCGCAAAGTCGCCAAACACGGATGTGACCATCATGATCCTGTAAACAGAACCTGGGTGCATTCGAAAAAATGACGTTTTGCCATTCGTGCACGCAGGTTCGTCGTTGAGTACACCATCGCAAAGGCGCTCCTCTCTGTGATGCAGCGTCAAGGGTAACCGCAGTCATGGTCTCCGAGCTGATAGTCCATGTTGCTGCATACGTCGTCGAACTGTTCGTGCAGATGATTGTTGTCTTGAAAACGTTCCCATCTGTTGACTCTGGGAACGAGACGTAGCTGCACGATCCGTTACAGCCAAGCGGATAAGATGCCTGTCATCTCGACTGCTAGTGATACGAGGCCGTTGGGATCCAGCACAACGTTCCGTATTACCATCCTGAAGCCACCGATTCCATAATCTGTTAACAGTCATTGGATCTCGATCAACGGGAGCAGCAATGTCGCGATACGATAAACCGCAATCGCGATAGACTACAATCTAAACTTTATCAAAGTCGGAAACGTGATGGTACGCATTTCTCCTCCTTACAGTAGGCATCCAAACAACGTTTCACCAGGCAACGCCGCTCAACTGCTGTTTGTGTATGACAAATCGGTTGGAAACTTTCCTCATGTGAGCACGTTGTAGGTGTCGCCACCGGCGCCAACCTTGTGTGAATGCTCTGAAGAGCTAATCTTTTGCATATCATAGCATCTTCTTCCTGTCGGTTAAATTTCGCTTCTGTAGCACGTCATCTTGGTGGTGCAGCAATTTTAATGGCCAGTAGTGTATTTATCAACATTTGCTTTACCTTCTCATAACTGGTTTATCAAGTTTGTTAACTTAAATATATTTATAAGCAGATAAATCTGCCAACAAAGTCGTGGAGGATTAGGGTTTTTCGTAGCTTCATAAATTGTATTAAAACGTGAGCAGTGCATCCTTATATGCAATGATGTGTCAAACTGCATGTGTACAAGAAGTTGTTGTTTAGGTTTTGGGATGAAATTTCTCAACACAACGAAGGGTACACTCACTTTTGCTCGCAATACAAAGATGTGCTGCTCAGTGCAGAATCAAGCACAGTAATGTATGTCTCTTACATCCAGCGCTGGTGAGTGCCCATCTGCGCGTTGTCTTCTCGCTGTGACAGTGTTCGGGCGAAGCATAATTCAAAGATATTTGTTGTTACCGGTGTCAGTGAAAATTATAACCACTACTGTATCAAAATGTGTGACAAGTGGAGATTCGAGTTTTTTTGCTGTAACACTTGGTTAACACCCCAACCAGTGATGGTGTGAATGTGGAGTAAGTGCATGTGTAGAGACGACAGCGCCATTGGGTGGAGGAGAGTGTCGGGGGGTGGCAGGCGGCGCAGTTGCCAAAGAAACTGGTAGACCTGCCTAACATCGTGCAGGGAACCCTCGAAGACGCAGAATTGCCGCAACGCGACGTGGCATGGACTCGACTAATATCTGAAGCAGTTCTGGAGGGAATTGCCGTGGACGCTGCGAGGCTGTCCAGAAATCCGTAAGAGTATGATAGGGTAGACTCTCTTCTGAACAGCAAGTTGCAAGGCAGCCCAGATATGCTCAATAATGTTCAGTCTGCGGGATCTGGTAGCAGCGGAAGTGTTTAAACTCAGAAGAGTGGTCCTGGAGCCACTCCGTAGCAATGCTGGACTTGTGGGGCGTTGCATTGTCCTGCTGGAATTGACAAAGTCCGTCGGAGTGTACAATGGACATGAATGGGTGCAGGTGGTCAGTAAGGAGGCTTAAGTATGTGTCAACCAACGGAGTCGTATCTAGTCGTATCAGGGGTCACACCCATATCATTCGAACTGCACACGTCCCACACCGTTATGGAGCCTCCACCACCTTGAACAGTCTGCTGACATGCAGGGTTCATGCATTCATGAGGTTGTCTCCGTACCCGTACACGTCCATCCGCTCATTAGAATTTGAAACGAGACTCGTTCGACCAGACAATATGTTTACAATCACGTCGGTGTTGACGCTCCCAGACGAGCCGTAAAGCTTTTTGTCATGTAATCATCAAGAGTACACGAGTGGGCCTTCGGCTCTGAAAGCCCAAATCGATGATGTTTCGTTGAATCGGTCCCACGCTGACACTTGTAATGATCTTAGATTCAAATCTTCAGCAATCTGCAGAAGGATTGCACTCCTGTCACGTTGAACGTTTCTCTTCAGCCGTCGTTGGCCCCATACTTGCAGGATCTTTTCCCGGCCGCAGCGATATCGGAGTTTTGATGTTTTATCGGACTCCTGATATTCACGGTACTCTCCCGAAATGGTCGTACAGGAAAAATCCCCACTTCATCATTACCTCGGAGGTGCTGTGTCCCATTGCTCGTTCGCCGACTATAACACCACGTTCAAACCCACTTAAATCATCCTGCCATTGTAGTAGCAGTAACCGATGTAACAACTGATGCAGACACTTATTGTCTTATGTAGGTGTTGCCGACCGCAGCGGCATAGTCCGTCTGTTTACATATCTCTGCATTCGAATACACATGCCTATACCACCTTCTTTGGCACTTCAGTGTATTACCACTTAAGCACTGCATCCTTATGTGCAGTGCTATGTTAAAACTGCACGTGTGCAAGAAGTTGCTCTGTAGGTTTTGGAATCAAGTGTCTCAGCACAAAGGGCCCACTAACTGTGTGCACAGCATAAGGGATTGTTGCTCACTACACAAAAATACGCTGCTCAGCGCACACTCAGAGACGTTAATGTGTGTAGGTTGCATCCAGCGAAGCTGAATGCTCGCTCCTCATTCTGCACACTGTACTGCTCGCTGTAAACATATGCCGGCCGGGGTGGCCGAGCGGTTCTAGGCGCTACAGTCTGGAGCCCCGCGACCGCTACGGTCGCAGGTTCGAATCCTGCCTCGGGCTTGGATCTGTGTGATGTCCTTAGGTTAGTTAGGTTTAAGTAGTTCTAAGTTCTACGGGACTAATGACCTCAGAAGTTAAGTCCCATAGTGCTCAGAGCCATTTGAACCATTTTTTGTAAACATATTCGAGCGATCTAGAATTTAAAGATATTTGGTATCTGTGACGTCCGTGAGGCACCTATAAAAGCAAACCACGTTGCATAAATAGAAGATGAAGATGTGGAGCACGTGTGTCGGTGATCAGCAGCACCAGGGAGACTTCAGTGTTGAGCAGTGTGGTTTAAGGAGGGCAGTAATGTGTTTACAATTTCCCATTTGTCATCTTCTAATGCTGTAAACATTCACTTGTCGAAACCTTGAGTAACTGATATTTTTAGATCCGTACTACAGCTTTGTGTGACGTATATCTCTCTCTCACGTTCTTGGTGCATGTATACAATTTCTCTTCAATGTGAGAAACAGATTTTGTTGAAGCTCATCAAGCAGTGCAAGGGCCGTTGGCAGTTATATATAATTTTTAAGTTATATATTAGGTTCCTAGAAGAACGGCAAGGTTCTCAGTCAGGACACATATCGAAGATATCCAGTGAACAATGTGACTGAAGCACATTTGCGCGAGGCTGTAGCTGCTTACCTCTCATACACCCAGCGACCATCTTACGAGCAGACAAACGAGTGTCACACGATGCTTGACCTTTGTTTCAGATTTCCTTCTCCTTTCTGTTGAACCATGCCCCAGAATATGGTCTGTGGTTCTGTACACTCTCTTCTATGACACACACAGACATGCACCTATTGGTCACAACGCAGTGCTAGACTCACCGAGCAGTAGAAGTCAAATTTCCGCCACAAGCCGTGCTTGAATTTTTTTGTGACGTAGCTATGCGACATCCAGTGTATGCTGCAGTGCTTCCTTTTCCTAGGGTGCAGCAAATAACCTTTTGCACCTCATCTGTTGCGGTTATTGGTGCCGTTTCTTTCCCTGAATTTCCTTTCTGCCCAGTTCAAAACGCGCTGTCCCTGCGTACTGTCTTCGGTCTGACACGCTGGTCCTTGACAAACTGGCAAGGTACGCTGCAAACAACATTTGATGATCGTTGTATAACATCAAATACATTTAATCGTTATTGCTGTTCAAATTTCCTTGTGATATTTTTTGTTCCGTAATTTTTATGAAACTTCCTTGCAGATTACAACTGTATGCCGGACCGAGACTCGAACTCAGGACCTTTGCCTTTCGCGGGTAAGTGCTCTACCAACTGAGCTACCCAAGCACGACTCACGCCCCGTCCTCACAGCTTCACTTCTGCGAGTACCTCGTATCCTACCATCAAAACATTACAGAAGCTGTCCTGCGAACCTTGCAGAACTAGCACTCCTGAAGAAAGGATATTGCGCAGGCATGGCTTAGCCACAGTCTGGGGGATGTTTCCAGAATGAGATTTTCACTCTGCAGCGGAATGTGCGCTGATATGAAACTTCCTGGCAGTTAAAACTGTGTGCCGGATCGAGACTCGAAGTCGGGACCTTTGCCTACAGACTGGAGACTGGCAGAAGTGAAGCTGTGAGGACGGGGCTCAGTCGTGCTTGGGTAGCTCAGTTGGTAGAGCACTCGCCCGCGTAAGGCAAAGGTCCCGAGTTCGAGTCTCGGTCCGGCACACAGTTTTAATCTGCCAGGAAGTTTCATATCAGCGCACACTCCACTGCAGAGTGAAAATCTCCCTCTCGTAATTTTTATGTCCAGCAGTCCAGTAGTGCCTTCAATTTGTGCTGCATTTCAAAAAACTAGTAGTTTGACGTATTACCAATGCTGTGGGAAATACAGGAGTCCCCGATTAGCGCACTTGTAAGCCATGTATCTTCCGGACCCACTACTGTCGAAGCAGCGTGTGTTCTACTATCCTTGAAGACAGTTCCACAGAGGGGCTCCCCCAGTGTGAATACGCTCGCAGTGTCGCTCCATCCTCTCCGGAGGACACGCCCACCCCGGCACCGCCTCCCAGGTGCGCAGCGACCCCGGCCGGATTGCTGTCGCAACTGCGCCGCCTGCCACCCCCCGACACTCTCCTCCACCCGATGGCGCTGTCGTCTCTACACATGCACTTACTCCACATTCACACCATCACTGGTTGGGGTGTTAACCAAGTGTTACAGCAAAAAAACTTGAATCTCCCTTTGTCACACATTTTGATACAGTAGTGGTTATAATTTTCAGCAATAGTTATTCCTCTCAAACTTTTTGATGTGCTGGACTTTGATGTTTGAGAAGACATGAATGACAGTGTTTCTGTACATCATTTTCCTGGTTCACAATCTGTATTATATTGTGCTTGGGACACTGAAAGGACTTCAGCCAGTTATTTGTAAAAGTGGCTAAAAAACAAAATTCTTTTCTAAAGACACTGAATGTTGTGTTGGATGCTATTTCTGCATTCATTGGTCGCTTTTTTAATCTTCCAAATTAGGAGTTAGTGGATACAGAAAGGGGTTCTGATGTACTGCAGCTGCACAAAACTTATATGTTATGCTAATCTGTAAATGCGAGTGAAACGCTTTGTATATATGTATGAAACCAGAGACCTAGAAACGACGGAGAGGCTCCGTCCGGCCGCAGCCCTCAGTGGTTCACAACCCCACAACACGCCATCCCACCGCCGCCCCACGCCGAACTCAGTGTTATTGTGCGGTTCCGTCACCAGTGGACCACCCGTGGGAACATCTCAGACCAGACGAGTGTAACCGCAAATGTTTGTGTGGTAAAATAATTATGGTGTACGTGGCGTACGTGGAAACAGTGTTTGTGCAGCAATTGCCGATACAGTGTAACTAAGATGGAACAAGGGGGCCGGCCTGCATTGGCCGAGGTGTATGGAAAACCGCCTTAAAAACTATCCACAGGCTGGCCGCCATACAGGATCTCGGCACTAATCTGCGGGACCGAGCGAGGTGGCGCAGTGGTTAGCGCACTGGACTCGCATTCGGGAGGACGATGGTGCAATCTCGCGTCCGGGCACCCTGATTTAGGTTTTCCGTGATTTCCCTACACCGCTCCAGGCAAATGCAGGAATGGTTCCCTTGAAAGGGCGCGGCCGACTTCCTTCCCTAAACCTATGAGACCGATGACCTCGCTGGCTGGTCCCTAAAAAACAAACCAAACTCACCCGCCGGGCAGATTCCGGCACACCTTCCCGCTCGAGAAGAAGCGCGTTGGACCGTGCGGCTAGCCATGCGGACGTGAAACTCTTTGTTTGTCCTCAAAAAGAAATGGTCAAGTAGTGGTAAGGAGGCATCGACACATTGTCTGATGAGAAACGTGAAGCACCTAGGAATGCAGCAGGAAAACAAATTAAATTTCTTTAGTTGAGAGTGTATGTGAACAGTAACAGCTCCGAGTTAAATTTACAAAGATATGTTAGTATAACAAACCATTGCACCCCTTCTGGCCTTCATGCATGCATTGACTCAGTTGGGTGTCATAAAACCCTGTATCCTCTCTTGATACAGGTTGGCCGCTGTTGTAACTGGTCCTTGATATCCCAGATATTAGCACTGCAACAGACTTGATGTCTGAGCTGGTCCAAGACGTGTTCTACTGTGAACATACATGGGGATTTTACTGGCCGCTGGAGTACCTCACTGTCACACAGACAGTTCATCAAGACACGTGCCACATATGAATAAACATTGTCTTGTTGGAAAATGACACCACAGTACCGTCGCTTGAGAGGGTACACATGAGGATGCAGGACCTAGCATGATGTACCACTGCGCCGTCGGAATTCTCTCAGTAACTACAAGCCGTGTCCCGAAGACATACCTGATGGCTTCCAACACAATGATGTAAGGCGTAACAATATTGTGCCCCTCAACCTCATTGGAATTCGCTTTCATGCTCGCTGGCAATGGTCATCTAGAGTAGTGCAGAAGAACGATTCGTCACTGAACACAATGGAACACCATTCACCGGCAGCCCATGCTTCCTGGTCATAGCATCTCTCCAAATACAGCCTTCTGAGTCGTGGTATTAATGACAGCTTATGCATGCCACCGTGATCCCAAAGTCTTGGTGTGCTAATCTCTTACCTAAGATGGGGGACGGTGCAGATTGTCTCAGGGCGTCCATTACTTTTTCTGTGATGCCAGGCTCAGATGTGAAGGGCGTCGAATGACGTGTTGACTGCTCTCATGTCCCTCTGCAGTCCAATATTGGGCCACTGTCATTCACGGACATGTGTTATCTCCGTATTTTCACAGTGATCACTAAACATCTAACACTGTTTCTGTCCACTATAGACAGTATCAGGTGTGTTAGCAACACTACACGCAAAGTTCACTAATGCACTGTGGTGACCATTGTACCAGTAACAGTACATACCCACCAATGATATGTAGGTGTGAGAAATTACGTCGACATCTGACCATTTCTTCTGAGTTTCCTTTGTCTGGAAGTGTACATCAATTTTGTATATTATTCTTTCAAAGACTTTTCCGACACTTCCTACGTAGTGACCATTAAAAATTTGTGGCAAGCTGGAACTCTAATGACGATTTCCTGCTTATCACAGCCAGTTGCGTAACCGTTAGACTACCTCACCATGCGTCCAGCCCTGGCTTCAACTTGCTTTGTCGCTGATATTTTCACCTTGCTTTTCCTAAATCTAGAATCAGAGTTTATCGCACATGTAGGAACAGGAACACCAGCGATATGGAGGCAGTCGAGGCCCATGCCTTGTCCTACCTCAAAGCATGTACCGTGTATGTACCGTGTATGAGAGCCTCTGTTGGCAGTGTCTGTTAGTAATCAGTGAAACCATCCGCCTCAGTGAAAGTTGGGGTCAGGTCTGCAGGCGTGTTCAGGGCGTCTAATGGTTGACGCATTTGTTAGCGACAAGCAGGAAATCCAGGCGAACTTGGTAAGGGCATGAAAGAGCGGAGACATTCGCAGGACTGTGCGCCTCCCATTTGTCAACAATGCCTGCGGCTGAAGGAGTCTGACATGTGCCGTGAGTACAGTTTTGCAGCCATCACTTATCAGTTTGCGTAAATCCATCCTAAAGTTCACTTTACTTTTCGTAAATCGATAACTGACGGAGGTGGACGCGAAAAGTTGGCTTAACGAAAAAATATCATTATCTGACAGTGAAATGGTATGTTCGCAACATGCTTTAATTGGCAATGAAATTTGTGTGAAAGACAATGGAGGTGGTACTTGATTAACACTCACACAAGTCTAGATCGAACAACAGTGAGAGTATTTAACTTGCCTTTCAACATTGATCATTGGAGAATATAACAAGCTGTTGCATGAAATGGGAGTCTCGTAACTATTCAAGGGGAAATATGGGACGGAACATGCACTTTAGTGTTGTCAATACGGTAACAAGTGTTTTAATGGAAAAGAATTTTGGGCTTTGATTACTTAGCGTGGTCAGCTGTGGACATCCACAAACTGTGCAGAGATTGTACATTCTGAAAACTTATGTAGCATATGCGGACGACAGAAGTGCACCTACGGTAATAGTGTAAGACAGAACATTTGTGCTGAGATTATAACAGACACGGAAACATAAGAGAAATTCGCAAAATTTTAGTCATTTGTCACAACAGGTCGTACGTGTTAAAGACCAACGAGAAGAAAGTAGCAGCGAACAGATTAAACAGTCAGATCTCCATGAGGATCAGCTTGTAAAAACACCAGAAGTCACTCAATATTAGATTATACAGCAAGACACATACCTAAAAATACTATCACTTTGAACAGTGGACGTGATATTTCAGATGTGTTACGATCCGTGGCTCTACCCTTCATTCAATCCCTGCGAAACCCTACATTTCAGCAATATAATGCACGACCGCATGTTGCGGGTCCTGTACGGGCCTTTCTGAATGCAGAAAATGTTAGACTGCTGCCCTGGCCAGCACATTCTCCAGATCTCTTACCAATTGGAAACGCCTGGTGGATGGTGACCGAGCAACTGGCTGGTCACAATGCGCCAGTCACTACTCTTGTTGAACTGTGGTGTCGGCCGGCCAGAGTGGCCGAGCGGTTCTAGGCGCTACAGTCTGGAACCCTGAGACCGCTACGGTCGCAGGTTCGAATCCTGTCTCGGGCATGGATGTGTTTAAGTAGTTCTAAGTTAAACAATGTGTAAATAGTGATCAGGATGAGACATTTTACTATGCAGAACGTAATATCATGGAAATTAGTTAATCTGCCATAAGAAATAGGATAGGAAACGTAGCAGTGATAAAACTGAGGATTAGGATGAGATTTATGGCTTCAGAACGCAATAAATGTACAGCACACATAACAAAAACATAAAAAGTGTAAAACTTGCATGAAGCAAGCGTAGGAGAACATCTGCAGAACAAAAAGGTAAGGAAGAAATCGGAGACAGAGTTAAAGAAATTAGAGTAATAAATAAAACGAATTAGGACTTACAACAAGATTTTTAAAAAAAGACGGGAAAAATTTGTTAGTAAAGGCAGTAATGAATTGAGGTTGACAAGCAGAATGTGCGTCGAGATAGAGTACATAGATTTTGTCATAATAAGAGACAAAAATCAAGACGTCGAGGGGGAAAGTGGAGACTTCCATTTCGAATGAGCAGTGGACAGTTATGAGGACGTATAAAAGATCTTATATAAAAGTGACAAGTCGTGGAAGACTATAAAACAACTACTTTAAATGTAAACTGTATATGGACGTCAGTTTAAATAAAAGCTCTGGAAGACTATACAGCCTAAACAGGGTAGCTTCATTAAAAAAATACGAAGCAACAAAAGAAACTAATCATTCTGTTATGAGTCAGAACACAATGTTGGCAATGTGACTCTACTGGTAGCTCTATTTAGATATGGAGTATACTGTAGTACATTCACAGGTTTAAAAGGTGGAAGATGCATTGTGGCATGGCTGCAAGATCTGTAATTAGTGAATACTTTTCCTCTCTCCTGAAGTGAAACTGGGGAATTTGGGGCCAATATCTTTAGAGAGTACGAAACTGATCGTGTATCTCAGCGTTTTCATTAGAGGGAGATTGTCATTGTGCGATGTGGAAAGAGATCCATAAGGGGTTTGACACTGTCATTACACTTACCCAAAGGTCAGAGGCAGTAGCGTTTTTATTTCATTCAGATTTGATTATATATATATATATATATATATATATATATATATATATATATATATATATATATATATATATATATAAGTATCATATTGTAAGTGGGTCCAGTGACAAGTGATAGATGACTAGATGACTTGCAATGTGACAACTATGACATGGGTTGCACTGTAAACCAACTATTCTGGGCAATGTGGATATGACTGCACAAGTTTGTCAATCACCAGTTACGGCTCTGTTACTTGGGTACGCATGTCTACCACGGCAGGGTCATATCACAATAGGTGTGTGAGGGGAGTGCGGATGGTGGGGGTTGGTTTCAGAGTGTAAGAGTGTATCTTTGAGTAGATGCATGTTTATCTGTGGCTCTGTGCTAATATTAAGGATGAGTCTTTGTGGATGAGTGGCAGGGAGAGTCGACACACTGTCATCCTTATATCTGAAATATTCCGCCAAACTGATTTTGTGGGAGGCAGTAGCATCCTGTGGTTGGTGAAGGCATGTCACAAAATGTATGAATAACCTGACTGATATTTATTTGGTACCCTGTGATGAGACTGTCTAGAGATGTGAATAGATTCGTGTGTTAGCTGTACTAACTGTATGTTTTAGTGGAGGTTGACTATTTGTTAACGATACGCGTGCCATTCTAAGGTCGAAGATACCAGTGTGGAATGAATTACGATGAAATTTCACAAGTGAGTTAGGTATGAGACGGAATGCAGAAATCTTTAAGGGAAAGTGGATGAAGAGTTTAATGGACGGGTACTGCTATACATAAGTGAGATATCTAGATTTGTAATCTGCGATGTCTGGATTTGTAATTTGACACACGACAGATGAGTATTCATAAGTGCTTACAGTTTCGCTTTTATAATAGGTTTCTTCGTTTGGCATGTGTGTTTATAGTAGAGCGTAAGGATGTCTACGTCTTGTGCAGGAGCATTTCTGAGCAGGAAAGAGGTAGAAGGTTGATCCAGGCAGCTAAGCTGGGGATGGAGGAGGAACTGCAGGTGCTGCTGGCGGCAGGAGCGAACGTGAGGGTGAGGGACGAAAACTGGAGCGGATGGACCGCCCCGCACTGGGCAGCACCGTGGGGGCACGTGGGGGGTAGTGAGGCGTCTCGTGCAGGGCGGGGCCGAGCTCGACGCCAGGGACCACTGCCAGAGCACGCCTATGCACTTGGCTGCGTTCTCTCGCCACGCCACCGTCGTGAAGATGCTGGCGGCGTCCTCTGCGGATCCCGATGCCAGGAACCACTGGGGAGCGACGCCCCTGCCCTGTGCGGCTTACTGCGGCTACGCAGATGTCGCAGCTGCTCTGCTGGAAGTCGGCGCCAGCCTGGAGGCGAGAGAGAACATGGGCAGGACGGCCCTGGACCTCGTAAGGCTGAACAAACACGAGCACCTCGAGAAGATGCTATCTTGAAGCTCCTTCACTCGTCTGAGGATGACCTTTCCTTATTTTCAAAATAAAGAATTAAAAAAACACATCCTGTCATCATTCAATTGTACACATCCTTAACTAGTATATGTAACTACACCAGTACACACCACTACAATAGTGATAACATAAGATATCACAAAACTAGTGTAAGTAATCTTTCTTTTGAGGTAGCAGTCTGCATTATACACTACTGGCCATTAAAATTGCTAAACCATGAAGATGACGTGTTACAGACGCGAAATTTAACCGACAGGAAGAAGATGCTGGGATATGCAAATGATTAGGTTTTCAGAGCGTTCACACGAGGTTGGCGCCGGTGGCGACTCCTAAAAAGTGCTGACGTGAGGAACGTTTCCAACCCATTCCTCATACACAAACAGCAGTTGCCTGGGGTTACCTGGTGAAACGTTGTTGTGATGCCTGCTGTAAGGAGGAGAAATGTGTACCATCAAGTTTCCGACTTTGATAAAGGTCACATTATAGCCTACTGCGATTCCGGTTTATCGTATCGCGACCTTGCTGCTCGCGTTGGTCGAGATCCAATGACTGTTAGCAGAATATGGAATCTGTGGGTTCAGGAGGGTAATCGGAACGCTGTGCTGCATCCCAACGGCCTCGTATCACTAGCAGTAGAAATGACAGGCATCTTATCCGCATGACTGTAACGGATCGTGCAACCACGTCTCGATCCCTGAGTCAACAGATGGGGTCGTTTGCAAGACAACAACCAACTGCACGAACATTTCGAGGACGTTTGCAGCAGCATGGACTATCAACTCGGAAACCATGGCTGCAGAAAATCCAAGAGGAGAAGGATGTAATGTGTAAAGGATGCCTTCGTAACCCATAGTATTTCACTTTTACCATATTTGTATCGATATCAAATGAAGCTGGAACTCCGAAACCAATTCTTGTTTGCTTATTGTTCATCCCATTTTCAGCTTTCAGTTCGTATGCACAATATTTTCATTGTTGACGTTTGTAAAAAAAACTTACCTACGTATTCTTTGTTAGCCCATAAACGTGTGCAATGCGGAAGAAGCAGTGTTTGCTGTCGCATCTTGTGCATGCCAACAAAGTGAACGATTATTGAAGTGTCAAAGAAACAGAACTGCATAGAGGTACACCTCCATTGGAATGAAATTATTGTTTTATCGGATTGTCAGTGCACTAGTGTCACTGTGGTTTCCATATTTTCTCACTTTGAAATCTTACCTACGATGCGTCATTCAGTATGTGACTAACAAAACCAATTTACGGGGTAAAGCAAACGATAAAACTATTTAAACTTCTTCCAGCATTGGGGGATGCTATAAATGCAATTAAGGGAATGGTTTTAGATACTTAAAACCTGCAAAATGGATATTTTGCTTTGATAAGTATTATTCAGATAGTGAAGGGAGACGAAAATTTAATAGTAATGGGTGACTGGAATTCGAGTGTAGGAAAAGGGAGAGAAGGAAACATAGTAGGTGAATATGGATTGGGGCTAAGAAATGAAAGAGGAAGCCGCCTAGTAGAATTTTGTACAGAGCACAACTTAGTCATAGGTAACACTTGGTTTAAGAATCATGAAAGAAGGTTGTATACGTGGAAGAACCCTGGAGATACTAAAAGGTATCAGATAGATTATATAATGGTAAGACAGAGATTTAGAAACCAGGTTTTAAATTGTAAGACATTTCCAGGGGCAGATGTGGACTCTGACCACAATCTATTGGTTATGACCTGTAGATTAAAACTGAAGAAACTGCAAAAATGTGGGAAATTAAGGAGATGGGACCTGGATAAACTGAAAGAACCAGAGGTTGTACAGAGTTTCAGGGAGAGCATAAGGGAACAATTGACAGGAATAGGGGAAAGAAATACAGTAGAAGAAGAATGGGTAGCTCTGAGGGATGAAGTAGTGAAGGCAGCAGAGGATAAAGTAGGTAAAAAGACGAGGGCTAGTAGAAATCCTTGGGTAACAGAAGAAATATTGAATTTAATTGATGAAAGGAGAAAATATAAAGATGCTGTAAATGAAGCAGGCAAAAAGGAATACAAACGTCTCAAAAATGAGATCGACAGGAAGTGCAAAATGGCTAAACAGGGATTGCTAGAGGATAAATGTAAGGATGTAGAGACTTATCTCACTAGGGGTAAGATAGATACTGCCTACAGGAAAATTAAAGAGACCTTTGGAGAGAAGAGAACCACGTGTATGAATATCAAGAGCTCAGATGGCAATCCAGTTCTAAGCAAAGAAGGGAAGGCAGAAAGGTGGAAGGAGTATATAGAAGGTTTATACAAGGGTGATGTACTTGAGGACAATATTATGGAAATGGAAGAGGATGTAGATGAAGACGAAATGGGTGATACGATATTGCGTGAAGAGTTTGACAGAGCACTGAAAGACCTGAGTCGGAAGAAGGCCCCCGGAGTAGACAACATTCCATTAGAACTACTGACGGCCTTGGGAGAGCCAGTCATGACAAAACTCTACCAGCTGGTGAGCAAGATGTATGAGACAGGCCAAATACCCTCAGACTTCAAGAAGAATATAATAATTCCAATCCCAAAGAAAGCTGGTGCTGACAGATGTGAAAATTACCGAACTATCAGTTTAATAAGTCACAGCTGCAAAATACTAACGCGAATTCTTTACAGACGAATGGAAAAACTGATAGATGCGGACCTCGGGGAGGATCAGTTTGGATTCCGTCGAAATGTTGGAACACGTGAGGCAATACTGACCTTACGACTTATCTTAGAAGAAAGATTAAGAAAAGGCAAACCTACGTTTCTAGCATTTGTAGACTTAGAGAAAGCTTTTGACAATGTTGACTGGAATACTCTTTTTCAAATTCTAAAGGTGGCAGGGGTGAAATACAGGGAGCGAAAGGCTATTTATAATTTGTACAGAAACCAGATGGCAGTAATAAGAGTCGAGGGGCATGAAAGGGAAGCAGTGGTTGGGAAAGGAGTGAGACAGGGTTGTAGCCTCTCCCCGATGTTATTCAATCTGTATATTGAGCAAGCAGTAAAGGAAACAAAAGAAAAATTTGGAGTAGGTATTAAAATTCATGGAGACGAAGTAAAAACTTTGAGGTTCGCCGATGACATTGTAATTCTGTCACAGACGGCAAAGGACTTGGAAGAGCAGTTGAACGGAATGGACAGTGTCTTGAAAGGAGGATATAAGATGAACATCAACAAAAGCAAAACGAGGATAATGGAATGTAGTCCAATTAAATCGGGTGATGCTGAGGGAATTAGATTGGGAAATGAGACACTTAAAGTAGTAAAGGAGTTTTGCTATTTAGGAAGTAAAATAACTGATGATGGTCGAAGTAGAGAGGATATAAATTGTAGACTGGCAATGGCAAGGAAAGCGTTTCTGAAGAAGAGAAGTTTGTTAACATCGAATATAGATTTATGTATCAGGAAGTCGTTTCTGAAAGTATTTGTTTGGAGTGTAGCCATGTATGGAAGTGAAACATGGACGATAACTAGTTTGGACAAAAAGAGAATAGAAGCTTTCGAAATGTGGTGCTACAGAAGAATACTGAAGATAAGGTGGATAGATCACGTAACTAATGAGGAGGTATTGAATAGGATTGGGGAGAAGAGAAGTTTGTGGCACAACTTGACTAGAAGAAGGGATCGGTTGGTAGGACATGTTTTGAGGCATCAAGGGATCACAAATTTAGCATTGGAGGGCAGTGTGGAGGGTAAAAATCGTAGAGGGAGACCGAGAGATGAGTACACTAAGCAGATTCAGAAGGATGTAGGTTGCAGTAGGTACTGGGAGATGAAGAAGCTTGCACAGGATAGAGTAGCATGGAGAGCTGCATCAAACCAGTCTCAGGACTGAAGAACACAACAACAACAACAAGTATGTAAGAATTTTTTTTTTTTTTAGTAATGACAGCCAAACATGTCTTCAGCCAAAGCCTTCTTCAAAAAGGAAACAAAGTACAAATACACATTCACGCAACCACGTGAGCGCTGTCTCCAGCTTTTCTAGCCAGAATCTTTTTTTCAAGGGGACGACAATGAATAATTATTGGCAGGAGGAAATTAGGAGATGGGATGTTGCCCAGCAATCAGAGCGGTTACGTAGCCGTGTGTTGTGTGGGGACGAGACCGCTCATACAGCGTGGCTCGGACGTTGGAGCATTTGTGACTTAGAAGGCAATGGAGAATACAAGAAAGAAGAGAGAGAACGGACACTGAGCAAAGTAAGGTAAATCTAAAGCCAAATGACAGAAATAAAACTATCACAATAAATGTAAAGAGTGCAACATATAATCAAAAGGAAATATTGCTTGAACGGCTCCACTTACGAACGACATGTGATTACTTTAAACTTTATATGGGTCTAGTTTAGCAGGGGATACAACCCGTCGGCTTTGACCAATGACGTCAGAATTGGGCAGAGAGCACGTATTACAAAGATGAAAGAGCTGAGAAGAATGTTCAGAAACAAAGGAATGGAAGAGAGAATAACTGTACTTCACATATATAAGGGCGAGTAGTACTTTCACATTAACTATATCGCGTTTTTGTATCTTAGTATTTCACCGCAAAATACAATGGAAATAAATGAGTAAAATATATTAGTAGCAAAGAATACACCACGTTACACGTATGTCAGTTGTATGTCAGTTGTATCTTGAAACTCTTTCGAACTGTATTGTTTAAGTGCTGTACGGGATACAAGTTCAGCGTACGTCGATTTCTTTGTTTCAACTAGCATCGCTGTCCTGTTGTGCACTTCAACTATGTATGCCCTGCTTCACTAAACCGTAAATGAAACACCGGATACAAATGAAAAGCTCATTCGAAGCGTGTTGCTTAAGTACAGTACGGAATAAGAGTTTATCGTTAGTAGATTTCGTCGTTTTCACTAGCATTACTGTCCTGTTCTTCACTTGAACGATGTATCGTCCGCTAAATGGAACACGAGATGCAAATTGTAGATGTTTTGTTTATTTCGTGTCCGCTGTTACTAACAGACTTTTCTTACGTACAT
Source organism: Schistocerca gregaria (assembly GCF_023897955.1). Classification (NCBI taxonomy): domain Eukaryota; kingdom Metazoa; phylum Arthropoda; class Insecta; order Orthoptera; family Acrididae; genus Schistocerca; species Schistocerca gregaria. The sequence goes on from NC_064927.1 coordinate 78,235,151, forward strand.
ATCGGTACTACTGATGACAGGAGGACCTACGTATGTAATATATGTATACCAGACTTCCGCTGACCTCTATATATGTACACTTGGAAACGAAAAGGTGGAAATAGACGTACGTTACATTTGCAACGTGTACCTCAATTGAACTACACGGAGACAAGAAGACGACACATATACAAATTGTATCCCGTACTTCACAGTGGGTTAGTTTTCTTGTTGCCTTGGACGCTAATAGTATCCCATTCGTTACTTGAGCTACAGAGCTGTACGCAACATTTGTATCTTGCTCGCCAATTGATATACACTCCTGGAAATTTAAATAAGAACACCGTGAATTCATCGTCCCAGGAAGGGGAAACTTTATTGACACATTCCTGGGGTCAGATACATCACATGATCACACTGACAGAACCACAGGCACATAGACACAGGCAACAGAGCATGCACAATGTCGGCACTAGTACAGTGTATATCCACCTTTCGCAGCAATGCAGGCTGCTATTCTCCCATGGAGACGATCGTAGAGATGCTGGATGTAGTCCTGTGGAACGGCTTGACATGCCATTTCCACCTGGCGCCTCAGTTGGACCAGCGTTCGTACTGGACGTGCAGACCGCGTGAGACGACGCTTCATCCAGTCCCAAACATACTCAATGGGGGACAGATCCGGAGATCTTGCTGGCCAGGGTAGTTGACTTACACCTTCTAGAGCACGTTGAGTGGCACGGGATACATGCGGACGTGCATTGTCCTGTTTGAACAGCAAGTTCCCTTGCCGGTCTAGGAATGGTAGAACGATGGGTTCGATGACGGTTTGGATGTACCGTGCACTATTCAGTGTCCCCTCGACGATCACCAGAGGTGTACGGCCAGTGTAGGAGATCGCTCCCCACACCATGATGCCGGGTGTTGGCCCTGTGTGCCTCGGTCGTATGCAGTCCTGATTGTGGCGCTCACCTGCACGGCGCCAAACACGCATACGACCATCATTGGCACCAAGGCAGAAGCGACTCTCATCGCTGAAGACGACACGTCTCCATTCGTCCCTCCAATCACGCCTGTCGCGACACCACTGGAGGCGGGCTGCACGATGTTGGGGCGTGAGCGGAAGACGGCCTAACGGTGTGCGGGACCGTAGCCCAGCTTCATGGAGACGGTTGCGAATGGTCCTCGCCGATACCCCAGGAGCAACAGTGTCCCTAATTTGCTGGGAAGTGGCGGTGCGGTCCCCTACGGCACTGCGTAGGATCCTACGGTCTTGGCGTGCATCCGTGCGTCGCTGCAGTCCGGTCCCAGGTCGACGGGCACGTGCACCTTCCGCCGACCACTGGCGACAACATCGATGTACTGTGGAGACCTCACGCCCCACGTGTTGAGCAATTCGGCGGTACGTCCACCCGGCCTCCCGCATGCCCACTATACGCCCTCGCTTAAAGTCCGTCAACTGCACATACGGTTCACGTCCACGCTGTCGTGGCATGCTACCAGTGTTAAAGACCGATGGAGCTCCGTATGCGACGGCAAACTGGCTGACACTGACGGCGGCGGTGCACAAATGCTGCGCAGCTAGCGCCATTCGACGGCCAACACCGCGGTTCCTGGTGTGTCCGCTGTGCCGTGCGTGTGATCATTGCTTGTACAGCCCTCTCGCAGTGTCCGGAGCAAGTATGGTGGGTCTGACACACCGGTGTCAATGTGTTCTTTTTTCCATTTCCAGGAGTGTATATAGTGTCAGTGTAAAGGAGAAGTGAAGGACGGGATACAAATTTTAGTTGTGTCATCAGTGTAAAAGTGAAGTGAAGTACGGGATCAAATTTTAGTTGTGTCAGGGTTTCACCTGTTATATAGCAAGTACACATTCGAAAATGTCGTAGTGATATTACTGCTGGGAAACGAAAGAAGGTTGACAGCTGAGAAATTTTTATTATGTACTTCACAATACGAAAATACACATATTGGTGGAATAAAACAGTGAAATATCAAAATAGTGAAATACCGTGAAAGGAGCAAATGGAAAAGTGAACATACCACACGGAAATATGAAGGAATAACCGAAGCTCGCCTAGACAGACAGTAAAGAAAATTACATACCCACAAACAGACAAATCCATTCCTATAAACGAAGATAAGACACTAAAAATTGTTCTACAATAACAAACTAATACTGCAAATTAGCTCAATATCATTACGAATAATTATTTTAATGTACAATGACAGCGCTTATCCGGAACACAGAACTGTTTTATTATCTATGCCTCGAAGTGAAGACATTACTACCCATGACTAATGTATGACGTCATTGGTCAAAGCCGACGGGTTGTATCCCCTGCTTCACTAGACCACTTTATATTACGATCGGATCGATTAGTATACCCGTAAACAAAGAAAGCTGTCATTTTTGATGAAACAATCAAAGCACCCAATATAGTCGAAACTGGGGTCAACTGAAGAATGGGGCACAACCCGTTGGCTTTGACCAATGACGTCATTGGTTACTCTCAGATATTAATGTCTTTATTTTCGAGCTATAGATAATAACTCGGTTATCTTATGTGGCGAGGCGTCTTCATTATAAATTGAAATAAATGAATGTGTTTTTAAAAGACAGGGCTAGACATTGTGTACGTTTTTTGTCTCTTCTATTAATTTAAATAATTTGTTCGTTCCAATTCATTCGGTACCTATTTCCATGCATAATGAGTTAGAGATATTTTGGAAGAACTGGTTTTCATTCTGGACAATTTTTAATTTTTGTTTATAGGTATGGATTTCTCTGTTCCTATGAATATGGAAGATTTGAAGAAGGATTCGTCAACTGCAGTACGGAATAAAAATTCGACAGTTGTAGCTTTTTCTCGCATTCGCTAGCGTTAGTATTACTACAATATTTTTCAGTTGATCGAAGGCGAAAAGACCGACGTACGAAAAATTAGTAGCCTGTACTTCAGTTGACCTATGTAGGCCAGTAAACTACGAAGGTAGTATCCTGTTCTTCAGTTGACCTCTTAGGTAAACCTAAGTACGAGTTGCAAATCTTATGTATGTCGCAGCTTTTCGCTTGCGCTAGTGCCAGTATCTTATTCTTCAGCTGACCTATATAGTTAAGGCTCACCGACCACTTGACCATCTTCTTCTTCTGTGCGGATGCACAAACAGTGCCCGAACTCTTACGGGAATCGGCAAAAAGCCGCTTGTAATAATAGGCGGGGGCACTACGAATCACTACGAATGTAGTGCGGTACAATACGTTGAGAATGTGGGTTTCGCAGGAGGCGTGCCAGACATAAATCCCTGCAGTCGCACTATCCTCTGTATCCTCGGTGGCTCAGATGGATAGAGCGTCTGCCACGTAAGCAGGACATCCCAGGTTCGCGTCTGCCACGTAAGCAGGACATCTCAAGTTCGAGTCCCGATCTCGGAACTCACTCTCATCTGCCCCCGTTGACGTATGTCAACGTCTGTAAGCAGCTAAAGGCTTTCATTCCATTGTAACTACATAGTTTAATTGAAGTACAGGATACAAATTCCACGTATGTCGAGTTTTTCACCTTCGCTAACACTAGTATCTCTTCTTCATTTGATCAACATAGATCAACTCAGGTACGGGATACAAATGTTACTGTTGCAGGTTTTTTCGTCATCGCTAGTACTAATACGACAATTTTCAATCGACTCTATTAGTATCAAAGACAAAAAGTTGTATCCCATACATCAGTTGGCCTATATAGGTCAACTGAAGTATTGGATACAAATTTTATGTACGTCGCTTTTATCCGCTTTCGTGTAGCTCAACTAAGGTACATGATGCCAATGTTGCGTACGTCGATTTTTTCACCTTCGCTAGCGTAATGTCCTATTCTACAGTTGACCTATACGTCTACAGGTCAGAAGAAGTATGAGTACTAGTATCAAGTGAAGAATAGGATGCCAGCAGTTGCGGAGGTGAAAGAAGCAAGACTTGCAAAATTTGTGTACCGTAATTCAGTTGACTTACGTAGGTCAACCGAAGGGTAGGATACTAGTGCTAGCAAAGGTGAAAAATTTGACATACATTAAATTTGTATCCCATACTGCAATTTAAGCTAAACAGATCAACTGAAGTTCGGGATCAACTCATACATGTCAACTGAGGTATTCCATGCTAACGTTACTTCTGTCCCATTTTTTTCTTTTTTGTGCTAGTATCCCAGTCGAGCTATGTAGGTCAACTGAAGAACAAGACACTACCACTCAAAGAAGCGATATACTTAACATTATGTTGGAAACATGAATGTACGTGAACCATCTGTTTTCTCAACATTCGTCTTTACTGTTAAATCTGTGTAATGCATCACCTCTTGTAACTTATGACGTCATTGTTGAAAGCCGATGGGTGGTATCCCATTCTTCAGTACACCACGAAACTAGGCACTGGTACGTCATAGTGTCGTCACGGAGAAGTTCACTGTGGCGAGCCTGGAGATATGACTGTGATGAACCTAATATTTTGGGCTCCTTAAGATGGCGGACGTCAGCATCAAGTTCGCAACGTAATGACAACTACATTCTTTTTTATCTCCATGACAGCAACCACGCTACAGCAGTATCACTGCATAACTTGAAAACCAATGTATTCATTCGTTTTAAAATTCTCACAGTCTCAGAAAGAAGTAAATTACCTTTCCACAAGAATTAATCACCTTTCCCTTTCAAGAAAATCCTGGAGATAATTTCTCTCCTTTTTAACTTAGGAAATATGAAATAATTTCTCTCTTTGTAAATTAACAAATCTGAAATAATAATACTGTTTCTTTGGGTATCAATATGTTTGCATTTTATAACGTTGCAGATTTTTTTTAACCTTTGACTTTCTTTGCCTCTTTACTTTTCGACATTTGCCAATTGTTCAATTGGTATAAAACTGAACTTTAATTTTAAAATATCTTTGAATATTAAGTATGGAGCACGTAACACTTGTTTCACTATTTTCATTTTTAAAATAGAAATTGTTCTGTCTTTATTGGCTGTTTTCTTTCATTTACAGATACAAGTCAGCTTCGATTTTACGAGCGCTGGCCAATCAAGCAAACCCTATAATCAGAAAATTAAAAAAGAAAAAGAAACAAAAGCCCTGGGTGTCACTTGGACTTTAAAATAGACACGAAATTAATCCTGCTTCAGGGTCTTACTTTCCGGGAACCCGATACTAATGAAATTATTTGAAACACAGCACTCGCACCATAGGAGAGACAATTAGCGTGCTCTCAGTAATAATGGTTCTTGGTTTGTCGTTTAGGATTTTATAGGAAAAGCTACTAAAGTCGACACCGTGCGCGCAGATCTCCTACTTGGTTCTCACTGTATCACATACAACCGTAGGATGACCGTTCCCATAATTACAAAGACAACACAATGCACGTATCTGTACAGATATTTCCCAACATTAACTAAAATACATCGTCGCTCACGCTGAAGTTGCAAAAGAAGCCCCCCTAACAGAATGTCGCAAATTGACTATTTCCTAAGTGCTTGCTTTCACCTTAAATTCTACTAATATAAAAACGCAGATGCACTATTTCCTTAGTGCGTGCCTTCTCCACTTCCAAATTCAGGCAAAGGCTTGATGTGATAACGTTATTTATCTGCTTTAACAAAATCAAAAGTCTCCAATCCAGCCAAGATACGGATCGCGTACAAATGAGTGGCTTTCAAGCTACACTTCGTTCAGTACTGTTTTGGCATAAAATCACCAACCACAAGAAAACAATCCTAAACTGTAATATACCATAGCCACTACCGCTAGCACACACAAAATTTTAAGTTCCCTTCACTCGACACTTATCATCCCACAAAGTGAAATGAAAATTATCACTGATTGGTGCAAAGATTACTCAAACAAGCAGATAACAATCCCACGGAATTCTCTGAAACGACTGTAGTGTCTGACTCAAACATTCCCGAGTCTAACCCCAATTCGGACCGATCTAACTTAGTCCGGCTACCAACCATCAACGAGTAACTGAATTTCTCCGTGAACAAAACAAGAACCATTTACGATGAACAAACATAGCACGCTAACTCTCGCTTTTCGTTTGAGACTGTCGTTGGAGTCTTGCGGTGGGCAGCTGCGCCGTAGATGTTATCTTTGCTGCAAACTGCAGCTGTACAGTCGTGCATGCGTCTAACTCTCTGACTTTGACCGGATTCTACTACTAACGCGACAATCTGTACAAAATTTTACAAAAATACAAATAAGAACACTTTCCAAACAAGTAACTAAACACTCGATTCTTTTCACAACAGCGAATTTTGATGAAACGGTTCGGCGACACCTACTAGTAATGCTGATTTAACGTAACACAAATTTTGGAGCATTACGACCACCAATAAATTCCAGAACTCTGCCTGATGTCTCAGATTCCAGATTCTCATGGCATACAAAATGTTCGCACAACTTATAGGACTGCAGTTGGGTGACATCTTAGACAACTCTTCTACTCGGCCGACTATTCTTCGGCGTCTCGTCTCTGTCCGTCACCGTGGACTACGTTTAGTGTATGGAGCTTTTTACACCAGCCCTGTGGAAAGCCTTTATGCTGAGACTGCTGAACATCCGCTGTCCAATCGGCGAGCTGTCCTTCTGAGTCGTTATGCTAGCCATCTGTCTTCCATGCGTGCTAATCCGGCCCATAACTTTTTTCCAATCCTCCTTGGATTTAGGTTATGCAGGCGGCCCTTCCTCCCTACTACCACCAGGAAACCGCTTCCGTCAACTGCTACATTCTCTTTCCTTCCACCTTCCTCAGACTTTCTTGACAACTTGGGGTACAGCACCGCCTTGGCTCCGGCCCCGGATCTGCCTGCTCCGTAACCTTTGTCAGTTTCCCATGGATGGTACCCCTTCTCTTGTTTATCGTCCGGCATTTGCTGCTCTATGCGCACAAATGAAGGATGCCACATATATTTATACTGATGGCTCAAAAATATCGTTTGGAGTTGGGAGTGCCTATATTGCTGGCGACACTCCAAAACGATTTCGGCTTCCCGACCAGTGTTCGGTTTTTACTGCGGAGCTTTACGCTGTTCTCCAGGCTGTCCGGATGCGGATGCAGTATGTTATGTGCTCAGATTCGCTCAGCTCTCTCCTCAGTCTCCAAGCTCTGTACCCTGTCCACCCTCTGGTCCACCGGATTCAGGAGTGCCTCCACTTGCTCCACTTGGGGGAGGGGGGGGGGGCTCTGTGGCGTTCCTCTGGATCCCAGGACATGTTGGTATCTGTGGAAATGAGGCACCCGATATAGCGGCCAAGGGTGCAGTCTCTCTTCTAGGTTCAAATGCCTCTGAGCACTATGCAACTTATTTTCTGAGGTCATTAGTCGCCTAGAACTTCTATGGCACGCACATTGGTCGACACTTCCCAATAATAAATTGCGGGACGTGAAAGCTCTTCCCTGTGCTTGGACCTCTTCCTGCCGTACTCGTCGTCGGGAGGAGGCAATATTAACTAGACTCCGGATAGGGTACTGTTTTTTTAGCCATCGACATCTTTTAAGCGGCGATCCACCCCCACTCCGCCCCCACTGCTCTCAACTGTGTACGGTGAGACACCTTTTACTCGAGTGCCCCTATTTTACTCCGTTACGCGCCTGTCTACAGCTGTCGCCTAATATATCTTCCATTTTAGCAGATGACACGCCCTCAGCCGATCGCGTTTTCGAGTTTATTAGTGCCAGTGAGATGACGTCAGTCATTTGAAGCTCTCTTTGGGGACAAACAACCCCCCTTCCATAGTGGTTTTTTAAGCTTTCCGCCTGTTTTTAGTTTCCCCACTTTTTTGAGTTTCGCTCCCATTGCTGCTGGTTTCCAGTTTCGTTTTTTACCTTTTCTTAGTCATAGACCGGGCGCTAATGACCGTAGCAGTTTTGCGCCCTAAAACCAAAACAAAACCTCAGTTGGATTATCAAAAAATGTTCAGATGTGTGTGAAATCTTATGGGACTTAACTGCTAAGGTCATCAGTTCCTCAGCTTACACACTACTTAACCTAAATTAACCAAAGGACAAACACACACATCCATACCCGAGGGAGGACTCGAACCTCTGCCGGAAGGTTGGATATGGGGTTGAATGTGGTACGTGGTACTTACTGGAATTAAGGAAAACATGGAAGGGAGGTTCCAACAATATAACTTTCTTTTCACACAACCTGTTTATTTAACAATATATAAACTGTGTTTTACAGGTAAGCGAAGCATTTAACCATAAAATTTTCTTTAACTAAACGAACAAATTTGCAAAATTCTTTTGACGTTAAGCCTTGAGGTGAATAAGCTTTTAATCTTTGCAAAAGAAATCTGAAGCGCTGTATTGCAAAACAACAAACAATATGACATTACAAGACAGCCGGACCTGCAGCCCGCCCGGTACCGGTGAAACAGCGGCGTTTACTATCGCACTGGACACAGTCTCCCTTATTAAATGCCCTTCTGCAACAAATGAAAACTATGTAAGCACCAATAATGACAAGAGTGATTCAATTACTCAAAGCCGCGCGAGATTAGCCTAGCGGTCTATGGCGCTGCAGTCCTGGACTGTGCGGCTGGTCCCGGCGGAGGTTCGATTCCTCCCTCGGGCACGGGTGTGTGTGTTTGTCCGTAGGATAATTTAGGTTAAGTTGTGTGTAAGTTTAGGGACTGATGACCTTAGCAGTTGAGTCCCTTAGGATTTCACACACACACACACACACACACACACACACACACACACAGAATTATTAAAAATAGATAACTTTTAATTTGAAATCTCTATGGCGAAAGGTTCGGGGTTAAGAAGCGCATCTGTGCTTAAACGTTAAACAAATTAGCAAACAACATGACAATGACGCTGCTTACGTCTAAGCAACCAACCTCTTAATTTCAATCGGCAACCAAGGTGCGACTGGACCCCAACCCGTCTCTTCTGACAATTTTATTTTGACTAAAGCCCTGAAGACAGTTGGCTGTTAATATTTTCAAAGTTAAACTGATTGTCAGTTATAAAGAGCGCTCTGAAGGAACATTACTTGTGAACACTTATTATAAGAGAACTCACTCGGCGGTTCCACAAGGTACACCAATAATGACCAGGTCTTTGAAACACAGAAACGCACAGCTTAGTGCAACAGGTTGTTCAGATTATAACTATCGACTGAGAAATTCGATTACAATCAAAGAATTGTGTCGATTAACAGCTAAATCTAACCACAAGGTCCCTCTTTTGTTTAGCGGCAACCTGTACCTTAGAACAATTTTCGCCGCTGTATTTATGACGAAGAGCTGATTAACAAGAACATTAATGATCTGCTACAAACCAGAAAGGAAAGGCAATGTCATACCGGGAAAAATTGTAAAACAACTAGTTGCATGGGGGCTTAATTAAATATAATGCAAATATTTTTTGTTTTAGTAGCTGTATGTCCGGCTACGAAGTCTCATAACCGGTTGGCCCTGAATAATATTAGTACGCAATCTGACTGCATAGAATAACAACAAAGAATGAAAGGAAACTTCCGTTAACACAATTAATTAATTAAGTCCCCAGCAACTATAAAAGATACGAAACAAGAAAGCACAAGTGTAACTGTTCTGTGTGTGGAAGTGTGATTCAACGTACACATCTGGCACGGTTCTTCCTCAATACGACAAGATGCTTTAAACGCCATTTACAATGAAGTAATAAAAAAGAACCCAGAAATACTATGATTGCGCATAGAAACCAGAATTACACTCTAATACAGGGTGTTTCAAAAATGACCGGTATATTTGAAACGGCAATACAAACTAAACGAGCAGCGATAGAAATACACCGTTTGTTGCAATATGCTTGGGACAACAGTTCATTTTCAGGCAGACAAACTTTCGAAATTAAAGTAGTTACAATTGTCAACAACAGATGGCGCTGCGGTCTGGGAAACTCTATAGTACGATATTTTCCACATATCTACCATACGTAGCAATAATGTGGAATAGTCTCTGAATGAAATTACGCGAAACCTTTGACAACGTGTCTGGCTTCACACGCAGATGAGATGTACTGCTTCAGCTGTTCAATTGTTTCTGGATTCTGGCGGTACACCTGGTCTTTCAAGTGTCCCCACAGAAAGAAGTCACAGGGGTTCATGTCTGGCGAATAGGGAGGCCAATCCACGCCGCCTCCTGTATGTTTCGGATACCCCAAAGCAATCACACGATCATCGAAATATTCATTCAGGAAATTAAAGACGTCGGCCGTGCGATGTGGCCGGGCACCATCTTGCATAAACCACGAGATGTTATCAGTGTCGTCTAAGGCAGTTTGTACCGCCACAAATTCACGAAGAATGTCCAGATAGCGTGATGCAGTAATCGTTTCGGATCTGAAAAATGGGCCAATGATTCCTTTGGAAGAAATAGCGGCCCAGACCAGTACTTTTTGAGGATGCAGGGACGATGGGACTTCAACATGGGGCTTTTCAGTTCCCCATATGCGCCAGTTCTGTTTATTGACGAAGCCGTCCAGGTAAAAATAAGCTTCGTCAGTAAACCAAATGCGGCCCACATGCATATCGCCGTCATCAGTCCTGTGCACCATATCGTTAGCGAATGTCTCTCGTGCAGCAATGGTAGCGGCGCTGAGGGGTTGCCGCGTTTGAATTTTGTATGGATAGAGGTGTAAACTCTGGCGCATGAGACGATACGTGGACGTTGGCGTCTTTTGGACCGCAGCTGCAACACGGCGAACGGAAACCCGAGGCCGCTGTTGGATCACCTGCTGCACTAGCTGCGCGTTGCTCTCTGTGGTTGCCGTACGCGGTCGCCCTACCTTTCCAGCACGTTCATCGGTCACATTCCCAGTCCGCTGAAATTTTTCAAACAGATCCTTTATTGTATCGCTTTTCGGTCCTTTTGTTACAGTAAACCTCCGTTGAAAACTTATGTTGCAACAACACTGTGTTCTAGGCAGTGGAATTTTAACATCAGAAAAATCCTCTGTTCTAAGGAATAAACCATGTTGTCCACAGCACACTTGCACGTTGTGAACAGCACACGCTTACAGCAGAAAGACGACGTACAGAATGGCGCACCCACAGACTGCGTTGTCTTCTATATCTTTCACATCACTTGCAGCGCCATCTGTTGTTGAAAATTGTAACTACTGTAATTTCGAAAGTTTGTCCGCCTGAAAATGTACTGTTGTCCCAAGCATATTGCAACAAACGGTGTATTTCTATCGCTGCTCGTTTAGTTTTTATTGCCGTTTCAAATATACCGGTCATTTTTGAAACACCCTGTACATGAACACAAGCCAGATGCTTTGTTGACTGAATCTGTGAGCAAGAGGCATTGAAATTTAAAATACAAAAATGCTTTAATTACCTCATATATATTGACGAAAAATACAGTGATCATTACAACCAATCGAACAGCATCGGCTGTCTAGCCCATCAGAACAACTGCACACGACATGCTCACAACTAGTACTCTAACTACGGCTACCTCAGAACTACAACTGCCCTCAGCAACTTCTCAACAAGCACTGCCAGTGGAGGCGGCTGACACTCTTTGGCGCAATCTTTGGCGCTGTGAATCAGTGCAGCCACCTTTCATAGTGTCTACAATCCAGTTGCTTACAGTTGTGACCCAAGTGCCGACCGAGTAAAACTTTGAGGGTCGGGTACAAACCAGAAAATAATAAGCAGGGTAGGTAGACAATAAAAGAAATCACCACGACGATTACAGAATGTTACTCCCCTTTGTCAGCAAGCAGTTCCATGGGTCCACGGTGCGTGACAGCAGTTACTGAGTGGTGCCAATGAAAGCGAGGCAGAAGAGGAAACCCAGGCCAGGAGCGGCCGTCCGACACGAGTGTTGCCAACCAGCCAACGGGTTGTCTGCGTGCTGCTTGCAGTCGGCGCTGAGCCGGTGAAGTCTCCGGCATCTTCGCTCAGCTCAGTCCTTCCTTGCGCAGCTCGTGGCTGCCGCCGCTAGGACGTCGTGAGCACCCCTTGTCGCGACGCTACCGCCAATCACCAAACTTCGTCTTCTCGCTCGGGCCAGCGCACCCCGTATATACCGGGTGATCAAAAAGTCAGTATAAATTTGAAAACTGAATAAATCACGGAATAATGTAGATAGAGAGGTGGGAGTTGTGGCGTACTCCTGTAATCCAAGCTACTGGGAGGCCGTTGTGCGGGAGAAAACTGTGAAAACACCCACAGTTTCGGTCATCTTGTGAGCTCCAAGGCGTCCGCGGTGCCTTCCTGTGCATCGGGCGGGCGACACAGCCTGCCCTGGAGGGATGTATGGGATTCTTCGCGTCTCTGGAAGTGGCCTCGTGTTCAACCGACAACGTGATGAAACGTGTGCAACGGCGCACGAAGCTGTTGATGTATTACGTTAATATGATGCTATATATGATGTATACTGAAGATAATTAATGAATAATACTGTGAAGATAATGATTCTTGAAGAATTCATGTAGATGTAGAAATTGACACACATACTTGGAATGGCATAGGGTTTTATTAGAACCAAAAAAATACAAAATTTCAAAAAATGTTTGACAGATGGCGCTGCATCTGATCAGAATAGCAATAATTAACATAACAAAGTAAGACAAAGCAAAGGTGCTGTCCCTTACAGGAAATGCTCAATATGTCCACCATCATTCCTCAAAATAGCTGCACTCGAGGAATAATGTTGTGAACAGCACTGTAAAGCATGTCCGGAGTTATGGTGAGGCATTGGCGTCGGATGTTGTCTTTCAGCATCCCTAGAGATGTCGGTCGATCACGATACACTTGCGACTGCAGGTAACCCCAAAGCCAACAATCGCACGGACTGGGGTCTGGGGACCTGGGAGGACAAGCATGACGAAAGTGGCGGCTGAGCACACGATCATCACCAAACGACGCGCGCAGGAGATCTTTGTTCAAATGTTCAAATGTGTGTGAAATCTTATGGGACTTAACTGCCAAGGTCATCAGTGCCTAAGCTTACACACTACTTAACCTAAATGATCCAAACGACAAACACACACACCCATGCCCGAGGGAGGACTCGAACCTCCGCCGGGACCAGCAGGAAATCTTTCACGCGTCTAGCAGTATGGGGTGGTTCTAATAAAACCCCATGTCATTCCAAGCATGTGTGTCAATTTTTACCTCTCTGTCTACATTATTCCGTGGTTTATTATATTTTCAAATTTATATTGACTTTTTGATCACCCGGTATATCGGCTAGGAAAGACCTAAGGACACAACCCCCAGATCTTTCCTCATATTCCGTGGTTTATTATATTTTCAAATTTATATTGACTTTTTGATCACCCGGTATATCGGCTAGGAAAGACCTAAGTACACAACCCCCAGATCTTTCCTCATAGATACTACACCTGAGCCAGTGACGCCAGAAAGGTCTACTAACTCAATGGCGCCACGGCTCAGAATGCATCATCAGTATGGATCTCAGATTAAGTTGACTTCCGTGTCTTCAGTACAACTAGTGCAATAGTTTAAGCGTGGAATTGCAGAGTCACATCTGTCCACACCACAGCATGGGCCTGCCATCTGCAATCCTGTTCTCAGTTTACATTTAACTGTAGCCAATGGAAAACAAGCTCACATAATTTCTTTCCGACACGCCTGCAATACTGCTGTTGCAAAAGATATTAACTTCTCTCAGGGAAGATGAAGACTTCACTTTTACATTTAAAGATGCTACAGCGAGTGCACCCACCTACGGCGCATTTCGTTCAGCGCGGCGTCACGGCAGCCTGCCACCCCCCCCCCCCCCCACTCACACACACACACACACACACACACACACACTCACACACACAACACACGGCAATACGGCGGCCCTGATCACAAGAGTTCCCTCACTACCCAAACGGGCAGTTTGCAAGCAGAATCGCACATGTGACGTGGTGATGAAAAATTAAGATTTCAAGAAATAAAGTTCTGTACTTTGGCCCATAAATCTAGCAACCAGTGTAAGTCTAAAAACTGACTTGATGCAGTGATAATTAACCGAAATGTAAATAACTTTATTGATGCAGATTATGTAGTTTCTCTGATTTTTAATGAGTGTTAGAAGTCCACAAGTTTTTATGAATTTTTGTAGAAGGTAAGCTAGTCTGCACCGGTGCAAGCAACCACGGCAAGTTATGTGCCAGAATCAGGTATTCACTCTGCAGCCGAGTGTGCGCTGATATGAAACTTCTGGTCCAGCACATAGTTTTAATCTGTCAGGAAGTTTCAAGTTATTAGCCTTTCATACTTCAGTTCCCCCATAAAGCTCTCCAATTACTGTCCTTCACATATTACGTAATCAATAGAACCTTCAAATCGTGATGTGACATTTCCATTTAAACGATATTCCAAGGTTGTTTTGGTGTAGATGTCTCAGATTTCCGTTTCCAATGTACAGTCAGTATGTCACTAGGACAGTACTGAGTGCTCCTTATGACCTCAGCTGTTTTGCGCCTAAAGCCCCAATAAACAAACAAATCAGGGTAGCAGATATATCTTATATACATTTCATTCACGGCAACCGTATGCAAAGCGTCCGCAGTGCGTTTTTACCTCTGCAAACTCTTTAAAATTTGGTGCAAAAGTTCTACTTACACTCCTGGAAATGGAAAAAAGAACACATTGACACCGGTGTGTCAGACCCACCATACTTGCTCCGGACACTGCGAGAGGGCTGTACAAGCAATGATCACACGCACGGCACAGCGGATACACCAGGAACCGCGGTGTTGGCCGTCGAATGGCGCTAGCTGCGCAGCATTTGTGCACCGCCGCCGTCAGTGTCAGCCGGTTTGCCGTGGCATACGGAGCTCCATCGCAGTCTTTAACACTGGTAGCATGCCGGGACAGCGTGGACGTGAACCATATGTGCAGTTGACGGACTTTGAGCGAGGGCGTATAGTGGGCATGCGGGAGGCCGGGTGGACGTACCGCCGAATTGCTCAACACGTGGGGCGTGAGGTCTCCACAGTACATCGATGTTGTCGCCAATGGTCGGCGGAAGGTGCACGTGCCCGTCGACCTGGGACCGGACCGCAGCGACGCACGGATGCACGCCAAGACCGTAGGATCCTACGCAGTGCCATAGGGGACCCCACCGCCACTTCCCAGCAAATTAGGGACACTGTTGCTCCTGGGGTATCGGCGAGGACCATTCGCAACCGTCTCCATGAAGCTGGGCTACGGTCCCGCACACCGTTAGGCCGTCTTCCGCTCACGCCCCAACATCGTGCAGCAGGCCTCCAGTGGTGTCGCGACAGGCGTGAATGGAGGGACGAATGGAGACGTGTCGTCTTCAGCGATGAGAGTCGCTTCTGCCTTGGTGCCAATGATGGTCGTATGCGTGTTTGGCGCCGTGCAGGTGAGCGCCACAATCAGGACTGCATACGACCGAGGCACACAGGGCCAACACCCGGCATCATGGTGTGGGGAGCGATCTCCTACACTGGCCGTACACGTCTGGTGATCGTAGAGGGGACACTGAACAGTGCACGGTACATCCAAACCGTCATCGAACCCATCGTTCTACCATTCCTAGACCGGCAAGGGAACTTGCTGTTCCAATAGGACAATGCACGTCCGCATGTATCCCGTGCCACCCAACGTGCTCTAGAAGGTGTAAGTCAACTACCCTGGCCAGCAAGATCTCCGGATCTGTCCCCCATTGAGCATGTTTGGGACTGGATGAAGCGTCGTCTCACGCGGTCTTCACGTCCAGCACGAACGCTGGTCCAACTGAGGCGCCAGGTGGAAATGGCATGGCAAGCCGTTCCACAGGACTACATCCAGCATCTCTACGATCGTCTCCATGGGAGAATAGCAGCCTGCATTGCTGCGAAAGGTGGATATACACTGTACTAGTGCCGACATTGTGCGTGCTCTGTTGCCTGTGTCTATGTGCCTGTGGTTCTGTCAGTGTGATCATGTGATGTATCTGACCCCAGGAATGTGTCAATAAAGTTTCCCCTTCCTGGGACGATGAATTCACGGTGTTCTTATTTCAATTTCCAGGAGTGTAATAAACCTCATTAATACGCCAGAATGAGATTTTACCCCTGCAGCGAAGTGTGCGCTGATATGAGACTTCCTGGCAGATTAAAACTGTCTGCCCGACCGAGACTCGAACTCGGGACCTTTGCCTTTCACGGGCAAGTGCTCTACCATCTGAGCTATCGAAGCACGAGTCACAGCTGGTACTCACAGCTTTACTTCTGCCAGTATCCGTCTTCTACCTTCCAAACGTTACAGAAGCTCTCCTGCGAACATTGCAGAACTAGCACTCCTGAAAGAAAGGATATTGCGGAGACAAGGCTTAGCCACAGCCTGGGGGATGTTTCCAGAATGAGATTTTCACTCTGCAGCGGAGAGCTTCTGTAAAGTTTGGAAGGTAAGAGACGGATACTGGTAGAAGTAAAGCTGTGAGTACCGGCACTGAGTCGTGCTTCGGTAGCTCAGATGGTAGAGCACTTGCCGCGAAAGGCGAAGGTCCCGAGTTAGAGTCTCGGTCGGGCACACAGTTTTAATCTGCCAGGAAGTTTCAGAATTAATTGTTAATTTTAATAACAGTACAAGTAATAATAATGATAAAGGACGAAACAAGGTTCACTCTGTCGAACGTGAACTGTTTTCATTGAGGTTTATAACAAACCGCTCCTCTCTCTCCTCTATAATGCAGTCTTATTTCCACATTTGAGTTTCCACTTTTTCTACAGTTCCTCTGCAGTCACTGTTCTTACTGCTTCTTCTAGCAGTACTTTAACTTCCGACATTTTGTATGTTCTGTTTTTCGCTGCAACGTAGCCTTTGATTCTGGTCCACACTAACTTGATGGCGTTTAATTCACAGTGGTACGGAGGAATTCTGAGGACAGTTTTCCCTGCATTCTTCGCCATTTCATCTATTGCTTATTCGTTGTGCGCTATTCTGTGATTTTTCACTATATCTAAAAGTTCTTTCTTCAACATACCGTCTTTGAAATGTATTCGATAATCAGACATTTCTCTTTACCTGATGGGCCCTTGCTTCCGGTGGATAATCCGGACAGAAAAACATGTTTTGAGGAATTTATTGTATCATCTACCCAGACGTAACTTTGGGTATGTCCTGCGTTCACCCACGTCTCGTCCAAATAGTAAATGGGTCTGCCTTCATCTCTCAACCGTTTAATGGTTCGAAGATAACGCCGCCATAAAATGATGACATCCCTGTCTATTAGCATGCTATCGCGCCCCCGCCGGACATATTCGAAATTCATTTTTCTCAATAACTTATAAAATGTAGTTCTCCGAAAATTGCCCAGGTCTGCATCTTTGTTCACGACTGTAAGCACTTTGTCAATTGTTGGCAATTCGTTACGAATAAAAAAAAACGTGTATTTTTCTTCGTATCGCATTTCTATCGAAGTCATCAACACTTTCAGAAAGTTTCTGTCGTAATTTTCTTTCCTTGGAAGACTTCAAAGATATGTGGCCTTGTACTCATCACACAATACACTGAAGAACGTCCGACGCCTGTAGCTGCAGCTGTTTTCGAAACAATGTCACTGATCGACTGCTCTGGATGTAACCGTTCCGTTTTATAGACATTAAGCGCCATGTGCTTCTCAGAAGAACTTAATCATTTCTTCTTTGCTCGCTTCTTTGGTGGACTCAGAATAGACAGGTCGACCTCGCTCGCTGAATCCGTGGATGACATAATGAGGACAGCCGTATGTGGTGTTAATGAAATAAGTGAATATATAAAATAAGAAATCATGCGATGCTATTGGATACGCACATAAACAGTGAATGCTCAGCGTGACTACAAACACATATACTTACTCTAATAACCAACAACTAGTCTTTCAAGCGTCTTTACAGATGAACATAAGATATCCTGAAATCGCCACTGTACAACACCCACTAACGAGCTCACACCTGCAACTGAGACGGCCACACTGACTGAGCGCCGCGCCTGCGAACCGCAGAATGCATCGCTCATAAAGGACAAACGGTTGCACCCATCGCATTCGAACAAACTACAAAATGAAATTCAAATCTTTCTGAAACTTTTATCGCTTACACGCCCACAAAAAAAATTAAAGAGGAAAATTTTGTCGCTTACTATATTTCGGATGATGATTTGGTAAAAGTTCTGCATCAGAGGTGAGATTGTAATTTATTACTTCACTATTACTGACTCTATTGGGCAGAAAATTTGCAGACATCATCAACATATAGTACTGAAGGCAATTACAAAATTATTTTGCTGTGCGACACACAGTTTAGGAGATATGGCGTGATAAATATAGAGTAACGCGAAATAACAACTTTTCCTGAAAGCTTAAATATTTCTCTTTTTCAGTGACAATAAATTTTAATGTATTGTAAAAGAAGGTGTCGGAAGGTAGTTCTCGGATCACTTTATTATGTTCAGGTGCCAAATTCTAAAAAACACGAATTTCACTTTTTAATTTCTGGCGCGCCTGCCTTGTACACCCCTCGGCGGCAGAGCAGTGGTCACGCGCTTGACGTGTTTATAGTACGTCTCGTGTTTCGGTGAATGGAGGTATAGTAGCTATTTTTCAATTTCCTTACATGGCCAAGAAAAAAAAAACATAAAATTTCTTTTCTAAACACACCTTCACCAAACCTGAAATTAAAACTTCTGTGCTATGTTCATTAGTAAAGTTGTATTTCTAACATGCACTTTCGACAATGCTCAATGATCGTCATGCAGATCAAACTCAAAGCTTTTACTCATCTATATTTTTACACCGTTTTCTACTGAAAAAACTCTCCGGGACGCAGTTCCTGGTAACAGCAAATCTTCCCCTTACGTTTCCAGCCTTCTTAACTCAGCTGCACCCCAGTTCTCCTCAAACTTACCGCACGTATTTTTCCGATGTCGTGTAGTCGGCATAGGCCTCCAAAAACGAGTGGCACTTTTCCCACTGGCACCTGAAGTACTGGCTTTGGCTTTTAATTCATTGCATTAGTTTCACATATTTTTGGAAGTGATTGGTTGTGATTCTACTGAGCTGCTGATTTAGATCCGCCGAATGCAGAGAGAAATACTGTGACGTTAGAAAGTATTACATAACTTGTATCAGTTTACTTGTTAGGCCGTTCGTAGGAGATTACATTGTTTTACTTTTGCAGTGGCTTTTTGAGCGGAGTGGAGAATGTGAACCTCATAATAACGTTGCTAAAATGGAATCTCCACCTTTTATGAGTCGCTTCGTCCCACAGCTCTTAGCGAGTTACAGTATGTGGCAGCTTCAATAGCGAGCACATTGGAAACACCGGTAAAGCTTATTTCCCCCATATCCATCCCAAATTTCCCCAGGAACATCCTCTTCTTATACTGGCCATCTTTATCTGAATAGTGATTTACTGTTCGTCGAGGGCAGACAACACCTGTGAAGGTTTCCTCAGAATGCTTCCGGTTTTGCGCGGCAGAACGGTTGCGGTAGACTCTAAAGAACACGCTGCAATGTAGGAGTGTTCGTTCATCCTACGTTTGTGGATCCAAATGCATTAGTCAAAAAGGAGAACTACCGTTTACTGTGCTAGAGGAGGGGAAAGAAAACTACGAAACGGCAAGTTACAAGTTATGTCCTTTTCATAAGTTGGTACCTACCCAGACTCTATGCGACGTAACACACACACACACACACACACACACACACACACACACACAAAATGTCAAGTGGTAGAGATAAGAGTAAAGTCCAGGTGATATAGCTACACAATAGCGTGTCACTCTGGACTGATGAGGACCATCTAGACTCAGTCTTTGTATTGTAAAAGTTGTTACTGCTGAAGAATTTCATGGTTGTTTTTGGAATGTGTCCTACGGTCGTCTGTTCAGATACTGTTCCTGAGTTACAATGTACCTAAACTAATGTAGCTTCCAAGACACATGTTCTAAAGAAAACTACGAGCTCTCAAGTTCGAAGGTACGCCCTTTCCATGATTTGGTACCTACTCAGACACTATGGGGCGAAACACATACACACATGTATACTACTAATACCATCAGTTACATTTATACAGTAAACGCTATTAGAGAGAAGAACGTAAATATTGCGTTCCCCATTTAATAAGTACCTTGCGATCGAGTTCCATTCTAAATACTATATTTACACTTTCTGATCATTTCCGTATATATTATATGGGAAACGGGGACTAGCAGCAGCAGATGAAGAAAAACACACACACATACACATATAAGTGTATACAAGTAAAATATATACATGCAAACGTAGTCTGCAGTGGTGAGAAAAATTTGCATGTACACTGACGCACACTCACATACGTACATTTATGACAATCAGTTCATCCAACTATTCTGCACATACAACAATCAATCACAAATGAACTACTTGTTCTCAGGATGCGACAGCCCTACTTAAAGCTGCAGTGCAGTATGTACCTCTTTGCCTCGTTATAGAAAGACCACTTTGCACACGATATGTGGAGTGGCATCAACATCTTTGAGCAGGTACCTCCTCTAATCCTCTATCGAGATAGCCTTACCCATCTCCACGGCGATTAGTCCTTGACTGAAGAAAGTTACCAGCATAGATGTTAGCGTGGCAACGTAATTTCTTATGCCATAACGCTTCTGCCAACGGTAACCGAAATGAATTCCTACCAATTTCCATGGTTTTCCCGAAAACTGAAAAAAATTAGAGATTAATAAATAATTCAAAGTCACATGTCGCAAGTTCCCTCTGATATTTACTACACCAATCTACTATTTCAATCAGCGATAGTGCTTGATGGAGATACCACGCGTGTTTCCAGTAGGTTCCATTACCGACGTGAGACATTGCCGGAAATTTCTGCAGTTGAGGATATACCTCTGCTTATTTCCCAGCAGTTTCATTTGCTTGGAGACGTAATCAATGCGAAGGAGGACTTAGCGCTCCAGACACAGTGGGAAGTCGCTGTGTGTATGTCACGTATATGGGTTTGATATGCCAGTATTGCCTTCAAGACATACCAGCTACAACAATATCCAACCTCATAATGGATCTTTTTCTCCAGTCTGACAATTTCCTCTTCAGACGTCCATCGGAACCCACCAATTAGCACAGACTGTTGCATGGCAAGCTCACAGAGGTTGGTTACATCCAAGTAAAGGATGTAACGTAAATCATTAGATGGCCTCTAGTCTTTCTCGCTCATTCGGAGGTCATTCACCTTGGGGTACCCGTGAACTCACTGGCGAAGTTCACGCGAGTCTCACATTTGGAGAAGAGCAGCATGTCAACATTGGCCAACAGCTCGATGCATATTGCGTCCTACAAAGCCATGGCACAGTGATATAGAAGCCAGTATCCAGAGAGTACGTGGCCAGGATTGCACTCCAGAATTTCTCAGAAATGTCCGCAAGGAGGCGTACATCGCTGTTGATGAGCCGCCTAGCACATTCAGGGGTGTTGAGCTTCTGCCAAACATTCGCTGCTTGTCCTTACTCTGCATCCATTATGGTAATAATGCCTGAGAGTTTACCGGCGAATATATATATCAGGGAACATGGCTCTATGTCTACATCTACACTGTGCAAACGACGGTGAAGAGCGTGGTAGAGGGAATACCCCCAAAACAACTGCTGCTAGGGCTGTTATCAATTCCTTTCACGTATTGGACAAGAGCAGAATGGTCGTTTGAATACCTCTGTGCTTGCTGTAATTAATCTAATCTTGTTCTCACGATCCCTAAGTGAGCGATATGCAGGGGTTGTACTATATTCCTAGACTCGTCATTTAAAGTCTGCCCTGGAAACTACGTTAATATATCCCCTTTGTGAAGTGATTCTACCAATAAACCGGGTTAACGACAAGCGCCGGGACGACGATCAAGACCGGAAGAGCAGGGAGGGCTATGACAGTCTGCCGCTGTGGCCGAGCGGTTCTAGGCGCTACAGTCTGGAGCCGAGCGACCGTTACGTTCGCAGGTTCGAATCCTGCCTCTGGCACTGATATGTGTGATGTCCTTAGGTTAGTTAGCTTTAAGTAATTCTAAGTTCTAGGGGACTGATGACCTCAGATGTTAAGTTCCGTAGTACCCAGAGCCATTTGAATCATTTTGAGGGCTGTGAGACGACGTCAGCCATCTCCTCTCTAGAACGACACCGAGATAGGAGCGGCATCTAGGCCAAGAGAATATAAACGCCGCACCGCTTGGCCGCGTCCGAGTTGAAGACGAGCCGTCCTACGAACGCAACAGCAGCGACTTATGAACTGTACTGTTTTACTTGCAATGGAATTGTATATACCGTAGGACACTGATTGTTTGCATGTCGCCATTTGCTTGCGACTCACCATTGTGAATACGCGAAGTTCAGTATTGTCATTTATCTTACTGTTATAAACTACATTAATACGAGAATGAGATTTTCACTCTGCAGCGGAGTGTGCTCTGATATGAAACTTCCTGGCAGATTAAAACTGTGTGCCGGACCGAGACTCGAACTTGGGACCTATGTCTTTCGCGAGCAAGTGCGAAGGGCAAAGGTCCCGAATTCGAGTCTCGGTCCGGCACACAGTTTTAATGTGCCAGGAAGTTACATTAATACGATTGACATGAATTGTTGTCTAGCGATCCTAGAAAGCAGCTTTCCTAAGCGCCCTGTATTAGACGAGTGGGCAGAACACAACAGAAATATACAACCAGCTTTACCAACGACTTGGGCCCAAGCGAGCGTCCCACTTCATGTCCCTAAATATTTACACCTAAATAAAATAAATTTACAGATTCCAGCTGAGACTCGCTGATACTAAACTCAATAGGATACAGTGTTTTTTCGTTCTGTGAAATGCACAATTTTAGATTCCTGAACGTTTAAAGCAAGTTGTGAATCTTGGTACCGCTTTGAACTCCTGTCAAGGTAGGGAGAGTAAATGAACAGCTTTGTTCAAACAGTACTTCGTTGTAGATGACAACATCATCTGCGAAAAGTCTTAGGTTATTATAAAGTTTGTGCACGAGACACATGCAACATAAACAGCAAGGGACCCACTAGACGTTGCTGGAGAATATCTCAAGTTACTTCTACATGCGTCGTTGACCTTCCATACAGGACCTGCATGGGACCTGCGATTCGCACGAGCGAGGATTTCGAAACCCATGCTGGCTGGCATGCAGGAGGCCGCCAAGAGCGAGACACTTCATTATGTTAGAGATCAGAATATGTTCTAAGATTCTACAACACATGGATGTCAAGAATATTGGCCAGTAGTTTGCTGGATCATTTCTGCAAACCTTCTTGTAAACGGATGTGTCGCTTGCATTCTTCCAACTAGTGAACACAGTTTTTTGTTTGAGGCATCTACGATAGAGTACAGTTAACAAAGAGTCTAAATCAGCAGCAAAGGGGTACACAAGCCTGGGGCTTCACTTGACGGTTTCACCCGTATCTAAAAAATGGTTCAAATGGCTCTGAGCACTATGGGACTCAACTGCTGTGGTCATCAGTCCCCTAGAACTTAGAACTACTTAAACCTAACTAACCTAAGGACATCACACACATCCATGCCCGAGGCAGGATTCGAACCTGCGACCGTAGCAGTCCCGCGGTTCCGGACTGCGCGCCTAGAACCGCTAGACCACCGCGGCCGGCTAGCCCGTATCTCAGCGCCACTACAACTGACGTCTATTTCACTTTTATCTTCAGTGGTACGAGAAATAAACGGGGGCAATAGCATTTGGAAACAGAGTTAAGCATTTCTTCTTTTGCTGCTCTCGGATTCAGTTCATGAGCAGTCCGTGACTGACTGGACGCTATCTCTGGTGCCTTCACATACGACCGGATTTTGTTTAGGTTTTGTGAAAGATATTGCAACAATATTCTGCAGACAAGAATCACTGGAAGCTTCACGCTTTGCTCCCTTGACAGCCAAACGCGTTTCATTCAGTATCTTTCTATCTATAGCCTCGTGCTTTGCTTTATACATATTAGACAATAGCTTTTCAAGATTTTAAACATGGCTGATACAGCAACTGTTGAAATTCTTCACGATAAAGGATGACAGCCAAAACAGTTGCAGGATAACAATTTGTTAAAGTTCTTGACCAAGGTTTTGGTATATACAAATATACCTTAATCAGAAGTGCACTAGTACCCTCTTTCGTTAGCTGTGTTCCATAGCGCAATCTTCATCTGTTTGACACTAGGACGCAGGTAGATTGGTTCCATATTTTCTATTTTACATAAATGTTTTTAAATGGTCTGATATGTTTTATTTATTAAGACAGGAGGTTCGAATTATCACAACTCTTCATAATTTTATGCGCTTATGTAGGTATCCATGGATTTTAATATGCGCGAGTGTTTGGCACAAGTGCCCTCTCTCGGCGAAACCGTCTGCCCTAGTGCTTTCACACTCTCGTCTCAATAGTTCATAGGCGAAGTACTGGTGCTAAACTGTTCGCATTGACCCTGTGCCCATAATCATGTTGTACAAATGGAGAAGATGTGTTAATTATTGACGACGCCTTTGGCACAATTGTTTTATTAATCTCCAATCCATGATGTAATTTTAGTAAGTAACTAAAAGATTTTGTGCGTGTATTACTCTGGTAATTTCACTGTTACTTCAGCTTTAGTGTTTCTCATTTCCGATGATAAGGTTTTGCTAATGAAGGGGTCTTCCTGTTCAGGATTTTTTACTTCTGATGAAGGTATATTTATATATAGCGAAACATTGGTCAAGAATTTTAATAATTTTTTATCCTGCAACTGTTCTGGCTGTCATCCTTTATCGTGATCAATAGCCTTTGTTTCATTAGGAATTTTTTACGATAACTTTACACTATGTAGGTACTCTCCCATCATTAACTGTTCGAGGTTGCATATCAACCAGTGAATGGTCAACTTTTCTTTTAAACTTGAGCTATAGTACATATGTAGTGGGTCGAATAATTAGAACGAATACGTTAGTCAAGGCTAGGAGTTTTACAATAACGAAGTTGATTAAAATGTGAAAGAACGTTGGGAGCCAGAAGTCATATGTGTGTTACATTCTGTTGCGCAGATCAGTGCTATGATACCATGGCGTAACTGGTTCGCCGCATGGCAGGTTGTATTCGGGTCAGTTACTCTAGCCGAGCGACGCCGCAGTGTTCAAATGGCTCTGAGCACTATGCGACTTAACTTCTGAGGTCATCAGTCGCCTAGAACTTAGAACTGATTAAACCTAACTAACCTAAGGACATCACACACATCCATGCCCGAGGCAGGATTCAAACCTGCGACCGTAGCGGTCGCTCGGCTCCAGACTGTAGCGCCTAGAACCGCACGGCCACTCCGGCCAGCGCCGCAGTGTTCCACCGACCTGTTGGGGAACATGAACAGCAGAAAGCCGTATTTAAGAACTAGCAGCTAACTCGTCAACTTGGTCCCTCGTGGGGTGTTGGAATGACGCAGAGCCTGTGTCACTTAGCGTCACCTCCACTTTGGAGACGTCAGTGGCATCCCAGTCATCGTAACGACCACAGCCGTGATGCAGGTCGTTGCCTAGGAGGCGCTAGAGCGACGCCGCCGTAACTACCGTCGGACGCCCTCAACAGGCAGCCGTCTGTCACGGGAGTCGTCGCTCGGGTTACGTTGTGGTAACGTACAGTCGCCATCGTCCAGGGACGCTGCCTCCAAAAACGCCGTTACGAGGGCAGGGGCAGTCGCAGCCGGGGATGGTTGCTGAGATAGGGCACTGGCCTCTCCCACTGCTCCCCCCTCCAGCTGCCTCCACACCAAAGGTTCGCGGCGCTTGGTTCCAGCCACCAACGTCAGACCCTGCAAGGCCGAGGGCCGGCGCAGGTTCCAGTCGATGCCAGCGCTGCTACAAACCTCACGGAGGGTGCGCGCCTGAGGATCCGCCGGCCACCTTCGACGCCGCCGTGAAAATTACGAGTGATGATGATGTTTGGTTTTATTTGGCGCTCAACTACGCGATCATCAGCGCCCATACAAAGTCTCAGTTTTTCACACAGTCCAATTTAGCCACTGTCACAAACGCTGGAATAATGAAACGATGAGGACAAAACAAATACCCAGACCCCGGGGAGAGAAAATACCCAACCGCCGGGAATCGAACCTGGGACCCCATGATCCAGAGGCAGCAAAGTTAGCCACTAGACCATGAGCCGCCGACGTATTACGAATGGAAGCAAACATCGCCCAGAGGGCTCACAACAAATGTATAGAAGTTAATCAACAAATGTTGTTATTCTATCAGGACCCATACCCTCATCATCCTCTTCCCCACGCCCAGCAGAGAACCCACCTTCAAATCCAGTGACGGGTAGTAGAGTCCCGTGCCAGTTAAGACGGCCTGTTTACGCATCTAAAGGCTACTGCCGTAAACTAAAAGTTTAAAGTTCCTTGCTGAGATATGACATTACTGATTCTCTGTCGAGTTTACTGAACATGTAAATCTTTATGCTTGTTTGAGTCGTCCTTTCCACTTTGTTATTCATTACTGCAATAACTGCCTCACGGTCACTGCTGACAATTTCGATGTGGACCTCCCCAAGGAAATGAGGTCTGTTGTTTCCATTAGATCTTACATATTTCCATCACGAGTGGCGCTCTGATCTATTTTTCTAGGTAGTTTCCGGAGAATGCATTGTAACCTCCTCACAAAAAAATTCCGAAACCTCCCAACAGTAAAAAAATATAACTATAACATTGACATTTCGCGTAACCTCCCAATAAATAAATTGCGTAACCTATCAATAATAAAATGTGACTAATCTCTCAATAAAAAATTTTCGCTCACTTATAACCTTTCAGTAATGACTGTGAATTTAAACTGGTGAATTTTGGACATCAGCAGCTCTGCGTCATGGCCCTGAAAGATCATTCTGAATAAATTGAAAATTCTTACCTTAATAAGGTCGCCGGATAACGCGTATATATCTGCTCCTATAAGATTTTTTTGTGGCACACCCCTGTGCAGTGCTGGCCGATAGATTTGCCATGTGTAAAAAGAAACAACTGATTTTTCTTTTCAATAATCGCAATGACCAAGGATTGGAGGTATTAGTAATTTCTTTAAATTGTAATGAATGATTGTCAAAAGTTACTTTTTATGAGAAATATTATTATTCATTTTTTAAAACATTTAAATGGGACTTAATATAATAACACTCCATATGCGCGAAGCCATCGCTCCCCACGCCCGGCCCAGACAACTTCATACACACCACGACTGCAAGCTACGACTACTGCAACTGCTACAGACCCTGCTCTTACTGCATACAACACTGCTCTTTGGTCTGAGATTCTCTTATACCTTACATATCGCAGGCAGCACATGAGCACTCCATCGAAATTACATCCGCTCGAGTGCGCTAACAACAAATTCCTTAGTCATGGACCTCTTACAGCATTTAGTAATGCTCCATGGGATTTATTCTGATGTTCACAACTAATAGCACTGCAATTATCTCAGTTGCCTGCTGGATGGTTAAAATCTCATCCAGTGATTAAAGTATGATTAGGAAACTTACGTACAAGCAAACTCAGATTTTCATTATAGTTTACTGTTACATCTGGAGGTGAGTCCCCCGTGAACCATAGACTTTGCCGTTGGTGGGGAGGCTTGCGTGCCTCAGCGATACAGATAGCCGTACCGTAGGTGCAACCACAGCGGAGGGGTATCTGTTGAGAGGCCAGACAAGCGTGTGGTTCCTGAAGAGGGGCAGCAGCCTTTTCAGTAGTTGCAGGGGCAACAGTCTGGATGATTGACTGATCTGGCCATGTAACACTAACCAAAATGGCCTTGCTGTGCTGGTACAGCGATCGGCTGAAAGCAAGGGGAAACTACGGCCGTAATTTTTTCCCGAGGGCATGCAGCTTTACTGTTTGGATAAATGATGATGGCGTCCTCTTGGGTAAAATATTCCGGAGGTAAAATAGTTCCCCATTCCGATCTCCGGGCGGGGACTACTCAGGAGGACGTCGTTATCAGGAGAAAGAAAACTGGCGTTCTACGGATCGGAGCGTGGAATGTCAGAACACTTAATCGGGCAGGTAGGTTAGAAAATTTAAAAAGGGAAATGGATAGGTTAAAGTTGGATATAGTGGGAATTAGTGAAGTTCGGTGACAGGAGGAACAAGAATTTTGGTCAGGTGAATACAGGGTTATAAATACAAAATCAAATAGGGGTAATAGGTTCAATAATGAATAGAGCAATAGGAATGCGGGTAAGCTACTACAAACAGCACAGCGAACACATTGTTGTGGACAAGATAGACACCAAGTCCACGCCTACAACAGTAGTGCAAGTCTATATGCCTACTAGCTCTGCAGATAACGAAGAAATTGAAGAAATGTATGATGAGATACGAGAAATTATTCAGATTGTGAAGGGAGACGAAAATTTAATAGTCATGCGTGACTGGAATTCGATAGTAGGAAAAGGAAGAGAAGGAAACGTAGTAGGTGAATATGGATTGGGGTTAAGAAATGAAAAAGGAAGCCGTCTGGTGGAATTTTGCACAGAGCACAACTTAATCATAACTAACACTTGGTTCAAGAATCGTAAAAGAAGGTTGTATACATGGAAGAAGCCTGGAGATACTGACAGGTTTCAGATAGATTATATAATGGCAAGGCAGAGATTTAGGAACCAAGTTATAAATTGTAAGACATTTCCAGGGGCAAATGTGGACTCTGACCACAATCTATTGGTTATGAACTGCAGATTAAAACTGAAGAAACTGCAAAAAGGTGGGAATCTTAGGAGATGGAGGCTTATCTCACTAGGGGTACGATAAATACTACCTACAGGAAAATTAAAGAGACCTTTTGAGAAAAGAGAACCACTTGTATGAATATCAAGAGCTCAGATGGAAATCCAGTTCTAAGCAAAGAAGTGAAAGCAGAAAGGTGAAAGGAGTATATAGAGGGCCTATACAAGTGCGATGTACTTGAGGGCAATGTTATAGAAATGGAAGAGGATGTAGATGAAGATGAAATCGGAGATATCATACTGCGTGAAGAGTTTGATAGAGCATTGAAAGACCTAAGTCGAATCAAGGCTTTCCCAAAGAATGCAGGCGTTGACAGATGTGAAAATTACCGAACTATCAATTTAATAAGTCATGGCTGCAAAATACTAACGCGAATTCTTTACAGATGAATGGAAAAATTGGTAGAAGCCGACCTCAGGGAAGATCAGTTTGGATTCCGTAGAAATATGGGAACACGTGAGGCAATACTGACCCTAAGATGTATTTTAGAAGCTAGATTTAGAAAAGGCAAACCTACGTTTCTAGCATTTATAGACTTAGAGAAAGCTTATGAAAATGTTGACTGGAATACTCTCTTTCAAATCCTGAAGGTGGCAGGTGTAAAATACAGGGAGCGAAAGGCTATTTACAGTTTGTACAGAAACCAGATGGCAGTTATAAGAGTCGCGGAACATGAAAGGGAAGCAGCAGTTGGGAAGGGAGTGAGACAGGGTTGTAGACTCTCCCGGATGTTGTTCAATCTGTATATTGAGCAAGCAGTAAAAGAAACAAAAGAAAAGTTCGAAGTAAGCATTAAAATCCATGGAGAAGAAATAAAAACTTTGAGGTTCGCCGATGACATTGTAATTCTGTCAGAGACAGCAAAGGACTTGGAAGAACAGTTGAATGGAATGGATAGTGACTTGAAAGGAGGATATAAGATGAACATCAACAAAAGCAAAACGACGATAATGGAATGTAGTCGAATTAAGTCGGGTGATGCTGTGGGAATTAGATTAGGAAATGAGACACTTAAAGTAGCAAAGTATTTTTGCTATTTGGGGAGAAAAAGACTGATGATGGTCGAAGTAGAAAGGATATTAAATGTAGACTGGCAATGACAAGGAAAGCGTTTCTGAAGAAGAGAAATTTGTTAACATCAAGTATAGATTTAAGTGTCAGGACGTCGTTTCTGAAAGTATTTGTATGGAGTGTAGCCATGTATGGAAGTGAAACATGAACGTTAAATAGTTTGGACAAGAAGAGAATAGAAGCTTTCGAAATGTGGTGCTACAGAAGAAAGCTGAAGATTAGACGAGTAGATCACGTAACTAATGAGGAGGTACTGAATAGAATTGGGGAGAAGAGGAGTTTGTGGCACAACTTGACTAGAAGAAGGGATCGGTTGGTAGGACATGTTTTGAGGCATCAAGGGATCACCAATTTAGTATTGGAGGGCAGAATGGAGGGTAAAAATCGCAGAGGGAGACCAAGAAATGAATACACTAAGCAGATTCAGAAGGATGTAGACCCAGTACTCACTGTGAGATGAAGAAGCTTGCACAGGATAGAGTAGCATGGAGAGCTGCATCAAACCAGTCTCAGGACTGAAGACCACAACAACAACAACTGGAAGTGAGAAAGACTATTGTAATTTTATGGCCACCCTTTAGATCTCCAAGCAGTTTCACATGCAGCTTCAATATTTACGTCGGTGTATTTCAGTTTCTTATCTATTTCAACAATTAAACCACTTCCATTACCTATTTCCCTTTACTTTCAATGTACGCCACAATTTTACCCAAATTTCGCACTGCACTCAACTTCACGTTTTAATCAGCTTTCTGTGCGTAGTAGGCTATAATGTTAGTTTCAGTGCTTCTTAGGGACTCTTCAAACTGCACCATTTTGTTGCAAGCACTTCGGCAATTCAAAGCTAGGGTTTTGATCCACCTGCAATAGGCATTTCTTTGTTTCTTACCCACATGCATGTTGGCTTCCTTCAGCTGTCGTTTCCTGGATTGGATGGAGTTTTGCCTAACCCAAATCATCCTGGAGTCCACCCATACACACAGTCAGCCTCTTGGTTAGTTGCCTTTGATCTGTAGTGCACATCTGCCTCTTTAAAGGGCCTCTCAACCCTGACGCGCAAGTCGAGGGAGTCACAGCCTAGCTTGTCACAGAAAGCCCGGGGAATGTCCCCATCAAATCCAGGTATTCGTAACAAACGACCCCCTTCTTCGTCAGAAGCCGAAACTTTGGATTATGTGAGAATGGAGCTCTGATAATATGCGTACCCTCCTTATGCTTGTCTCAGCACATTTCTGAAGAGACATATGCATGAAACATTGTGAAATCATAAAGTGGAGCATTATTTTGGCTGAAATACTCTTGAAAAACGAGATGTACTTCTCAATGCAGTCAGATATGACTCTTATCAGCTTTCAAACTGACCCAAGTGCTCAGTGAGAAAGTGAGCATCATACTCACTCACATTATGGTAAAAGACGGGTATATGTCACTGCAGCTGGTGTTTCATGTTGCGTACATTGTGAGCACAATCAACGTCACAGCTCATGCAACCATGTTGTTGACAAGAGTAATACATAGAAGAATGGAAAAATCTGAGGATGTGTTAGATGACGATAAGTTTGGCATTAGGAAAAGCAGAGACACCACAGAGGCAATTCTGACGTTGGAGTTGATAGTGGTAGCAAGACTAAAAAAAATCAAGATACATTCATAGGATTTATCGACCTAGAAGAAGCGTTCGACAATCTCAAATGATGCAACGTGTTCGAAATTCTGAGGAAAAAGGGGGTAAGGTATAGAGAAAGACAGGTAGTATAAAACATTTACAAGAGCCTTGGCAATAAGAACGAAGTGCTTGGATTAAAAATGGTCTAAGACTGTAGTGTAGTCATTCACCCCCTAGTGTTCAATCAATACATCGAAGAAGCAATGATGAAAAAGAAGAAAGGTTCAAGTGGAATTAAAATTCAGCGTGAAAGGATGGCAATCATTAGATCCGCTGACGACATTGGTATCATCAGTGGAAATGAAGAAAAATTACAGGATCTGCTGAATGGAATGAACAGTCTAATGAGTACAGAATATGGAATGAGTGTAAATCGAAGAAACACGAATGTAAAGAGAAGGAGCAGAAATGAGAAGAACGAGAAAGTGTATGTCTGGTACCTGTTGATCCACTGTGGACCTGGGAGAGCGACTAGTAAAATATTTAAGGTAGAAATTTGCCAAATAGCCGTGGATATTGAGAAGTTATTTTATTCTGTTTTCGTTAGCAGTTTCGGGCTTTCGGCAATTCAATATGCCATCTTCAGACCCCATATCCACCTCTAAAAAATTATCGATATTGGCGTACTGGGGCCATCTTTTTATGGGTGTCGTTAACTCTCAAGTGCTTCCTTCGAAGATCTGACTGCAACTGCAATTCTGTTACCTAACTAGCAAAATAATCGATAACTCACAGAGTGAGGTGGACATAAAAATAATGCTAGCATTGCAAAGAGCGCATTCCTGGCCACGAGAAGTGTACTAGTACCAAACATAGGCTTTAATTTGAGGAACAAAGTTCGGAGAATGTATCGATCTTCTTACAGAGGCACGAGTTTCCATTAACTTTTAACTGGCGTCAGTTGCGCGCTCTCTTTTGAACCGAGAGTGCAACAGCCTTTGCTTTCTCAGAATTTTTAGGATCTTGTTGGAAACTACAGCGGGTGAGTCTTTTTTGTCCTCAATCCACTTACTAGGCGCGTAATTGTCCACAGTTTGATTTAAAATCAGCTTGAAATTTGCCCATAATTTCTCTATATCCATCACACTAAACTAAATAATGTCAGGTCATTGTATAAGCGAGATGCTAACAACCACTTACCTGCAGTTCTCGCAGAAGCCGTTTCCTGATTTACTAACTTTAGTAACTATACATGATGCTCATTAGGCCCTGTCTTTATACTGACGCCGTCAATGAGTTACGACCCGTTTTGCTGTTGGAGGGGGGAGGGGGTCGAAAAGAAAAAGAATTGTTATTTTATATTTTTTGAAAAATGTCGAAGAAATTAATATTTTGGTGGGCACTTGGCAACAGAATCAGGGACTGATTACATTATCATAATAACATACGTTGAGCATTAAATACCTGGTTGGATTATTTTGAACAAGAGCAACAGAATGATTTATTTGATATCGTTCGGAAGAAACATTATCATTTCTCTCCATTTTTATAGTCGCGATGTAGTCAAACCCGGAGCAACACTAAGGGACCAGAAGATTTATAGACTTTAAAAGAAATGCAACAGTACACAATTAAAAAAGAGAGCTGATTCAGAAATAACAGGAAAACGATAATGTTTCTTCTGCCTCATGCTGCGTTCGGCCCATCAGCGTGATCATAATTTCTGGTGATGAACTAACATAAAATAATTAAAATTCAAGTAAATGAGGAGATGAAAATAATCAAGGTTAATTTACTAAAATAAGCACACTTACCTTTAACACACTTTTTTAATGCTACGTATCTTTTCATATTAAATTACAATAGACGAGTTTGTGGTTGAATACTTTATATACAACAGTCAAAATGTCCTCTTGATGCTGTCTGTTCGTAATCAATTACAAGAAACTAGATGTTTTCTGATTGGAAAAGTAACAATTAGCATATTTACTGAATATTTTCACTCAAAATATAAAATACCGATGCGGAACGCAGCCTTTCATGGAATACAAACAGTAAAAGGTGAGGCGCCCAATACCTCATTTGTCTTGAAACAACAGAATTCTTTTTTATATCATTAATCGATACTAATACACAGAGATTTTCTGGCACCGCGCTAGAGCGGTAAAGATAAAGACTAATACACTCCTGGAAATGGAAAAAAGAACACATTGACACCGGTGTGTCAGACCCACCATACTTGCTCCCGACACTGCGAGAGGGCTGTACAAGCAATGATCACACGCACGGCACAGCGGACACACCAGGAACCGCGGTGTTGGCCGTCGAATGGCGCTAGCTGCGAAGCATTTGTGCGCCGCCGCCGTCAGTGTCAGCCAGTTTGCCGTGGCATACGGAGCTCCATCGCAGTCTTTAACACTGGTAGCATGCCGCGACAGCGTGGACGTGAACCGTATCTGCAGTTGACGGACTTTGAGCGAGGGCGTATAGTGAGCATGCGGGAGGCCGGGTGGACGTACCGCCGAATTGCTCAACACGTGGGGCGTGAGGTCTCCACAGTACATCGATGTTGTCGCCAGTGGTCGGCGGAAGGTGCACGTGCCCGTCGACCTGGGACCGGACCGGACCGCAGCGACGCACGGATGCACGGATGCACGCCAAGACCGTAGGATCCTACGCAGTGCCGTAGGGGACCCCACCGCCACTTCCCAGCAAATTAGGGACACTGTTGCTCCTGGGGTATCGGCGAGGACCATTCGCAACCGTCTCCATGAAGCTGGGCTACGGTCCCGCACACCGTTAGGCCGTCTTCCGCTCACTCCCCAACACCGTGCAACCCGCCTCCAGTGGTGTCGCGACAGGCGTGAATGGAGGGACGAATGGAGACGTGTCGTCTTCAGCAATGAGAGTCGCTTCTGCCTTGGTGCCAATGATGGTCTTATGCGTGTTTGGCGCCGTGCAGGTGAGCGCCACAATCAGGACTGCATACAACCGAGGCACACAGGGCCAACACCCGGCACCATGGTGTGGGGAGCGATCTCCTACACTGGCCATACACCTCTGGTGATCGTCGAGGGGACACTGAATAGTGCACGGTACATCCAAACCGTCATCGAACCCATCGTTCTACCATTCCTAGACCGGCAAGGGAACTTGCTGTTCCAACAGGACAATGCACGTCCGCATGTATCCCGTGCCACCCAACGTGCTCTAGAAGGTGTAAGTCAACTACCCTGGCCAGCAAGATCTCCTGATCTGTCCCCCATTGAGCATGTTTGGGACTGGATGAAGCGTCTTCTCACGCGGTCTGCACGTCCAGCACGAACGCTGGTCCAACTGAGGCGCCAGGTGGAAATGGCATGGCAAGCCGTTCCACAGGACTACATCCAGCATCTCTACGATCGTCTCCATGGGAGAATAGCAGCCTGCATTGCTGCGAAAGGTGGATATACACTGTACTAGTGCCGACATTGCGCATGCTCTGTTGCCTGTGTTTATGTGCCTGTGGTTCTGTCAATGTGATCATGTGGTGTATCTGACCCCAGGAATGTGTCAATAAAGTTTCCCCTTCCTGGGACAATGAATTCACGGTGTTCTTATTTCAATTTCCAGGAGTCTAGATTCTGTCGCTCCTATGCGATAGTTCGTTTCTTTTACTTTACGAATGTTTGTTAACTTCAGGCCATCAGGCGTTTACTATTGAGTGTATATTAATGTGTGTGAGGCGAAAATTACTAATATTACTAGCTACAAGGTCTAAATATTACCATTGCGTCTGGGCTGCCGGACTAGATGCTCAAGACAATTTTCGGAAAGCATGTTCAAAAATACTTCGCAAGGTTGTCTCTCTGTATTCCCTGCAATGAATTCATAGACGTCTACAATCGGCAGGTTAAAGTCGCCTCCAACGAGTATTGCGTGGTATGTGTATTTACGGGCTACCGACGGTAGACTTGAATTGATGATTGCGTCACAGGGGAATCGGGAGGCCGGTAGAAACATCCAGGAATTAAAACTTCCTGGCAGATTAAAATTGTGTGCCAGACCGGGCAAGTGCTCTCCCAAGTGAGCTACCCAAGCACGACTCACGCCCTGTCCTCACAGCTTTACTTCCGACAGTACCTCGTCTCCTTACTTTCAAACTTTACTGAAGCTCTCCTGAAAGAAAGGATATTGCGGAGACATGGCTTAACCTCAGCCTAGGGGATGTTTCCAGAATGAGAAACTATATGGCCGCAGCTCCTGGTCGTGAGGTAACGTTCTCGCTTCCCGCGCCCGGGTTCCCGAGTTCGATTCCCAGCGGGGTCAGGGATTTTCTCTGCCTCGTGATACCTGGGAGTTGTGTGATGTCCTTAGATTAGTTAGGTTTAAGTAGTTCTCAGTTCTAGGGGACTGATGACCATTGCTCTTGTCCCATAGTGCTCAGAGCCATTTGAACCATTTTTTTTTGAGAAACTGTGTGCCGGATCGAGGCTCGAACTCGGGACCTTTGCCTTTCTCGGACAAGTACTCTAATCTGCCAGGAAGTTTCATATCAGCGCACACTCCACTGCAGAGTGAAAACCTCATTCTGGATCCAGTAATCATCTTGTTTTCACACAGATCTGTTAGGCCTACACACTGAGGTGACAAAAGTCATGGAATATCTCCTAACATCGTGTCGGTCCTCTTTTTGCCCGCCGTAATGCACCAACTCGACGATGCATAGACGCAACAAATCGTTGAAGTCCTCAGCAGAAATAGTGAGCCATTTTGCCTCTATAGTAATCCATAATTAAGAAAGAGTTGCCATAAATGTTCGGTGGGATTCATGTCAGACGATTTGGGTGGCCAGATTCCGTTGTTGTTTGGAACATGACGTCCACGAATGGCTGCTAATGACCTCCCAGTAGCCGCACACATCCAGAGAACCCACTATATTCAATTAAATACAGCCATTATGAAGCCACCACAGGTTTCCACACGTACCTTGTTGACAACTTGGGTCCATAGCTTCCTCGGGTTCTGCCCCACACTCTAAACTCACGATGAGCTTTGACCAACTCAGATCGGAACTCATCTGACCAGGCCACAGTTTTGCAGTCGCCTAGAGTCTAACCTATACGGTCACGAGTCTAGGAGAGGCGCTGCAGGCGATGTCGGGCTGTTACCACAGGCATGCGTCTAGCTGCAACTACCATTCCGCGTTTAGAGTGGGTTAATTCCCGTCGTGCGGTCATAATAAGGTCGGAAACCTTTCCGCATGAAATACGTAACCTCTAGCTCCGCCAATGCACTGTCCTTCTATACCAAGCGCATGCTATACCACAACCATCCGCATATGTGCATATAGCTATCCCATGACTTGTTGCTTTATTGTATGCAACCAGGTAACGTTACTGTCACAATCAACTTCGTCCCCAATAGAGTCAATATTTCTGTCAACTGCAACAAATACTTCCCGTCGAATGACGTCCAATCAGTCTTTCTCTCTACAGCATCAAGTGTTGTTCTCATGGAAAGCTGTATTGCAACAGAAAATACACAGGGATTGATGTGATACGAACAGCCGAAAAGAAAGAAGAAACATTCGCTAGTGGGGGAGAGGAGGCTACTAGCAGAGAAGCTGACAGGGTTCGATTTCAGCAAGCGGAATTAGGGATGGAAGTGCCGACAACGAATAGTGCTATCGTAAATGACGTCAACAGAGAATGCAAGCAACGAGAGGACGCGAGTGGTGTTGAGAAAAGGAAAGAATTCGATCAAAAAGCCGACGCATTGCGAGGATGAAGAATCACAGCAGAGAAAAATGTTAGTGAAAAAGACCATGGAGCAGAGACGCGTGCATATAGATTGTCCCTTTCACGGACTATAATCCTCTTTTCAAAAAACAGCCTGCTCAGGAAGTGGTGACTTCCAGCGAAGAGACTACTTCTGACTCAGCCATGAAGTTAATAGAGAGCCACGATGGTTTCAGCAAGTACCTAGGGGCAGCTGTAGTTTTTAACGAGTAAAATAAAGAAATGGTGTTTTGAACGGAATCAACTTTGGGTATTTCTTGCAGCAGACAAGGTGACAAGGTGAGCTGTGTGTGATGCAAGGGAAGAGATAATTGCTGACACTGTCGGCCGCGGTGGTCTAGCGGTTCTAGGCGCTCAGTCCGGAGCCGCGCGACTGCTACGGTCGCAGGTTCGAATCCTGCCTCGGGCACGGGTGTGTTATGTCCTTAGGTTAGTGAGGTTTAAGTAATTCTAAGTTCTAGGGGACTGATGACCATAGATGTTAAGTCCCATAGTGCTCAGAGCCATTTGAACCATTTTTTTAATTGCTGACAGACAAGCCGAGAGATCGTATGTGAGACGAACTCCGCCCACAACAAACAAAAACTGCGCTGAGGCAAGGAAACAAATGCTAGTTACATAACTCTCTACAATAAGTAGACAAATTATGATAGCATTATGCGTTATTTGTTACGTAGGTTGCAAATAATTTACTGGCGAATAAATTTGTTCCAATGATCTTATTATTCGAATAACTATCCAGACAGAATTTTCTTGGACTACTACACATCTCTGCTTACCATTGCCCTCCATGCTTCCTTTCTCTTTCCAATCACTGCAATTCATATTATAACTTTAACGAGCCACGTTAGTTCATTTTCTCGATTTACGAAGTATTAGGGTGTACCTGGATTGAGGTCTCTTTGTTAATTGCAAACGAAGTTGACAATTACAGTCAGTCATACTTCTCAACATAAATGTTTTAATTCGTTCCATCCAAAATATATCTCACTGTCAGAGCGATTTAAGCAGTGGACTTAACGCGCACATTATTTCATCATCCGCTCTCGAGCTCAAATTTACACTCCCACAGATAAAACAAGACCCTGAATAACACCCACTATTCGATTATCACCTGTATTTTCGTTATCTCTGATTCTACCCAGTTGCTGTAGTTAGTTAAAAATCTTTTATCTGCAATCGTCAGTGAGATTCGACTGTTACACCCCAGAGTTATAGTATAATAAAAAGTACTAATGCAATAGTAAAAAATAAAATGTGAAATGTGGCCCTTTTAGATATATTGAAATTAATGACATTAATTTTGCGGCACTCGGACAAGCACAACAAGCTGGGCTGTGCCTGCAAATGAATTCTTATTACTTCATATTGGTACACCGCGCACAAAATGCTCTTTTTCCCTCTGTATATTTTTGCTTACCAATTAATAATGCTACGCCTGATCTCCGTATCCACCTACATGGACTTGAACGTTTTCGTCGTTACTTTTACAACCGGATCTTCGTAATTTTCCGAAGTACACAGGTGGGCTTCAGGTCTTCTGGTTATAGCACTACTCGAAATAATAACTCAGACAAACTTTAAGATAGTAAGACAATGAATGTCATATTCTTCTGTTCGATACACATAGAAAATACATACTTTTCAATTATTCATATCGGCTGAATGACTGACTCTATTACGCGCCAAGATACTTGCGTCTTCCTTCCTCCACTAGCGCGAATCCTCTTCTCGTACTGAGGAACCGGAAAACGTCTTATGTTTTTATCATCTGAAAATCAAAAATACATGACGATAGGCACATGTTCTACGCGAGGCTACCTCTTCGCCTTTTCTCTTTGCCTTTAAAGAAAACGAAAATATAAAAGTAAGAAATGCAAAAGGTTTATCACAAATGCCCCCTACTGTATACTGTCGGAAATAACTATACAGTATCCTTATTTACATTGGGGCTTATTTTGGTCACTTGGTGCAAGTCAATGGAGTTTTTAATACCTTTATGCTACTACAAGTATACTGACCCTACGACATATCTTAGAAGATAGATTAAGGAAAGGCAAATCTACGTTTCTAGCATTTGCAGACATACAGAAAGCTTTTGATAATGTTGACTGGAATATAGGGAGCGAAAGGCTATTTACAATCTGTACAGAAACCAGATGGCAGTTATAAGAGTCGAGGGACGTGAAAGGGAAGCACCGGTTGGGAAGGAGGTGAGACAGGGTTATAGCCTCTCCCCGATGTTTTTCAATCTGTATATTGAGCAAGCTGTAAAGGAAACAGAATAAAAATTCGGAGTCGGTATTACAATCCATGGAGAAGAAATAAAACACTTTGAGGTTCGCCGATGACATTGTAATTCTGTCAGAGACAGCAAAGGACTTGGAAGAGCAGTTGAACGGAATGAACAGTGTTTTGAAAGGAGGATACAAACTGAACACCAACAAAGGCAAAACGAGGATAATGGAATGTAGTCGAATTAAGCCGGGTGAAACTGAGGGAATTAAATGAGGGAATGAGACACTTAAAGTAGTAAAGAAGTTTTGCTGTTTGGGGAGCAAAATAACTGATGATGGTCGAAGTAGAGAGGATATTAAATGTAGACTGGCAATGGCAAGGAAAGCGTTTCTGAAGAAGACAAATTTGTTAACATAGAGTATTGATTTAAGTGTCAGGAATTCGTTTCTGAAAGTATTTGTATGGAGTGTAGCCATGTATGAAAGTGCTACATGGTCGATAAACAGTTTGGACAAGAAGAGAATAGAAGCTTTTGGAGAGCTGTATCAAACCAGTCTCAGGACTGAAGACCACAACAAAAACACTACAAGTATATTTACAAAGCTTCATTTCTTTTTCCATTGCAAATACATACACATAAACATATTCACAATTTCATATACATTCCTATTAAATAATTGCACGTCCATGTTGTGCCAACGCCTTAGACTGTTATTTCTCGTTACACTTGTTAAGCTGTATGAACAGGGGAAAAGTTTCACATTTCTTAAATTGTACTTTCACTTTTTTCTGAAATTGTTTTTCTCACTGCCTTTTGGTTCATTGGAAATTCTGGGAAGGTATCCTTCGGCACACGCTACGTCACTGTTCGCTGCACTTTGGCTGGCAGCAGTTGATTGTTTACCGCGCCGGTCGCAGTGACGCAAGCGCCACGTGAGCAGCAGTTCAGCCCGCGCATACAGTGTGAAGTCGCTCTGGGCTTCAGAAGTCGATGTTGTAGCCCTCCGCTCCGTAGACGGTATACGACGGATTCAACTCCAACGGTCAACCCGAAGAACACCAATAAATCATCTCGCAGCCGGACGAGGTTTTCGGCCAGTGGCATTGAAGGTAAGGACCGCACTGCAGGACACGGC
Organism: Schistocerca gregaria; assembly: GCF_023897955.1. Lineage (NCBI taxonomy): Eukaryota > Metazoa > Arthropoda > Insecta > Orthoptera > Acrididae > Schistocerca > Schistocerca gregaria. Next base: position 78,275,749 of record NC_064927.1, read on the forward strand.
ATTATCTTCCGTTGTGCATTGCAGTTCGTTTTCACTTCGATATATTGTAGCGTTTACTCTTATCACGGTTCAGCCGTTATTTTCACTATGATCAGGGCTGTGTTGTGTTGTCCTAATCATCATCATTTCATCCCCATCGACGCGCAAGTCGCCGAAGTGGCGTCGAATCGAAAGACTTTGCACCAGGCGAACGGTCTACCCTACGGGAGGCCCTAGTCGCACGGCATTTATATTTAGGGCTTACTATTTTTGTATCACTTCACACGTGCGAGTATTTTACGCGTCCGTCGCGTTGCACTTTACATACATAAACGGTTCTTCAAGAATAAAATTTCACATAAAATTGACAATATTACATACATTTCACATACATAAACATTGACAATAATGTAGTAGGCAAATAACTGTCCGTTTCACATTCACATTTTATATATGAGCTCTCACTACACGGAAAAAGAGGATTTGCTAGTGTCAGCTTCAGAGATCAAGCTACTTCTAGAATTGCTACTTGCAGTGCGTCGTTAGTGTACTTATTCTATTCTTGGCATTTGGTAAACTTCATACTATGTGCAATATTTACAAATGCTCGTTTGTGAGCGAGCGTGTGGGTTGTTTCATCCCTTGACAATCCTGACTTCATCACTGCTTGTTAATCGTCGTAATATTTCACCTGCGTGTACACATATTTTAAGCCGTATTTCTGCCCTATTGATGCGGCGACATATACGTTTTTACCTTCGTAACGTGGAAAGGGTAATTTTACTGTCTTTCGTCATGTGTAATTCCACTCATAATTCATTCCTGTTACAGAAGGTGCTTATGTTAAATGTACTTCTTTTGCTTCTGCGCGTGTCAACAATTCAGTGCAGAGAATAGTTTCCCTGCATTTTGTGTTCATTCCTCGTACGAATTGTATATCATATGTTCATTTATATTAATATTCACCTTATAATTGCTCAAGCTATAACAGTTGATTACCAAGGATGGATATATAGTGTGTGTGTGTGGCAAATCATGGTGTTGTGGTGTACGTTATAGATACTATGTACCTTTGTTAGTATTGACTTCACTGTTTCATCTTTACTCTTCACTCCTTGTTCGACATGTTCGTTTCCATAATTACTTACCGTTCATGCATCATCATACTTCGCTTTTCACACTCATACAACCATTCACTCAAAGACTTAAAACTATATATTATATTCTTTCTTATGTCGCCTTCGTGTCCATTTCCTAGGTGCCATGCAATAAGTCTTCATATTCGTCCCCGTGTACCCGCATAATTAGGGACTTGTGCAGTTTAGGGTGTACATGCGCTGATCTCGAGAAAAGTACCCATTTTTGAAGGAAACGTGTATTTCAATTATTCATTAAAAATCTTCCACATAAAAAACCCATTTATACCGAAGTATTACCTGTGGGGTTCTCACACTGGTATCACCGCTCTATTTATTTCTTCCCACAAATGTAAATAAACTCATGTCAATGTAATACACTTTCATTCTCTTCCTGGTTTCACTCGATGTACGGTCTGTCACCAGCGATCCATGTTAAGTTTTCTTTTGCTGCTTATGGTTTTCCTATAAGGTACCATCTAATTAATAGCAACTAACATAAGCGAGTTATGAAATAGCAAATTTGTGGGTATGTTTTCTCCCTGTACATCAAGCTCGCTACTTCTAATGTTATCTGTGAAGAGGTGTAGTTCTAAAAGTGCAGAACTGCTCCTCTCGTCAAATCTTGTACGATGTGTTATAACATAATTTACGTCTGTCACACACCATTTTCTATGTGTGTATCTTATTCTACTTTTATCGTCACAGTCGGCCGTGGTGGCCGAGCGGTTCTAGGCGCTTCAGTCCGGATCCGCGCGACTGCTACGGTCGCAGGTTCGAATCCTGCCTCGGGCATGGATGTGCGTGATTTCCTTAGGTTAGTTAGGTTTAAGTAGTTTGTTCTAGGGCACTGATGACCTCAGATGATTTTAAGTCCCACAGTGCTCAGAGCCATTTGAACCTTATCGTCGCATACTTATGCGCTGTATGTAAGCCGCTTATTTATGTTATGTGCTAATCGCGTTCTTTTAAGTGTACATGTTATTACTACTTTAAACTTGTCTTAATCCTGTTGTATATAGTCGGACAGGTGTATATTTACTATGTGTATTCTCTTCTACTTTGAATATTTACACTTGTTTCTTACTATGTACATTCTGTAGCCTCTTTAAGTGTAAAACAATTTTGCGTATTTTACTCTCCTTATAGTTACTTGCGTCAATTCGCTCCTTTTCTTAAAACTACGTATGCTGAACTTAAAATTAGTGCTCTTTACTGTATAGTTTCCAACTTGGGAGCAAATTTCTCTATTAGTTTTGTTTGTGTAACTGATTTATGTTAGAGTAATCAGCTGATAAGTACTCCATTTCGTGTCGCTTCTGTTTTGTCCAGTTTGCTGCGCGCAGTGGATGCCGATTCGCCTAAATTCTAATGGTTTCCGTCGCGGTGCGCAGTATGTCTGCTCGCATCTTACAGTGGACACTGAACTCAACCTTGCTTTTTGCGTACTCGTCCCCTACGATCAGCTGATTCCTGCTTCGTATATAATTGTTGAAAGTGCGCTGCACTTTAAGTGCGGCTGCGCGTCTCAGTACACTTTATCGCTCATGCCTCCGACACTTAAGCAGTTTAGGAAGTACATGCGCTGATCACGAGAAAATTACCTATTTTCGAAGTGTTAATCATTCGATTTATTTTGTCTATCCCTTTACAAACGCAACCAAAAATCACCAGAGTCAGTCTGGCAAAAAACTAATGAAAATAATAAAAGGCGTTTCCCAACTCACCTTGCTATGCTGAATAACTTCCTGGCGTAATTTCTCTGGCGTCAACTTTATGGGGAAAATCCATTCCATAATTTCAGTGAACATGTTCCTAAAATCTATCTTAATGCTGCAAATTAACTTGAGATAGGCCTAGCTGTTTTTATCTAATCTGTGATTCGAGCTTTAATGTATATCTCTGCAAAATAAACAGATGTAATTTTTAGAGAATTTTGTTATTCATTCCATCTTTATGCAAAAATTTTTGAAATCCTATTGTATACGTGCAATACATAATTTTTGATAAATTTGACAGTTAACATCTTCATTTTGCATCCATATGAAAAGTACTTCTATGGTGACTAGCACATCAGATATGACTCACACAATTTTTGAAATAAAATTTTTTGGTATTCCGTACATATGTGTTTATAACTTAAGAAATGTTTCCTTCCAAAACAGGTACTTCTCTCGTGATCAGCGCAAGTACCCCTTAACTGAAAAAGTGCCCTCCCGCTTAAATCTGGCGCGCTGTGCATTCCTTTCTTTTCCATCGGTCTTGAACAAGTTTTTTTTTTTCGCCTGATGTAGTAAAACTGTCATCCAATGGTTTTCGCTCGTTCAGTATTGTAACTTTAAGTTCTTGTTGTATATTCCGTGTTTCGTTAAGTATCAAAAGGTTTCCTTTAGATATTTAAGTATTAAGAAAGTAAAATATCAAAATACAAGGAAAATTTCTATTCACTAGGTTCCATGTCGTTCTCTGCATGTTAGATAGTAGAAGAAAACTGACCATTCCTTAATTGGCTCTACAGGGCAGTAGAAGATTGGGAGAGTACCGAGAATATAAATATTGTACCCCTAGCTGGAGAGGAACCGAGCGCCAGTCTGATTATTCGTCATACAGCGACAAATCTACCTTCTGGCGTTTCATTGATGCAACAGATAAGGAAAGAATGAGACTTGGATTTTCATTTAATAAATTTCCGTAAATCTTCATGTGGATACATGCCTTTTGTTTTACCATTTTTTTTATATTTCCTATCAAGTAGCACCCAGGATGTGGTGTATGTGTAGGTTTTTGTGTCAACTTCCTATTTTCCGTTCCTGTTAGTGTTTATGTCGCTCATATTAGTACTGTGGCATACTGACAGTTCATTAGTATCTTCCTCTAGTCACGCTCGATTAATATTTCGTGGGGGCGGTGAAGGTATAGATTCATTTTCTGCCGTCATTCCTATGTCCGCTGTACGTTCGCGTGCTCGCCACTTCGTGTCCCGGTTGCCTCATTTCGACTGTACGGGCTGAAAGTTCTCTCTCGGATCCCTGTGTTGCAAATTCCGATCCTGGTAATTTGCATTTCCTTGTCGCCTAGTGTAAAAGTTCTCTCTCTAATTTCTCCTGTCTCTGCCTTTGCCGTACCCATGGGGGCTGATATTTATTTTCGTACCTTCGGTCACCCTGTGCACGGATTTTCATTGTGGCGCGGCGGTGCATACGGATGCCATTCATTCATACGCACACGACCGTTATAAATTCCAAAGCCATTGCCGTTACCGTAGTCGTTGTTTCCGATTGGGTTGTGTTCATTACCGTTACGATAACAACGAATGGCTTGTCCATCCTCATGAATTAGATCTATTGAGTCGAGCGCTGACAGAAAATACTACAGATCATATTCCTGAATGGTTACTAATTTTTCCCTAACATTTGCAGGTAACTTGTTATTTAAGATTTTCAATTCATCGACATGAGATATCGGATTATTCCAGGATTGTCTTGTTTAGGTATGTTTCAAAATGGTTTCTTAGCCCCCGAATTTTGGATGATATGATACCTCTCGTTTTAACTCTCCTGGATAGCTGTTGACCAGTATTTATCTAAAGATGCATTTCCAAAATGTCTCGCAGAGTTCCTGCATTTCTGTAGCCCATAAAAGGGTGTCGACCTCGTATTTGATCTTTTGAGCTTCTGTCAAAGTTCTAGGCAGTACATCTCTAAAGCATCGGACACACACTACCAGGTGCGTTCGCTCTTTTTCATTTGAGAATACAGGAAACTGTCGATATTTTATTAAACTCTCGTCCATTAACAACGCTGGCCAGCAGGGCGGAACAGCATTTACCTGCGGTGATGGCATATCTGTTCCACAAAAGTTTTGCCCGTTGCTCGCGTCGCACGTCGGCACGTGGTCACACCTCACCGCCCCTGGCGATGATACATTCCTACTTTGTTTGCTAACTATTTCGTCCCTTAACCTTTGTTCTACCTTTCTGATATCATGTTCCACGCGTTTTAGAATTTCTCCCTCCTTGTCCCCAATTAATCTTTACCGCTTCAACATAAGTACGCTGTTCGCGTACGCACTTTCCCGCGAACTTTGTGTTTTCATCCTTTGCCTTACTTTTTACCGTTTCGTAAAGCTGCAAAATGTCTGAGTTCTTTTTGTGTTCTAACTTAAGTAATCCTAGCTCCACTGTGGTTTTCTCTGCATTTTCTGGCAAAAGTCGCAGAAACAATGCAGCTTCGCTACTTCTGATTGTATATTGTCTATGTTAACCTGCGTATTCTTTTGCATTACCTGTAAATTGAGTTTCTGATTCTGGATAGCTCCTGTCCATACGTGCGTGTTAGTGTTTCAAATTTTTCTTCCAGTATGCCTTTTAATTTCTCATTCACATCATGAACTGAACTGAAGTTTGTATCTGTTGGTTAATTTTCCTGTCCACATTTGAAGATTTGCGAAATCTGCTGTGTGAACTTAGTATCCAGACTATTGACTTCTGTGCGCAAATTTTTTAACCTCGTCTGAAATATGTCACGTTTGCATTTACCTCCCCGATCTCGGACTGTGGCCATCTGTTTCTATTGTGTCTAAACTCGACATCTTTGAATTAATTGTGTTCATGTTAGTTTCTAAATCCGGCATTTTGAATTTATATTTATTTTCATTGCGTTCATGCCTGTTTGTATGGTTTCTGTTACGGCTCCAAATAAGGGTTGCATATCTTCCCCTATTCACCTCCGGTCTACGCTTGTCAGCATCTGCGTCTGTACCATTAATTTCGTATATTGTAATCAACGTTTTGCTTGTAATGAAATGTTCTGTATCCACGGGTGTCTAATGCAACAATGGAATGTCGCTCCCAGCATCCAAATAGTCGCCGCTTAACGGTTCTAAACCCCCCCATTCTTGCGTTTTGCAATTGCAAGTCTACTATATCGGCATTTTGACTATGGAATGACATTTCCTTATTGTTTTGACACTCCATTATAGGAATCATTACGCCTCTGCAATTACCAAATATTTCCTCTATTTAGATTTTACTTCCGCGCTACTTCTCGCGCCACAAAATGCATGTACATCTATTTGTGATTGTAATTCAGTTGTTGTTCTTAATATTTTTTCGTACTGATGAAGAAATGTCATTCTCTACTTGATTGCAATAGCGTTAACCTCTGAAATTTTAGGTTCTCGGCCTTAGGATCTTTTTATAGGTCTGCTGGGAACGCATTTTCTACAAGTAGGCAGCTAACCAGGAGCGAATTACTTACTCTGTTGTGCGCTTTGATAGTTCAGTTTCGGAATCTCTGCGTGTTAATGTAATTTACTAGACACAGTTGTTGCGGTTTCGTCAGTGTGTACTATAGAGCTCCGCAAAGAGTATCGATGGTGGTTTGTTTGTGTGGTGTAGTTTTCTTCGGTCTTCAACATGGGTGGTGTTTGCTGTGCGCTGATGCGAGCTGAGGTGGTAACACTTCGCTCTCAGCAGCAGGCTGTGCCGCTTCTGTTTCACAGCCTGAGCCTGCAGTGGGTGGGCATCAGTGTCATCGACCGGCTGACGGATTCACCTGACGCCCAGCGTGATCCACGAGTCCGGCCATCGGACCACCAGTGCCCAGCTCAATTAGTGCTCGCATTCAGGTTGACCCCTCATCTGCGGTCGAGTGGGTCGCCTCAGGGCGTGGTAGGCTGCGAAAGACTTTTCAGAGGGCCGAGCAAAAGGCCTCAATCGCTAGTCTAACAATCAGGCTCCAGGTGCTATATGTGACTAACAGTGCAGTCGCTTGTACTGCTTTAGAGGAAACCTCTCTTGTTGAAAGATCCGGGCAGTCACTGAGTGTGAGATTGGTAGGTGGGAGCTCCAGTTTTAGGCTCGTTATGGGGCCTCTTAGGAACATGGCATCCAAGGAGAAGAAGAAGAAACCCAGTGTTCATACTGTGTGCAAACGGGACATTCCGGATGCAATGAAGAGCACAGGGTACACCCAAATGGAGGTGGTGGCTAATGTTGGTACCTATGACGTACGTCGCGTTGGATCGGAAGAGAACCTTTATGGTATCGAGGGACTGCCGGAAGTGGTAAGGGCTGCTGGTCTCGCTTTGCGAGGTGAAAGCAGAGCGCACAGTCTGCTGCATAGTGGCAGGACCTATTGCGGACCTCTGGTACAGAGCCGTGGAGGGTCTGAATCAGAGGCTGAGACGGTTCTGTGACCGATTCCTTGGCTTCGGGTTCTGTTGAAGAGGCACGCAGGAGGCGGCTACATATTATAGCGGGCACTGCGTGGAGAGAAATAGGTTTTTTGGTTTAGAGGGTCTCTGGGAAACACACAAAGGGCTTCAGTCTCAAAGGATGCAGGTCTAAGACGGAAAACAAAGGTTTAGGAACCATCGGTGTAGCAGTTGTAAATTGTCGTAGCTCTGTTAGGACACTACCAAAACTCAAAGCGCTAATAGAAAGCACTGTTGTTGTTGTTGTCGTCGTCTTCAGTCCTGAGACTGGTTTGATGCAGCTCTCCATGCTACTCTATCCTGTGCAAGCATCTTCATCTCCCAGTACCTACTGCAACCTACATCCTTCTGAATCTTAGTGTATTCATCTCTTGGTCTTCCTCTACGATTGCGTGCTTAAGAAATATCGTCTCAGCACACTGAGCACGTGATTTCTTGTCAGAGAGATCACAGTTCGTAGTTATTGACAGAAAATTATAGAGTGAAACAAAAGTGATTTCGGGCGTTCCGAAAGTAGTGCTATAGGCCTTCAGCTATTCTTTATCTTTATAAACAAATTAGAAGACAATCTGAGCAATCACCTTAGAACGTTTGCAGATGATACTGCCGTTTACCGTCTAGTGAATCCATTAAACTTTGGTTACACGACAAATCAATCAAATCTAAAGGCTGTAAATACAACTAAATATATAGGAATTACAATTCCGAACATCTTAAATTGGAAAGAACACATAGGAAATGTTGGGGGGAAGGCGAATCAGACTGCGTTTTATTTGGCAGAACGCTTAGATGAACAGATATACTAAAGCGACTGCCTACACTAAGATTGTCTGTCCTCTTTTGAAGTTACGCTGCGCTGTGTGAGATCTTTACCAGATAGGATTAACGGTGAACATCGAGAAAGTTCAAAGAAGGGCAGGCGGTTTTGTATTATTGAGAAATAGGAGAGAGAGTTTCACAAGTATAATGCAGGATTTGAGGTGGAACTAATTAAAAAAAGTCGTATTTCATTGCGGCGGAAACTTTTCACGAAATTTCAAGCACCAACCTTTTCCTTCAAAAATGACAATGTTTTGTTGAGACTGGGATAACCGACAGAGGTGTTCGTTTTTTCCACGCGCAGTTTGTGTGGAATAACAAGGTCATTTGATAAACTCTCTGCCAACACTTGAGTGTGATTTGCAGTTGATATTGTGGAGGAGTAGCGGTAGCGTTTCCACCTATCACTTAGGGGGACCAGGTTCGATTCCCGGCAGGGGACTAGATGTTGTGTATCCATCATTGACTCGCAAGTCAGCGAAGTGGCGTCGTCTAAAAAGGACTTGCAATACGGCGGCTGAACTCCCCGCACGGGGCCTCCCGGCCAACAATGCCATACGCTCATTTAATCTCAGTGTGATTTGCAGAGTAGCCATGTAGATGTAGATGACGGGTGGCACAGCCATGGGATTCTTAGTGTCACCGGCGGTCGCAAACTTAATCATAGAGCAATGTAAGGAGCAAGCTCCAAATTGTGCCAGGTTGCAACGATCTTGCTTCCTACGGTACGTCTTTCTCGATGTGACCTGATGGTGAAAATGCACTGCATTTCGTCGACCACATGAACCGTGTCTATGCCAACATTAAATTCGCTGTCGAGTCGGAGAGGGATGGAAAGTTTCCGTTCTTGGGTCGTTGAGTTGAACGAAAGGCAGGAGGTCGACTTGTCAGACAGTATACAGGAAATCTGTGTAAACTGACAGTTACTTGAACGCCAACAGTTTTCACCACCCTGCACACAACAAAGCGACACCGAACATGTTAGTACACGTAGCAAAGATTATTCCAGACTGTTGGGCCGGTCGCTCTGGACACAAAAGACGCAGAGCCCTCAGGATGGCCACTTCGTCTCCCAACCATACATCCACGGACTTTTTTTATTGGGGTACGTGAAAGAGCTTGCGTATGTGCATCATTAGCCAAAAACAATTTCTTAACTAAAAATCCTTATTCTGAATGTGATCGTGTCAGTAACACCACATATGCTTCAGAACGCGACACATGAAGTGTACCCCCTGCGGGTTCAGGGGTAAGAATAGGCCTGCGGTATTCCTGCCTGTCGTAAGAGGCGACTAAAAGGAGTCTTCAAAGTTTCGGCCTTATGTGATGGTCCCCTCTTGGGTTTGACCTGCCATTTTCAAAATTTCCGTTGTTAGTGCGTGCCATTTGGGGAAGGACGCCTTACGTGGTGTTTTTCTATTGGTCCATCGTGCACCTCTGTCTTGCATGCTATCTACTGTCGTGTGGCGGGATTTACACCCCATGTCTTCTGGGTTGCCTCCTCGTCTTGTGTGCAATCCCCTTCTTAGCGCCCACGGCAACTGTGGACCCTTTCGACACCTAAAATCCAGCACGGTAGCCAGTCCGTTGTGGTGGGGTCGTCATGTACCCTCTTGGTGGTAGCCCCCTGACCACGCAGGGATCGCACTACAGATGCCAGAGCTGTTTCCTCCCCATGCATGCCAAGGAGTATGTGCCCATCTTGTCTGGGGCACGGGGACTCCGGGCAATGGGATATCGGCCAGGTACCCGTTGCTTTGGCTGGGTGGCGCCCTTGGGGAGAGCCCTCGTTCGGAGTAGGTGGCATCTGAGCGGATGTGGCGCAATGAAGCGCAATGAATCTCACCAAGCTGGTGGTCGCACTGCCACCAGCGTCTCCAAGCGAGGCAGAGATGAATTCGATGCTGCACAATGACCCTCAGTCGTTCCCCTCGTTGGTTGCGCCGTGGGAGGGACGCAGATCTAGTGCCAAGCTGGAGCCTTATGTACCACAATACCTTGTCTGCAGCAGGACTGATGGTGACTCCTTTCTTTCGACAAAGCCTTTGTTTTTTGTGGAACATCTGGAGGATAAGTTTGGGGAAGTGGCGGGGTTGTCTAAAATGAGGAATGGGTCCATCCTCCTCAACACGTCCTCCCCAGCACAGTCACGGGCGTTGCTCTTGTGTGATAAGCTGGGAGGCGTCCCTGTTACCGTCAGTCCCCACAGTAGCTTAAATATCGTCCAGGGGATTATTTACCATCTTGAAGTCTTGTTACAGTTCGATGACGAGCTGAGAGCTGACTTGGAACGACGTGGTGTGCATTTTGTCCGTCGTGTGCACAGAGGACCCATGACTAACAGGGTGGCCACCGGTGCCTTTATCTTGGCCTTCGAGGGTGCTGTATTGCCTGAAAAGGTCAAGGTAATAGTTTACCGTTGTGACGTCAAGCCATACGTCCCTCCCCCGATGTGGTGCTTCCACTGCTGGAAGTTTGGGCATATGTCCTCCCGTTGCCCATCCAGCGCCACATGTCGAGATTGCGGACGCCCCTCTCATCCCGATTCACCATGTGCGCCTCCGCCTGTCTGTGTCAACTGTGGGGAACACCACTCTCCATGCTCGCCTGACTGCCCCGTTCTTCATAGGGAGCGGAAGATAAGGGAATTTAAGACCCTGGACCGGCTTACTTATCGCGAAGCAAAACTTAAATTCGAAAGGTTGTATCCTGTCCCACTTCGAACATCTTATGCTGCAGCCACATTATCGTCGCCCTCGCGGGTGGCAGTTGTCGCCTCATCTGTGCCACCTTCAGTGGGCCCTCCAGGCCGTACATCTGTCTGCCCCCCTCGTGTCTGGGGGCAAGCCTTCCTCTGTTGCCCCCTTAGCGGTTGGGGGCAAACCCTCTTCTGTACCCTCTTTCAGTACCGCCTGATGTACATAGTTTTGGCTCTGGGGATGAGGTAGAGATCCTCGCCTCTGCCGCGGATCTCGTCCTCACGGAACCCTCGGGGCCTTTCCTATGGATGCAGCTGACTCTTACCTGCCGGCGGCCGTTGGCTCTAAGGCCCCTTCTGCCTCTTAGTCGCCTTCACGCCCTCCCAGTCCCTTCCTGCTTCCATTCTCCAGTGGAATTGCGGCGGTTATTTCCGCCACCTGTCTGAGCTCCGGATGCTTCTGAGTGTTTCCCCTGTTCTCTGCATTGCTCTTCAGGAAACTTGGTTTCCAGCAACGCGGACCCCTGCCCTTCGCGGTTATCGGGGATACTATAAGAACCACGCGGACTGCCAACGAGCTTCAGGTGGAGTTTGCCTTTTTGTTCACCACTCTGTCTGTAACTCTGCCAGTACCCCTTCTGACGCCTTTAGAGGCACTCGCTGTCAAGATTCAGCTCTCGCCGGCTATTACTGTTTGCTCTGTTTACGTTCCTCCGTATGGGCAGCTCCCCCGACATGTCTTGGCTGCGCTGCTGGCTCAACTCCCGCCGCCATTGCTGCTTCTGGGCGATTTCAATGCCCACAGCTCTCTATGGGGTGGGACTGTCTCCGATGACCGCGGTCGCGCCGTGGAGCATGTGTTGGCTCAGCTCGAGCTTATCCTCTTGAACACCGGTGCTCCCACGCATTTCAGTGTGGCCCATGGCTCGATCTCGGCCTTCGATCTCTCTCTTTGCAGCCCCGGACTTGTCCCATCCCTTCACTGGAGAGTGCATCCTGACCTGTGTGGTAGTGACCATTTTCCCATCTATTTGTCGCTGCCCCAGTGTCATTCTTCTGGGCGCCTGCCCCATTGGGCTCTCAACAGGGCTGACTGGCCGGCTTTTACTTCCGCTGCCACCATTGCTTCTACCCCACAGGGTGACATTGACGAGGTTTGTCCGTATCTTGACCTCGTCAATTATTTCTGCGGCCGAGACTGCCATGCCCCGCTCTTCTGGACTCCCTCGGAGGAAGGCTGTCCCCTGGTGGTCGCCGGAGATTGCCGAGGGTATTCGCGACCGTAGGCGGGCTCTCTAGCGTCATAAGCGGCACCCGTCTCTGGAGACCCTCATCGCCTTTAAGAAGCTCCGTGCTTTGGTCCGTCGTCTTATTGCACGGCATAAGCAGGAGTGCTGGGAGAGGTACGTTTCATCCTTGGGCTCCCGTGTCTCCCCGTCGCTCGTGTGGTCCCGCATCCGGCGGATTTATGGATACCAGACCCCTATGGGTGTCCCTGGAATCTCCCTGGACGGCGCTGTCTGTACGGACGCTGCCACCATTGCTGACCACCTTGCCACGCACTTTGCTACGAGCTCTGCGACTGCAACTTACCCTCCTGCCTTTCGCTCTCTAAAGGAGCGCGCCGAGCTTACGCCGTTATCGTTCCACACACGTCGTTCTGAAAAATACAATGCTCCTTTCAGCGAGAGGGAATTCCTCGCTGCCCTCGCCAATTGCCCTGATACAGCGCCAGGACCGGACTGCACCCACGCGCAGATGCTGAAGCATCTCTCCAGGGACTGCCAGAGACACATCCTCACCATCTTTAACCGCATTTGGAGCGAGGGCGTGTTCCCGTCGCAATGGCGAGAGGGTGTTACCATCCCCATCTTGACGCCCGGTGCGGACCCTCTGGCGGTGGACAGCTATCGTCCCATTACCTTCACCAACGTTTTGTGCAAATTGCTCGAACGTATGGTGGGGCGGTGTTTGTGTTGGGTCCTTGAGTGGCGCGGTCTCCTCGCTCCATCCCAGGGTGGCTTCCGTCAGGGCCATTCTGCTGCGGACAATTTGGTGTGGCTGGAATCTGCTATCCGCACGGCCTTTTCCCGCCGTCAGCATCTCGTTGCTGTATTTTTTATCTGCGGAAGGCATATGACACAACATGGAGGCATCACATCCTTGCTACATTGCATGAGTGGGGTCTTCGTGGTCAGCTCCCAGCTTTTCTTCAAAACTTTTTATTGCGCCGCTCTTTACGGGTGCAAGTCGGTGCCGCCTCTAGTTCATCTTATATACAGGAAAATAGGGTCCCACAGGGCTCGGTGATGAGCGTCTCCTTATTTCTAGCGGCCATTAAAGGTCTTGCTGCAGCCGTGGGGTCGTCGGTGTCTCCTTCTTTGTATGCGGACGACTTCTGCATCTCATTTAGCTCAAGGACTATGGGAGTCGTCGAACTCAGGCTGCAAGCAGCCGTTTGCAAGGCGGCATCATGGGCTCTGACTCATGGATTTCAGTTCTCTGCTGCCAAGACTCGAGTTACGCACTTCTGCAGGCGTCGGACGGTCCACCCTCATCCGAAACGTTACCTTGACGGTCACCTACTTGAAGTGGTGGACACTAGCCACTTCTTAGGACTCGTCTTTGATGGTCGGCTCACATGGGTTCCTCATATTACTCAGCTGAAGCAAAAGTTCTGGCGGCACCTCAACGCCCTCCGCTGCCTGAGCCACACGTCTTGGGGTGCAGATCGCTGCACGCTGTTGCGATTGTACAGAGCCCTTGTGCAGTCCAGGCTTCATTATGGGAGCCTGGCCTATGGGTCTGCATCACCCTCAGTGTAGACGTTGTTGGACCCCATACAGCACTGTGGGGTTCGGCTTGCAACTGGCGCTTTCCGTACGAGCCCCGTGGATAGTCTACTGGCAGAGGCCGGGGTTCCCCGCTGCGGATTCGCCGCCACCGACTGCTCGCAGACTATGCTGTCCACGTGCATTGCTCGCCGGGCCATCCCAATCATCGCCTGCTTTTCCCTGCCAGGGTCCTCCCTCTGCCCAACCGGCTACCTAGGTCTGGTTTTTCCATTGCTGTTGGCGTCCAGTCCCTGCTGTCGGAACTGGGGTCGTTCCCTCTTCTGTCACCCTTTTGGGCCCGTGCACCCACGCCTCCCTGGTGTATGACCCGTCTGTCCGTCCGCCTGGACTTGGCACGGGAACCCAAGGACTCGGTTCCGCATGTGGCCCTCCGTCACCGTTTTCTTGCGCTCGTCGCCTCATTTTCAGGCTGAGAGCCTGTCTACACTGATGGTTCCCTGGTGGATGGTCATACTGCCTACGCTTCTGCTCACCCTGCCCAGGTCTTTCAGTGCTCACGCAATATCTTATCTCCCATTTCGTCTTCATCTACATCCTCTTCCATTTCCATAATATTGTCCTCAAGTACATCGCCCCTGAATAAACCTTCTATATACTCCTTCCACCTTTCTGCCTTCCCTTCTTTGCTTAGAACTGGGCTGTCATCTGAGCTCTTGATATTCATACACGTGGTTCTCTTCTCTCCAAAGGTCTCTTTAATTTTCCTGTAGGCCGTATCTATCTTACCCCTAGTCAGATAAGCTTCTACATCCTTACATTTGTCCTCTAGCCATCCCTGTTTAGCCATTTTGCACTTCCTGTCGACCTCATTTTTGAGACGTTTGTATTCCTTTTTGCCTGCTTCATTTACTGCATTTTTATATTTTCTCCTTTCATCAATTAAATTCAATATTTCTTCTGTTACCCAAGGATTTCTAGCAGCCCTCGTCTTTGTACCTACTTTATCCTCTGCTGCCTTCACTACTACATCCCTCAGAGCTACCCATTCTTCTTCTACTGTATTTCTTTCCCCTATTCCTGTCAATTGTTCCCTTATGCTCTCCCTGAAACTCTGTACAGCCTCTGGTTCTTTCAGTTTATCCAGGTCCCATCTCCTTAATTTCCCACATTTTTGCAGTTTCTTCAGTTTTAATGTACAGGTCATAACCAATAGATTGTGGCCAGAGTCCACATCTGCCCCTGGAAATGTCTTACAATTTAAAATCTGGTTCCTAAATCTCTGTCTTACCATTATATAATCTGATACCTTTTAGTATCTCCAGGGTTCTTCGACGTATACAACCTTCTTTCATGATTCTTAAACCAAGTGTTAGCTATGATCAAGTTGTGCTCTGTGCAAAATTCTACTAGGCGGCTTCCTCTTTCATTTCTTAGCCCCAATCCATATTCACCTACTATGTTTCCTTCTCTCCCTTTTCCTACACTCGAATTCCAGTCACCCATTACTATTAAATTTTCGTCTTCCTTCACTATCTGAATAATTTTTTATTTCATCGTACATTTCTTCAATTTCTTCATCTGCAGAGCTAGTTGGCATATAAACTTGTACTACTGTAGTAGGTGTGGGCTTCGTATCTATCTTGGCCACAATAATGCGTTCAATATGCTGTTTGTAGTAGCTTACCCGCATTCCTATTTTCCTATTCATTATTAAACCTACTCCTGCATTACCCCTATTTGATTTTGTGTTTATAACCCTGTAGTCACGTGACCAGAAGTCTTGTTCCTCCTGCCACCGAACTTCACTAATTCCCACTATATCTAACTTTAACCTATCCATTTCCCTTTTTAAATTTTCTAACCTACCTGCCCGATTAAGGGATCTGACATTCCACGCTCCGATCCGTAGAACGCCAGTTTTCTTTCTCCTGATAACGACATCCTCCTGAGTAGTCCCCGCCCGGAGATCCGAATGGGGGACTATTTTACCTCCGGAATATTTTACCCAAGAGGATGCCATCATTTAATCATACAGTAAAGCTGAATGTCCTCGGGAAAAATTACGGCTGTAGTTTCCCCTTGCTTTCAGCCGTTCGCAGTACCAGCACAGTAAGGCCGTTTTGGTTAATGTTGCAAGGCTAGATCAGTCAATCATCCAGACTGTTGCCCCTGCAAATACTGAAAAGGCTGCTGCCCCTCTTCAGGAACCACACGTTTGTCTGGCCTCTCAACAGATACCCTTCCGTTGTGGTTTCACCTACGGTACGGCCATCTGTATCGCTGAGGCACGCAAGCCTCCCCACCAACGGCAAGGTCCATGGTTCATGGGGGGCCCCTTTTCCTTATGTTAGCATAAAGAGGCCGTTTCTCGTCACCAGTAACGACACAAGATAGGAATGGTCGGTGTTGGACACGAACAATTGATGACGAGCTAGCGGAGATGCACACATGGCCACCCTCTGATTATTTTTTTGTTGTGGTTTTGGCTTGGAGCAAGAGTTAGCCAGGCACTCAATTCCTGACCCTTCCCCAGTGCATGCAAATGTCGCACTATGTTGGAATGCTCACAGTTCATAACATATACCGGTGGATCATCCAGGAGCAATGCGTTTAAACGATCATCAGAAGAACACAAGTCTTCCTGAGCGTGGAGGATCACTGTCAAAACATTCCTCCTCAAAGCGAGAAAACTATTTTGTCGTGTTCTGTCCAATAGAATTATCCCTATACACCTCGCAAATGTTTCAGGCTTTCTCCGCTATCACCCCTCTACTGAACTGGAACAGAAGAATGTGTGGGAAATGCTCCGATTTATCTATTTGGCATTCCATTTTCTATCACCCACACCTCCACTGACTCCAAATTACAAAATTTCAATATCAAAACTCAAATAACACTGAACTACAAACAAAAATGTCAATCAATAAATAAACGCCTTACAATGGGAACAACGACATGCAATACAAAAAATTCTACGAAATAATGCACCAACCTAGTATCAAACAAGTTACCAATTAAATTCTGACAGAGTGTTAGAAAACCATCTGGCGAAGATTTTATGTGGCAAACGCAGTGCGATGCGCAACTTTAGAAAGATCTGTTGCGAAGGTGATATTTTTGCAATCGAAGAAAAAAAAGTATTTTCGGGTGTCTAATAGTTTTCAGAGTATGATGTAATCAGTTTGTGTTTATGACAGGAAAAGTCTATAAATAATTTTTCTAAAGAAAGCTTCAGAATTTGACAGTATACGTGAATTTCAGATTTTTCGCGATTTTAAAGAGCCAGCGGAATACTTGTCGTGAAAACAGTGGAGTTTGGGACGTTTGTCAGACGGCGGACGGTGCACAGATGGAGATTAGAATGTTTTCAACAAACAGTTGATGTTCGGCGTAAGAGATTTTGAGATGTTGGGGTTTCCACATGGGAAAAAGTCGTGGCGAGCCGCGACAAATGAGTCAGAAGAATGATGAATTTTCTCTCCCCCTCACCACGACTCGCTCAGCTGTAATGAAAATGTCGGATGTTGAGGTAACTGAAATGGGAGTTCTTTGGTAGAAAGGGTAGCTGTCTTCTCGCAGCTTGATTGTAGGCTGTGGAACTGCTCCGCTGCCTCCATCGCGCCTGCCCCACGGGACGTGAAGGATGGACCCCCTACCGAGGTGTGCAGACAGCCACCCATTCCTCCTTGACGGTTGCGCGAGTTGAGCAGGAAACAGAGGTGCAGAGCCGCCTCCGCAACGGATGGACCTCTGTCTCCAGGAGTTAGCAGGATGTCCCACTACAAGATTGCTAGGTGAGGTAGCGCTCCTCAAGCCCCCCAAAAAAGGATTACCAATATACGTCTCGAAACGTACAGATGTCGAGGTAAAAGTGTTGTCCTTTGGAATCACCTTTTTGTAAACAGTAAAAGAGCTGATCAATGTTGTCACCACTCATTCTTGCATATCCCGTAGCCTTCCTTGTCAAAAAATGACGAACTCGTGAGAACACATCTGCCTACTTCCGTGCTTCCGAAACAGGCTTTTGTAATGTGTGCTCGCCGTCGACAGCTGTGGAAGCCACGTGCGTATTAAAGGTAACCAGTAACGGAGATTAAGGACGGAGACCTGCTAC
Source organism: Schistocerca gregaria (assembly GCF_023897955.1). Classification (NCBI taxonomy): domain Eukaryota; kingdom Metazoa; phylum Arthropoda; class Insecta; order Orthoptera; family Acrididae; genus Schistocerca; species Schistocerca gregaria. The sequence continues at coordinate 78,293,506 of NC_064927.1, forward strand.
CGGACGATCCAAAACAATCTACTAATAATCGAACGTCTGTGTTACGCGCGGAAGTAAGGTTGAAATCTGCAAGTGTGACGTTACAAAAAGGTGAAATTAGTCGACTAGAAATTGGCGATAATCACTATCCGTTAATTTCTCACGTTATGCATATGACGGTAGAAGTCTTTCACCGACAGTTCCTCCCAACGTATTCGTACTAAGACTGATGCTTTGCTTCAATGGAAGCTACTGGAAATCCATTTGCCCACTGGCGTAATCCACTGCGCTTGGGCTAGGAGGACCTGCGCAGGATGGAAGTCGTACAGGAAGAGTATCGTCTCGCGCGGAACGTGGCTTACGTCTCCAGCAACCGCATGTCTTTGCACACTTGTTCAGGATGGTCTTCTACTTGTTGCAGCATTCGCTCTTCTATGTCAGGGCTGCAAACCGTGCGAGAGATAACGCGACACCTTGATGAAGTTGCAGATGAACTCGCATCTGCAAGTCGTTGAAACAAACTGTTGAATATTGTTTTTGAGATGAAACGTTGCGGTGGAACCTCGTCGGGCGAAGATGCTACGCTCGTGTCGGTTACTCCTGTTGGATAAACTACAGCAGCAGACTCGTACCGAAGTGATAGATAATGCTGCTCCCTTGGCAGAACTGCCAAGCCCCCCCACCCCTCACCGAAACAGACGTTCTCCAATATTTTATCAATATATTTAGAAAATATATATGTGATGCAGGTTTAACGAAACTGAAGACTTATTGAGAAAGAACGATACAGATACCGGCCTGTCTGTGCAACCAAAACGGATCTTAATCTGATTAAAGGCCAGATTAACTCGTGATCCCTGAAATGAAATGGGACAGCAGTTTTGTCGGCAGTTAGAGGGACAGCTTCCTGTATGGTTGACGGACATGGCCTTGGAACTCACCATGATTTTCCTGTGCTGGTACTACGAACGGCCACAAGCAAGGGGAAGTTACGGTTGACACTCGTTATAACCAGTGATTGGAAGGATGGAAGGATGGAAGGATGGAAGGATGGAAGGATGGAAGGATGGAAGGATGGAAGGATGGAAGGATGGAAGGATGGAAGGATGGAAGGATGGAAGGATGGAAGGATGGAAGGATGGAAGGATGGAAGGATGGAAGGATGGAAGGATGGAAGGATGGAAGGATGGAAGGATGGAAGGATGGAAGGATGGAAGGATGGAAGGATGGAAGGTATGTTCTGTTCCAACGTCCCGACGACAACGAGGTCATTACTGGCCGAGCGGAAACTCTGAGTGTTCCAGGGATGAGGGAGGAAATCGGCCGTGGTCTTAGGAGGGAACCATGTTGGCAGTTGTCTGTAACGACTGAGGGAAATCACTTCGGGATGGCCTTATGTAGACCGCAATCGTGGACCTCCCCACCATCTTGCGTAGTGTTTTTTCTTGTTTTCACAAGGGCATGCCGGCGTCCTGTACAGTTAAACGACGATGGCAGCCTCTCATGAAAATATTTGATATAAAAAAGCCCTCCGTTCCGATCATTGGATGTTAGATGAGGGTGTACACGCGGACAAGGAAAAAAATCCTGGATTTTCCCGGATTTCCCGATAAAAGATACTTCCTCCCGGGTGAAACCACATTTTTTCCGTGTTAAGTGACAGTATATTTTCCTTCGGAACTGCAAAACTTACCAATCCTTTGAATGGTTATAGTTTTATACACGGGCGTAAAATGTCACGGGACTTTAGACGACGATAATCAGAAAAAAACATGTTTTGGAAATGTCTTTAATGTGCAGCAACATGTACGCTACATATATACGTTGCAATTCCACCAAACCCCGCATGTTACTTTCCGAATCATTGAAATCGAGATTGCGATGTGCTTGTAAGCCAGTCATAGATCATGTCACGGGATCTCGCCAGCTGGTGACAGCGGATATTCAGAGCATAGGACACGTGGTGTAGTCAGCCAACAGCAACATCACTGTTAAGTAGCACAAACACAAAAACAGGGAAAGTTAATAGTTTAAATTAATATACATAGTGTTGGTACAAGAAAAACATATCTTTCACATATAATAAACTTTAAGAATTATCACACAAATATCATAGTAAAATTTTAATAATGACAAACACTTGATCTTCAGGGTTCAAAATTCTTCTACACAGCTCGTCATCAAAAAGTCTATTTTTAAATGAGTCAAACGCTCTGTGATTTAAGAAATTCATGGTACATTCTCACACATAGTTGAACACCCCCCTGCGGGTCGGGGGTTAGAATAGGCCCGAGGTATTCCTGCCTGTCGTAAGAGGCGACTAAAAGGAGCCCCTCCCCCTCAAGGGGTAGTTAGCGCCTGCGTCCAGAGACGGACGGATTCACAACCTATATTTGCGTTCATATTGGTTTTTCACTTCTGGTTGGTTCCTTCCTTTGGTTGGTTCCTTCCTTTGGTTGGTTCCTTCCTTTGGTTGGTTCCTTCCTTTGGTTGGTTCCTTCCTTTGGTTGGTTCCTTCCTTTGGTTGGTTCCTTCCTTTGGTTGGTTCCTTCCTTTGGTTGGTTCCTTCCTTTGGTTGGTTCCTTCCTTTGGTTGGTTCCTCCCTTTGGTTGGTTCCTCCCTTTGGTTGGTTCCTCCCTTTGGTTGGTTCCTCCCTTTGGTTGGTTCCTCCCTTTGGTTGGTTCCTCCCTTTGGTTGGTTCCTCCCTTTGGTTGGTTCCTCCCTTTGGTTGGTTCCTCCCTTTGGTTGGTTCCTCCCTTTGGTTGGTTCCTCCCTTTGGTTGGTTCCTCCCTTTGGTTGGTTCCTCCCTTTGGTTGGTTCCTCCCTTTGGTTGGTTCCTCCCTTTGGTCTTCTCCATCTCACTGTCTTACTTACTCTTCTCCTTGCTGCCTCCTCCTCCTCCTCCTCTGGTCTCCACTTCGGCGTTTGAGACAGTCTGTCCTTTCTTTCCCTCTCCTTTCTTTTTCCTCTTCTTCCTTCCACCCTGTGCATGCCTGAAGGCCGACCCACATGTTCGCACGCATAGCCGGTGACAGGGTAACTCGTAATTCCCCGCCCTGGGTAGACAAGTAAGGCATGCACGTACCTCCTGGTAAAGGCCAGGCCCAGGGAGGGGTGATTGCCTGAGCTGACACCTTCCAACCATGCCGATTGGTCCCTCTGTCCGTTTCTCGGGAGGTGTGACCTGAGGTGTGAACAATCACCTAAGGCGGGAGTGCCCTCTGAGAGGGTCCCCACAAGGAAGGAGCGCGCCATCGGAGACGTTGGCAATCGTGGGGGATTCCTCCGCAATGGATTTCTCTTCTTCTCTCTCGACTTCTGCCCACAAACGGAAACTTGACAAGCCACCAGTGACAAAAGTACTACCGCCTGCCCCCACAGTTCCTCGTAGTTTCTCGGTCTAAGGATGGAAAGGATTTTTCCTCTGTCAACCCTTTCGTTATCCAGAAGGGCGTAGAAGCCATAGCCGGATCTGTCAAGTCTTGTACCAGGTTGCGTAATGGTACCTTGTTACTAGAAACTGAGAGCGTCTTTCAGGCACAAAAACTGCTTTGGGCCACACTCCTGTACACGTTCCCTGTCCGGGTGGAGGCTCACCGCACTTTGAATTCCCCTCGTGGTGTGGTCTATACTAGATCACTCGACGGATTGACTGACGAGGAGATTCTTTCCTCGCTGAGCAGGGCGTGACGGCTGTCCATAGGGTCATGAAAACGGTCAACAATGACCTTGTACCGACCCCGACACTTTTCTTGACTTTTGACAGTGTTCAGCTGCCGTCACGCGTCAAGGCGGGCTACGAGGTTATTTTTGTTCGCCCCTATGTCCCGACACCTACGCGCTGCTACCAGTGTCAGCGTTTCAATCACACTCGCCATTCTTGTTCCAATGCGGCTACATGGGACTTGTGGCAGGGATGCCCATGAGGGTGACTGTCCACCTCCGTCTCCTCGTTGTGTGAACTGTCGCGGTGACCATGCAGCGTCCTCCCGCGACTGTCCCACCTACAAGGAAGAACGCTGTATCCAAGAAATTCGGGTCGAAGAGAGAGCCTTCACCTCGGCTGCTCGCAAGCTATTCGCTAGTAGGAAGCCCACGTTGCTCCCAGCGGGGAAGTACAGTACTGTCCTCGACTCTCCTCGGACTACCAGGGAGGTGGCGACGCAGACATGCGATCTGACCTTCAGCACTACGGTCGTCCGTTCGGCCAGTGCTAAGATCGCCTGGTCGACGTCTCCTCTTCCTCCCGTCGCCCCTCCGACACAAGCACTTTTATCAGATTCTGCCAGGATGAAGACCCAGAAGTCAGAAGCATGGACCTTCAATAAAGAACTGTCTCGTGCAGACCTTCTACGTACCTCGAACCCTCAGCCATCGACCAATCCTTCCACAAAACGGCCTTCCAAGAAGGCTCATAGGAAGCACAGTTCTCCTTCCCCGCCACGGCGCATTTCTCCTCCTGTGCCCCCCAGCGGTTGCCGCCCCAGGCCGTAATCCGTTTCGCCTGGCCGCACCGCTGGTAGCCGTACATCTGGCCGTTCACCAGCGGAGGAACCTCCCCCTCCCGGCCATTTTCACAAGATGGCCGATGAACCTATAGAACAAATGGACGATGACTGTCCGCCTCCTGCTAGCGGCGGCAGTGCTCGCTCAAAGCCGAGCCCTCAGCGGCCTTCTAGATGACCCCTTCTTGCATCTCCTTCTCACAGTGGCATATATTCACTGGAATATTCGCAGCATTCGTTCCAACCGAGAGGGCTTGAAATTGGTGCTCCGCTCGTCGTAGCCCTCCAGGAAACGAAGCTACGCCCATGCGATCAAATTGCCTTGGCACACTACACCTCTGAGCGTTTTTACTTACCCCTGTGGATGGTATTCCGGCTCATGGAGGGGTTATGTTGCTGGTCCGGGATGATATCTACTATGATCTCATCACATTGCACACTGGCCTGCAGGCAGTTGCCGTCCGCATTACTCTCCCCAATTTTACATTTTCCATCTGTACCGTTTACACTCCGTCGTCGTCTGCCGTTACCAGGGCAGACATGCTGCAAATTTTCGCTCAGCTCCTTGCACCATTTTTGTTAACTGGAGACTTCAATGCTCACCATCCTCTTTGGGGCTCTCCAGCATCCTGTCCGAGGGGCTCCCTGTTAGCAGACGTTTTCAACCATCTCAATCTTGTCTGCACCAATACTGGCGCCCCTACTTTCCTTTCACACACCTCTCACACCTATTCCCATTTAGACCTCTCTGTATGTACTACCCAACTTGCACGCCAGTTTGAGTGGTATGCGCTTTCTGATACATATTCGAGCGACCACTTCCCATGTGTTATCCATCTCCTGCATTATACCCCCTCTCCATACTCAACTAGTTGGAACATCTCCAAAGCAGACTGGGGGCTCTTCACTTCCAGGGCGACCTTTCAGGATCAAACCTTCACAAGCTGCGATAGTCAGGCCGCACACCTCACAAGTCATTCTCACTGCTGCTGAATATTCCATCCCTCACACTACTCCTTCTCCACGCCGCGTACGTCCCCTGGTGGACCGCAGCATGCAGAGACGCCTTACGTGCTCGTCGACGTGCTTTACGCAACTTTAAACGCCACCCTACAGTGGCGAATTGTATCAATTATAAACGATTACGTGCTTAGTGTCGTCGTATTTTTAAAGAAAGCAAGAAAGCCAGCTGGGCTGCTTTCACAAGCACCTTCAACAGTTTTACTCCTTCTGTTGTCTGGGGTGGCCTGCGCCGGCTATCTGGCACTAAGGTCCACTCACCAGTTTCTGGCTTGACGGTCGCGAATGACGTCCTTGTGGCCACTGAGCATGTCTCCAATGCCTTCGGCCGCTTTTTCGCAGAGGTTTCGAGCTCCACTCATTACCCTCCTGCCTTTCTCCCCCGAAAACAGGCAGAGGAGGCTCGGCCACCTAATTTCCACTCCTCTAATTGTGAAAACTACAATGCCCCATTCACCATGCCGGAACTCGAAAATGCACTTGCCCGGTCACGGTCCTTCGCTCCGGGGCCTGATTCTATTTATATTCAGATGCTGAAGAACCTTTCTCCTGCAGGTAAAGGTTTCCTTCTTCGTACTTACAATCGCATCTGGATTGAGGGACATGTTCCCGCATGCTGGCGCGAGTCTATTGTTGTACCGATTCCTAAGCCGGGGAAGGACAAGCACTTGCCTTCCAGTTATCGACCCATCTCGCTTACCAGCTGTCTCTGTAAGGTGATGGAGCGAATGGTTAACTCTCGTTTGGTTTGGCTGCTCGAATCTCGACGCCTACTTACGAATGTGCAATGTGGATTTCGTAGGCGCTGCTCTGCTTTTGACCACCTGGTTACCTTGTCGACCTTCATTATGAATAACGTCTTGCGGAAGCGCCCAACTACGGCGGTGTTCTTCGATTTGGAGAAGATTTAAGACACCCTTTGGAGGGCGGGCATTCTCCGGACCATGCGTAAATTGGGCCTTCGCGGTCGCCTCCCTCTTTTTATTCGTTCCTTTTTAATGGATGGACAGTTCAGGGTACGTGTGGGTTCTGTCCTGTCAGACACCTTTCGCCAGGAAAATGGGGTGCCACAGGGCTCCGTTTTGAGTGTCGCTCTCTTCGCCATAGCGATCAATCCAATAATGGATTATCTCCCAGATGATGTACCAGGCTCCCTTTTCGTGGACGATTTTACCATCAATTGCAGCGCGCAGTGTACATGTTTCCTGGAGCGCTGTCTTCAGCGTTCTCTTGACCGTCTTTGCTCCTGGAGTGTCGCCAATGGCTCCCGTTTTTCTGCCGAGAAAACGGTCTGTATTAACTTCTGGCGCTACAAAGAGTTTATCCCACCGTCCTTACGTCTCGGCCCCGTTGCTCTCCCATTCGTGGAGACAACAAAATTTTTAGGTCTTAAATTGGAAAAGAAACTTAATTGGTCTCCACATGTCATATTTGGCTGCCCGTTGTACCCGTTCTCTAAATGTCCTCCGTGTTCTCAGTGGTATGTCGTGGGGAGCGGATCGAACCGTCCTACTTCGCCTATACCGGTCGATCGTCCGCTCCAAGCTGGATTATGGGAGCTTTAGATGCTCCTCTGCACGGCCGTCCATCTTACGCCGCCTCAACTCCATACAACATTGGGGTTTACGGCTTGCGTTCGGAGCGTTTTATACTAGTCCCGTCGAGAGTCTTCATGCTGAAGCCGGTGAATTGCCACTCACCTACCGGCGCGATATACTGCTTTGTCGTTACGCGTGTCGGCTTCTGTCAATGCCCGACCACCCATCGTATCGTTTCTTTTTTGACGACTCTCTCGACCGTCAATACGGGTTGTATGTCTCTGCCCTGCTACCCCCTGGAGTTCGCTTTCGCCGCCTCATTCAACACCTTGATTTTTCACTCCCTGCAACCTTTAGAGTGGGCGAGAGCCACACGCCACCTTGGCTCCAGGCTCACGTTCACGGTCACCTTGACCTCCGCTCGCTCCCAAAGGAGGTTACCCCCGGTTCAGTATACCACTCCCGTTTTGTCGAACTTCGAAGTTCATTAACATGACCTTCATTTATACAGATGGCTCTAAGACCAATGACGGGGTCGGGTGTTCTTTTATTGTCGGGGCACAAAGTTTCAAATACCGGCTACATGGCCATTGTTCGGTCTTCACAGTTGAGCTCTTTGCCATCTACCAGGCTGTTCTTTACGTCTGCCGCCACCGACATTCTGCTTATGTCATCTGCTCCGATTCTCTGAGCGCCATCCAGAGCCTCAGTGATCCGTATCCGGTTCACCCTTTCGTGCACCGGATCCAACGCTCTCTTCAGCAGCTGGTGGACGACGGGTCTCCAGTTAGCTTTATATGGGTCCTGGCCATGTCGGTATCCCTGGGAACGAAGCTGCAGATGCCGCGGCCAAGGCTGCGGTCCTCCAGCCTCGGACGGCTTCTTGTTGTGTCCCTTCATCAGATTGTAGCACGGTCATTTGTCGGCGCATTTTATCGCTGTGGCATGCCGATTGGGCTGCACTTACGGACAACAAGTTTCGGGCCTTGAAACCTCTTTCCGTAGCTTGGACGTCCTCCTCACGTCCTTCTTGGCGGGAGGAGGTCGTTTTGGTCCAGCTACGAATTGGACACTGCCAGTTCAGCCATCGCCATAGTCATCTGCTGACGGCAGCGCTGGCGCCGTTCTGTCCATGTGGGCAATTGCTGACGGTCCGCCACATTTTAACGTCCTGTCCGGATTTTACTACGCTGCGTCTTGATCTTGGCCTGCCATGTACTCTGGATGCCATTTTAGCGGAATGCTCAGGAGCTGCTGCTCGCGTTCTTGGTTTTATCAACTTGACACATCTGTCTAAGGACGTTTGATTATGCTGTTGTTTTTTAATCCTATGCCTGTTAATAAGTCTTTTATAGTGTTGTCCCTTTTAGTTGCTGTTTTAACCTTTGTCTCGCGGTACATTCCTAAATAGTCAGGGCGCTAATGACCATTGTAGTTGTGCGCCCTAAAACCACAAAAAAATAGGTGAACTTACGTAAAAGGATATTTACTTTTAAAGTAACGCTTTTCAAACCACCTTTTGCATTATTTTCCCGCGGCCTGTTAGAAATAGGTTCGTTTCAGCAGTTGTCAGATAGAGCAGATAACAGGCGACACCGCGTTGGCGCAGCTACCATGACGCAGGGAGACCGTATGAACGTATCACACAATAAACAAGACATCAGAGGATACTCCATGGGCATCGGAATTTCATGGACAATAGTAAAATGTGCACATTCGAAGTGCATACCTAAAGTGCTCACTCGTATGTCCACATTCCCAATTTAGACCTCGACCTGATATTAAGGTACAAATGGCTCTGAGCACTATGGGACTTAATTTCTGAGGTCACCAGTCCCCTAGAACTTAGAACTACTTAAACCTAACTAATCTAATTACATCAGACATCCATGCCCGAGGCAGGATTCGAACCTGCGACCATACCGGTCGCGCGGTTGCAGACTGATATTAAGCTTTTCAGTGTGGTTTCCAGGATGTAAATTTTATTGAGCATCAGTACGGTATTATGTTTTGTTCTTTATTATGGCGTAATATCATTCGTGCCAGATGATGAAAACGTTAACTTGAAATGCAGCCAACAGTTGAAACTAGCTAATACTGTGGAATTAAACATTTCATTTCGAATACATTGACTGCCTCTGCGGAAAACGTTAACGAAACACAAAATTCTTTAGAAAACAGTTAAAAAGAACTTAATTGTCCTGCAAGGCGATTAATGCTTGACTTTCAGAAAGGTGGAAATAAAATCTGAAACATATTTTAGCTTTCGGTAATTATGTGAATATATTTAAATTCACTTGATAGTCCCGACCACAGATATCCATTTTGTTTTCATTTGACGTCAGAGTAAACGAATGGGAAACGGCAAAATCACTAAATGTAAACACGGGTCACGTGGAGCGCACTCAGTATAGCTCCAACTGCTGGGAGCATCAGCCCCGGATCTACGATATTTGCTAACAGGGTCAACACTAAAAAAATCGAATTTTCAACAATATGTTCATCTTGTAGCACACATCCTTTTTAAGTGTCTGAAACATAGGAGTTCCAAGAAATGTAAGGCCTGTTATTTGGTCTTAAGGTTGCCAAAGGGCAGTGCCTCGCCTCCTCACACAGCATTCTTCTATCGCGCGTCACTGTATTATCTCTGTGGAATTGAAACGTGTATATTTTGTAATGGATGCCGTCAACCCTACACACGACAGTGGAAACTGAAATGTCCTGTGGTGCGTCTCCTGCTCCCAGTCGGCCCGTTTGACAGCTTGCCATTCTTTAAAAACAAAAAAAAACTTGCAATTACTAGCGAATGGGATTATTTGTAATCGGGAGAACAAGAACACTTCAGAAAATTTGCTCTCTTTATTGCCTATTATCTAATAACTTGCTGTTTTGTGTGACATAAAATTAAATACAGGATACATAGAACTAATAAGAAAAAAGCAAGAAAGTACACGTTTCTTCAATACTTAGCTCCTAGCATATTTTTCTCTCTACTATTGCCGCAGCTTTACATGGTGTGCTTTCCTTTCCGCGAAAGAGTCTATTAGCTCGCCAAAGTTAGTCAAACGTTTAGCTACGTGAAAAATCGTAATGCCGTTATATAATACCGAAAAAGCTGTTAATACAAATAATACCCAAGACTGGTGTGGTCTCTGGATCTGATTACGTCTATTTTGTCACTGCTAGGTAAAACAAAACAGGCCTTAATGTTATGGTCTTTTATAACTAGACAGAATATAATTCACGAAGTACCAACACCAAATGCCCATTAGGCCTACTACAAGCAAAAAGCTTTGTTAGAAAATACATTTCATTGACACGCACTAGTTTCTCAAGCATGAGATGGAATATTAGTATTACGATATTTTTATATAAATTTGGAATCGTCTTATTCCATAATTTGTGTGATGTCCCCGCTTCTTACCCTTCCTCATTCTAACAATCTTGTCATCACCAATTCTTAGCTATTACTGCCATTGTCAAAATTTGTTCGCAGATTAACTTCGCTAACCCTGCCAGAGTCTGCGGTTTAGTTATCCCGCTATTATTCTCCGGTTAGGCGTCGTTTCATGTTAGCACAACAAATTTTCCGCGTTACTTCCAGAATAGAACTAAGTGGCTGCTAGCCGGGGACTGCACAACTGACCCTTACTAGTGTGGCAATCTGGTCAAAAATTTTGTCAAATTTCATTTTCTTGGATACACCGAGAAGATAACACACAATCTTTCTCAACTGTTACCCCTGTTAGTAGTTTATTTACATTCTGGTAGTCTGAATCTATTATAACAACGCTGATCATTCGCAAATCCAAGAAAACACATAATCCGACAGCGATTGGCATTCATCCGTTCGGCTTTACTCCGTTCAGCTCGTATAGCCCCGTCCCCTTTCGTCTGCGGAAAGTTTATTTCTAAATGCGACGAGGATTCTCCTGACAGACATCACGTACGTTATGCGCACCTTCAAAAATAAACGTAGGATTCATTCAGAAATCAACTTAAAATGTGTTCAAAAATGTTCAAAAACCTACAGGGATGCGTTTCAGAATCATATGCATAATCGATAGACCAACGTGCGCTGGATGCTAGGCGTTTTGTGAAACAATTGTTTTCCTCAAGAATATGAATTTGGCACCCCTTTCCCTGTAGCATTTGGCTACTTCCTGCGACTGCTTGCACAGCCACATTCCTGTAGCCAGAAGCGGAATAACCTACTGTCCAAACGCGACTCAGCTGCGTATACGTGAGCCCGCTCGTAACTACTAAAACGAATGTAATGTAAAACCGTTGTGACTTCATGCTCATCGGAGGCAATTTGTTGTTACGAAGCTTTGCATAGTCTTCCTAAAGCTTTTGATACATTTTGCTGTTGGGAGACGCTTGCATGAGCACTGTGTGTCGTTCTTGTATATGGCGCATTTCCTTTGCAATTTAAGTTATATTCGTTTTTTTCTCTCGTTTGTTTTCTTGTTGAAGTAAGAGTATTATTCCGCAGTACCGGGATTCACTAATATCCTTTGGTAGAGTATCGGTTCTTATTAGTCAAAATTTAAAAAAAATTAACTGAAAATTAAAACAATGCAAAATCTCCTGAATTCTAAAAAATCTCGGGTTTTTCCAGGTTTTCTCGCGGATGAAAAAATTCATGTATCTCCCGGTTGTCCCGGGTCGTATACACCATATAGATACTTTAATTTTGGAGAGGTAATGGGTAATTTAGAGAAATGCAACAGCGTGAAGAACAGGAGCTTTGATGACGTAATAACAAGTTTAACAAAGCAGTCAGATAGGGATAAGGCATGAATAATAAGGAATAAGAAACTGGGAATGAAAGTATTATCGTAGCGAAGAGAGACACAAAGCCAACAGGCACCACATTAGTAAGATTTTATACGCCAACCATCTCCGCAGATGAAGAGATTGACAGAAAATATGACGGGATAAAGAAATTATTCCGATACATAAGAGATAAAAATTTAGCTGTAGTGGGTGGCTTGGATTTATCAATAGGGAAAGCAACAGAGAGGAAAATAGAACACAGGCTGGGAGAAAGTAATGAAAGGGGAAGCCGCCTGCTAGAACAATTTAATCATTGCCAACACCTGGTTCAAGAATCATGTTGTAAGACTATCTGGAAGAGGCCTGTGAACACTGGCACACTCACTGGTTGTGTCACTGAACTCAAATTTAGCAGCTGCGTCGTATTCCGTCAACGAGATGGCTGAATTTGACAGTCTTCTCTACCTAAGGTCGACTCTTAAGTATTTTTTACCATCCTTAATTTGCTGAAACTGCGTCATCAAGCAGCAGTCTTCGCTCTTCGGATGAACATCTCATGACCCTTACGCGGAGCCGCGCGGGATTAGCCGAGCGGTCTCATTCACTACAGTCTGTGTTGCTGGTCACGGCAGAGGTTAGTCCTCCCTCGGGCATGGGTGTGTGTGTTTGTCCTTAGGATAATTCAGGTTAAGTAGTGTGTAAGCTTAGGGACTGATGACCTTAGCGGAAAAAAATGAACTTCCAAACATTCAGGTAGGGATCTGCTTCAGCATTCTTAATCAGTTGTTTCTACTAGAGTTTGAAAGCCGAAATCTGTGCTACATTTGGCACAAAACCTGGCGCATATTATTCAAAATAAGTACTGTGTCGCCGTGACACACTCAGAAATTGTCAAGATGTCTGTAACAGAGGTTCCTTACCAACTGAGGCGCTCTCAGGGGACAGTCATCACATCGCAGTTGTGATATGACAACAGTAAACAAAACACGTCAGGAGGCGCCCATTGTCATCATCAGCCAATCCATCACGTATCTGAAGCACGCCAAAGACACGAGTAAGAGTGCTGATGAGCCACACCCTGTACTCGCGATAAAATTTGTAATTTTGAAAGGTTTTTTGGTCCTAAGCTCTTGCGCTTACTAAAAGAGACGGTAAAGGGTGACTGAGTTTTAAAGCAAATGAACATATAACAAAAATAAGTGTTTGTCATAGAATGAAAAAATAATTAAGTTGTTAAGGTTTCAGTTCTAGCCATTAAATATAGCCTATTTCTTCTAAGTAACTGGAAGAAACGGGAAAAATTGTAACAAGGGAAGGTTTGGAGACAATAAGACTCAAACTGGGCATCCCTCAATGAGAAACGACCGTGTTTCACAAACACATGATAGTTATCACTTCTGGCAACAGCAGGCAGAAGGTAATCACGGAGATGTGAAGCATATGGTTTCATTAAAAACAAAGTCGAAGGAGGACCGGTTGCCTTGTTTTGTAGAATGTAGAATAACGACAGCAGTATGTAAAAATGTCTGGTTTTCTGTTTGTTATAAAACTTTTATCATTTACATAAAAATCTAAAATTATTTATGTCACAAATTGTAGCAATGTCTAAATGTTGCCAGCATCCTACGAAAATACTTCGTGTACTTGAGCACATTTTTCGTAAAATTTTACAACATGTCAGTGTTTGCGTCGTCTCCACTACAGTAGCCGGCCTTAGTGGCCGAGCGGTTCTAGGCGCTACAGTCTCGAACCGCGCGACCGCTACGGTCGCAGGTTCGAATCCTGCCTCGGTCATGGATGTGTTTGATGTCCTTAGGTTAGTTACGTTTAAGCAGTTCTAAGTTCTAGGGGGCCTGATGACCTCAGAAGTTAAACTGCTCCTGGACATTATTATGAATACTTTCAGTGACAGGAGCGGCTGATAAACCGCAGACTGCCCGACACACAGTGTGAGGAGCACATGGAAGACGGAAGTTAATGACTGTAAAGTGTGTTCCGACTGCTGGAAATGACCTGAAAGCTTTCATCTCGGATGTCTCCAGTCCCTGCGCCCCGCACACTGTCCTTAAAAGGTCATCGGACGCCCGAGTGCCTGTGTCCAGTGCTGGCAGACAGTCCAGCCTCTGTGGTGGGCCGAGGCGGCGCCGGCTGAGTCCGCTCCCTCAGTCTCGAGCCAGACAACAGCTGAGGCGGAGGGCAGCCACCGTCCCACAGCTGTCTGACCAACAGGCAGAGCGGAAGCCGCACTTCACTCGCTGGTTCCGACCTTTGGGACGTCAAGCCTCGTGACACACAGAGTTTATATCTGTACATCGTAGCCTGCATTTCCGATTTTGTAAGGAAATTTATATACATGGGAAAGTACAATTTCTGCAATTTGGCGTTTTGAATTTTATTTCTCGAACATTCAAGGAAAAAATTTAAAGCTGGAAGCCATGTTAAAGGAAGGAATACATTTCTTCGTGAAACTCCTGTGTCAAAGCGCTGCGATAACAAACCAATTAATTAAAAGTTCAATGAGAAACTGATTTTTGCTAAATGAGAAATTTTCATTAATTACTGCGTGTTACAAATACTCTTTGGGCTACAGTTTTTTGCAACGCATTTACTCTAATTCTGAATATGCGGTAGAATCGCATTATTGCGCCGCAGTTACCATCATAATGTGAACATATTTTAAGCTACATTAGTTATTATTGCATACCAACATTTGTTTCGGTTTTTTGAAGCTAAATTATTTATTACAGCACACATACATTTGTTTCTGTTACTTTCATGTACTACTATCCTGAAATATCTTCCTGTTACAAAAATATTTAACTAGAGGCATATATTAGTGAAATCGGAAACCTATAATTGACATTTTAAGAGTTTCGTTGACAATTGTGATTAAGAATTTCGTAATATTTTATTGTTTTGTGATTGTATATAGTGTGCGTGCATACTAACAATGCTCCTTACGTGTGTTAATCACTCACTCTATTCGTTATATCTGTGGAGAGAAATACAACCCCACTGAGAAAGAAACATAAGATTTCTATTTTGGCTATAAAAAAAAGATCAGGGTACATCCTAGATCCCACACGTATGTTATGCTTCATGAGTGACGCTTTTAAGTGGATGATTGGAAACTGGATCTCATCACATGCGATTGTGCGTTCCCATGGTTTGGAGATAACCACAGAACGACATAACAGACTGCTACATCCGGATTACAGTTCTCTGGAGTAACACCGAGCATAAGGCACACTGTCCAGTATTCGGATGTTGCTTCAGCTAGAACGCATGTGCCTCACAGTATAGATCAAACCCGCCCATTCCTCAAATGACCAGAAACGTGGATTACAATTATTGATGAGATTAAGGATAATAAATTTTGCGAGACTGAGCTACATTGTGGTACTGAAAGACAATATCCATTTTTTCCGACGGAACATTCTGAATTAAACGATCTGGTTCGTGATGCTGACTTCTGAAAAAACAAGGTGATATTGTGGCTTCAAGGTTGAAAGGATGGAATGTTTTGGATAAAAATGTAAGGGTGAGATTTTTTTTGTAAAAGTCAACAAAAGTTTCTCTCCGAGCAAGATAAATTAGTGTGTTGTAATGATGTAGAGAGATTTGAAGTCATTACGAATACGCGCAATCCCAATGAATAGCGACTTTTCATTGACTCTTCTAAGATTTATTTCAAAGAAGCCCTTCTGCACAGTCAGCCAATATCCTTCGATCCCTCTCACATATGCTGCATATATGAAGCTTGTGCTGACAGTATACAATGTGACAACAATGAATGGCATACATGTGGTGATAGTCCTGCTTCTTGGGCTACAACCGGGATGTGCTAAGTTCTGTTGTTTCCTTTGTGAGTGGGACAGCAAGAACAGAGAAAAAGCTACCTTCAGCAACAACGGCCATACAGAGAGAAATTTTCGCTGTTGGGACGAAAATTATAGTTGATCAACCACTTGCGAAATCGTAGAATATTTATCTTCCAAAACTGCACATCAAGCTGGGCTAGATCAAGAATTTCCTTAAGTGACGGTTGGGTCTGGCAAAGGTCAAGAGTTCCTCAAAACCAAATTCCCTAGGATCAGTGACACCAAGATCAAGGAGACATTTTTATTGGTTCACAAATAATGGTATGAAGGTAGTGTCCGTTCCCGAAAGAACAGATACCATTGATGACTGTGCAGCTTGTCTAGAATGAAATAATTTAATCGCGACGCTAACTGCAAACAGGCGTTAATGTACATCATGGGGATATGTTGAAAATGTGTGCCCTAACCGCGATTCGAAGCCGGGATCTCCTGTTTACATGGCAAGCGCTCTATCCATCTGAGCCACCAAGAGCACGGGGATAGTGCGCCTGCAGAGACTAACCTCTTGGACGCCCCGCTTGAGAAGCACTTTCCCAACATGTCCACAACACTACATTCGTAGTGCACCTAACAGATGAAACTTCCTAGCAGATTAAAACTGTGTGCCCGACCGAGACTCGAACTCGGGACCGTTGCCTTTCGCGGGCAAGTGCTCTACCATCTGAGCCACCGAAGCACGACTCACGTCCGGTACTCACAGCTTTACTTCTGCCAGTACCTCGTCTCCTACCTTCCAAACTTTACAGAAGCCCTCCTGCGAACCTTCGGTAGCTCATATGGTAGAGCACTTGCCCGCGAAAGGCAAAGGTCCCGAGTTCGAGTCTCGGTCGGGCACCCAGTTTTAATCTGCCAGGAAGTTTCATATCAGCGCACACTCCGCTGCAGAGTGAAAATCTCATTCTGGCACCTAATAGATGTTTGCCCATCACACTCATTACTCGCGGCAAATTAATCACCATGTCCCCAGTGATGTATAACAACGCCGGTTTGCAGCTAGGGTGTCCATTTATCATTTCATTATATAGAAGCTGCACGGTCATCAATGGTATCTATCCTTTCGGGAACAGATACTTTCTTCGTATATAGTTAAAATATGGCTGCCCGGCGATTGACCTTGTGCGAACGCACTCGGTATGCCCCAACTCGTACGGGACTCGGTAAATTAATCTGCGACGAATAATGAGTATAGGCGCACTACGAATGTCGTAGTGTGGACATGTTGCGAAAGTGGGTCTCACGGGGAGCGTGCAATGGGTAAGTTTCTACAGGCGCACTATCTTCTGTGCCCTCGGTGGCTCCGATGGATAGATCCCGGGTTCGAATCCCACTTAAGGCACACATTTTCAACGTGCCCCCAATGATGTATATCGCCGCCTGTTTGCAGGTAGGGTGTCGATTATCATTTCATATTAATGAATGACCCTGCGTTCGAACAAAGTTTGAATGAAGCTGAGGCAGCTGAATGGATATCATCCCAAAGCGCTGTAAAAAAACTTCCTGAAAAACCATAATGCTGATAACTATCAGAACTACTCATTGAGGAATACAGGAAACTTGATTGTAACACGACTTTAAAACTCTTTCTTCCAAACACGTTTAGACTTCTTCCTCTCCAACCTTGACGTGTGATAGCCGGCCGGAGGGGCCGTGCGGTTCTATGCGCTACAGTCTGGAGCCGAGCGACCGCTCCGGTCGCAGGTTCGAATCCTGCCTCAGGCATGGATGTGTGTGATGCCCTTAGGTTAGTTAGGTTTAATTAGTTCTAAGATCTAGGCGACTGATGACCTCAGAAGTTGTCACATAGTGCTCAGATTCATTTGAACCATTTTTTGTAAGTCATAAACAAGGTGTACAACAATGTCCATTCTAGGCACTATACAGATAATGTAGTTGTTTTGGCACTAAATAAATATAAAATTTTGACGAATTTAAATGTATGTTTAAAAATAATCTGTCCAATAGAAAAAAAACTTAATAGATTTGAAATCAGCAGACATAACACCATGTAAACCAACTTTGTTTCCTTACCCAGTGCTACCGAAGCACAGGTTGTAAATTAAACAGTTAAGTTATTTACAGAAACAAATGTCTGTAGAAAAGTAACACACATTTTGTGTTCTCTGGTTTTGTGGGATTTATCTACAAACGGCGCACCTAGCAACCAGCCCACCAAATACGAGAGGAGCTGATATGCAAACACCTGTTATCGGACTTCCCCACATGTTGAAGTATCACAAGATTGTGCATTCTGCGTGCATAACGACCCGTCAGGGGTGAATTTATGAGAATGGTCGCTGTCTCGCAGAGTTTGAAAGTGCGAGGAGCTGAAGGGTCAGCGCCTACAGGAGTCGCGGCCGCATCCGGAGTACGAACTGGGAGGGGTAGTGGAGAGCGGGGCAGCAAGGCCGAGACCCGCGGAATTCTGAATTCAGAGGAAAAGAAATTCGTCGAAGAAAAGAAATCCCTGCCTGAGGTTCTGACTGCATTCTCGACATATTACTCGAATGGAAGACCATCCCCTTCCATCAAACAAGATACGTTGCAAATAGCAGACAAAGATTAACAGATACAGTAGATTTTCTCACAGTTGGAAAAGTAATTGGGTACTGCATGTACCTCACTGTAGCAACGCTGTTACGAGAAAGTCGTACAATCTATCTTCTCAGACATGTGCGTAGCCAAGACAGTTCCCGAAATTGAGAACCAGACGGAGAAAAAGCGATAGCAGCCAAAATGACCTCATGAGCTGCTTAGGACTGTAGAACTGGAACCAACATTCTGAGCACGCTAAACGGCTTAGGGTAAATTGCATTCTGAGACCAAGTTACGGTGTACAGGAACGAGTAGTGTAGCCTTGTTAACACTTTAAGTGGATGTGGAATAACTTCGTTCTTCACTTTTCTCTTTAATATTTCAATCCAGTTAACATAAAAATTTGAAGTAACAGCAGTAGATGTCACTTTCCCCAATGAAATTTGTAATCAGTATATCCATGTTATGGGCCTTATTTACTTACCGCAAGTCTTCAAAAATTACGTGTAGAGTAAAAGTCAAAAACGTTGAAAGAAACCTTGTGTTGGCTACAAAGTCAGTAGTATACATATCGAAGGTGGTTTTGATATTGCTAACAGTGTCTTGAATGGTAATTTCACGTTTTGGACTCTAATTACATGTAATTGTCTCTTCAAAAGCATGTTGCAGCTATAATTTAATTTTTTAGGAAGGACACAGTGCCTCCTTCACCCAACCCCCACCCCCAGTAATGGACCTTACTTGAAATTCCTGAATATTTTTAGGGCAAAGTTGTTTTGAATCTTTGTATTATCCGTAGTTTTACTTGAGATTTTGCAGATCCTGCTTGCTCATACTTGCAAAGGAAATTCGCGGGTGACGCTGTTAGATCGGGTAAAATCTGGTCCACTAGCTGATGCAATACTTAAATTATAATTATCTCAACCTGTGTTGCTTTTCGTTTTTAATTTTATTACTGCCCAGGCCTATGTGCTTCTGGCCAAATATAATCAAAACATGATTATTCACATGCTGCTGGAGTATTTCAGAGCGAAGATACTGTCATGTCTTCCGGCAACAGAGTCCTAAAGTCTTCTGGTCCATCGTCATCATACCTCTAGATGGTCTCAAAGTCGACAATACAGTGGGTAATGGAACTGTGTTTGTTGAAAGTTTGTATGTGAAACACAAGATGTCTGCTACCATGCGGTTCTTGAAATATAGCTCGCATTTTTCTGCTCTTGTTAGGTGTAACGGTTCTTTACATTGTCATTTTACTGTTCGATGGAGACTCGGCTTTGTTTCTCATTGTTTCCCCTGAGGTTCTAAGGTCGTGCCGTAATACCTTCTGTGCTGTCTCTCTATGGGGTGAAACATCAGGGAATTTTAAAAACCTGTGGCTACCTGACAAATATTGGGATCGCCTTAACGTGCGCCGTCTGCAAAATTTGGATAAACTTGTCTGTGGCTTGAAAATCAGTGCTGCTTTTTTGCAGTGGCTGTACATTGACTGCTCTGTTTAAATGTTCCCAATTCGCTTTATGTAAATTGCATACTCGCTTGGGCTGTATATTAGCATCTGAGACACTAACTGCATCTGTTATTCTAAACTAATTGAGATTATGGCCAGACCTTCCACACTGCACTGTTGTCTCTGCATTTTTGGTTTGCAAGGCTGATATTTACATTTGGTTCTCCACATGGGCGATTTTCGAAAAGCAGAGGGTTGAGAGGCCTATTCAAGACATGAAGGCTAAGTTTCCAGATATCAAAACATGTACCAACTTTTGCTTGACACTATTCTGCCTCTGCTCTACAAGAATAGAGACTGATGTGCGAGGAGAAATGGCTGCTGAGTGTCGCCATGTTCCAGAGTCATCGCCGATGGAACCCACCCAGGAGGTTATGGAGACCACAGCCGTGGACCTGGGCGCCCTTCTGGACGCAGGGGACGGCGCAGTCGTCACACTGGTGGCGGGCGGCAACCGTCTTGTGGCGCACAGGGCCGTGTTGGCCGAAAGAAGCCCCGTGTTTGGCGGCATGTTTCGCCACGACTCACTGGAAGCCAACGCCGGCGAGGTCGCAATCCCGGACGTGGAGGGACCAGTGCTCCGCCAGCTGGTCGCCTACCTCTACACCCTCCAGGCCCCTCAGCTGCCCAGCCTGGCCCCCCAGCTGCTGGCAGCCGCTGATAAATACGGCGTGTCGGCCCTGAAGGCTTGGTGCGAGCAGGTCGTGGCTGCTCAGCTGTCAGTCGAGACTGCGGCGGCCGCAGCTGTTCTGGCGATCAGGCACTCCTGCACCAGCCTCAGGCAGGCCACCGTTAACTTCATCAAGGCCAATGTCACGCAGGTTATGAGCACGCAGGGCTGGGCTGACGCAGTGCGCACTCAGCCTGAAGATGTGGTCACACTGGGTCACCTGCTGGCAGATCTTCCAGCAGAAGCCAGGTATTCATGTTACAAGCCACCTACCTGTGTTGCACATTTCCATGTATTTTTGTGTCTGCGAGCTAATAATTATACTTAGTATAAGAGCATTTTAGAGCATACACACACCATACAGGGAAAAAATCACAAAATCACAAAATCAAAAACTAATGTAGAGCAATGTAATTTTGGGAACACAGTTGTCTACATAACATACGTAACTGATTAAGAGGACAGGTTAATGTAAGAGCAAGATTTTCCATTGGAAATGCGACATGCTGGCTCATTAATAAGCAGTGTAACCGCCAAAATATTGAATGCAAGCATGCTGACGTTAATGCATTGTTGTAAAATTACCAGATGTCAATTTGTGTAATGGAGTAAGTTGCCTGGTGCACTTCGTTCGTCAATACGGGGACAGATAGTGGTGTTTGTGGATGACACTGGAGTTGTCATCTGTTTATATTCCATAAACGCTTGATTGGGGGTGGATACGGCCATTGAGCATATCAAGACGACATGACACTCTGTATGGCATGCTGTATTACAACGGCTGTTACTGGCCAAGCGTTATCCTCTTGAAGAACATCTCCTGGGTCACTGTTCATGAATAGCACTACAACAGGTCGATTCACCAGACTGACGCGCGTTTGCAGTCAGGGTGCATGAGATAATGATGAAAGTGGTCCTGCTCTCATAGCAAATGGCACCCATGATCATAACTCCAGTTGTAGGTCCAATGCTCCTAGCATGCAGACAGGTTGTTTGCGGGCCTCAATTGACCCCCTCCTAACCAACTTCCAGCCATCACTGCCACGGAGGCAGAACCAGCAGAAAATGTGACAGACTTCCAACCTTCTCTCTGAGCTCTTTCATCACCCCACTGAAATCTCAAATGACGGTGGTTTGGGGTCAGTGGAATGCACGCTACAGGGCGTTTGGCTTGTGATGTCATGCCATACGTCTCTCCATCGATGCGGTGCTTCCAGTGCTGGAAGTTTGGGCATATGTCCTCCCGTTGCCCATCCAGCGCCAAATGTCGAGATTGCGGACGCCCCTCTCATCCCAATTCTCCATGTGCGCCTCTGCCTGTCTGTGTCAACTGTGGGGAACACCACTCTCCATACTCGCCAGACTGCCCCGTTCTTCATAAGGAGCGGAAGACAGTGGAATTTAAGACCCTGGACCGGCTTACTTATCGCGAGGCAAAACTGAAATTTGAAAGGTTGTATCCTGTCCCACTTCGAACATCTTGTGCTGCAGCCACGTTATCGTCGCCCTCGCGGTCGGCAGTTATCGCCTCATCTGTGCCGCCTTCAGTGGGCCCTCGGGCCCGTGCATCTCTGTTTGCCCCCCTAGTGTCTGGGGGCAAGCCTTCCTCTGTTGCCCCCTTAGCAGATGGGGACAAACCCTCTTCTGTCACTCCCCCCGCACACACTTCGGGAGTGACATCTGCTCAAAAACCGGGGGGCTCGATCCCTCCCCCTCCTTCTCTGCCAGCGTTGCCTCTGCCAGTTCCTCTCCCGCGGAAGGGGTCCCTCGGGGCTCTCCCTTCCTCCGTTTCTTCTCCTACCCAGCTGGATGTCAGCCAGTGGCTGAAGGTTCCGCCACCTGCTGGTCGTAGGTCTCCTGTGTCGTCGTCAGCCTCCGACGCTCCTTCAGAGAAGCTCTCCCAGCCCTCTAACCCAAAGGACAGACGCGAGGAGGAGGAACAGAACGTATCCAAGAAGGACGTTCCGGCGGTTTCAGTACCGCCTGATGTACATAGTTTTGGCTCTGGGGATGAGGTGGAGATCCTCGCCTCTGCCGCGGATCTCGTCCTCACGGAACCCTCGGGGCCTTTCCTATGGATGCAGCTGACTCTTCCCTGCTGGTGGCCGTTGGCTCTGAGGCGCCGTCTGCCTCTTAGTCGCCTTCACGCCCTCCCAGTCCCTTCCTGCTTCCATTCTCCAGTGGAATTGCGGCGGTTATTTCCGCCACCTGCCTGAGCTCCGGATGCTTCTGAGTGTTTCCCCTGTTCTCTGTATTGCTCTTCAGGAAACTTGGTTTCCAGCAATGCGGAGCCCCGCCCTTCGCGGTTATCGGGGATACTATAAGAACCGCGCTGACTGTCAACGAGCTTCAGGTGGAGTTTGCCTCTTTGTTCACCACTCTGTCTGTAGCTCACCCGTACCCCTTCTGACGCCTTTATAGGCCGTCGCTGTCAGGGTAGAGCTCTCGCTGGCTATTACTGTTTGCTCTATTTACATTCCTCCAGATGGGGAGCTCCCCCAACATGTCTTGGCTGAGCTGCTGGCTCAACTCCCACCACCATTGCTGCCTCTGGGCGATTTCAATGACCACAACCCTCGATGGGGTGAGACTGTCTCTGATGACCGCGGTTGTGCTGTGGAGCATGTGTTGGCTCAGCTCGACCTTAGCCTCTTGAACACTGGTGCTCCCACGCATTTCAGTGTGCCCCATGGCTCTTTCTCGGCCATTGGCCTCTCTCTTTGCAGCCACGGACTTGACCCATCCCTCCACTGGAGAGTGCATCCTGACCTGTGTGGTAGTGACCATTTTCCAATCTATTTGTCACTGCCCCAGTGTTATTCTTCTGGGCGCCTGCCCCTCTGGGCTCTCAACAGGGCTGACTGGCCGGCTTTTACTTCCGCTGCCACCATTGAGTCTCCCCCACAGGGTGACATTGATGAGGTGGTCCGTGTCCTGACCACGTCAATCATTTCTGCGGCTGAGGCTGTCATCCCCCGCTCTTCTGGACTCCCTCGGAGGAAGGCTGTCCCCTGGTGGTCGCCGGCGATTGCTGAGGCTATTCGCGACCGTAGGCGGGCTCTCCAGCGTCATAAGCGGCACCCGTCTCTGGAGACCCTCATCGTCTTTAAGAGTCTCCGTGCCTTGGCCCGTCGTCTTATTGCCCGGCGTGTTGGGAGAGGTATGTCTCATCCTTTGGCTCCTGTGTCTCCCCCTCGCTCAATGTAGTCCCACATCCGGCGGATTTATGGATAACAGACCCCTATGGGTATCCTTGGAATCTCCATGGACGGCGCTGTCTGCACTGACGCTGCCGCCCTTGCTGACCACCTTGCCGTGCACTTTGCTACGAGCTCTGCGACTGCAACTTACCCCCTCCTCCCGCCTTTCGCTCTCTAAAGGAGCGAGCCGAGCGGACGCCATTATCATTCCACATGGGTCGTTCTGAAAAATACAATGCTCCTTTCAGTGAGAGGGAATTCTTTGCTGCTCTCGCCGATTGCTCTGATACAGCACCAGGACCAGACTGCATCCACGTGCAGACGCTGAAGCCTCTCTCCAGGGACTGCCAGAGAAACATCCTCACCATCTTTAACCGCATTTCGAGCGAGGGCGTGTTCCCGTCGCAATGGCGAGAGGGTGTTATTGTCCCCATCTTGAAGCCCGGTGTGGACCCTCTGGCGGTGGGCAGCTATCGTCCCATTACCCTCACCAACGGTTTGTGCAAATTGCTCGAACATATGGTGGGGCGGCGTTTGTGTTGGGTCCTTGAGTCGCGCGGTCTCCTCACTCCATCCCAGGGTGGCTTCCGTCGGGGCCGGTCTGCTGCGGACAATTTGGTGCGGCTGGAATCGATCCGTACGGCCTTTGCCCACCATCAGCATTTCATTGCTGTATTTTTATGACACCACATGGAGGCATCACATCCTTGCTACATTGCATGAGTGAGGTCTTCGTGGTCAGCTCCCAGCTTTTCTTCAAAACTTTTTATTGCGCCGCTCTTTCCGGGTGCAAGTCGGTGCTGCCTCTAGTTCATCTTATATACAGGAAAATAGGTTCCCGCACGGCTCAGTGATGACCGTATCCTTATTTCTAGCGGCCATTAAAGGTCTGGCTGCAGCCGTGGGGTCGTCGGTGTCTCCTTTGTATGCCGAGGACTTCTGCATCTCATTTAGCTCAACGACTATGAGAGTCGCCGAGCGCAGGCTGCAAGTAGCCGTTCGCAAGGCAGCATCATGGGCTCTGACTCATGGTTTTCAGTTCTCTGCAGCCAAGACTCGAGTTGTGCACTTCTGCAGGCGTGATACGGTCCACCCTCATCTCCCCCTGTGGGTTCGGGGGTAAGAATAGGCCCACGGTATTCCTGCCTGTCGTAAGAGGCGACTAAAAGGAGTCTCAAACGTTTTGGCCTTGTGAGATGGTCCCCTAACGGGTTTGACCTCCATCCTTCTAAATTTTCCGAAGAGCGAGCCGATTGGGGAAGGGCGCCTTACAAGGAGCGATGTGTCCATCATGCATTACTATCTCTAGCCAGGTTTGTCGTCATCGCTTAGCAGTCCCGCTCACCTACCATCTCTTGGGCGTGGATTTGTTCTTGGGTGCAGTTTATTGCAGTCTGCTATGCTGTGTCGCTTTATGCGCCAATGACGATATTGGACTACATCACCTGAAATCCAGCACGGTAGCCAGTCCGTTGTGGTGGGGCCGCCATGTACCCTGTTGGTTGTAGCCCCCTGACAACACAGGGATCGGTCTGCAGATGCCAGCGCTGTTAACTCCCCGTGTATGCCAAGGAGTAGATGCCTATCTCCTTGGGGCATTGGGACTCCTGGCAATGGCCATCCTGCCAGGTGGTCGTTGCTGAGGCTGGGTGGCGCCCGTGGGGAGGGCCCTTGGTCGGAGTAGGTGGCATCAGGGCGGATGACCCGCAATGAAGCGTGGTACATCATCTCTTGCTGGCAGCCAGCCGCCAGCAGTCTCTAAGCGTTCCAGGTCTCAATACAACGCAACTACATATGACCCCAAATCGTTCCCCTCCGTGGCTACACCATGGGAGGAACGAAAGACTAAGGATGCCAGCGAAACATACTCGCCCCGCTGGGGATGTTCCGGTTACAATCACGCCCCATAAGAGTCTTAATATGGCCCATGGCATAATATTCCATCGGGACCTTCTATTGCAGTCTGATGTCGAGCTTCGCGCCAATTTAGAGCGGCGAGGTGTTCACTTCGTCCGGCGCGTACATCGTGGTCCAAGGGATAAGCAGGTTGCCACAGGTGCCTTCATCTTGGCCTTCGAGGGTGATACTTTACCTGAGAAGGTCAAGGTGATGGTCTATCGTTGTGACGTCAAGCCATATATCCCTCCACCGATGAGGTGCTTTAAGTGCTGGAAGTTCGGGCAGATGTCTTCCCGCTGTACTTCCAGCCTCACATGTCGAGATTGTGGACGCCCATCACATCCCAATACTCTATGTGCTCCGCCTCCCATCTGTGTAAACTGCGGAGTGCACCACTCACCTTGGTCGCCGGACTGCAGGATCTTCCAGAAAGAGCGCAAAATCATGGAGTATAAGACCCTGGACCGCCTGACATACACTGAGGCCAGGCAGAAGTTCGATCGCCTCCATCCTGTTCGAATGACTGCCTCTTACGCCGCGGCTACTACTGTTACAGCCCCATTAGCTCTCCCTCAGACTGCCACCTCTCAGAGCCGGAATGCTACACCTGCCCCCTTGATGGTGGGGGGCACTTCACTCCCTGCTGCTCCTGCACTACCTGCCTCAGGAGCAGCAACCCCCCAACCATCGAGGACATCAGTCCCCACTTCTAAGCTGCGGAAGCCTCAAACTTCCCCGGCTCGAATAGCTCGGAAAGGGTCCCTTGGGTCCCTTCCTTCCCAGGTTTCCGCCTCTGGGAAGGGTGACGTCAGCCAATGGAAGAAAAGCAGACCAGTGGCTGGTCGCAGGGCTTCCCGCTCCTCCTCCGTCCCGGAGACTGACTCGCTGGGGCCCTCCCAGCCAATGAAACCCAAGGACCAGAGAGACAAGACGAAGAAGAAGACTTCTAAGGCCAAGGAACACGCGGTGGCATCCACTCCACTGTTCCCTACAGGCCCTGCATCCGAGGATAAGGTGGAGATCCGGGCGTCTGCTGAGGACCTGGATCTCGCCGGACCCTCACACCACGGAAGCAGATTGTACTGGTCCTCCATCGGTGGCAGCAGGTGACCCAGTGGCGTGATCTGCCTCCTCGGCTCCTTCACGCCTTTTTCGGACATGGACAAAGCGATACTCCAGTGGAACTGCAGCGCTTTTTTCCACCACCTTGTTGAGCTTCGCCAACTCATCAGCAGTCACCCTTTCCTCTGCATTGCCCTACAGGAAACTTGGTTTCCGGCAATGCAGACCCCTGCCCTACGTGGGTATCGGGGTTATTATAAGAACCGGGCAGCTTATGAGAGGGTATCTGGTGGAGTCTGCGTCTACATCCTTAACTCTGTCTACAGCGAATGTGTAGCTCTTTACACACCTTTAGAGGCTGTCGCTGTAAGGATGTGGACACCTCAGCCTATTACTGTCTGCAGTTTGTATCTTCCGCCAGATGGTGATGTCGTGCGTCATGTGTTGGCTGCATTGATAGCACAACTGCCTCCTCCTTTTGTGTTACTGGGCGACCTTAACGCCCATAACCCCCTGTGGGGTAGCGCCGCGATTACTGGCCGGGGTAGAGATGTCGAGACTCTTCTCTCGCAGCTTGACCTCTGCCTCTTAAACACGGGAGAGCCGACACATTTCAGCGTCGTCCATGGCACATTTTCGGCCATCGACCTTTCTATCTGCAGCCCCGGACTTCCACCATCCATCCACTGGAGTGTCCATGACGACTTATGTGGTAGTGACCATTTCCCCCATCTTTCTGTCACTACCACAGCGTCACTCTTCTGAACGCCCCTCCAGATGGGCTCTGAATAAGGCTGATTGGAGCTTGTTCTCCTCTCTCGCCACTATCGCACCTCCTTCCCATGCGGTGGTTCAGTCGGTCACCACCGGTATCGTTTCTGCGGCGGCATCTGCGATTCCCTGTTCATCCGGGTCCCCTCGGCGGAGGACTGTGCCTTGGTGGGCGCCCGAGATCGCAGAGGCGATTAGAGATCGCCGGCGGGCTCTTCAACGCCATAAGCGGCACCTGTCCTTGGAGAACTTCATCGTTTTTAAACAGCTCCGTGCCCGTGCCCGACGCCTTATTCGCCAACGGAATCAGGAGTGCTGGGAACGGTATGTTTCCTCCATTGGCGTCCGTACCTCTGCATTGCAGGTTTGGGCTAAGATTAGGCGACTCCATGGCTATCGGCCACCTGTCTCTGTCCCTGGGCTTTCGCTGAATGGAGTGGTGTGTCCTGACTCCGACACGATTGCGGACCGGTTAGCAGCGCATTTTGCTCAGTGTTCCGCATCTACGAATTACCCACTGGCCCACTGGCCTTCCACTCCTGGAAAGAGCGGTTGGAAAGTTGGAGGCTTTCCTTTCACACGCGCCACGCGGAGTTGTACAATGCTCCTTTCAGCGACTGGGAATTCCAGAGTGCACTATCTGCTTGCCCTGATACGGCTCCTGGGCCAGACTGCATCCACAGCCAGATGCTGAAACACCTCTCTGTGAATTGCCAGCGACGCCTCCTAGATGTTTTCAACCGCATTTGGGTTGAGGGTGTGTTCCCGTCTCAATGGCGAGAAAGCATCGTCCTCCCCATGTTGAAACCTGACAAGAACCCGCTGGAGGTGGACAGCTACCGCCCCATAAGCCTCAACAACGTTCTTTGCAAGTTGCTAGAACGTATGGTGAGCCGGAGGTCTGGCTCCGTCTCAGGGTGGGTTCCGTAAAGGCCGCTCTGCCGTCGATAATTTGGTCTCCCTAGAGTCTGCCGTCCGTACAGCCTTTGCACGCCGCCAACATCTGGTTGCCGTCTTCTTTGACATGCGGAAGGCGTACGGTACGACTTGGCGATATCACATCCTGGCCACACTTCATGGGTGGGGTCTTAGGGGCCCGCTCCCGATTTTTATTCAGAATTTTCTGTCGTATCGTTCCTTTCGCGTGCAAGTTGCTGCGTCCCATAGTTCCTTCCGGGTCCAGGAGAACGGGGTCCCACAGGGGTCTGTCCTCAGTGTCTCCCTGTTTTTAATTGCGATCAATGGGCTCGCTGAGGCGGTGGGATCGTCCGTCGCAGCTTCGTGGTATGCAGACGACTTCTGCCTCTACTACAGCTCCGCTGGCATTGCAGTTGCTGAGCGCCAGCTGCAGGGCGCTATCCGCAAGGCGCAGTCGTGGGCTGTAGTGCACGGCTTCCAGTTTTCGGCCGCTAAGACCTGCGTTATGCATTTCTGCTGGCGTCGCACGGTTCACCCTGAGCCACCCCTTTACCTTGACGGTGAACCTCTTGCTGTGGTAGAGACGCATCGGTTCTTGGGACTGGTATTTGATGCCCGGTTGACTTGGCTCCCTCATATTAGGCAGCTTAAACAAACATGCTGGCGGCATTTAAACGCTCTCCGTTGCCTTAGCCACACCGGATGGGGTGCCGATCGGTCCACCCTTCTCCGGCTGTATCAAGGGCTGATCCAGTCCCGCCTTGATTATGGGTGTGTGGCTTATGGTTCGGCATCGCCATCAGCATTGCAATTGCTGGATCCCATCCATCACTGCGGGATCCGACTCGCCACAGGAGCATTTCGGACAAGCCCTGTTGACAGCTTACTTGTGGAGGTTGGTGTTCCTCCATTGCGGATCCAGCGCGACCGACTTCTGGCCGCTTATGCTGCCCACGTTTGTAGCTTGCCAGGGCATCCCAACTACAGTCTCCTGTTCCCGCACTCGATCGTCCATCTTCCAGACAGGCGGCCCCGGTCAGGGTGTACGATCGCGGTTCGCATCCGGGCTCTACTGTGTGGGATTGAGTTTTTTCCTCTCCCGCCTGTTTTCCGGGCCAATCTCCGTCTGCCCCCTTGGTGTGTGTGCCGACCATGCATTCGGCTGGATTTGGCACAGGGTCCGAAAGACTCGGTCCTTCCTCGGGCCCTCCGCCGCCGCTTTGTTTCTCTCCTTGCCGAGTTTCCCGGATCTGCCGTGGCCTATACCGACGGTTCGATGGTCTCTGGTCGCACTGGTTACGCTCTTACTCTAGAGGATCATTGTGAGCAACGGTCGCTGGCACCCGGGAACAGTGTATACACTGCCGAGTTGGTTGCCATCTATCGTGGCCTAGAGTATATCCGCTCCCGCTCAGGTGAGTCCTTTGTCATCTGTAGTGACTCCCTGAGTGGTTTACGAGCTCTTGACCAGTGCTTTCCTCGTTCCCGTCTGGTGATGGCCATCCATGAGTCGCTCCATGCTCTTGCCCGTTGCGGCCGCTCCGTGGTCTTTGTTTGGACCCCCGGTTCATGTCGGCATCCTGGGCAATGAGCGGGTTGACACGCTGGCTAAACAGGCAGTGAGTTCACCGGCTTTGGAACTCTGTCTTATGGAGTGTGATCTCCTGTCGCTTTTGCGCCAGAAAGTGCTTGGTGCCTGGGGTGACGAGTGGCGCACCCTGCCCACGCCCAACAAACTTCGGGTGGTGAAGGAGACGACCGGTGTGTGGCGCTCCTCCATGCGGGCCTCTCGGAAGGACTCCGTCGTCCTCTGCCGGCTGCACGTTGGCCACACGTGGCTGACGCACGGCCATTTGTTGCGCCGGGAGGACCCACCGCTATGTCGCTGCGGGGCAGCTCTGACGGTGGTCCACATTTTGGTGGACTGCCCGCTTTTAACAGGACTCAGGCAGACGTTTGCGCTGCCTGATACCCTCCCTGCCCTTTTATGTGATGACGTTGCTATGGCGGACCTCATGTTGTTTTATTCGGGCAGGGGGTTTTTATCATATGATTTAAGTGTTTGTCCTTTTATTTCCTGTATTGACTTGGGCCTTTGGCCTGTGGTTTTAAACTGTGGGTTTTAATGTCATTTGGTGGTTGACTTTTCCTTATTTTCATGGTCGGCCAACCACCTTATCACTCGGTGTGATTTTAGTTCCGTTTGTCTGGTCTTTGTCTGTCTTTCTTGTATTGTGTCGTCCCTTGTCTCAGTTCTCCGTTTTTAACGACTGACAGTTATTATTTCGTGTGATTTTATCGTGGAACAAGGGACCGATGACCTTAGCAGTCTGGTCCCTTCAATCCCACACTCAACCAACCAATCCACCCACATCCTGAACTTGACCTCGACGGTCACTTACTTGGTGGACACTAGCCGCTTCTTAGGACTCGTCTTTGATGCCCGGCTCACATGGATTCCTCATTACTCAGCTGAAGCAAAAGTGCTGGCGGCACCTCAACGCCCTCCGCTGCCTGAGCCATGCTTCTTGGGGTGCAGATCGCTGCATGCTGTTGCGATTGTACAGAGCGCTTGTGCACTCCAGGCTTGATTATGGGAGCCTGGCCTATGGGTCTGCATCACCCTCAGTGTTGACGTTGTTGGACCCCATACAACACTGGGGTTCAGCTTGCAACTGGCGCTTTCCGTACGAGCCCCGTGGATAGTCTACTGGTGGCGGCTGGGGTTCCCCTGCTGCGGATTCACCGCCACCGACTGCTCGCCGACTATGCTGTCCACGTGCATTGTTCGCTGGGCCATCCCAATCATCGCCTGCTTTTCCGTCATGGTCCTCCCTCTGCCCGAACGGCGACGTAGGTCTGGGCTTTCCATTGCTGTCCGCGTCCAGTCCCTGCTGTCGGAACTTGGGTCATTCCCTCTTCTGCCTCCCTTCCAGGTCCGTGCACCCACACCTCCAAGGTGTATGCCCTGGCCGTCCGTCCGTCTGGACTTGACTCAGGGACCCAAGGACTCGGTTCTGTCTGTGGCCCTCCGTCGCCGTTTTCTTGCACTCCTCGCCTCATTTTCAGGCTCTGCGCCTGTCTATACTGATGGTTCCCTGGTTGATGGTCGTACTGCCTACACTGTTGCTCACGCTGCCCATGTCGAACAGCGCTCTTTGCCGGCTGGCTGCAGTATTTCTACTGCAGAGCTGGTGGCCATATTAGGTGCTCTGGAGCATATGCGTTCCTGCTCAGGTACGTATATCGTCATCTGTAGTGACTCCCTGAGCAGCCTCCAGGCTATCGACCGCTGCTACACCTCTTCTCCTCTGGTATCCTTTATTCAGGAGTCTGTTTTTGCCATTACTCGCTCTGGTCGTTCGGTGGTCTTTGTTTAGACGCCAGGTCACGTTGGCATCGCGGGAACGAACGCGTCGACAGGCTGGCCAAAGGGATGATCGACGCCCCCGCTTTGGAGATTGGCCTCCTGGCTCGTGATCTGCAGCTGGTGTTGCGCTGTAAGGTGCTTGGGATGTGGCATGATGAGTGGCGTAGCCTGACATAGCCGAATAAACTGTGGGCTGTTAAGGAGTCCACCAATGTGTGGCAGTCCTTCCTGCGGCTTTCTCACAGGGACTTTGTCGTCCTGTGTCGGCTCTGCATCGGCCATACCTACCTGACACATGGACATCTTTTGCGTCAGGAGGATCTCCCCCTGTGTCAGTGTGGGTCCCGGCTGACGGTCTTTCACATTTTGTTGGAGTGTCCCCGACTGCACACCCTCCGGTGGTCTATTAATCTCCCGGGCACATTGCGTTTGGTGTTATGCGACAATGCCTCCATGGCTGACGACGTTTTA
Source organism: Schistocerca gregaria (assembly GCF_023897955.1). NCBI lineage: Eukaryota > Metazoa > Arthropoda > Insecta > Orthoptera > Acrididae > Schistocerca > Schistocerca gregaria. The sequence continues at coordinate 78,325,611 of NC_064927.1, forward strand.
AATTTTATCCATGGTAGTCGTTTTTATGGTTCCATTTAGGGCGGTCCTGCACCTTTCCCTTTCTGTGTCCCTTGTCCTCGAGTCTCTCATAATTGGTTGCAGATTTTAGTGTGTTTTGCAAAAACAGACATAATGTCTTATGGGACAACAGCAATCTGTGAAATTATAATGCTACGTCACGTAGCATGTGAAAACTGCTGGATTTGGACGGGTTACGCCTGTAACTGAAATATCAGATCTGAAGATGGTTCTGAATAAACCGAAACCGGTCATATGAATAAAAATATTTGCAATTAAGACGGTTTTTAAGTAACATTATGATTTTAGTGTGTATTTGGATGGTTGACTCTTTCCCTTTTTTGTTCTCATGGTCAATCAACCAGTCTCCATCCCTCTTCTTTTCTTCTGTTTTTCTGTCCGGTGTTCATCTGTACTCTTCTTGTCTGTAGTGTTCGCTGCCACATCTGTGTTCTTTCAGTAATTGGGGGGAGTCTCCTCCCCCTTGGGCTTGTACCTGCTCCATAACTTTTCGTCACGCCTGTTTTTGGAATGGGGGACTGATGACCTTAGATGTTTAGACCCCCTTAAACATCACAACAACCAACCATACAGGGAATATGAAGATGAGGAGCAAGTATGTCGCCCAATACTAGCTACTCCGTAGCAGGCTGTAGCATGGCTCAAGCAGGCAAGCAACTACGTTATTTCCGATGTTACAACACCGTAAGTTAGATGTAGAGATAATGGCCAGTGTAACCACTTCTCCCACATCACTACTACGAATGTGCATGTTGCTTATCCCTCATTAGCTTCCTTGGTAGATGTATGTAATACAAGCATAGTTTACATAACACAGTTCCTTTACTTTCCCCAGTCGAAGTACTTGAGTTAGTATAATAGGCAGTATTATAGGCCCTAAGAAGTGTGTTGTTCCCATTCGAAACACGAAAAGACTACTCTAGTAAAGAAGTTCGTCCTATCATCCTGTCCCTTCTCCTGATCAGTGTTTTCCACATATTACTTTCCTCTCCGATTCTGCGTAGAACCTCTTCATTCCTTACCTTATCAGTCCACCTAATTTTCAACATTCGTCTATAGCACCACATCTCAAATGCTTCGATTCTCTTCTGTTCCAGTTTTCCCACAGTCCATGTTTCACTGCCATGCAATGCTGTACTCCAGACGTACATCCTCAGAAATTTCTTCCTCAAATTAAGGCCGGTATTTGGTATTAGTAGACTTCTTTTGGCCAGAAATGCCTTTTTTGCCATAGCGAGTCTGCTTTTGATGTCCTACTTGCTCTGTCCGTCATTGGTTATTTTACTGCCTAGGTAGCAGAATTCCTTAACTTCATCGACTCCATGACCATCAATCCTGATGTTAAGGTTCTCGCTGTTTTCATTTCTACTGCTTCTCATTACCTTCGTCTTTCTCCGATTTACTCTCAGACCATACTGTGTACTCATTAGACTGTTCATTCCGTTCAGCAGATCATTTAATTCTTCACTTTCACTCAGGATAGCAATGCCATCAGCGAATCGTATTATTGATATCCTTTCACCTTGTATTTTAATTCCACTCCTGAACCTTTCTTTTATTTCCATCATTGATTCCTCGATGTACAGATTGAAGAGTAGGGGCGAAAGGCTACAGCCTTGTCTTACACCCTTCTTAATACGAGCACTTCGTTCTTGATCGTCCACTCTTATTATTCCCTGTACATATTGTATATGACCCGTCTCTCCCTATAGCTTACCCCCTAGTTTTTTCAGAATCTCGAACAGCTTGCACCATTTTATATTGTCGAACGCTTTTTCCAGGTCGACAAATCCTATGAATGTGTCTTGATTTTTCTTTAGCCTTGCTTCCATTATTAGCCGTAACGTCAGAATTTCCTCTCTCGTCCCTTTACTTTTCCTAAAGCCAAACTGATCGTCACCTAGCGCATTCTCAATTTTCTTTTCCATTCTTCTGTATATTATTCTTGTAAGCAGCTTCGATGCATGAGCTGTTAAGCTGATTGTGTGATGATTTTCACACTTGTCAGCTCTTGCCGTCTTCGGAATTGTGTGGATGATGCTTTTCCGAAAGTCAGATGGTATGTCGCCAGACTCATATATTCTACACACCAACGTGAATAGTCGTTTTGTTGCCACTTCCCCTTATGATTTTAGAAATTCTGATGCAATGTTATCTATCCCTTCTGTCTTATTTGACCGTACGTCCTCCAAAGCTCTTTTAAATTCCGATTCTAATACTGGATTCCCTATCTCTTCTAAATCGACTCCTGTTTCTTCTATCACATCAGACAAATCTTCACCCTCATTGAGGCTTTCAATGTATTCTTTCCACCTATCTGCTCTCTCCTCTGCATTTAACAGAGGAATTCCCATTGCACTCTTAATGTTACCACCGTTGCTGTTTTTTTAATGTCACCAAAGGTTGTTTTGAATTTCCTGTATGCTGAATCTGTCCTTCTATCCTATATTTTTCGATGTCTTCACATTTCTCCTGCAGCCATTTCATCTTAGCTTCCCTGCACTTCCTATTTATTTCATTCCTCAGTGACTTGTATTTCTGTATTCTTGATTTCCATGTTTGTACTTCCTCCTTTCATCAATCAACTGAAGTATTTCTTCTGTAACCCATGGTTTCTTCGCAGGTACCTTCTTTGTACCTATGTTTTCCTTCCCAACTTCTGTGATGGCCCTTTTTAGAGATGTCCATTCCTCTTCAATTGTGTTGCCTACTGCGCTATTCCTTATTGCAGTATCTGAAGAGTTGGAGAACTTCAAACGTATCTCGTCATTCCTTAGAATTTCAGTATCCCACTTCTTTGCGTATTGATTCTTTCTGACTAATGTCTTGAACTTCAGCCTACTCTTAATCACTACTATATTGTGATCTGCGTCTATATCTGCTCCTGGTTATGCCTTACAATCCAGTATCTGATTTCGGAATCTCTGTCTGACCATGGTGTAAGGTGATTGAAATCTTCCCGTATTTCCCGGCCTTTTCCAAGTATACCTCCTCCGCTTGTGATTCTTGAACAGGGTATTCGCTATTACTAGCTGAAACTTGTTACAGAACTCAATTAGTCTTTCTCCTCTTTCATTCCTTGTCCCAAGCCCATATTCTCCTGTAAACTTTTCTACCACTCCTTCCCCTACAGCTGCATTCCAGTCGCCCATTACTATTAGATTTTCGTCCCCCTTTACATACTGTACTACCCTTTCAGTATCCTCATACACTTTCTCTCTCTGTTCATCTTCAGCTTACGACGTCGGCATGTATACCTGAACCATTGTTGTCGGTGTTGGTCTGCTGCCGATTCTGATCAGAATAACCCGGTCAATGAACTGTTCACAGTAACAGACCCTCTGCCCTACCTTCCTATTCTTAACGAATCCGACACCTGTTATACCATTTTCTGCTGCTGTTGATATTACCTGATACTCATCTGACCAGAAATCCTGGTCTTCCTTCCACTTCACTTCACTGACCCCTACTATATCTAGATTGAGCCTTTGCATTTCCCTTTTCCGATTTTCTAGTTTCCCCTACCACGTTGAAGCTTCTGACACTCCACTCCCTGACTCGTATAACATTATCCTTTCGTTGATTATTCAATCTTATTCTCATGGTAACCTCCCCTTTGGCAGTCCCCTCCCAGAGATCCGAATGGGGGACTATTCCGGGATCTTTTGCCAATGGAGAGATCATGACACTTCTTCAACTACAGGCCACATGTCCTGTGGATACACGTTACGTGTCTTTAATGCAGTGGTTTCCATTGCCTTCTGCATCCTCATGTCATTGATGATTGCTGATTCTTCCGCCTTTAGGGGCAATTTCCCACCTCTAGGACAAGAGTGCCCTGAACCTCTATCCGCCCCTCCGCCCTCTTTGACAAGGCTGTTGGCAGAATGAGGCTTGCTTCTTTTGCCGGAAGTCTTCGGCCACCAATGCTGATTATTTATCAAAATTGAGGCAGTGGCAGGGATCGAACCCGGGACCGAAGTAGTTTTGATTATGAATCAAAGACGCTACCCATAGACCACGGCTACATCCTCTTATATATATATATATATATATATATATATATATATATATATATATATATAGAGGGAAAATTCCACGTGGGAAAAATATATCTAAAAATAAAGATGATGTGACTTAGCAAACGAAAGTGCTGGCAGGTTGATACACACAAAATTAAAGCTTTAGCAACTAATGCTTGCTTCATCAGGAAAGAGGGAAGGAGAGGGAAAGTCGAAAGGATGTGGGTTTTAAGGGACAGAGTAAGGAGTTATTCCAATCCCGGGAGCAGAAAGATTACCTTATGGGGGGAAAAGGACAGGTATACACTCTCATGTGCCCCCACCACTCGCCCCCCAAATTGATGATTTTATAGAATTTTGAAAAACTGTATTTTTAAAAATCTCAGAAAAATGTGAAAGAAACACATCACATCTACATTTCACTATCAGAAGCAATTTTATGTTTGCCACGATTCTCCTAAATCAGTCTCAGATAGGTGAATTTCTATTATTTTGCTACACATGAAAATATTAGTGTTTGGTTTTGTTACATGGTGCACAAATTGTACTTTTGAATCAAATAACCGCTTATTAAACCTTAGTGCTAAATGTTCATTTTAATACCTGTAAATCCATGGGAAAAAAAGAAAAAAAGGAAGATATATCTCATTTTATAGATTATATATGAATGATTCTTTGGTTTTACTATCTGGAATCTATTCAGTATTTTATCTCTGGATATATTGTCAGCAATTTTCACCCATTGTTGAGCGACCCACACATTCTTTAGTTGTGATACAGCTGTAGTGAAATTGTGATTAACTCTGAAATGTGTTTTTAATCTAGCATAAAGATACTTTCGTACAAACCTCACAAGAGTCTGTAAGTTTGTATGCCTACAACCAGTTAATGTTTGCATACTATTAACATAATGAAATTTTTTTACAGGAAGTGAAAGAATAGAGAAGTAATGTTGTGTAGTATTGAATATAGAAAGCTGGACATTAAACTTCAAAAACATTTTTTTTTAAATTAGTTTGTTTACTTGATAAATATAAAATGTCTAGAATTTCAGCTATGTGCTGTAATTCATTTAATAAAAAGGGCCACAATAACAACAAGAAAAACTTATGGCCTGTTTCACAATGGATGATAGCAAGAAAACTTTTCTTAACTTTAAATCAAAAAGTGTGAAACAACTGCCGTAAAAAATTGCACGAGTAGAAATTACTGATATGTATAGCACATAAAATGATGATCTACTGTATTCTGTTGTGAAACAAGAAAGTGAAATGGTTTTATGTGAAAGTAACAGACGTTTCAGCAAGTGAGGCCTTAGAAAGATTGAATGGTTCTTTACAGTCCATTGGTGAATCGCCAGTTAAGATGAAACGGCTGTGTGAAGCAAAATATCCTAAGGAAAAACTAATTAACTTCAACAATTCAAACAAAGGTATTATTGCTTCCTTCCAAAAAATGGGTACATGATCATGCAGAATCTGAGATAATCAGTCAGCTAAAAGATAAATTTCGTACATGTACATCTCGAAGTAATAAGATGGAAATTCTTATCATTTTACCTAAAAGCTGAAGTGTTAAGAAGCTTCAAGATGAATTTAACGTAACAAATTACGAGTAAGATTTGGCCAAGGGAATTTTGTCTCCACCAAACTCAAAACCTGGCAAGACTTTTGATCAAACTACTACTGATTTTGTTAGAAACTTCTATCGTTATGATGAGATAAGCAGGGCAATGCCCGGAAAAAAAGATTTTGTGCTTTTGAGAGATAACGGAGAAGAACAGCAAGTACAAATACGGGTAGTTTTAAGTAATTTCAAAGAAATTTACGCGAACTTTAGACAACCATTCAGAGCTCCACATTGGATTTTCAATTACCTGCTTGTCATTTAGGAGAATGTGAATTCTGCCCTGGCTCAGAAACATTTAAGACATATTTACAAGATTTGTTGAATACTAATGATATTGATAATGTATCTTACCAGCAATGAGTTTCCGTTGATGACACCTTTAGAAATAATCATAAAATCTGACAACTTTATTCATTGGTTTTTGGATAAATTAAAATCGCTTACACTACATTCATTTGCAGCTAGTAAACAATGAACCTTCCAAAAGAAACTGGGAAATTAACTTAAAAAAAAGGCGAGGTGTTAGTGATCTGTGACTTCTCTGAGAATTACTCCTTTGTCATCCAGGACGAAGTACAAGGCTATCACTGGACAAACATGCAAGCAACGATTCATCCCATTGTTGCTTATTGCAAGGATGGGAACAAACTCGAGCACCCAAATCTTGCAATGATAACCGAATGCATAACACATGACACTGTTGCTGTGCATTTGTTCCAATCATACTTGGACTTCCTGACAGTTAAATTCAGTAGAAAACCAAGAAAAATATATTAGTTATCTGATTGAGCAGCAGCTCACTATAAAAATAGGCCATTATGAAGATGATTTCCAAACTGAAGCTGAATGGCATTTTTCAGCCATCTTGCATGCGAAGGGAGCTAGTGATGGTGTTGATGGAACAGTTAAACGACTTGCAGCGCGAGCAACTCTGCAATGGCCATACAGTGATCAAATAATGACACCAAAACAACCTTATGTTTGCCAAGGATAACATACAAGGAATGAACTTAAAGTATGCTACCAAAGATCACAAAAATGAAGATACGAAACTTATGGAGAGATTTGAGAAATGTTACAAAATTGTAGGGACACAAAAACTTCACACTTTAATTTCTTTTAGCAAGGACAAAATAACTAAAGTGTATGATAGTAAAATTGAAATAGTGACATTTTCTGACAGTGATACAATACTGTCCCAAGACATAAAAGGATCTGTTGCTTGTGACTATAATGGACACTGGCCGTTAATCTGTGTACGTAAAAAAAATCAGGAGAAGGATGAAATCACAGTTCTTTCATCCACATGGACTGTCACAATCTTTCGCATTTCTGAGTCGTTCATTCCATAAGCAGTAGGGATGCAGTGTCAATCGTGAACCCTCAAACTGCTGTAGGACGAACATAGAAGTTATCCAGTGCAGAAATGTTGATGTGCAACAAACTGATCGGTTAGAAATATGAAGTGCACAAATAGGACGCCTATTTGTAAATAATAGTAATTACTAACGGAAGTTAGGTCTGATTTCAAGTATTCATCTTTCTGTGTTTCTTATTTTTTAAGTTTTCATTTTGTATCTATTAATTACAGAAGCATAAAACATGGTTCTTTTTCAATTATAAGTTATTTTTAATTTCCACATTTTACAACATACAGCTGGTGAGAAGTCGGCCTAATATCTAAAGTAAATTAGTTTTTAAGAATTTTTAAACCACCACCCTTAATGTAAAATTGCTTTTGATAGTGAACCCATGCTCATCCCAAGTTGAAACTTTTAGAAAATGTAGATGTAAAATGCATATTTCACATATTTTTTTGACAATTTTAAAAATAGTTTTTCAAAATACGGTTAATTCAACGTTTTTAACAAATTGTGTGTATATATTAAACTAATGATGTTTGGTATCGTATAAAAGTTCTTTAAAAGAGCTTTCCAATAAGTAAATTTTATTGTTCTAGCTTAATTAGAACACGAGCTGTAAAGAAAAAAACTGTTCTGTGAGTAAAAAATTTGTCGTCTTTGAATTTTTGAAGGTCCATTACTCCGTAACTTTTAGTCAGAAAAATGCGAAAAAATAAATGTCATGATTTATGAGTAATATATGCATACTTCATTTCAAAAAAAATCTAAGAGGGTCAGGTTGTAGCACTTGGTGGCAACCGAAATCAAACTTTTGCGATGATTTGGTGAGTCACCACAGTCAACCCCACAGCAAATTTAAACTATATTACCATACAGGTCGCTTTTACCATTCACATAGCTTATTTGTCAGATACGTCAGTGTCTAGACATCACATTTGTCTTGTAAAACACATCTGCAACGATGTTGTAACGAGTGACATTAATATCAATCGTTACAAAACAAAACATAATCAAATACATCGATTCTTGAGTGAAAAAGCAGGCGCACTTGATATTTGTTGATTACACGAATGGGAAACAATGGTTTGGTAAATTCTGTGCACTTTATTTACCTCAATTGCCTTCACCACTCTGTTCGGAGGATGCTTGTCGCCTCACTATCATGTGGGCCCCCTACAGCCTGGTCTGTAACACATGAGCTACCAGAAACATTTGATTAAGACAATAAGTACATTCAAGGGTTATTGCTGTTGCAATTTCCGTGTGATTTTTGTTGTGTATTCTATTTTCATATTACTCTAGCAAAACCGAAGTCTTCCTATCTACGTTTCATTTGTACTTTCTTTTGTTGTTTGTTAAGGTAAACTACCGGTCTGAAGAACTCTGCCTCGATCTGATCAATTTACACACTGCTTCTCCCGAGTTACTCACCTTAGCAGACCCACTATTGTCATTGGCAGTGTGTGTTCTGTTGTTTGTGTGAAGACGAACCCCCAGCAGCGATGCATGTAGCTAGCTGCCGTCTGGCCCCCAAGAGGATAGTTCACCACACCCTGCCTGTCTGTCCTTGCAGCACGCCGGTCTCTGCAGATGGCAGCAGTCCGCAGGGCGACCGCGGCCGCACCCCTGCCACTGATGTGCCGCACACGGCTGCCTGCACCGCTCCTCCGCCAGATGACTCTGCCGTCTCTCGCCTGCGGTGAGTTGCGCCACTACACAGTGCAACTTGTTGGGGCATCAGCCAAGGGTTGGCTGCAAGGAAATCGAATGGAGCTGTAGTGCATATCTGGTAATATACATGGAGTTTTTTTGTCATCAGTCTACTGAGTGGTTTGATGCGGCCTGCCACGAGTTCCTTTCCTGTGCTAACCTCTCAATCTCAGAGTAGCACTTGCATCCAATGTCCTCAGTTACTTGCTTGACGTATTCCAATCTCTGTCTTCCTCTACAGTTTTTGCCCTCACAGCTCCCTCTAGTACCATGGAAGTCATTCCCTCATGTCTTAGCAGATGTCCTATAATCCTGTCCGTTCTCCTTATCAGTGTTTTTCACATTTTCGCTCTCTTCGCTCTCTTCGCTCTCTTCGCTCTCTTCGCTCTCTTCGCTCTCTTCGCTCTCTTCGCTCTCTTCGCTCTCTTCGCTCTCTTCGCTCTCTTCGCTCTCTTCGCTCTCTTCGCTCTCTTCGCTCTCTTCGCTCTCTTCGCTCTCTTCGCTCTCTTCGCTCTCTTCGCTCTCTTCGCTCTCTTCGCTCTCTTCGCTCTCTTCGCTCTCTTCGCTCTCTTCGCTCTCTTCGCTCTCTTCGCTCTCTTCGCTCTCTTCGCTCTCTTCGCTCTCTTCGCTCTCTTCGCTCTCTTCGCTCTCTTCGCTCTCTTCGCTCTCTTCGCTCTCTTCGCTCTCTTCGCTCTCTTCGCTCTCTTCGCTCTCTTCGCTCTCTTCGCTCTCTTCGCTCTCTTCGCTCTCTTCGCTCTCTTCGCTCTCTTCGCTCTCTTCGCTCTCTTCGCTCTCTTCGCTCTCTTCGCTCTCTTCGCTCTCTTCGCTCTCTTCGCTCTCTTCGCTCTCTTTGCTCTCTTCGCTCTCTTCGCTCTCTTCGCTCTGATTCTGCATAGAACCTCCTCATTCCTTACCTTATCAGTCCACCTAAATTTCAACATTCGTCTATAGCACAACATCTCAGATGCTTCGATTCTCTTCTCCCCCCTGTGGGTTCGGGGGTAAGAATAGGCCCACGGTATTCCTGCCTGTCGTAAGAGGCGACTAAAAGGAGTCTCAAACGTTTCGGCCTTATGTGATGGTCCCCTACCGGGTTTGACCTCCATCTTCTAAATTCTTCCGAAGAGCGAGCTGATTGGGGAAGGGCGCCTTACAAGGTGCAATGTGTCCATCGCTCATTACCATCTCTAGCTTGGTTGGTCGTCGTCGCATAGCTGTCCCGCCCACTCACCATCTCTAGGGCGTGGCTTTGTTCTTGGGTGCGGTTTTTTGCAGTCTGCTCTGCTGTGTCGCTTTATGCGCCAATGACGATCATGGACTACATTTCACCTGAAATCCAGCACGGTAGCCAGTCCGTTGTGGTGGGGCCGCCATGTACCCTGTCAGTTGTAGCCCCCTGACAACACAGGGATCGCTCTACTGATGCCTGCGCCGTTAACTCCCCGCGTATGCCAAGGAGTAGATGCCTGTCTCCTTGGGGCATCGGGACTCCCGGCAATGGCCATCCCACCAGGTGGTCGTTGCTGAGGCTGGGTGGCGCCCGTGGGGAGGGCCCTTGGTCGGAGTAGGTGGCATCAGGGCGGATGACCCGCGATGAAGCGTGGTACATCATCTCTTGCTGGCGGCCAGCCGCCAGCAGTCTCTAAGCGTTCTCGGCCTCAATATAACGCTCAGGCATATGATCCACAATCGTTCCCCTCCCTGGCCACACCATGGGAGGAACGAAAGGCTACGGTTGGCAGCGAACCTTATTCACCTCGCTATTTAGTCTGTACACGAGTCGATGGGGAATCGTTTATGGCGACCAAGCCTCAGTTTTTTGTCGAGCACTTGGAGGACAAGTTTGGGGAGGTGGAGGGCTTGTCCAAAATGCGCTCTGGGGCAGTATTGATCAAAACGGCATCCTCTGCACAGTCACGGCGGTTACTCGCTTGTGACAAGTTGGGGGATGTTTCCGTCACGATCACACCCCATAAGAGTCTCAACATGGTCCAGGGCATTATATTCCATAGGGACCTACTCTTGCAGTCAGACGACGAGCTACGCGCCAATTTAGAACGGCGGGGTGTTCACTTCGTCCGGCGCGTCCATCGGGGTCCGAGGGATAATCAGGTAGCCACCGGTGCCTTCATCTTGGCCTTCGAGGGTGACGTCCTACCCGAAAAGGTCAAGGTGATGGTCTACCGATGTGATGTGAAGCCCTATATCCCTCCCCCGATGAGGTGTTTCAAATGCTGGAAGTTCGGCCACATGTCATCTCGGTGTACTTCCAGCATGACATGCAGAGATTGTGGACGCCCTTCACATCCTAATACTGCATGTGCGCCGCCTCCCATCTGTGTGAACTGCGGCGAACACCATTCCCCTTGCTCGCCAGACTGCAAGGTTCTACTGAAAGAACGAAGGATCATGGAATATAAGACCCTGGACCGCATGACCTATACTGAGGCTAAGCGGAAATACGAGAGGCTACATCCTATGGCTCTGACCAGCTCCTATGCCACCGCTGCCAAAACAGTAGTTTTGTCATCTGCTGCACCGATTCCACTGAACACTCTGAGCCGGAATACTACACCTGCCCCCTTGATGGTGGGGGGCACTTCCCCATCTGTTGCTCCTGCACCACCTACCTCAGGAGCAACGACCCCCCAACCATCGGGGACACAAGTCCCCAACTCTAAGCCGGAGAAGCGTCCGACTTCTTCGGCGACTCTCTCTCGCAAGGGATCCCTCGGGTCCCTCCCTTCCCAGGTTTCCACCTCTGGGAAGGGTGACGTCAGCCAATGGCTGAAAAGCAGGCCAGCGGCTGGTCGCAGGGCTTCCCGCTCCTCCTCCGTCCCGGAGACTGACTCGGTGGAGCCCTCCCAGTCAGTAAAGCCCAAGGAGCAGAGAGAGAAGACGAAGAAGAAGAAGGCCTCTAAGGCCAAGGAACGCGCGGTGGCATCCGCCCCACCGCTCCATACAGGCTCTGCGTCTGAGGATGAGGTGGAGATCATGGCGTCCGCTGAGGACCTGGATCTCGCCATACCCTCAGACGCCAAGGACGCCGATTGTACTGGTCCTCGATCGGTGACAGCAGATGACCCAGTGACGTGATCTGCCTCCTCGGTCCCTTCACGCCTATTTCGCCCATGGACAATGTGATTCTCCAGTGGAACTGCAGCGGTTTTTTCCACCACCTTGCTGAGCTCCGCCAACTCGTCAGCAGTCACCCTTTCTTCTGCATTGCCCTCCAGGAAACGTGGTTTCCGGCAATGCGGACCCCTGCCCTACGAGGGTATCGGGGTTATTATAAGAACCGGGCAGCTTATGAGAGGGTGTCTGGTGGAGTCTGCGTCTACGTCCTTAACTCTATCTACAGCGAGTGTGTGCCTCTTCATACACCCTTAGAGGCTGTCGCTGTAAGGATGTGGACGCCTCAGCCTATTACTGTCTGCAGTTTGTACCTTCCGCCGGATGGTGATGTCTCTCGTCATGTGTTGGCTGCATTGATAGGTCAACTGCCGCCTCCCTTTGTGTTGCTGGGCGACTTTAACGCCCATAACCCCTTGTGGGGTAGCGCCGCGATTACTGGCCGGGGCAGAGATGTCGAGACTCTTCTGTCACAGCTTGACCTCTGCCTTTTAAACACGGGAGAGGCGACCCACTTTAGTGCGGTCCATGGCTCGTTTTCGGCCATTGACCTTTCTATTTGCAGCCCCGGACTTTCACCATCCATCCACTGGAGGGTCCATGACGACTTATGTGGTAGTGACCATTTCCCCATCTTTCAGTCACTGCCACAGCGTCACTCTTCTGAACGCCCCTCCAGATGGGCTCTGAATAAGGCTGATTGGGACTTATTTACATCTGTCGCAGTGATCGCACCTCCTTCCACTGATCCGATTGATGCGGTGGTTCAGTCGGTCACCACCAGCATCGTTTCTGCGGCGGCATCTGCGATTCCCTGTCCATCCGGGGCACCTCGGCGGAGGACTGTGCCGTGGTGGTCGCCCGAGATCGCAGAGGCGATTCGAGATCGCCGGCGGGCTCTTCAGCGCCATAAGCGGCACCCGTCGTTGGAGACCCTCATTGCTTTTAAACAGTTCCGCGCCCGAGCCCGACGCCTTATTCGCCAACGGAATCAGGAGTGCTGGGAACGTTATGTTTCCACCATTGGCGTCCGTACCTCTGCATCGCAGGTTTGGGCCAAGATTCGGCGACTCCAAGGCTATCGGCCACCTGTCTCTGTCCCTGGGCTTTCGCTGAATGGAGCAGTGTGCACCGACTCCGACACGATTGCGGACCGGTTGGCAGAGCATTTTGCTCAGTGTTCCGCGTCAACGAACTACCCGTTGGCCTTCCGCTCCCGGAAAGAGCGGTTGGAAAGTCGGAGGCTTTCCTTTCACACGCGCCGCGCGGAGTCGTACAATGCTCCTTTCAGCGAATGGGAATTCCAGAGCGCACTTTCTGCTTGCCCTGATACGGCTCCTGGACCAGACCGCATTCACAGCCAGATGCTGAAACACCTCTCAGTGACTTGCCAGCGACGCCTCCTAGATCTTTTCAATCGCGTCTGGGTCGAGGGTGTTTTCCCGTCTCAATGGCGGGAAAGCATAGTCCTCCCCGTATTGAAACCTGGCAAGAACCCGCTGGAGGTGGACAGCTATCGCCCCATAAGCCTCACCAACGTTCCTTGCAAGTTGCTGGAACGTATGGTGAGCCGGAGGTTGAGTTGGCTCCTCGAGTCTCGGGGCCTTCTGGCTCCGTCTCAGGGTGGGTTCCGTAAAGGCCGCTCTGCCGTCGATAATCTGGTCTCCCTGGAGTCTGCCATCCGTACAGTCTTTGCGCGCCGCCAACATCTGGTTGCCGTCTTCTTCGACATGCGGAAGGCATACGATACGACTTGGCGCCATCACATCCTGGCCACACTTCATGGGTGGGGCCTTAGGGGCCCGCTCCCGATTTTTATTCAGAATTTTCTTTCGTATCGTTCCTTCCGCGTGCAAGTAGCTGCGTCGCATAGTTCCTCCCGGGTCCAGGAGAACGGGGTCCCACAGGGGTCTGTCCTCAGTGTGTCCCTGTTTTTAATTGCCATCAATGGGCTTGTTGAGGCGGTGGGGTCGTCCGTCGCGGCTTCTTTATATGCGGACGACTTCTGCCTATATTACAGCTCCAGTGGCATCGCCGCTGCTGAGCGGCAGCTGCAAGGTGCCATCCGCAAGGCGCAGTCATGGGCTGTAGCGCACGGCTTCCAGTTTTCGGCCGCGAAGACCTGCGTTATGCATTTCTGCCGGCGTCGCACGGTTCACCCTGAGCCGCGCCTTTACCTTGACGGTGAACCTCTTGCTGTGGTCGCGACGCATCGGTTCTTGGGACTGGTGTTCGATACCCGGTTGACTTGGCTGCCCCATATTAGGCAGCTGAAGCAAACATGCTGGCGGCACTTAAACGCTCTCCGTTGCTTAAGCCACACCAGGTGGGGTGCCGACCGGTCCACCCTCCTCCACCTATATCAAGCGCTGATCCAGTCCCGCCTTGATTATGGGTGTGTGGCGTACGGTTCTGCCTCGCCTTCGGCGTTGCGATTGCTGGATCCCATACACCACTGCGGGATCCGCCTCGCCACGGGAGCGTTCCGGACAAGCCCCGTCGACAGCATACTTGTGGAGGCTGGTGTCCCTCCATTGCGGTTCCGGCGTGACCGCCTTCTGGCCGCCTATGCCGCGCACGTTTATAGCATGCCAGGGCATCCAAACTACCGTCTCCTGTTCCCGCGCTCGATCGTCCATGTTCCAGACAGGCGGCCCCGGTCAGGGTGTCCCATTGCGGTTCGCCTCCGGGACCTTCTCCGTGGCCTTGACTTTTTTCCTCTGCCGCCTGTTTTCTGGGCCAATCTCCGTCTGCCCCCGTGGAGTGTGCCCCGACCGTGCCTTCGGCTCGACTTGGCACAGGGTCCGAAGGTCTCAGTGCCTCCGGAGGCCCTCCGCCGCCGCTTTCTTTCCATCCTGGCCGAGTTTCCGAACGCGGCGGTGGCCTACACCGACGGTTCGGTAGTCTCTGGTCACACTGGTTACGCTCTCACTCTACGGGATTATTGTGAGCAACGGTCATTGGCAGCTGGCTCCAGTGTATACACTGCCGAGTTGGTTGCCATCTATCGTGCCCTAGAGTTTCTCCGCTCCCGCTCAGGTGAGTCCTTTGTCATCTGTAGTGACTCCCTGAGCGGTTTACGAGCTCTTGACCAGTGTTTCCCTCGTTCCCGTCTGGTGATGGCCATCCAGGAGTCCCTCCATACTCTCGTCCGTTGCGGCCGCTCTGTCACCTTTGTTTGGTCCCCGGGTCACGTCGGCATCCCGGGTAATGAGCGGGTTGACGAACTGGCAAAACAGGCGGTCAGTTCCCCGGCCATGGAGATCGGTCTTTTAGAGAGTGACGTCCGATCCGTATTGCGGCAGAAGGTCCTTGCTGCTTGGCGTGATGAGTGGCGCACCCTGCCCTCTCCCAACAAACTTCGGGCAGTCAAGGAGACAACCAGTGTGTGGCGCTCCTCCATGCGGGGGTCTCGCAAGGACGCTGTCGTCCTCTGCCGGCTCCGCATAGGACATACCCGGCTCACGCACGCGTATCTCTTGTGCCGTGACGACCCGCCTCTCTGTCGCTGCGGATTGGCCCTGACCGTGGTACACGTCTTACTCGACTGCCCACTTTTAACTGCCCTCAGGCAGACGTTCGCGCTGCCTGATACACTCCCTGCTCTTTTAACCGATGACTCTACTATGGCTGACTTAGTTCTCCGTTTTATTCGAGCAGGGGGTTTTTATCATTCAATATGAGAGTCCCCTTTTATTTTATTTTAGTGTCGACTGTGGCTTTTGGCCTGGGGTTTTAGTTTGTGGTGTTTTAATGTGTCCCTTGGTTGTTGGCCTTTCCAGTTTTATTTTCATGGTCGGCCAATGACCGTCGCACTCAGTGTGTCTTTTAATCTCTTTTCTCTGGTCTTCGTCTATGTCTTTCTTGTACTGTGTCGTCCCTTGTCGTCTCCGTTATGTGTTTATTGCTTGTTGGACTTTTCTTCGTGTATTATTATGGTCGTGGAACAAGGGACCGATGACCTAAGTAGTCTGGTCCCTTTAACCCCCACAAACCAACCAACCGATTCTCTTCTGTTCCAGTTTTCCCACAATCCATGTTTCACTGCCATACAATGCTGTACTTCAGACGTACATGCTCAGAAATTTCTTCCTCAAATTAAGGCCGGTATTCGATATTAGTAGACTTCTTTTGGCCAGAAATGCCTTTTTTGCCATAGCGAGTCTGCTTTTGATGTCCTACTTGCTCTGTCCGTCATTGGTTATTTTACTGCCTAGGTAGCAGAATTCCTTCATTGACTTAGTGACCATCAATCCTGATGTTAAGTTTCTCGCTGTTCTCATTTCTACTACTTTTCATTACCTTCGTCTTTCTCTGATTTACTCTCAAACCATACTGTGTACTCATTAGACTGTTCATTCCGTTCAGCAGATCATTTAATTCTTCACTTTCACTCAGGATAGCAATGTCATCAGCGAATCGTATCATTGATATCCTTTCACCTTGTATTTTAATTCCACTCCTGAACCTTTCTTTTATTTCCATCATTGCTTCGTCGATGTACAGATTGAAGAGTAGGGGCGAAAGGCTACAGCCTTGTCTTACACCCTTCTTAATACGAGCACTTCGTTCTTGATCGTCCACTCTTATTATTCCCTGTACATATTGTATATGACCCGTCTCTCCCTATAGCTTACCCCCTAGTTTTTTCAGAATCTCGAACAGCTTGCACCATTTTATATTGTCGAACGCTTTTTCCAGGTCGACAAATCCTATGAATGTCTTGATTTTTCTTTAGCCTTGCTTCCATTATTAGCCGTAACGTCAGAATTTCCTCTCTCGTCCCTTTACTTTTCCTAAAGCCAAACTGATCGTCACCTAGCGCATTCTCAATTTTCTTTTCCATTCTTCTGTACATTATTCTTGTAAGCAGCTTCGATGCATGAGCTGTTAAGCTGATTGTGTGATGATTTTCACACTTGTCAGCTCTTGCCGTCTTCGGAATTGTGTGGATGATGCTTTTCCGAAAGTCAGATGGTATGTCGCCAGACTCATATATTCTACACACCAACGTGAATAGTCGTTTTGTTGCCACTTCCCCTAATGATTTTAGAAATTCTGATGGAATGTTATCTATTCCTTCTGCCTTATTTGACCGTAAGTCCTCTAAAGCTCTTTTAATTTCCGATTCTAATACTGGATCCCCTATCTCTTCTAAATCGACTCCTGTTTCTTCTTCTATCACATCAGACAAATTTTCACCTTCATAGAGGCTTTCAATGTATTCTTTCCACCTATCTGCTCTCTCCTCTGCATTTAACAGTGGAATTCCCGTTGCACTCTTACTGTTACCACCGTTGCTTTTAATGTCACCAAAGGTTGTTTTGAATTTCCTGTATGCTGAATCTGTCCTTCTATCCTATATTTTTCGATGTCTTCACATTTCTCCTGCAGCCATTTCATCTTAGCTTCCCTGCACTTCCTATTTATTTCATTCCTCAGTAACTTGTATTTCTGTATTCCTGATTTCCATGTTTGTACTTCCTCCTTTCATCAATCAACTGAAGAATTTCTTCTGTTACCCATTGTTTCTTCGCAGCTATCTTCTTTGTAGCTATGTTTTCCTTCCCAACTTCAGTGATGGACCTTTTTAGAGATGTCCATTCCTCTTCAATTGTTGCCTACTGCGCTATTCCTTATTGCAGTATCTATAGAGTTAGAGAACTTCAAACGTATCTCGTCATTCCTTAGAACGTCCGTATCCCACTTCTTTGCGTATTGATTCTTCCTGACTAATGTCTTGAATTCAGCCTGCTCTTCATCACTACTATATTGTGATCTGAGTCTATATCTGCTCCTGGGTGCACCTTACAATCCAGTATCTGATTTCGGAATCTCTGTCTGACCATGATGTAATCTAATTGAAAACTTCCCGTATCTCCCGGCCTTTTCCAAGTATACCTTATAACACTACCATCTGCTACCACTGCACCATATCCCTCGATTCATCAGCATAGCCACTGTCTTAGACAACATCGCCTACATTGTCTTGCTTTGTACGAGCGACGCTCATAGCGTCTATCTGTTCATTTACCTCCGCGTCATAATGTACGTAATTTAACTCGGGCGTATTGCCATCTGTTGGTGTGCTGCCTGAACTGCTCTTGATTTCATCCTGTTCTCGCGTGTCTAGATTTATTTCTAGTTTCCTGTCCATTTTAGCTTTAAGTACTGATACCTTTTATTTTCAATGAAACTGAACTTTCAGTATCCGTTCTGTCAAATAAGGGACAGGTTGGTGCCGCTGGACGTTTTATGTTCACTCTGTTTGTAAAATGCTAACTACTTACATTTTTTTTTCGTCTGTATGTGCAAACTGAACAACGTCTTGCCACGCGGCGCCACGTATAACACTACCGTCGGCTACTGCTGCACCATAACCTGAAAGCTGGAAGCAGGTTGTGAAATAAAACTATTTTATTAAACCATTTATGGTACAACGCAACAGAGCAGTGTTACCCTCTGGGGGGAATGTTGATATGTTGACCGTGTTGTACCTAAAGGAGGTGGCTTATCGGAAGTGAAAGTCAGAATTACGGAAATAATTGAATAGTAACAAACAAAATTTTGCCTATATGCACCGTTTAACGGGTAAAGAAAACGGTCGCCAGCCTAACTAGGAAAGAGAACGATTAACAATCTCGTTCAAGAAAATAGTTATTAGTAACATTAATGGATAAACACAACCTATACTTTGTCACACGCGAGTGCAGTGAACTCTTGACACATACGTATGTTTTAAGATTGAAGCTAACAACTGGAGCAGCACAAACTATTTGCAAAATTATAACAGATACCGAAACACCATTACTTTCAGGGCTTACACAAACTGGATGGTCTTTATAACGTTATTATTACTATTCACTGCAGAATCATTAGTTGGATATAGGTTAAGTCTCTCTCAGTTAAATACTTTACTATTTAAAATGAAAGTTAATTGGAATCCACTAACAGGTTGCTTCTCACTATCATGTCAATAAAGAAATTATGGTTTTCATAATTAATGGTCTTTCCGTTACTTGTTACCGAGCATTAACACAATAGACAAACTGTTGATCCTGGTATACTACTCTTATGCACTTCCATTACATAAGAGAGAGAAACACTTAGCCACCATGAGTATATAACGTTTCATACTGCAGTTTTCCACGCTCACTACATTAAGAGACAAAATTAACATACATGTAAGATACTAACTCACCTTCTGTGATATACAACAGGCAGTAATGACATCATTTACGAAGCAAAACTTTATAAGCCTCAGTCTTAAGAACTTTCAATTTGAAGTTGGCAACAATACATTAATAAGCAGTTTTACTAGGAAAATTTTCGGCAAGTATCATTAACTGTAACTCACTCCCTTGCCACATTAACCCGCACTTTAACTATGTTCAAGAGGCATTAATTAGAAAAACACTAGGCTTTAATGTTCTTCCAGTAAGGACACTCGGAAATCACTTTAGTTGAAACGGAGAGGAACCTGAGAGGTGTTATGATAAGGAGAAAAATCAAGGCAGGTATATAAATTCAGTTGTAAAATACCTTATATTTGAGCACACTAAGACATCCATTAAACTGATCCTTTACTGTACATTGCTATAGTGCTCCATTACAGTGATTGCGCAATGTGGTGGCGATTGCATGTCGGTAGGTGGAATTACAGGTAGAATTGCTGGACTCAGTCATTTCTTGGTGGCGATAATAGATACAAATTCCAGAATAGTTCCAGCTATTTATCCATCCATCCATCCATCCATCCATCCATCCGAGGCATTCGAGGCATTGGAAAGTGGCAGAAAAACCTCTCTCGGGACCAGCACAATATGCAACATTTACATGGCAGTGCACACTTTGGTGGCTCGTCCCGACTGGTGGCTCGTCCCGGCTTTTCTACATGGACCAACTACAATTTGCGCACGCTACAGTTTCGTTCCCGAGGGGAACCACTACTCCTTTTACATACAAACTAACTAAGAACCCTAAGTGAGGATCAGCAGTTCACATAACAGCAACCAAATTCATTCAATAAAACAGAATATTTGCGCATTTTGACATTTCTACAAAAATTATTCACACAAAATTCCAATTATATACAGTAAGTTTTGTTCCCTCCAAATGGAACAAAGAAATTAAATGACAGATACGCTACTTTGCATAGAATCAAATCACGACATCAAAGTTTGTACAAAGAAAGGAGTATACAATTTTATATTATCGATTCAAACACACATTTACAGAAGATCAACGATGTAACATTAAGTAAAACACGCAAAATAAATCAGTGGAGTAATAGCTATGGTGTTAAAACTTCCTCCTGTGATTCTCGAACAGGGTATTCGCTATTACTAGCTGAAACTTGTTACAGAACTCAATTAGTCTTTCTCCTCTTTCATTCCTTGTCCCAAGCCCATATTCTCCTGTAACCTTTTCTACCACTCCTTCCCCTACAGCTGCATTCCAGTCGCCCATTACTATTAGATTTTCGTCCCCCTTTACATACTGCACTACCCTTTCAGTATCCTCATACACTTTCTCTCTCTGTTCATCTTCAGCTTACGACGTCGGCATGTATACCTGAACCATTGTTGTCGGTGTTGGTCTGCTGTCGATTCTGATTAGAACAACCCGGTCACTGAACTGTTCACAGTAACAGACCCTCTGCCCTACCTTCCTATTCATAACGAATCCGACACCTGTTATACCATTTTCTGCTGCTGTTGATATTACCTGATACTCATCTGACCAGAAATCCTTGTCTTCCTTCCACTTCACTTCACTGACCCCAACTATATCTAGATTGAGCCTTTGCATTTCCCTTTTCCGATTTTCTAGTTTCCGCTACCACGTTGAAGCTTCTGACACTCCACTCCCTGACTCGTATAACATTATCCTTTCGTTGATTATTCAATCTTATTCTCATGGTAACCTCCCCTTTGGCAGTCCCCTCCCAGAGATCCGAATGGGGGACTATTCCGGGATCTTTTGCCAATGGAGAGATCATGACACTTCTTCAACTACAGGCCACATGTCCTGTGGATACACGTTACGTGTCTTCACTGCAGTGGTTTCCTTTGCCTTCTGCATCCTCATGTCGTTGATCATTGCTGATTCTCCCGCCTTTAGGGGCAATTTCCCACCTCTGGGACAAGAGTGCCCTAAACCTCTATCCGCTCCTCCTCCCTTTTTGACAAGGCCGTTGGCAGAATGACGCTGGCTTCTTTTGCCGGAAGTCTTCGGCCGCCAATGCTGATTATTTATCAAAATTTAGGCAGTGGTGGGGATCGAACCCGAAGTAGTTTTGATTATGAATCAAAGACGCTACCCCTAGACCACGGGTACCCTATTACGTACACAAGGCAGTGCATTGGTGAAGCTATTATTTGTACTCAGGTGATTCATGTGAAAAAGTTTCCGACGTGATTATGGCTGCACGAGGTGAATTAAGACTTCGAATGCGGAAGGGTCTTTGGAGCTAGACACATAGGACATTCCTTTTCGGAAATCCAGTATTCCGATATCCATAGTGTCAAGAGAATGCGAAGAATGCCAGATATCGGGCATTACCTCTCACCACAGATCACACTGTGACCGATGGCCTTTCTTAAAGTTCGAGAGCAGAGGCGTTTGCGTAGAGTTGTAAATGCTAACAAACAAGGAACGTTACCTGAAATAACTTTAGAAATGTTGGACGTACTACGAACCTATTTGTTAAGACACTGCGGCTAAATTTGACGATAACGCGCTATGACAGCAGACGACCGACGTGTGTGCCTCTGCCAGCACCACGGCATCGCCTGCAGTGCCTCCCCTGGTCTTGTGACCATATCGGTTGGACCCTAAAAAGACTGAAAATGCGCGAGCTGGTCAGATGAGTCCCGATTTCAGCTGGTAAGAGGTGATGGTAGGATTAGAGTGATGCGCAGGCCCAACGAAGCCATGTGCCCAGCTTGTCATTAAGGCACTGTACAAGATGGTGGTGGCTACTTATTGGTGTGAGCTGTATTTATATGGACTGAACTAGGTTCTCTGATCCTACTGAACCGGTCATTGGCGGGAAACAGTTATTTCCGGCTACTGTGAGACCATCTGCAGGCATTCATGGACTTCATATTCTCTGAAAACGATGGAATTTGTGTTTATGCTATTGTGCCATGTTACTGTTCTTCTAACCTATCACTTTGTGGCCCATTTTGGAGTATTTGAGCATCCTACATGAGTCCCACATACAATTTGAGACATAGATGCCAGTTCGTTCACAACATTCTATACCGGCAACACTTTTCGCTGTTACTGACGGCCGTGGAGGCATCATGGTTCAATATTTCTGCAGGAGCCTTTCAACGACCTGTTGAGACCTTGCCATGTCGAGCCGCTGCCCTATGCTGGGCAAAAGGACACGATATTGGGAGGTACCCCACATCTTTTGACACCTCAATGCAATGTTTCTACTGCATCTACCATTTTGGTACTTAGTACGTGATGGGAGATTAGCTACCACTTTCTTCAATGCCACAAACTGTTGTAGATTTTCACTCTATCTGGCACTGATTATAATTCTTATGCTGTGAAGAACATTGTCAGCTGGCACTTTATCGTATTTCGCTGCAGCGGTGTAAAGAGCTTTCCTGACTAGCTTGCCTACTTTTTCATTTATCTTTATTCTATTGTGCATCTTGAGCCATAATGTGATGGTCCTATTTCTTAGCTGCGCTGCATAGGTGTGTGTGTGTGTGTGTGTGTGTGTGTGTGTGTGTGTTCTCGCGCGTGCGCGCGCGCACGCGCGTGTCCTTAGAGAAAGTTATTTTAAGTTAGTGTATGTTAGATTAAGAAGTGTAACGCTAGGGACCTATGACCTCAATAGTTTGATCCCATAGGAAATTTTCCTATTTCTTATTTATGCAGGAAATCTCCTGCGTTGCTTCTACAATGCGATATATTGGCAATACATTGGCGGAGTAGCATTTTAACAGCAACATTACTGAACGTGAGTCTGATAGAATTGATTTCTTTCTTCGTGTACTAGTTTTGCGTGTTTAAATCCGTCTTAAATCCCTTCGAGTTCTTCAGGGAGTGTGGACGCAACTTCAGGGAACTTTAATTTGCCTCAGCGACTAGCCTTGCCATTTAGAAATGCACTTCCTGCCCCCTCTGTTTATTTCGACCCATCCTCGCAGATCAGTCATGAAGATCGTCCAGGTGCTAGTTTGCTAGCTAAAACCTTTTCACTCAGTGTATCTTGGCTGAAACGAATGTACGTCTTGATATTGAGCTTCAGTAAGGTGTGAGCGTACGGCGTGCTGAAGCATCCTATATTTTGCGAAGTGGCCACGTATTTGCGGAAGGAGGGAGCATCGAAGTAACATTCTTCTGACAATAGTAGTTCCTTCTTTATTCAATACATGCCTACATAGCACATTCATCTGTTATCGAATTTTCAGTTAAGATGTGAAATCGTTCCAGGAGGAATCTGACGATGAAGAATTTGACAGTGACGAAATATTAGACCTGCGCCGGAAGTACATTTACTTCCATTAGCCATGAGTTAGTAGGAGTCGATTTAGATGCCCTGATACCTTCACGGTAACACACAGTTTTGTAATCTATTCTGAACTGTAACAGATGCATCCATGATCCCAGTAAGGTATTATTTGTGCACTATATATGCTAATGATGGTTCTTGAATGTACTTCTCAACGAGCTCCTGTCACCGCGCGAGGTATTTTCCTGCCACCTTCGGGACCAGGAATATAGTCCTAGTCTTAAAAGTCGTTTCGTTAAATCTACGTCTTTTATATACGCACACAGCCAATCATTGTACACCATAACAGTGTTATGCATCTGCTGCCGACACACAGGAAAACTATTGATATAAGTATAAATATATAAACCATCTGCATCCTGCAGTGAAGTGCTGAATGTTAGTATGATGTAAAAAGACTAAACAGTAATATTGAGTCTTCCTATAATCTTTAGCTCTCTCTCCTTGGTTCTACTGTTTCATAGTGTCTTGTATAATCTGGGTTCTATCGTAAAACAATCGCTGTAGCTTGTGAATGAATGACTGCGGGATGTGGTGATTGTTCAACCCATTTATCAATAGCGGCATAATAGAACTATAATCGGTTGTCGTATCTGTGTACACTGCTAGCAAATACTGATTGTCACGCAACGCCACTGGGATATCAGTGGTAATGATACCAGTGTTTCAGTTAGGCCATTACACTTTGTAAAAAACACTCATTCAGCCTATACGTGAGTATTGCTCATCAGTGTGGGATCCGTACCAGGTCGGGTTGACGGAGGAGATAGAAGAGGTCCAAATAAGAGCAGTGTGTTTCATCAGAGTTTTTTGGGAAGCATGATAACGTTACGGAGATGCTTAGCAAACTCAAGTGGCAGACTTGCTGTCCAGGTTTCGAGAGGTTGCGTTTCTGGATGAGGTATCGAATATATTACTTCCCCCTACTTATACCTCCCAAGGAAGTCATGAATGTAAAACCAGAGAGATTCGAGCATGCACGGAGGCTTTCCAGCAGTCGTTTTTCGCGCGAATCATACACAACTGGAACAGGAAAGGGAGGTAATGACAGTGGCACGTGAAGTGCCCTCCGCCACACGCCGTTGGGTGGCTTGCGGAGTATAAATGTAGATGTAGAAAACTGGTTTGTCCAAGGACACTGCTTTTCGATTCTTAATCTACCTTTCTGCCCTATCATTTTGCTATCGTGTATTAACGACACCTAGGAATAGATGAAGTAAGTCTATGATGGAGAGCGCAGAGGTATTTTTATGTATTTGTAGGATCCGAGTAGTCTTCATTTGTGGGACGCAGATTTGGTTGGTATGTGCAATAAACGAATTCATCCCTTCTTCAACGTGGGTTGTAGGAATCACACTCATCTCTCTCGTCATATTCCTTCTGCACACTACTGCTCGAGGCTTTTTCTATAGGGAGACATTCCCATTTAAATGATATTCGGTATGACGCTTTACCATCATTACACTTCTTCCTCCTCTGATCCGCTTGGGGTCAAGGTGCATAAAATCTTTTTGAAAAGATTTTAGATGTTGCCTGTAGTTATCCCACTGCTGTATTAATACATCTTACTCTCTAGATTCCAAATGATAGTCATGGAGCCTTGAGTAAGTGAGCTATTACATAAATGTGGGCAGGTTCCCTTTCTTATTTTTATATAGATGGTGCACTCTCTCTTTGATGTGATTAAAGTATAGAAAACTCTGCTCCGTGGCTTATCGTTTGTAGGTTTCTATAGATTCTTTCCCCCTCGTTAGCGGTCGTCTCATGTTCTTTGTCCCAACAGACTGCGAGAGGCCCAGCAGGGCGTGTTTTCTAGGGCTGAGTCTCCCGCTATTATGTACTAGGACGGCATAATCCACATTCAGACCCTCTCTTTAAAGTCTTTCATCTTCTCCGTCAACATTTCCCCATATTCTGTCCACTCCGCTTATCTTATATTGCATTTGTGAGCTATACTATCTCACTTGCAAAGGTAATAGTAAGAATTTGTTGTTCAGTTGCTTTAGACTACAAAGAATATGCTACATTTTATTCATGGTGACATAGAACGCAGGTAGGTGGTAAGTTCCTATGGGGCCTATATGCTTGAGGTCTTCGGCTCTAGGTTGAAACACTACTTAATCTAACAAACGAACTTACGCCAACGACTACACACAAACCCGTGTCTGACGGGGACTCGAAACTCGGACCGCATGGAACGCAATTCAGAGTGTCATCATGTAGGTATTGTGAATTAAAATCATTGTAATGAGGCTGTCACACACGAAGGACATGAGGTGTTCCTCAGTAAATACATGAGCAGTGTCAGGACTATAGTTTTAAGGACCTCTACTACAAATAGTAATCCAACCAAGCACATCAATAATAAATTTACTTTCAAAAACTGCAGGATTTGCTGTTGCCTTCAGACACATTACAGCAGGACACGACTGAGTGCCACGTTTGGGTGTATTAAAAAGCGGTTGCAGCACATAGAGGACTATTATACCTTCATAAGTCATCTGTTTCAGTGGTGAAAATTGCAGATTAGTTAGTGGTCATTGGACAGATCTGCTTTTTGGAACTGGTGTAATATCAGGTTCCTCTGCTGTATTCTTAATCAGAAGTATGTATTTGGCGAAAAATGAGACACTTTGTCCTTCTTGCACAGGAGCCTGCCTCAAAAGGAGAAGAACAGCAGGCTGATTAAGGCAGCGAAGGAGGATGCAGTCACCGAGCTGCAGACGCTGCTGGCAGCTGGTGCGGACGTGGGGGCGAGGGATGAGGACGAGCGCAGGTACACTGCCCTGCACTGGGCAGCAGAGAAGGGACATGAGAAGGCAGCGAGGTGCCTGGTGGTGGGTGGAGCAGACGTGGACGCCAGGAGCAGCGGCTGGCAGGAGACGCCTCTGCACAAGGCTGCAGGTAATGGCCACGAGGCTGTGGCGCGGCTTCTGCTGGTGGCAGGGGCGGAGGCTGATGCCAGGAACAAAACGCAGAGCACGCCCTTGCTTGTGGCTGCATATCATGGCCACGTGGCTGTGGTGCGGCTGCTGCTGGCGGCCACTCCTTACCACAACGCCAGAGATCAGTGGGGACGAACGCCGCTGCACAATGCGGCTCTGCGCGAACACGCAGAGGCGGCTTCGGCACTGCTAGATGCTGGGGCCGACCGCTGGGCCAGGAATAACGAGGGGAAAACCCCACTGGACCTCGCCAAGCAGAACAACCACCAGCAGCTGATGGACATGCTAAGGTGAAGGTAGCTGTCTGACAGGCATCCTTGGACTAAAACGAAAAGAATTCCATTCCATGAGTTTTCTTCATTATTAAAATATAGACTGTGATAAATCTAAACCTGAAGTATTCACTGTTTCTGTACTACCATAATGTTGTGCCTCGGCAGACTTTTATGGCCACTTCTGGTGAACGCTTCAATAGATCTATAGTACATAATATTATTCCAATTTCAAATCGTGGCACACGTCTTTGATTTTTGCTGTATTTTTCTGAAATTATAAAAAAGCTGCAAGATTAAACTTCTCTCAAATGTGAAAAACATGTTCGAAGTTTCAATAAGGTCATGAACCTGGGAACAAATCAGACTCAAATTCAAAAATACAGTGTTGAAGAAATTCTCAACTGCAGCAATATACCTGTTACATTATTACTTTACTACAACCAATAATTAGTAAATTAAATGAAATTAAGAATGTTTTACAATAAAACTGTTAAACATTAAAAACCTGTCGAAATAGGAGCTTTTGACAACTAACTCAACGTTCAGTTCTCAAGACAGGTGAAACTGTTAACAGATTAAAGCTACTAGGTTTATTTGCACACATTTGCACCACATGTTTCATCCTAGAACGCTTTCTTTGCACCACTGACAGGGCGTGGCTTAACATTATGTAAAAACTGTTAAGAATATATATAATTTTCTTTACAATAAAACACTCTAACTGAAGAATTAACAATATATTCGAAGTAGGATCAATTTCCTATGCAGTGTTTAAATATGTAGAACACAAATTGTTTGCAAATGCTCCACAGTTCATTCCCTCATCTCTAAAAACAAAACATTAGAAAATGGAACAAACTGCTTACTACATTGGTTCATCTGATTCTAAAATTGATTTTTTGTCTGTAGTTATCTGGAGGGACTCGTGTTTTCCTGGGGACATTATCCAGTAGGATCAACACATCCCTTACTTGTAAGTATGAAAATATCATTGTAACAAAAGTGACAATGAGAAATATCTACGCGGTCATGCTGAAAACTAATGCTTCAGAAATTTTTATGCTGTTTTCTAGATTCGTTGATGTCTTACATGTCATGCATGCTACTCAGCCGACTTTTCCACTCCGCTCACACAAGCTACTGCTCGCTGCAACTAAACTGTAGCATGTGATAAGGCTTGGTGTAGCGAAACTATCTCAGCATACTGAGACACTTTCAGAAAACTGTCCACACGTGGACCATCCTCTCCTGCTCGACAGTGGTATAACACACAAGAGCACTGCATCTCTGCAACTGTCCAATACCTCGACTTCACTGTCTCTGACCATCCTCCATACATTTCCGACTTGGCCCCATCCTGCTTCCATGTGTATCCAGAATTTAAGGAACGCCTTCGAGGACTTCACTTCGACTTTGATATCGATGTAAAAGTGCAGGTTGTGGCGTCGTCAGCAAACATTCTGTAGTGACAGTATCAAGAAACTACCTTCTCGATGTCAGAAATCTGTTCTCCAGAGTGACTATGTTGCAAGGTAAATTTGCATACGTGAAGAGTAAAGATGTGCAGTGGTAATAAAATTTGCTGTATTTAAAAGCTGTAAGAGTTTTCAAATAGAAAAAGAAATGGAGGTATTTTTCCATCATATCCAGTTAAAAGCTAAACCTATAAGATTTAAGCTTCCTTTTTGTGAAAACAAAACACCAGTTACTCCAGCATCTGATCTCAGAAAAGTAGAGAGGATCGTGGTCTGTACCAAGTGAAACTATTGCAGATTTCACAAACTGGTTTAGAGCGATGAAGACCTGTACAAAAACTAACTGAAGTATTCGTCTTCCAGAACTGCACAATGTAAACTGTTGGACTCTTTTAAGTTTGTTGTACACGTCACGTCTAGAGACACTAACTGAAGTAAAAAATAGATGTCTTACTTTTTCTTAGAGACACTGCCCGCAAGTCATATTAAACAGTAAGTATTCCTAATATACATTTCTTTGTACGACTGTTAATGTTTATTTAATTCAGTGAATCTGAGGACAAAGATAAACAGCCACTGTCCATATCGAAGGAGTTACTTGACGGTTAAAAAACGCACTAAAGCCGGTCTCACCATCACTGCTGTTCTCACAGTATGAGAGAGTAATTGTGTTCCTTACTTCATAGTGATTTACCCATCTAGCATCAGAAAAGAACTTGTCTGACGAGTAGCTAGAACACAGTTTTCGACTTTGGCGTACAAAAACACTCAATAAAATGATCCTTACCGGACACTCACGATTATTCCCGTTTAAATAGTCTTCGATCACAATGTTCAAGAAACTACACGTCCGATGATTTTCCTAGTGGTTTAGAGAGCAAATCTCTTCCGCTTACAGCGCTGATGTCTTGCTAGCTGAGTCAAAGTGCGGCACTGAACATTGCTGCTGCCCTCGAATAACCAGGTACTTATTCCGTTTAACCAATTGAAAGCGTTCGGTTAATAAGTATTTGTTAAACGGTTGACCATTGCGCATACAACTGTGATGTTTTATATTGTAATTCTTCTTTTTACGGAGCTATGTCATGACGAGGTATTGAAACATGTCAAGAAACTAGCTCTCGAAAAGACTTTCCACACTGCATTAAGTGTCTGTTACGAATGGTCATTTTCCATATAGATGGAAGTATTTATCAAGTGAAGACAATTTGAGACTTAGGTCAGATTATGGTCTATAAGGAACCTAGAAAAATTTTGAACAGCAGTGTTTGAAGGATTAAATTGTAGATATTATCTGCCTGGGCTCTTTCATGAAGCTCTATTCACGTAGTGTATCTGATGCACTAACTGATAACACAGCATTGTGTACATGCCTATAAATACTTAAAATACTTAGTTCCTAGATAAATCTGATATACTCCTCGCTCAGGGCACTGCCATACCCTTGCACATTCGTGTGCATTGAAAGTTGTTCACATTAGCTGTGCTGCTAAGGTGCTGTCTTAAGGCATTCTGGTTAGTACAAGCTGTTCCTTGGACCATCTGACAACGAGTACAGCTACAACACTTCTGCTATAAATATACAGCGGTATGTTAAGGTGCCAGAAAAGTCGACTTTACGAAAAGTGAAAGTTCAGAGAATTACATCCATTTACATATCTATAAAAAGCGCTGGTGTTATGAACTTGTAAATAGAACAGTGGACAATTAATATTTGATAGCATCTGGTAAATACATCACAATGTTAACAAGGGAACACGAAAACTGTAGTATACATTTTTAATATTAATTATGGAAGGAGGAAAATGAAACTTACTTAAAACGAAAGGTACTTTGCCATAGATGAGCACAAAGAAACCCGTGTGTGTATGTAGCCGTTAAGAGTGGCGTCGGGAAGTAGATGCTATCATATTCGGAACTCACGTGATACCTTCACTACCATGCATTAAATTCCAATACGTGATCTACAAATGAAGTGCTACCAACTACTGGTGGGAATTTAAGGAGATGAGACCTGGATAAACTGAAAGAACCAGAGGTTATACAGAGTTTCAGGGAGAGCATAAGAGAACAATTGACAGGAATAGTGGAAAGAAATACAGTAGAAGAAGAATGGGTAGCTCTGAGGGATGAAGTAGTGAAGGCAGCAGAGGATAAAGTAGGTAAAAAGACGAGAGCTTCTAGAAATCCTTGGGTAACAGAAGAAATATTGAATTTAATTGATGAAAGGAGAATATATAAAAATGCAGTAAATGAAGCAGGCTAAAAGGAATACAAACGTCTCAAAAAGGAGATCGACAGGAAGTGCAAAATGGCTAAGCAGGGATGGCTAGAGGACAAATGTAAGGATGTAGAAGCTTATCTCACTAGGGGTAAGATAGACACTGCCTACAAGAAAATTAGAGAGACCTTTGGAGAGAAGAGAACCACGTGTATGAATATCAAGAGCTCAGATGGCAACCCAGTTCTAAGCAAAGAAGGGAAGGCAGAAAGGTGGAAGGAGTATATAGGTTTATACAAGGGCAATGTACTTAAGGACAATATTATGGAAATGGAAGAGGATGTAGATAAAGACGAAATGGGAGATACGATACTGCGTGAAGAGTTTGACAGAGCACGGACAGACCTGAGTCGAAACAAGGCCCCCGGAGTAGACAACATTCCATTAGAACTACTGACGGCCTTGAGAAAGCCAGTCCTGACAAAACTCTACCAGCTGGTGAGCATGATGTATGAGACAGGCGAAATACCCTCAGACTTCAAGAAGAATATAATAATTCCGATCCCAAAGAAAGTGGGCGCTGACAGATGTGAAAATTACCGAACTATCAGTTTAATAAGTCACAGCTGCAAAATACTAACGCGAATTCTTTACAGACGAATGGAAAAACTTGTAGATGCAGACGTCGGGTAGGATCAGTTTGGATTCCGCAGAAATGTTGGAACACGTGAGGCAATACTGACCTTACGACTTATCTTAGAAGGAGGATTAAGAAAAGGCAAACCTACGTTTCTAGCATTTGTAGACGTGGAGAAAGCTTTTGACAATGTTGACTGGAATATTCCCTTTCGAATTCTAAAGGTGGCAGGGGTAAAATACAGGGAGCGAAAGGCTATTGACAATTTGTACAGAAACCAAATGGCAGTCATAAGAGTCGAGGGCCATGAAAGGGAAGCAGTGGTTGGGAAAGGAGTGAGACAGGGTTGTAGCCTCTCCCCGATGTTATTCAATCTGTATATTGAGCAAGCAGTAAAGGAAAGAAAAGAAAAATTCGGAGTAGGTATTAAAATTCATGAAGAAGTAAAAAGTTTGAGGTTTGCCGATGACATTGTAATTCTGCCAGGGACAGCAATGGACCTGGAAGAGAAGTTGAACGGAACGGACAGCGTCTTGAAAGGAGGATATAAGATGAACATCAACAAAAGCAAAACGAGGATAATGGAATGTAGTCAAATTAAATCGGGTGATGCTGAGAGAATTAGATTAGGAAATGAGACACTTAAAGTAGTAAAGGAGTTTTGCTTTTTAGGAAGTAAAATAACTGATGGTCGAAGTAGAGAGGATATAAAATGTAGACTGGCAATGGCAAGGAAAGCGTTTCTGAAGAAGAGAAATTTGTTACCATCGAATATAGATTTATGTATCAGGAAGTCGTTTCTGAAAGTATTTGTTGGTGTGCAGCCATGTATGGAAGCGAAACATGGACAACAACTAGTTTGGACAAGAAGAGAATAGAAGCTTTCGAAATGTGGTGCTACAGAAGAATACTGAAGATCAGGTGGATAGATCACGTAACTAATGAGGAGGTACTGAATGGCATTGGGGAGAAGAGAAGTTTGTGGCACAACTTGACTAGAAGAAGGGATCGGTTGGTAGGACATGTTTTGAGGCATCAAGGGATCACAAATTTAGCATTGGAGGGCAGCGTGAAAGGTAAAAATCGTAGAGGGAGACCAAGAGATGAATACACTAAGCAGATTCAGAAGGATGTAGGTACTGGGAGATGAAGAGGCTTGCACAGGATAGAGTGGAATGGTGAGCTGCATCAAACCAGTCTCGGGACTGAAGACAACAACAACAACAACACCAACTACTGCCCTGTGTGCTGATCATCTGCTATGGTAGAAAAGGCCTATGAAAATAACAACGTATCATGAAATCTAATTCTAGTGACCTTCATATTTACGCGGTTCGTGTGCAGTAACGCGCACATATCTGATAGTTACAGTGCGACAGCTGCCATGATGATGATCACAGTGGAAATCAGTATATCGCTGTAACAAAGTCTGTAAATTACGTTGTATATTGCCATAGTTATTTTTCTCTTATTTTTCTGCAAGAATAACTCAGGTCATTTGCCGCCATTACCAGAGAATCTGAAGTTCCAAATTTTAAATTTCTTCATTTTGACTATCACTTGCAGCTTCCCTTACTACACGGAAACCATATTTGTTTTAGGCTATGCCTAGAAGAAAAACACTCCCCCCTGCGGGTCAGAGGGTTGGAATAGGCCCGAGGTATTCCTGCCTGTCGTAAGAGGCTACTAAAAGGAGTCCCTCCCCCTCAAGGGGGTAGTTACCGCCTGCGTCCGGAGGCGGACGGTTTCACGACCTATATTTGCGTTCATTTTGGTTTTCACTTTTTCTGGTTTCTTCCTTCCTTTGGTTGGTTCCTTTCTTTGTTCTTCTCCATCTCAGTCTTACTCGCCTCCTCGCCTCCTCGCCTCCGTTTGAGACAGTATGGCCTTTCTTCCTCCCTGTGCGTGCCTTAAGGCCAACCCACTCGTTCGCACGCGTAGCCGGTGACGGGGTAACGCGTAATTCCCCGCCCTGGGTAGACAAGTAAGGCACGCACGTACCCCCTGGTAAAGGCCAGGCCCAGGGAGGGGTGATTGCCTGAGCTGACACCTTCCGACCATGCCGATTGGTCCCTCCGTCCGTTTCTCGGGAGGTGTGACCTGAGGTGTGAACAATCACCTAAGGCGGGAGTGCCCTCTGAGAGGGTCCCCACAAGGAAGGAGCTCGCCATCGGAGACGCTGGCAATCGTGGGGGATTCCTCCGCAATGGATTTCTCTTCTTCTTCTTCTTCTTCTTCTTCTTCTCTCTCGACTTCTGCCCACAAACGGAAACTTGACAAGCCACCAGTGACAAAAGTACTACCGCCTGCCCCCACAGTTCCTCGTAGTTTCTCGGTCTAAGGACGGAAAGGATTTTTCCTCTGTCAACCCTTTCGTTATCCAGAAGGGCGTAGATGCCATAGCCGGATCTGTCAAGTCTTGTACCAGGTTGCGTAATAGTACCTTGTTACTAGAAACTGAGAGCGTCTTTCAGACACAGAAACTGCTTTGGGCCACACTCCTGTACACGTTCCCTGTCTGGGTGGAGGCTAACCGCACTTCGAATTCGTCTCGTGGAGTGGTCTACACTAGATCACTCGACGGATTGACTGACGAGGAGATGGTCTTTCCTCGCTGAGCAGGGCGTGACGGCTGTCCATAGTGTCATGAAAAAGGTCAACAATGACCTTTTACCGACCCGGACACTTTTCTTGACCTTTGAGTGTTCAGCTGCCGTCACACATCAAGGCGGGCTAAGAGGATATTTCTGTTCGCCCCTATGTCCCGACACCTACGCGCTGCTACCAGTGTCAGCGTTTTAATCACACACGCCAGTCTTGTTCCAATGCGGCCACATGTGACTTGTGGCAGGGATGCCCATGAGGGTGACCGTCCACCTCCGTTTCCTCGTTGTGTGAACTGTCACGGTGACCATGCAGCATCCTCCCGCGACTGTCCCGTCTACGAGGAAGAACGCTGTATCCAAGAAATTCGGGTCAAAGAGAGAACCTCCACCTCGGCTGCTCGCAAGCTATTCGCTAGCAGGAAGCCCACGTTGCTCCCAGCTGGGAAGTACAGTACTGTCCTCGCCTCTCCTCGGACTACCAGGGAGGTTGCAACGCAGACATGCGATCGGACCTTCAGCACTACGGTCGTCCGTTCGGCCAGTGCTAAGATCGCCCGGTCGACGTCTCGTCTTCCTCCCGTCGCCCCTCCGACACAAGCACATTTATCAGCTTCTGCCAGGACGAAGACCCAGAAGTCAGAAGCATGGGCCTTCAAGAAAGAACGGTCTCGTGCAGACCTTCCACAAAACGGCCTTCCAAAAAGGCTCATAGGAAGCATAGTTCTCCTTCCCCGCCACGGCGCATTTCTCCCCCTGTCCCCCCAGCGGTTG
The DNA here is from genome assembly GCF_023897955.1 of Schistocerca gregaria. Classification (NCBI taxonomy): domain Eukaryota; kingdom Metazoa; phylum Arthropoda; class Insecta; order Orthoptera; family Acrididae; genus Schistocerca; species Schistocerca gregaria. Next base: position 78,359,976 of record NC_064927.1, read on the forward strand.
CCGCCCCAGGCTGTCATCCGTTTCGCCTGGCCGCACCGCTGGTAGCCGAACATCTGACCGTTCACCAGCGAGGGAACCTCCCCCTCCCGGCCATCTTCAAAAGATGGCCGATGAACCTATAGAACAAGTGGACGATGACTGTCCGCCTCTTGCTAGCGGCGGCAGTGCTCGCTCGAAGCCGGGCCCTCAGCGGCGTTCTACACTCCCGGAAATTGAAATAAGAAAACCGTGAATTCATTGTCCCAGGAAGGGGAAACTTTATTTACACATTCCTGGGGTCAGATACATCACATGATCACACTTACAGAACCACAGGCACATAGACACAGGCAACAGAGCATGCACAATGTCGGCACTAGTACAGTCTATATCCACCTTTCGCAGCAATGCAGGATGCTATTCTCCCATGGAGACGATCGTAGAGATGCTGGATGTAGTCCTGTGGAACGGCTTGCCATGCCATTTCCACCTGGCGCCTCAGTTGGACCAGCGTACGTGCTGGACGCGCAGACCGCGTGAGACGACGCTTCATCCAGTCCCAAACATGCTCAATGGGGGACAGATCCGGAGATCTTGCTGGCCAGGGTAGTTGACTTACACCTTCTAGAGCACGTTGGGTGGCACGGGATACATGCGGATGTGCATTGTCCTGTTGGAACAGAAAGTTCCCTTACCAGTCTAGGAATGGTAGAACGATGGGTTTGATGACGGTTTGGATGTACCGTGCACTATTCAGTGTCCCCTCGACGATCACCAGAGGTGTACGGCCAGTGTAGGAGATCGCTCCCCACACCATGATGCCGGGTGTTGGCCTGTGTGCCTCGGTCGTATGCAGTCCTGATTGTGGAGCTCACCTGCACGGAGCCAAACACGCATACGACCATCATTGGCACCAAGGCAGAAGCGACTCTCATCGCTGAAGACGACACGTCTCCATTCGTCCCTCCATTCACGCCTGTCGCGACACCACTGGAGGCGGGCTGCACGATGTTGGGGCGTGAGCGGAAGACGGCCTAACGGTGTGCGGGACCGTAGCCCAGCTTCATGGAAACGGTTGCGAATGGTCCTCGTCGATACCCCAGGAGCAACAGTGTCCCTAATTTGCTGGGAAGTGGCGGTGCGGTCCCCTACGGCACTGCGTAGGATCCTACGGTCTTGTCGTGCATCCGTGCGTCGCTGCGGTCCGGTCCCAAGTCGACGGGCACGTGCACCTTCCGCCGACCACTGGCGACAACATCGATGTACTGTGGAGACCTCACGCCCCACGTGTTGAGCAATTCGGCTGACACTGACGGCGGCGGTGCACAAATGCTGCGCAGCTAGCGCCATTCGACGGCCAACACCGCGGTTCCTGGTGTGTCCGCTGTGCCGTGCGTGTGATCATTGCTTGTACAGCCCTCTCGCAGTGTCCGGAGCAAGTATGGTGGGTCTGACACACCGGTGGCAATGTGTTCTATTTTCCATTTCCAAGAGTGTAGATGTCTGGAAACAAATACATGTACAGATACAAGTGATTCTGTCCTATGGAGCCATCTTTCTGTAAACAGTACAAGAGCTGTTCAATGTTGTCACCACTCATTCTTCCATATCCCGTAGCCTTCATTGTCAAAGAATGACGAACTCGTGACAACAGACCTGTCTACTTCTGTCCTTGGTCACGTGCTTCGGAAACAGGTTTTGTCGACAGTTGTGGAAGCCGCGTACGTATTCAAAGGAAACCAGAAACATAGGATATTAAGGATAGGTGGGAAAGCTGCTACTGGTACATCCAAAACAGTCTACCCCAATCATCGAACGTCTGTGTAACACACGGCAGTACGGTTGTCAATCTGCGAGTGTAAAGTTATCAATAACATGTAATTCGTCGACTAGAAATTGGTGGTAATCACTATGTGTTAATTCACCCACAATTCATGCCAACGTAATGATAGGAGACGAACCTGATGCCTTGCTTCAATGGTAGCTACTGGAAATCCATTTGCCCACTAGTGTAACCCACTGGGTTTGGAGTATGAGAACCTGCACTCGCTGTAAGTCATACAGGAAGAGTAGCAGAACTGATTGCGCGAGAGAATAGCTTACGTCTCCAGCAACCAGAGGTTTTCGCACACATGTTTCAGCATCGCCTTCTACGTGCTGCAGCACTCGCCCTTCCATGCCGGGCCTGGCAACCGTGTGAGGCATGACGCGACACCTTGAGCAAGTTGTAGATGATCCCGCACCTGCAAGTCGTAGGAACAAACGGTTAATATTTTTTTTTTGAGATGCAATGTGTCGGTGAGAACCTCGTCGGGCGAAGATGTCACACTCGTTTCGGTAAGTCCCGTCGAGAAGTCTCGTTGTCTGAACCACAGCAGGAGACTCGTGCTGAAGTGATGAGGTGATGCTGCTCCCTTGGCAGACCTGCCAAGTCCCCCGCGATACTGACTTTCTCCAACTGTTTATAATTATATTTAGAAAAGTATGAAGTTAGTGAGGTAGTTTTGATAGAAATGGAGAGTTATTGAGAAATATTGCTTACATGAACTATACAGATGCAACGATATTTACTGTCCTGTATGTGCAGCCACAACGGAGATGTACCTGTGAAGAGGCCAGATTATCTCTTGATCCCTGAAGGAGCAGCAGCCTTCCCGGTAATTGGAGACAAAACTATCTGCATGGTTTACTGATATGGCGTTGGATCTCTATTCGATCATACTGTGCTGGTACTGCCAACGGCCACAAGCAAAGGGAAGCTACAGATGACACTTTTTTTCCAAAAAGAAAGGAAGGAGAGAGAGAGAGAGAGAGAGAGAGAGAGAGAGAGAGAGAGAGAGAGAGAGAGAGAGAGAGGGAGAGAAGGAAGAAACGTTATGCTTCGAAGTTCCGTCGACAGTGAGGTTAGCAGAGGCCGAGCGCCAGCTCGGAGTGTTTCAGGGATGGGGGAGGAAGTCAGCCGTGGTCTTTCGAAGGAACCACGTCGGTAGTTGACTGGAACGACCGAGGGAAATCACGGAAAATCTAAATCGGGATGGCCTTATGCAGACCGTAACCGTCGACATCCAGAATGTGAGCCCAATGTGCCAGTCACTTAAACATCTCACGCAGTATTTGTTCTTGTTTTCGCAAGGACATGCTGCCGTAATGTACAGTTCAACGATGATGGCATCAGGGCTAGAAAATATTTCAGATGTAAAAAGCCCTCAGTTTGGATCATTGGATGTTACACTACTGGCCATTAAAATTGCTACACCATGAAGAAATGCAGATGATGAATGGGTATTCATTGGAAATATACATTATACTTGAACTGACATGTGATTACATTTTCACGCAATTTGGGTGCATAGATCCTGAGACATCAGTACCCAGAACAACCACCTCTGGCCGTAATAACGGCCTTGATACGCATGGGCATTGAGTCCAACAGAACTCGGATGGCGTGTACAGCTACAGCTGCTGATGCAGCTTCAACACGATACCACAGTTCATCACGAATAGTGACTGGCGTATTTTGACGAGCTATTTAAGAGATCTAGAGAATGTGCTGGCCAAGGCAGCAGGCGAACATTTTCTGTATCCAGAAACGACCGTACACGACCTGCAATATGCGGCTATGCATTATCCTGCTGAAATGTAGGGTTTCGCAGGGATCGAATGAAGGGTAGAGCCACGGGTCGTAACACATCTGAAATGTAACATCCACGGCTCAAAGTGAAGTCAATGCGAACAAGAGGTGACCGAGAGGTGTAACCAATGGCACCCCATACCATCACGCCTGGTGAAACGGCAGTATGGCGATGACGAATACACACTTCCAATGTGCGTACACCCCGATGTCGCCAAACACGGATGCGACCGTCATGATGCTTTACACAGAACCTGGATTCATGAGAAAAAAAGTGCACCCAGGTTCGTGGTCGAGTACGCCATCGCATGCGCTCCTGTCTGTGATGCAACGTCAGGGTAACCGCAGCCATGGTCTCCGCGCCTATAATCTATCCTGCTGAAAACGTCGTCGAACTGTTCGTGCAGATGGTTGTCTTGCAAACGTCCCTGTCTGTTGACTCGGGGATCGAGAGGTGACTGCACGATCCGTTACAGACATGCGCATAAGATGCCTATCATGTTGACTGCTAGTGATACGAGGACACTGAGATCCAGCACGGCGTTCCGTATTACACTCCTGAACCCACCGACTCCATATTCTACGAACAGTCATTGGATGTCGTCAAACGCGAGCAGCAATGTCGCGATACGATTAACCGCAATCGGGATAGGCTACAATCCGACCTTTATCAAAGTCGGAAACGTGATGGTGCGCATTTCTCCTCCTTACACGAGGCATCAAAACAATGTTTCACCAAGCAACGCCAGCCAACTGCTGTTTGTGTATTAGAAATCGGTTGGAAACTTTCCTGATGTCAGTACGTTGTACGTGTCGCCACGGGCGTCAACCTTGTGTGAATGCTCTGAAAAGCCATTCATTTGCATATCACAGCATCTTCTTCCTGTCGGTTAAATTTTGCGTCCGTAGCACGTCATCTTCGTGGTGTAGCAGTTTTAATGGCCAGTAGTGTAGATCCTTTACATTGGCAGAGGTTCCGGAAAATTTAAATAGGGTAATGTAACAGCGTGAAGAACAGGAGTTTTAATGATGCCATAATAAGGTTATCAAAACAAAATCGGATAGGGATAAGGCAGGAGGTACAGCGAACAAGAAACTGGGAATGCCTACACACTGTTAGATACAGTGTAATGAAAGCATTGTTGTAGCGAAGAGAGACACAAAGCCAGCAGGTACTACATTAGTACGACTTTAAACGCCAACCATATCCGCAGATGAAGAAGTGATTGACAGGAAATATGACGAGATAAAGAATTATTCCAATACATAAAAGAGATAAAAATTTAGCTATAATGGGTGGCTTGGATTCAGTAGTAAGGAGAACAACAGAAACAAGAATAGTAGTAGGGAGGAAATAATGAAAGGGAAACCCACCTGCTAGAATAATGTAATCATTGCCAACACCTAGTTCAAGAATCGTGTAGCAAGACTATTTGGAAGAGGCCTGAGAGCGCTAGCGGACTCAATGGTTGTGTCATCGAAGTCAAATTTAGCAGCTGTGTCGAACTCGATCAACAAGATGTTGTGTTCCCATCCCAAACACTCAGAAATTCCAAATTGTGTGTAACAGAGGTTCCTTATCAACTAAGGGGCTCTCTGGAGAGTGTCACCACTTCAAAAGTGTGATGTGACAACAGTAAACAAAACACTGCAGGAGGCGCCCATTGTCTTTGAGGCAACCCATGACCTATCTGATGCACGCCTGGGAATTTTCCTCGCGTCGCAAACAAAAGAGTATGATTGCTGATTAGCCACACCCTGCACGCGCGGTGAAATTTATTCTTTTGAAAGGTTTCTTGGTCCTAATTTTTTGCGCTTACTAAATGAGACCGAAAAGGCTGAATGAGGCGCAGTTTTAAAGCCAATGAACATCTAGCAAAAAAAGAAGTAATTATGTCATGAAATGAGGAAATAGTTAAGTCGATTAAATTTCAGTACCAGTCTTTAAAGATCGTATGATTCCTACAAGTAACAGGAAGAGACGAGAAAAAGAGTAACAAGGAAATATTTGGAGATAATAAGACTCAAACTGGGGATCCCTCAATGAGAAGCGACCGTATTTTACAAACAAAACCTAGTTATCACTTCTGCCACCAACAGCCAGAAGATAATCAGAGATGTGAAGCATGTGGTTTCATCAGAAACAGTCGGAGGAGGGCCAGTTGCCATGTTTGAGTAGAATGTATGTAAAGATCACTTCTGAGTAACGAAAGCAGTATGCAAAATAGTTTTATTTATGTAATAAAACGTAATATTTACGTAATAATTTAAAATTATCTGTGATATAAATTGTAGCGATGTCTAAATATTGTCAGCGGTCTATGAAAATGCTTCGTGTCCTTGAGCACACCTTTTCAAGAATTTTACACCCATTTAGTGTTTGCGTCGTCTCCACTAAAATAGTTCCCAAACAAACTTTTCTTGGACTTCATTATGAATACTTTTCAGTGGGACATTTAAAGTCAAGTGGCAGGTACTCAAACGCTGGCGGCAGACGATGCATTAAATGACAAAGCCAGCTGGAGAGACGGAGATTGCAATTTTTCCAAAAAACTATTGAGCATGTTAGGTGTAAGAGACATTTTGAGATGTCGAGGTTCCCCACATGGGAGAATGTCGCGGCGAGCTGCGACAAATCAATCACAAGAATGATGGATCTCGTCTCCCCCTCTCCGCCACTCACCCAGCTGCAATGAAAATGTAAAAGAGATGTCCAGATAACTGAAACGGGATTCTTTGTTAGAAAGGGTATGCTGTTTTCTCGCAGCCTGGTTAAATCTCCGGAGCCTGTATAGACTGTAGGCAGTGGAACTGCTTCGTTGTCTCCATCGCGCGTGTACCACAGAACGCGAGACAGCATGGGCCGCGTACCGAGTTGTGCAGACAGCCGTTCCTCCCTCGATCGGTACGCGAGATGAGCAGGACGGGACCAGTGACACAGAGCTGCCTCCATCACCAACCAGGAGTATGCAGGATGTCCCATACTGCTAGAGCAAAACAAACGGGAAATAAAAATGATCCGGCCGTGCCTGTGACCACTGAACCACTGCGCCGCAAGAACAAGATGGTACAGTGCTTCAGGTGTCAGGGCCTGAATCACATTGCAGCACCCTGCACCATGGCAGGAAGTGCGCTGAGGCCCATGACACAAGGACATGCACACTAAAACACACACATCCACAAACAAGGTGCGCGCTGTGTGGCAAAAACCACACATGGGTTACAAAGGTCCACAAAAGACACATCAGGCAAAGGGCGCCAAGGCCGACCCCCCCCCCCCCCCCCCCACACACACACACACACACGCCAACAAAACACCGCCAACCCACCAAGCCACACAGGGAAACAAAACACAACACACATGGACAAGACCTGGCTAAAACCCAGACCAGACACACCAAGGGCAATATATGTGGGAGTGGTTTCTCCTTCGAGAAGCCATGGAAACGTAGCCCCATCTTCACATCATCAGACACAGTCACAAGAACAGCACCGGGAAACACACAGAAACAATGACCTGGTCCTCCATGACAGAGTAAGCTCTAGGGAACCCCACACACAGCCCACACCCTCAGATCAGGCATTATGGTGCAGACGATCAACCTCGTCGTGGAAATGAAGGAATTCAGGGCAGCCCAGAGGCAGAACATATAGATCCTCGTTGCCCTTCAGGCACCAGTCCAGCAGTTGCTCCCCTCTGCAACTTCCTCAGTAGTTTCAAAACCCCATCATGGATAGACGACCAAACATCCGAGGCCTGACAATGTGCGTCTTTTAATGCAGACGGCATTGTTAATCAAGAGGTCGAGTTCAGAGAACTCATGAAGGAGTTCTCCATCGACATATGCATGATGGGGAAAATCCACCTTAAACTGGGAATAAAAGCGACAGTTCCCAACTACGTTAGCTACCGTAAAGACAGGCCAACCCAAGGTGGAGGAGTGGCCATATACAAAACAAGAGGGAGGTATTCTTACCTGCTACCAACAAAATCGAAGCAGTGGCGGTGGAAGTAACCGCCGCCACGGACCCCTAACAATTGTTGCAATTTACCGACGCCCACAGGACCAGATAATGCGGGAGACATAGCTGCTCTAGGGAAAATTGAAGGCAAACTCATAATAGGGGGCGACTTCAATGTCAAACACCCTGATTGGAATCCTAGAGTAACTTCCAGAGCAGGCGCCAAAGTGCACCCACCACTTCCGAACATGGGGTCCAGTCGAGCTCACACATGTTCCAAAAAATGGAGGCAGGCCCGATGTGTTAGGCATAGCTCTTAAAAAGAACGCAGTGTTTGTGGCCACAAGGACAAACAATAGTACCCAGTGATTCTAGAGGTCGATGTGGGAGAATGGGTGGCACAATCACGGTACCAGACGTCTTACAAACGTGCAGACTGGGAGCGACACAAAGGATCTGTCGGCTCTGATATCGCTCGCCCCCCTTCCTCGGGCATGGGTGTGTGTGTGTTTGTACTTAGGATAATTTGGGTTAAGTAATGTGTAAGCTTAGGGACTGATGATCTTAGCAGTTGTCCCATAAGATTTCACACACATTTTCACACAGATATCGCTCGCGCTCCGCCACCTACTGTCAAAACAGTACAACAATCGCTACAAGACTTAACAGGCACCATCTTGCAGGCACTGGAAGAGGCCACCTGTCCACAGAGGGATGGCCCACAGCCGCAAAAACAGCTCCCGGAACACCTGCTACCTCAAATTCGAAAAAAGAATAGATTGGCAAAACAGTGGAAGATCACCAGAAATCAGGCCACCAGGAGGCTCCTCAATCGTCTACAGAGAGAACTGAAGGTAGCGCTCAGTGAGCACAGAAACCACCAGTGGCAAAACCGCCTCACAGCTCGCAAAGTAGACGATCATACACTATGACAAGCAAGCAAACAGTTCACAAAAAGACGCGGTAGGATGCCACCACTACACGGCGAGTGGGGTCTAGTCTACAGCCATAGTGAGAAGGCCAACGCCCTCGCCGACTCCTTCGAGAAGCAGTTTCAAGCGGCAGAACCCTAGGATGAAGAGCATGAACAGGTAGTCAGTCGTCAACTGGCTGTCTTCCTCAATGCTGAGGAGGATCCAGAGGACAGACCCACACTTTTCGCCTCTGAGGACGTGGCAACAGTAATTACGTCCTTTTCCACAAAGAAGGCGCCAGGACACGACAGTGTCACCAATCAGTTAGTCAAAAATCTCCCACCCACGGCGATCACGGACCTCGCGAACGCCGTCATCGAGATTACCTGATCCGTCGAGTTCCAGCTTGCAGGGAGTGGTCGCGATACACAAACCAAAGAAAGGCCATCTATTCCCCCCATCAGCACTACATGCCGATTAGCCTCTTGCCAACTCTCAGCAAGATCTGTGAGAGCCTCCTGTTAAGACCCATACAGGAACGTATTACCAGAGAGCAACTTTTGCCGGATTTCCAATTCGGATTCCGGCAGAACCACTCTGCCCCACAACAGATCATGAGAGTGGTCGAAGCAGCCACAGAGGGCTTCAACCACAGAGGCTACTGCGGGATAGTGCTACTAGACGTAGCCAAAGTCTTTGACTCAGAATTTCATAAAGGACGACTCTACAAGTTGTACACACAAGGGTTTGCTGGGAGCATAGTAAGCTGATCAAAAACTATCTCATGAATAGAACTTTCTCCGTCGAAGTAGAAACTGCCACCGCCATCAAAACGTGTATTCGTGCTGGGGTGCCACAGGGATCGGTCCTGGGGCCCGTTTTGTACAGCCTGTACGCTGCGGACAATCCAACGGTCCCCCTGGTGCACACTGCACAGTACGCAGACGACACAACCTTCTACAGCAGAAATGCGAACAAGGACCTGGTCAACCGTAGGCTACAAAGGGTTTTAGACGACACAGAAACTTGGGCCCGTCGCTGGCGCATCAGCATTAACTCTGAAAAGACGCAGGCTGTGCTGATTACCTGCAGTCTCGGAAGGGGCGAACCTCCTCAACGCCCCCCCCCCCCCCCCCCCCCCCCCTCGTTTCCATCTTCACCTAAGCGGAACCCAGCTCCCCTGGCGCAGAACCGCCAAGTACCTTGGAGTAACCTTGGACTCTCGTCTTACTTGGAAACCCCACATAGACGAGGTCCACAGGAAGGTCTGCGCCAGAATGTCCATCCTATACCCAATTCTGAACTCAACCAGATCCCTTCCCTGCCCTGTAGGAGTAAATGTGTACCAGGCCCTGATCCGGCCAGTAATGGAATATACATGCTGCGTCTGGGGATATGCAGCAAAGCACCATCTGGACAAACTGCAGAGGCGGCAAAACCGCGCCCTCAGGAGAGCACTGAACCTATCCCTTGGCTTCCTCACTGATGATCATGCCGTTGCCAAAATTCCTCTCCTCAGAGAAAGATTCCAAGATCTGGCCAGGGGTTTCTACAAGCGCTCTTCCAGATTTGGAAATAACCTCATCCACTCCTTAATTCGGAATGACATGTCCCGCGACAAGCACAAACGACCTATGACGATCTACATCTACATGACTACTCTGCAATTCACATTTAAGTGCTTGGCAGAGGGTTCATCGAACCACAATCATACTATCTCTCTACTATTCCACTCCCGAACAGCGAGAGGGAAAACGAACACCTAAACCTTTCTGTTCGAGCTCTGATTTCTCTTATTTTATTTTGATGATCATTCCTACCTATGTAGGTTGGGCTCAACAAAATATTTTCGCATTCGGAAGAGAAAGTTGGTGACTGAAATTTCATATAAAGGTCTCGCCGCGACGAAAAACGTCTATGCTGTAATGACTTCCATCCCAACTCGTGTATCATATGTGCCACACTCTCTCCTCTATAACGTGATAATACAAAACGAGCTGCCCTTTTTTGCACCCTTTGGATGTCCTCCGTCAATCCCACCTGGTAAGGATCCCACACCGCGCAGCAATATTCTAACAGAGGACGAACGAGTGTAGTGTAAGCTGTCTCTTTAGTGGACTTGTTGCATCTTCTAAGTGTCCTGCCAATGAAACGCAACCTTTGGCTCGCCTTCCATACAATATTATCTATGTGGTCCTTCCAACTGAAGTTGTTCGTAATTTTAACACCCAGGTACTTAGTTGAATTGACAGCCTTGAGAATTGTACTATTTATCGAGTAACCAAATTCCAACGGATTTCTTTTGGAACTCATGTGGATCATCTCACACTATTCGTTATTTAGCGTCAACTGCCACCTGACACACCATACAGCAATCTTTTCTAACTCGCTTTGCAACTGATACTGGTCTTCGGGTGACCTTACTAGACGGTAAATTACAGCCTCATCTGCGAACAGTCTAAGAGAACTGCTCAGATTGTCACCCAGGTCATTTATATAGATCAGGAACAGTAGAGGTCCCAGGACGCTTCCCTGGGAACACCTGATATCACTTCAGTTTTACTCGATGATTTGCTGTCTATTACTATGAACTGCGACCTTCCTGACAGGAAATCACGAATCCAGTCGCACAACTGAGACGATACCCCATAGCTCCGCAGCTTGATTAGAAGTCGCTTGTGAGGAACGGTGTCAAAAGCTTTCCCGAAATCTAGAAATACGGAATCGACTTGAGATCCCCTGTCGATAGCGGCCATTACTTCGTGCGAATATAGAGCTAGCTGCGTTGCACAAGAGCGATGTTTTCTGAAGCCATGCTGATTACGTGTCAATAGATCGTTTCCTTAGAGGTGATTCATAATGTTTGAATATAGTATATGCTCCAAAACCCGACGTCAATGATATAGGTCTGTAGTTAGATGGATTACTCCTACTGCCCTTCTTAGACACTGGTGCGACCTGCGCAATTTTCCAATCTGTAGGTACAGATCTATCGGTGAGCGAGCGGTTGTATATGAGTGCTAAGTAGGGAGCTATAGTATCAGCGTAATCTGAAAGGAACCTAATCGGTATACAATCTGGACCTGAAGACTTGCCCGTATCAAGCGATTTGAGTTGCTTCGCAACCCCTAAGGTATCTACTTCTAAGAGACCCATTCTAGCAGATGTTCGTGTTTCAAATTCTGGAATATTCCATTCGTCTTCCCTGGTGAAGGAATTTCGTAAAACTGCGTTCAGTGACTCCGGTTTAGCGCCACAGTCATCGGCAACAGTACCATCGGCAGTGCGCAGCGAAGGTATTGACTGAGTCTTGCCGCTTGTGTACTTTACATACGACCAGAATTTCTTCGGATTTTCTACCAAATTTCGAGACAATGTTTCGTTGTGGAACCTATTAAAGGCAATTCGCATCGAAGTACGTGCCAAATTTCGCGCGTCTGTAAATTTTAGCCCATCTTCGGGATTTCGCGTTCTTCTGAACTTCGCATGCTTTTTCCGTTGCCTCTGCAACAGCGTTCGGACTTTTTTGTGTACCACGGGGGATCCATTCCATCTCTTACCAATTTATGAGGTATGAATATCTCAATTGCTGTTGCTACTATATCTTTCAATTTCAGCCACATCTCGTCTACATTCGCATACACAGTTCGGAAGGAATGGAAATTGCCTTTTAGGAAGGCTTCTAGTGGCACTTTATCCGCTTTTTTAAATAAAATTATTTTGCGTTTGTTTCTGATGGATTTGGAAGAAATGGTATTGAGCCTAGCTACAATGACCTTGGGATCACTAATCCCTGTATCAGTCATGATGCTCTCTATCAGCTCTGGGTTGTTTGTGGCTAAGAGGTCAAGTGTGTTTTCGCAACCATTTACAATTCGCGTGGGTTCGTGGACTAACTGCTCGAAATAATTTTCGGAGAAAGCATTTAGGACAATCCCGGAATACGTTTTCTGCCTACCACCGGTTTTGAACAAGTATTTTTGCCAACATACCGAGGGTAGGTCGAAGTCCCCACCAACTATAACCGTATGAGTGGGGTATTTATTTGTTACGAGACTCAAACTTTCTCTGAACTGTTCCGCAACTGTATCATCGGAGTCTAGGGCTCGGTAGAAGGAGCCAATTATTAACTTAATTCGGCTGTTAAGTATAACCTCCACCCACACCAATTCGCACGGAGTATCTACTTCGACTTCACTACAAGATAAACCAATACTGACAGACACAAACACTCCACCGCCAATTCTGCCTAATCTATCTTTCCTGAACACCGTCTGAGACTTCGTAAAAATTTCTGCAGAACTTATTTCAGGCTTTAGCCAGCTTTCTGTACCTATAACGATATCCGCTTCTGTGCTTTCTATTAGCGCTTGAAGCTCAGGGACTTTTCCAGCGCAACTACAACAATTTACAACTATAATTCCGACTGTTCTTTGATCCAAGCACGTCCTGTAATTGCCAAGCACCCTTTGACATTGCAGCCCATCTCGCACTTTCCCGAGGCCTTGTAACCTAAAAAAAACCACCCAGTCCACGCCACACAGCCTCCGCTACCCGTGTAGCCGCCAGCTGAGTGTAGTGAACTCCTGACCTATTCAGCGGAACCCGAAACCCCACCACCCTATGGCGCAAGTCAAGGAATCTGCAGCCAATACGGTCGCAAAACCGTCTGAGCCTATGCTTCAGACCCTCCACCCGGCTCTGCACCAAAGGTCCGCAGTCGGTTCTGTCAACGATGCTGCAGATGGTGAGCTCTGCCTTAATCAAAACAAGACCGGCAGCCTTCACCAAATCAGATAGCCGCTGGAATCCAGAGAGAATTTCCTCAGATCCAAAGCGACACACGTCATTAGTGCCGACATGTCCCACCACATGCAGCTGGCTGCACCCTGTGCTCTTCATGGTATCCGGAAGGACCCTTTCCACATCAGGAATCACTCCTCCCGGAATGCACACGGTGTGCACACTGGATTTCTTCCCCTCCTTAGGCGCCGTATCCCTAAGGGGCCCCATTACGCGCCTAACATTGGAGCTCCCAACTACCAGTAAGCCCACCCTCTGCCATTGCCCGGACCTTGAAGGCTGAGAATGATCCTCTGAAACAGGGCAGGCAGCTGCATCTGGCTCAGCCAGAGACAGTGCCTGAAACCGGTTTGTCAGACGCACCAGGGAGGCTTTCTGATCAGCCTCCGGGGCCGCCTTTCGCTGCCTGCCACGCCTTGGAACGACCTCCCAATCATCCACCGGCGAGGGCTCAGCCCCACTGCGGGCAGCAACCGGGGCAATCACAGCGGCAGACCGATCTGGGGACAGACGGGACGAGGTTGACATCCCCGTGATACCCGAGTCCGGCTCCCCACAGTGGTGCCCATTGGCAACAGCCTCAAGCTGCGCGACCGAAGTCAGCGCCGATTGCAGCTGTGAGCGAAGGGATGCCAAGTCAGCCCTCATCCGAACACAGCAATCGCAGTCCCTGTCCATTTTAATCAATGTTGAACAACAGTTACTGAAACACGAGTCCGTGCCTAGATAACGTAAGCGAAACACGCAAAGAATGTATCAACTAACCTGTACAAATGCCTAACGACTGCGCTACAATCTGCTGAATTTACGATTACAGTAACTAAAACTCGAAATTGCACCTCCTATACGAAACTCACACGCAATTTAAATAAGAATCTACGAAGTAAACACTAAAGCGCGATGCTACAACTGTCAAATACTATAATACGCCCGAAATATATGAATTAAACAATGCAAGTACCCAAAAACACGCAAAGAAATTAATTAAACTATGTAACAAATAAGTAAGCTAGGGTTATACGACTTGCTGCTGCAGCTGCTTATCCAACGGCGGCAGGGAGCACAATGGCTGTGACCAACCGACACTGGCTGTTCAAAACAAAAACAGATCTTCGACGACTAAGTCGAAGAGAACATCCCTATATCCAAATCCTAATCCTTCTCTCCGCCCCCAAAATAACAATCATCTCGCCAACCTCAGGCAAATACCAGACACAGACAGAACATTTATCTCATTTCACAGACACCAAAAAATCACAGATAAATTCACACACACAAGCACACAGAGGAGTAAAAGCCGCAAGGCTACAAACTCCCCGACACGCTTCCCCCAAAGAGGGGAAAGTATGAGAGCGGCACACTGCTAGAGCAGGTAGCGCTCCTCAAGCCCAAACAAAGGTATTGCAAATAGATGTCTGAAAACAAACACACATCGAGGTACAAGTGATTCTGTCCGTTGGACTCACCTTTCAGGTAAACGCTGCAAGAGCTGTTCAATGTTGTCACCACTCATTCTTGCATATCCCGTACCCTTCCTTGTCAAAAAAACGACGAACTCGTGAGAACACACCTGCCTACTCCCGTCTTTGGACACGTGCTTCGGAAACAGGCTTCTGTAACGTGTGCTCGCCGTCGACAGTTGTGGAAGTCACGTACGTATTAAAAGGTAGCCAGTAATGTGGGAGATGACGGAGAGGTGCGAGAGCTTCTACTGGACGATCCAGAACAATCTACCAATCATCAAACGTCTGTGTTACGCACGGGAGTAAAGTTGTGAATCTGCGAGTGTAACGTCATCAAAAACGTGTAATTTGTTGACTAGTAATTGGTGATAATCACTATCCGTTCTCACGTTGTGTGCATGACCTTATGAGTCTTTCACCGATTATTCCTTCCAGCGTATTCATAGTAAGACGAACCTGATGACTATCTTCACTGGAAGATACAGGAAATCCATTTGCCCACCGGCGTAACCCGCTGGGCTTGGAGTATGAGAACCTGCGCACGCTGCATGTCATACAGGAAGAGAAGCGTCTCGCGCAGAACTGATTGCGCGTGAGAATAGCTTACGTGTCCAGCAACCGCAGGACTTCACGCACTTGATTCAGCCTCGTCTTGCTGCAGAACTCTCTTCCATGCCAGACCTGCCAACAGTGCGAGGCATAACGCGACACCTTCAGCAGGTTGCAGATGATCCCGCACCTGCAAGTCGTTAGAACAAACGGTTGAATATTTTTTTAAGAAGAAACGTGGCGGTGAGAATCTGTCGTGCGAAGACGTCACACTCGGGTTGGTAAGTCCCGTTGGCTGAACCACGGCGAAGTGATGATATGATTCTGCTTCCTTGACAGACCAACCAAGTCCCCCCCCCCCCCCCCACCACCACCACCACCACCACCACCACCACCACCACCATCACCATCCACCACCACCACCACGTGGAACTGGCTTCACCCATTTCTTTAAATACTTTTAGAAAATGTATTTGAGGTAGATTTAATAAACATGAAGAGTAATTGCGAAACATTACTTAAATGAACGATACAGATGCAACGAACAGGTAGCTGTCCTGCACGTGCAACCAAAACAGATGTATCTGTGAAGAGTGCAGGTTAACTCGTGATCCCTGAAGCGGAGCAGCAGCCTTCCCTGTAATTGGAGAGAAAACTATCTGCGTGGTTGAGTGATATGGCATTGGAACTCTACTCAATATGATTTAACTCTGCTGGTACTGCGAACGGCCACAAGCAAGGGGAAACTTGAGTTGTGACAATCTTTTTTCCCAAAGAAAGAAAGAAAGGTAGGAAGGAGGGAGGGAAGGAAAGAACGTTATGCTTCAAAGTTCCGTCGACAACGGGGTTATTAGAGGCGGAGCGCCAGCTCGGAGTGTTTCAGGGATGGGCGTTGAAACGGGCGTGGTCTTTGAAGGGAACCATGTCGGCAGTCGCCTGGACTGATTGAGGGAAATCATGGAAAATCTAAATTAGGATGGCCTTATGCAGACCGCAACCGTCGACCTCCCGGCTCCCTCTCTCAGTATTTGTTCTTGTTTTCGCAAGGAGATACTGCCGTACTGTACGGTTAAATGATGGCATCCTCTTAGTAAAATACTTCACATGTAAAAAATCCCTCCGTTCGGATCACTCGATGTTAGATCCTTTAATTTAGGAGAGGTACCGGAAAATTTAAATAGGGTAATGCAACAGTGTGAAGAACAGGAGTTTTGATGATGTCATAACAAGGATATCAAAACAAAATCAGATGTGGATAAGTCAGGAGTAATAACGAATAAGAAACTGGGAATGCGGACATGCTGTTATAAACACAGAAATGAAAGCATCATCGTAGCGAAGAGAGACACAAAGCCAGCAGGTACTACATTAGTACGACTTTAAACGCCAACCATCTCCATAGGTGGAGAAGAGATTGTCAGAAAATATGACGGGATAAAGAAATTATTCCGATAGATAAGAGTTAAAAATTTAACTATAATGGGTGCCTTGGGTTCAGTAGTAGGGAAAAGAACAGAGATAAAAATAGTATCAGAACACAGGGCGGGGGGAAATAATGAAAGGGGAAGCCTCCTGCTAGTACAATGTAATCATTTCCTACACTTAGTTTAAGAATCACATAGCAAGAATATTTGGAAGAGGTCTGAGAACACTGGTTGTGTCATCGGAGTCAAATTTAGCAGCTGCGTCGTACTCGAACAACGAGATAGCAGAATTCGACAGTCTTCTCTACCTATTGTCGACTTTAAGTAGTTTCTTACCGTCTTTAATTTGCTGAAACTGCGTAGACATGATGCAGCAATCTTCGCTCTTCGGATAAACATCTCATAACCTTTACGTTGGAAAAAAAAGCAGAAAACATCCAAGCAGGGATCTTTTTCGCGTTATTCAACACCTGTTTCTACTGTAATTTGATAGCCGCATTTTTGTTAAGTGACTCAGCTGTATCGAAATTTGTGCTAAAACTTGGTGCAGATTATTCAAAATATGTGCTGTGTCGCCATCCTAGATACTCAGATATTGCCAATTTCCCTGTAATAGAGATTCCTTATCAACTAAGGAGCTCTCTGGAGACCACTAGTGTGATATGACAACAGTAAACAAAACACTTTAGGAGGTGCCCATTTTCTTTATCACGCAATCCATTATGTATCTGACGCACGTCTAAGAATTTTCCCTCGCGTTCCAAATGCTGGCCCTAGTCTGAAAGCTTTCATCTGGGATGTCTCCGGTCTCTGCGTCCCACACGCTGTCCTTAGGAGGTCCTCAGAGTCCTGAGTGCCTCTGGCTGCCAGCACTGGACGCAGGTGGGAGCAGCTGAGTCCAGCCTCTGTGGTGGGCCGAGGCGGCGCCGGCTGAGTCCGCTCCCTCAGTCTCGAGCCAGACAACAGCTGAGGCGGAGGGCAGCCACCGTCCCACAGCTGTCTGACCAACAGGCAGAGCGGAAGCCGCACTTTCACTCGCTGGTTCCGACCTTTGGGACGTCAAGCCTCGTGACACATCGAGTTTATATCTGAACATCATAACCTGAGTTTCCGATGTTGTAACGAAGTTTACTTATGCGGGAAAGTACAGCAATTTCTGCCTTCCGGCATTTGAATTTTATCTCTCGAACATTTCAAGGAAAAAATTTAAAGTTGTAAGACATGTTACCAGAAGGAATGCATTTTTTTTTTTTTTTGTTAAACTCATGTGCCATAACGCTGAAATAACACATACAAAAATTACAATCAGAAACCATGATTTTTGTTAAATGAGAAAATTTTATTTAATACTGCGTATTTTGGTCTGGTGATTGTGAATATGAAGTAATAATTGCTCTTTTGGGCTCCAATTTTTTGTAACATATTTAGACCTCTAATTCTGAATATGAACTTACAATCGCTCTATTGGACTCCCCTTACTATAATAATGTGAATATATTTTAAGCTGCATTATTTAGTACTGCACACTAACATTTGTTGCTGTTACCTGAAGTAAAATTATTTATCGTTGCGCACTAACATTTGTTTGTGTTAGTTGCAGGTACTACTATACTGAAATACCTTCCTCTAAAAAGAATATTTAACCAGATGCGTATACCACTGAAATCAGAAACCTTCTCCTTTTGTCATGTTATAAACTTTCTTGACAATTATTAATTAGAAATTGGTAGTTTTTTATTGTTTTGTCATTGTATATAGTGTGTTTGTATACTAACAGTACCCCATACGTGCGTCAACCACACAAACACTATTCGTTACATGTGTGGAGAGGTAGCTTTTAAATCTCAAACGGGAAATATAACCCCGTTGATAAGAAAATCAAACCAATTTTATTTTGTCTGTAAAATAGATCAGGGTACATCTTGGGTCCCACGCATATGTTGTGCTTCATGTGTGACTCAAGTGTGTGGCTGAAAATCTGATCTCAACACATGCGATTTTGCGTTCCCATAGTTTGCAGAGAACAACAGAATCATTTAACTGACTGCTATTTCTGCATTACACAGATATCTGGAGTAACATTGAAGACTAAGTACACTGTCCAGAATTCTGATTTTGCTTCAGCTAGAAGGCCTGTGCCCCACCCTGCAAGCCTGCCCATCCCTCAAAGAACAGAAACATGGAATATAGATACTGATGAGACCAAGGGTAATGCAGTTTCCGGACTGAGGTGTGAAAAACAGGATCCATTGTTTTCCAACACAAACGTGTCAACTGAACCTCATATGATTTCACAGTCTATATTAAGCGAACTGGTTCGTGATGCTGACTCATCGAAGAAACAAGTGGTTTCAAGGATGAAAGGATGGAATGTTCTGGTTAAAAGTGCAAGGTTATGTTTTTTTTTTCGTAAAAACCAACAATACTTTGAACATCTTTCGTCCTAGTAAGATAACTTGGCGTACTGTAATGATGTGGACAGTATATCAAAAGGCATTGGGAATCCGCACAATCCCAATGAATGGCGACTTTTCATTGATTTTTGTAAGACATGTTTCAAAGAAGTCCTTCTGCACGACGGCAGCCAATACCCTTCGATCCCTCTTACATATGCTGCATATATGAAGGAATCATATGAGAACATGAAGCTTGTGCTGAACAGTATAAAATAAAATATCTATGAATGGCATATATTTGGGGATCTGAAGATAAGTCCTGCTTGTTAGGTTACAACTAGGTTACACTAAGTTCCCTTATTTACCATTGTGAGTGGGACAGCAGGGGCAGAAAAAACCACTACCTTCGAAAACAATGGTCACAGAGAGAAACTCTCACTGTTGGAAACAAAATTGTCGTTAATTAACCACTTTTGCACTCAGAGAATGTATATCTTCCAACAGTTCACATCAAGCTGGGCTTGACCAGGAATTTGGTCAAAGCAAGGCTATAAGTTCCTCAAAACCAAATTGCCTAGGATCAGTGATGCCATGATCAAGGGAGGCATTTTTATTGGTTCACAAATAATGGGACTAATGAATAATCCTGCATTCGAAGAAAGTTTGAATGAAGCTGAGGCAGCTGCATGGACATCCTTTCAAAGCGTTCTAAAATACTTCCTTCGAAACCATAATGCTGATAACTGTGAAGAACTCGTTAGTCAGCTTATTGAGAATTATAGGAAACTTGGTTGTAATATGACTTTAAAACTCTATTTCTTGCACTCGCGTTTAGACTTGAACGTGGTTCACAAAAATGTACATTCTAGGCACTATACACGAAACGTAGCATTTTTCGGCGTTAAATTAATATGAAATTTTATCGATTTTAAATGTATCTGTTAAAAAAAAATCTGTCCATTGGAAAAAGAACTGTTAACAGATTTGAAATCAGCAGACAAATCATCATATAAATCCCTTCCGGTTTCCAATTAACAAACAAAAAGATTAATTTTGTTACCGAGTGCTACCGAAGCATTGTCAAAGCTTCACCCTCCATTGCCGGTGGTGAACTGGAGCCGAGCTCGCGGCCGCAGACTATATGTAGCTGGCGCGCCAACGTCCGAGGGCTTCTCCGCGGTCATTTCCGGTGCGGTTCTCCTCTTGCTACCTGCGACGGTCGTTCGCTGCAGTACGGGAAGCCAGGATCCGTTTACCTTCTTTCCTCTTTCTTGTTGAAACTGTTCTCGTGTTTTTGTATTTCTACAGCTTCTCTGAACAAGCGCGTGTGATAGCGCTTCTCTACAGCCAGAACTTCCGTGTCGGCCTTCCCTTTAGGCCAGGTTGGGGCAGTGTGTGTTTTGTTGTTTGTGTGAAGACGAACCCCCAGCAGCGATGCATGTAGCGAGCTGCCGTCTGGCCCCCAAGAGGACAGAGTTCACCACACCCTGCCTGTCTGTCCTTGCAGCACGCCGGTCTCTGCAGACGGCAGCGGTCCGCAGGGAGACCGCGGCCGCACCCCTGCCACTGATGCGCCACACACGGCTGCCTGCACCGCTCCTCCGCCAGATGACTCTGCCGTCTCTCGCCTGCGGTGAGTTCCGCCACTACACAGTGCAACTTGTCGGGGCATCAGCCAAGGGTTGGCTGCAAGGAAATCGAATGTCACTGTAGTGCATATGTGGTAACACAGAGTTTATAGTTATCGAGAGAACGTATTCCTTTTACAAATTCTCGTAGCGACTAGCCATGAATTAAAATGACTCTTTACATCCCTCTGTGGGTTTACCGTATGAGTCATATTCAGTTTAGGACACAAGATGTCACGCACTGCAGTTATTTGGGAAAGATATAATGAAACAATCATTTTCCTTCGATACGGATTATAGTGATGTGTTGGATGCAATTTCTTCTTACGATGATGGCTATCTGAGAATGAATCGTTCAGCAAATCGGCCGGGGTGGACGAGCGGTTTTAGGCGCTACAGTCTGGAACCGCGCGACCACTACAGTTGCAGGTTCGAATCCTGCCTCGGGCATGGCTGTGTGTGATGTCCTTAGGTTAGTTAGGTTTAAGAAGTTCTAAGTTCTAGGGGACTGATGACCTCAGATGTTAAGTCCCATAGCGCTCAAAGCCATTTGAACCATTATTAGAAGGTGCTGACGCACTGAAACACAAATAAACTTCGATTTTATGTGAATTATTAATTTTGAATGCAAGCCTTTGGTGAACCTCAAACAGAAATTGCGAAGGAATTGAAAGCACGAAAAACAAACAAAATAATATGCAGAATAATAAGTATGTGGTGTGGTCTGGGGCGTGTCTTCACATTTTGTATATTTACCTGCAAGTGACTTTTCGGAGAATACTGAGCACCGAAAACTTGTGCCTTACTGGGCTTTGAATGTGTCTCTTGCTCACCTAAACAGGCGACCACGCCTGGCTCAAACTTCCATTCTCTCTCATATTATGTTGGTGCCAAAGTTCGTTGCGTTTTTCCATATGTTAATTAAATGCAACATAACAGACACTTTAGTAATCACTAACGTGTTCACTATGGACGACAGTCTTCCAACGCTGGGCCAACTTTTCGATTACGTTATTTTGAGGCGAAGATCTCGTTGAGCCAACTTCCGAGTGCATGTTCATCTCGAAAAGAAGTTCCTTAAAGACTTTTCGGTAGAGAGCCCAGAAGGTGACACGAACCAAATGAAAACGAGCAAGCAGAGATGCATATATGTCAAACCGCTGACATCTGTGATTTTTCCTCAGAACATGCAGTACCCATACACCCGATTCTTCAACCTTCTCCCTTGCATGCAGATGTCACACGATTGTGTAACGATCACAGTTCGTCACATTTGCCAGTTCTATAGTACATTAACGTGGATCATTGTGGATTATTGCGGAGGTCTACGTGAACACAGTCACAAATATAGAAACGATCTTGCTTTAAAACCAGAAAACTATTTTGCAGCCATGTGCTGTCCAATGAAATTATCCCCGTTCACGGCACAAATGTTTCTGGCTGTCTCCCCTGCTGTCCACCCTCTTTTGGACTCAAACAGGAGAACGTCCCAGTTTCTTCTCTTGCACCCCATTTCTAGCGTCCACAACTACACGTACTATCAAACAAATTGCCCAAATGGCTCTGAGCACCATGCGACTTAACTTATGAGGTCATCAGTCACCTATAACTCAGAACTACTTAAAGCTAAGTAACCTAAGGACACCACATACAACAATGCCCGAGGCAGGATACGAACTTGCGACCTTAGCGGTCGCGCGGTTCCAGACTGTAGCGCCTAGAACCGCCCGGATAATCCGGCCGGCTCCACGTACTATCTACAAATCACACAACGACAGTATGTAAACTCAAGTACACACAGTAAGTAAAAATGAGAGTCGATGGATAAACTCATAGTAACCGGCGTATCACCACGAAAAAAAACCGGTATGAACTTATGCACCAACTGATAATTTCATATTTATTTTCGATACATTAGAATCAGAGGTTCACCACAGGATATGTTCGAGTATAATGTCTTTTCTGGAGACTAGAAATCTACTCTGTAGGAATCAGCATAGGTTTCGAAAAAGACGGTCGTGTGAAACCCAGCTCGCGCTATTCGTCCACGAGACTCAGAGGGCCATAGACACGGGTTCACAGGTAGATACCGTGTTTCTTGACTTCCGTAAGTCGTTGGACACAGTTCCCCACGGTCGTTTAATGAACAAAGTAAGAGTGTACGGACTATCAGACCAATTGTGTGATTGGATTGAGGAGTTCATAGATAACAGAACGGAGCATGTCATTCTCAATGGAGAGAAGTCTTCCGAAGTACGACTGATTTCAGGTGCGCCGCAGGGGAGTGTCATAGGACCGTTGCTATTCACAATATACATAAATGACCTGGTGGATGACATCGGAAGTTCACTGAGGCTTTTTGCAGATGATGCTGTGGTGTATCGAGAGGTTGCGACAACGAAAAATTGAATTGAAATGCAGGAGGATCTGCAGCGAATTGACGCATGGTGCACGGAATGGCAATTGAATCTCAATGTAGACAAGTGTAATGTGCTGCGAATACGTAGAAAGGTAGATCCCTTATCATTTAGCTACAAAATAGCAGGTCAGCAACTGGAAGCAGTTAATTCCATAAATTATCTGGGAGTACGCATTAGGAGTGATTTAAAATGGAATGATCATATAAAGTTGATCGTCGGTAAAGCAGATGCCAGACAGATTCATTGGAAGAATCCTAAGGAAATACAATCCGACAACAAAGGAAGTAGGTTACAGTACGCTTGTTCGCCCACTGCTTGAATACTGCTCAGCAGTGTGGGATCCGCACCAGATAGGGTTGATAGAAGAGATAGAGAAGATCCAACGGAGAGCAGCGCGCTTCGTTACAGGATCATTTAGTAATCGCGAAAGCGTTACGGAGATGATAGATAAACTCCAGTGGAAGACTCTGCAGGAGAGACGCTGAGTAGCTCGGTACGGACTTTTGTTAAAGCTCCGAGAACATACCTTCACCGAAGAGTCAAGCAGTATATTGCTCCCTGCTACGTGTATCTCGCGAAGAGACCATGAGGATAAAATCAGAGAGATTAGAGCCCACACAGAAGCATACCGACAATCCTCCTTTCCACGTACAATACGAGACTGGAATAGAAGGGAGAACCGATAGAGGTACTAAGGGTACCCTCCGCCACACACCGTCAGGTGGCTTGCGGAGTATGGATGTAGATGTAGATGGAGATGGAAACAGCAGGCTCAGTGAAAGGGGTCACATATGAAGGTGCTCTCAGAAGGCGTAATGGTTAAGATGGCTGCACGAAATAATCAGAAATGTCGTGTTGTGGATGTGGTTGAGTTGTAAAGAACACACAGCACCTCTGGGAATACGGCAGGTATCTTGGGTACAGTTATGTTTACCCTTCCAGCAAGACAGCTGTGCTAAATAACTCAACTAAATTTTACAAGAGAGACATGTTGTCGTAAGTGTTGGAAAGAACTACACTGAAGATCAAACACTGACTTTACACACTGGACCTACACGATTAGTCTGCAATTCACAATTAAATACCAGCCAGAGAATTCATCGAATTACTTTCAACCTACTTCCGTGTCGTTTCACTCTCTAACAACGTGCAGGAGAAAGGAACACTTAAATCTTTAAGTGTGAGCACTGATTTATTTTGTTATAATGATAATTTGTCCCTATGTAGGTGGGCGCAAATAAAATAGTTTCACACTCTTGGAGGATAAAGGGGCAAAGCAGGTACCAACAGAACAGATAACGGGCAATGACGGAAGACAACACCAGAAAGCAAATACTCAAGACTTTTTAGGCCTTCTAATATAACATATCATATAAGTGAATCCAGATTCAACTAGCGCATCTGAAGATCAACTTTGTAGGCCAAATTACAAGGGAAGATAACGGCAGCATAGTATTCGTTAAAACCAAACAAGAACTGTGAGAGATGGTCGTCTTAAAAAATGAAGCAGTGAGCGTTGTAGTAGAACCTTTGCCATTTTTTGATTAGCCGTTGGCGACAAGTGACGGTTAGTTTACATTTACACATAATGAAATTTAGCCGAACGAATAGATTTTATTGGCGGACTAGCAGTGTCAATCCCAAGGAGCAAAAGCGGATCACCGCAGTAAGATTGTAGACAGATAATATTACTGAATGTCGATTTTCGGCATTGGGGTTTTTATTAAATAACGGATTAAAATCACTTCAAAAGAGAATCTACGCGACATCTCAGTATAACTACAGTTACAATCACGTCGGGTCTGTTAGCAGACTAAACACGTATATTTTATCTCTCACCTCAATCTACAAATCAGAACTAACCATAAATTTCATGGACTTGACATCGTGTTTTCTGAGTCCGTCTGATACGCCACGAACTCCTCTCTTGTTCCACCTTTTCATCTCGCAGTAGTATTTGCAGCCTACGTGCTCAGTTATTTGCTGGATGTCTTCCTTTATAGTTTTTAACCTCTACCATTTCCTCTGATACAATGGAAATTATTCATTCCTTATTCGTCCACCTAATTGTCAACATTGGTCTGTAGCAAAACATCTCAAATCCTTTGATTGTGTTCCGTTCCGGTTTCCCCACAATCCATGATGTGACATCGTGTATGATTGAGTTAAAGCACAATTTTATTTTAACACTGTGAACAAAATAAGTTTTAATGCACAGGTCGCAAACATACAACACCGTGGGGATGGGGCCCACAGAATCGGTGTTAATGGACAGCTTTTGATAACACTATCAATTAAGAAGACGCTTCTGGACGGGGATGCCTGCTGTAAGCTACATTACACGCTACTGACGTGGAAACATATCTTGGAACACTAGAAGGTCTCAAGGTTTCCAATATCTCGACAATACATACGTAATATGCCCATGAAATAAGTTTGTTGATCAAAAAAAGGGAGATCTGCAAAAAATCAAATTTTGACGACGTACGTCGAAGTGATAGGCGCGAAAATTAACTATAAAAAAATTTGAGACTGATGGAACTACCCTAAACATGAAATTTTTAACATAGCTGAAAGGAATATGCTACTGGAACTTAGGTACCTTCCCAAACTGGAAAGCATGCTTTCAGTTAACTGGGGGTTTAATCTCCAAAGAATGCTTGAGCACATGAAGTTCTACAACAGACTCTCAGATAATCCATTGAAGACAAAGTCTCCAAACGAATATCAAGTCATGTCATGAAGTTTATTAAACACCCCTCACGCCTTCGCAGTTAGTACGATTCACAATGACTAAATTTGTCCTTCTGCCACCATCAGATGAGTTACAAAATAGAAATAATGTAACCATGATAGGTTCAGTTGGCTGAAGAATATACAAAAAGAATAGCATATCTAACAGCCACAACATACCATTAGAAATATTCTCACATGCGTCCAACCTCGCAGAAGTTGTAGAGACAGGGGGGGGGGGGGGGGGGGAGGGGGGGGGGGGGAGGGCAGCGGTAACCTGAGATCGTCCTATATTTATACAAACAAGAGCTACAGCTGGTAGAGGGCGCTAGCACTGAAGTACACTAAGCAACCAGCGTCGCAGATTCAGTAGATTGAAAAAGAGTATTCACAGTCGTTAAAGGAAATGGTTCCCATGTGTCTGAAGTTAGGGTCTACAGGAAAACACAAAACACAGAATTAAGCAGGAAAATATACTTTTAAAATCACCTTCAAACATCTACACCAACATTCACTCACAGAACCTGAAAACCAGCTTAGCGTGGGTGGGGTGTGAGACCATGTACCATCACTTGTTAATTTATTTTCCGTTCTACTCGCAAATGAAGGAAGGGGAAACGATTGTATATACGCTTCCGTAAGGCTTACCTTATCTTCGCGGTGCTTACGCGAAATGCACGTTGGCGTCAACAGAATCGTCCTGGATTCAGCTTCAAATACCCCTTCTCTTGATTTTTTTCAATAGCGTTTCGCAAAAAGAACGGCTTCTTCTGTCAATGGATTCCAACTTGAGTTCAGGACACAAATGGGGAATACATTTTGTTCAGATTTATTCACGGCCCATACAGCCAGCCTAAGACGAGAAGGAACGACAATAATCTGTTACATCCTATTAAAAATAAGTTAAGTCAATGATCTAAGTAGATTAACATATTTGCTATAGTTTAAGGTAAGAAATTCACTTTACCTATATATTTACAATTTGATCATCTGTTACAGAACAGTAGATGAGCTATCCACTTCAGTGCATTCTCTTGCTAGACAGATCTTAATGTTTGTAGACAAAGCATCTCCAGAGGATATCATATATTGTAATAATTTCGCAGGTTCTTGATGCCTTCTGTGGCACGCGAAAAAATTTGATTATCATCATATTCACTTCCGCATTCACATGAAGATGATTTGACTATCTTGGCGGAATGTCCCGTGACTGAAGCGAAGTCGTGCCAATGTTACTATAAACTAAGGTGATAAATATCACGGGAAGCGATGTGCACACATACAGATGGCGGTAGTATCGCGTACACGAGGCAGAAAAGGGCAGAACACTGGCGAAGCTGTTATTTGTACCCAGTGATTCATGTGGAAAGGTTTCCGATCTGATCACAGACGCACGACGCGAATTAACACACTTTGAATGCGGAAGGGTCTTTAGAGCTAGACGCATGGGACATTCCTTTTCGGAATTCGTTAGGAAATTCAGTATTCCGAGATCCGTAGAGTCAAGAGTGTGCGGAGAATGCCATATTTCAGGCGTTACCTCTCACCACGGACAATTGAGTGGCCGACGGACTTGGCTTAAAGACCGAGAGCAGTGGCACTTGCGTGGAGTTGTCAGCGTCAAGAGACCAGCAACATTACGTGAAATAAGCGCAGAAATCGATATCGGACGTACGACGATCGTATCTATTAGGGCAGTGCGGCGAAATTTGGCTTTAATGGGCAGAGTGCCTCTGCCAACAGCAGAACACCGCCTGCAGCGCCTCTTCCGGGCTGGTGACCATATCGCTTGGCCCCTAGAAGACTGGAAATCCTTGTTCTGGTCGGACGAGTCCCGATTTTAGTTGGGAACAGCTGATTGTAGGGTTCGAGTGTGGCGCATGCCCAACGAAGCCATGGACCCAAGTTAGCAACAACGCACTGTGCAAACTGGCGGTGGCTCCAAAATGGTTAGAGCTATTTTACGTGGGATGGACTGGACGCTCCGATCCTACTGAACCGATCGTTGACTTTAAATGATTTTGTGCGGCTCCTTGGCGCATTGTCAACCACACAAATGCCATAGTGTAACATGAAGTCCATGAATGGCTGGAGATGGTCTCCATGTCACTGGGCCACAATTTTTTGCGGTAGGTTTGAAGAACAATTGGGAGAATTATAACGCCCGACATGAATCTCGTCGAAAATTTATGGAACATACTCAGGAGGTCTGTTCGTAAACAAATTCCTGCACCGGCAACACTTTTGCAGTTGCGGACGGCTGTGGAGGCAGCATTGTTCACTATTTCTGCTTGGGCCTTCCAGCGACTTGTTGAGTCCTCGCCAGGCCGAGCCGCTGCACTGTGCAGGGAAAAAGGACACGGTATTAGGGGGTACCCCACGACTTTCAACACCTCAGTGCAAAGTTTCTGCTGTATCTGCGATTTTGGTACTTGGGGCGTAACGGGAGGTTAGCTACCACTGGGGCATGTGTCACCCTCTAATGTCGTACAACCGTTCGAGATTTTTCACTCCATCTGGCACTGATTGCAGTTTTTATGGCGTGAAAATAATGGTCGGGTGGCACTTTATCGTATTTCGCTGCAGCAGTGTAAAAATCTTGCTTGGACATTTTCATTTTCGTTTATTCCACTGTGCACCTTGAGTTGTTATGTGATGGTTAGCGTAGTAGCATTTTAACAGCATCATTGCTGAACGTGAGTCTGATAAAATTGATTTTTTTTTTGCTTGCACTTCTGTAGCGTATTTAAATCTGTCTAAAATCGCAATGAGTTCTGCAGAGAGATTTAATGCACCTTCAGGGAGGTTGCGTTTGCCTCCTTATTAGCCTTGCTAACTACAAATGCACTTCCTGTCCCTCTTTTTACTTAGGCCCATCTGTGTAGGTAGGTCTGTCTTGAGGATAGTCCTGTTGCTACTTTGCTAGCGAAAACTGTCTCACTCAGTGTATACTGGCTGAAAAGGAAATGCATCTTAATATTCAGCTACACGCGTAGGGCGTGCTGAAGCAGATTATATTTTGCGAAGTGGCAACTTATTTACGGAAGGACGAAGTAAAGAAGTAAATTTCTATTTTGTCTAAAACTGACATGTTGAGAGCTTGGCTGTGTACAATTAATGTAGGTTAACTCTTACAGAGAAGAAAATAGCAACCAGCCACTATTAACACTGCTATTTGTTTAGGTAAATAGCGCCGTTACCGGTTTAGAACTGGAAAGTTCATCATCAGACGGCTGTTCACATGATTTTCAAGATACACTTTACATTATCGTCCATTTTTGATTTTTACTATTCCACTGTGGCGAAGTATTTTTGGTGTGTTGTTGCCCTACGGCAGAAAAACAGTGATAGAAGCGCCCTATGTGAAAATAACTAGCCTCCAAACCATGAAATACATCGTAAATAAATATTTAAGGCTAAGTGGTTATGGTAGTTATGTCTAAAATTCCATTTATCAGAGAGATTACAAATTTATGTCATGTCTCTGAGAGAGAATGTCTCTGACACTGTTGAGCTTGAAAATTTGTAATTTCTGTGATAACTTCACATGTGGAAAATTCTTTTTGGTGTGTGTGTATGTGTGGTGCTTTGCACAATATGGTGCTGCACAAGTTACATAAGTGCTGGATATATTTAGGAATATGCAAAAAATTCAATCCTGCAACTTCGCAACCTTATATATTTATTTACGCTGCATTTCATCGTTTGGAGGCTAGTTATTTTCACGTAGGATGCTTCTAGCACTGTTATTCTACCGTAGGGCAACAACACACCAAAAATACTTCACCACAGTGGAATAATAAAAATAAAAAACGGACGATAATCTAAAGTGTATCTCGAAAAACATGTGAACAGCCGTCTGATGATGAACTTTCCAGTTCGAAACCGGTAATGGAGCTATTTACCTAAATAAATAGCAGTGTTAATAGTGGCTGGTTGCTGTTTTCTTCTCTGTAAGATTTAACCTACATTAAGTAAATTTCTGCTAAGGGTGGTAGTTTCTTCTTAATTCAATGCCTACCAGCATAGTATTTTAATCTCAGTTATCAAATTTTCGGTTAAGAAGTTAAAACGTTTCAGGCGGAATCTGATTATGAAGTATTTGACAGTGATGTATTACTTGCATAGTTCTAATAATATTTCATTTACTTCCATCATCGAGGCGTAAATTGTAACCGATTTGGATGCTCCGATAGCTTAACAGTAACACGTAGTTTTTCTAGTGTATTCTGCGTTTCTGAACTGTAACAAACGCATCAGTAATCCATGTAAGGTATCATTAGCGCGCTGTATATGGTAAAAAAGATCTTAAGTGCCCTTTCCAACGAACTCCTGTCACAGCGCGAGGGATATTCCACGCACTTCCAGATTTGGTAATTACATGATTATTGTGATGTTATGATGTTAACTTATTATGGATACAAAGCCCTAAGTACTTGAACACTCTTCGGACCGGGAATATAAAGAGTCCTAATCTTGTAACTCTTGCTTCCTTAAGCCTATGTCTGTTATATAGGCACTCAGCTGATTTATCAGGCAATATGTCGAGGCAGTCCTCATTCAGCCATACACTGAACACTATCACAGCGTTATCCACCTGCTGCTGACACTCAGGAAAACTATCGATACGAGTATAAATATATAAACCATCTGCATATTGCATGCATCTGCATCCCGCACTGCTGGAAAGTATTGATTGTCAGAGAGCGCTAGTGGTATATCACTAATAATGATATTAAAGATCAGTCGTGCCGATGCACTTTCTAAAAACTGTTTGTCCAAGGGCAGTACTTTTTCATTCTCAATCTATCTTTCTAGTTTGTGTTCCACCATATTTCTGTCGTGTGTTAACGAGTCCTATGAATGGATGATAACTGTACGTCGGAATGCACTGAGGCGCCTTTCCCATTTTATGTATTTTACGATCCGAGTAGACGTCATTTCTGGCCTGAAGATTTGGTTGGTCCACACTTTATTTAAAATATTCAATAAATGAATTCATCGCTTCTCCGACATGCATTGAAACAATCAATAGAGAATGTTACTCGGTCCTGGTATCATAGTCTTGCTGTGCGCTACTGCTAGCGTCGTTTCCAACAGGGAAAAATATCATTTAGTAGGTGTTCCATCTGACACTCATCATGAGCTCGCTTTTTCCTGTTCTCGTCCGCTATGTTGCCTGTAGCATTCCTACTGCCGTTTTAATATATCTTATTCTCTATATTTTATGCCAAACGATAGTCATAGAGCACTGAAGAGGTGAGCTATTACACCAATATCGGCAGCTTCCCCTATTTTTATTTTTGTACGGACGCTGCGCCCTTGGTTGGATTAAAGTACAGAAAATTCTTTTCTACCGCTTGTCGCTAGTAGGTTTTGAGTTTTCCTCCCCTCATTAGCTGATCCCACCAGACCGGGGGTGACCTGGTAGAGGCCTACAAGGGCGTGTTTCGTTGGTTTGAGTCTTCTGCTGCTCTCCGCACAACCACACAAAAAATTCGGTGCCTTTTGCAGCCGACAACTGGTCCCATCGCTACCCCGGCGCGAGCCATTACTACTACATAATCGCATCTATCGCGCATTTCCCCATCAATATACATTGCAAAGGTTTACCTTTTCCAGCGTAACTACTTCTCGTTTCCCTTACGACTGTTCCTCGCTTCTCCAGAGCAAATCATCACCATAGCGTGCGAATATCTTCCTTCGACACTCATTTTATCCACTTAGCTTCTAGCTTATGACCAGGCAAGGACGGCTAGAAGAGTATAAAATCCATTGCCTAAGATGTTGTGGAGTCCTATGATTATTCTAAACTGAATGGTTGCCTGTAAAGGATGACCCTCCTGTCCCTTGTTCTTACTCTATCCATTTTTAGATGTTGGATATGTGGTGCGAGCCTCTTGGCTTAAGAGACCTGACAGTTTCGATTTCAATGGTGTTCTGATGTGCGACACGTCTCACCCTAAAGGGTCCTGAATACACGTTGAAAAACTTACTGCTAATATGCCGGTGTCTTTTGGACAATCTGAGAGTCCTCACGAGAACCTCATCGCCAATTTCCAGTACTAATTGTCTAACGCTTCCCTTTTGTCGCCTTCTTCTATTTAACGCCTCCTTCCCGATATTTGCAATTGCTAACTCTACTACTACTCTGTGTCGTGGTCGTCTTTCTGGTGGCCAATCTACCAGTTCCCTAATTCTGTTGGGAGGTGACTAATTCTTCAGAACCAGTCTAGGACTGAGCTTCGTGCCCCATGTGGAATTTCGTTCAGGAATCCTTGGAAGTCTGCCAGATATTGATCCCCTGTTTTCGCGATCAGAACTACCGCGGGAATTATGCGGCTCCTCTGACCTCCCGTCCGCTGCGTGCCATGAATTCTGCTCGTTACGATGGAACCGTTCTTCCCTAGAGCGTTCCCAGCCTCTATTGCGTTGTCGCGGGCTCCAAGAGACAAGTCCACACCTGTCATGTCCACGACCATGATTATTATTACCGGAAAACTGAGGTCTCCAACTCTGGTTGCACCTTCGCCCGACATTCTCGTCGCGGTTACCTTCAAACCAAATGACGTTTTTGCTGCTCACTTGTATTTCTTTCGGTACCCAACTCTTGCAGCAGATTCTGATTCCATGCCTCTTGCCGCAATTTTAATTTCTTTACGCATTTTGCTCGGGAGTTTAGTAAGACAGATTCTATTGAGTTCCTTAGGATCACACGGTGCGTAAAGGAACTGATTGCTCTGTCTTTGTAGTACTCTACCGGGTGTTTGAACGTACTGTCTACGTTGTTCTCTCGCATTAAGATGCCTAATTTCACTCGCTCTTGCATGCTCCGAGAGCAGAACTCGCTGAGGAAAGCCGCCTTAAAGTCCTCGTACGTTCGACAGTCCTTAAGCATTATTTGCATCGGCTATCCGCTTCACCTCTCAGGTGACTACGCGCGAATTTTCTTCTTAGCACATCTCCCCAGGAGCAAGGCAGCGAGTGTTCAAATTATTGAGCCACATCGAGAGCGCTACGTCGTGGTTCGGGTCGGGGAAAAGAAAATAAGACTGTACTGAGACGAAGTGTCTCCTGCATTCTTCCTCATCACTATCAAAATTCATACCATCATCAGTCGTCCGAGTAGGCGTCTCCGGACTACGCCTTAAATTACCGAGTATCTCTTCAAAATCACGGTATTCTTCTTCTTCTCTACGTCTACGATCACTGCTGGAAATTTCTGCTCCCCTAGCCGCATTACTAACAGAATTACTGCCGTTGGCGCTTTCATTTTCCTGCAGCTTTTGATGCAGGTCAGCTATCATGTCCCGATTTCGTTTGTTAATATCCGCCTGCACCCTTTTAAGCTGCAGAAGTGGCTGAATTTCTGTGGATTCCGCAACAGGAACTGGCTGTGTCCTGTCCGAGTCCATTCCATTATTCAGCGCGATTTTCTCTACCGCATTCGTCTGGATACCTACCTGATTGATGACCTTATCAATCTCGTCTGCTTGCGCCGTTAGCTGCTCACCCTGAGGGGTCACCTGTTCGCTCATACGAGCAACCACTTCTCTCTGTTTTGTGCAGACGCTCTCTAATACTTCTCTAACTTGCGACTCGGAAGGAAGCACTATTTCTCGCAGGGACAGATCACTTTCAAGCACTGTGACCCAATTTTCGAGTCTGCTTGTGGCCTCCCTGACTTTGGTTTGCCCAGACTGTATCTTCTTTAACATGGAGTCTGCCAGTGACTGGTTTCCAGCAGTGGCTGTTTCGAGTCGGATTTATAACGCTTCTAGGCATTCCTGCTGGTGCCCTAGCTTGCGCTCTTGTTCGTCGAAAAGGGCCTATTTATTCATCTAATTTTCTTATTAGTTCCTCGCGTAATGCCTTATTTGAGTTATTAATTTGTAAGGTCAAATTATATGTAATGCCTTTTTGAGTCCAGTAATGCCTTATTTGAGTCTTCTAAGGCCTTATTTATCCTCTTCTGCTCATTGGCTTGCTGCATCTTGAATTGCAAAATACTTGCTAACTGTGGGTTCTCGTGGCCCATATTTCCCGCGCTAGCCTGTGCCGTGAAAGCTGGCTCGGCCGTACATTCCTGAGTTGCACCCCCACTCGAGCTGGCAGCTTCCAAGGTCGCCTCCTCACTACCTGCCTAGGGCCCGAGTCCCATTACAAACGCACTAGGCTCTATTATTTGTCCATGGCCCGTGGTCAGCTGGCCCTCGAATTTCATCGCCCTGGTCTGGTACTCTGCGCCAGCCTGGCAATCCCTTCACGCTGCACACACCACCGTTTTCGTCATGCAATGTATTATCCAACTCTGCTATGCTTTTCGCAGGCGCTCTAGTAATAATCTGACTCATTACATATGTTAACAGTTTTAATCACTGTCCCCTATGCACTACACAACGTACAATAAAATAACCCAGAAATATCTAATTAACCGATCTCATTTACCAAAACACCAGTAAATTCAACAGCAGGACAAGACACAACAAAATCAGCTGAATACAACATAAATAGAAACATCGCTTTATTCAGCACAAACACAATTGTGCCCCTCTATACAATAAAAAATTTATTATTTCATTCATTTTTGTTAATTTAATGCAACCTAATTACTGATCAGAAGGACCTGCGACTCGAAATCCTGGCAGGGTCGCCACATGCAACATAAACTTGTAGTACTGGAGGTGGTAAAAGTCTAGCTAAGTAGGAAGATTACGGTAGCTTTGACATGTCCTACTGCTTTTCCAAGCTACCGTCTATAGCAAATGGTTTCTTAAATTCGTGTGGTCCACGAAATTACTGGCCCCTGCGAGTTATTGCTGGGTATTAATAATTTATAGCAGAAGGCTTTAACGCACCGGTAAAAATTTGAACACAACGGATAAAGCATTTTTTGAACCACTACAGAAGGCACCTACAAAGGGCTTAATAGACAGTATATAGCTTTCATTTGATTTCATGACCCAGAATTCGACTGTGGTACTGACTTCCTCTTATTCTTTATGATGAATGGAGAAAATAATCAGTCGAGGGTAGAGATTAATTGATATTTATTCAGTACCGATGGTATTTCAACAACTAGGCGTGTTTCTCTTGCAATGTACATCATCAAAACCGGTCTCTAGTTAACATGGTTCAGTTTCGCCCCCTAATTATGGAATGGGATAGAGGAGCGCAGACCTGGCTTCAATGTAATTTTATACAACCCCACAATTATACCTAAACCCTCGGTTATTACATTCGGTTGCTATAGAGTACTCAGAACAAGTTCTGCAAAGACACTACAAGCATAACTAGGTCGGGGTGGAAGAGTATTTCGCAAATCTTTATCAAATCAGTGGGCTTTAAAACCCAATGCTTTTCCTAGTGGCATGAGTATTTTACTTAACACACAACATCGCCGACAAAACATAACGTTATGGGGTGCACAAGAAACATCACTTCAGTGCTGTTCAACCCACATTGCCAAGTTTCAGTAACCATCAGAAACCTAGAAAAATATGCACACACACGATTATTCCTTCCCTACTTTACACTAGCTCACTATCGTATGATTATTCATAGTGTACAAAATATTTTCAGACCGAAACTACAATTTATCAATGCCGCGGTTGCTCCAACAGACCACGTGGCGCGAAAGCAAGTTCACGAAGAAAAAATATGGAAAATAAATAAAAAAACAAAATATTACTGTAAATGGAAGAGCAGATTAAAATACATTGAATGAGTGAATTTCCGTTAAGCAAAAAGCAATAACGTGACCGTGAGCTGAAGCCACATGGTGCGTTACCTGAACAAGGCACTAACACAATGTCTACTGAAATTCGAGTAAATTAAGAAAATCAATTCCCTTATGGGATTCAGTGGTAATTTCGCACCTGATTTCAACATCTGGACTACATTATAGAGCAGATTTCAGAAAATCTAATAGCTTTGTTAACATTACCAAAACGATATCTGCGTCTCCATGTCTGTCCAGCACCACGACCCAGAAACAAGTGCACCTCTAACCAAATTCGGCTAACTGTTCCGCTTACAAACGTGGTGGGGGTAGCGCGCCAACCTGACAGAACCAATTCGCGCACCTACGTGTCATCTTTGCCTGACCTGCAAACTTGGTCTCTGCTAAACTTGTTCACGCTTGGGGGGTTGGTACTACCCTACCCTAGAACGACCATTCATGCAGTGTTACAATCTGTGCCTAAAGCTTTCTGCTAGTTCACACACATACCGTCCAGGCCGCACAAAGGAAAGGCAAATGGGAAACGTGGTACACAACAGAAAAAAATTCAATAAATAACACTGTTTAGTCCATTCTCTCTTTTTGGACACCAGCTGAGGTATTACCTGTAAGAGAAGAAACTCTTGCTAATGATTTCAGCGTACTAGTAATTTAATAAAACATTGGAACGGTAAAAAAGTTCCCTTTCAGTGTATCATTTGGTACTGCAGTCCAAACCAAAACTTCATTCCATATATCTTTCCTCATATTTCAAAATTTGTTGACAGACAAAAAAAAAATTTAAAGCATGCTTTCTGTATTTATATGTTCACTATTTCTTACTTCATAAAGTATTTTCCATTCTTTTACCTCATTAATTATTTGAAATAAAATTCTACCTAAGCCTGGCAATAGACACTCGCATCAGCCAATGCTCCACTTCTTTGCACAACCAGCTACCCTGGCCCAGATACTGGCAGTAGACGCTGACGTCAGCCAACGCTTGACCTCGTTGTGCTTGCTGCCATCCTGGCCCCGAATCCTGGCAATAGAGCGTCACATTGGCCACCGCTCCATCTCCCCACACCTGCTGCCACCCTGACCCAGGTACTGGCAATAAACACTCACATCGGCCACCGATTTACCTCGTCGCTACTCCTACCACGCTGACAAGGGCCCTAGCAATAGACACTCAAAAAAATGCTCAAATGTGGGTTTAATCCCAAGGGGCTTAACTGCTTAGTTCAACAGTCCCTAAGTTTCCACACTATTTAACCTAATTTATCCTAAGGACAAACACCCACACCCACACCCACACCTCCGCCGGGACCAGTCGCTCAGTCCAATAGACGTTCACATCGACCTCCAGTATACCTCCTCGCCCCTGCTGCCACCCTGGCCCAGATTCTGGCAGTAGACGCTCACATTGACCACCGCTCCGTCTCCCCACACCTGTGCCACCCTGACCCAGACCCAGGCATTGGTCGCTCACATGTGTCACCTGCTGCCACCCCTGTCCATGCTCTGGCTATTGGAGCTCACATCTGCAACCACGCCACCTCCTCAGATCTGCTTCCATCCAGCACTAGGTCCTCTCAATATACACTAACATCAGTCATCACACCACCTCCTCCCACCTACTGCCACTCTGGCCAAGGACCTGTCGATAGAAACACACATCAGCAAACATGCAACCTCTTCGTGCCTAATGCCACACTGGCCCAGGTCCTGGCTATAGAAACTAACATCATCCACCGCTACACCTTCTCTCACCTGCTGCCACCCTGCTTCATGTCCTGGCAATAGACATAAAAAATTGACCTACACCCCAACTCTTTGTGCCTGCTTCAACTATCGCCCAGGTCCTGACAATAGATGCACACCTCAGCCACCGCTCCACCTCTTTGAGCTTGCTGCCACCCTGCCGCAGGTTCTTGCAATCGACGATCAAATCAACCGCTGTGCAACGTCCTTGTGCATTCTGCCACCTTGGCCCAGGTCCTAGCAATAACCGCTCACACAACTTGAAACATACCCTTTGAAAAATTAATGAGTTACTATGCTGATAAATCTCTATGTTGTTTGAATTTGAAACAGCTGAGTGAAACTGAACGTATCAGGTATTAGTCTCTTTACTTATTATAATCAACACTAAATTGACCCAAAATATTTTTAGTGCAAAGCAATCTGTCTTTCAAAAATCCCTACAACAATTTTTGATAAAGAACAATCAATGTATTTAGCTTCATAATGTTCAAAACTCACTATATATATATATATATATATATATATATATATATATATATATATATATATATATATATATATATATATATATATATAAATCACTTCATGATATCCGGTATTACAAATTTACCATTTCTGGTGGACATACTACCACATCATCCGCTCTTAAAATTCTGCAGTCTCTCTCCCCACATCCACCACTACTGGTGGCTCACCTGCAACTGTGCAATGCTATGCACTGTTCTCATTCCACTGTCCAACACTACAATAGCAAATATTGCCACAATACTAATCAGCCACAGGCTGCACACAGCACAGTCTGTGATTTTCATACAGAGCGCTACGTGGCGTTACCAACATAAAAACCTAAAAAGCCTGCTTACATAGCCCCCATGGTCCCTACAAAAAATTTTACAAATTATTTTGGGCAGTGGCTAATAATGATTTGATAAAAATTTTCATATTTACTATAGTAAATATATCAAATGCACACACTTGTTGATGCAATGTTGGTTAAAAGCAAAAATCGTTCTCATAAAGACAGTCCGGTTCATTGATCACAATAGTAACTACACTTTTCTTTTATTTTCACTAAGTCTGAGCAGTAAAAGGAAATGCACACGGAAGTAGTGGATTTCAGTGCAGTCTTCAAGAAGTAGTGTTGTCCTTCCAATAGATAGACAGTGGTGACTCTTGACATGCAGAATGGTAATGGGCCACAACAGATCAAACCCACATCAGAATCATTCGAATTTTTGTACAATATTGGTAGGTAGGTCATCGCAGATAAGACCCACTGTAGTCCTGGTAGAGAGTATGGTATTGGAGGGCCATCAAAGTTGTAGACCCACTGCAGTCCTTGTAGAGACGTCCAGCAGCTGCGGCAGGGCAGGTGCACAATCACAATGGAGAAGTCTGGTGGACAATATAGCAAGTCCATAAACAAATACTTATGCACTCGCAATGTTGTTGGAATTGTCCATAGAACAAACAATGCTGTTAACCAGACCCTGAATTATTAACACATGTGCAAACAGTAACAGTCAGAACGTCTCACATATTGTGCATGTACTATGACCAACAGAAGCATAATAATGCAGATAACATTTACAGTAATACAGGCTCGACAAAAGAATAGAAATGAATGTACACATCAGTGTTACAGGATTTATGACAGAAGTAAATATATAAGAGATCAGAATAGCTTTAGAAAATAATGTGTAACCATTTCTACAAAGTAAATAACATACTATTAATGCAAATTTTATTTGAGGATAACAGTATTCCTCATCGTAGTGTATGTAGCTTTGTATTAGATAAATTCCACAACATAAATCTTGTTAGCTAAACACATAAAAACAGGAAAAATGCAAATACGCAAGGGTACACAAACTCATAGCGGAATAACACAAAAGGAAAGGACAGGGTTTGTTAACAGTGTAGCATTTGGTACCGCAGTCCCTACAAAAGCTTCATTCCTTACATCTTTCCTCTTATATTAAATACTGTTGTCACACAAAAAAAATCCTATTAAAGCATGCTTTCTGTATTTATATGTTGACATATATCATAATTAAACATTTATTTTCCATTATTTTACTCATCATTTGTTTCCAAGAAAATCCTATCTGAGCTAGGCATTAGACACATCAGCCATTGCTTCACCTTCTTGCAGATTCTACTACCCTGGCCCTGGTCCTGTCAATACACACTCACACCAGCCCCCACTCCGCCAAATCATGACTGCTACCGTCAGATTCGACACAGTGCCACCACCTATGACCTGCTGCCGTCGTGGCCCAAGTCCTGGCATTTCACGCTCTCAACTGCTACTACACCCCTTCCCCATACCTGCTTCCACCCAGGCCCAGGTCATGGGTGCAAATCAGTAAACACTCACATCAGCCACTGTGGCATCTCCTCCCACCTTTGACACCCTTGCCAAGGACCTGGTGATAGATACACACATGGGCAACCACGCAACCTCCTCACGCTTGCTACCGGCCTGAGCCCCCTCCTAGCACGTAATGCCATCCTGGCCAAGGTCCTTTCAATAGACAGTCACATCAGCCACCGCTCCACCTCTTCGCTACTGCTGCTGCCCTGGCAATAGACGCTCACATTGGCCACCACTCTACATAATCCTGACTGCTGCCATCCTGACACAGGTAATGGCAAGAGACGTTCACATCAGTTCCAGCTCCCCCAAATCACACCCGCTGCCGCCCTGGCCCATGTCCTCGCAATTGATGCTCAAATTGGGCTCCACTTCAACTCTTCATGCCCGCTTCCACCCTGGCCCAAGTCCTCACAATAGATGTACCAGTCAGCCACTGCACCACCTCATGTCGTCTGCATCCACCACAGCACAGGTCCTGGCAATTAGGCTCACATTGGCTTGAACTTCACCTTCTAGTACCTGCTGTCACACTCTCCAAAATACTGTCAATAGACGTTATACTTGGCCACGGAACCACCTACACCACCCTGCTCACATCCTGGGAGAGGCAATGGCAATATTCTCTTACATCAGGCACCACTCCTCCTCATCTTGCCTGCTGCCACCCAGGCACAGGTCCTGAGAATACGCCTAACATCAGCCACCTCACCACACTGGCTGTCACACAGGCCCAGGTCCTTTCAATATACAGTCACATCGCCACAGATCCACGTCGACGCCCTTGCTGCCACACTTTCCCAAGTCCTGGGAATATACGCTCACATCAGCCTCCACTCTACCTCCTCTGCCACGCTGGCGCAGATTCTGGCAGTAGACGCTCACATCAGGAACCACTCCAACTCGTCGTGCCTGCTGCCAACCTGGCTAAGAGTCCTGGCATTAGACGCTCACATCGGCAACGTGCCACCTCCTTGAGCTTGCTATCGCTCTGGCCCAGGCCGTGGCAAGAGAAACTTACATTGGCCTCAGTCATAGCTCCTTGCCTCTGCTGCCACACTCACCCAGGGCCTGGCAATAAACTCTCACATTTGCCTCCACTCTACCACCTCGCGCCTGCTGCCACCCTGTTCCAGCTCTTGGCACTAGTCACACACATCAGCCACCACTCCATCTCGTTGTGCTTGCTGCCATCCTGATCCCCAATCCTGACACAGGTGCTCACGTCAGCTACTACTCCAGCACCAGTTGCTACCATTCACCAGATTCTGGCTTTATATGCTCACATTGGCCACTATTTCACCTCCTAGAACCTGATGCCCCCCTGGGCCAGGTCATGGCAATAGATATGCAGATCAGACACCGCTCCACCTCGTGGTGCCTGCTGTCAACCTGGCCCCAAGTCCTGGCAATAGATACTCACATTAGCCACCGTGCCACCTTCTCACACCTGCTGCCTTCCTGGTCAAGGACCACAATATAGACACTAACATCGGCAATCAAGCAACATCTCGAATCATGGTGCCACCCATTCCCAGGTCTTGGAAATAGACTATCACATTGGCCACTGTTACACCTCCACACACTTGCTTCACTCCTTGCCAAGGCCCTGGTAATTGTTGCTCACATGTGCCATCACGCCACCTCACTACACCTCCTGCAATCCTGGCCCAGGTCCTGGCAATAAACACTCACATCGACCACCGCACCACAGCGACGCCCCTACTGCCACACTAGCCCAGATCCTGTAAATAGACGCTCATATCGGCCTCCACTCTACCTCCTCGAGCCGGCTGCCACCCTGGCCCAGGTCCTGGCAATAGACACTCATATTGGCCATCGTACCACCTCCACACCATTTTAAACATACACTTTGAAAAATTAATAAATTACTGTGCTGATAAACCTCTATGTTATTTAATTTTCAAACAGCTGAGCAAAACTGAACGTATCCATTCATTTCTCTCTTTACTTATTGTGATCAACACTAAACTGACACACATACCATACAAAAGAGTGGCTCCAGCTAGCAATAACCTATACCTTTCATGAATCACTTACCTCCAAAAATCTTCGTTACTCGAAGAGCTGCAATACTGCGAGCGCCACTACTGTCAGATAAATAAAAGGTTCTAGCTACTGAAGGCACTAACTACTGATAGGCATAGTCAGCAAAGAAAGGATTTTGATAAAGAACAATCGGTGTCTTTCTCTTAATGTAAAAAGTCGTATTATATAGATCACTTTTTGATATACAGTATTACAAATTTAGTCTTTCTGTCGAACACATGTCCAGATCGTCCGCAACGCTACACACTGTTCACATTTCGTTCATCAACACTACAATAGCAAATATTCCAACAATACAAACCAGCCACAGGTTGCACACAGCACAGTCTTTGATTTTAATACAGAGTGCTACGTGGCGTTACCAACATAAAAACCTAAACAGCCTACTTACATAGCCCCCATGCTTCCCACAAAAAAATTTAGAATTTGTTTTGAGCAGTGGCCAATAATGGTGTGACACAATTTTTCATAATTACTACAACAAAGATATCAAATGCACACACTTATTGATGCAATGTTGCACAAAAGCAAAAATTGTTCTCGTCAAGACAGTCCTGATCATTCATCACAATAGTAATCACACTCTCAGCACTAAAAGGAAATACACACAGAAGTAGTGGATTTCCATCCAGTTTTATGAAGTAGTATTGTCCTTCCAAAGGACAGACAGTGCTGACTCTTGACATGCAGACAGGTAATGCGCCACAACACAGTAAACTAACAACAGATTGATTCGAATTTTGGAAGAATATTGGTAGGTAGGTCATCACAGAGGAGACCCACTGTAAGCCTGGTAGAGAGTATGGTACTGGTGGGCCATCAATGGTGCTGACACACTGCAGTCCTTATAGAGACGGCCAGCAGACATTTATTGCGGTTGTGCAGGTGCACAATCACCATCGAAGTGTCTTATAGACAATATAGCAAGTCCATAAAGCACTACTGATGCACAAAAAAAGTTTTTGGAATTGTCCTTAGAACCAAGAATGCTGTTAACCAGGCCTTTGCTGAATTATGAACACATGTGCAAATACCAACAGCCCAACTTATGACATATTGTGCATATACTATGACCAACAGAAATGTGTGCACTCAAATGAGTGCTTACAAGTTATTTAATTTGATTAACTGGTGTCAATTACAGTTTCATAATATGAGAATACAGTTACAAAGGTACAGAAAATATCATTAAAACATAATAATAGAGACAACATTTATAGCAATACCGGCTTTACAAAAGAATAGAAATAAACATACACATCAGTGTTACAGGAATTATGACATAAGTAAACACATAGAACAGGAGAGCTTTCAAAAACAATGTCAAACTATCTTGACAAAGTAAATAACATTTTTATTGAAATCATATTTGAGGAAAACGTTAGCTAAACACATAAAGACAGGAAAAACACATATACACAAGGGTACACAAACACATTGCGGAATAACACGAAAGGAAAGGTACTGCTTGTTTTAAGTGTATCATTTGATACTGCAGTGCAAACCAAAACTTCGTTCTATATAGCTTTCCTCTTATTTCAAAATTTGTTCACACGCAAAGCAACTATTAAAGCATGATTTCTGTATTTATATGTTCACATATTTCGTACCTCATAAATTATTTTCCATTATTTTATCTCATTAATTATTTCCAAGAAAATACAACCTAAGCCTGGCAATAGACACTAGCATCAGCCAGTGCGCCACCTCCTCACGCATTCTGCTACCCTGGCCCAGATCCTGGCAGTAGAAGCTCACATCAGCCAATGCTCGACCTCCTTGTGCTTGCTGCCATCCTGTCCCCGAGTCCTGTCAATAGAACCTCACATTGGCCACCGCTCCATCTCCCCACACCCACTGCCACTCTGGCCCAGGCCCAGGCCCAGGCCCAGGCAATGGTTGAACACATGTGCCATCAGGGAACCTCCGCACACCTGCTGCCATCCTTGCCCAGGCACTGGCAATAAACACTCACATCGGCCACCGATTTACCACGTCACCCCTCCTACGACTCTGGCCTTAGTCCTAGCAATAGACACCAAAAAATGGTCAAATGTGTGTAATAACCTATTGGACATAACTGCTAAGTTCAACAGTATCTAACCTTACAAACTACTTAAACTAAATTGTCCTAAGGACAAACTCCCACACATCTGCCGGGACCAGTCACACAGTCCCATAGACGCTCACATCGGCGACCAGCATACTTCCTCGCTCCTGCTGCCATCCAGGCCCAGATCTTGGCAGTAGACGCTCACATTGACCACTTCTCCATCTCCCCACACCTGCTACCACCCTCACCCAGGCCCAGGCAATGGTCGCTCACATCTGCCATCATGCACCCTGGCCAATGCTCTGGCAACTGGAGCTCACATCTGCGACAACGCCATCTCCTCAGACCTGCTTCCATCCAGGACTAGGTGCTGGCAATATACATTAACACCAGTCAATGCACCTCATCGTCTTGCCTACTGCCACCCTGGCCAAGGATCTGGCAATAGAAGCACACATCAGCAACCATGCAACCTTTTCGCACCTGATGCCTGACTAGCCCAGATCCTGGCAATATATGCTCAAAGTTACCTCCACTCCAACTCTTTGTGCTTACTTCCACCGTGGCCCAGGTCCTGACAGTAGGTGCACACAACAGTCACCGCTCCACCTCTTTGAGCTTGCCGCCACCCTGCCCCAGTTTTTCGCAATCGCCGATCAAATCAACCACTGTGCCACCTCCTTGTGCATTCTGTCACCTTGAGGCAGATCCTGGCAATAAGTGCTGACATCAACCACAGCACGACCTCCCCATATGTACGGTCTC
Organism: Schistocerca gregaria; assembly: GCF_023897955.1. NCBI lineage: Eukaryota > Metazoa > Arthropoda > Insecta > Orthoptera > Acrididae > Schistocerca > Schistocerca gregaria. The sequence goes on from NC_064927.1 coordinate 78,404,632, forward strand.
CCTGGCTCAAGCCCTAGCAATAGAACCTTACATCGGCCACACCGCATCACCTCCCCGCACCTGCAAATAATCTGTCAAAGGTCCTGGAAATTGAGGGTCACATCGGCCTCCACTTTACCCCCTCGTACCTGCTGCCACACAGTCAATACTGTCAATAGACGCTAACCTTGGCCACAGCACCACCTCCTCCATCCCGCTGACACCATGGCCCAGGTCCTGGCAATATTCACACACATCAGCTATCACTCCGCTAAATTTTGCCTGCTACCACCCCAGCTAAGGTCCTCAGAATTGGCGCTCACTTCGCCTAACAGGCCACCTCCATGCACCAGCGGCCACCCAGGCCAAGGTCATGGCGACATAAACTTACATCGGCATCTGTACCACCACCTTGCTGCTGCTGCCACACTGCTGAAGGGCCTGGTGATAGTCACTAACATCGGGAAAACGCAACCTCCTTACACCTGCTGCCACCGCGGCTCAGGACCTGGCGATAGACGCTAACAACGGCGACATCGCAAACCCCTCGAGCCTGCATCCGCCCTGGCCCAGATCCTGGCAGTAGATGCTCACTTCAGGAACTGCTCCACCTCGTCGTGCCTGCTACAAACCTGGCTACAAGTCCTGGCAATAGACACTAATATTAGCCACTGTGCCACCTCCACACAAACGCTTCCACTCTGCCAGCTCCTCAAAAATGCCCACTGCTCCACCTGCTCGTGCCAGTGGCCAACATAACACAGGACCCCGTAGTAGATGCTCACAATGGCCACTGCGACATCTCTTCGCACCTGCTGCAACCCTGGCTAAGGACCTGACGATAGATGCTCACATCGGCAACCACAAATCCTCCTCCTCCTCCTGCTGCTACCTTGGCCGAAAGCCTGGCAATGAATTCTCAGAGTGGCCACTGCTACACTTTCCCACACGTGCTGCCACCCTGGCCCAAGTTCTGGCAATTGTCGCTTACATCTGCCATCACGCAACATCGCCACACTTGCTGCCACCATGGGCAAGGTCATGGGATTAAACTCTCATATCCTCCTACTATCCACCGCATTGGCCCTGCTTCCTCACTGGCACAGGCCTTGGAAATAGATGCTCACATCCACACTACCTCCGAGCTCCTGCTGCCACGCTGGCCCAGATCCTGACAGTAGACATTCACATCACCCATCACGGCACCACCCGAGATCTGCTGCCTCCCTCGCCCAAGTCTCTGCAGTAGATGCATTGGCCAACATATGACCACCTTGCACCTACTGCCACCCTGGCACAGAACCTGGCAATAGACACTCACATCAACCATGGTTGCAGCACCTCGTGCCAATTGCTACCCTTGACCAGGACCTGGCAACAGACACTCACATTGGATACTGCTCCACCTCATAGCGCCTGATGCCATTCTGCCCGAGGTCCTGGCAATAGAGAGTCACATCAGCGACCGCCCCACCTCCCCATGACTGCTGCTAACCAGGCCCTAGTCCTGACGATAGATCTCACATCAGCCACAGCACCATCTCCACACATCTCCTGACATCCTGCACAGGTCCTGGCAATAGATGATCCTGTTGGGCACTGCTCCACCCACTCATGCCGACTGACGCGCTAACCCAGGTCCAGGCAATAGATGCTGACTTCCGCCCCTACTGCCAAACTGACCCAGATCCTGTAAACAGACGCTCATAACGGCCTCCACTCTACCTCGTCGAGTCAGCTGCCACCCTGGCTCAGGTCCTGGCAGTACACTCTCACATCGGCCATCGTACCACCTCCACACCATTTTAAACATACCCTTTGAAAAATTCATAAACTACTGTGCTAATAAACCTCTACTTTATTTGATTTTCTAAGTGCTGAGCAAAACTGAACATACTCATTCATTTCTCACTTTACTTATTGTGATCAACACTAAACTGACACACATGCTATCTGACTTTAAAAAACCATACAAAAGAATGTCTCCAACTAACAATAACATATATCTTTCATGAATCACTTACCTCACAAGTACTGCAATACTGCGAGCGCCACTACTGCCAGATAAATAAAAGGTTCTAGCTACTGAAGGCACTAACTACTGATAGGCATAGTCAGCAAAGAAAAGATTTTGATAAAGAACAATCTGTTGTGGTTGGCAGGAGAGCCAACCATATGGTTAAAGGAGGCCGAAATGCACGCGTTTCAGCTCACGCAGGCTGGCGTGAGGTCTGGAACATGACAAGGGAATTAGAATTGAGAAAAACAGACGTAGCTGGTGGAATACTTAACTTTAATCCATTCATGGAGAACCTCGCTCTTTATGGTACATGATTCACAATATCAATAGTACGGATACTGGCGCCTTGCTAGGTCGTAGCAAATAACGTAGCTGAAGGCTATGCTAACTATCGTCTCTGCAAATGACAGCGTAGAAGTCAGTGAACCATCGCTAGCAAAGTCGGCTGTACAACTGGGGCGAGTGCTAGGCAGTCTCTCTAGACCTGCCGTGTGGCGGCGCTCGGTCTGCAATCACTGATAGTGGCGACACGCGGGTCCGACGTATACTACCGGACCGCGGCCGATTTAAAGGCTACCACCTAGCAAGTGTGGTGTCTGGCGGTGACACCACACAATCAATGTTCATTAGTCGTATTATATATATCACTTCTTGATATACAGTATTACAAATTTAGTCTTCCTGTCAGACACATGTCCAGATCGTCCGTTCTTAAAGTACTGCCATCTCTCTCCCCACATCCACCACTGCTGGTGGCTCACTTCCAACTGCGCAACGCTACACACTGTTCTGATTCCGTTCTCCAACACTACAATAGCAAATATTCCAACAATACAAACCAGCCTCAGGCTGCACACAGCACAGTCTGTGATTTTCATGCAGAACGCTACGTGATGTTACCAACATAAAAACCTAAACAGCCTACTTACATAGCCCCCATGCTTCCCACAGAAAAATTTACAAATTGTTTTGGGCAGTGGCCAATAATGATGTGATAAAATTTTTCATAATTGCTATAACAAAGATATAAAATGCACACACTTATTGATGCAATGTTGTTCAAAAGCAATAATTCTTCCCATCAAGACATTCGTCCAGATCCTGGCATTAGGCGCTCACATGAGCCAGTGCTCGACATTGTTGTGCTTGCTGCCATCCTGGCCCCGAGTCCTGGAAATAGAGCCTCACTTTGGCCACCGCTCCATCTCCCCACACCTGCTGCCGCTCTGCCCCATGCCCAGGCAATGGTCGTTCACATCTGCCATCACGCAACCTCCACACACCTGCTGCCACCCTTGCCCAGGCACTGGCAATAAACACTCACATCGGCCACCGATTTACCGTGTCGCACCTCCTACCACGCTGGCCTTAGCCCTAGCAATAGACGTTCAAAAAATGGTTTAATGTGTGTGAAATCCTATGGGACATAACTGCTAAGTTCAACAGTCCCTAACCTTACACACCCAATGCTCTGGCAACTGGAGCTCACATCTGCGACAACGCCACCTCCTCAGACCTGCTTCCATCCAGGTCTAGGTGCTGGCAATATACATTAACATCGGTCACTGCGCCTCCTCGTCCTGCCGACTGCCACCCTGGCCAAAGACCTGGCGATAGAAGCATACATCGGCAACAATGCAACCTTTTCGCGCCTGATGCCAGACTGACAAAGGTCCTAGGCTTTAGAAATTCACATTAGCCACCGCTGCACCTCCTCTCGCCTGCTGCACCTTGACCCACGTCCTGGCAATATATGCTCAAAGTTACCTCCACTCCAACTTTTCGCGTCTGCTTCCACCATGGTCCAGGTCCTGACAACAGATGCACATAACAGCCACCGCTCCACCTCTTTGAGCTTGCTGCCACCAAGCTCAAGTTTCCGGCAATCGACGATCAAATCAACCACTGTGGCACCTACTCGTGCATTCTGCCACCTTTAGGCATGTCCTGGCAATAACTGCTCACATCAGCCACTGCACGACCTCTCTATAACTGCTGTCTCCCTGGCCCAAGCCCTAGCAATAGACGCTTACATCGGCCACTGCATCACCTCCCTGCGCCTGCAAATAATCTGCCGCAGGTCCTCGAAATAGAGGGTCACATCGGCCTCGACTTCACCTCCTCACACCTGCTGCCACACAGTCCCCAATACTGTCAATATACGCTAATCTTGGCCAGTGCACCACCTCCTCCATCCTGCTGAGACCATGGGCCATATCCTGGAAATATTCACACACATCAGCCACCACTCTGCCTAATCTTGCCTGCTGCCGACCCGGCCATTGTCCTCAGAATCTGCACTCACTTCGGCTAATGGTCCACCTCCATGCACTTACTTCGGCTAACGGTCCACCTCGATGCACTCACTTCGGCTAACGGTCCACCTCAAAGCTCTGGCTGCCACCCAGGCGCAGGTCATGGCGATAGAAACTTACATTGGAGCCAGTACCACCTCCTTGCTCCTGGTGCCACCCTGGTTCTGGACCTGGCGATAGACGCTCACAACGACGACATCGCAACCTCCTCGCACCTGCTGCCACCTCGTCCCAGGTCCTGGCAATAAGCACTCACATTTGCCACTGCTCCAGCTCATCGCCCCTGCTGCCACACTGGCCCAGGTCCTGAGAATAAACGCTCACATCGGCCTCCACTATACCAGATCCTGGCAGTAGATGCTTACTTCAGGAATTGCTCCACCAAGTCGTGGCTGCTACAAACCTGGCCACAAGTCCTGGCAATAGTCGCTAATATTAGCCACTGTGCCACCTCCACACAAATGCTTCCGCTCTTCCAGGTCCTCACAATAGACACTCAAATTGCCCACTGCCCACCTACTCCTGCCATCAGCCAATATAACCCAGGACCTGGTAGTAGTGGTCACAGCTGCCACTGTGCCACCTCTTCACGCCTGCTGCACCCCTGGACCAGGAACTGGTCATAGATGCTCACATCAGCAACAACAAAAACTACTCCTGCTGCAACCTTGGCCCAAAGCCTGGCAATGGATTCTCAGATCTGCAATCACCCAACTTCCCCACACCTGCTGCCACCGTGAGCAAAGTCCTGGGAATAAACACTCCCATTCTGCTTCTACCCACAGCATCGCCCCTGCTTCCTCACTAGCACAGGCCTTGGCAATAGATTCTCCCATTGGCCTCCACACTACCTTCTCGCTCCTGCTGCCACCCTGGCCCAGATCCTGACAGTAGACGCTCACATCAGCCACCACGGCACCACTGCACATCTGCTGCCTCCACCGCCAAAATCTCTGCAATTGATGCTCATATTGGCCCACATATGACCACCTTGCACCTGCTGCCACCCTGGCACAGAACCTGGCAATAGATACTCATATCAGCTACCGCAGCAGCTCCTCATGCCTTTTGCTACCCTTGACTGGGACCTCGCAATAGATGCTCACTTTGGATACTGCTCCACCTCATTCTGGCCCAGTTCCTGGCAATAGTCACATCAACCACAGTACCATCTCCACACATCTCCTGCATTCTGCACAGGTCCTAGCAATAGATGCTCCCATTGGGCACTGCCCCACCAGCTAATGCCGGCTTCCACCCCAACCCAGGTCCAGGCAATAGATGCTGACATCGGCCACTGGGCCACCTCCTCCTGCCTGCTGCCATCCTGGCCAACGTATGGCGATAGACGCTCAAATTGGCAACAGAGCCATATTCTAGCACCTCATGCCATCCTGGCCTATGTTCTTTCAACAGACATTCACACCAGCCACCGCTCAACCACATTGATACTGCCACCACCCTTACCCAGGACGATACAGTAGATGCTCACTTTAGCCACCGCTCCATCTCAACGTGCCTTCTGCTACCCTGTCCCAGGTCATGGCAATAGACATACACTTTCGTCACCCCCCTGTGGGTTCGGGGGTAAGAATAGGCCCACGGTATTCCTGCCTGTCGTAAGAGGCGACTAAAAGGAGTCTCAAACGTTTCGGCCTTATGTGATGGTCCCCTACCGGGTTTGACCTCCATCTTCTAAATTCTTCCGAAGAGCGAGCTGATTGGGGAAGGGCGCCTTACAAGGTGCAATGTGTCCATCGCTCATTACCATCTCTAGCTTGGTTGGTCGTCGTCGCATAGCTGTCCCGCCCACTCACCATCTCTAGGGCGTGGCTTTGTTCTTGGGTGCGGTTTTTTGCAGTCTGCTCTGCTGTGTCGCTTTATGCGCCAATGACGATCATGGACTACATTTCACCTGAAATCCAGCACGGTAGCCAGTCCGTTGTGGTGGGGCCGCCATGTACCCTGTCGGTTGTAGCCCCCTGACAACACAGGGATCGCTCTACTGATGCCTGCGCCGTTAACTCCCCGCGTATGCCAAGGAGTAGATGCCTGTCTCCTTGGGGCATCGGGACTCCCGGCAATGGCCATCCCGCCAGGTGGTCGTTGCTGAGGCTGGGTGGCGCCCGTGGGGAGGGCCCTTGGTCGGAGTAGGTGGCATCAGGGCGGATGACCCGCGATGAAGCGTGGTACATCATCTCTTGCTGGCGGCCAGCCGCCAGCAGTCTCTAAGCGTTCTCGGCCTCAATATAACGCTCAGGCATATGATCCACAATCGTTCCCCTCCCTGGCCACATCATGGGAGGAACGAAAGGCTACGGTTGGCAGCGAACCTTATTCACCTCGCTATTTAGTCTGTACACGAGTCGATGGAGAATCGTTTATGGCGACCAAGCCTCAGTTTTTTGTCGAGCACTTGGAGGACAAGTTTGGGGAGGTGGAGGGCTTGTCCAAAATGCGCTCTGGGGCAGTATTGATCAAAACGGCATCCTCTGCACAGTCACGGCGGTTACTCGCTTGTGACAAGTTGGGGGATGTTTCCGTCACGATCACACCCCATAAGAGTCTCAACATGGTCCAGGGCATTATATTCCATAGGGACCTACTCTTGCAGTCAGACGACGAGCTACGCGCCAATTTAGAACGGCGGGGTGTTCACTTCGTCCGGCGCGTCCATCGGGGTCCGAGGGATAATCAGGTAGCCACCGGTGCCTTCATCTTGGCCTTCGAGGGTGACGTCCTACCCGAAAAGGTCAAGGTGATGGTCTACGGATGTGATGTGAAGCCCTATATCCCTCCCCCGATGAGGTGTTTCAAATGCTGGAAGTTCGGCCACATGTCATCTCGGTGTACTTCCAGCATGACATGCAGAGATTGTGGACGCCCTTCACACCCTAATACTGCATGTGCGCCGCCTCCCATCTGTGTGAACTGCGGCGAACACCATTCCCCTTGCTCGCCAGACTGCAAGGTTCTACTGAAAGAACGAAGGATCATGGAATATAAGACCCTGGACCGCATGACCTATACTGAGGCTAAGCGGAAATACGAGAGGCTACATCCTGTGGCTCTGACCAGCTCCTATGCCACCGCTGCCAAAACAGTAGTTTTGTCATCTGCTGCACCGATTCCACTGAACACTCTGAGCCAGAATACTACACCTGCCCCCTTGATGGTGGGGGGCACTTCCCCATCTGTTGCTCCTGCACCACCTACCTCAGGAGCAACGACCCCCCAACCATCGGGGACACAAGTCCCCAACTCTAAGCCGGAGAAGCGTCCGACTTCTTCGGCGACTCTCTCTCGCAAGGGATCCCTCGGGTCCCTCCCTTCCCAGGTTTCCACCTCTGGGAAGGGTGACGTCAGCCAATGGCTGAAAAGCAGGCCAGCGGCTGGTCGCAGGGCTTCCCGCTCCTCCTCCGTCCTGGAGACTGACTCGGTGGAGCCCTCCCAGCCAGTAAAGCCCAAGGAGCAGAGAGAGAAGACGAAGAAGAAGAAGGCCTCTAAGGCCAAGGAACGCGCGGTGGCATCCGCCCCACCGCTCCATACAGGCTCTGCGTCTGAGGATGAGGTGGAGATCATGGCGTCCGCTGAGGACCTGGATCTCGCCATACCCTCAGACGCCAAGGACGCCGATTGTACTGGTCCTCGATCGGTGACAGCAGGTGACCCAGTGACGTGATCTGCCTCCTCGGTCCCTTCACGCCTATTTCGCCCATGGACAATGTGATTCTCCAGTGGAACTGCAGCGGTTTTTTCCACCACCTTGCTGAGCTCCGCCAACTCGTCAGCAGTCACCCTTTCTTCTGCATTGCCCTCCAGGAAACGTGGTTTCCGGCAATGCGGACCCCTGCCCTACGAGGGTATCGGGGTTATTATAAGAACCGGGCAGCTTATGAGAGGGTGTCTGGTGGAGTCTGCGTCTACGTCCTTAACTCTATCTACAGCGAGTGTGTGCCTCTTCATACACCCTTAGAGGCTGTCGCTGTAAGGATGTGGACGCCTCAGCCTATTACTGTCTGCAGTTTGTACCTTCCGCCGGATGGTGATGTCTCTCGTCATGTGTTGGCTGCATTGATAGGACAACTGCCGCCTCCCTTTGTGTTGCTGGGCGACTTTAACGCCCATAACCCCTTGTGGGGTAGCGCCGCGATTACTGGCCGGGGCAGAGATGTCGAGACTCTTCTGTCACAGCTTGACCTCTGCCTTTTAAACACGGGAGAGGCGACCCACTTTAGTGCGGTCCATGGCTCGTTTTCGGCCATTGACCTTTCTATTTGCAGCCCCGGACTTTCACCATCCATCCACTGGAGGGTCCATGACGACTTATGTGGTAGTGACCATTTCCCCATCTTTCTGTCACTGCCACAGCGTCACTCTTCTGAACGCCCCTCCAGATGGGCTCTGAATAAGGCTGATTGGGACTTATTTACATCTGTCGCAGTGATCGCACCTCCTTCCACTGATCCGATTGATGCGGTGGTTCAGTCGGTCACCACCAGCATCGTTTCTGCGGCGGCATCTGCGATTCCCTGTCCATCCGGGGCACCTCGGCGGAGGACTGTGCCGTGGTGGTCGCCCGAGATCGCAGAGGCGATTCGAGATCGCCGGCGGGCTCTTCAGCGCCATAAGCGGCACCCGTCGTTGGAGACCCTCATTGCTTTTAAACAGTTCCGCGCCCGAGCCCGACGCCTTATTCGCCAACGGAAGCAGGAGTGCTGGGAACGTTATGTTTCCACCATTGGCGTCCGTACCTCCGCATCGCAGGTTTGGGCCAAGATTCGGCGACTCCAAGGCTATCGGCCACCTGTCTCTGTCCCTGGGCTTTCGCTGAATGGAGCAGTGTGCACCGACTCCGACACGATTGCGGACCGGTTAGCAGAGCATTTTGCTCAGTGTTCCGCGTCAACGAACTACCCGTTGGCCTTCCGCTCCCGGAAAGAGCGGTTGGAAAGTCGGAGGCTTTCCTTTCACACGCGCCACGCGGAGTCGTACAATGCTCCTTTCAGCGAATGGGAATTCCAGAGCGCACTTTCTGCTTGCCCTGATACGGCTCCTGGACCAGACCGCATTCACAGCCAGATGCTGAAACACCTCTCAGTGCCTTGCCAGCGACGCCTCCTAGATCTTTTCAATCGCGTCTGGGTCGAGGGTGTTTTCCCGTCTCAATGGCGGGAAAGCATAGTCCTCCCCGTATCGAAACCTGGCAAGAACCCGCTGGAGGTGGACAGCTATCGCCCCATAAGCCTCACCAACGTTCCTTGCAAGTTGCTGGAACGTATGGTGAGCCGGAGGCTGAGTTGGCTCCTCGAGTCTCGGGGCCTTCTGGCTCCGTCTCAGGGTGGGTTCCGTAAAGGCCGCTCTGCCGTCGATAATCTGGTCTCCCTGGAGTCTGCCATCCGTACAGCCTTTGCGCGCCGCCGACATCTGGTTGCCGTCTTCTTCGACATGCGGAAGGCATACGATACGACTTGGCGCCATCACATCCTGGCCACACTTCATGGGTGGGGCCTTAGGGGCCTGCTCCCGATTTTTATTCAGAATTTTCTTTCGTATCGTTCCTTCCGCGTGCAAGTAGCTGCGTCGCATAGTTCCTCCCGGGTCCAGGAGAACGGGGTCCCACAGGGGTCTGTCCTCAGTGTGTCCCTGTTTTTAATTGCCATCAATGGGCTTGTTGAGGCGGTGGGGTCGTCCGTCGCGGCTTCTTTATATGCGGACGACTTCTGCCTATATTACAGCTCCAGTGGCATCGCCGCTGCTGAACGGCAGCTGCAAGGTGCCATCCGCAAGGCGCAGTCATGGGCTGTAGCGCACGGCTTCCAGTTTTCGGCCGCGAAGACCTGCGTTATGCATTTCTGCCGGCGTCGCACGGTTCACCCTGAGCCGCGCCTTTACCTTGACGGTGAACTTCTTGCTGTGGTCGCGACGCATCGGTTCTTGGGACTGGTGTTCGATACCCGGTTGACTTGGCTGCCCCATATTAGGCAGCTGAAGCAAACATGCTGGCGGCACTTAAACGCTCTCCGTTGCTTAAGCCACACCAGGTGGGGTGCCGACCGGTCCACCCTCCTCCACCTATATCAAGTGCTGATCCAGTCCCGCCTTGATTATGGGTGTGTGGCGTACGGTTCTGCCTCGCCTTCGGCGTTGCGATTGCTGGATCCCATACACCACTGCGGGATCCGCCTCGCCACGGGAGCGTTCCGGACAAGCCCCGTCGACAGCATACTTGTGGAGGCTGGTGTCCCTCCATTGCGGTTCCGGCGTGACCGCCTTCTGGCCGCCTATGCCGCGCACGTTTATAGCATGCCAGGGCATCCAAACTACCGTCTCCTGTTCCCGCGCTCGATCGTCCATGTTCCAGACAGGCGGCCCCGGTCAGGGTGTCCCATTGCGGTTCGCCTCCGGGACCTTCTCCGTGGCCTTGACTTTTTTCCTCTGCCGCCTGTTTTCCGGGCCAATCTCCGTCTGCCCCCGTGGAGTGTGCCCCGACCGTGCCTTCGGCTCGACTTGGCACAGGGTCCGAAGGTCTCAGTGCCTCCGGAGGCCCTCCGCCGCCGCTTTCTTTCCATCCTGGCCGAGTTTCCGAACGCGGCGGTGGCCTACACCGACGGTTCGGTAGTCTCTGGTCACACTGGTTATGCTCTCACTCTACGGGATTATTGTGAGCAACGGTCATTGGCAGCTGGCTCCAGTGTATACACTGCCGAGTTGGTTGCCATCTATCGTGCCCTAGAGTTTCTCCGCTCCTGCTCAGGTGAGTCCTTTGTCATCTGTAGTGACTCCCTGAGCGGTTTACGAGCTCTTGACCAGTGTTTCCCTCGTTCCCGTCTGGTGATGGCCATCCAGGAGTCCCTCCATACTCTCGTCCGTTGCGGCCGCTCTGTCACCTTTGTTTGGTCCCCGGGTCACGTCGGCATCCCGGGTAACGAGCGGGTTGACGAACTGGCGAAACAGGCGGTCAGTTCCCCGGCCATGGAGATCGGTCTTTTAGAGAGTGACGTCCGATCCGTATTGCGGCAGAAGGTCCTTGCTGCTTGGCGTGATGAGTGGCGCACCCTGCCCTCTCCCAACAAACTTCGGGCAGTCAAGGAGACAACCAGTGTGTGGCGCTCCTCCATGCGGGGGTCTCGCAAGGACGCTGTCGTCCTCTGCCGGCTCCGCATAGGACATACCCGGCTCACGCACGCGTATCTCTTGTGCCGTGACGACCCGCCTCTCTGTCGCTGCGGATTGGCCCTGACCGTGGTACACGTCTTACTCGACTGCCCACTTTTAACTGCCCTCAGGCAGACGTTCGCGCTGCCTGATACACTCCCTGCTCTTTTAACCGATGACTCTACTATGGCTGACTCAGTTCTCAGTTTTATTCGAGCAGGGGGTTTTTATCATTCAATATGAGAGTCCCCTTTTATTTTTTTTTAGTGTCGACTGTGGCTTTTGGCCTGGGGTTTTAGTTTGTGGTGTTTTAATGTGTCCCTTGGTTGCTGGCCTTTCCAGTTTTATTTTCATGGTCGGCCAATGACCGTCGCACTCTGTGTGTCTTTCAATCTCTTTTCTCTGGTCTTCGTCTATGTCTTTCTTGTACTGTGTCGTCCCTTGTCGTCTCTGTTATGTGTTTATTGCTTGTTGGACTTTTCTTCGTGTATTGTTATGGTCATGGAACAAGGGACCGATGACCTAAGTAGTCTGGTCCCTTTAACCCCCACAAACCAACCAACCAACACTTTCGTCAATGCTCCGCTTCACCACACCTGCTGCCTACCAGGCCCAGGTAATGGCAAGAGACGTTCATATCGCTTACAGTGGCACGTCTTAACACATGCTGTCACCCTAGCCGAGGTCTTGGCAGCAGACACTTAAATGAGCCACTGAAACAGCTCCTCTCACCTGCTCCCACCCTGGCACATAGATGCTGAAAACGAACTCCACTCCAACTCGTTGAGCCTGCTTCCACCCTGGCCCAGGTCCTTTGTATAGATGCATACATCTGCCACCGCTCAACCTCCTTGAACCCACTTCAGCCCTGGCTCAGGTCCTGGCAATAGACGATCATATCAACCACTGTGCCACCTCCTCGCTCATTCTCCCACCTTGGCCCAGGTCCTTGGAATAACCGCACACATCAATCATCACGCCACCTCCCCACAACAGCCGTCTCCCTGCTCAGGCCCTGGCAAGAGATATCATATCGGCCACTGTGCCACCTCCACACAACTGCTGCAAACCTGCCCAGGTCTTGCAACCATGCTGGCACAGGTACTGGAAATAGAGGGTTACATCGGCCTCCAATTCACCACATCGTACCTGCTGTCCCAAATGGCAATACTCACCCGCCACAGCCACAACTCCACCTCACCTTGCCTTCTGCCACCTTGGGCCAGGTCCTCAAAATAGGCGCTCACATCAGCTAACACAGCACCACCCCACACCTGTTGCCACCCAGGATGAGGTCATAGCAATAGAATCTCAAATCGTCCCGCTTGCCACCTCATTGTTTCTGCGATAGGCACACATGGGCAACTGCACAACCTACTCGCCCTTGCTGCCACCCTGGCCCATAACCTGGTCATAAATGCTCTTTACAGCCACTCTGCCACCTCTTCACCTTGCTTCCACCCTGGCCCAGGGCGGAAGCCCTGGGGAGAGATATTAACAATAGCCACCACTCAAACTCCTCGTACCTGCTGCTACCATGACCCAGGTCCTGGCAACAAACCCGCATATCTGCCACTGCAAAACCTTGTCGTCCCTGGTGCCACACTTTCCCCGGTCCTGACAATAAGCACTCACATCAACTGCTACACCTCCTCTCGCCTACTGCTACCCTGGCCCAGGCTCTGGCAATTGTCACTCACATCTCCCATCACGCCACCTCCTCACATCTGCTTCCAACCTGGCCCAGGTATTGACAATAAACACTAACATTGGCCAACGCTCACCTCACCAACCCTGTTGCCACACTCTCCCAGGTAATACCAAAAGACGCTCATAACTGACTCCACTTTATCTCCTCGAGCCTCCTGTGTCCCTGGTCCTGATCCTGTCAATAGACGCTCAAATTGGCCTCCATTCCAACTCTTCGTACCTGCTACCATGCTGGCCCAAGTCTTGAAAGTATAGGCTCACATCGGCCTCCAGTTCACCTCCTCGTACCTGCTGCCACACTGGTTCAAATACTGTCAATAGGCTGTAATATTGGCCACCTCAGCACTTCTGCCATCCTGTTGCCACACTGGGCTGGGTCCTGGCAATATTCACTCACATTGGCAACAGCGCCACCTCCTGGCACCTAATGCCATCCTGGCTAAGTTCCTGGCAACAGGCAGTCACATCAGCAACCGCTTCAGTTCCTCTCTACTGCTGCTCACAACAGACAACCCTCCACCTCTTCGCACCTTCTGCTACCCTGGCCCAGGTTCTGGCAATTGACAGTCACATCCACCTCTGCTCCACCACCTCTCACCTGTTAGTACTGTGGACCAGGTCCTGCCAATAAACGCTCACATTGGATACTTCACCACCTCTCCATATCAGCTGCCACCCAGGATCAGGCCCTAGCAATAGATGCTCAAATCTGCCACGTCGCTACCTCCCCACATCTGGTGCATCCCTCAGCCAGCTGTGGGAAATAGATGCCCATATCAGCCAACATATGACCTTCCTGCGCCTGCTGCCTACCTGGCACAGGTACTGGCAATAATGCACACATCGGCCATCTCTTCAGGCCTGCTGTCACCCTGGCCCAGGGCCTGGCAAAAGACGATCACTGCTACACTCCCCACATCTGCTGCCCCTCTGCAAAGGCCCTGGGTATGGTCGTTAACATCAGCCACTACCTAACTTCCCCACACCTGCTATGGCCCTGGCCCAGGTCCTGGCAATAAACTCTCACATCAGCCACCACTCCATCGGTACTACTGCCACACTTGCCCAGGTCCTGGAAACTGACACTCACATCTGCTTCCACTCTACCTCTTCCCTCCTGCTGCCACACTGTTCCAGATCCTGGCAGTAGACGCTCATATAATCCATCGGTCTATCTTGTTGTGCTTGCTGTCATCCTGGTCCTGTATCCCGGCAATAGGCGCTCACACAACTGCTGAAACCCAGTCCACGTCCACGCAACAGACGCTCACATCGCCACCATGCCACCGCTTCGAGCTTTCTTCCGCTCTGGCTCAGGTTCTGTCACATCAGAGACCACTGCACCTAACTGTGCCTGCTGCCAAACTCGAGCACAGCCCTGGCACTAGCTGCTCACATCAGCCAACATGCCACCTCCACACAATTACTTCCATCCTGCACAGGTCCTCACAATAGATGGTCACATTGGATACTGCTCCACCTACTCGTGCCAGAGGACCACTGTAACCCAGGTCCAGGCAATAGATGCTCACGTCGGCCACCGCGCCACCTCTTCAGGCCGGCTGTCACCCTGGCCCAGGACCTGGCAATAGACGATTACATTAGCCATTGCTACACCTTCCCACACCAGCTGCCACTACGCGACCTCTCCCCACATGCTGCGGACCTGGCACAGGTCCAGGCAATAAACACTCACATAGGTCACCGCTCCACCGCGACGCCACTACTGCCACACTGGCCCAGGTCCTGGCAACTGGCACTCACATCTGTCTCCACTCTACCTCCTACCTCCAGCTGCCACACTGTTACAGATCCAGGCAGTAGACGCTCATGTAATCCATCGCTCTATCTCGTTGTGAATACTGCCATCCTGGCCCTGTATCTCGGCAATAGACGCTCAAATCGGCCACCAGGCCACCTCATCCCACCTGCTGCCACCCTGCCCCAGGTCTTTGCGATAGACGCTCACCGCAGAAACAGCGCCTGCTCCTAGCATCTGATCGTAGCCCAGGTCGTTTCAATAGACAGCGCTTCATTTCCTGAATACTGCTGTGGCCCCCGTCACAGGTCCGGGCAATAGACGCTCACATTAGCCACCACTCCACCTCCACGATCTTTTGTTACCTTCATCGAGGCAATAGACTTTTGCCAGTGCACCACTTCACCACACATGCTTCTACCCCGGCGAAGGGCCTGAAAATTGCTGCACACATCTGCCACCAAGAAACATCCCCACACATGCTTCCACAAAAGTCTGAGGGACTGGCAGTAAATGCTAACATCGGCCACCTTTCCACCTCCTCGGCCCTTCTACTACCAGGGCCCAGGTCCTGGCAATAGACGCTGACATTGGCCACCATTCCACCTCCACACACCTCCTTCCACCCAGGCCCAGGTCTTAGCAATAAACACTAATCAAACACATCGGCAATTACGCATTCTTCTCGCTCCTACTGCCACTCTGGCCCAGGACCTGGGACTAGAATCTCACATCAGCAACCGCTACACTTTCTGTCGTCTACTGCTACCCTGGCCGAGTTCTGGCAATAGACACTGAATTTGGCCACCACTGCCACCTTGGCCCAGACCCTGGCAATTGACGCTCCCATCTCCCATCACGCCATTTCCCCGCACCTCCTGCCATCCTGGCCCAGGTTCTGACAATAAACAATGCTCCACCTCATCTACCCTGTTGCCACACTGGCACAGTTCCTGGCAATAGATGCTCAAATTAGCCTCCACTCTAACCCTTTGTGCCTGCTACCATCCTGGCCTAGGTCCTTAAAATAGATGCTCACATCAGCCATCGCTCTACCTCCTCGATCCTGCTGAAATCCTGCCCAGGTACTGGCCATTGAGTCTCACATTGGCCTCCACTTTACCACCTCGTACCTACTCTCACACTGGCTCAAATACCGTCAATAGATGGTAATTTCTGACACCCCAACCATCCTGCAGATACCACAGGCCAGGTCCTGGCAATATTCACTCACGTCAACCAACACTTCACCCTATCTTTCCTATTGCCACCCTTGCCCAGGCCTCCAGAATAGCCGCTCACATTGGCTAACGCTCCAACTCCACACACCGGCTGCCACACAGGCCCAGGTCGTGGCAATAGTAGCTCATATCGGCTCCTGTGAATCCTCCTTGCTTCTGTTGCCACACTGGTCAAGAACCTGGCGATAGACACACACATCAGCAACCACGCAACCTCCTCACGCCTGCTTTCTACCAGCCCAGTTTCCGGCAGTAAACACTCACATCTGAAAGCACATCAACACCCGACACCTGCTACCTCCCTCGCCTTGGTCCAGTCAATACATGCTCACATTGGCCAACATAAGACCTCCTTGTACCTGCTGCGAACCTGGCACAAGTGCTGGCTATAGACGCTCACATCAGCCACCTCTACACCTAATAATGACTGCTGCTACCCTGGCCCAGGTAAGGGCAAGAGATGGTCACATCGGACTCAACACTACCTCCTCACACATGCTGTCGCCCTAGCCCAGTAGGTTCTGACATCAGTCAACACTCCTCCACCTCGCACCTGCTGCCGTAAATATCAACGAAAGCTCCATCTCTTCGAGCCTGCTGCTACCCTGGCCCACGTTCTGGCACTCGACGATCAAATCAACCACAATGCCACCTTCTCGTGTGTGATGCCACCCTGGCCCTGGTCCTGGTTATAGACACATCAGCCACCAATACACCTCTTCATGGCTGCTGCAAATCTGCCCCTGGACCTGTTAATAGATACTCACATTGGCCACCACTCCATATCCCCACAACTATATCCAACCTGGCCAGAGCCCTGGCAATCATTGCACACATCTCCCACCACACAACTTCCCCACACGTTTTACCACCCTGGCGCTGGTCCTGGCAATAAACCCTCACATTTGCCAATGACCCACCATATCGCCCTTGCTAACTCACTGGCCCAGGTCCTGGCAATAGACGCTCAAATTGGCTCCACACTACCTCCTCAATCCGTTTGCCACCCTGGCCCTGATCTGGGCAGGAGACGTTCACAGCAGCCACCACACCACTGCGTCATGTGGCCCCAAGTCCTGGCAATAGATGCTCACATTGGCACCTGTGCCAGCTCCACACAACTGCTGCCACCCTGCCAAGGTCCTCACAATAGACGCTGACATTGTCCACTGCTTCATCTGCTCATGCCGTCTGTCACACAAACCCAGCCCTGGCAATAGATGCTGACATTGGCCACCGCCCCAACTCACCACACCTGCTGCCCCCCTCCCCCATGCCTTGCCATCTGCCACCATGCCACCTCCCCACACCTACTACCATCCAGGCCTAAGTCCTTGCAATAAACACTAACATCAGCATACGCACCACATCCTCCCACTTGCTGCCGCCTCGCCTAGGACCTGGCGATGGACGCTGACATCGGCATCTGATAGGCTAAGTCAGCAAATGAAAGATTTTGATAGAGAACAATCAATGTATTTACCTTAATAATGTTCAAAAGTCATAATATACATTTCACTTCTTGATATCCAGTATTACACATTTACTCGTTCTAGCCGACACACAACCAAATCGTACGCTCTTAAAATTCTGCCATCTCTCTCCCCACATCTACCACTGCTGGTGCACCTCGAACTGCGCAACGCTATGCACTGTTCACATTCTGCTGTCCATCACTACAATAGCAAATATTCCAACAATACAAACAGGCTGCACACAGCACAGTCAGTGATTTTCATACAGTGTGCTACGTGGCGTTAAAAACATAAAAACCTAAACAGCCGACTTACATAGCCCTCAGGCTACCCACAAAAAATGGTTTTGGGCAGTGCCCAATAGCGATTTGATAAATTTCTCATAATTACAATAACACACTTACTGATGCAATGTTGGTCAAAAGCAAATATTGTTCTCTTAAAGACAATCCTGATCATTCATCACAATAATAATTGCAGTTTTTTCTCAGAATATGAGCAGTAAAATAAAGTCACACAGAAGTAGTGGATTGCCATGCAGTCTTGAAGAAGCTGTGTACTACTTCCAATGGAAAGAAAGTGCCAACTCTAGACATGCAGACAGGTAATGGGCCACAACAGAGCAAATCCACAACAGAGTCACTCGAATTTTTGAAGAATACTGGTATGTAGCTCATCACAGATCAGACCCATTGTAGTCCTGGTAGAGAGTATGGTATTAGTGGGCCATCAAGGGTGCAGACACATTGCAGTCCTTGTAGAGGCGGCCAGGAGCCATCTGTTGTGGCTGTGCAGGTGCACAATCACCATCGAAGATTCTTGCAGACAGTATAGCAAATCACTAAACCACCACTCACAAAGTTTTTGGAAATGTACATAGAACCAGCAATGCTGTTAACCAGTAACCTGCTGAATTATTAACACACGTGCAAACACTAACATTCTCAAATTCACACATATTATACATACACCATGACCAACAGAAAGGTGTAAACTGAAATGAATGCTTACAAGTTACTTAATTTGACAAACTGGTGTCAATTTCAATTTTATAACATGAGAATACAATTACAAAGGTTCAGAAACATCATTTAAACATAATAACACAGATACCATTTGTAGTAATACAGGCTTTACGCAAGAATAGAAATAAATATACACATCAGTGTTACAGGAAATATTGCATAAGTAAACACATAAAAGATCAGAATAGCATTGGAAAATAATGTATAACCATCTTTGAAAAGTAACTAACATAATATTAATGCAAATTATATTTCAGCATAACAGTACTTTTCATCAGAGTGAATGTAGCTTAGTATTAGAAAAATTGTAAAACTTAAATATCTTTAGCTAAACACATTAACACAGGAAACACAAATACGCAAAGGGACACAAACACATCGCTGAATGACACAAAAGGAAAGAAAAGGGTTTGTAAACAGTGTAACATGTGGTAGTGGCAGTCCAAATCAAAATATCTTTCCATAGATCTTTCCGCTTATTTCAACATTTGTTCACACACAAAAAATACTATTAAAGCATGCGTTTTGTTTTTACATGTTCTCATATTTCTTACCTTATAATTTATATTCCATCATCATTTGTTCCCAAGAAAACCCTACCTATGCCTGGCTATAAACACTCACCTCGGCCATTGCTCCATCCCCTCATGCATTTTGGTACCCTGACCTTGTTACTGGCAGTAGACACTCAAATTGGCCACCGCTCAACCTCCCCACACCTGCTACTGCCCTGGCCCTGGTCCTCATAATACGCGGTCACATCAGCTACTGTGCCACCTCCACTCACTGGCCGCCACCTTGGCCAAGGTCATGGGAATTTCGGCCTCCATGCCACCTCCTAGCTCCTGCCTCCACCCTGGCCCAGGTGATGGCATTGGACACTCACATCAGCTACGGTAAATCTCCTCACTGCTGCTCCCACCCTGCACCAGGTCATAGGATTAGATGCTTGCATCAGCGACAAGTCCACATTCTCCCACCTGTTGCTACCTTGGTCCAGGCCATGGCGATAGACACTCATATCGGCAACAGCGCCACCTCCTAGCAACTGATGCCATCCTGCACAGCCTTACAATAGATAGTCACATCAGCCACCACTCTACCTCCATGCGGCTTCTACTACCCTGGCCCAGTTCATGGCAATCGACGCTCATTTTGGCCAGCACTCTACTTCACCACTCCTGCTGCCATCCGGGCCAAGGCCCAGACAATTCATGCACACATCTGCCAACCAAAACACCTCCACACACCTGCTTCCACCCACGCCTAGGGGTTTGGCTATTAATGCTCCCAAGCCCAGGACCAGGCGATAAACGCTCACATCAGCCACCACTCCAAGAAATCATGACTGCTACCACCATGATCCAGGTAATGGCAATTAATGTCCACATTGGCCACCATGCCACCTTGTCAGGGCTGCTGCCAACCTAGTCTAGGAACTGGCGATAGACGCTCACGTTAGGCACTACTCCACCATATCATGACTGCTGCCACCCTTGCCATGGTAATGGCAAGAGACGTTCACATTGGACAAAGCGCTGCCTCCTCACACATGCCATCGCGCTAGCCCAGGTCTTGGTAATAGACACTTGAATCAGGCAGCGCTCCACCATCTCTCACCTGCTGATGCCCTGGTCCAGGTCCTGGAAATAGACGCTCCAGTTGGCCTCCACTCCAACTCTTCATGCCTGCTTCCTCAGAAGAGATGCACACCCTTGTGCCTGCTGCTGCCCTGGCTCAGGTCTTGGCAATAGACGATCATATCAAGTACTGTGCCACCTCCTTCCGCATTCAGCCACATTGGCCCCGGTCCTGGCAATAACCGCTCACATCAGCAACTGCGCCATCTCCTCGCGCCTACAGCCACCCTGGCATAGGTCCTCACAATATTCACCACTTTCCCTCATCTTGCCTACTGCCCCCTGGCATAGGTCCTCAGAATAGGCGCTCACATCGGCTAACGCGACAGCTCCCCACACTGTGTGCCACACAATCTCAGGTCATGGCAATAGGAAGCCCTCGTGATACCGCCTTGCTCCTGCTGCCACCCTGTTAGGTCCTCGCAATGGATACTCACATTGCCCACTACTCCAGCTGCTCGTGCCGGCAGCCACCCTGACCCTGGTCCTGGCAGTATATACTCACATCGGCCACTGCATCTCATCTTCCCACCTGTAGCCACTCTGGCGCTGGACCTGCCGATAGACGCTCACTTCAGCAATCACAGAACCTCCTCGTACCTGCTACCGGCTTAGCCAAGATCCTGGCAATAGATGCTCACATCAGCTTCCACTCTACCTTCACGCTCCTGCTGCCACCCTAGCCCAGAACCTGGCAGTAGACCCTGTCATCAGCCACCACTCCACCTTGTCGCACCTGATGCCAACCTGGCCCCAAGTCCTGGCAAAAGATGCTCACATCTGCACCTGTGCCACCTGCACACAAATGCTGCCAATCTTCCAAGGTCCTCACAACAGATGTTTACATTGGCCGCTACTGCACCAGCTAGTGGGGGTTGCCACCCTAACCTAGGTCCTGGCAATAGACGCTCACTTTGTCCATTGCTCCATCTCCCTACAGCAGCTACCACCCTGGATCAGGCCCGGGCAATAGATGCTCACATCTACCACAATGAAAGCTCCTCACAGCTGTTGCCTCCCTCGCCCAAGTCCGGCAATACATGCTCACATTGGCCATCATATGTCATCATTGTGCCAACTCCACCTAATCATGATTGCAGCCACCCTGGCCCAGGTAATGGCAAGAGACGTTCATATCAGTCACAGCGCCATCTCCTCTCACCTGCTGCCGCCTTGGCCCATTTACTGGCAATACACACTCAAATTGGCCTCCACTCAAACTCCGAGATGCTGCCAATAGAGGCTCATATCGGCGTCCATTCTACCTCCTCGAGTCTGCTGTCACCCCAGACCATATTCTGGCAGTAGCGGTAGGCGTTCCTCGCTGCTGCACCAGCGACTCCCGGCGTCGTCACGAGCCACAGCGCCTGCACGAGGCGAGCTGGACCAGGCCTTGTGCCGCTAACCTCCTACTGTCTGCTCAGCCGCTGACCGAGCCTGGTGTCGCGTTGCCTGGACTGCGTGCATAAGCACGTCTCAACCACCACACGACCGGTGGAGCTGAGCTACCGCAAAATGTATTGGGAGAACTAACAATAAAGAGGAAGATTGCCAAAAGCAGACACCTTCTTCTACCCAGCCACACCTTACAACCCCGACCACATCTCCCATTCTGGTCATCCTATTACAAGTGGTGTCAGTTGGGCAACCTGGGCATCACATCCTTCTGTTAGAATTGGTGACAGTAGTGACAGTAGTGGGCTTCTACCTTGTTTTCCAGGATATTGTGGCTGGTAACCGACAACGATATGTGGCACCTGAGAAGCAACTCCTTCAACATGACAAGTAAGTGCTCATTGTTCGTTTGGTGGTTTGTCTGAACCTGTAGTATAGTCCGTCATCCCTTCCTGTTCTCGTTTCTGAGCTTACTGTAGTCTTAATCCGATAGCTGGTAGTGAAGGGACAGTCTGTGTCAGCCAAGGTGGCTGAATTGGGAAATTGGCGTACAGGAACACTTTTGCATGTGGCTAAGTTGAAAGTAACTGGGGATGCTGGAGCGTACGTTACACGCCGTGAAGAATTCAGGGATGCTGAGACATTTGAAGTATTAAAACAAAGGGTTTCTGGAAAGAAATCAGAGGAAAAATACGTCTAGATATTATCGGGGACAATTGAATAGAATGTATCAAAAAGATGGGGAATCAACAGAAGCTTTTGTACATCGAATTCGAAAAATTAATTTTAATACCTATGAGCAAACGGGTTCAGATAGGGTTAATGAAGCCCTTCTGCAGGAAGCTGAGCAGAGGGCACTAGACGTATTTTCGCGGGGAATACAACCCGAAACCTCTCGCAAGATTAGGATGGAATTCCCTAAGACTCTCAATAGACAATCGGAATCGCTGTGGCGTTTAAGGAAGTTTAAGTAGTAACAAAGTTGCGGGACAGGAAAGCAATATTTAATGTAGAAATAAAATTAATGCTAGTGCAGAATCAGAAGCAGATTTTTTTCTGACCGGCATGGTGAGGGCAGACCGTGCAAATTTTTATTGGATACCAGGTCTCAGGTATCCGTGGCGAATAGAAATGTACTCGGTAAAATAGAATTAAAACCACCACGCTGGGCGTTAGGTGGCGTGGGTGGGGGACACGTGAAGTCACTCGGATCAGCAGTGTTAAACTTCTGAGTGGAAATGAGGAAATTCCAGGTGAAGGTAGAAGTCGTTCCAGTTGTTAGCAGCAGATATGATGTCATACTGGGATTGGATTTCCTGGTTGCGCAACACACAAAAGTTAACCTGGAACGGCATACTGTAGATATGGACGGAATACAATTTCGGCTAGATTCTGTGGCCGAAAAACCATTCCTGTCGCAAGGAACCGCCCAGACGTCGGGTGGGCCACGTAAACTGCGCACAAGGTACCTTAGGTTTAACTCGCGGGATACTATACCGAAGCGTACAGGGAAAGTAATCTGGGCAGCTGTTGGAGATAGCGTGCTGTAAATTCGTTGTGTGTCGTTGAACCTTTGTCTCAGAATGAGCCACTGGATAAAATGAAGTTTTTTACGTGCCGTCTCGTGTCCTACGTGCGGGAGACAGAAGGAAAAAAGTTGTGCTGTAATAGCGGGATACCATAATAACGAATCTGGAGATAATAGGGGAAGATGAACTAGATAAGGATTTCGCAGCAATTTACACAATGCCGGGAGTGTCTGTCAGCTGGTGCCCACCGAGGGGTAAAGTAGCACTTATAGAAGGACAAGACACAGAAGTCATGGAGAACCTCTTGACAGCATATGAAGAGTTATTTATTTCTCATGGTCCACTGCCCGCCACACCATTAGTTCAGCACTGCATCACCACTGGGAATGAAGCACCGGTGTATAAACGTCCGTAGCATGTTCCAGAAAGTTTACAGCCTGTTATGGAAGAATTTATTATTCAACAGCTTAGGGATGGGATAATAGAAACCATAGTAGTCCTTGGTCCGCTCCTGTTGTAATAGTGGGTAAAAAATCGCCTGATGGGAGCAAGATATATCGGTTTTGTTGTGATTATCGTTTCCTGATTCAAAAAACTGTATCGGATGCATATTCAATGCCTAATATCACTGAAACTCTGGATAATTTGGGTCTGTGTCGGTTCTTCACGACCTTGGATCTCTGAAGCGGGTACCACCAGTTGGAGGTCGCCCAGGAAGACCAACCGAAGACAGCTTTTTCAATACCTACAGGTCATTTTCAGTATCGGCGAATGCCTTTCGGACTCAAAAATGGTCGGGCAACCTTTCAACTGTTACTAGATAGCGTGTATGGGATATTTGGACGAGATAATTCTTTTCTCAAAGGACGTGCAAGAACATGTGCGCCGTTTGCGTGAAGTTTTCGATCGTCTGAAAGCAGCGCGGTTAACTCTTTATTTGGAAAAATGTCATTTTTTGTTGCAAGAAGTCCGTTATTTAGGTCATATTATAGGACAGGAGGGTGTCCGCACGGATACAAAACTTATAGAGGTGGTAATCAATTTTCGGACACCTACATAAGTAAAAGAGTTGCAGTGTCTCACCAATTTTTACAGGAGTTATATTCCAAAATTTGCGGAAATTGCAAGGCCTCTCACGCAGTTGAAGAATGGAGCAAAATTTCATTGTTCAGCAGAACGCAAAGAGGCTTTTCAAAAGTTAACAAAATTGTTAAAATCTAATCCGGCTTTGGCTTTTCCAGGTTTTAGTAAACAGTTAATATTATCTTGTGACTCCAGCAATTTTACTTTGGATATTGTATTATCTCAGTAAATAGACGGGCAGAAACACCCTATTGGCATTAACTTTCGGAATAACCTACTTCCGGTGTTATTTGTATGGACGACGTTTCAAGGTGATTACTGACCATGCAGCATGGTTGTTAGGCTTAAAGACCCAACGAATAGATTAACTAAGTGGGCTTGGCGTCTTAGTGAGTACGATTTTGAAGCGATTCATCGACGGGGTAAATCGCATGGAAACGCGGATGGTTTGAGACGTAAAGTACGCGCCATGGAATGCACAGAAATAAATGAGAAAGACACCGCCGACACAGATTGTCAACGATTTACCTCACAGCGACATTTCATCGTGGAAGACGGGATGTCATTCCGTAAAACTAGGAACGGTCCACGCACAGTCGTAACAGAAAAGTTGCGAAGCGAAATTTTAAATCAAGCACATGACTCAATGTTTTCTGCTCATTCGGGTCGAAGAGTAACGGAAATCAGGGTAGCACAGAGTTATTGGAGGTCAACGCGTATGCAAGGTGTCGATCAGTACGTAAACAATTGCGTTCCGTGTGCTCACAGGGCGGAATTGTGTCCTCAGAAAATAGTGTTGCAACGACTACCGGAAGTGGATAGACCTGTCCAATAACTGGGCGTAGACGTATTGGGACCGTTTGTGCAAACACCAGCGGGCAATCGCTATGTTTTAACAATAATAGATCATTTTTCGGGATGCGTGTCTATGACAGCTTTTCCGGACCAGCAAGCCGAAACGGTGGCTACTACAGATCAAGAGTCAAACTTTATGTCCGATTTGATGAAACAGATATGCAAGTTGTTGCATGTAAAGAAATTGAGAACAAGTGCGTTACACCCGCAGGCTAATCGCCGGACCGAGAGAGTTCATCGTACAATAACTAAGATGTTATGTTCTTATGTAAATTCGCAACACAACAGTTGGGATACCCTATTGGCGTTTGTAATGCGGAGTATAACTGGCTGGCTCTGAGCGCTATGGGACTTAACATCTGTGGTCATCAGTCCCCTAGAACTTAGAACTACTTAAACCTAACTAACCTAAGGAAGGACATCACACACATCTATGCCTGAGGTAGGATTCGAACCTGCGACCGTAGCAGTCGCGCGGTTCCGGACTGAGCGCAGAGTATAACTCAAAAGTGCAGGATTGTCTCTGTATGAAGCAGTGTTCGGTCGGAAGATGCCATCTCCGTTTGAATTGCTCAAGACCCCGCCAGGAACCGATATTTCAGCTGTTAAGGAATCATCCACAAAGTTGAAAACAATCTGGCGGCAGGAGAAAAAGATCAACACTAAAGCGATAGAGAGACAGGACAAAGTTCACAATAGAAAGGCGGCTTTACCCAAATATCATGTAGGACAATGGGTGATGATGACTAATCCGTATGTGCCAAAAGGCAAAACGAAAAAATTTGTATCTCGTTGTCAAAGTCCATTCCAGGTGATCGAGATGACATCGATGGTGAATGTAAAATTACAGCTTCCAACTCGCCCTTCTGGTGTGCATGTGAGCCGAATTAAGCCTTTCAAGGGGAATTTTGATGAACTTCCTTCATTGTCTGCAGTAACTTCTAGTAGAGAGAAAGATGAATCTAAGAAACAGAATAAGATAGTAGATAAACAAGAGAACTAAGTTAATTGTGGAAGAGATCAGACATGCTACTATGCTCTTAGGCCACGCGTAAAAAGGAAGAACTAATATGAGTTGTTTTTATTTTTTTTAATTTTATTTACACTCCATGTTCCGTAGGACCAAATTGAGGATCAAATCTCCAAGGTCATGGAACGTGTCAGTAGATGAAATTAGAACATAAAAGTAATAAGAGATAAAAATAAATGTTCATGAACCTGAAAAGAAGTCAGACCATAAGTTTAAGTGAACGCTATCAGCAATACAATAAGAATCTGCTTAATTTTTCAAGGAACTCCTCGACAGCATAAAAGGAGTGACCCATGAGGAAACTCTTCAGTTTCGATTTGAAAGCGCGTGGATTACTGCTAAGATTTTTGAATTCGAGTGACAGCTTATTGAAAATGGTTGCAGCAGTATACTGTACACCTTTTTGTAAAAGAGTTAAGGAAGTCCGATCCAAATGGAGATTTGAGTTCTGCCGAGTATTAACCAGGTGAAAGCTGCCTATTCTTGGAAATAAACTAGTATTGGTAACGAAACAACAATAAGGAATATACATATTGAGAGACAAGTGTTACAATGCCCAAGACTCGTGAACAGAGGTCGACAAAAGGTTCGTGAATTCACACCTCTTATTGCCCGAACCGCCCGTTTCTGAGCCAAAAATATCCTTCTAGAATGGGAAGAGTTACTACAAATACCATACGACATAAGTGAATGAAAATAAGCAAAGTAGACTAATTTACGTGTCGAAGTATCACTCACTTTTGATACCTTTAGAATAGTGAAAATGGCAGTATTAAGTCTTTGAACAAGATCTTGAACGTGGGCTTTCCACGACAGCTTACTATCTATCTGAACACCTAGAAATTTGAACTGTTCAGTTTCACTAATCATATGCCCGTTCTGTGAGATTAAAACGTCAGGTTTTGTTGAATTGTGTGTTAGAAACTCTAAAATCTGAGTCTTACTGTGATTTAATGTTAGTTTATTTTCAACAAGCCATGAACTGAGGTCATGTACTGCTCTGCTTGAAGCCGAGTCAATGTTACACACATCATCATTTGCTACCAAGCTAGTGTTATCAGCAAACAGAAATATTTTAGAGTTACCCATAATATTAGAGGGAATATCATTTATATAAATAAGTGATCCCTGGGGCACACCCCACTTGACGGTACCCCACTCACACCCCACATCACAGCCGTTATCAACATTGTGAATAATGACCTTTTGCTATCTGTTGCTAAAGTAGCAGGTGAACCAATTGTGAGCTACTCCCCTTATTCCGTAATGGTCCACTTCTGGAGCAATATTGTGGGATCAACACAGTCAAATGCCTTTGTTAAATCAAAAAATACTCCAAGTGTTCGAAACTTTTTGTTTAGCCTATCCTGTACCTCACGGAGAAAAGAGAATATATCATTCTCAGTTGTCAAACGACTTCACATCGCGTGATATAAAATGATCAATTAACCTTACATACACAGCCTTTTCGATAACTTTTGCAAACACTGATGGCATAGAAAGAGGTCTAAAATGATCTACATTATCCCTTTCTCCCTTCTTATAAAGCGGCTTTACTAGGGAGTACTTTAACCGCTCAAGAAACTGACCACTCCTAAAGGAAAAATTACAGGTTCGGCTAAATACAGGGCTAACATGTATAGCACGTTACTTTAATATTGTGCTAGACACTCCATCATAACCATGAGAGTCCTTAGTGTTCAGTTATTTAATTATTGACTCAATCTCCCTCTTGTCTGTATCGCAGAGGAGTATTTCAGACGTCAATCTTGGAAAGGCATTTGCTAAGAAATTTATATGATTTCCTGTAGAAACAAAATTTTTATTTAATTCACCAGCAATGCTCAGAAAATGATTGTTAAATACTGTACATATATCTGATTTATCACTAACTGCCAACTGACTTTATATCATCGACCTTGTGATGCTGACCAGACACTTCCTTCACAACTGACCATATGACTTTAATTTTATTCTGTGAATTAGTTATTCTATTTGCATACCATATACTTTTTGACTTGCTAATAAAATTTTTAAGCACCTTACAATACTGTTTGTAATGGGCTACTGTAGCTTGAATGTGAGTACTTCTAACATTTTGATATAATTCCCGCTTTGTTCTACATGATATCCTTATCCCACTAGTCTACCAATTGGGCTGTCCATTACTGCTAGTACCCCATTTAGGATGTTCTAGTGGAAAGCAACTCTCAAAGAGCATGAGAAATGTCTTATGGAAAGCATTGTATTTATCATCTATATTATCGGCACTATAAACATCTTGCCACTCTTGTTCCTTGACAAGTTTTAAAAAAGAGTCTATTGCTGTTGGAATAACTTCCCTACGTAGTTTGTAATAAAATATGACATTGGTTTGAATACATAAACCTTTTAGTGTTAAATTTGTGCATCGTGGTCTGAAAATCCATTCACCCTTTTAATAACAGAATGCCCATCTAGTGATGAAGAATGAATATAAATAATGTCTATGACTGTGCTACTGCACTTTGTTGGAAAAAACACAGTTTGCATCAGATCATATGAATTTAGGAGATGTACCAACATCCTTTTTCTTGCACAATCATATACAAAATTAATATTGAGGTCACCATATATAACTACTTTCTGGTAGTTCCTACAAAGTGAATCAAGAACCCTCTCGAGCTTAAGCAAAAATTCTCTGAAGTCGGAGTTAGGGGACCTATAAACAACAGCAATTACAAGTTTAGTTTCACTAAATTCAACTAATGCTGCACAACTTTCAAATATCTGTTCAGTGCAGTGTCGTGATACGTCTATGGACTCAAATGAAATACTGTTTTTTTACGTTCAGTGCCACTCCCCCACCCCGCGAGGGATGTTTCTCAGGAGACGTGACGTTCTGGTAAGAACAGCAGTTCCAGCGTCATGGGTTGCGCTGAAGAGGGAAGAGCGAAGAGGGAAGGTGTGCACTATCTCTCAGCATAGTTATTCTGTTTTGCTGTTGTAACTTAGCTGAAGCCTTGAAGGTAAGGTCTATATCAAGTGGTGTTTTGTTCTCGCGACAAGAGGGCGTAATTATGTCCAGACATCAATGGACCTTAAGGGTGGACTGTAATATTTGGGCGGTTGGAGACGAAATCCGTAAATTAGAGGATACATTTAATGAACTTCAATCCATGGTAGCTAATCAGTCGAGGTTTAATGACATACAGGGGGAACATCAGCTACTACGATTAGCTTTTCGCTTGCAAGCTCAGTTGCGGAAAACTGCAGGGTTAATCCGGCACGTCCGTAAGAAAAGAGGGTGGTTAGACGCAGGTTGCCGTATCCTAAAAACTGTTTTTGGGACTGCCGATGCGCAAGATATTGAGAGTATTAATGAAACGCTACGGCAGGTACAGGATAATGTGAATAGCAACCAGGGAATGCTAGATCTTTCAAACAACCCAATTAGAGAGTTTGGAGAAAGATGTAGTCAATAATACGCGCCAATTGCGATCTTTGGCCACGACCTTGATGTCCCACATTATGGCCACAGCCGACACAATCAATCACGACTTGGGTATAATCAAGTACTGGTTGGATAACATCGGTTCACCGCTGATAATCGCTAACCTTCTCCGTTTTCTTGCTGATAGTATTACGGATGCAGCCATAGAAGCCACGGCTTTGTTGGACGCAACGCGTGGACACCTAATCCCGGTACTGTTACCTTTAGAACAACTTCGGGAAGGATTACGGAAAGTTCAATCGGAACTGCTCGCATCCCTGGAGCTACTGACTACATTAACAGACGAACACTTATCTCTGTACTTCAAAATGGCCACTGTTACCAGTACGCGGACGGGTAAGCTGCTGAGAATTCATTTCATAACACCATTAACATGTAAGGATTGTAACTTTGAATGTTAAGCCTTGCATACGTATCCAGTGAAGTGGGAAATTTTGCAGAAATTCGAACAATTAACCGTACTGGAAATACAATTAGTGGCATGTAACGGACAAGCTCATGCGTACCTCACTGCACAAGACTTGAAGCGCTGTCGAACAGGTCCAGTTACCATCTGCCACGTGAAATTGCTACACACTGTTCCCAAATCTAGTGAGTATTCTCTATTCCGCTATTAAGAACCAGTCGCGCCCTAAGGAAATTTTAGCAGGCCAAGTGCAGTTCTTTCAGCAAGTGGGTCCACATTGGGTATTTTCAGTAATGGAAAACACAGTCGTTATTTGCGTTTGTTACGAGCATGGTAAGCAAGGGAGTAGCAAAGAATAGAATTGCAGGGGCAGGGATTGTTAATTATCGGCAGACAGTGTGACATTTCAGGGCCAATTTTCCGTTTACCAGCCATGATTACTGGAGTTACAGTCATGAACATAGCACGCACATTGATCCATGTGCCCTACCAACCGGTGCAATACATCACGAAAGAAAATCTCACTCTTTTGAAAAGCACATTAGATCCGAATTTTCTCGCCTCTTTGGACCGGATGCTAGCAGCTCAGGATGGATGTATAACTATGGTACATCTTTTTCAACCAGTGCATGAGTACCGTAATGAGCATAAGCAACGCTTACTAGTTACTGTATCATCAACCACCGCCACCTGTATTTTTATCTTTGTCGCAGGATTAGTGTACTATCGGCTCGAAGGTAGGCCAAAGGCCGCCCCTCCCAACCTAAGGGTCCAAACAAAATGACTGATTAATTGTGAGGCACTGCTGCAGAACAGTAGTGTGTATGGACGAAGATTAGACTGAGGATAGAAGTGAATGAACACAGTGTGAATAGTGAATCAATGGCATTTTGTGGTATTTGTGAAGTGCACTGTAGTTGTTTTGACTTTTTGGTTGAATACGGGGACGAATTCTTTGTGTACGAGGGAGGAATTGAGGAAGACGGGGAGTTATTATTAGGATATACTGTGCGAAATTGTGATTAATTGTGTTTCAGTGTGCTATGCGCTAGCCTTACGGTAAACGGCGGACGAAGGGCGGCCAGCGCGTTATGCAGGTGACACAGTGACGCTACGAGCATCAGCATGTGCGTACGTGCGTGGCAGCCATCAGAACGCAGCATTAGCAGAATTACGCAGGCGCGGCTGCGTTAGTCAAATCATCGACACTCTTCTAATAGGCATGCCACCGCGTAACCGGCGGATTCAGCAGCGGCCTGCACTGTTTAAGGACATCAGAGCTGGCCGTCGGGAGTCGGTTCGACCGAATGGACGTCCGGTCGCTGTCACTGCGTCGCCACGAGCCGCAGCGTCTGCAGGAGGCGAGATGGGCTGGGACTCGTGCCGCTAACCTCCTACCGCCTGGGCAGCCACTGTCCGAGCCCGGCGTCGCGTTCCTGGGCTTCGTACAACAGAACATCTCCACCACGTCATGAGCGGTAAGGCTGAGCCACCGGGATATGTATTGGGAGAACCAACAATAAAGAGGAAGATTGCTAGAACAGCCACCTTCTTCTACCCAGCCACGCCTTACAACCCCAAGCACGTCACCCCTCTGCTCATCCTCCTACACAGGTCCTAGCAACAGACACTCACCTCAGCCACTGCTCCACCACCTTGCACGGTCTGCTACCCTCGCCCAGGTCCTGGCAATAGACGCTAACATTGGCCACCACTACACCTCCCCACTCCCGCTGTTACGCTGGACCATTAGCTGGCGATAGACGCTCACATCGGCAAGCACGCCACCTCCTCACACTTACAGCTATCCGGTCCAGGACCTCGATATAGACACTTACATTGTCAATCATACAACCTCCTCGTGCCTTCTGTCAACCTGGTCGAGTTCCTGGCAATAGACGCTTACATCAGCCATTGCTCCACCACCTTGCACCTTCTTCTACCCTGGCTCAGGTCCTAGGAATAGTTGCTCACATTGACCACGCCACCACCTCCACACACCTGCTACCACCCTGGCCCAGGTCTGGGCAATTGACGCTCACAACTGCCACCATGCCACCTTACGACACTTGCTTCCACGCTGTCCCAGGTTCTGGCAACAAACACCAACATCAGCCACTACGCTACCTGATAATTCCTGCTTCCACACTGCACAAGGATGTGGCGATACTCACACACATTGGGAATCACACAACCTCCTCACACCTGCAGCCACCCTTGCCCAGGTCCTGGCTATAGACACTCACATTAGCTACCACTGCACCACTTCACCTTCGCCCTGATCCTGGCTGTAGACGTTCACATCAGACACCAATCCACCTCGTCATGCCTGCTGCCAACCGGGTCCCGAGTCCTGGCAGTGCCACCTCCACACAGCTGATGCCACCTTGCCCAGGTCCTCAGCATCAGTGACACAATCAAACAGCGACCGATGTGAGTGTTTATTGCCAAGCCCTTGGCCAGTGTGGCAGCCAGTGAGTGAATGACTGAATTTTGTGTGATGGTACATGTGAGCGACCCTTGCAGGTACAATGTGTCTATTGCCTTCACCAAGGCCAGGTCAGCAGCAGGCATGAGGAGGTGTAGCGGTTCGCTAATGTGAGTTTCTATAACCAGGGCCCGGGCCAGGGCAACAGAAGTTGCAAGGAGGTGGAGTGTTGGCTGGTGTCAGTGTCTATTGCCAGGATCTGAGCCAGGAAGGCAGCAAGAGGAAGGAGGTGGCAGAGAGGCAGATGAGAGTTTCTATTGGCATGACGAGAGCCAGGATGGCAGGGTAGGTGGCATGTAGCTGATGTAAGCTCCTATTCCGAAGATCTGGGCCAGGGCAGCAGCAGGTCTGGGGAGATGGCGGGGCCATTGTGAGTTCCTATTGCCAGAACCTAGGCCAGAGGACCATAAGGTGCAAGGAAGTGGAATGGTGGCTGATATGAGTGCCTATTGCCAGGACTAGGGAAAAGGGGCAGCATGATCGAGGAAGTTGTGTGGTTAGCTGATGTTAGCGCTTTTCAGAGGATCTGATCCAGGGTGGCAGCAAGTGAGAAGTACCGTTATCATCAAATATAATTTGCACTTATAATGTGCTATTTACTTTGTAAAGATAGTTAGATATTATTTTCGAAAGCTATTCTTATCTTTTATGTATTTACTGGTGTCATCATGCTGTAACACTGACGGGTATGTATATTTGTATTCTTTTGTAAAGCCTATATTACTACAAATGTTATCTGTTATTATATTTTAATGATGTTTTCTGTACCTTTGTAATCGTTTTCTCATGTTATAAAATTGTAATTGACGCCAGTTCACCAAATTAAGTAACTTTTTATGCATTCATTTCCATGCACACATTTCTGTTGGTCATGTTGTTGTTGTGGTCTTCAGTCCTGAGACTGGTTTGATGCAGCTCTCCATGCTACTCTATCCTGTGCAAGCTTCTTAATCTCCCAATACGTACTGAAGCCTACATCCTTCTGAATCTGTTTAGTGTATTTATCTCGTGGTTTCCCTCTACGATTTTTACCCTCCACACTGCCCTCCAATACTAAATTGGTGATCCCTTGATACCTGAGAACATGTTCTACCAACCGATCCCTTATTCTTCCAAGTTGTGCCACAAACTCCTCTTCTCCCCAATCCTATTCAATACCTCCTCATTAGGGATGTGATCTACCCATCTAATCTTCAGCATTCTTCTGTAGCACCACATTTCGAAAGCTTCTATTCTCTTTTTGTCCAAACTATTTATCGTCCATGTTTCACTTCCATACATGGCTACACTCCATACAAACACTTTCAGAAACGACTATCTGCCATTTCAATCTATACTCTATGTTAACAAATTTGTCTTCTTCAGAAACGCTTTCCTTGCAATTGCCAGTCCACATTTTACATCCTCTCTACTTTGACCATCATCAGTTACCTTGCTCCCCAAACAACAAATCTCATTTGCTACTTTAAGTAAAGTCATAGTTGGTGACAGTATATGCATAATACGTGAGACATTGTGACTGTTAGTGTTTGCAGGGTGTTAATAATTCAGCAAGGGACTGGTTAACAGCATTGCTGGTTCTAAGGACAATTCCAAATACTTTAGGAGTGCATAAGTAGTGGTTTATGGACTTGCTGTATTGTCACAAGACTCTTTGATGGTGATTGCGCACCTGCACAGCCTCAATAAATGGCTGCTGGCCGTCTCTAAGTGGTGTGCACTTTTGATGGCCCATCAATACCATACTCTCTACCAGGACTACATTGGGTCTGCTCTGTGATGACCTATCTACCAATGTTTTGAAAATTTGAATGACTCTGTTGTGAGATTGCTCTGTTGTGGACCATTACCTGTCTGCATGTCAAGAGTCAGCACTCTCTTTCCGTTGGAAGGACTACACTACTTCTTCAAGATTAAATGGAAATCCACTACTCCCATTTGAATTTTCTTTTACTGCTAAGAATATTAGAAAAGAAAACTGTAATTACTATTATCATGAATGATCTCGACTGTATTTATAAGAACAATTATTGCTTGTGACCAACATTGCATCAATGAGTGTGTGCATTTGATATCTTTGTTATTGTAATTACGGAAAATTTTATAAAATTATTACTCGACACTGACCAAAACAATTTGTAAAACATTTTGTGGGGAGCAAGGGGGCTATGTAAATAGGCTGTTTAGGTTTTTATGTTGGTAACGCCACGTAGCGCTCTGTATGAAAATAACTGACTGTGTTGTGCAGCCTGTGACTGGTTTGTACTGTTGGAATATTTGCTATTGTAGTATTGGGCAGCGGGATGTGTACAGTGCGTAGCGTTGCGCAGTTCAAGGTGAGCCACCAGCAGTGGTGGATGTGGGGAGAGAGATGGCAGAATTGTAAGAGCGTACGATCTGTACGTGTGTTCGCCAGATAGTGTAAATTTGTAATACAGGATATCATGGACTGATAGATATATTATGACTTTTGAACATTATTAAGTTAAATACATGGATTGTTCACTATCAAAATCTTTCATTTGTTGACTATGTCTATCAGTTGTAAGTGTCTTCAGTAGTTAGAACCTTTTATTTCGCTGGAATTAGTAGCGCTTGCTGTACTGCAGTAGTTCGAGTAACGAAGATTTTTGCGAGGTAGGTGATCCATGAAAGGTATAAGTTATTGCTTGTCAGGGCCATTCTCTTGTAGGGATTTTTGAAAGTCATATTGCGTTGCGCTAAAAGTATTGTGTATCAGTTTAGTGTTGATCAGAATAACTAAAGAGAGTAATGACTGAGTACGTTCAGTTTTGCTCAGCTGTTAAAAATCCAATAACACAGAGGTTTATCAGCACAGCAATTTATTAATTTTTCAAAGGATATGTTTCAAGTTTTTGGATGTGGCACAGTGGCCGATGTGAGCGTCTATTGCCAGAACTTGTGAAAGTGTTGCATCAGAGACGTCGAGATGGTGCGGTGTCTGATGTGAGTGTTTATTACCAGGACCTGGGTCAGGATGGGAGCAGGTGTGGGGAGGTGGTGTGATGGCAGATGTGAGTGACAATTGCCAAGGCCTGGGCCAGGGTGGGAGCAGATGTGGGGCGGTGGAGTGGTTGCCCATATGAATGTGTGATGTCAGGATCTGGCCTATGGTAGCAGTAGGCGGGAGGAGGAGGAGGCATGGTTGCTGATGTTAGTGTTTATTGCCAGGACCTGGGCCTTCGTGGAAGCAGGTGAGGGGAGGTGGAACGCTGGCCAATACACTTAAACCAGCCACTACTCCACCTCCTTGTACTTGCTGCCGCCCTGGCTTATGTCCTGGCAATAGGTGCTCCACCTCCTTGAGCCTGCTTCCGCCCTAGCCCAGGTACTGGCAATAGACGATCATATTAACCACTGTGCTTCTTCATCAAGCATGCTGCCACCTTGATCCAAGTGCTGGCAAATTATTGCTAACATCGGCCACTGCTCCATCTCGTCACCCCTGTGGCCACCCTCGCCCAGGACTTTGCGATAGACGATCACATCGGCAACCACACAACCTCCTCTCCCCTGCTGCCTCTCAGGCCCTGATCCTGGCAATATTCACTCACATCAGCCACCACTCCACCTGATCTTGTTTGCTGCTGCCCTGGCCCAAGTTCTTGGAATAGCCGCTAGCATCGGCAACCGCGCCATGTCCCTACACAGGCTGCCGAGATGGCCCAGCACTTGGTGGTAGAAGCTCACATTGGCAACAGCGCCACCTGCTAGCACCTGTTGCTTTCCTGGCTAAGGTCCTGGCAATACCCAGTCACCTCAGTCAACACTCCTGATCCTCGCTATTGCTGTCACCCTGGCACAGCTCCTGGCAATAGACCCTGCACTCTACCTCCTCGCGACTGCTGCCACCCTGGCGCAGGTCCTGACATCATACACGCACATCGGCCACCGTACCACCTCTACACAACTTGAAACATACCCTTCGAAAAATTAATGAATTTCTGAACTAATGAACCTCCTCATTATTAGTTTTGGAAACAGCTGATCCTAAATGAACTTTCAAAAATGACTATAAAAGAATGGCCCTGACTAAAAATAACCTATACCTCTCATGTATCACTTACCTCACAAAAAGTCTTCTTTACTTGAATTACTGCAATACTGCGAGAGCCAATACTGCCAGCTA
Organism: Schistocerca gregaria; assembly: GCF_023897955.1. Taxonomy (NCBI): domain Eukaryota; kingdom Metazoa; phylum Arthropoda; class Insecta; order Orthoptera; family Acrididae; genus Schistocerca; species Schistocerca gregaria. The sequence continues at coordinate 78,441,383 of NC_064927.1, forward strand.
AATAAATGGTTCTAGCTACTGAAGGCACTAACTACTGACAGGCATAGTATGCAAAGGAAAGATTTTGATAGACAACTATCGATGGATTTATCTTAATCATGTTCAAAAGTGATTATATATATATATAATCACTTTTCAACATGATATATCACTTCTTGATATCCAGCATTACAAATTTACTCATTCAGGCGGACACTCGTACAGATCGTCCGTTCTTCAAATTCCGCCATCTCTTCTCTCCCCACATCCACCACTGCCCACTGCTGGTGGCTCACCTCCAACTGCACAACGCTAGGCAGTGTTCACATTCCACTGTCCAACACTACAATAGCAAATGTTCCAACAATACAAACGAGCCACAGACTGCACACAGCACAGTCAGCGATTTTCATTCACAGCCCTACGTGGCGTTACCAATTTACATAGCGCCCATGATGCCCACAAAAAATTTTGCAAATTGTTTTGGGCAATTGCCAATAATGATTTGATAAAATTTTCCATAATTACAATAACAAAGATATCAAATGCACACACTTATTGATGCAATGTTGGTCAAAAGCAATAACTGTTCTCATAAAGAGAACATTCATCACAATAGTAATTACAGTTTCATTTATTTTTCTGGAAGTCTGAACATTAAAAGTACCTGCACACGAAAGTAGTGGATTTCTGTCCAGTCTTGAAGAAGTAGTGTTGTCCTTTCAATGCAAAGACAGTGCAAATAATGGGCCACAACAGAGCAAACCCACAACAAAGTCATTCGAATTTTATAAGAATCACAGAGTAGACGCACAATAGTCCTGGTAGAGAAGGAGAGCAGCCATCTGTTGCGGCTTTGCAGGCGCACCTTCACAATCTAAGGGTATTGCGGACAATACAGTACGTCCATAATCCAATACTTATGCAGTCACAAAGTGTTTGGAATTGTCCTTAGAAGCAGAAATGCTGTTAACCAGTCCCTTGCTGAATTATTAACACACATGTTAAACACTAACAGTCCCACATATTGTGCATATACTGCGACCAACAGAAATGTGTGCACTGAAATAAATGCTTACAGGTCAATTAATTTGATGAACCGGTGTCAATTACAATTTTATAGTATCAGAATACAATACCTCGCCAAGCCTTCTGCTACCCTCGCCTATGTCCTGGCAATAGACGCTCATATTGGCAACCACTCCATTTTCCCACACCTGCTGTCGCACTGGCCCAGGCTCTGCCAATGGTCGCCATATCTGAAATCACGCAACCTCGGCTCACCTGCTGCCCCCATTTGCACGGGTACTGGCAATAAACACTCACATCGGCCACCAATCAACTGCGTCGCTCCTGCTACATCACTGGCCCCAGCCCTGGCAAGAGACACTCAAAAAAAATGTTCAAATGTGGCTGAAATCTTACGGGACTGTACTGCTAAGGTCAACAGTCCCTAAGCTTACGCACTTCTTAAATTATCCTAAGGACAAACACCCACACCATTGCCCCAGCGAAGACTCGAATCTAAGCCAATACCAGCCGCACAGTCCAATAGACTCTCACATCGGAGTCCACTATACCTCCTCGCTCCTTTCGCCACCCTGGCCCAGATCCTGGCAGCAGACGCTCACATCAGCCAATGCACGACCTAGTTGTGTTTGCTGTAATCCCAGCCCCGAAACCAGGCAATTCAGAATGACATCGTTCACTGTTCCACCTCCTCTCGCCTTCTGCTATCCTGGCTCAGGTCATGGCAATAGACTTTGGTCTGCACTCCCCTTCTCCATACCTGCTGCCACCCACGCCCAGGCACTGACAATTGATGTACATATCTGCCACCACACCACTTGTTGCACATGCTTCCACCCCGACCAAGGGACTGGCAATGAACACTCACTTCAGTCACCGTGCCACCTCGTCATGCCTGCTGCCACCCAGGACCAGGGCCTGGCAATATACGGTTATATCAGCCACCACTCCACCTAATGATGACTGCTGCCACCCTGGACCAGGTAATGACATGAGATGCATACATCAGCTACTGCACCCCCTCCTCGAGCCTGCAACTATCCTGGCCCAGGTTCTGGCAATAGAGGCACACATCAGCCACCACTTCACCTCCTCGTGCCTGCTGCCACACAATCCCAAATACTGTCAATAGACGCTAATCATGGCGATGTCACCACTTCCTCCATCTTGCTGAAACTATGGGCCAGGTCCTGGCAATATTCATTCACATCAGCCAACGCTCTGCCTCATCTTGCCTGCTGCCACCCTGGCTGAGGTTCTCAGAATAGGCGCTCACATTGGCTAACACTCCACTTCCTCACATCGGCTGCCACACAGGCCCAGGTCATGGCAATAGAAACCCACATCAGACCATGTACCACCTCCTTGCTCCTGCTGCCGAACTGTTGATAGACACACAAATTGGCAAACACGCAACCTCTTCACACCTGCTGCCACCCTGGATCATGACCTGGCGATAGATGCTCATAATGGCAACCACAGAACCTTCTCGCGCCAGCTGCTACCCTGGCCTCGCTGGTCCAGGTCCTTGCAATAAGCACTCATATTGGCCACAGCTCCTTCTCATCGCCCCTGAGGCCACACTGCCCCAGGTCCTGGAAATAGACGCTCACATAGGCCTCCACGCTACCTCCTCGAGCGTGTTGCCGTCCTGGCCCAATTCCTGGTAGTAGATTCTCACTTCAGGTACTGCTCTACCTCGTCGTGCCTGCTGCAAACCTGGCACGTTAATAACGGCCACTGTGCCACCTCTACACCAATACAGCCACCCTGTCAGGTCATCACAATAGACACTCATTTTTCTTACTGCTCCACCTGCTCATGCCAGCTTCCACCCTACACCCCGGTCCTGGCAGTAGATGTTCACAATGGCCACTGCACCAACTCTTCACTCCAGATGCTACCCTGGCCAGAACCTGGCGGTAGATGCTCACATTGGCAACCATACAACCTCCTCAACCATGCTGCCACCTTCGCACAGGGCCTGGCAATAGATGCTCACTTTGGCCATCGCGGCACCTCCCTCACGTGCTGCCACCGTGGCCCAGGCCTAGGTAATTTACGCTGACATCTGCAAACACACCACCTCCCCACACCTGCTTCCAAAGAGACTTGGATCTGGCAATAGACACTAATATCGGCCACCGCACAACCTATTCGTGCCTGCTTCCACCCCTTTCGACGGCCCTGGCAATGGTTGCTCACATATGCCATCACACAACCTTCCCACACTGCTCTCATTCTGGTCAAGGTCATGGGAATTAGCACTCACATCGCATCGCCCCTGCTACCTCACTGTCCCAGGCACTGGAAAAAGACGCTCACAACGACCTCCTCTTTTCCTCCTCGCTCCTGCAGCCACCCTCGCCGGGATCTTGGAAGTAGATGCTCAAATCCGCCACCATGCCACGTCCCAAACCTGATTCAATCCAGGACAAGGTCCTGGCAATCATTGGCCACTGCACTACCTGCTCCCACCTGCTGCCGCCCTGGCCAAGGACCTGGCGTTAGACACACACATCGGCAACCACGCAACCACTTCGCGCCTGCTGCCATCCTAGTCCAGGTCCAGGCTATAGTGGCTCACATGCTCACATCTGCCACCACGCCACCACCCCACACCTGCTGTCTCCCTCAGGTAGGTCTTGGCAATTGATATTCATGTTGGCCAACATACGACCTCCTTGCTCCTGCTGCCGCCCTGGCACAGTCCCCGGCAATAGACGCTCACATCAGCCACCACACCACCTACTCATGCTACACCCATGGCCCAGGTAATGACAAGAGATGGTCACATCGGATACTGAGTCACCTCATCACACGTGCTTATGTCTTGGCCCAGGTCTTCGCAGTAGATACTTATATCAACCACCGCTCTACCTCCACTCACCTGCTCCTGCCCTATCCCATGTCCTGTCAATAGACGCTCATATTGCCCTCCAATTCTCCGTGGCTGCTTCCACTGTGGCCCAGTTCCTGACAATAAACGCTCATATCAGACACCGCTCCACCTCTTCAAGGATGATGCCAGCCTGGCCCATGTTCTGGCAACAGACGATCAAATCAACCACTGGGCCATCTTCTTATGCCTGCTGCCACCCTGACCCTGGACCTAGTTATAGACACTCACATCAGCCACTGCTACACCACCTCACGCCTGCTGCTACCCTGGCTCAGCTCTTGGCAGCAGACACTGACATCGGCCTCCACTCTACCTCCTCACTCCTGTGACCCCCTTAGCACCGATTCTTGCAGTAGACGCTGACATTGGCCACTGTGCCACCTCCAAACATCTCCTGCAACCCTGCCCAGGTCCTCACAACAGATCCTCACATCCGCCACCATGCCACCTATTCAAGCTTGCTTTCGCCATGGCCTATGTCCTGGCAATAGACACTCACATAAGCCATCGCTCCAGCACCTCACACCTTTTGCTACCCTTAACTGGGTCGTGGCAATAGACGCTCACGTTGGGCTATGCTCCACCACCTAGCGCCTGAAGCCATCCTGGCCCAGATCCTGCCAGTAGACACTCTCATCAGCCTCCACTCTACCTCCTGCCGCCTGCTTCCATCGTGGTCCAAATCCTGGCAGTAGACACTCACATCAGCAATCGCTACACCTCCTAGCACCTACTGTTACCCTGGCCCAGATCCTGTCGCTGGACGCTCATATCAGCCACTGTTCAATCTCGTTGTGCCTGCTGCCATTTTGGCCATGAGTTTTAATAATAGATGATCACATGGGCCTCTGCACCACCTCCACACAACTTGAAACATAGCCTTTGAAAAACTAATGAATTACTGGGCTGATAAATCTCTATGTAATTTGATTTTCAAACAGCTGGGCAAAACTGAACGTACTCAGTCGTTACTCTCCTTACTTATTATGATAAACACTAAACTGACACGCAGTATATTTAGCGCAACGCAATGTGACTTTCAAAAATCCCTACAAAAGGATGGCCCTGACTAACAATCCCTAAACCTTTCATGAATTGCTTACCTCGCAAAAATTTCGTTCATCGAACTACCGCAATACAGCGAGCGCCACTACTGCCAGCTAAATGAAAATGTCTAGCCACTGAAGCCACTAACTACTGATAGAGATAGTCAGCAGTGAAAGATTTTGATAGAGAACCATCAATCTATTTACCTTAATGATGTACAAAAGTATATATATATATATATATACTTCATGGTATCCAGTATTACAAATTTTATTATTCTGGCACACAGACGTTCAGATCGTCCGCTCTTAAAATTCTGCCATCTCTCTCCACAAATCCACCATTGGTGGTGGCTTACCTCCAACTGCCCAACACTACGCACTGTTCATATTCCGATGCCCAACACTACAATAGCAATTATTCCAACAATACAAACCAGCCACAGGCTGCACATAGCACAGTCAGTGATTTTCATACAGGGCACTACGTGCTATTACCAACATAAAAACCTAAACAGCCTCTTTACATAGTCCCTATGCTCGCCACAAAAAATTTTAAACATTGTTTTGGGGCAGAAGCCAATAATGATTTGATAAAGTTTTTCATAAATACCATAACAAAGATATCAAACGCACATACATATTGATGATATGTTGGTCAAAAACAAAAATTGTTCTCATATAGAGAGTCCAGATCATTCATCACAATAGTAACTACGGTTTTCTTTTCTTATATTCTTAGCAGTAAAAGAAAATGCCCATGGAAGTAGTGGATTTCCATGTTGTCTTGAAGAAGTAGTGTTTCCCTTCCAATGGAAGGACAGTGCTGACTCTATACATGCAGACAGGTAATGGCCACAACAGAGCAAACCCACAACAGAGTCATTCGAATTTTTGAAAAACATTGGTAAGTAGGTCATCACACAGCAGACGCACTGTAGTCCTGATAGAGAGTACGGTATTGGTGGTACATCAAAGGTGCAAACCCACTGCAGTCCTTGTAGAGATGGCCAGCAGCCATCTGTAGCGGCTGTGCAGGCGCACTACCACCATTGAAGAGTCTTCCGGACAATATAGCAACCCATATACCACTACTTATGCGCTCACAAAGTTCTTGGTACTGTCCTTAGAACCGGCAATGCTGTTAACCAGTCCCTTGCTAAATTATTAACACACATGCAAACACTAAAAGTCCCACATATTGTGCATATACTATGACCAACAGAAATGTGTGCACTGAAATAAATGCTTACAAGTCAATTAATTTGATGAACTGGTGTCAATTAAAATTTTATAACATAAGAATACAAATACAAAGGTACAGAAAATATCATTAAAATAATAACACATCAGTGTTACAGGAATTTTGTTATAAGTATATACATGAAAGATGTGAATAGCTTTCGAAAACAATGTCTAACCATCTTCACAAAGTAAAAAACATATTGTTAATGGAAATTATACTTGAGGATAACAGTATTCCTCATGATAGTGAATGTAGCTTTTATTAGAAAAATTCTATAACATAAATCTAGCTAAACACACAAACGCAGGAAAAACACAAATTCACTAGGGTACACAAACACATACCGGAATAACTTAGAAGCAAAGGAAGGGTTTGTTTTCAGTGTAACATTTAGACCTGCAGTCCAAACCAAATCTTCATTGCATAGATCTTTCCGCTTATTTCAACATTTGTTCACCCCCCCGCCAAAAAAAAACAATCCTATTAAAGCATGCTTTCTGTACTTATATGTTCACATATTTCTTACCTCATAATTTATTTTTCATTATGTTACCTAATCATTTATTTCCAAGAAAATCCTACCTAAGCCCTGCAATAGACACTCGCAACAGGCAATGCTCCACCTCCTCACGCATTCTACTACCCTGTCCCACGTCCTGGCCAAAGACGCTGCAATGGCCACCGCTAAAGCTCGCCACACCTACTGCTACCCTGGCCCAGGTCTTCTCAATAGACGCTTACATTAGCCACCCCTCCAATTCCCAACACCTGCTGCCGCCCTGGCCCAGGTCCTCGGAATAGGCGCTCTCATCTCGTACCATGCCATCTCCTGGTGCCTGCTTGCACCCTGACCAAGGACCTGGCGATAGACACAGACATCGGCAACAACGCAATCTCTTCGCACCTGCTGGCACCCTGACCCAGATCCTGGGTTTAGACTCTTACATCAGCCACTGCTCCACCTAACCATGACTACTGCCACCGTCGCCCAGAGACGCCAAGAGACGGTCACATCGGACACAGTGGCACCTCATCACACTGGCAGTCGCCCTAGCCAACGTCTTAGTGGTAGACCCTTATATCAGCCACTGCCCAACCTCCTCCCACCTGCTGCCGCTCTGCCCCACTACCTAGCCATAGACTCTCAAATTGGCCTCCACTGCAATTCTTCGTACCTGCTTCCACCGTGGGCTATTTCCTTACAGTAGATGTTAACATCAGCCACTGCTCCACCTCTTCCAGCCTGTTGAAACCCTGGCCGAGGTTCCAGCAATAGACGATCAAGTCAACCATTGTGGCACCCCTTCACGCATGCTGCCACCCTGGACCAGACCCTGTGAACTGACGGTCATATCTGGCACCATACCACCTACCCTCACATGCTTCCACGCAGGCAGAGGGTCTGGCAGTAAACACTGAGATCGACCACTGTGCTACTTCCTCCCACCTTCAGCCACCCTGGCCTAGTACCTGGAGGTAGGTGCTAACATCAGCAACCACGCAACCTCCTTGCGCCTGCTGCCACCCTGGCCTAGGTCCTGGCAGGAAACACTCACATCAGCCACTGTGCCACCTCCACACAACTGCTGCCACCCTGTCCAGGCTGTCACAACTGACGCTCACGTTGGCCACAGCAGCACCTGCTTGTTCCAGCTGTCGCCTTAACTCAGGTCCTTGCAAAAGACGATCACATTGGCCACTGCTACACCCTCCCCCCCCCCCCTCATACCTACCTGTGGCATCCCTGGCCAAGGCCCTGGCAATGGACGCTCACATCTGCCATCACGCCACCTCCCAACACCTGCTGCCACCCTGGCCCAGGACCTGGGGATAGACGCTCACAATGGCAACCACACAACCTCCTGGCGCCTTCTGCCACCTTGGCCCAGGTCCTGGCAATAGACACCAACATCAGCCAGCGCTCCACCACGTTGGACCAGGACCAGGTACTGGCAATAGATGCTCACATTTGCCATTGCTCCACCTCCCTACACCATTGCCACCATGGATCAAGCCATGGTAGTAGATGTTCACATCTGCCACCATCCTACCACCACACACCTGCTGCCACCCTCTCCCAGGTAATGGCAAGAGAGGGTCACATTGGTCACATTGCCACCTCCTCACAAATCCTGTCGCCCTAGAACACGTCTTGGCAGTAGACACTTCTATCGGCCACAGCTCCACCTCCTCTCACCTGCTGCCGTTCTTCCCCATGTCATAGCAATAGACGCACAAATTGGCCTCGAATCCAATTCTTCGAGCCTGCTTCTAACGTGACCCAGGTCCTGATAACAGATACTCACATGAGCCACAGCTCCACCTTTTCGAGCCTGCTGCCACCCTCGATCAGGTTCCAGCAATGGACGATAAAATCAACAATTGTGTCACCTCCTCGCACAAGCTACCGCCCTGGCCCAGTCCCTGGCAATTGACACTCAATATGCCACCACACCACCTCCACACACCTGATTCCACCCAGGCCCAGAACCTGACAGTTATACCCACATCAGCCACCGCAACAACCTCTTTCCTCTTTCTGCCACCCTGGCCAAGAACATGGCGATAGACACACAAATCAGCAACCACACACCCTCCTCACGCCTCATGCCACCCTGGCCCAGGTCCTGGCAATAAACACTCACATCAGCCACTGCTCCACCTCGTTTCCCCTGCTGCCATCCTAGCCCAGGTCCTGGCAGTAAACACTGCTCCATACCGTTGCCCCTGCTGCCACACAGGCCCAAGTTCTGGCGATAGACGTTCACATCGGCCACTGTGCCACCTCCACACCACTGCTGCCACCCTGCCCAGGTCGTCGCAACAGACGCTCATAATGGCCACTGCTCCACCTGCTTGTGTCAGCTGCCACTGTAGCACAGGACCTTGACATAGATGCTCACATCGGCAACCACACAACCTCCTTGCGCCTGCTGCCACCCTGACAGACATTCTGGCAACTGATACTCTCATCAGCCACCGCTACGCCTCCTCACTCCTACTGCTAACCTGGCCCAGGTCATGGCAGTAGACTTTCACTTTGGCCACTGTTACACCCCCCCCCCTACACACCTGCAGCCCCCCTTGCCAACTCCCTGGCAATGGTCACTCACATCTGCCATCACGCCACCTCCCCACACCTGCTGCCACCTGAACGTACTCAGTCGTTACTCTATTTAGTTATTCAGATCAACACTAAACTGACAGACAATACTTTTAGCGCAACGCAATATGACTTTCAAAAATCCCTACAAGAGAATGGCCCTGACCAACAATATAACCTATACCTTTCATGAATCACTTACCTCACAAAAATCTTCGTTACTCGAACTACTGCAATACAGTAAGCGTTACTACTGCCAGCGAAATAAAAGATTCTAGCTACTGAAGACACTAACAACTGATAGACATAGTCAACAAATGAAAGATTTTGATAGAGAACAATCAATGTATTTAATAATGTTCAAAAGTCATAATATACAGGGTGTCACCCATAAGGTACGCCCAAACTTTCAGGAAACATTCCTCACACACAAATAAAGAAAAGATGTTATGTGGACATGTGTCCGGAAATGCTTAATTTCCATGTTAGAGCTCATTTTAGTTTTGTCAGTATGTGCTGTACTTCCTCGATTCACCGCCTCGATTTCATACGGGATACTCTACCTGTGCTGCTAGAACATGTGCCTTTACAAGTACGACACAACATGTGGTTCATGCACGATGGAGTTCCTGCACATTTCAGTCGAAGTGTTCGTACGCTTCTCAACAACAGATTCGGTGATCGATGGATTGGTAGAGGCGGACCAATTCCATGGCCTCCACGCTCTCCTGACCTCAACCCTCTTGACTTTCATTTATGGGGGCATTTGAAAGCTCTTGTCTATGCAACCCCGGTACCAAATGTAGAAACTCTTCGTGCTGGTATTGTGGACGGCTGTGATACAATACGCCATTCTCCAGGGCTGCATCAGCTCATCAGGGATTCCATGCGACGCAGGGTGGATGCATGTATACTCGCTAACGGAGGACATTTTGAACATTTCCTGTAACAAAGTGTTTGAAGTCACGCTGGTACGTTCTGTTACTGTGTGTTTCGTTTCCATCATTAATGTGATTTGATGAGAAGTAATAAAATGAGCTCTAACATGGAAAGTAAGCGTTTCTGGACACATGTCCACATAACATACTTTCTTTCTTTGTGTGTCAGTAATGTTACTACAATAGCAAATATTCCAACAATACAAACCAGCCACAGGCTGCACACAGCACAGTCAGTTATTTTCATACAGAGCGCTACGTGGCGTTATCAACATACACTCCTGGAAATGGAAAAAAGAACACATTAACACCGGCGTGTCAGACCCACCATACTTGCTCTGGACACTGCGAGAGGGCTGTACAAGCAATGATCACACGCACGGCACAGCGGACACACCAGGAACCGCAGTGTTGGCCGTCGAATGGCGCTACCTGCGCAGCATTTGTGCACCGCCGCCGTCAGTGTCAGCCAATTTGCCGTGGCATACGGAGCTCCATTGCAGTCTTTAACACTGGTAGCATGCCGCGACAGCGTGGACGTGAACCGTATGTGCAGTTGACGGACTTTGAGCGAGGGCGTATAGTGGGCATGCGGGAGGCCGGGTGGATGTACCGCCGAATTGCTCAACACGTGGGGCGTGAGGTCTCCACAGTACATCGATGTCGCCAATGGTCGGCGGAAGGTGCACGTGCCCGTCGACCTGGGACCGGACCGCAGCGACGCACGGATGCACGCCAAGACCGTAGGATCCTACGCAGTGCCGTAGGGGACCGCACCGCCACTTCCAAGCAAATTAGGGACACTGTTGCTCCCGGGGTATAGGCGAGGACCATTCGCAACCGTCTCCATGAAGCTGGGCTACGGTCCCGCACACCGTTAGGCCGTCTTCCGCTCACGCCCCAACATCGTGCAGCCCGCCTCCAGTGGTGTCGCGACAGGCGTGAATGGAGGGACGAATGGAGACGTGTCGTCTTCAGCGATGAGATTCGCTTCTGCCTTGGTGCCAATGATGGTCGTATGCGTGTTTGGCGCCGTGCAGGTGAGCGCCACAATCAGGACTGCATACGACCGAGGCACACAGGGCCAACACCTGGTATCATGGTGTGGGGAGCGATCTCCTACACTGGCCGTACACCTCTGGTGATCGTCGAGGGGACACTGAATAGTGCACGGTACATCCAAACCGTCATCAAACCCATCGTTCTACCATTCCTAGACTGGTAAGGGAACTTTCTGTTCCAACAGGACAATGCACATCCGCATGTATCCCGTGCCACCCAACGTGCTCTAGAAGGTGTAAGTCAACTACCCTGGCCAGCAAGATCTCCGGATCTGTCCCCCATTGAGCATGTTTGGGACTGGATGAAGCGTCGTCTCACGCGGTCTGCGCGTCCAGCACGTACGCTGGTCCAACTGAGGCGCCAGGTGGAAATGGCATGGCAAGCCGTTCCACAGGACTACATCCAGCATCTCTACGATCGTTTCCATGGGAGAATAGCAGCCTGCATTGCTGCGAAAGGTGGATATACACTGTACTAGTGCCGACATTGTGCATGCTCTGTTGCCTGTGTCTATGTGCCTGTGGTTCTGTCAGTGTGATCACGTGATGTATCTGACCCCAGGAATGTGTCAATAAAGTTTCCCCTTCCTGGGACAATGAATTCACGGTGTTCTTATTTCAATTTCCAGGAGTGTACTAACTCGAGGGCGATATGAGGTATCGTTCTGCTCTCAATTTCAAATAAAATTTGGATTACTTGTCTACATTTCATACACAGCAATGTATGTGCTAAAACCCACCGTACCCAAAGTTTACGCAGTGCGTTTTTACTTCTGATAACTCTTTAAAATTTCGTGCAGTGCATTACTTAATAACGAAAAGAAATTCAGTCCTTCATCGAGCGAATGTACAAAAATCAAGTGTGTTTACTCAGTAGTTTTCTTGAAACAGAACGATAACCATTCCGTAGCAGCTGGCACCTCCACGCGCACAGACCCCGGCACACCACGCGTGACCTACTCGTATATCACTACTAGCTGATATTCCGGAAAATTAACACTGGAACACTATGTCATGTACCGTTCACTTTCTGTTTAAGCATGTATAACGTCAGTCACTGTATCATCGTTATTTCGTCGGTCATAGCCTACGCAAGGAATCTATATTCCTACCCACCTCGGCCCGTCTTCAAAAAGTTGAACGTAAACCGAGAAGCTATTCAAATAAATTGAGCTTATGACATTGTGAAACAATCGTCGGATACCGGTTGCCGAAATGTTGGAAATCACAAGACCAGTGGCGTCTTACCAGTAGGGCACAATTCTTTAAAGAAAAGATCTCGCGTGTGGAATTTTGTAGGTATCTTCAGTGGTACAGTGAATAGCGTTAGTAGTAGGATAATTTGTGGACCGTGAGTTACGCTGCTTCTAGACGTATAAAGTTTAATACTTCCTGCGTTGAAAATCTAACTGGAGATTATTCCTGCTAATGAATAGATTGTGACACCATATCAAACTTACCTAACAACACGTGTCGTGCCAGCAGTGAACTACAGAGGTGTGTGTGTGTGTGTGTGTGTGTGTGTGTGTGTGTGTGTAGGGGAGGGGGGCTGGCTACAGTATGGAGGCGGTTCACACAGTTAGGGTGTGTTCGCCTACGAATCATTTGACAGCGTTGTGTAACGCGTACAGTAGAGGAACGGTTTGGAGACGGCGACTGTCTGGACCGGCTCGATAATGTAGCCTGTCGTAAAGCGACACCTGTGAGGCAAAATTTTGTGTGTGACGTCGTTCTCCAGACGGACTGGTCCGCCCCGACTCACGACCTGAGCACAGCGGAGTACCTCTGGGTTGAGTTACAGCGCTGACTTGCCTCCAGACCCCAACACCCAACGCCTTTCCTGCGAGTACTAATGGATGGGCACCCATTGCCTCACAGACATCCGATTGAAAGTCTACAGCAAAGTTCATTCCGTTATTTATGTGGTGGTCGAAAACGTCCTGCTAAAATATGTGTGGATAATGCACTAGTTAAGTGGAACGAGGCAATGGAGATGTGTAGACTCACGCGTAGAGCGTGGCGTTGTCCTGGGGGCAGCCGAGCGCGCTCAGCAGCTCCACCTTCTCGGTGTCCACCGCGGTGTCGAGGTAGCGCTGCCACAGCCTGCCCCACAAGACCCCGTCCTGCGCCCACACGCAGTACGCCGTGCTGCGCAGGTCCGGCTCCAAGCTGCAGTCTCGTTGGCAAATGCAGAGATACAAGGAAATGGTAAGTAACGGGTGAAAAATTGTCAGCTGAATCCCTACATTAATGTAGTGTAAAACTGCATACGTACACGAAAAAGTTTCATATCCCTCGACTTCTCCGTCGTTCATTGAAAGCAGGTACAACAATCGTGTTCTTAGGCGTTTCTGTCGGGAGTGGTTTTAGATTGAGTAGCCACGTCTGATGATCAGCCAAAGAATTGTAACCATTGTTCGCCGTGAGAAATATTGCCCCGTGTTCAGTTCACCCGATACACTAAGAAAATTATATAATAGTGTCGAATACTGTTGCTGTGATGCGGGCTACAAATGGGGCCGTGTGGACTCGGGCACCTTGTCACGTTCCGCGCGGCTTCTCCCAAAGGAGGTTCGAGCGTAAGTTAGTTTCAGTTAGATTAAGTAGTGCGTAAGCTTAGGTAGCGATGACCTGAGTAGTTAGGTCCCACAACACCTTACCACAAATTACAAAAAAAAATTCAAATGGGGAAATGAACAGACGTAAGCAACTTTCCTATGGAGATGCTGAACAGAGGGAGAGTCCGAACGAGAAAGAGAGGCCAAAGATGAAAGTGATCCCAAAGTGGTAGAAAATGCGATTACCTTAGAGCCACCTTCAATGAAACAGATCAAAACAGCAATCGAGTAGCTAAAGAATGGAAATGCCCCGAGTGGATAACAGTGCAGAAGGACGTCTAACCACTGACGCAGAGGCAGGCGCACGTGTTATCCACAGTCATTTAATAAAGGCCTGGAACTTGGAAAGCGTGCCACAGGAGAGGACAGAACGGCTTCTCGTCAAATTTCCATAATTGGAGGGGAATCACCTTGCCTACAAGTCGAAGCAAAGTATGTGGGCGAATAATCTTTAACAGATAAACTGCAGATAAGAAAGGAGCAAGCTGATTTTAGTAGAACTGTTCTTGTACGGATAAAATAAACATGCTTGTAGTGATTACTGAAGATTCAAATTACTTCATCACTGGTGTTAATATTCTTTTTCAATATTTTGTAAAGGCGTTCGACTCCATTAAAATAAGTAATACGTGCAACAGTATGCGATACCGGGGAAGAGTGCAGAAGTTATCAGGGAGACATAAAGAAACTAAGAGTCCCGAGCTCTCTGTGAGAGTAAACTTATCGAACACTTCCCAGTTCATTGTGGAGGTCTATATGGGGTGTGTTTTATCCACCGGTATCGTTTTTTGGTGCGGAATTCAGTGACGAGCAAAGTGACGGAGAAGAAAAAGACAGAAATATAACGGGGACTAACTGAACGATCGGAGATCTCCAATTAGTCCAACTCCTCTCGCAGAACTTTGTCGACACGGAAGAAAAGCTGCAGGACCTCCCAACACGGAGCCGAGATAGTCGGGCTGCAAGTGAATCCCGCGCGAAGACGAAGAGAGCGAACGACGAGAATGTCGAAAAGGTAAACGAGCTTGGCGTACTTGGGGAGTACAGCACTGTTGCCGAAGGCGCGGCAGCAGCTGCCGCCGACAGGCCGAGAACCGGAACGGCGGACGGGGCAGGCGTTCACCCGGCTGTGCCCGCTACGGAGGGTGACGCAGATTTCCACGTCATCTCTACAACGAATACGTAGAACAAAGGGGAAAGCAGTGCCGCATTACGGACGTGAAACGGAAAATTACCTCGACAAACTGCAAGATTTTGAGAAGTCAGCCGGCCTACAGCGCGACAGCTGCGACCCTACGCGAACAGGGCATAAGCGCCGCGCCATACTCGTCACGGCCACTTCCATAGATCATCAGTCACTGGCTTGACTGATTATTTCCTACGTCGCCCTTTCCTCCCGACACGTCTGTGTAGTTGTCAAATTTAAGTATCTGTAATTGTCTTTTTGTAGTACAACTCATTAATACGAGTTGTTCTATTGTACGTCTATCGAACTGAGTACACCGGAATCGTGAACACGTGATGTCTTAGGAAAAGTCTAAAAATCTTGTGACGAAATGTAATAAAGGCGACGACCTCAGAATTCGAAACAGAGAAGAACCTGTCGACGTCGAAATATAGATAAGACAACGGAGCTGGATGGGGCACACCCTACAAAAGATCGGGACGATATAGAGGGACACGCTCTCTGCTACGGCCCGCGGGGTTAACGAAACGTGCGGCTGAAGACTTGTCAGTCGATTCCACTGGGGCAACTCGCGTGTAGACGAGGACGAAACGACTGAGGCAGCACGAGACCGAGTCCCCGACGGAAGGAAATCTCCGACCTAGCCTTCGGCGGCATTCTGACGTGCCGAACACCCGTCTACGGAGGCGGGTCAAAAGGAACCGAGGAAGACCGCCGGCGCGGAGAAGCCTCAGAAGCAGGGGGGCGAGAGCTCGGACGCACCTGGCTGCCCAATCGCCGTCGTTTTGCCGCCCTCCGGGAAGGCGTCGGCGGCCAGGTCGGCGGCGGCCTGCAGGCACGGCGGGTAGCCGACGCGGCAGGCGTGCCGCAGCACCGAGACGCGCAACAGGCGCGTCGCGTGCTCGTCGTCCGGCAGCACCGTACGGCTGCGCCAGCGAGGCCCGCATGTACGCCTGCTAGCCGAAACCCGATCGATGGCAAATGCACACTTCCGTTAAAACTAATCCAAATATACGAGTTCCGTACCCAGCGTTGCACAAGGCGACGTAGCAAATTATTACCTCTCGCAGTGAAAGCGTACTTAGCTGCTGCGCCGAGCCAGCTATTATACTCGACTGACGCCGCGTGCAATGCTTTTTACGTACTCTCCCCGAATCTCGACAAGTGCTGCTAAATAGTAACACTTCTTTTACGGCCGCCCGCGGTGGTCTCGCGGTTCTAGGCGCGCAGTCAGGAACCGTGCGACTGCTACGGTCGCAGGTTCGAATCCTGCCTAGGGCATGGATGTGTGTGATGTCCTTAGGTTAGTTAGGTTTAAGTAGTTCTAAGTTCTAGGGGACTGATGACCACAGCAGTTGAGTCCCATAGTGCTCAGAGCCATTTGAACCATTTGAACTTCTTTTACGTACTTAGCCTACCAAATTCTGTGGATAAAACAACCCGACTGACAAAATTTCAAATCTTAAATTTGGTACTTCCGCAGAATTAAATTTTTATCTAGGACGCATAGTAACTGTACTAGCATTGCGAAACTGTGTTAGGGACTGTAATGTATTCCTCTATAGTAGCAACTGAAACTACAACCGAAAGCATAGTTTCATTTACTCTAATTTTCTGCAGTTTACTTTCGTTTCCACAAATTTCTAACGAAATTAAATTTCCACAAATATCTGACGTAGTTAAACTTTGGAAGGTTATTATTTCTTCGTCTTTCGGTTGTCTGAGTATTTTTCAAAGACTTAGAGAGCGAATGGAGGACATACGTAAAATGGGACTGTGATATTTTATTAAAACTATGTAAATATGTGTTTGACTCTGAGCACTTTGGGACTTAACTTCTGAGGTCATCAGTCCCCTAGAAGTTATAACTACTTAACCTAGCTAGGAAATTACACACATCCATGCCTGAGGCAGGATTCGAACCTGCGACCGTAGCGGTCGTGAGGTTCAAGACTGAACCGCTTAGAACCGCTCTGCCACTCCGTCCGGCGGAGCATAAGACTAGAGATCTGAAAAATCTGTGTACATTTATCAAGCTCTCAATCAGCAGACGATCTACTGTTTTTGATCCTTCTCCATCAACCTTCGCCTATACCCCAGCGGATGTATCGCATGGCATTTAGACAGAAAGGATTACAAATACTGGAGAAATAACTATCGGCAGCATGGGGTACTCGCAAATACCGGTTTCATGCCATGTTCCTTAGCCGAATTACTTTCTAACTTTATCACGAGGTTGCATCGTCTGCGACATATAACCGCACTGTTGTTCTGATAATATGCACTCCAGCGATAACTGTCTACATTCAGTGTTGCGGTATTTGTCTGGAAAAGCCACTTCATTCGGAGGTAATGCCACACCTCGATTTATAAAGCCAGTATACCTTTTAACATGGATGCTTGTGGCACCTGTAGAACGAAGACCGTCTGTGATAGTATTGTGATCGTTGCGATCATGTCTTTTTTTAACATCTGGTGGTTTGTAAGAAGATTACGGCGCTCTTTCTAAGACATAGTGGTACCACTTGCAGAAAAAGCTTATGAGACACCCATCACTGATTTCGGTCAGTATTATCAGGTGGCAGGTTTCCTAGGACGATTCTGTCTAGGGATGCGTGGTGTGTAGCGGCGGCGGCGGTCTGTGACAGGAATGATTCACGTTTCCCGCTAATGGCAGGAGCCGTCTGATTGAAAAAGCCTGTTGGGATGCCTGACTTAACCATGTCGTCCTCTAGACGGATGAGTAGCGAACTAATACTCACCACGTGATGTGCCACCTCCGTGATCACTTGGTAATGTGCGAAGATTCATTATGAACACGTATTTGCACTGGACCATTATCTTGTTCATAAAAATTACCATCAACATCCTACAATTTGTGCATGACTGTACTGGTGAGCATAACGTCTTCAATTTCGAAAATTTCTGTTGACCAATTTGCAGTGTATTCTTTTTCAAAAATTCCTTTCAAATTACTTATTCTCACTTTGTTATCAATCTTAAATTTGGGTTCTGCATCTAGCAAATTTGTTACATAAACAGTATTCAATAAGATCTTTTCGTCATCTTTATTTTAGTCTTTTGGCACCACTTTTATAGTTGAATGCCTTGCGTTTTTGTATTCATCAACTAATTTGTAGAACTATCAACCCATTTATAATTTCCTTGAAGGGCAATTTTCTTCCTCATTTCTTCTTTCAATGTTTTATTGAATTGTTCTACTACAGAGTATTTTAATTCACTAAAAGTTGAATAGTAATTAATGTTGTATTTTTTCATCAATTCTTAAAATTCTTTGTTATAGAATTCTTTACCATTATCAGTTTGCAAATGGTTTGGTCATTGCACTGATGAGCTCAGCACATCTTTGACATGCAGCCAAGAGACGAATATTTTTTTCAAAAGCATAAACCACAATCTTGCCAGTTTTACCTTTAATTGGAACAGGCCAAGCAAATTTAGAGAAGATGTAGATAAGTCAATAAATATTTACATCCACTTTTTATCTTCGACATTCCTTTCAATTTTCCAGAGTCCATTTCGACTAAATCAGCTTGCAAAAATCATCAATTCTCATTGGTTTATGCAGTTCATTTATTATTTGTTCCACGAACGATTAGGCCCTCGATGACTGCTGAAGCAATCTTAGAACTTCGTTCGCCTGCAAATTTTTTTTACGAATTTACTCTTTTTTGTTTTTCCAGATTGATCAAAGTTCCTTGGTGCTTTGCTTTCCATTGTTAGTTGTCAATATATGAGGATTAAGTATGTCAGTAAATGATTTGCACTTAAAGCAGTAAATGTAATTATGATTCTCCATTTACAAAGAATGAAGAATAATTTACATTCTCATTTGTTTGATTCCAAAGACTTTTGTATTTCTATATCTCCACAACCTTTTCCATCTAAATTTGAAACAATAGTGGTAAGCACAATTTCTTTCGATTTCATCATTGTTCTTGTGTTATTTATTTCTTTATTATGATGTTCCAGATGCCATTGTCAATGCCATTCCTTTGGTTTAAATTTGCTTTAGGATTTATAATCAATTCCTCAAGATTTATTTTCGAATATTCATCTTTAAGAATACCTTTTCGTTTAGGTATGTATTTAAATCTGTTTTTGAAAAGTAATGTGACGAAATTTTCTCAATATCTTCCTTGGAATAATAGTTTTAAAACTTTGTTAACACATGTACATATTGTTGTTCAGTTCTAAAAGTGTGACTTCAAAATATTTTTTTACTAACTGCAACTATATCAAGTGGATCGTTTATGATAATTCTTCTATTTTTTAAACCAATATAATGCTACATTAAAAATGTATTTAATTCTTTCCAAAATTGTGTGATTTCATTATTAATTTTTAGATCTATTGATGGTTGAAAGTCTTTGATTTTTGATTGAAAATTGTTCAATTTTGGTTCTGATGACTGAAAATTCTAAATGTGTTTCTTTCCAAAAACTTCAATTTTGTAAATCTAAAATGTCACTTAACTTATAATTATTGCATAAAACAAACACAAATGACCACTAATTATGTAATCGAAATTTTGTCTTCTCTCGCTGTTGCAGAACGGATCATTTTTCCCATATAGTTAATGAGCTGCTTGCGAATATTTCTTCCACGTGAATCAAAAAAGAATGTTTTATCATTCTTATAATAGCAAATCCAATGAGTTCGAACAATATGAGACGTATATAAATTTACTATTCCACATTCTACATTTTTTGATTCATTTGGCAATTTATGAATCATAAAAACCTCTCAAAAATGATCAATTTTTAACAGGTTAACTAGTTTTATCATGACAAAATTAGATAATGGATTGTTCAATTTTTCGATTATTTTTACGAAAATTGTTCTTGTTTTTTCTTCAGTTCAGAACCAGCTTTCTATACAAAATAGTTTTGCTGCTAAAAGTCTTGTCTGCACAAAGAAAAGGCAGACAATGCTTCCACGTCGGCCGTATTAGTAATTTGGCAGGTAAATTCAGTAAGAGACTTTCTCAATGCTCAATTCAGTCACAAAACATCCTTTGTACTGGGACATAGGGGCCTCTACAGACAGTTCGAAAACAAGATAGGGGCAAGATATCAATGGAAACTTCTGAGTGTAAGATGATGTATTCTGTATTCAAGTGTTCAAAGACAAGTTGAAGCAAACCATCCATCTCTAGCGTGATGTTGTCCCTCACCCTCCAGACCAGTAGCTGTAGGATACAAAAATTCCAGCCATTTTTCTCTCCTGTATGACAGTACTACGACTTCTGTTCGCGTAACTGTTCTGATTCCCCCCCCCCCCCCCCCCCCCTGTTTTTAGACAGTGCTCTATTTCCAACCAATAAGAATGCTTTTATAATTAACGTTTTTTTTGCAAGTGTGCACAAACATGATGAAGGCTTTTAGTGGTGAGAACATTTACCGTTTCTGAGACGTATGTTGAAAGCAATACGTCACGACTACCACGAAGGGTAGCAGGCGATGCCTTCTTAGGATCATCAGGAAGAATGCAATCCATGTTATTCTTGGATAGTTTCATAAACAGCTCCTGCTAGGGCAAGAATTTCCGTGCAGACATCAAGAAAGCTCCTACGAAAGTGACCATTAACTATTTCTGTGACTCTTTGATTTCCAGGAGGGGCTGTCGCATTAGAATCGCTACGAAAAATGCATCCTGTGTTATCCTGGGGAGCATTGCAAAAGATTTCTGTAGTGGGGGGGGGGGGGGGCTGTTATTTACATAGATATGTGACATCAGTACAAGAGTGACGACCTTTTAGCTGTGTGAGCCACTATGTAAACTTCTCACTGAGGGTGATCCACTATGCGAACATCTCGCTGGACCACAGGTACAAAGGACATGTGTCATGGTGCCAGGAACAGTGTCTAGGCAGACACATGTTTCAACAGCAATTTAACAGGTGTCCAGTATGAAAGAGATGCCTCATGCTCACGGCACCCGAACTGATACCTGCATTTGGTTCGGCAGCTGACAGCCACATCTTCACTTCATAAGGGCTGCAGGTGCCTGCCGACTTAAGGCAGCGTGTGTGGTGGCGTTCCAAGTGGTCTAGTGGACAGGAGATGATGGTGCTACATGCTTCGTGGTTGAAAGATTTACCAGTGTAATTACGTGTGGTAGGTGTTTCATGATGGTATTCCTTGCGCAATCAGAATTTCAAAAAAGCAATCGATGTAATTACTTCTCACAAGACCTATGTCAAAGAATGATGAGTAAGAGAAATCCAAACCGTGCAAACTAATTTTTTTTGTAAATAAACAATATACACTAGAATTTCCTGTTATGAGATCCTCCCTCTTCATCACAGAGCCACCAGTTTCCATATATTCCATACACTGCCCTGAATCCCATAAATTGTTTAAATAAATAATATTCCACATATTGTCTAAATTGTTTAAACAATATTCCATACACTGCGATCGAATTCCCTCCAAATGAGCAATCAACAAAGTCTTTTTCCGCCAATTTCCAAGAGGAGCAGTTTACCAGAGGGGAGTGGTTAATTAATTGATCAATTAAGTAGTCAATCAATATGGTAAGAGCAAGAGAGGCTATTCCAATAACTAAGACCTGAAGGTGTATCTGTAGCAGTGAGAGGGAGGGAATGCCAGCCACTAGCTTTTTTCACCTCTCATGAAGTGTGTGGTGGAAACAAATGCAGCTCACAGGGCTTTGCCACGTAGATGCTTTGCTCTAGTGCTTAAGATAACTACAGTACTAGGGAGAAAAAAATTCCAAGTAGTACAGTTTGCAATAGTTAAGCAAAGGGTAATTTAACACAATACATACTGAACGAGGAATAGCTAATATGACAATGAAGGGAAAGGAGGTGGCGGAACCATGGTTTCAATATAATAAATTATTTTAAATGGATATAGATTGTAATTTCCAGATGACGAGAATTGCGCAGAACAGGTTGATGTTGTTGAGAGCTGCATCAAACCAGTCTTCAGACCGAAGACCACTGCAACATCATCTGCAAGACAGGTAATATTAATATTACAACTTAATTTTTCTCAACCACAATGTTAAGGTAATATTCCATGATTAAAATGAGTTCATATTAAACAGGTTTTAAATCCAATAGCTATATGGCTGTTTGTGATGTGATTTCTTTGACTTACTAACTGTGCTGCGATTGAATGTGTACAAGTAGTCTTTTTTCATAAGTATTAAGTGTAATGTTTATAGATATTTTATTTTTACAGGTATATTTGCCCTGTTTAGTTGGGTAACAACTGAGGATTTCTTTTTCTGACTGCCATTTGTTGAAATATCATTTAAATCTCATTTTGCATATGCACAACTCTAGGTCTAAACTGTCGGCATTAAGGCATCGATAAATATCCATATACTGTGGTTAATTTGGCTTGTGGCTTGATAAATGTACACATAATTTACTATATAACCCAAGTACATAATTGAAGAGTTAGGAGTTTTCTTTCATAAGCTGGCCCAAGTTCATTTTTCTTTGTGAACAAAGAAAAACGCAAAGTTTTTAGGGTCTCTCTAGATGTAGGTGCAGTCAGGACACACCAGGCTTTAAACAGGAAGCCAGTGTTTTCTGAAAAAGCAGGAAAATGGATGAAAATCCTGTTATCGGATAGTAGGCATAGAAGAGGTGTAGGCCAATTGTCTCAGGAACAACTGGGAAAAGATATCAGGCCATAAATGCTTTCAAGCCAAGTGAAAGTCATTGCCCAAGGGTACAGGGCATAGGTGCAGAGATATTAGAAAGGATGAACATGTTGTAACAGTGGGTGGATCAGGAACTGAGCCTACAATATTGAGAGTGTTGTGGTAAAGAAAGCTTCAATTTGGCTCAGCATAGAGTTTGATCAACTGTTTTTTTCAGGTGCTGGGTAGAACTTAGATTTGGTTTCTGTCATTGCTAGTGACAGAGGTTCAGGCATGATCTACATGTTGAAGAGGAATTGTGCTTATGGAAACTGTTTCACAGCTTTATTGTCACCCAGATATGTTTCAGCACTTTTTGTGGTCTCTTCAATGGGTTATTATCCTCCTCACATGAATTAATAATAATAAGAAGAAGAAGAAGAAAATTTTATTATCATTCGGCTGATTACAGCAATAGACAAAGTCAAGAGAATATACTTCTATATAAACTGCAATATTGATGTAAATTGGTTTAAATAAAATATGTACACATTAAAATGCAGTATTTTCATCTTCAAAAAAATCATGAGTGGTGAAAACCGGATTGTTCACTAGCAGCTTGTATAATTTAGCTTTAAAAATACTTACAGGCAGTTATTTAAAGTCAGCAATAAGTCTATTAAACATCCTTAGTCCAAGAACTAGGTAGGAGTTCTACTGGAATGAGATTTTCACTCTGCAGTGGAGTGTGCGCTGATATGAAATTTCCTGGCAGATTAAAACTGTGTGCCCGACCGAGACTCGAACTCGGGACCTTTGCCTTTCGCGGGCAAGTGCTCTACCATCTGAGCTACCGAAGCACGACTCACACCCGGTACTCACAGCTTTACTTCTGCCAGTATCCATCTCCTACCTTCCAAACTTTACAGAAGCTCTCCTGCGAACCTTGCAGAACTAGCACTCCTGAAAGAAAGGATATTGCGGAGACATGGCTTAGCCACAGCCTGGGGGATGTTTCCAGAATGAGATTTTCACTCTGCAGCGGAGTGTGCGCTGATATGAAATTTCCTGGCAGATTAAAACTGTGTGCCCGACCGAGACTCGAACTCCGGACCTTTGCCTTTCGCGGGCAAGTGCTCTACCATCTGAGCTACCAAAGCACGACTCACGCCCGGTACTCACAGCTTTACTTCTGCCAGTATCCATCTCCTACCTTCCAAACTTTACAGAAGCTCTCCTGCGAACCTTGCAGAACTAGCACTCCTGAAAGAAAGGATATTGCGGAGACATGGCTTAGCCACAGCCTGGGGGATGTTTCCAGAATGAGATTTTAACTCTGCAGCGGAGTGTGCGCTGATATGAAATTTCCTGGCAGATTAAAACTGTGTGCCCGACCGAGACTCGAACTCGGGACCTTTGCCTTTCGCGGGCAAGTGCTCTACCATCTGAGCTACCGAAGCACGACTCACGCCCGGTACTCACAGCTTTACTTCTGCCAGTATCCATCTCCTACCTTCCAAACTTTACAGAAGCTCTCATGCGAACCTTGCAGAACTAGCACTCCTGAAAGAAAGGATATTGCGGAGACATGGCTTAGCCACAGCCTGGGGGATATTTCCAGAATGAGATTTTCACTCTGCAGCGGAGTGTGCGCTGATATGAAATTTCCTGGCAGATTAAAACTGTGTGAGTCTCGGTCAGGCAGAGAATAGAAGCTTTCGAAATGTGGTGCTACAGAAGAATGCTGAAGATTAAATGGGTAGATCACATAACTAATGAGGAAGTGTTGAATAGGATTGGGGAGAAGAGAAGTTTGTGGCACAACTTGACCAGAAGAAGGGATCCTTTGGTAGGACATGTTCTGAGGCATCAAGGGATCACCAATTTAGTATTGGAGGGAAGCTTGGAGGGTAAAAATCGTAGAGGGAGACCAATAGATGAATACAGTAAGCAGATTCAGAAGGATCTAGGTTACAGTAGGTACTGGGAGATGAAGAAGCTTAACAGGATAGAGTAGTATGGAGAGCTGCATCAAACCAGTCTCAGGACTTAAGACCACAACAACAACAACATTTGCTTGTAATTAACCAACATTTCTGCTCAATGAAAACATGTAAAACATGATATCCCAATAAGTCGATCAGCATATTAAACAGAGAACTGTGATGGAAACTTAAGTTGTGATAAATGTTTTCAAAACAATGTAATTTCCATCATCTATATTTGTTGTAAGTCATTGTAAAAAGCATATAAATATGCAAAAACACTAAATTTTTGTGTAGTCTGTTTCTGGCTACAATTTATTACTCATCGTTTAAAGAGTTACATGTTGATTGTGAGAATTTAGTTAAATCTACAAAAACATTTTTATTTGATACAAAATGTAAGGTGTCTTTACCTTATGGCATATAAGCAGAGCACAGATATTTTGCACATAGCACTCAAGACAAGATGTCATATGATTTGCTGTTCTTGTCTGATGTTTAAAACCAAAATTAATGCAGTGCGTGTAATGGAAACAGATTGACTCGTCATCGCCAGCTATGGAGATAAACTTGAAATTTAGAGAAGCCATAGTTTTTGTACTGCAGGCATTTTTTAAGATGTGTTTTTTTTAATTATCAACCTTAAGGTGTGAATCAGGTAACGAAGGGTGTTTTTGAAAAATGTCACTTTTCAAGGCAATTTTAATGCTGTTGTTGTTGTGTGGTCTTCCTTCTGGAGACTGGTTTGATGCAGCTCTCCATGCTACTCTATTCTGTGCAAGCTTTTTCATCTCCCAGTACCCACTGCAACCTCCATCCTTTTGAATCTGCTTAGTGTATTCATCTCTTGGTCTCCCTCTACTATTTTTACCCTCCACACTGCCCTCCAATACTACCTTTATTGGACATATGCAATTCATCCTTATCATGTGGTGTCTTTCCTCAGCAATTGAAAATGGCAAAAGTAATACCCCTATATAAAAAAGGTGATCATCAATGTATGGGTAACTATAGGCCTGTGTTTCTATTGTCAGGGTTTTCGAAAATCATTGAATAAGTGTTTCTTTCAAAACTAATTACATTCTTCGACAAGAATAATATTATTTCTGGATGTCAGCATGGCTTCAGACCACAGAGATCAATTGAAACTGCCACTTCCAATCTGATAAACCATGTCTTAAAGCTCGAATGGTATGGTGTAAGACGTGGGTCAAATTGTATTTGGAATATCGCTCTCAGGTATCTGAAATTAAGTACACGGAAGGGAATGAACTCCAGGTACATCTTTCAGAACCATGTGAACTAATTCATGGTGTTCCACAGGGTTCCATTTTAGGTCCCTTTCTTTTTTGGTCTACATTAATGATTTCCCAACACATGTTAGGGATACTGAACCAGTACTGTTTGCAGATGACACAACTCTATTGATTGAAGGGAATAATGAAGAATATTACAAAAGGAGTGTCTGAATGGATTACGAGAAACAGGCTAATAGTTAATCCCCAAAAAACGGTACTCATGAATTTCCACACTGATCAAAATAAAAATCCAGCACAACCTGTAATATGTACAGATGACCAAAACATTAGTTCTGTCAATGAAACTAAATTTCATGGGATTCATATCCAGGAATATCTTTAATGGAACACTCATATCACTGCCCTAAATTCAGACTAGCATAAATGAGCTATGTGGTAAGAATTCTCAGCAACAGTACTAGTGCAGAAACAGTTACGGCTGTATACTTTGCTCGTGTACATTCAATACTGAAGTACAGTATCATTTTCTGGGGAAATGTACATCAGGCCATAAAAGTTTTTACGAAACAAAAGGCAATTATAAGAATAATGAAACAAGTGAGCAGCAGAAAACCATGCAAACATTTATTTAAAGATCTAAAGATCCTACCCTTCCCTGCATTTACATACTGGAAGTAGTCACACATGTCCACAAAAAAGCAAACTGAGAAAAGAAAACTTTTTTTCCTTAAAACAAAAGAGTCCATGATTACAGTCAGACAGTGACAGTGACATACATGTCAATCACTGTAACAGCACATTGTGCCAAAAAGGTGATTATCATGCATGAACAAAACTTTACAACACATTACCAAGACATATAAAATCTCTTACTGAACTACAAAGCTTTAAAAAGTCTGTGACAGCCTACCTACTGAAAAACTGCTAGTATTCAATCTTAACAGTATCTTATGCAAGAAAATATGTAATTTGAATATTTAATTGTAGAAATAAGTTATACATACACAGTATTTCATAATTTGTAATTATTCACTATATAGATACATTTTGTCACAAAAATTTATAAAATTTATGTTTGACATTTGAAAATCCAATAGCTGAAAAGGTTTTCTGTTCAATATCCTGTGTATAATATATGTATTTAAAAAGGGATTTATATGGACAAATAAATAAATAAAATTGGTGATCTCTTGATACCTCAGAACATGTCCTACCAAACGATCCCTTCTTCTTGTGCCACAAACTTCTCTTCCTCCCAAACCTATTCAATACCTCCTCATTAGTTATGTGATCTACCCATCAACTCTCCATCATTATTCTGTAGCACCACATTTCAAAAGCTTCTATTCTCTTCTTGTCGAAACTATTTATCATCCATGTTTCATTTCATACATGGCTACACTCCATACAAATACTTTCAGGAATGACTTCCTGACACTTAAATCTATACTCGATGTTAATAAATTTTTCTTCTTCAGAAACGCTTTCCTTGCCATTGCCAGTCTACATTTTATAGCCTCTCTACTTCGACCATTAGTTGTTTTTCTCCCCAAAATAGGAAAATTCCTTTACTACTTTAAGTGTCTCATTTCCTAATCTAATTTCCTCAGCATCAACCGACTTAATTCAACTACATTCCATTACCCTCGTTTTGCTTTTGTTGATGTTAATCTTATATCCTCCTTTCAAGACAGTATCCATTCCATTCAACAGCTCTTACAAGTTCTTTGCTGTCTCTGACAGAATTACAATGTCATTGGCCAACCTCAAAGTTTTTATTTCTTCTCCATGGATTTGAATATCTACTGCGAATTTTTCTTTTGTTTCCTTTACTGCTTGCTCAATGTAAAGCTTAAATAACATCAGGGAAAGCCTACAACGATGTCTCACACTCTTCCCAACCACTGCTTCCCTTTCCTTGTCCCTCGACTCTTGTAACTGCCATCTGGTTTTTGTACGAATTGTAAATAGCCTTTTGCTCCCTGTATTTTACCCCTGCCAACTTTAGAATTTGAAAGATAGTATTCCAATCAACATTGTCAAATGTAGAAACGTAGGCTTGCCTTTCCTTAATCTAGCTTCAAAGATAATTTTGAAGATAGACCTAAAAAAATTGGTATTTTTTCTCAATTACAACTAAAGAAATATGTGTTTCAAAAGAGATGGCGATAAAATAGTGGGTGCAAGCTTTGTTTGAAAGTATATCATTATCAAAGAACTACTAAAGTACTTTTAAAGCTATATCTCTGAACAGTGGCATTTGATTTTTCGGTTACAAATAAAAATACATGTTTAAATGTTTTTTGGAAATTGAACCTCTAAGTAGTTGAAGAAGAGTATGAGATTTTTTATGAAAATGTTTTATAATGAAAGATTTGAATGCCAAATATAAGAAATTTAAAATTTGGCTTCTCAGCTAAAAATAAAAAATTGTACTTCCCTGTTTTTGGAAATTCAACCTCTATGGAGATAAAATGGCGTATGAAAGGTTTTTAGTAATATTTCATTGTACAAGCATTTTTGAAACAAAATATATGAAAATTTATATTTCCTTTCAGTGTTAGATGTAAAACATACGGATGTCACTGTCTTTGGGAATTCGACTGTTAAGGGGATGAAATAGGGGGTGAAATGTTTAATAAAAATATTTCATTGCGAAAGAGTTTTTAAAGCTAAATTTTGAAAATTGGTGTTTGGCTTTTCAGAGAATGAAAAATACGTGTTTCACTGTTTTTGGAAATTCGGCCGCTGAGGTGGTGAAACGGAGTCAGACTAATTCACTGACTCATAATCGCCTAGGCCAAATCACTAAGGACAGAATGTTGAAGCTTGGAGGGGGTGTGGATCTAATAGCGTAAGCATAATTGAAGAAGGGATTGTCTGAAATTCCTCTCGTAAATGTAATCGTAGGCTTCCGCAGCAGTAGACACAGTGAATAAAATTCTTCTGGGTTTGTGTCCGCTCTGCCAACTATAAAATTCAGACACTCCAGCGATTGCTGCAGGACGCCCTCAAAGTGTATGGGTAACTGCTGAATGGGTTGTTTTCCTTTATCGTAATTTCATGCCTCAGCTGAGGCATGCAGGCAGCGGCCTACATACGCCGCTCTTCAGCCAAAAGACACGGAAGGCATAAAAGGCATAAAAAACATGATAAACTCATGATGAACACTACACCAGAGATCATAAGTAAATCGACGGAAGACACTATAATGAAGGGTGGCATCAGTTGAAAACACATGAAGACGCCCAGGTGGAGACACGAACGTAGGAGAAAACACTGAAGAAGGCACTGCACACCAAGGGAGAAAGACTAACACACAGAAAACGCTGATGACGATCATCAGCGAAGGACTCACACTGACAAAGGGGGGGGGGCTGCCTCCAGGTCTAAAGGGGAGGTAGGAGGGCGGGAGGGAGGTGAGGAGCCAGTGATAGAAACAAGGGAGAGTGGGGGGAAGAAGAGAGGGGTGGGAAGTCCAGGGAGCGGAGGAGGAGGGGAGACGTGGAAGAGAGAAGGAGGGGGGAAAGGAAGGTGGGGAGGGAGAGAGGGAGCCCTGGGGGAAAAAGAGGGAGAGAAAGAGGGGGAACAGGAGGGGAGAGAGAGAGCTGGTAGGAGGGGTAGATGGACAGGACTTGGACACCATCAGGGAGGGGGAGTTGGTGGAAGCCAACTTGGAAAAGGGTATGGAGGGTGTGAAGATGGAGAACAGGTGGGATGCAAGAATATAGGCACAGGAGTGGGTAGGGATAGGCGAGGATGGGAGAGACAAGCGGATGTGGGGGATCTAGCTCACGGGAGGCGTAAAGGATCCGTATCTGTTTGAGGAAAAGTGTAACGAGGGGGAAGGGAATCAAGTCGTATAGGTTCCGCGAGAGGGATGGGAGACATGCAGTAGGCGAGGCGGAGAGTGTGGATTTGTAGGGACGTATAGTAGGTGAGAGGGATGGAGATCCAGACAGGATGGGCATAGCAGAGGATGAGGGATTTATAAGTGTGGAGGATAGTTGAGGGGTCAAGACCCCATGTGCGGCCAGAAAAGAATTTGAGGAGGCGAAGTCAGGAAAGGCGACGAAGGTACTTGAGGGTTGGGGTGACGTGAATGGGACAGCCATAGATGGTGATATAAAAATCAAGGAAGTGGAAGGAAGGGATTGTTTTGCCTACAGTGTTTGCCTGGGTTTTGGAAGGATTGACCTTGAGCAGCCACTGGTTACACCAAGTGCTGAACCGGTCAACATGGGATTGGAGATGGTCCTGGGAGCGTTTCAGGGTGGGCCGAGGGCAAGGAAGGCAGTGTCATTGGTGTACTGGAGAAGGTGAATGGGAGGTGAAGGTGACGGCATGTCCAGAAGGTAGAAAAGGGGGGAGATGACGGAATCTTGGGGCACACCGGTGGAGGTGTAGAAGGTGTAGGAATCCGTGTTATGGATGGTGACATACGTAGGACGGTCGGAAAGAGGGACGTGATCAGACAGATATAGTTAATAGGAAGGGCAAAGGTTTGGAGTTTGAAGAGGAGATGGGAATGCCATACATAGTTGTAGGCATGTTCAAGGTCGAGGGAGAGGAAGATGGTGGAGCAATGGGAGATGAGTTGTTCAGACAAGAGGTGAGTGAGGTGGAAGAGAAGGTCAGCAGCAGAGAAGGATGGCCAAAAGCCACATTGGGTAGCGGGAAGGAGGTGATGCTGCTGGATGTGTAGGGTGAGGATGGATTCCAGGACCTTGCTGAAGACTGAGGTAAGGTTGATGGAATGGTAGCAGCAGACAGCGGATGACAGTTTGTCGGCTTTGAGGAACATCAGGCTCCAGGAGATTTTCCACAGGTCGTCGTAGAAGCCGGTGGGGAAGACCACATTATAAAGTCGGACCAGGGTGGAGAGGAAGGAGGCAGGAGCTTCACAGAGATGACGATAGGTAACACTGTTATGACCGGGAGCAGTGTTGCGTTTCGTGTAGAGATCTTGAGTAGTAATCAGGGCTGAACTGTGAATTTACCCTCAAATTTTATTCTTAAAGAATTTACTTAAATTAGTAGCGATTCATCAAGAACATAAACACATTTAGTCACAGTAGGTGAGCGTCGAAGTAGTTGTCAGGAAATAACTGATGGAAAATGAAATAACTTTTAACAAATGTGAATTTTATTCCATAAAGCTTTTTCAAAAACAGATTTAAAATTATAAGCAGAAAATCACCCTCGAAATACCAAGTACCATGGTGCAAATCTTGGACACACCAGATTACTTTAAAAAAAAATCAACAACTCACACAAACACGTAAGCTATGCCCCCGTAAGAGAGATGCAATTTATTTGCCACCGAAAGCGAAATTTCTTTTTTTTTTTAAGGACTCTTACGGTGGAAGGGGGGCAACCTTATAGCCTAAAATCACTAAATAAAACCCAGAAAATTCAGACTTACATAAAATGTACAACATGCTCTACATTACACATACATCACCTCGCAAGATGATAGGCAAGATACAAACATATTTCAGGAATTCGGCATTTAAGCAATAAATTCGAGAACTCTGAATCCAACAAACATCACAAAAGTAGGTATTAACGTATGGCTGATTGACAGGGGAGGATTTACTAAACAACTCGAACCGCAGATTGCTCTAAACTTTCCGTATTCCACATAGGAATAAACGAACAACCCAATTCACCAACAACCATCTTCCCGTCAGTGGGCAAACGGAGAAGAATGGTGGGAAGACGCTAAACAAAGCGGCTGGTGACCTTACCAAGAAAACAAGTAGAATTTAAGAAGAGTAAATCAAACAAGATATCTCCAATCACTTAACGTCTAATATACTGCGATTTCTGGCGAAGACATGGCGCACCACCCCCAACGCTCTTCCGAACCGTCCGCTGCCAGCCGCTGATCTCTCGTCTCACGGCGTCGCAGTTCGCCCCGACCAGCAAAATGTCATGGTTTCACTCCTGTTGCTCTCATGTGAACTGCGAAGCCACTACCCCTTTCAATGCGGCGCTGCCCACTGGACTCACGTGGAGACCTCACATCCGCCGACGCTCAAGGCAGACAAGTCATCTCGTGTCTCGGTGCGCGACCGACCAACTGACCAACCGACCGATCCAACCGCCAATGACCGTTGCCCGAGCAACTCGAGCAGACTTGTGGCCTAACACGCAGACTCAGATGCAGGAACTCAGCCCCGACCACTAGCTGAGTTCTGTTACTGGCAGAGTGGCATGACTCATTTTTTGGCTTTAAAGTCTGATCCAAACGACAAACATACTAGCACTCCGACGACAGACTCTAACTGCCGCACAGATGCAAACGAGAGATAGACCAGCAATTGGTGACATGAGACTGACGTAGCTGATTTTAAGTTGCGATTCACACGTTCAGCAAAGGACCCCTGAGGGTAATAAGATGTTGCGTTTATGTGCTTTATGCCATGTCCAAAACAAAAGGCCTTAAACTTATCTGTCACAAAAGCAGGGGCATTATCACTAACCAAGCTCTTAGGAGGCCCAAAGAAAGAAAAGATGTTAGTAAGGTGAGAAATAGTTACGTTGGTGGTACTATTCTACTGGGAATAA
Organism: Schistocerca gregaria; assembly: GCF_023897955.1. Classification (NCBI taxonomy): domain Eukaryota; kingdom Metazoa; phylum Arthropoda; class Insecta; order Orthoptera; family Acrididae; genus Schistocerca; species Schistocerca gregaria. Next base: position 78,473,949 of record NC_064927.1, read on the forward strand.
GCCAAGTAACGCGAGGAAAGGCATCAATTACCACCAAAATATATATATTCCCTCTACTGGAACGTGGCAACCGATCCACATAATCGATATAAAAACGATCCATCGGATAATTTTCACGTTCCGAAGACAGTAGACCTTGTTGTGGGGCACTGCTAGGTTTCGCGACCTGGCACAAATGACAACCGGCTACTAATTTCCAAACGTCACGCTCAAGATGAGGCCAGGGCACATACTGCTTAATTTTCTGAATCGTTTTATATGTGCCTAAATGACCTCCCACGGAAGAGCAATAATAATACTGGAATACTGGCTGGATTAATATTTGTGGCAGACAAATTCGGATGTGGCGCTCTCGACCCACTGCCCTACACAGAATACCTTTCCTCAAGCTATAAGTTTCGACTACCTCACCCGACCTAATCCGCTGCTTGATGGAACCCAATCGAACATCCTCTTCCTGGTTTGCTTCGAGATTACTAAACAGTTGTGGTACTTCCCCCAAAATCAAAAGCTGACCCTCAAGTGGACCCTGGTGGTGCTCCTCCGAACAATCCGATGGTGGGTCAGACATCCGACTGAGGGCATCCGCGACCACATTCACGGAACCTTTGATATGTCTGACCTCAAATTTAAAGGTTGAGACACTCATGGCCCAACTGGCGATCTGACCGGTCTTACATGGCCTAGCCAAGACACAACTCAAGGCTTGATTATCAGTCTGCAGCAAAAAAGGTTTGTGCTCAAGGTAAAACTGGAGCTTTTCTAATGCAAATAGAAGCACCAAGGCCTCACATTCGTAGACTGAGTACCTTGTCTAACATCATTCAAACGGCACGAGGCATAGGCCAAGGCTCCTGCTGACCTTGCCATTCTTGTAATAATATGGTTGACAACCCGCACTCGATGCGTCCGTCTGAGCTACAAAAGGCTTATCAAAATCAGGCACCCCAAGCACCGGTGGATTAGCAATGGCGGTTCTGGTCTGTTCGAAGGCCGCCTGCTGTGTGTGACCCCAAGTAAATAACTCCATTTTTACGAAGCTGTTTCAAAGGGGCAGCTAAGGCTGCAAAATTCGGAACGAACCTCCTGAAATAATTTGCCATACCAATAAATTTAACGACTCCCCGCTTATCAGTCGGAGGTGGGAGCGCTCACAAGGCTTTAGTACAATTTTGATTGATCCGAACTGCATCGCCTGCAACAATATGGCCCAAGAAGGAAATCTGGGGCCTCGCAAGTGTGACCTTGGAGAGTTTAACGGTTAGACCAGCCTGCTGTAGTTAAGTAAATACTTGGTGCAAGTGACTCAAATGTTCTTCAAACGATTTACTGTATACCACAAGGTCATCCAGGTAAATACAGACTAAGTGTAGCTTAAATTCACCCAGTATACCATTTAATAAACGAGTCTAAACAGCAGCTCCTGTGGCCAGGCCAAAGGGTACCCAGTGGAATTCAAATATATTCCAATCGGTGCAAAAGGCTGTCACATCTTTACACACCTCTGTCAATGGGATCTGGTAATAAACCTGATTTAAATCAATAACTGTGAACCAAGACGCGCTGGAAAACCAAGTAAAGGAATTGTGTAGATCAAGCAATGGGACTGATTCCAAAATTACCTTTTCATTTAAAAGACAGTAATCTACAACCGCCCTGAAATCACTACCCTGACCCTTCGATACCAAGAATATCGGAGAGGCATAAAGAGAATTCGAGGGTCGGATAACCCCTTGATCTAACATGTTCTGTACCTTTTCCCGCAATATTTTCATCTTAGGTGGTGAGAGACGATATGAGGGCTGTTTAACCGGAATATTGTCAGTCAAACGAATATCATATTCTAATTTATTCGTTACCCCAAGTTTATCACTAAATAAGCCAGGAAACGCATTCAACAACTCCTTAACCTGTTGCCCTGCCGCAGAGAAAGATGACAGATCAGTATCATTACTAGGAGTGACTGACTAGGAATGAGGCGTGGATGTTAACGCCGCTCGACATTCACGAAATCCCAACTTCTAATTCGGCGCAAACTTAAAAGAAAACTTACACCGGAATAATCCAAAACTAGTTTTGTTTTAGAAATGGAATCACAACCCAGCACCATATTTACCGGCAAGCTAGCAACGAGAGCAAAGGTCACTGGCCACGAAAACGGCCATACGGTAACACTTCCCTTAACCCAAACCGCCAGAGGCAACACCTGACCATTGACCATACAACATCTCTGAAGCGTGATTTTTTTTTTTTTTGGTCTTAGTTTGGTAAGATTGCTAAATTCCAGAAACGAAGCCTCATTGAGGAAGGAATATGTGCTACCAGTATCTAATAACGCAGACAGAGGTTCCTGATTAAAATTAAGACAAATATAAGGTAGACAGAACCGGGAATCAGCAGCTACGGTACGACCCTCACTAAACAATAAGTTACTGCTGGAAACGTGCTCCCTGCCCTTATGTCAATTAGTACTTCTTGCCCCAAGTAAAACCGGACAACTCCTAACCAAATGCGTAACATTTCCTGTCTACGCCTTGGTAATTACTACCTGGCCAATCGCTCTCCACTCCAAAATTTTCCTTCGCTTGTCCCGACACACTAACATTTCTAGAGTCCTTGCTTAACTTTAGCGCAGTGCAGACGTACCAACAACAGGAGCTCTTCCCAGGTCTTCAGGGGTGACTTGAAAATAAAATTTATTTTGTCAGCAGCCGCCATCCCTTCCAAAACTACTGCAACTAATTGTTCATTTATCAAGGCCTGCAAAGCCAACCTTACCTTTTCCACATACATCGATAAATTTTCACTAGCGGCCTGCACCTTCCAAATATATTGACATTGTAGGTGTTTCCTAAAGCCCTCTGTAAGTCCCTCAGGGATAATCAGTTGCCTAAGTTGTCGTAACGAGAACCCGTCTGAAAGAGCTCTAGAAAGTAATTCGTTACACTTCCCCTTTGCTAACGGGTATAACAAAGTTAACAGGTAGTGAAAGATTTGAAAAGCACAGGAATGCTGTTCAAAATAAACCAGTAACCACAAAATTTTCAGTGTGTTCGCCACCGATTCTACACTTCATTCTGATACATCCTTTAACAGAAGTGCAATCGGGTGAGGTACCGTTAGGAAAAACTCCGAGTTAAACTCAATTCCGCGGTTTAGGCTATTTAGATCGCTTCCTGTCCGTGCCGTATCAACTTGGACGTGCCCACTAGATTCCTCGGAGCTAGACTAACCCGATTAACCTAATCTGCAACGCATCCACCTTTCGCTGCAGCACAACCACTTCCTTACGATCAGCCGCGTTTACAACAAGTTGTCTTAAATCAGAGACCCGGTTGATCACGTGCACCAAATGCGCGCGTAGTCTAGCTAGTTGCTTGCGACTCGGTTGATCAACACAAAACCAGTCTAAATGTTGTTGGAACTCACCGATCTCTCCCGCCGCCGCTGCCATGGCTGTTGGAAAGGAATCAATTACTTCTGGTGGAGGAGCATGGCATCTTATAACCCACTAGCAACTCAGGAACAATGCCTTGTTTGTTTATATTACGAATGCGCAACTCATAGTATTTGATATTTGCGCAGTAGGCCGAATCCTGGATATTCTCAGGCCATCATAACAACCTGAAACATGGAGCTAAACAGTCACTTGGCCAAAGCGAAATATTACTAAATTATAAAATAAGTAGAAATATAATTCCATCAGTTACTCAAAAAGTAGTAGCCAGAACGCTATCCACGCTCTTCTACCACTAATGAACCGTGAATATACCTTCAAATTTCTTCCTTAAGGAATTTACTTTATTTACTAGCGATTCATCAAGAACATATACACGTTTAATCACACTAGGTTAGTGTGGAAGTAGTTGCCAGGAAGTAACTGATGGAAAATGTAATTACTTTTAATAAATGTGAATTTCATTCCTAAAAGTTTTTCCAAAAACAGATTTAAAATTATAAGCAGAAAAGCACCCTCGAAATATCAAGCTACAATTTTATTTAGAGGCAGAAAGAGCAGTATTAACAGTAGGATCCTTCAGGCTGAGAAGCCTGCCTGCCCCCTCTCAACATGGTCGTAGTCATGACCGCACACAACAGTCTCTGAAAGAGTACCCTGGTGCAATTCTGGAACCCACCAGATTACTATAAACAAAAAAATTTTAACAACTCACACAAACACGTAAACTATGCCCCTGTAAGAGGGATGGAAATGCTACAACACTCAAACTATTTGCCACCGAAAACAATTTTTTTAAAGAGTATTTCGGTGGGAGGGTGGCAACCTTATAACCTAAAATGGCTATTTAAATAAAACAAATAAAATGCAGAATTACATAAAATGTACAACATGCTCTACATTACACATATACCACCTCGCAAGATGATAGGCAAGATAAAAACATATTTAAGGAATTCAGCATTTAAGCAATAAATTCGAGAACAACGAATCCAACAAACATGACAGAGGCATCTATTAACGTATGGCTGATTGACGGGGAGGGGGGATTTACTAAACAACTGGGACCGCAGATTGCTCGACACTTTCCTTATTCCACAAGGGAAAAACGGACCACCCAATTCACCAATAACCACCTTCTCGTGGGTGGGCAAACAGATAGGAATGGTAGGAAGACCCTAAACAAAGCGTCTGGTGACCTTACCAAGAAAACAAGTAAAATTTAACAAGTAAATGAAACAACATATCTCGAATCACTTAACTTCTAACATACTGCGATTTCAACAACAGGAGCAACAGGAGCGAAACACATTCATGAACTATTTCAGTACCATGTTTAAAAACTGTTTTCCTCTAAAAGTTACTCAAATTAAACAGAAGTCTATAATAAAACCATGGATCACACAAGGAATAAAGATTTCCTGTACGACAAAAAGGAAAATGTATCTGTCGACCAAGAAGAGCTCCAATGCTGATGATTTAGCTACATACAAAGAATACTGAAAAATATTTTAAAAAAGTAATTCAGACATCTAAACAATTGCACTATGAGAAGAAGATAGCAATGTCAGGGAACAAAATAAAAACAATATGGGATATAGTGGAAGAGGAGACTTTCAGAACCAGAAAGGAACAGGAGCAAATAGCACTAAGGGTAGATGACACATTAGTAACCGATGGGCATAATGTGGCAAATCTATTTAACAAGTACTTTATATCCGTTACTGATAGAATGGGATTGTCAGGTTTAGTAAATAAAGCCCTTGAATATCTGAAACTAGCCTTTACAAATAGCTTCAGGTACATCAATATGTCACTCACATCAACTAAAGAAATAGCTTGCATAATAAAATCTTTAAAAGCAAAGCATTCTAGTGGTTACGATGAAATATCAACAAAGTTAATTAAGGCATGTTCTTGTGAGTTTAGTAGAATTCTAAGTTACTTGTATGGCCAGTCAATTATAACTGAGACATTTCCTGACTGGTTGAAATATGCAAATGTTAAGTCTCTATTCAAGAAACGGGATAAAGAGATGCCATCAAACTACAGGCCGATTTCACTTTTGCCAGCATTCTCAAAAATTTTATAAAAAGTAAGCTTCTCAACCATCTGACCACAAATAACATATTATCAAAAACACAGTTTGGATTTCTGAAGGGTTCTGATATCGAAAAGGCTATTTACACCTACAGTGAAAATGTACTTAATTCATTTAATAACAAGTTACAAGCAGCAGGTCTTTTTCTGTGATTTGTCAAAGGCATTCTATTGTGTTAACCACAACATCCTTTTAAATAAATTAGAATTCTATGGTGTCATGGGCAGTGCTGCAAAATGGTGCAAGTCATACTTCACTAACAGAAAACAAAGGGTGTCAGTGCAAGTGACTACTGAATTAAGTCATCAGTCATCACCAGAATGGGAAGAAATTACATGTGGTGTCCCACAAGGATCCATCTTAGGGCCATTGATTTTTCTTGTGTACATTAATGATATCTCATCAGTTACACTACCAGAAGCAGAGTTCGTTTTGTTTGCAGATGACACAAGTATTGCAATAAATAGTATGTCAAGTGTAGTTCTAGAAAGATCTGCTAATGGTATTTTCATGGATATTAATAAATGGTTTAAAGCCAACTCACTGACATTAAACTTCGAAAAGACTCACTATATACAATTCATAACCTGTAAGAGCTTTCCACCCAGCATATGCATAAAGTACAAAGAAGAGCAGATAGAAGAGGTTGACAGTCTTAAATTCCTGGGATTACAACTTGATAAAAAATTCAATTGGGAGGAGCACACCACAGAAATGCAGAAACGCCTTAACAAATCTGTATTTGCAAGTCGAGTGTTAGCAGACATAGGTGACATAAAAGTGAAAAAGCTTGCATACTTTGCCTAATTTCACTCCATAATGTCATATGGTATAATATTTTGGGGTAATTCTTCAAGTCAAACAAACGTTTTCAGAGTCCAAAAGCGTGTAATGCGTATTATTTGTGGAGCAAACTCACGGACGTCTTGTAGAAACGTCTTCAAAGAACTGGGTATACTAACTACTGCCTCTCAGTATATTTACTACTTAATGAAATTTGTCCTAAATAATATATCTCTTTTTCCAACAAACTGCTCAGTTCATACACACAATACCAGGAACAAAAATGATCTGCACAAGGACTTAAAAGCACTTACTTTAGTTCAAAAAGGGGTCCACTGCTCAGGAACACTCATTTTCAACAATTTGCCAGCAAACATACAAAATTTAGTTACAAATAGAGATCAGTGTAAAAGGAGCCTGAAAGACTTACTAGTGGCCAACTCCTACTCCATTGACGAATTTTTCAATAGAAACAAATGATGTGTTGTATATATTTATACTATTAGTATTGTTGTTCCAGCTTAAAAAAATAGGAAACAATAAAAAAAGGTGACATGTTCCACATCCACGAGGATCTCCTCAACGCGGACCTATGGGACGAAAAACTAATCTAATCTAATGTAATCTAATCCACCACGACATCGGGCTGGCCGGAGCGAGCTGCGACACCGTTAGACGCGAGATCGGCGTGCGCCTTCCTGCGTCTGTTGAAGCGGCTGGCAGCGGACGGTTCGCAGAAATCGCAGTATATTAGAGGTTAAGTGATTGGAGATATATTGTTTCATTTACTTGTTAAATTCTATTTGTTTTCTTGGTGAGGTCACCAGCCGCTCTGTTTTACGGTCGTCCCACCATTCTTCTCCATTTGCCCACCCATGGGAAGGTGGTTAGTGGTGAATTGGATGGTCCGTTTTCCCCTTGTTGGAATAGGGGAGGTTTAGAGCAATCTGCGGTTCGGGTTGTAACCCCCCCCCCCCCCCCCCTTATCCGTCAATCTGCTATACGTTAATATCTGCCTCTGTCATGTATGACGAATTCGGTGTTCTCGAATTAATTGCCTAAAGGCCGAATTCTTGAAACATGTTTTTATCTGTCCTATCTTGCGAGGTAGTATATGTATAATGTAGAGCATGTTGTACATTTTATGTAAGTCTGCATTTTATGGGTTTTATTTAAATATGAATCTGAGTACAGTAGAGCACTAAATAAGTCAAAAACTGAGAAATTCTGGGAATTGCTCTAAGACATGGATTGGCTAGACGTTTACAATACATCTGACTCAAATGGAAAATACAAAGCATTCATTAATAAAGTTTCCAGAATGAGATTTTCACTCTGCAGCGGAGTGTGTGCTGATATGAAACTTCCTGGCAGATTAAAACTGTGTGCCCGACCGAGACTCGAACTCGGGACCTTTGCCTTTGCCCGCTGCAGAGTGAAAATCTCATTCTGGAAACATCCCCCAGGCAGTGGCTAAGCCATGTCTCTGCAATATACTTTCTTTCAGGAGTGCTAGTTCTGCAAGGTTCGCAGGAGATCTTCTGTAAAGTTTGGAAGGTAGGAGACGGATACTGGCAGAAGTAAAGCTGTGAGTACTGGGCGTGAGTTGTGCTTCGGTAGCTCAGACGGTAGAGCTCTTGCCTGCAAAAGACAAAGGTCCTGAGTTCGAGTCTCGGTTGGGCACACAGTTTTAATCTGCCAGGAAGTTTCATTAATAAAGTTGCTTCCACTTTTGAGAATTGTTTCTCCTAAAGGTAACTCAACTCAAGACACAAGTCAAAAAAATAAACTGTGGATTACACAAGGAATGAAGATATCATATGTGGCATAGCTACTATCTAGAAACAACACTGAAGTTTGAATTGTAATGCATTACAAAGAATACAGCAAAATATTGAAGCATCTAATCCAGAATTCGATACAACTTTATTATAAGAAAAAGATAATTACATTAGGTAACAAAATAAAAACTGTATGGGACATTGTGAAGACAGAGACAGTTGGAGCCAAAAGGGAAGAGGAACAGATAGCTCTAAATTAAATGAAAGTTTGGTAACAAGTACAGTTTAGTGTTGCAAACCTATTAAACGACTGTTTCATTTCTGTTACTGACCGCTTGGGGTTATCAGGTTTGGTGAACAGTGCAATGGAATATCTGAGGCCAGTCTTTAAAAATAACTTAAGTAAAATGGAAATCACACTCGCATCTCTCAAAGAAGTAGCATGCATCACAAAATCATTAAAAATCTAAGTATTCCAGTGGATATGATAACATTTCAACAAAGTTAATCAAAGAATGCTCATGCACATTAAGTTCTATCTTCAATTATTTGTGTAATCAATCTCTTATCAGCAGAACATTTCCAGAATGGCTAAAATATGCTGAAGTTAAACCTCTTTACGAGAAGGCGGATAAAGAGATACCATCAAACTATCGACCAATTTCACTTTTCCTGGCTTTCTCAAAAATATCTGAAAAGGTTGTGTTCAAGTGTCTCCTTAAGCATCTGATTGCAAATGTTATATTGTCCAAGTCACAGTTTGGATTTCTGAAGGGTTCTGATATACAGAAAGCTATTTTACCCTTACAGTGAGAATGTACTTAATTCATTAGATAATAAATTACATGATACTGGCATTTTCTGTGACCTGTCAAAAGCTTTTGACCGTGTGAACCACAACATTCTCCTAAGTAAATTAGAATAATATGGTGTCACCGGCAATGCTACGAAATGGCTTGAGTCTTATCTATCTAACAAAAGGTGGCGTTGCGAAATGCCTGTTCAGTAAGCAGTCAGTCTTCGTCTAACTGGGAATTAATAACATGTGATATTGCTCAAGGTTCCATTTTGGGTCCATTACTATTTCTTGTTACATTGCCACATGCTATGTTTGTTTTGTTTGCAGATGATGCAAACATTGCAATAAGTAGCAAGTAGAGTACAGATTTAGAAATAGCTGCTAATCAAAATTGCACTGACATTAATAAGTGGTTTAAAGCTTACTCTTTGTCATTAAACTTTGAGAAGACCTAGTATATACAGTTGAGAACCTGTAAGAGATTTCTTTCCAGCATGAGTATAGTGTGTGAAGACATTCAGACTGAAGAAGTTGATAGTGTTAAATTTCTGGGATTACAGCTCGATAATAAATTCAGTTGGGAAGAATTGTTTTATCAGATATAGGAGATATAAAAAACTTGCATAGTTTGCTTACTTTCATTATATTAGGTCGTATGGGATCATATCTGGGGCGACTCATCAAACCGAGCCAAAGTTTTTAGGGTGCCAGAGCATGTGATAAGAATCATTTGTGGTGCAAATTCAAGAACACCTTGTAGAAACCTGTTCAAGGAACTTTGTATTCTAACCACTGCTTCTCAGTATGTTTATTCTAACCAATAGCTCAGTAAACAGTATCAATACAAGGAATAAGAAGAATCTACATATAAAGGCCTACAATCACTTACCTTGGTCCAAACAGGTGTCCGATATTCAGGAACGCACATTTTTAATAAATTGCCAGCAAACATTAAAAACTTGGTGTCAGATAAATCACAGTTCAAACAGAGTTTAAAATATTTTTGGTAGGTAACTCCTTCTACTCCATAGATGAATATCTTAACAGAAACTGTTCAGTCGGCATAAGTAAAAAATATTTTAGTTTTCAGTTTTGACAACACTTGCCCACAACAGTCAAGATTACGTATTTTGCATAGGATAAATTTATTAATTGTGGATAACAGTGTTTCATTCTAATAGTGTGTTGATTCTGTAAATATTAGCTGTCCCAGGTTACTGCATTGTATTAACTTATTTTCGACTACTTCCTCACAAATGATGAGGATAGTAAGTATTATATTCAAACGTTTTATGTTTTTATGTTATACTTTCTGACATGTTCCACACCCACGAGAATCATCTCATTTCTTGGGTCTATGGAAAGAAAACTGAACCTAATTTATTATAATCATTTATATCTATACAACGCCTGAAAAAAGTATGTTATACATACACTCACACATGCTATATCTCTCGATTCTCCTCAATCCTATGAAATTATCTGACAAATTCGTTGAAACAGCGCACATGCTCAGTTGAACACTTGCATTCTTATGTTCTGCATCTGTTTACGAAATGAATCTATCAACACTTACGTTCGGATATACTTCTCAGTGAACTGAAATTACAATTCACCATGTTCAGTCTATCCTTCAAATACGACTAGATATACGCAATCTTTTATTTATTTTCTTTTTTTGTGAATAGTAGTTTGAGTACTTCCCACAAACGTATTTCGGAACATAGGCCATGGTACCTTCCCGTTCAAGCAGCAGCATAACATTTCCGACTATCAATTATATGTCTATAAAAATAAAATACACTCCTGGAAATTGAAATAAGAACACCGTGAATTCATTGTCCCAGGAAGGGGAAACTTTATTGACACATTCCTGGGGTCAGATACATCACATGATCACACTGACAGAACCACAGGCACATAGACACAGGCAACAGAGCATGAACAATGTCGGCACTAGTACAGTATATATCCACCTTTCGCAGCAATGCAGGCTGCTATTCTCCCATGGAGACGATCGTAGAGATGCTGGATGTAGTCCTGTGGAACGGCTTGCCATGCCATTTCCACCTGGCGCCTCACTTGGACCAGCGTTCGTGCTGGACGTGCAGACCGCGTGAGACGACGCTTCATCCAGTCCCAAACATGCTCAATGGAGGACAGATCCGGAGAGCTTGCTGGCCAGGGTAGTTGACTTACACCTTCTAGAGCACGTTGGGTGGTACGAGATACACGCGGACGTGCATTGTCCTGTTGGAGCAGCAAGTTCCCTTGCCGGTCTAGGAATGGTAGAACGATGGGTTCGATGACGGTTTGGATGTACCGTGCACTATTCAGTGTCCCCTCGACGATCACCAGAGGTGTACGGCCAGTGTAGGAGATCGCTCCCCACACCATGATGCCGGGTGTTGGCCCTGTGTGCCTCGGTCGTATGCAGTCCTGATTGTGGCGCTCACCTGCACGGCGCCAAACACGCATACGACCATCATTGGCACCAAGGCAGAAGCGACTCTCATCGCTGAAGACGACACGTCTCCATTCGTCCCTCCATTCACGCCTGTCGCGACACCACTGAAGGTGGGCTGCACGATGTTGGGGCGTGAGCGGAAGACGGCCTAACGGTGTGCGGGACCGTAGCCCAGCTTCATGGAGACGGTTGCGAATGGTCCTCGCCGATACCCCAGGAGCAACAGTGTCCCTAATTTGCTGGGAAGTGGCGGTGCGGTCCCCTACGGCACTGCGTAGGATCCTACGGTCTTGGCGTGCATCCGTGCGTCGCTGCGGTCCGGTCCCAGGTCGACGAGCACGTGCACCTTCCGCCGACCATTGGCGACAACATAGAGATACTGTGGAGACCTCACGCCCCACGTGTTGAGCAATTCGGCGGTACGTCCACCCGACCTCCCGCATGCCCACCATACGCCCTCGCTCAAAGTCCGTCAACTGCACATACGGTTCACGTCCACGCTGTCGCGGCATGCTACCAGAGTTAAAGACTGCGATGGAGCTCCGTATGCCACGGCAAACTGGCTGACACCGACGGCGGCGGTGCACAAATGCTGCGCAGCTAGCGCCATTCGACAGCCAACACCGAGGTTCCTGGTGTGTCCGCTGTGCCGTGCGTGTTATCATTGCTTGTACAGCCCTCTCGCAGTGTCCGGAGCAAGTATGGTGGGTCTGACACACCGGTGTCAATGTGTTCTTTTTTCCATTTCCAGGAGTGTATGTCCACACTTGCATCAGACGGGTGTCGTTTTTTGCACAGCAAAAAGCTTCCCGCCATTACGTTTTTGTCGATGAATAAGGGATGTAATTACAATTTGAAAAAGCCGTGGAGTATTTTCGTTTTATCGATTTCATCACTTCCACGAAAACCAGCCAAGTCGAGGTTTGTGTCAGTGCTTTCCATGCATAGCTGCCACCACACACACAATGTTCACCCTGACCAGGAAATCACTGTGATCGCGAAATATACTAAAGTACGTTCATTCGGAGTTAGTTTTCACGGGCGGAGCACGGGGGTGGAGAAACCGCAATACTGTTTTACTCTAAGTGTTTTTTTTAAGTTCACGGTGCTAAGCACCGTACCTGTTCAACACTTTGGAGTAGGAGTGGGATTAGCGCGGCACGGATATGTTGTTCAACTGGAAAAACTGTGTTTGTTACAAAAACAAAAGAGCCTGTTAGAGCGTCGTACGGAGATTTTGTTTATTACATGTGCGAGAAATGGTGATACAGCCCTGTTTAGATCCTATAACATGTGTGTGGGAACTGAATTTTCAAAAAGGAATATCATGTTACGCAGAAACCTCCTACAGGCCTGAATGCAAAGAATGCTGTATTACAAACGTGCAATAGACTCGTCTGTGTGTGTCAACACACTAGCTGTATCTAACTGAATAATCACAATGATTGCATCGTAATTCACTTATTCAACTTCAAGTGTGTCCTAGATGTCTGTGAATAAGGTAATTCCGTAGTTCTGAGGAGCGGTGGTGAGTGTAGTGTGCAAAGTATGGTCATGCTTTAGTTATCACTTTTAGAGGGGGGTAGTGACTGCACGACACTACTTGTTGAATAACAGAGCTGTAGCTGCACATTAGAAGAAATATTCCGTAGCTCTTACTTCCTTAATATGTTACTACAATAAACATTGAGAACTACGGATTCAGGGGAAAAGAGAATGTTACTGCTTACAGCGTGTTTGAGCTGGTGAAATCAAGAAATGCGTTTAATGCGGTCTTGGATATTTATATGAAAACTGATAGGGAGTCGTCGCCACGTGAACGCTTTCGATTATTACATGTTCCATCAAAACCCTGTACCATTACTACGTGATATATATTATTACCTGACGTATGTCACAGTATGAGCCACGCTTCCCACGCTTGTGGGGATTTCTCAAACAACTATTACGTAAAAAAAAAAAAAAAAAAAAAGATTGCGTATACCTAGTGGTAGGCTTGTGTTGTGGCATGACTGGAGAAAATGAGTGTGTGTCGTATCATGAGGGACGTAAAGATTGAGGACATCGGTAACCGCGAGAGATTTCCTACGTGGAAAATCATGTGCGCTTAGACTCGTCCCAGAGGAACCATTACCTGTACATCGATCGGAGTCAGATTGCAGCAACAATTGTAATATTTAATTGTAGTTAGACCGTTAAATATTCTTGTGAGTCTTGTACGAATTTGATGATCTGTCAGTACAATGTAGCGATCTGTGCAAAATAATTTGCCTGTGAAAGCCTTGTCTGCAGAAAACAATGGCGGATGGTGCTCCCAGACCGGCAGTTTGACGGGTAAATTCACTGACGAACAAGTTGTCCTGTTAGGAATATTCCCTGGGAAGCATTGCAACATCTCTAGGCGGTGGACAGAACTGTAGCTATGCGTCATCGCACCAGCACCGGTACCTACGTGATTCGATATGAACTTCTGAAGTGTAAAGTATGAAAGAGATGTCAGCGGCTCATCCCTGCAGAGCCCGAACTGTCGCGTCGTAGCTTCGCTGCGAGTGCCAGTGCGCCAGGACTCCGGTGTCGGCGTCAGGTGTCCGGCGGCAGGACTGCTTTCTTTACTATTAGCGATCTTTTGTTTAAACTATATTATACTCTGCTAGCCACCAAGAAGCGGTGTGTGGTGGAGGGCACTATTCGCACCAATGTTATATTTCTCTCCTCTTGTTCCACTCGCGGTTCACGCGAGGGAAAAACAACTACCTGAACGTCTCAGTACGAGCTCTAATTTCCGTCGTTGGTGATCACTGCACGGTCTGAAAATAATATACGCTCTACACCCACGGCGAAGATGGGAACTGGAATTTAGTAAATAGCCCCTTCCGTTTAGCGCGTCGTCTATCTGCAAGTGTGTCCCATTTCAAACTTTCAGTGAGATTTGTAACGCTCTCGCGATGGTTAAATGTACCAATGACGAATCGTGCCATTGTTCTCTGAACCTTCTTAGTCTCTTGAATCAGACCCAACTGGAAAAGGGCCCCCCATACAGACGAACAATACTTTAAGACGTATGGAATGCCGTGAATTATATAAAGCTACGGCATACATGTAAAGAATATCGATTTAATTACTTTACTATAAATTTTTATGTCAATGTAGTATTAGCAGTACAATAGTTAAGGGGAGGCTGTGTGTGAGCGGGTGACATGGGGCAGAACAGCAGGTTACGTGCAGAACACTAAGTTAATTTGAATAATTTTTATATGAAATACAGTACAATAGTTCAAGAGGGTGGGGGTGATAAGGAAAACCACTTAACAGAACAATAGGTTAAGTGCCAATAAATGACCAAACATTAGGTTACAACACCCAGAGTACAGTGCCGTACATTAGGTTATGCAACAAGGTTTGCCCCATGTAATTGCTTCTTACAAGAACTTGATGCTTCCAAACAGTAGAGAATGATGAGCAAGAGAAATCCAACCCTCACAAACTGGATTTTTAAAAATAAACAATATACCCTTCCATATATTCCATACACTGTCTAAACTGTTTAAACAATATTCCATACAGAGCAATCAAACACCCTCCAAATGATCGACCAAATGAGTCTTTACCCTGCCATTTCCTAGGAAGAGGTGGCGCTCAGACGACTTAGGTTAGTGGAGGTGCTCTTTTTTCACGTCATTTCCTTAGGTTAGTAGAGGTTGCATTGCCGTGATGGAATTTGAACTACGATCCAGGTGGCTGTGGCACTTGCATCATCAATTGAGGTCACGGCCGCCATCTTGGATGATTTCGTGCATTGTACACGTTAGTACACATTAACCCGCCAACATGTGTTGGTAGAGGTACGTGGTGGTCGGTTGAGGATCGTGGTGGAGACTTTAACTGTTTCAGTCTAAGTCCAGGTGGGCGTGGCACTCGCGAAAATCTGACAAAATTTGAATTTCCCACCTGGGAGGGAGGCGTTGCATGTTTGGCGTGGCACTTGTGTACCAGAGAGATTAATTAATTGAACATTTTAATAAGTAGTCAATGTGACCTATCTTCCCACCATTTTTTCTTAGGTTAACAGAGGTTGCACTATCCTCATGGAATTTGAACTACCCACCAGGGGGCGTGGCACTTTCCCACGTGAGAGGTTAAATAATTGATCAATTTTCATTAAGTAGTCAATCAAAATGATAAGAGTGCCTGTCAAGCAAAAGGCATTTGGGATGACATTGAAAAGCACGTTACAGAACAATGGGTTAACTCAGACCTGAAAGTGTACCTGTAACAGCGTGGGAGGGGAGGATGGGGGAGGGGGATAGGGTGGAGGGGAACAATAGGTTAAGTGCAGCGACATGGAAAAGTACTTAGCAGAACAATAGGTTAAGTACCTGTCAATAAAAGGAGCAATGGAAAACCACTTAATATGTTTGTCCCCATGTGCATACCTGCCTCTGATGTAGCCAATCCACACTAACAAAATGCGCCAGAAAGGTCCTTGTTCCAATACTTACGGTCGTAAGATGACTGGACTCCAGATGGCCACATGGTGGAACTGAGAGGGTAGACCATTGTCTTTGGCGAACGGCTCTCGCATATTGTAACACTTCTGCATCAGCAGTTTGAGCAGCAGTTGGCACATCAGTAATGCAACAAACTGTTACAAATTGGGTATTTCTTTGTGAGCTCAGAGCCAGACTACCTGTAGAATGCATTCAAATGACCCCAAACTACCGCCACTTGCGACTTCAGTAGTGTCAAACGTGTGCTCATCGAAAGGCACAGTGGAAGTCTGTCGTATTTTCTGATGGAAACTGGTTCTGCCTCGGTGCCAGTGATGGCCGTATGTTAGTAACGAGGGCCTGCAACCAGCTTGTCTGCATGCTTCACACACTGAACATATGCATGCAGTTATGGCCTGGAGTGTGATATCGTATGTCAACAGGAGCAATCTAGTGGTTATCCCATGCAGCCTTACTGCAAATTTGTTCGTCAAACTGGTGATTTGACCTGTTTACTGCCATTCGTGAACAGCATTCCAGGGGGAGTTTTCCAACAGGATAACGCTTACCCACAAATTGCTATTGTAACCCAATATGCTCTACAGAGCGTCCACATGTTGCCTTGGCCTGCTAGATCACGAGTTCTGTCTCCAATCGAGCACATACGAGACATCAGGTCACATGTCAGCTCCAGTGTTGTCAACAAACATCATTTTTGTCCCTCTATTGACTGACTGGGTACAACAGGCATGGAACTCCATCCCACAAACTGACACCCGACACCTTTAAAATACAATGCAAGCACGTCTGCATACCTGCATTCAACATTCTGGTGGTTACACTTGTTGTTAATGTACCCACATTTCACATTTGCAGAGAATTATCTCACAATTCCATTAACCTGTCATCTTGCCATCTTAAACACTTAAATAAGTTACCTACACAAATTTATTATGAACATAAAATATTTTTTGGTATTGTGATTTCTTTTTCCATCAGTGCATTTATAGGTTGCAAACTGCATTTGCGCAGGCTTCGCTATGTCTCGCTAGATGTGTACTAAACATATCTACAGCCACCAGTGTGGAAAGGTTTTCATTGTCTTCTGCCTGGGCACTCGTGTGTCTACTGCTTACACAGCTCATTAGACCGGCTCGTTTTGCAGTAGTTTGAGGGCTGCGTTTTAGTATTTTGTAATTAACGACACCCGTGCCTGGCTGCGGCTGGCTTTACAGCAAACCACTCTGCGCATTTCTTACCTAATAGGGCGTTTAGCCACATTGGGAATGCGGGAAAATCGAATCTTTGAACTTCTCTGTGAGGACTGTAATTAGTATAATACTGTATTCCCAGTCCCTACAGAAGCTAATTGTACTTCACTTAAAGCAACTTCTTGAAATTTTCTGAGCATGCTTTCATGGATAGTTTTCGTCTGTTTTCAATAGCCAGCCTATTCATTTAATTCAGCATTCGCCTGACACTCTGTGGGTCGAACAAACCTGTGGCAATTCGTGCCATCCCTCTCTGTACACGTTCAGCACTACCCATTAGCCCTATAAGAAATAAGAGCACACACTTGGCCAACATTCTAGGAGGTGTGGCACAACTTTCCCTAGCATTCTAGCACTGAGCAAAAGTCCCGATTTACCTATGACTGAGCCTGTGCGAAAATTCTGTTTCTCATCCCCAAGGACTGCACCCAGTGGTGACAATTGTGTGTTTTCTTTTTGTTCTGAGTTGGAATATTTGGGGCATTCAGCCAGCTCAAAAGCATTGGGGCGCTATTCGTCGGCTGTCAGCGCCAAGGGGTGTGACTGGACTACAGACTGATCTGGGTGAGTTGTCTGATTACATTAAGTTCATCCCTAACAAAACGCAAATCAGAATTCCGCTTCATGGTCTTCGACAGAAGCACATACCGTTTCAGTGGACAAAGGTATGTCGATGTGCTTCTTAAAAACGTAAAATGCACTTCTCAGTGACCATGCTTCGTGCTTTTTTACCCAGTGAAACCATTTATTATTGCAACAGACACCTCTAATGTCGGCATAACTGCAGTGTCCTACCACAAAGTGGGCTCCTTGGAAGGAACTACTGCGTTTGCTCCACGTTGCCCACTGAGACCTAACGTAATTACAGCCAGATAGAGGAGGAGGATCTGGCAATCATCTTTGGCGTCTTTAAATTTCACCATTACCTCCGTGGAAGACGGCTTAATCACTGGCCACAAGCTATTGACTTCTTTGTTTCATCCGTGTAAGAATATGTCGAATAAAACAGCTCAGTAACTTCAACCTTGGGCATTAATTACGTCCAATTATAATTACGATATTGTCTATAGGTCCACCGCTAAGCACGCAAATGCGAATACACTTTCCCCTCTGCCAGATAGAGTTCTTGATCCATCAGATTATTCTTATTGCAAGCTGGATCAGTCTGAACTTGAAACATTGCAGTCCTTCCCAATCGATGCGCGGATCATTGCTTCAGCCACTGCATGCGACCAGCAATTGAAACCTCTGTCTCAATTCATTCGACACGGATGGCCAAACAACAGACTGGAGATCACGGATCCCGTCGTTTGCCGTTGCTTTTCGAAACGTCAGGCGTTGTTAGTACGTCAATATGTTATTATGAGTCACTCAGCAACTGGTCATAGTTGGAGAGTTGTAACGCACTTCGGCATCAGTATTCCACTTGTCCTCGTACTACTGTTGTGTGGGAACGTATTCGTATTGAATTTTGTGGACCATTCTGGAATACGAGATGACTACAGTGGACGCATACAGTATATTTTAATTCTGCGTCTCTATGCCGTCTACAACATTGACGAGTACCATTTTTGCCTTGGAAAATGTTTTCCGTTTAGAACGATTACTAAAAGTGACTGTTTCCGACAAAGGACGTCAATTAGCTTCTGTAGAATTTCGCCAGTTATGTTCCCTCAACAGAACTGAGTTTTTGAACACGGCCCTTATTCACCACAAATCAATAGGGAAGCCGTACGCTTCGTGACAATGTTTAAGATGAATACGACGAAACTCCGCGGAGAACATTCCAGAGAGAGTGCTCTTCTCTTGTCCCTCAGTTCTAATCGCCCACTCTCGGCCTTCTAATGGCACGTCTCCACCAGAGCTACTACGTGGACGTGCTCATGGTACCATTTTGAGCTTATACTATCCCTGAACTGTGGCATCACCCCAGCAGGTTTGGCGAAAACTGACAGTGTCTGACAATGTATACTTCCACCTGTACAAGGGGGACGGTCACTGTAGTCGGCATTCGCGGCTGAGCACATCATGATGCCACGTTAACTTCCGGTCGCATCTGTCATCAGCACCGGAACCAACTGAGGCCCCACTCTCAGGACGATTACGGTGAAACTGCCATTGGATTTCCTTCCTCAGATTCCAGACGATCACCACCCCAATTTTCAGCAGACTGCTAAGTCGGCCTCCCTCCAGCTTGGCGGCGTCTCCTCCGGCTTGCCCCACCTTCAGGTCGCAACTGCCTCCGCGAGCCTTTGAGCAGTCTTTGCCAGCACTGCCACCTCCTACATGCTGCCAGCCCACACGGAAGTAGAGCAGCTGTCGTCGCTGGATGCACCGGCATCCGTGGAAGTGGATGCACTGAAATCATCTTCGTCGCCGACCACCTTGGAGGACAAGCAGGAATGGATCACCTATTGGTGCCCCCGAAGACTTGTGTTGGGCGTGTACCCTGCGGACAGTCTCCTGGTGGATGTTTCGTCAAGCTCGCGAAACAAACGTCGGGGTGGAGACTGGCAGGCACTATTCCCTCATCTACACTCAGTGGCACTGCTCTTCTCCCCCCCCCCCCCCCTCCCCCCGCGCCACGCCACCCTTTGGTGGAGAGGCATCACGTTCTGAGGATGGCCAGCACCAAAACAATGATCGCGTGAATGGGCCCTGACGGAAGCGGATCTGCTTCGGACTGTAGTACCTGTATGTAGTTTGGGGCCACGACAATGCAGAAGCAAAATCCTCGTCCTATGCCAAGTTCCCATACTGTCTTTTATAATACCTTGTGTTGCAGGAGAAGGCTTTGTTTGCCACTGACCTTACACATCGTACACTGTTGGCAGAAATACAGCAACATGTTCCCGATTTCCACTGAATCGTCAAAACACAGTGTTGTTGCTCTAGCTCAGGTCGCTCTGTTTCTATATGGGTTGCGAAAGGTGGTAGCTACAGTTCTCTCGGACGCATGCTCAGTTCTGACTTGAATTGGAACGATTACATGTGCAAAACTGCAAGAATCGCTTCAGTGACAAGAATCATAGGGACTGCCTAAAAAGCCACATTGGAATTTTACTGTAACAGACAGGTTTGAGAAAGGTGACGCCTTTCGAGGTATGAGTGCCAGAAAAATGACTCACTAGTAGCTGTACTCATTAAAGGACTTCTCCAAAGGATCCACTGCAGGTATGTGGTTGAATGGGAGACTTTATTCCAAATTGCAGACAGCATTAATTTTCTACTGGGAAGCATAACAATTGTTGAAAAAGCTCTGAGCACTATGGGACTTAACAGCTGAGGTCATCAGTCTCCTAAAACTTAGAACTACTTAAACCTAACTAACCTAAGCACATCACACACATCCATTCCTGAGGCAGGATTCGAATCTGCGACCGTAGCGGTCGTGAGGTTCCAGACTGAGGCGCTTAGAACCGCTCTGCCACTCCAACCGGCGGAGCATAAGACTAGAGATCTGAAAAACCTGTGTACATTTCTTATGCTCTCAATCAGCACACGATCTACTGTTTTTGATCCTTCTCCATCAACTTTCGCCTATACCCCAGCGGATGTATCGCATGGCATTTAGACAGAATGGATTACAAATACTGAAGAAATAACTATCTGCAGCATGGGGGACTTGCAAATACCTGTTTCATGCCACGTTCCTGAGCCGAATTACTTTCTAACTTCATCACGAGGTTGCATCGTCTGCGACATGTAATCGCACTGTTAGTCTGGTAATATGCACCCTTCGACCACTGTCTACATTCAGTGTTGCGGTATTTGTCTGGAAAAGCCACTTCATTCGGAGGTACTGCCAAACCTCGATTTATAAAGCCAGTATACCTTTTAACATGGATACTTGTGGCACCTGTAGAATTAAGATCGTCTGTGATAGAATTGTGATCGTTGCGATCATGTCTTTTTTTAAGATCTGGTGGTTTGTAAGAAGATTACGCCTCTCTTTCTAAGACATAGTGGTACCACTTGCAGAAAAAGCTTATGAGACACCCATCACTGATTTCGGTCAGTATTATCAGGTGGCAGGTTTCCTAGGACGATTCTGTCTAGGGATGCGTGGTGTGTAGCGGCGGCTGCGGTCTGTGACAGGAATGATTCACGTTTCCCGCTAATGGCAGGAGCCGTCTGATTGAAAAAGCCTGTTGGGATGCCTGACTTAACCATGTCGTCCTGTAGACGGATGAGTAACGAACTATTACTCACAACGTGATGGGCCACCTCCGTGATCACTTGGTAATGTGCGAAGATTCAGTATGAACACGTATTTGCACTGGACCATTATTCCCTCCTGTATAAATTGTGCTTCTACACATTTCGCACCATCATTTACTTGAGAGAAAATTGTGGTGTGTGCATTTAGCAGGAGAAAGATGGGTGGAAAACCGGTTCGCTGGTTCTCTAGACATGAGATGAACCTCATCTGCCTATTTCGAAAAAAACAATTTCAATTTTAACATATTAAAAAATTTAAATACTGTTAAATTTTGTTCTGTCTAAATCAGAGCTGTCAAACCTCAATTACCTATATTGAAAAAATCCAGTTCAATTTTATGGTTTAAAAAACTTATTTTTTGTTCTCTGAAAATTAGAGCTACCACACCTCAACTGCCTATATCGAAACAATCAAATTCAATTTTATAAGAATATACATTTTGTTCTCTATAATATGGATGCCAACAAACTTCAAACCTGAAAGACACATGGTAACAATGAACGTTTAAATAAAAGAAATCGGATTTACTCCTCTCTGAATACAATGGGAAAAGAAATGACAAACAAAGCGGAGGTGTTCGATAGCTTGGAAAATTTTGGCAAAGGAATACATGGATTGGATTTAAAAGATTTAGAAGCTTATTGTAAAAAAATGGCTTCTCAAACGTAACTAGAAACGAATTGTGTGAGTTTATTGACTACTTTAAAAGGAAAGAAATGGGGTAAAATATGAAAAAGAAAGAACTAGAATTTAAACCTGAAAAAAGACCACCGATCAGTTGCTAAAGCTGAGAAATTGAAGAATTACTCCAAGCTTAAAAAGCAAAACTTGGTTGATATTATTGCAAGCCGAGTTGACCAAACAAATGACGAATTGAGTAAAAAGTCTCTTAATGAACTTCATCACATCTGTAAAGCTAAAAATATAAAGCACTGTTCTAAGCTTACAAAAAGTCAACTAATTGATCTAATCAAAAGTACTGAAGTTGAAATTCATTATGATGATGCTGCCTTGAGTAAACATTTCTTAAATGAACTCCATAAAATTTACAAAATCAAAAATTTAAAAAAATTATTTTTAACTTAATAAACAATAATTAATCGATCTTATCAATGGATCTGAGGGTAAAATTATTAATAATGAGATTATTCTTTCTCAAAACAAGGAAAATGTCTAAAAAATTCGTTTTAATTAGTTCTTGTTTATAAAAATTACCATCAACATCATACAATTTGTACGTGACTGTACTGGTGAGCATAACGTCTTCAATTTCGAAAATTTCTCTTGACCAATTTGCAGTGTATTCCTTTTCAAAAATTCCTTTGAAATTACTTAGTCTCACTTTGTTATCAATTTTAAATTTGGGCTCTGCATCTAGCAAATTTGTTACATAGACAGTATTCAATAAGATCTTTTCATCATCTTTATTTTAATCTTTTGGCGCCACATTTATAGTTGAATGCCTTGTGTTTTTGTATTCATCAACTAATTGGTAGACTATATCAACCCATTTATAATTTCCTTGAAGGGCAATTTTCTTCCTCCTTTCTTCTTTCAATGTTTTATTGAATCGTTCTACTACAGAAGATATTAATTCACTAATAGTTGAATAGTGATTTATGTTGTATTTTTTCATCAATTCTTAAAATTCTTTGTTATAGAATTCTTTACCATTATCAGTTTGCAAATTGTTTGGTCATTGCATTGATGAGCTCAGCACGTCAATCATGCGGCCGAGTGAAGAATATTTTTTTCAAAAGCATAAACCACATTCATCCATGTTTCATCTTTAATTGGAACAGCCCAAGCAAATTTAGAGAAGATGTAGTTAAGTCAATAAATAGTCACATCCTCTTTTTATCTTCAACATTCCTTTCAATTTTCCAGAGTCCATTTCGACTATATCAGCTTGCAAAAATCATGAATTCTCATTGGTTTATACAGTTCATTTATAATTTGTTCCACGATTGGTTAGGCCCTCGCTGACTGCCGAAGCAATCTTAGAACTTCATTCCCCTGAAACTTTTTTTAACGAATTTACTCTTTTTGGTTGTTCTAGATTGATCAAAGTCCCTTGATGCTTTGCTTTCTGTTCTTAGTTGTCAATATATGAGAATAAAGTATGTCAGTAAATGATTTGCACTTCAAGCAGTAAATGTAATTACGATTATCCATTTATAAAGAATGAAGAATAATTTACATTCTCATTTGTTTGATTCCAAAGACTTTAGTATTTCTATATCTTCACAACCTTTTCCATCTAAATTTGAAACTATAGTTGTAAGCACATTTTCTTTCGATTTGATCAATGTTCTTGTGTTATTTATTTCTTTATTATAATGTTCCAGATACCATTGTGAAGGCCATTGCTTTGATTTAAATTTTAGGATTTATAATAAATTCCTCAAGATTTATTATTTTAGAATATTCATCTTTAAGAATACTATTTCGTTTAAGTATGTATTTAAATCTGTTTTTGAAAAGTAATGAGACGAAATTTTGTCAATATCTTCCTTGGAATAATAGTTTTAAAACTTTGTTAACACATGTACATATTGTTGTTTCAGTTCTAAAAGTGTGACTTCAAAATATTTTTTTACTAACTGCAACCAAATCATCAAGTGGATCATTAATGATAGCAATTCTTCTATTTTTAAAATCAATATAATATTTTGCTACTTTAAAAATGTATTTAATTCTTTCCAAAATTGTGTGATTACATTATTAATTTTTAGATCTATTGACAGTTGAGAGTCTTTGATTTTTGATTGAAAATTGTCCAATTTTGGTTCTGATGACTGAAAATTCTTAACGTGTTACTTTCCAAGAACTTCCATTTTGTAAATCTAAAATGTTACTAAACTTATAATTTTTGCTTCACAATTCCAAAACAAACACAAGTGACCACTAATTATGTCATAGAAATTTTGTCTTCTCTCGCTGTTGCAGAGACAACACTGTGTTTTGACGATTCAGTGGAAATCGGGGACATGTTGCTGTATCTCTGCCAACAGTGTACGATGTGTAAGGTCAGTGCCAAACAAAACCGTCTCCTGCAACACAAGGAATTATAAAAGACAGTATGAGAACTTGGAAAAGGACGAGGATTTTGCTGCTGCATTGTCGTGTCCCCAAACTACATACAGGTACTACAGTCCGAAGCAGATCCGCTTCCCTCAGGGCCCATTCACGTCTGTCACCCCAACATTCTGTCATTATTCTGTACCATTAAACAGAGAAAAATTACAAACTATAAAAGCGATATTAACTTCATCCGATAGAGAACTCGATAAGATTTGTAGATCATCTCCGCCCTTCCATATACCGAGAACAAATAAAACACATGTGGCGATCCTATTAAATGACAGTTACAGCATAAGGAAGCTGGAAGAGTTTGTGGAGCGATTCCAAACTACTGCCCGAAAGTGACTGACTGCCTCTGTATTTAACCCCCTCTGTCACAGTGCCGGAATAGTTGATGGCTGTGCATTCCTTTTCGACTGATTCATCTACATCTACATGGATACTCTGCGAATCACATTCAAATGCCTGGCAGACGATTCCTCATATTGCAGTCATGTAGGCGATCACTGTTTTGGTGCTGGCCATCTTCAGAACGTGATGCCTCTCCTCTGCTGAAAATTAGGGTGCTGATCGTCTGGAAGGGTGGCGTGGCTCGGAGGGAGGGGGGGGGGGGAGAAGAGCAGTGCCACTGGGTGTAGAAGAGGAGACAGCGCCTGCCAGTCTCCACCCCGAAGTTTGTTTCGCGAGCTTGACGAAACATCCACCAGGAGACTGTCTGTAGGGTACACGCCCAACACAAGTCTTCAGGGGCACCAGGAGGTGATCCATTCCTCCTTGTCCTCCAAGGTGGTCGGCGACGGAGATGATGTCAGTGCATCCACTTCCACGGATGCCGGTGCATCCGGCGACGACAGCGGCTCGACGTCCGTGTGGGCCGGCAGCATGTAGGAGGTGGCAGTGCTGGCAAAGACTGCTCAAAGGCTCGCGGAGGCAGTTGCGACCTGAAGGTAGGGCAAGCTGGAGGAGACGCCGCCAAGCTGGAGAGAGGCCGACTTAGCAGTCTGCTGAAAATTGGGGTGCTGATCGTCTAGAATCTGAGGAAGGAAGTCCCATGGCAGATCCACCGTAATCTTCGTGAGAGTGGGGCCTCAGTTGGTTCCGGTGCTGATGGCAGATGCGACAGGAAGTTAACGTGGCATCATGATGTGCTCAGCCGCGAATGACGACTACGGTGACCGGACCCCTTGTACAGGCGGAAGTATACATTGTCAGACACTGTCAGTTTTCTCCAAACCTGCTGGGGTGATGCCACAGTTCAGGGATAGTATAAGCTCAAAATGGTTCCATGAGCACGTCCACGTAGTAGCTGTGGTGGAGACGTGCCATTAGAAGGCAGAGAGAGGGCGATAAGAACTGAGGGACAAGAGAAGAGCACTCTCTCTGGAATGTTCTCAGCGGAGTTTCGTCGTATTCATCTTAAACATTGTCACGAAGCGTACGGCTTCCCTATTGATTTGTGGTGAATAAGGGCCGTGTTCAAAAACTCGGTTCCGTTGAGGGAACATAACTGGCGAAATTCTACAGAAGCTAATTGACGTCCTTTGTCGGAAACAGTCACTTTTGGTAATCGTTCTAAACGGAAAACATTCTCCAAGGCAAAAATGGTACTCGTCAATGTTGTAGATGGCATAGACACGCAGAATTAAAATATACTGTATGCGTCCACTGTAGTCATCTCGTATTCTAGAATGGTCCACAAAATTCGATACGAATACGTTCCCGCAGAACAGTAGTACGAGGCCAACTGAAATACTGATGCCGAAGTGCTGCACAGCTCTCAGAACATGCGCGGCAGTGCGCAGTGATACTTCTCGAGCCCAAACCGAGTACAATATCGATGAGCGAGCTGTTTGGTCTCTACCAGTTCCCAGTATCCCATGTGGAACTGGCGTAAAACAGAAGCTTGATATGCGGCGACGAACTAGGATTCGACTATGACCATTTTCTGAGTGACTCATAATAACATATTGACGTACAAACAACGCCTGACGTTTCGAGAAGCAACGGCAAACGACGGGATCCGTGATCTCCAGTCTGCTGTTTGGCCATCCGTGTCGAATGAATTGAGACAACCGTTTCAATTGCTGATCGCATGCGGTGGCTGAAGCAAAGATCCGCTCATCGATTGGGAAGGACTGCAATGTTTGAAGTTCAGACTGATCCAGCTTATAATAAGAATCTTCTGATGGATCAAGAACTGTATCTGGCAGAGGGGAAAGTGTATTCGCATTTGCGTGCTTAGTGGTGGACCTATAGACAATACCATAATTAAGATGGGAAATAATTTATGCCCAAGGTTGAAGTTACTGAGCTGTTTTATTCGACATATTCTTATGCGGATGAAACAAAGAAGTCCATAGCTTGTGGCCAGTGATTAAGCCGTCTTCCACGGAGGTAATGGTGAAATTTAAAGACGCCAAAGATGATTACCAGATCCTCCTCCTCTATCTGGCTGTAATTACGATAGGTCTCAGTCGACAACGTGGAGCAAACGCAGTGGTTCCTTCCAAGGAGCCCACTTTGTGGGAGGACACTGCAGTTATGCCAATATTAGAAGTGTCTGTTGCAAGAATAAATGCTTTCACTGGGTAAAAAAGTACGAAGCAATGGTCACTGAGAAGTGCATCCTTACGTTTTTAAGAAGCACATCGACATACCTTTGTCCACTGAAAAGACATGTGCTTCTGCCGAAGGCCATGAAGCGGAACTCTGATTTGAGTTTTGTTGGGGACCAACTTAATGTAATAAGACAACTCACTCAAAACAGTCTGTAGTCCAGACACACCCACTGGCGCTATAGCCGACGAATAGCTGGCTGAATGCCTCAAATATTCTAACTCATAACAAAAGAAAACACATAATTGTCACCACTGCGTGCAGTGCTTGCGGATGAGAAACAGAATTTTCGCACAGGCTCAGTCATTGGTAAATCGGGACTTTTGCTCAGTGCTAGAATGCTAGGGAAAGTTGTGCCACACCTCCTAGAACGTTGGCCAAGTGTGTGCTCTTATTTCTTATAGGGCTAATGGGTAGTGCTGAACGTGTACAGAGAGGGATGGCACGAATGGTCACAGGTTTGTTTGACCCACAGAGTGTCAGGCGAATGCTGAATTAAATGAATTGCCTGGCTATTGAAAACAGACGAAAACTATCCATGAAAGCGTGCTCAGAAAATTTCAAGAAGTTGCTTTAAGTGAAGTACATATAGCTTCTGTAGGGACTGGGAATACAGTATTATACTAATTACAGTCCTCACAGAGAAGTTCAAGGAATCGATTTTCCCGCATCCCCATTGTGACGAAACGCCCTGTTAGGTAAGAAATGCGCAGAGTGGCAAGTGGTTTGCTCTAGAGCCAGCCGCAGCCAGGAACGGGTAACGTGCATTACAAAATACTATAACGCAGCCGTCAAACTACTGCAAGACGAGCTGGTCTAATCAACTGTGTAAGCAGTAGACACACGAGTGCCCAGGCAGAAGACAATGAAAACGTTTCCACACTGGTGGCCGTAGAAATGTTTAGTACACATCTAGCGAGACATAGCGAAGCCTGCGCAAATGCAGTTTGCAACCTATAAATGCACTGACGGAAAAGAATCTCAATACAAAAAATAATTTACGTTGATAATAAATTTGTCTAGGTAACTTATTTAAGTGTTTAAGATGGCAAGATGACAGGTTAATGTAAGGGCGAGATAATTCACTGCAAATGTGAAATGTAACCACCAGAATGTTAAATGCAAGTATGCAGACGTGCTTGCATTTTATTTTGCAGGTGCCGGGTGTCAGTTTGTGGGATGGAGTTCCATGCCTGTTGTACTCGGTCAGTCAATAGAGGGACAAAAATGATGTTTGTTGACAACACTGGAGCTGACATGTGACCTGATGTCTCGTATGTGCTCGATTGGAGACAGAACTCGTGATCTAGCAGGCCAAGGCAACATGTCGACGCTCTGTAGAGCATATTGGGTTACAATAGCAATTTGTGGGTAAGCATTATCCTGTTGGAAAACTCCCCCTGGAATGCTGTTCACGAATGGCAGTAAACAGCTCAAATCACCAGTTTGACGAACAAATTTGCAGTAAGGCTGCATGGGATAACCACTAGATTGCTCCTGTTGACATACGATATCACACTCCAGGCCATAACTGCATGCATATGTTCAGTGTGTGAAGCATGCAGACAAGCTGGTTGCAGGCCCTCGTTACTAACATACGGCCATGACTGGCAAAAAGGGCAGAACCAGTTTCCATCAGAAAATACGACAGACTTACACTCTGCCTTTCGATGAGCACGCGTTTGACACTACTGAAGTCGCAAGTGGCGGTAGTTTGGGGTCATTTGAATGCATCCTACAGGTAGTCTGGCTCTGAGCTGACAAAGAAATACCCAATTTGTAACAGTTTGTTGCATTACTTATGTGCCAACTGCTGCTCAAACTGCTGATGCAGAAGTGTTACAATATGCCAGAGCCGTTCGCCAAAGACAATGGTCTACCCTCTCAGTTCCACCATGTGGCCATCTGGAGTCCAGTCATCTTACGACCGTAAGTATTGGAACAAGGCACATTCTGTCGCAGTTTGTTAGTGTGGGTTGGCTACATCAGAGGCAGGTATGCACTTGGGGACAAATATATTAAGTGCTTTACCATTGCTCCTTTGATTGACAGGTACTTAACCTATTGTTCTGCTAAGTGCTTTTCCATGTCGCTGCACTTAACCTATTGTGCTCCTCCACCCTATACCCCTCCCCCATCCCCTCCTCCCACACAGCTACATGTACACTTTCAGGTCTGAGTTAACCCATTGTTCTGTTAAGTGCTTTTCAATGTCATCCCCATTTCCTTTTGATTGACAGGCACTCTTATCATTTTGATTGACTACTTAATGTAGTTGATCAATTAATTAACCTCTCCAGTGCGACGCCCCCTGGTGGGAAGTTCAAATTCCATCAGGCAACCTCTATCAACCTAAGAAAAAATGGTGGGAAGATAGGTCACATTCACTACTTAATTAAAATGATAAATTAATTAACCTCTCTGGTACACAAGTGCCACGCCCCACATGCATCGCCTCCCTCCCAGGTGGGAAATTCAAATTTTGTCAGATTCTCGTGAGTGCCACGCCCACCTGGACTTGGTCTGAAACAGTTGAAGTCTCCACCACGATCCTCAACCGACCACCACATCCCTTTACCAACACATGTTGTCGGGCTAATGTGTACTAACGTGTGCAGCGCACGACCTCATCCAAGATGGCGGCCGTGACCTCAATTGATGATGCTAGCGCCACACCCACCTGGATGGTATTTCAAATTCCATCACGGCAATGCAACCTCTACTAACCTAAGGAAATCACGTGAAAAAAGAGCACCTCCACTAACCTAAGTCGTCTGAGCGCCACCTCTTCCTAGGAAATGGCAGGGTAAAGACTCACTTGGTCGATCATTTGGAGGGTGTTTGATTGCTCTGTATGGAATATTGTTTAAACAATTTAGACAGTGTATGGAATATATGGAAGGGTATATTGTTTATTTTTAAAAATCCAGTTTGTGAGGGTTGGATTTCTCTTGCTCATCATTCTCTACTGTTTGGAAGCATCAAGTTCTTGTAAGAAGCAATTACATGGGGCAAACCTTGTTGCATAACCTAATGTACGGCACTGTACTCTGGGTGTTGTAACCTAATGTTTGGTCATTTATTGGCACTTTACCTATTGTTCTGTTAAGTGGTTTTTCTTATCACCGCCACCCTCTTGAACTATTGTACTGTATTTCATATAAAAATTATTCAAATTAACTTAGTGTTCTGCACTTAACCTGCTGTTATGCCCCATGTCACACGCTCACACACAGCCTCCCCTTAACTATTGTACTGCTAATACTACATTGATATAAAAATTTATGCAAATTAATTAAATCGATATTCTTCACATGAATGGCGTAGCTTTTTATAATTCACGGCATTCTATTGGTCTTAAAGTACTGTTCGTCTGTATAGGGGCCCTTTACCAGTTGGGTCTGATTCAAAAGACTAAGAAGGTTCAGAGAAGAATGGCAAGATTCGTGATTCGTACATTTAACCATCTCGAGAGCGTTACAAATCTCACTGAAAGTTTGAAATGGGACACACTTGCAGATAGACGACGCGCTAACGGAAGGGGATACTTGCTAAATTCCAAATTCCATCTTCGCCGTGACTGTAGACCGTATATTATTACCACAAACTTTCATACCGTGCAGTGATCACCAACGACGGAAATTAGAGCTCGTACTGAGACGTTCAGGTAGTCGTTTTTCCCTCGCGTGAACCGCGAGTGGAACAAGAGGAGAGAAATATAACATTGGTGCGAATAGTGCCCTCCACCACACACTGCTTCTTGGTGGCTAGTAGAATATAATATAGTTTAAACAAAAGATCGCTCTATTAGTAAAGAAACCAGTCCTGCCGCCGGACACCTGACGCCGACACCGGAGTCCTGGCGCACTGGCACTCGCAGCGAAGCTATTACGCGACAGTTCGGGCTCTGCAGGGATGAGCCGCTGACATCTCTTTCATACTTTACACTTGACAAGTTCATATCGAATCACGTAGGTACCGGTGCATAGCTATAGTTA
This sequence comes from Schistocerca gregaria, assembly GCF_023897955.1. Lineage (NCBI taxonomy): Eukaryota > Metazoa > Arthropoda > Insecta > Orthoptera > Acrididae > Schistocerca > Schistocerca gregaria. The sequence continues at coordinate 78,505,015 of NC_064927.1, forward strand.
GGTCCACCGCCTAGAGATGTTGCAATGCTTCCCAGGGAATATTCCTAACAGGACAACTTGTTCGTCAGTGAATTTACCCGTCAAACTGCTGGTCTGGGAGCACCATCCGCCATTGTTTTCTGCAGACAAGGTTTTCACAGGCAAAATTATTTTGCACAGATCGCTACATTGTACTGACAGTTAAACCCTGAAAAAGTTGTCCACAGATCATCAAATTCGTACAAGACTCACAAGAATATTTAAGAGTCTAACTACAATTAAATATTACAATTGTTGCTGCAATCTGAGTCCGATCGATGTACAGGTAATAGTTCCTTTGGAACGAGTCTCAGCGCACATGATTTTCCACGTAGGAAATCTCTCGCGGTTACCGATGTCCTTAATCTTTACGTCCCTCATGATAGGACACACACTCATTTTCTCCGGTCACGCCACAACACAAGCCCCAGTAACATTACACAAACAGTGCAGTCATCTTTTACATCCACACAGTGCCCGAAAAGGTATGGTGTACATACACTCACACATGCTATATCTCTCGATTCTCCTCAGTCCTATGAAATTATCTGACAAAGTTGTTGACTCAGTGCTTCTGGAAAGAGTTGCCAAGAGTCCCTCAAACATGTATGACGGACAGACGTCTGGAACTGTGCGTGTGATGAATACTGCACTCGATGACGTAGTGCTGTGAAAGACATCACCGACCCGTGTTGGTGTACGGAAATCCACATCACTACCGATAGAGCAACAAGGAAAATGCTAGGGTCCGCTTAGTTTGCCGATGAGGGGGACGTATTGTTACAGCCGTATTCACCGTCCTGTTTGTACACTGTAGCATGCCCAGTTGAACTCTTTCATTCCTATGTTGTACAGCTGTTTACGAAATGAATCTATCAACACTACGTAAAAAAAAGAAAAATAAGTAAAATAATACGTATTCCTAGTCGTATTTGAAGGATAGGTTGAACATGGTGAATTGTGATTTCATCTCACTGAGAAGTATATCCGAACGTAAGTGTTGCTAGATTCATTTCGTAAACAGCTGCACAACATAGGAAATCAAGTGTTCAACTGAGCATGCGCGCTGATTCAACAGATTTGTCAGATAATTTCATAGGATTGAGGAAAATCGAGAGATATAGCGTGTGTGAGTGTATGTATAACACACTTTCTTCGGGCGCTGTATAGATATGAAAAGTATAACATAAAAACATAAAACGTTTGAATAGAATACTTACTGTCCTGATCATTTGTCAGGAAGTAGTCGAAAATAAGTTAATATAATGCAGTAAACTGGGACAGCTAATATTTACAGAATTAACACACTATCAGAATAAAACACTGTTATCCACAATTAATAAATTTATTCTATGCAAAATATGTAATCTGACAAATTTTTTACTTATGCCGACTGAACAGTCTCTGTTAAGACATTCATCTATGGAGTAGAAGGAGTTTGCTATCAAAAATCTTTCAAACTCTGTTCGAACTGTGCTTTATCTGACAAAAAGTGTTTAATGTTTGCTGGCAATTTATTAAAAATGTGTGTTCCTGAATATCGGACCCCTGTTTGAACCAAGGTAAGTGAATTTAGGCCTTTATGTAGATTCTTCTTATTCCTGGTATTGATACTATTTACTGAGCTATTGGTTGGAATAAACATACTGAGAAGCAGTGGTTAGAACACAAAGTTCCTTGAACAGGTTTCTACAAGATGTTCTTGAATTTGCACCACAAATGATTCTTATCATGTGCTTTGCCACCCTAAAAACTTTTGCTCGGTTTGATGAGTCGCCCCAGATATGATCCCATACGACATAATACAATGAAAGTAAGCAAACTATGCAAGTTTTTTATATCTCCTATATCTGATAAAACAATTCTTCCCAACTGAATTTATTATCGAGCTGTAATCCCAGAAATTTGACACTATCAACTTCTTCAGTCTGAATGTCTTCACACACTATACTCATGCTGGAAGGAAATCTCTTACAGGTTCTCAACTGCATATACTAGGTCTTCTCAAAGTTTAATGACAAAGAGTAAGCTTTAAACCACTTATTAATGTCAGTGCAATTTTGATTAGCAGCTATTTCTAAATCTGTACTCTACTTGCTACTTATTGCAATGTTTGCATCATCTGCAAACAAAACAAACATAGCATGTGGTAATGTAACAAGAAATAGTAATGGACCCAAAATGGAACCTTGAGCAATATCACATGTTATTAATTCTCAGTTAGACGAAGACTGACTACTTACTGAACAGGTATTTCGCAACGCCACCTTTTGTTAGATAGATAAGACTCAAGCCATTTCGTAGCATTCTAATTTACTTAGGAGAATGTTGTGGTTCACACGGTCAAAAGCTTTTGACAGGTCACAGAAAATGCCAGTATCCTGTAATTTATTATCTAATGAATTGAGTACATTCTCACTGTAAGGGTAAAATAGCTTTCTGTATATCAGAACCCTTCAGAAATCCAAACTGTGACTTGGACAATATAACATTTGCAATCAGATACTAAAGGAGACACTTGAACACAATCTTTTCAAATATTTATGAGAAAGCCAGGAAAAGTGAAATTGGTCGATAGTTTGATGGTATCTCTTTATCCCCCTTCTCGTAAAGAGATTTAACTTCAGCATATTTTAGCCATTCTGGAAATGTTCCGCTGATAAGAGTTTGATTACACAAATAACAATGGTGGGACGACTTCAAAACAAAGCTGCCGGTGACCTCACCAAGAAACAAGTAGAATTTAACAAGTAAATGAAACAATATACATTTAACCTCTAATATACTGCGATTTCTGGCGAAGATCTTGTGCACCACCCCCAACGCTCTCCCGAACAGTCCGCTGCCAGCCGCTTCAACAGACGCAGGATTGCGCGCCGATCTCTCGTCTCACGGTGTCGCAGCTCGCTCCGGCCAGCCAAATGTCGTGGTTTCGCTGCTGTTGCTCTCTTGTGATCCGCGAAGCCATTACCCCTTTCTATACGGCGCTGCCCACTGGACTCACGTGGGGACCTCACATGCGCCGACGCTCAAGGCAGACAAGTCATCTCGTGTCTCAGTGCGCGGCCGACCAACCGACCGATCCAACCGAAACTAGGTGGTCCGTTTTTCCATGTGGAATAGGGGAGGTTTAGAGAAATCTGCGGTTCGGGTTGTTTAGTAACCCCCCCCCCCCGGCGTCAATCAGCCATACGTTAATAGCTGCCTCTGTCGTGTTTGTCGGACCAAACTTTAAAGCCAAAAAATGAGAGTCTTGTCACTCTGCCAGTGAGAGAACTCAGCTAGTGGTCGCCCTGTCGGGGCTGAGTTCCTGCATCTGAGTCTGTGCGTTAGGCCGCCAGTCTGCTCGAGTTGCTCCGGCAACGGTCATTCGCAGTCGGATCGGTCGGTTGCTTTGGGTGTTGTAGCATTTCCATCCCTCTTATAGGGGCATAGTTTACGTGTTTGTATGAGTTGTTAAAATTTTTTTTTGTTTAAAGTAATCTGGTGTGTTCCAGATTTGGACCAGGGTACTCTTTCAGAGATTGTTGTGTGCGGTCAAGACTACGACCATGTTGAGAGGGGGCAGGCAGGCTTCTCAGCCTGAAGGCTCCTACTGTTAATACTGTTCTTTCTGCCTCTAAATAAAATTGTAGCTTGATATTTCGAGGGTGCTTTTCTGCTTATAATTTTAAATCTGTTTTTGGAAAAGCTTTTAGGAATGAAATTCACATTTATTAAAAGTAATTACATTTTCCATCAGTTGCTTCCTGGCAACTACTTCCACGCTAACCTAGTGTGATTAAATGTGTTTATGTTCTTGATGAATCGCTAGTAAATAAAGTAAATTCTTTAAGGAAGAAATTTGAAGGTATATTCACGGTTAATTAGTGGTAGAAGAGCGTGGATAGCGTTCTGGCTACTACTTTTTGAGTAACTGATGGAATTATATTTCTACTTATTTTATTTTATAATTTAGTAATATTTCGCTTTGTCCAAGTGACTGTTTAGCTCCATGTTTCAGGTTGTTATGATGGCCTGAGAATGTCCAGGATTCGGCCTACTGCGCAAATATCAAATACTATGAGTTGCGCATTCGTAATATAAACAAACAAGGCATTGTTCCTGAGTTGCTAATTGGTTAAAAGATGCCATGCTCAATCCGGTCAAATTTCACCAGAAGTAATTGGTTCCTTTCCGACAGCCATGGCAGCAGCGGCGGGAGAGGTCGGTGAGTTCCAACAACATTTAGACTGGTTTTGTGTTGATCAACCGAGTCGCAAGCAATTAGCTAGACTACGCGCGCATTTGGTGCACGTGATCAACCGGGTCTCTGATTTAAGACAACTTGTTTTAAACGTGGCTGATCGTAAGGAAGTGCTTGAGTTGCAGCGAAAGGTGGATGCGTTGCAGATTAGGTTAATCGGGTTTGTCTAGCTCCGAGGAATCTAGTGAGCTCGTTCGAGTTGATACGGTACGGACAGGAAGCGAACTAAATAGCCTAAACCGCGGAATTGAGTCTAACTCGGAGTTTTTCGCAACGGTACCTCACCCGATTGCACTTCTGTTAAAGGATGTAGAAGAATGAAGTATAGAATCGGGGGCGAACACACTGGAAATTTTGTGGTTACTGGTTTATTTTGATCAGCATTCGTGTGCTTTTCAAATCTTTCACTCCCTGTTAACTTTGTTGTACCCGTTAGCAAACGGGAAGTGTAACGAATTACTTTCTAGAGCTCTTTCGGAGGGGTTCTCGTTACGACAACTTAGGCAACTGATTATCCCTGAGAGACTTACGGCCGGCTTTTGGAAACATATAGAATCTCAATATATTTGGAAGGTGCAGGCCGCTAGTGAAAATTTGTCAATGTATGTGGAAAGGGTGAGAGTGGTTTCGCAGGCCTTGATAAGTGAACAATTAGTTGCAGTAGTTTTGGAAGGGATGGCGGCTGCTGACAAAATAAATTTTATTTTCAAGTCACCCCTGAAGACCTGGGAAGAGCTCTCTGTTGTTGTTACTTCTACACTGCGCTAAAGTTAAGCAAGGACTCTAGGAATGTTAGTGTGTCGGGACAAGCGAAGGAAAATTTTGGAAGGGAGAACGATTGGCCAGGTAGTAATTATCAAGGCGTCCACAGCAAATGTTTTCGGTGTGGCGCTGTTACGCATTTGGTTAGGAGTTGTCCGGTTTTACTTGGGGCAAAAAGTACTAAGTGACATAAGGTCAGGCAGCACGTTTCCAGCAGTAACTTATTGTTTAGCGAGCGGCGTACCGTAGGTGCTGATTCCCGGTTCTGTCTACCTTATATTTGTCTTAATTTGAATCAGGAACCTCTGTGCGCTTTATTAGATACTGGTAGCACGTATTCCTTGCTTAATGAGACTTGGTTTCTGGAATTTGGCAATCTTACCAAACTAAGACCAAAAAAAATCCCGCTTCGGAGATGTCGTGTGGTCAATGGTCAGGTGTGGCCTCTGGCGGGGTGGGGTAAGGGTAGTGTTACCGTAGGGCAGTTTTCGTGGCCAGTGACCTTTGCTCTCGTTGCTAGCTTGCCGGTAAATATGGTGCTGGGTTGTGATTCCATTTCTAAAACTCAACTACTTTTGCATTATTCCGCTGTAAGTTTTCTTTTAAGTTTGCGCCGAATCAGAAGTTCGGATTTTGTAAATGTCGAGCTGCGTTAACATCCACGCCTCATTCCTTGTCAGTCACTCCTAGTAAAGATATTGATCTGTCATCTTTCTCTGCGGCAGGGCCAACAGGTTCATGTGTTGTTGGATGCGTTTCCTGGCTTATTTAGTAATAAACTTGGGGTAACGAATAAATTAGACTATTATATTCGTTTGACTGACAAAATTCCGGTTAAACAGCCCCCATGTCGTTTCTCACCACCTAAGATGAAAATACTGCGATAAAAGGTACAGAAGATGTTAGATCAAGGGGTTATCCTTCCCTCGACTTCTCCGTATGCCTCTCCGATATTATTGGGGTAGGGTAGTGATTTCACCACGGTGGTAGATTACTGTCGTTTAAATGAAAAGGTAATTTTGGAATCAGTCCCACTGCTTGATCTACACAATTCCTTTACTTGGTTTTTAAGTGCGTCTTGGTTCACGGTTATTGATTTAAATCAGGCTTATCACCAGATCCCATTGACAGAGGAGTGTAAAGCTGTCACAGCCTTTTGCACTGAATGGAATTTATTTGAATTCACTTGGGTGCCCTTTGGCCTGGCCACAGGAGCTGCTGTTTAGACTCGTTTATTAAATGGTATACTGGGTGAATTTAAGCTACACTTAGTCTGTATTTACCTGGATGACCTTGTGGTATACAGTAAATCGTTTGAAGAACATTTGAGTCACTTGCACCAAGTATTTACTTAACTACAGAAGGCTGGTCTAACCGTTAAACTCTCCAAGGTCACACTTGCGAGGCCCCAGATTTCCTTCTTGGGCCATATTGTTGCAGGCGATGCAGTTCGGATCAATCAAAATTGTACTAAAGCCTTGTGAGCGCTCCCACCTCCGACTGATAAGCGGGGAGTCGTTAAATTTATTGGTATGGCAAATTATTTCAGGAGGTTCGTTCCGAATTTTGCAGCCTTAGCTGCCCCTTTGAATCAGCTTCGTAAAAATGAAATTATTTACTTGGGGTCACACACAGCAGGCGGCCTTCGAACAGATCAGAACCGCCATTGCTAATCCACCGGTGCTTGGGGTGCCTGATTTTGATAAGCCTTTTGTAGCTCAGACGGACGCATCGAGTGCGGGTTGTCAACCATATTATTACAATAATGGCAAGGTCAGCGGCAGCCTTTGGCCTACGCCTCGCGCCGCTTGAATGATGTTACACAAGGTACTCAGTCTACGAATGTGAGGCCTTGGTGGTTCTATTTGCATTAGAAAAGCTCCAGTTTTACCTTGAGCACAAACCTTTTTTGCTGCAGACCGATAATCAAGCCTTGAGTTGGGTCTTGGCTAGGCCATGTAAGACCAGTCGGATCACCAGTTGGGCCACGAGAGTCTCAATCTTTAAATTTGAAGTTAGAGGTTCCGAGAATGTGGTCGCGGATGCCCTCAGTCGGATGTTTGACCCATCTACATCTACATCTACATCCGTACTCCGCAAGCCACCTGACGGTGTGTGGCGGAGGGTACCCTGAGTACCTCTATCGGTTCTCCCTTCTATTCCAGTCTCGTATTGTACGTGGAAAGAAGGATTGTCGGTATGCTTCTGTGTGGGCTCTAATCTCTCTGATTTTATCCTCATGGTCTCTTCGCGAGATATACGTAGGAGGGAGCAATATACTGCTTGACTCTTCGGTGAAGGTATGTTCTCGAAACTTCAACAAAAGCCCGTACCGAGCTACTGAGCGTCTCTCCTGCAGAATCTTCCACTGGAGTTTATCTATCATCTCCGTAACGCTTTCGCAATTACTAAATGATCCTGTAACGAAGCGCGCTGCTCTCCGTTGGATCTTCTCTATCTCTTCTATCAACCCTACCTGGTGCGGATCCCACACTGCTGAGCAGTATTCAAGCATTGGGCGAACAAGCGTACTGTAACCTACTTCCTTTGTTGTCGGATTGCATTTCCTTAGGATTCTTCCAATGAATCTCAGTCTGGCATCTGCTTTACCGACGATCAACTTTATATGATCATTCCATTTTAAATCACTCCTAATGCGTACTCCCAGATAATTTATGGAATTAACTGCTTCCAGTTGCTGACCTGCTATTTTGTAGCTAAATGATAAGGGACCTACCTTTCTATGTATTCGCATCACATTACACTTCGCTACATTGAGATTCAATTGCCATTCCGTGCACCATGCGTCAATTCGCTGCAGATCCTCCTGCATTTCAGTACAATTTTCCATTGTTGCAACCTCTCGATACACCACAGCATCATCTGCAAAAAGCCTCAGTGAACTTCCGATGTCATCCACCAGGTCATTTATGTATATTGTGAATAGCAACGGTCCTATGACACTCCCCTGCGGCACACCTGAAATCACTCTTACTTCGGAAGACTTCTCTCCATTGAGAATGACGTGCTGCGTTCTGTTATCTAGGAACTCCTCAATCCAATCACACAATTGATCTGATAGTCCGTATGCTCTTACTTTGTTCATTAAACGACAATGGGGAACTGTGTCAAACGCCTTGCGGAAGTCAAGAAACACGGCATCTACCTGTGAACCCGTGTCTAAGGCCCTCTGAGTCTCGTGGACGAATAGCGCGAGCTGGGTTTCACACGATCGTCTTTTTCGAAACCCATGCTGATTCCTACAGAGTAGATTTCTAGTCTCCAGAAAAGACATTATACTCGAACATAATACGTGTTCCAAAATTCTACAACTGATCGACGTTAGAGATATAGGTCTATAGTTCTGCACATCTGTTCGACGTCCCTTCTTGAGAACGGGGATGACCTGTGCCCTTTTCCAATCCTTTGGAACGCTTCGCTCTTCTAGAGACCTACGGTACACCGCTGCAAGAAGGGGGGCAAGTTCCTTCGCGTACTCTGTGTAAAATCGAACTGGTATCCCATCAGGACCAGCGGCCTTTCCTCTTTTGAGCGATTTTAATTGTTTCTCTATCCCTCTGTCGTCTACTTCGATATCTACCATTTTGTCAACTGTGCGACAATCTAGAGAAGGAAGCACAGTGCAGTCTTCCTCTGTGAAACAGCTTTGGAAGAAGACATTTAGTAATTCGGCCTTTAGTCTGTCATCCTCTGTTTCAGTACCATTTTGGTCACAGAGTGTCTGGACATTTTGTTTTGATCCACCTACCGCTTTGACATAGGACCAAAATTTCTTAGGATTTTCTGCCAAGTCAGTACATAGAACGTTACTTTCGAATTCATTGAAAGCCTCTCGCATAGCCCTCCTCACACTACATTTCGCTTCGCGTAATTTTTGTTTGTCTGCAAGGCTTTGGCTATGTTTATGTTTGCTGTGAAGTTCCCTTTGCTTCCGCAGCAGTTTTCTAACTCTGTTGTTGTACCACGGTGGCTCTTTTCCATCTCTTACGATCTTGCTTGGCACATACTCATCTAACGCATATTGTACCATGGTTTTGAACTTTGTCCACTGATCCTCAACACTATCTGCACTTGAGACAAAACTTTTGTGTTGAGCCGTCAGGTACTCTGTAATCTGCTTTTTGTCACTTTTGCTAAACAGAAAAATCTTCCTACCTTTTTTTAATATTTCTATTTACGGCTGAAATCATCGACGCAGTAACCGCTTTATGATCGCTGATTCCCTGTTCTGCATTAACTGATTCAAATAGTTCGGGTCTGTTTGTCACCAGAAGGTCTAATATATTATCGCCACGAGTCGGTTTTCTGTTTAACTGCTCAAGGTAGTTTTCAGATAAAGCACTTAAAAATATTTCACTGGATTCTTTGTCCCTGCCACCCGTTATGAACGTTTGAGTCTCCCAGTCTATATCCGGCAAATTAAAATCTCCACCCAGAACTATAACATGGTGGGGAAATCTACTCGAAATATTTTCCAAATTATTCTTCAGGTGCTGAGCCACAACAGCTGCTGAGCCCGGGGGCCTATAGAGACATCCAATTACCATGTCTGAGCCTGCTTTAACCGTGACCTTCACCCAAATCATTTCACAATTCGAATCTCCGTCAATTTCCTTCGATACTATTGCACTTCTTATCGCTATAAACACGCCTCCCCCTTCACTGTCCAGCCTATCTCTGCGGTATACATTCCAATCAGAGTTTAGGATTTCATTACTGTTTACGTCTGGTTTCAGCCAACTTTCTGTTCCTAGTACTATATGGGCGTTGTGACCGTTTATTAATGAGAGCAGTTCTGGGACCTTTCTATAGACGCTTCTGCAGTTTACTATTAGCACATTAATATTGTTATTCCTTGTTGCATTTTGCCTACTCCTGCCTTGCCGCGTCTCAGGAGGCGTCTTGTCGGGCCTAGGGAGGGAATTCTCTAACCCACCATCGGATTGTTCGGAGGAGCACCACCAGGGTCCACTTGAGGGTCAGCTTTTGATTTTGGGGGAAGTACCCCAACTGTTTAGTAATTTCGAAGCAAACCAGGAACAGGCTGTTGAATTGGGTTCCATCAAGCAGCAGATTATTTCGGGTGAGGTAGTCGAAAGTAACAGCTTGAGGAAAGGTATTCTGTGTAGGGCAGTGGGTCGAGAACGCCACATCCGAATTTGTTTACCACAAATATTAATCCAGCCAGTATTCCAGTATTATTATTGCTCTTCGGTGGGAGGTCATTTAGACACATATAAAACGATTCAGAAAATTAAGCAGTATGGGCCCTGGCCTCATCTTATGCGTGACGTTTGGAAATTAGTAGCCGGTTGTCATTTGTGCCAGGTCGCGAAACCTAGCAATGCCCCACAACAAGGTCTACTGTCTTCGGAACGTGAAAATTATCCGATGGATGGTTTTTATATCGATTATGTGGATCCGTTGCCACGTTCCAGTAGAGGGAATATATATATATATATATATATATATATATATATATATATATATATATATATATATATATATATATATTGGTGGTAAATGATGCCTTTCCTCGCGTTACTTGGCTTATTCCCAGTAGAATAGTACCACCAACGTAACTCTTTCTCACCTTACTAACATCTTTTCTTTCTTTGGGCCTCCTAAGAGCTTGGTTAGTGATAACGCCCCTGCTTTTGTGACAGATAAGTTTAAGGCCTTTTGTTTTAGGAATGGCATCAAGCACTTAAACACAACACTGTAATAACCTCAGGGGTCCTTTGCGGAACTTGTGAATCGGAACTTAAAATCAGGTTCAATAATTTACCATCATGTTAAACCGAGTAAGTGGGATTAATTTAGCGATTAACACTGCAGTTAATGAGGCATTGAAGACTACTCTGGCCCCTCTCTTATTGGCCTATCCTATCGATTTCCCTTTGTCTGACTTATGGCGCATTCAAGACTTACTTCCTCAGCGGGTATCCCTGCGGTTAATTAGAAAGAACTGGAATCGGGCTCGTCGCAATATAGCGGCTTACCATGGTCTTAAAGTCGTGCAGTACAATCGCAATATACGCCCTTATCAGTGATAACTGGGGGATCACGTTTATAATAGGAATGTTCAGCATCGAGGAAGGAGGGGGAAGCCGGGTAGGAAGTTCACACCCTGATTTATAGGTCCATGCACGGTGCTCCATGTGTTGGGGCCGGTTAACCTGTCAGTCAGACATGATAAGATCGGTAGGGAATATCGAGTCCATTTGAGCCAGGTCAAGTCTCTGAATGTGGGCGGCTGTTCTGCTGTGAGGGGTGGAGGTTGAGCTGTGGAAAAAGAAATGCTGTTTTGAAGAGCACTCCGAGGCGCGTTGTGAGAAGCAGTCGCCCTCCGTTTCTGGCGGTGGCGCCTCTGTGGTAATCGCAGCTTTGGTGTCTCCCTCTGGTGGGAAAGCGGAAAGGTTGCCTGTTCACCTGCATTTAAGGGGCGCTATTAGCTAGACAGTGGGTAAGCTGGAGTGAGGCTAGGTCTATCTCCCGTTTCCATCTGTGCGGCAGTTAGTGTCTGTCGTGGGAGTGCTAGTATGTCCGTCGTTTTGACTAAACTTTAAAGCCAGAAAATGAGTCTTGCCACTCCGCCAGTAACAGAACCCAGCTAGTTTTACCTCGGTTGGGGCTGAGTTCCTGCATCTGAGTCTGCGCGTTAGGCCACAAGTCTGCTCGAGTTGCTCCGGCAACGATCATTGGCGGTTGGATCGATAGGTTGGTCAGTCGCGCACTGAGACATGGGATGACTTGTCAGCCTTTAGCGTCCGCGCATGTGAGGTCCCCACGTGAGTCCAGTGGGCAGCGCCGCATAGAAAGGGGTAGTGGCTTCGCGGTTCACATGAGAGCAACAGGAGTGAAACCACGACATTGGGCTCGCCGGGGCGAGATGCGACGTCGTGAGACGCGAGATCAGCGGCTGGCTACGGACGGTTCGGAAGAGCGTTGGGTGTGGTGCGCCAGGTCTACGCCAGAAATCACAGTATATTAGAAGTTAAGTGATTGGAGATATGTTGTTTGATTTCCTATTGTTAAATTCTACTTGTTTTCTGGGTAAGGTCACTATCCGCTTTGTTTAGGGTCTTCCCACCATTCTTCTCCGTTTGCCCACCCACGGGAAGGTGTGTCAATGTGTTCTTTTTTCCTTGTGGAGCAATCTGCCGTTCGAGTTGTTTAGTATTTCACCCCCCCCCCCCCCTCCCCGTCAATCAGCCGTACGTTAATAGCTGCCTCTGTAATGTTTGTTGATTTCGGTGTTCTCGAATTTATTGCTTAAATGCCGAATTCTTGAAATATGTTTTTATCTTGCCTATGTTCTTGCGAGGTGGTATACATGTAATGTAGAGCATGTTGTACATTTTATGTAAGTCTGAATTTTATGGGTTTTATTTAGTCATTTTAGATTATAAGGTTGTCCCCCTTCCACCGTAAGAGTCCTTAAAAAAAAAGAAATTTCGCTTTCGGTGGCAAATAAATGGCATCTCTCTTACGGGGGCATAGTTTACGTGTTTGTGTGAGTTGTTGATTTTTTTTGTTTAAAGTAATCTGGTGTGTCCCAGATTTGCACCATGGTACTTCATATTTCGAGGGTGATTTTCTGCTTATAGTTTTAAATCTGTTTTTGAAAAAGCTTTATGGAATAAAATTCACATTTGTTAAAAGTTATTTGATTTTCCATTAGTTACTTCCTGGCAACTACTTCCACACTCACCTAGTGTGACTAATTGTGTTAATGTTCTTGATGAATCGCTAGTAAATAAAGTAAATTCTTTAAGAATTAAGGGTAAATCCACGGTTCAGCCCTGATCACTACTCAAGATCTCTTCACTCTGCACGAAATGCATCACTGTGAAGCTCCTGCCTCCTTCCTCTCCACCCTGGCCTAACTTTATAATGTCGTCTTGTCCACCGGCTTCTACCCAGACCTGTGGAAAATCTCCTGCAACCTGTTGTTCCTCAAACCCAACAAACTGTCATCTGCTATCTCCTGCTACCATCCCATCAACCTTACCTCAGTCTTCAGCAAGGTCCTGGAATCCATGCTCACCCAACACATCCAGCAGCATCTCCTCCTTCCCGCTACCCAATGTGGCTTTTGGCCATCCTTCTCTGATGCTGACCTTCTCCTCCACCTCACTCACCTGTTGTCTGAACAACTCAACTCACATTGCTCCACCATCTTCCTCTCCCTCGACCTTGAACATGCCTACAACTATGTATGGCATTCCCATCTCCTCTTCAAACACAAATCTTTGCCCTTCCTATTAACTACATCTATCTGATCATGTCTCTTCTTTCCCACTGTCCTTCCAATGTCACCAACCATAACACGGATTCCTACACCTTCTACCCCTCCATCGGTGTCCGCCAAGATTCCGTCCTCTCCCCCTTCTCTACCGTCTGTATACAGTGGACATGCCGTCACCTTCACCTCCCATTCACCTTCTCCAGTACACCAATGACACTGCCTTTCTTGCCCTCGGCCCCACCCTGCAACGCTTTCAGGACCTTCTCCAATCCCATGTTGATCGGTTCAGCACTTGGTGTAACCAGTAGCTGCTCAAGGTCAATCCTTCCAAAACCCAGGCAATTACTGTAGGCAAAACCACCCCTTCCTTCCACCTCCTTGATTCTTATATCACCATCTATGGCTGTCCCATTCACCTCACCCCAACCCTTAAGTACCTTCGTCGCCTTTCCTGACTTCGCCTCCTTAAATTCTTTTCTGGCTGCACTTGGGGCTCGACCCCTCCACCATCCTCCACACTTATAAATCCCTCATCCTCTGCTATGCCCATCCTGTCTGGATCTCCATCCCTCCCACCTACTATAAGTCCCTCCAAATCCACGCTCTCCGCCTCGCCTATTGCATGTCTCCCATCACCTGTGCGGATCCTATACGACTTGATTCCCTTCCCCCACGTTATGCTTTTCCTCTAACAGATACGGATCCTTGAGGCCTCCTGCAAACTCGATCCCCCACATCCGCTTGTCTCTCCCATCCTCGCCCACCCAATGCTGTGCCTATATTCTTGCATCCCACCTGTTCTCCACCTCCACACCCTCCATACCCTTTTCCAAGGTGACTTCCACCAACTCCACCTCCCTGATGATGTCCAAGTCCTGTCCATCTACCCTTCATACCAATTCTCTCTCTCTCCCCTCCTGTTCCCCCAGGGCTCCCTCTCTCCCTCCTCACCTTCCTTTCCCCCTCTTTCTCTCTCCCACGTCTCCCCCTTCTACCCGAACCTCTTCCCGGACTTCCCACCCCCTCTTTCCTTCCCCCACTCTCCCTTGTTTCTCTCAGTGGCTCCACCCCCGTTCCTGCCCTCCTACCTCCCCCTTTTACCTGGAGGCAGACCCCCCTCCCCTTCGTCAGTGTGAGTGCTTCGCCGATGATCGTCGCCAGTGTTTTCTGTGCGTTAGTGTCTCTCCCTTTATGTACAGTGTCTTCATCAGTGTTTTCTCCTACGTTAGTGTCTCCACCTGGGCGTCTTCATCTGTTTTCAATTGGTGCAAGCCTTCATTACAGTGTCTTCCGTCGAACGACTTCTGATTTCTTGTGTAGTGATCATCTTGTGTTAATCATGTTTTTTATGTTTATGTTTTCTATACCTTCTGTGTCTTTTGGCCTAAGAGCGGCGTATGTAGGCCGCTGCCTGCATGCCTCGGCTGAGGCATGAAATTACAATAAAGGAAAACAACCCATTCAGCAGTTACCCATACACTTTGAGGGCGTCCTGCAGTAGTCGCCAGAGTGTCTGAATTTTATAGTTGGCAGAGCGGACACAAACCCAAAAGAATTTTATTCACTGTGACTACGGCTGTGGAAGCCTAAAGTTACATTTATGAGAGGAATTTCAGACAATCCCTTCTTTAATTATGCTTACGCTATAAGATCCAAACCCTCTCCAAGCTTCAAGATTCTGTCCTTAGCGATTTAGCCTAGGCGATGATTAGTCAGTGAATCAGTCTGACTCCGTTTCACCACCTCAGTGGCCGAATTTCTAAAAACAGTGAAACACGTATTTACACTCCTGGAAATTGAAATAAGAACACCGTGAATTCATTGTCCCAGGAAGGGGAAACTTTATTGACACATTCCTGGGGTCAGATACATCACATGATCACACTGACAGAACCACAGGCACATAGACACAGGCAACAGAGCATGCACAATGTCGGCACTAGTACAGTGTATATCCACCTTTCGCAGCAATGCAGGCTGCTGTTCCCCCATGGAGACGATCGTAGAGATGCTGGATGTAGTCCTGTAGAACGGCTTGCCATGCCATTTCCACCTGGCGCCTCAGTTGGACCAGCGTTCGTGCTGGACGTGCAGACCGCGTGAGACGACGCTTCATGCAGTCCCAAACATGCTCAATGGGGGACAGATCCGGAGATCTTGCTGGCCAGGGTAGTTGACTTACACCTTCTAGAGCACGTTGGGTGGCACAGGATACATGCGGACGTGCATTGTCCTGTTGGAACAGCAAGTTCCCTTGCCGGTCTAGGAATGGTAGAACGATGGGTTCGATGACGGTTTGGATGTACCGTGCTCTATTCAGTGTCCCCTCGACGATCACCAGAGGTGTACAGCCAGTGTAGGAGATCGCTCCCCACACCATGATGCCGGGTGTTGGCCCTGTGTGCCTTGGTCGTATGCAGTCCTAATTGTGGCGCTCACCTGGACGGCGCCAAACACGCATACGACAATCATTGGCACCAAGGCAGAAGCGACTCTCATCGCTGAAGACGACACGTCTCCATTCGTCCCTCCATTCACGCCTGTCGCGACACCACTGGAGGCGGGCTGCACGATGTTGGGGCGTGAGCGGAAGATGGCCTAAAGGTGTGCGGGACCGTAGCCCAGCTTCATGGAGACGGTTGCGAATGGTCCTCGCCGATACCCCAGGAGCAACAGTGTCTCTAATTTGCTGGGAAGTGGCGGTGCGGTTCCCTACGGCACTGTGTAGGATCCTACGGTCTTGGCGTGCATCCGTGCGTCGCTGCGTTCCGGTCCCAGGTCGACGGGCACGTGCACCTTCCGCCGACCACTGGCGACAACATCGATGTACTGTGGAGACCTCACGCCCCACGTGTTGAGCAATTTGGCGGTACGTCCACCCGGCCTCCCGCATGCCCACTATACGCCCTCGCTCAAAGTCCGTCAACTGCACATACGGTTCATGTCCCCGCTGTCGCGGCATGCTACCAGTGTTAAAGACTGCGATGGAGCTCCGTATGCCACGGCAAACTGGCTGACACTGACGGCGGCGGTGCACAAATGCTGCGCAGCTAGCGCCATTCGACGGCCAACACCACGGTTCCTGGTGTGTCCGCTGTGCCGTGCGTGTGATCATTGCTTGTACAGCCCTCTCGCAGTGTCCGGAGCAAGTATGGTGGGTCTGACGCACCGGTGTCAATGTGTTCTTTTTTCCATTTCCAGGAGTGTATTATTCTCTGAGAAGCCCCTTCAAGGCAATTTAAAAAAACACTTCTAAAAAAATGCCTGCAGTACAGAGACTACGACATTTCAAGTTTCTATCCATAGCGGGCGATGATGAGTCAATCTGTCAGTCAGGAAATCTCGTTTTATATAGAGAGAGATCCCATTACACGCACTGTATCAATTTTCGTTTCAATCATCAGACAAGAACAGCAAATCATATGACATCTTGTCCTGAGAGCTATGTGCAAACTATCTGTGTTCTGCTTCTATGCCATAAGGTAAAGACACCTTACATTTTGTATCAAATAAAAATGTTTTTGTAGATTTAACTAAATTCTCACAATCAACATGTAACTCTTTAAACGATGAGTAATAAATTGTAGTCAGATACAGACTACATAAGAATTTAGTGTTTTTCCATATTTATATGACATTTACGATGATTTACAACAAATATAGATGATGGAAATTACATTGTCTTCAAAACATTTATCACAACTTATATTTCCATCATAGTTCTCTGTTTAATAGGCTGATCGACATATTGGGATATCATGTTTTACATGTTTTCATTGAGCACAAATGTTGGTTAATTACAAGCAAATAAGAAAAATATTATTGCTCAAAATGCTCCAATGCATTGTGTGCTTCAACAGAAACCATACGTCTTGTATTTCAAAACTACAACGATCTCAAAACCTTCGAAACTAAAAGTTTGCTTTTTTACAAGTGGCACAATGTTCAAAAGAATCACATAACATATTTGATCATTGCTCTTTTTCACCCTGCATCTTACCTGGAAGCAGAGCTGCTTATCAGAACCCTCAGGGACCAGATGGAATGAAAACACAAGGGCGACAACCACTGAGAAGACACTGCCGCAGAGGGAGAAGCGTTAGCTACGTTCCGTGAATCTCACAGAGAGTGGACTCAGAGGTGTGGATAGAAGTCGAAGTTGATATTTAATTTACTTGGTAAATGACGAAATAACATTACATTACTCTGTTTAGATACTGAGTTATTTGTCTTCTAATCCATATACCCTTTAGTACAACAGTACTGGACATGTCAGATATATTACTGAAATAATATATACATATATATAGTTTTTGCATGGAGAGCTGCATCAAACCAGTCTCAGGACTGAAGACCACAACAACAACAACAATATATAGTTTTAATAGAGTATTATAGGGTTATGAAAAGGATAGATTGCTGCTCACCATAAAGGTTGAAGTGAAGACAGTTACAACGAAAATACTCTTACACAAAGCTTTCAGCCGAAGCTTTCTACAAGAAAGAAAGCAAAATACAAATGCACATTCACACAATCAGGCACACCTCACGCCCACAGGAATTCTATTTATGGCTTCTCTAGCCAATCAGGCAGTTATCATTAGACAGTCTGCATTTTCCATAATTGTTGATGTTCCAACCTGAACCCTCTATTGTTCATTTTAATCTAAAACATTAAATGTATGAGGTTCTGTGCATATATTTTTCAATGTAACAGGTGATTTGCAAAATAGAATGTTCTTTAATTCATTCTTAACGTCCACTACATAATCTGAAGCTTTTAATGTACTTTGGCAGGCTGTTGATTATATGTGTACCCCTGTATCTGACTACAATTTGCAATTATGTTAATCACTGGATATAGCTGTAGAGGTTGTCTTTGATTGTAGTGTTATAACACTATAACAAAAGTCAACCTCTACAGCTACCTCCAGTAGCTTTTCATTTAAGGTGTTGTTTGCAAAAAATGATTGATAAGCAAAGAACATTAATGAATATGTGTATTGTGAAGTAATTGGCAAATTAGTAATGTTTTGAAGAGGTCTCTCCAGAATGTTCTTTTATTAACACCTCAGATATATTCAAAATATCATGGTCTGTATTCTCTTTTGTATTCTGAATATTCTATCCTTGTAACTTGTATTATCCAGAAAATGATTCAGTAACTCATTACTGAATAGAAATAAGCAGAATAAAATAGTTACTTCTTTCTTAAATTCCCTATGGCACAAACCATACACAAAACAAACATAGGTGAACCAAAGTGATTCATCAATACTATGCAGTGGGTTTTCCAATTAAGGTTATGAGATCTATCTGTAGTCCCAAAAAATTAACACATTCTACTTCTTGTAATTTTTTTTCATGAGGACCTTATTTTTATAGGCTGCAGAATTCTGTAAGAAATACTTAACTGTATGTACCATATCTTGTGAAAATTCTGAGAGGGAAGGGAGTGTTGAGACCAGCTGCATCAGCATTTTGTGCAGCGTCAGCAATGACAAGTGAAAAATGCGTACCAGATTGGGATTCGAACCCGGTACCTCCTACTTATTAGGCAGTCATTTTAATCACTGCGTCATCTGGACATGCCTGTTGTCTGACACATTCCTACCTAGCACCACTCAGCCGGCCACTATGGCCTAGTAGCTCTAGGCACTTCAGTCTGGAACCCCGCAACTGCTGCAGTCACAGGTTCGAATCCTCCCTTAGTCATGGATGTGTGCTGGTGTGTGTTTATTAAAAATGCATAGACTATCTCAGCATATCCCCAGCTCATCCACATTCTCCTGGACATGTCCAAAAGAACAGACACCAAGCATTCATGTAACTGATTCGCCTCGATGGACAATGAATCTACCAAACTGTGTGCAGATGCACAGTAATGTCCAATCTCCCATGGGAATCTCATTTGAGAGAGTGGAGGACATGGGCAGGGACTGTGGGTAGGCAGCACTAGGTGGGAATGTGGGATGGACGAGTGGTGTACTGAGAGAGTGCACACTGTGTCCAGTTGATGCAGTGGTTAATGCAGCTTTCTAGTGAGCAGGATATCCCAGGTTCGAATCCTGGTCCAGCACAAAGTTTCACTCATTGCTACTGATGCTGCACAAAGTCCTGATGCAGGTGATATCAATAACCCATTCCTTTCCCTTTTTTCTTCCCCTCCTCGTTCACTTTACATAATATGTTTCACAGATGTGGATTCAGTGTGGTGTCTGTTGTTTTGGACATGTCTGAAAAAACAGATACCATGCATTAATATATATGATCCATTTGCCTTGAACCATCTGTTGATGTTTATGAATATTTCATTTGCTGCCTTTTCAGTAATGGGCCTAGTACTGTTTATTATTCCAACACTTACATTACCTGCAAAAAGTATAAAATTTGACTCTTCTGAAAGAGCAATGGGAAGATCATTTATGCAAATCAGAAATAGCAGAGAACCCAGAATCGAACCCTATGGTACACAATGTCTGGTTTATTCAAATTTTGGGCGCCAACCATGATGTAACTGACATAAAACACAGACAACATTGCTTTCTGTCATTCAGATAAGAACCATGATCCATCCATACCTGTTATCTCATAATACTTTAACTTCTACTTTTGGATATAATGGTTCACAAACTCTGAATCACATCACAAAATATTCCCAGTGGTAGGAGTTTCTTATTTATTGGCACTAGTATATCATCTGTCAAGAAAAATATAGCCTGCTCAGTTGACAGGCCTTTTTGAAATCCAAACTGTTTGCTAGTGAATATAAGTTCCTGGACTAAGTGTGTATGGTGTCTTCTCAAAATACTGGCATCAAAGTGATGAGTCAGTATTTTTTTAGTACATTTTGACTCATTTATTTATCATGTGACCTGGTAACAGCATGTTACAAAATATCTCTCCAAAAAGATTTGTTACACAAAGTACTAAATTCAGCCAAACAACATTTCTTGTTATTCTACACATTTCACCATAACCACATGATCATTTATAAAAAAGAAACCAGGTCACAGGAATTCAGTAAATGTCTATTCTGCTGAATAGAACAGAAGCAGAACGAAATAAGTGTCTGAACTAGAAGAAATTGAACTCGTGGCTGAGACTTTCACATCAAATGGTAGTTAAGTGAGTACCAGATGCAAACATGAATCAAGTCCAGACAATGCAAATAATAACAATGAGTAACTATAAAAGCTTGAGCCAATATGAAAGTAACAACAATTACAAAGCCCAAGGAGCCACATAACTTCACCAACGTACCAGTCTAAACAATTACCTGACTTGAAGCACTTGTCTCTGGAGGAAGCAGTGATGTTAGGCCTCACTCAAAACTGGCTGATGACAATTTGAGAAGGGTTACAATCTCAGAAAGATGACTACACATAGGAGTCTACCGATTTGCCTTCAGATAAGAATTCCACAATGCAAAAGGGGTCTTTGAAACTAATCAAATACTGAAAGGTCACAGTGTACTATATAAAAGACAGCAAGTAATAAAAATGTGCCCAGAAGTAGGGCCTAGCCTGTGATGAAACTAGTCAACAGTTATAATCCATTAAGGTATTTATTTTCCATAATTGCTAAACGTGATTTTCACATTTAACACCAGGATGGCACAATTTTCTTGCAAAGTGTCTTATGTGGGGAGATTTATGTGAGTATTCCAGAGGTAGATAAAGAGGCAAGGGAAGGAAAATGACTTAAAAGGTCGCCATATTGTGTCCATTGCTGAAACATAAAATTAGATGGTATGCTGCCAAATCTAAAGTTTAAATGGTTCACAGTCGCCCATTGTGTATTACAAAAATTAGGATGTAGACATTTTGATAGTTGCTGTTTTGTGGAGTATTTGCTAATTTATAGTATCAATCCTCAAGCATCTCCATGACACTCATTGGTTGAACCTAGCAGTAATAAATCTAGCAGCCCACCTCTGAATTATTTCAGTGTCTTCCTCTAATCTGACCTGGTGTAGATTTCAAATGCTTCAGCAGAACACGAAAACAAGTTGTATTAGTGTCCTACATGTGATCTTCTTTATAGATTAACCACACTTTCCTAAAATTCTCTCAGCAGACCTAAGTTGAGCATTTGCATTCCCTACCCCAATTCTAACATACTCACTACATTTCATACCACTTTGCAACATTAGATTAAGATATTTAAGTAATGTGACTGTGCCAAGCATTAAACATAATGTGTTTGTTTCCCTGCTCGTCACTATATCTTCAATTTTTCTACATTTGAGACAGATGCCATTCATGACATGAAAAGAAATATTGTCTAACTCATCTCACGTCATCCTACAGTCACTCATGTTTGACAACTTTCTGTACACTGCAGCACCATTAATGAACAACTGCAGATTACTGTCAACCTGTCAGCCAGGTGAGAGATGCCGTGTGGCTAGAACCTCCTGTCAGGTAGACAGTTCGCCTGGTGCAAGTCTTTCGAGTTGACGCCACTTCAGCGACTTGCGTGTCAATGGGGATGAAAGGATGATGATAAACACCCCGTCCCTGATCAGAGAAAATCTCCAGCTCTGCAGGGAATCGAACCTGGGCTGGTAGGTATGACATGCCATCCTGGTGATCACTCAGCTACCAGGGACGGACGTCCTCAAAGTTATTTTTGTGTATAGAAAATAACAGCGGTTCGATCAAACTTCCTTGGGGCTCTTCTGTCAATACCGTCATTTCTGATGAACACTCTCAATTGAGGACAGCATACTGAGTTCTATTTCTTAAAGGCTTCGAGCCACTAACATATGTGGGAACCCATTCTGTAAGTTTGTATGTACCTTAACAGTCTGCAGTGGGGTACAATGTCAAACGTTTTTGTTAATGTCTACACAATAAATTCATTCCAATCAGATAATACCAGTAAACTACTTTGCTAACAGTTCATGGGTATCAATGTTTTTATATTTATATCACCACCTAAATAAAATTCCAACTCCTCCATTCTCCATACTCAACCTGTTGTAACTGGATGGTAAGTTATATTCATCCATATTCAGCATTTCTACATTTGCTGTCAAGAGATATATTACATCTTTATTATTTTCAAGCCACAGTTCATCAAAAGCAATCAAAACATCATTTATTTAATTTTTTACCTCTTTAGTATCTTGATGTTACATGTTCGTTTTAGCCTCTTTTTTATCTTCACATTTTATGAACAAAATGTTGAGTTATATTTACTTATTTTAATACTGACGGATTTCTGGCTATCTGAGTTTACTCACCAAGAATGTTGCTGCCCTCACACGTGTTTCTACAAGGATACATCCACGAGTGTTGGGACACACCTCAAAGGTTCTGCAATTTGTCCCATCTGTTTCCCTTCCCCATTCCTGTTGATGTTTAGAACATGATCATTTTGTGGATGCTGCAGTCCGTTTTAGTTCCATACTTGGTAAGAAATACTGGAAGGAAGCCCACCTTATTCAAGACAAAGTTTAAACAGCTTCACTTTCAAGCAGACATATTTGAGCACTTTTTTTTGCTATCTTCATTGGTTTTTATATTTTTGTTTCTCAGACCAAGCTATTTGTTGATTATGGAATGTGTAGTCTACAGCTTGTAATTATTTTTGTTTTTTCCTTGTTGTTTGTGTTGAATTACCATACTTATTTCTTGTGCTGCTTTCTTTACAAGTGAAATGATGACAGAAACTCTGTGCTTCACTAACAAAGCACACAAAATGCAAGTGTAGTGACAATAGCAGAAGAAATAAACATATTAACTCAGCACAGAAAAGAGGAAGATACTAACAGAAGGTCAAAAATATGACAAGTTGCAGATTTAAGCTACCAGCCTCTACAACTAAAAATAAATGCAGAAAGTCCTAGAGTGTAATAAACTCTATTGCTCACATTAAACACAAAGAGGAAACCACCATTACCCCAGAAGAATTTATTAAATATTGGATTCAGTCCACTGAAGAAATCAGTAGCTCATCAAACAAACCCCCTGAAAATGCACTTAGTGTTCTGGACAGCTGCTTTGAGAAGTTTCCCCCAAACACCTTCACCTTCATCCAAATAATATCGTAAAAATAGTGAAAAATTTCAAACCTTCAGATAGTGTTGATTATTATGTCATGTATTAACTTTTTGTATTGACAAATGCCTAGTTGAAAGTAAGTTTCCCAGTACACTAAAAATTTCTAGAGTGGTGCCCATATATAAAAAAGGGGAAAAGAACTGTCCCACTAGTTACAGACCAATATCCATAACCCCAGAAAAATTTTAGAAACAATTATGTATGAGCAAGTTAGTGTCTACTTGGGTAAACTAAATATAATTAGTGATAAATAGTTTGGATTTAAAAAAGGTAAACCCACAATGGATGCAATGGACTCCCTCATAAAAATTGTACTAGATGTATTCAAGGCTAGGGACTACGCCCAGGCTACATTTTGTGGCCTGAGCAAAGCCTTTGACTATGTAGAGTATGACACTCTGCTGAATAAGCTGGTTTATTGTGGTTTTGACGACAACAGTATAAATATGTTCACGTATTTTCTAGAGAACCATCAACAAGTTGTGTGCATTGGTAGGAAAAAATCAAATTTGGTTAATGTTAGGTATGGAGTTCCTCAAGTGTCAGTGCTTGGACCTTTACTGTTTATACTAACGATTAATGACCTGCCGTTTTTCATAAATTCTCAAACAATATTGTATGATGATGACACAACTTTTTTACATAAATACCCTGATATAGGAACACTGAAAACACTGATCGAAAATACCCTTGCTCAGTCCTCGTTATGGTTCAAAGCTAATGGCTTCTTACTAAATGAAAACAAAACCCAGACACTTTACTTTAGCCTCAGAGAGATTCCTAATGACAAAGAACTAGAAACTGACAAATTTTTAGGTGCTACTACTGACAATAAATTGACATGGGAACCACACATTAAAAATATATTGGCTAGGCTTTCAAGAGTTTCTTATCTAATTAGTAATTTAAAAAGACATGTTCCCAATGAATATGTGAGATCAGCATTTTTTGCCTTCTTCCAAAGCATAATAAGAATAACAACAGATTCTGATAAAATAGTACATTGTAAACCTCTGTTTATTAAATTGCAGTGTCCTACAGTAGTAAACTTATTCATGTACAATGTTTTATTGTACATTAGAAACAATATCTCTAATTTTGTGTTGAGAAGTGATATTCATAGCCACAATACTAGAAACAGAACATCTGTAGTCATGCCATATCATAGTCAAAATCGCAGAACTCCTACCTAGTTCTTGGACTAAGGATCTTTAAAAGACTTATTGCTGACTTTGAATAACTGCCTGTAAGTATTTTTGAAGCTAAATTATACAAGCTACTAGTGAACAATTCATTTTTCACCACTGATGATTTTTTTTAAGATGAACATACTGCATTCTAATGTGTACATATTTTATGTAAACCAATTTACATCAATATTGCAGTTTATGTAGAAATATATTCTCTTGACTTTGTCTATTGCTGTAAACAGCCGAATGATAATAAAGTTTTCTTCTTCTTATTATTATTATTAATTCATGTGAGGAGAAAAATAAACCCATTGAAGAGACTGCAGAAAGTGCTGAAACATATCTGGGTGACAATAATGCTGTCAAACAGTTTCCATAAGCACAATTCCTCTTCAACATGTAGATCATGCCTGAACCCCTGTTACTAGCAATGACAGACACCAAATCTAAGTTCTACCCAGCACCTGAAAAAAGCAATTGATCTAACTCCATGCTGAGCCAAATTGAAGCTTTCTTTACCACATCACTCTCAATATTGTAGGCTCAGTTCCTGATCCAGCCACTGTTACAACATATTAATTCTTTCTAATATCTCTGCACCTATGCCCTGTACCCTTGGGCAATGACTTTCACTTGGCTTGAAAGCATTTATGACTTGATATCTTTTCCAGTTCTACCTGAGACAACTGGCCTACACATCTTCTATGCCTACTACCTGATAACGGGATTTTCCTCCATTTTCCTGCTTTTTCAGAAAACACTGGCTTCCTGTTTAAAGCCTGATGTGTCTTGACTGCACCTATATCTTTGCGTTTCTCTTTGTTCACAAACAAAATTGAACTTGACCCAGCTGCTGAAAGTAAACTCCTAACTCTACAATTATGTACTTGGGTTGTGTAGTAAATTATGTGTATATTTATCAACCCACAAGGATGCAATTTTTTAACGAATTTACTCTTTTTCGTTTTTCCAGATTGATCAAAGTCCCCTGATGCTTTGCTTTCCATTCTCAGTTGTCAATATATGAGGATGAAGTATGTCACTAAATGATTTGCACTTCAAGCAGTAAATGTAATTATGAATCTGCATTTATAAAGAATGAAGAATAATTGACATTCTCATTTGTTTGATTCCAAAGACTTAAGTATTTCTATATCTTCACAACCTTTTCCATCTAAATTTGAAACTATAGTTGTAAGCACATTTTCTTTCGATTTGATCATTGTTCTTGTGTTATTTATTTCTTTATTGTGATGTTCCAGATGCCATTGTAAATGCCATTCCTTTGATTTAAATTTGCTATAGGATTTAAAATAAATTCCTCAAGATTTGTTATTTTAGAATATTCATCTTTAAGATTACTATTTCGTTTAAGTATGTATTTAAATCTGTTTTTGAAAAGTAATGTGACGAAGTTTTGTCAATATCTTCCTTGGAATAATAGTTTTAAAACTTTTTTAACACATGTGCATATTGTTGTTTCAGTTCTAAAAGTGTGATTTCAAAATATTTTTTTACTAACTGCAACCAAATCATGAAGAGGATCATTAATGATAACAACTCTTCTATTTTTAAAATCATTATAATATTTTGCTACTTTAAAAATGTATTTAATTCTTTCCAAAATTGTGTGATTACATTATTAATTTTTAAATCTATTGACGGTTGAAAGTCTTTGCTTTTTGATTGAAAATTGTCCAATTTTGGTTCTGATGACTGAAAATTCTTAACGTGTTTCTTCCCAAAAACTTCCATTTCGTAAATCTAAAATGTCACTAAACTTATAATTTTTGCTTAACAATTCCAAAACAAACACAAATGAGCACTAATTACGTCATTGTTCGATTATTTTTACGAAATTGTTCTAATTTTTGCTACAGTTCAGAACCAGCTTCCTTTTCCCTTTCCAAATTATGGCTTTCTTGTTCGTGTAACTCTTTATCAGCTTTTTCCTTCTTTAAGACTGCATTTGCGACTACTGAAGATCCACCAGTAAGAGAGCCAATTATTGCAAGACAAGGCAAAGCTGCTAATAATAAAGGAAGAAAATCACCCTTGTGTTTGCGAATGCTTGAGCACTCTTCAGACTTCGTCTTAGTTAGTCCAATGCCTTCTTACTTTTTTGTTAGATATTCAATAATCTTTTTCACAGCAGGAATCGTAAAAGAAACAAACAAATTTCCACCAGTTTTCTTTTCTTTCTTTCTCTTTTGAACAACAGTTATAAATGATTCAATTGCATTTAATTGATCATTATTCAACTTCAATTTAATTCATTTTGGCTTCGTTTTGCCAATTGGAATTAAAGTATAATCGATTGAAAAGTTGTTCATTTATATGGATTACAAAAATGATTAAAAAAATTTGGAGCCCCCATCCATTTTTATGAACTTCTAAGCTGGCAACAGCTGAAGCAGTCTTTGGACTGAGTCCCATTCTATCCATTACTCCACAAACTGCTTTTGCCACTATTTACTCTTTCGAACTAGCATCTGAGCTGTGCATTCTTTCTTTTGCAACTAACTGAAGTACTTTATCAGCTTGAAGTCTAGATTCTAAATCTTTATGATCTTGATAGTCCATATCAGTTTTTTTACAAGCCTCATCCAGTGGATAATTCCTGGATCACCAGTCTTTATTCAAGTTTAGAGAATGGTTTGCAGAAATTAAATCCCAGTAGAGCCATCTCTGGCATTGGTAAATTATTTAAAGCCCAATTGACTAATCCTTTTCCATATTTTTCACTTTTCCAAAATGCGTGTGGTACATTATTCAAAAATCTAATCAAAATGGAATACCTTTCAGATTTTTGATAATTAAATCACTAAACTTAGTTGACAACATATGTGTTATTCCAACTTTTTCATTGTGATAATTTTTATTTCACGCTACTTCTTCAGTGTGAGTAACTGCTAATCTTTCAAGTAATTGATGACCATCATTCATCCAAACATATTCGAATGGTTTTTCTGTGTATTTTTCAACTAAACCTTCACCAACTTTTTCATCTACAGTTGAGTCTAATTCTGATGCAATTTTTTGGGAAGACCTGATTTAGCAATTTCTTTTAACAAATATATATATTTGTTACCTTTACTTGATTTTATTTTATTCGAATTGTTGTCAGAATATAACGCTTCTGATTGAATCAATATGTCTGCATAATTTCATAAATCAAACTTGTGAATAATATATTCATATCATCCATAGTTATTTGTTTTTTCGTTAAAAGATTAATTAATCCATCAATTCCTTCACATGTTCTATCGCCCATTGTTAACTTAACTCCTTCAAGTTCTATATGCAATTTACCAACAAATTTAAATGTTCTAACAGGTTTCAGTCCGAAACTTTATCTCCTCTGTGACTGATATATTGTAGAATTCTTTCACTTATGTTTATTTTTTAACATTTTTGTCTTTTAATTTTTTCTTTCTTCATCGTAATCTTGTAACAACTTAATCTGTAATCTCTTTTATCGTCTTCTTACTGTTTAATTGTTGGAATATTGTTAAATTCATCGAAATAATGTCAATGATAAGGAACTATTTGTTTTTCAACTTCTCTATTTTCTGCAGTTGCTTTCAATACTTTCTCTCCCTTACCTTCGACTTCTTCTTAAACTTTTTCAATTGTATCGATAAGTTGTTAATTTTCTTTTTTAAATTTTTCATATTCTTTTCTTGGTTGTATTTTTCTATTTCTTAAACTCTTCTTCTCATTGCACTTTTAGTCTTCTATTTTGTCTTGCTTTTTTGACCACTTTGGAGTCGTATTTCGCGAACATTTATGAAGAAAAAAATGATAAAAATCTTTTTTTGTATTCATGGTTCATGTTTATCGTTCAATGTTTATGTTTATTGTTCAATGTTTGTGTTCAACATTTATGTTTATCGATCAACATTTATGTGCAACATTTGTCGTTTGCATTCATCGTTTAAGGTGTATGTTCAATGCTCAAAAAGTTCTTAATCTTTTCTCTATATGTTGCTTCTTTACTTTTTCTTGACATCCATTGTTATAAAACCAAATTTCTCGTTATTCCAACATCTACTATGTGATAAATATGGTTTAAAATTGTATAATTGTGTCTGAAAATATTTAAAAAGTAGAGATTGTCTCTGACTAATTGTTTTGGAATTTTTGACTATGTTTGGCTAAAATAAAAACAATCCATTCCTTTATCCCTTCTTCTAGTAAAATATCCTCTATCTATATCTTGATTTTAGAGAATGAAGTCATCGAAAATAACAAATGAATTACCTTGAAATTCATCCAATGGACTAATTTCATCATATTCTCGACAAAGGTAGCTAATTTTTCATTATGTTGGACACAGTAGCTTGTCCTCAATTTTTTCACATCTTACAATAAATTCTGCGTATTTTGGTTGATCTGAACTTTTTGAACAAACATATCAATGATCAGTGTTTTCCAGTTTAGCCATAGTGGTGCTAGAATATAATTATCGATCATTAATGTTGCATTTCTGCATCTGCTTGGTCCAATTATTGGACATCGGATCTGAAAAGGAACCAAAAAAATGTTGTTATTTCATCTGAAAGATACAAGAAGAAAACTTGTTCGACTGTCATACAAGAGGAATACTCTGAAAAACTGTTTTATCCTTGATAGACAAAGGACTAATTTGGAGATTCTTTTATTACTTCTAGTATTAACTACCTTTGTGTTCTGATGTGCTGGCGTAAAGACATAGTGTATAATTTCATGTCTATGTGTGTGTTAAGTGAAAGTGTTAAATGATGAAAAATATGTTTTATAATTTCTGTCAAGATCAAGCCTAAATCCCATACCAATGGAGTACAAATTCTTCTGGTAATTCGAGAAGGCGAATTTTAGATGGAGGCGACGATCTTCACAACAGAGTTGCTCAACAATAGAGGTACGTGATTGTGCTCACTACTTTCCTTTGGTGGCCGCTAGGATTAATTCCGATGGGTTTTTTCCGAGACATTCAGAACCTACAATCTTCGTTTTCGTATAAAAATAGGAGTCCAATAGAAAAAGAAATATTCTTGAATTTACATAATTACAATTCTTTTACCCAGGCCACGGGGAATGAAAGAACGTACGTACCTCTACCCTGATTGTACATTCGCAATCTCCGAGTGTGTTACGACGTAATTATTTAACGAAAAAAAATTAAGATTGATCTTTCTCATCAGATAGCAACTACGTGAATGTATGTACCCTCTGAATGTGTCTAATCAATTGTGTGGATTGTTGTAAAGCTTTTCTGTTAATTTCCTGTGGATTGCATCTCCGCAATTAATTTTTGTTTATGCCGCAAATCGCACTTCACGCAAGGTATTTATTACACAAGTTTCAGGCTCCATTACATGTAAAAAATTTCGAAGTTCGGCTGACTTAGCAAACCACTACAATAATTTCA
This sequence comes from Schistocerca gregaria, assembly GCF_023897955.1. Lineage (NCBI taxonomy): Eukaryota > Metazoa > Arthropoda > Insecta > Orthoptera > Acrididae > Schistocerca > Schistocerca gregaria. The sequence continues at coordinate 78,534,986 of NC_064927.1, forward strand.
GATCTCTACAACTACAATAACACAAAACAACAAGAAAATAACAGAGAGGGTATGTTACAAGTTGAATTTGGTAAAAGATTACCGTGTTTGTTTTTTATTCCCTCCTAGTGCTGCCTATCCACAGTCCCTGCCCATGTCCTCCACTCTCTCAACTTTGAGATTCCCATGGGGGATTGTACATTACTCTGCACCTGCACACAGTTTGGTAAATTCATTGTCCATCGAGGCGAGTCAGTTACATGAATGCTTGGTGTCTGTTCTTTTGGACATGTCCAGGAGAATGTGGATGAGCTGGGGATGTGCTGAGATAGTCTATGCATTTTTAATAAACACACACCAGCACACATCCATGACTAAGGCAGGATTCGAACCTGTAACCGCAGCAGTTACGGGGTTCCAGACTGAAGCGCGTAGAGCCACTCGTCACAGTGGCCGACTGAGTGGTGCTAGGTGGGAATGTGTTAGACAACAGGCATGTCCAGATGACGCAGTGATTTATATGACTGCCTAATAAGCAGGAGGTACCAGGTTCGAATCCCAATCTGGTACGCATTTTTCACTTGTCATTACTGACGATGCACAAAATGCTGATGGAGCTAGTCTCAATACTCCCTTCCCTCTCTGAATTCCCACAGGATATGGTACATACAGTTAAGTATTTCTTACAGAATTCTGCAGCCTTTAAAAATAAGGTTCTCATGAAAAAAATTACAAGAAGTAGAATGTGTTAATTTTTTGGACTACAGATAGATCTCATGACCATTGGAAAACCCACCGCATAGTATTGATGAATCACTTTGGTTCACCTATGTTTGTGTTGTGTATGGTTTGTGCCATAGGGAATTTAAGAAAGAAGTAACTATTTTATTCTGCTTATTTCTATTCAGCAATGAGTTACAATCCATTTTTCACCACTGATGATTTTTTTGAAGATGAAAATACTGCATTCTAATGTGTACATATTTTATTTAAACCAATTTACATCAATATTGCAGCTTATGTAGAAATATATTCTCTTGACTTTGTCTATTGCTGTAATCAGCCGAATGATAATAAAATTTTCTTCTTATTATTATTATTAATTCATGTGAGGAGGAAAATAAACCCATTGAAGAGACCACAAAAAGTGCTGAAACATATCTGGGTGACAATAAAGCTGTGAAACAGTTTCCATAAGCACAACTCCTCTTCAACATGTAGATCATGCCTGAACCCCTGTCACTAGCAATGACAGAAACCAAATCTAAGTTCTACCCAGCACCTGACAAAAACAGTTGATCTAACTCCATGCTGAGCCAAATTGCTGCTTTCCTTGCCACATCACACTCAATATTGTAGGCTCAGTTGCTGATCCACCCACTGTTACAACATGTTCATCCTTTCTAATATCTCTGCACCTATGCCCTGTACCCTTGGGCAATGACTTTCACTTGGCTTGAAAGCATTTACGGCTTGATATCTTTTCCCAGTTGTTCCTGAGACAATTGGCCTACACCTCCTCTATGCCTACTACATGATAACAGGATTTTCCTCCATTTTCCTGCTTTTTCAGAAAACACTGGCTTCCTGTTTAAAGCCTGGTGTGTCTTGACTGCACCTATGTCTAGAGAGACCCTAAAAACTTTGCGTTTCTCTTTGTTCACAAACAAAATTGAACTTGGGCCAGCTTATGAAAGTAAACTCCTAAATCTACAATTATGTAATTGGGTTATATAGTAAATTATGTGTATATTTATCAAGCCACAAGGCAAATTAACCGCAGTATATGGGAATTTATCGATCCCTTAATGGCGACAGTTTAGACCTAGAGTTGTGCATATGCAAAATGAGATTTAAATGATATTTCAACAAATGAAAAACAGAAAAAGGAATCTTCAGTTGTTACTCATCCAAACAGGGCAAATATACCTGTAAAAATACAATATCTATAAATATTACGCTTAATACTTATGACAAAAGTCTACTTGTGCACATTCAATCGCAGCACAGTTAGTAAGTCAAAGAAATCACATCACAAATAGCCACTTAGCTACTGGAATTTAAAACCTGTTTAATATGAACTCATTTTAATCCTGGAATATTACCTTAACCTTGTGTTTTAGAGAAATTAAGCTGTAATATTAATATTACCTGTCTTGCAGATGATGTTGCTGTGGTCTTCGGTCTGAAGACTGGTTTGATGCAGCTCTCATCAACATCAACCTGTTCTGTGCAATTCTCGTCATCTGGGAATTACAATCTATATCCATTTAAAATAATTTATTATATTGAAACCATGGTTCCGCCACCCCCTTTCCCTTCATTACCATATTAGCTATTCGTCGTTCAGTATGTATCGTGTTAAATTACCCTTTGCTCAACTATTGCAAACTGTACTACATGGATTTTTTTTCTCCCTAGTTCTTTAGTTATCTTAAGCACTAGAGCAAAGCATCTACGTGGCAAACCCCTGTAGGCTGCATTTGTTTCTCACCACACACTTCGTGAGAGGTGGAAAAAGCGAGTGGTTGGCATTCCCTCCCTCTCACTGCTACAGATACACCTTCAGGTCTGAGTTATTGGAATAGCCTCCCTTGCTCTTATCATATTGATTGACTACTTAATTGATGAATTAATTAACCACTCCCCTCTGGTAAACTGCCCCTCTTCGAAATTGGCGGAAAAAGACTTAGTTGATTCCTCATTTGGAGGGGATTCGATTGCAGTTTATGGAATATTGTTAACACAATTTAGACAATATGTGGAATATTATTTATTTCAACAATTTATGGGATTCAAGGCAGTGTATGGAATATATGGAAACTGGTGGCTCTGTTACGGAGAGGCAGGATCTCATAACAGGAAATTCTAGTGTATATTGTTTATTTACAAAAAAATCAGTTTGCAGGGTTTGGGTTTCTCTTACTCATAATTCTTTGGCATAGGTCTTGTGAGAAGTAATTACATCGATTGCTTTTTGGAAATTCTGATTGCGCAAGGAATACCATCATGAAACACCTATCACACGTAACACTGGTAAATCTTTCAACCGTGAAGCATGTAGCACCACCATCTCCTGTCCACTAGACCACTTGGGACGCCACCACACACGCTGCCTCAAGTCGGCAGGCACCAGCAGCCCCTATGAAGTAAAGATGTGGCTGCCAGCTGCCAAACCAAGTGCAGGTATCAATTCGGGTACCGTCAGTATGAGGCATCCCTTTCATCCTGGACCCCTGTGAAATTCCTGTTGAAACATGTGTCTGCCTAGACACTGTTGCTGGCACCATGACGCATATCCTTTGCACCTGTGGCCCATCGAGATGTTCGCATAGTGGATCACCCTCAGTGAGAAGTTTTCATAGTGGCTCACACTCACAGATACAGCTAAAAGGTTGTCACTCTTGTACTGATGTCACATGTCTATGTAAATAATAGCTCCCCACTATAGAAATGTTTTGCAATGCTCCCCAGAATAACACAGGATACATTCTTCATAGCGATTCTAATGCGAAAGCCCCTCCTGGAAATCAAAGAGTCACAGAAATAGTTAATGGTCACTTTTGTAGGATCTTTCTTGATGTCTGCACGGAAATCCTTGCCCTAGCAGGAGCTGTTTATGAAACTATCCCAGAATAACATGGATTGCATTCTTCCTGATGATCCGAAGAAGGCATCGCCTGCTACCCTTCGTGGTAGTCGTGACGTATTGCTTTCAACATACGTCTCAGAAACGGTAAATGTTCTCATGTTTGTGCACACTTGCAAAAACACCGTTAATTATAAAAGCATTCTTGTTGTTTGGAAAGAGAGCACTGTCTAAGCACAGAGGGGAAAATCAGAACAAACACAGAAGTCGTAGTACTGTCCTACAGAAGAGAAAAATGGCTGGAATTTTCAGTATCCTACAGCTACTGGTCTGGAGGGTGAGGGACAGCATCACGCTAGAGATGGATGGTTTGCTTCAACTTGTCTTTGAACACTTGAATACAGAATACATCATCTTACACTCAGAAGTTACCATAAATACCTTGCCCCTATCTTGTTTTCGAACCAGTTTGTAGAGGCCCTTACGTCCCAGTAGAAAGGATGTTTTGTGACTGAATTGAGCATTCAGAAAGTCTCTTACTGAATTTACCTGCCAAATTACTAATACGGCCGATGTGGAAGCACTGTCTGCCTTTTCTTTGTGCAGACAAGACTTTTAGCAGCAAAACTATTTTGTACAGATCGCCATACTGCAGTGAGAGTTAAACCCCGCCAAAGTGGTGTACAGGTCGTCAGATAAGGAAAGACACTTGCTCAATTACATTGCTGTGCCACTGAGGAGGGAAGCTAGAATATTAGAGTGTGAAACCGATCTACAACGCAGGAATATATCACAATGTACCGTATCTATGTAGTAAACATAGAATTTGTATCATACAAAATCGTCCCTTTTGCATCATGCATGTAGTCAGACATTCATACACATACTGCAAAGACAGACAGTGTAAGCACATGTACCATAAGTAGTATACTTGTGAGAGCTCTGGACCAAACAGCATCCCTGAAGCTGTTTGAACAAGGAATCAAACAAGTGTACTACTGCTCATTAGATCTCAAGTTAACAAAATGTTCAAATGTGTGTGAATTTCTAAAGGACCAAACTGCTTAGGTCATTGGTCCCAAGACTTACACATTAGTTTAACTTATGCTAAGTGTGGTGTCACCGCCAGACACCACACTTGCTAGGTGGTAGCCTTGAAATCGGCCGCGGTCCGGTAGTATACGTCGAACCCGCGTGTCGCCACTATCAATGATTACAGACCGAGCGCCGCCACGCGGAAGGTCTAGAGAGACTTGCTAGCACCCGCCCAGTTGTACAGCCGACTTTGCTAGCGATGGTTCACTGACGTCTACGCTCTCATTTGCCGAGACGATAGTTAGCATAGCCTTCAGCTACGTTATTTGCTACGACCTAGCAAGGCGCCAGTATCCGTACTATTGATATTGTGAATCATGTACCATAAAGAGCGACGTTCTCCATTAATGGATTAAAGTTAAGTACCCCACCAGCTACGTCCGTTTTTCTCAATTCTAATTCCCTTGTCATGTTCCAGATCTCACGCCAACCTGCGTGAGATTAAATGCGTGCATTTCGGCCTCCTTTAGGAACACGGTTGGCTCTCCTGCCAACCACAACATTGGCGAAGAGAGTAACAGTGTTCTTATCTAAATTGCCCCTGATTTACTTGTGTAATGGCTTCGCCACAATCTCCAGATATACTGTCCGAATTTTATCGCTTACAGAATCAGCAGATGCAAGCCTTACTGGATGCCCTTGGACAGCTCGTCCAGGGTCAACGTGCGATGCAAAACGATGCGGCACCAGCCGCTTCACCGCTAACGCAGCCACACCACGCTGTTGCACCCACTTTTCGACCTTTTGATGCTGGTCTGGAAAGCTGCACGGAGTGGTCACGCCAATTTGGATTCCATCTCGCCGCTTACAGAATTCAAGGTAACGAGCGGCAGCCTTATTTATTGTCTTCCATGTACCGTGTGATAGTCAAATTACTTCCCCGACGCGACGTAGCAACTCTGTCCTACGAAGAAATTTTGTCTGCATTAGATGCATTTTTCAAGGAATCAGTCAGTGTAGTTGCGAAAAGGTATACCTTCTTTCATACAAAACGTACGGCAGGTCAGAATAATCGGGAGTGGGTTGCAACCTTGCAAGGTCTTACTAGGGATTGTGCTTTTGAGTGTCAGTGTGGACTCCCCTATTCAGATACTATGGTTCGTGATACAATTGCACAGAACGTTTCTGATGTTCGTATAAGGGAACAGATTTTGAAACTAGTAAATCCCTCCCTTCAACAAGTGATGGACATATTGGATCGGCAGATGCGTACTTGCAAATACCGGTGGACGAAGAATCCCAGCGCGTTTTGGTAGTTAACACGCATCTTGGTTTGTATCGATTCAAACGACTGCCATTGGGTGTGCTTCCGCCGCTGCTTTGTTTCACCAATATCTACAAACTCTTTGTGCGTCGGTCCCTACTGCAGCAAATTATCTGGACGATATTGTGATCTCTGGAAAGACGGAAGTAGAACATTTGGCCAATCTCACAACATTATTTCAGGTCTTGCGACAAAATGGTCTTCGCTTGCGAAAGGACAAATGTGTGTTTTTTGTTCGGGACTTGCCATACCTGGGACATGTAATCAATGCCCAAGGCATACATCCCAGTCCCACGCACCTTCGTGCCATAGACGACTTGCCTTCGCAGCAGAATTTGAAGCAGCTACAGAGAGTGCTGGGAAAAATCAACTATTATCATAAATATATTGAGCATGCCTCTTCCATTTCAGCTCCTCTTCATCGCTTACGCCGTAAGGGTGTTCCGTTCGTCTGCACGACGGAATGCGAACGCGCCTCTCGCCAGTTGAAATCGGCGTTGCTTTCCAGTACTAGCCTTACGCCATTCTATCCCTGGAAGCCCCTTTTGTTGATGGTGGATGCATCAGATTTCGGGATCGGAGCTGTGCTTGCGCACAAAGATGGATCGCATGATCGCCCTATTGCCTTTGCGTCCAAATTGCTCTCGTCTGCTCAAAGAAATTATTCACAGATCGAGAAAGAAGCATTGGCTCTCGTATTTGGTGTTACAAAGTTTCATGATTTCTTGTATGGTCGTCACTTTACCATAATCACGGACCACAAACCTTTGACATCGCTTTTTCATCCGACCAAGCCTGTACCTCCACGTACAGTGCAGAAATTCATTCGCTGGTCTATTTTCCTCTCTCAATACCGCTACGATATCTTGTATCGGTCCACCGCTAAGCACGGAAACGCCATTGCGTTGTCCTGCTTGCCTGTTGCTGAGGATAGTCAATTCGATTCCTCCGAACTTGCTTGCATGTTCCTTGATGCGGAAACCGATGACGTGGTCGAATCGTTTCCGATTAATTTTCGTCGTGTAGCTACAGCCACAGCTGCCGACCCTGTCCTTGCTCCCGTTCTGCGTTTTGTTGCTACGCAATGGCCCTTGTCAAAGTCACTGATCGGGGACCCGTTGGTTCGCCGATTTTTTGCTCACAAGGAGAGACTTTTTGTACGACGTGGTGTTTTGCTGTTACGTTCTGATAATAATCAGTCCAGGGTCGTGGTTCCACGTTCGTTACAGTCCTCTGTCTTACAGCTTCTCCACCAAGGTCATTGGGGTATAGTGAGAATAAAACAACTTGCTCGTCAGCACTGTACTTGGTTCGGAATCTATGCCGCGATTACGAATATGTGCTCTTCTTGCAGGGTGTGTGCCGAACAACAATCAGCACCACTGCGGAGATTCTTTGCATGGCCAAAAGCCACTTCCCCTTGGCAACGCTTACACATCGATTTTGCTGGTCCATTCTGGAATGCTCAATGGTTGGTTGTGGTAGATTCATTCAGTAATTTTCCTTTTGTTGTCCGGATGTCTTCCACGACGTCATCTGCCACCATCCAACCGTTATCCGCTATCTTTTGCATTGAAGGTCTTCCACAGACTATTGTTTCCGACAATGGCCCACAATTCATGTCCGCAGAATTTCAGTCATTCTGCAAGGCCAACGGTTTTCAACATCTGACGTCCGCGCCGTTTTCGCCACAGTCAAACGGTGCCGCTGTACGATTGGTCAGGACGTTCAAGTCACAGATGTTGAAGTTGAAAGAGTCGCATTCTCGGGAGGACGCGTTATTGCTCTTTTTATCCTCGTATCGCTCTCAGCCCCGAGATGGTCGCTCGCCGGCTGAGTTGCTCCACGGTCGTCCTCATCGAACCTTGATGTCGTTGCTACATCCGCCGCATCAGGTTCCTGTGCAGCGGTAGACAGCTGCTTTTGCTCCAGGCGACGTTGTCTACTATCGCCACTATCGAGGTTCACGGCGTTGGCTCCAAGGGCGCATTCTTCGCTACCTCGGACGCGCTATGTATCTGGCTTTGGGGGCCTCTGGTGAGGTGCGTCGGCATCTCAATCAGATGCGCCTCTGTCGTCGCACGGGATCTGCCGCTCGCCGTCTGCTTTCAGCGCCCCGGGGACCCATCCACTGCCTCGCCTCAGCCCCAGGTGTTACCGACGCTGCCTTGCATTTTGCCCCATGGCGACGCGCCGCCGCCACCGCCGCCGTCGCTGCCTGTTCTCCCGCCGGCGGCGCCCGCAGTGGACGCGTCGCTGCAGCCGCCGGGAGCCTCTTTGGGTCACGCGCCGCCGATCGCTTCCCGTGACCACTTGTCCTCCGACATGGAGCTTTTGCCCACTCCGGACAATATGTCGTCTTCGCCCGTCGGGTGCCCTGGCCCGATGGAGGTCAACCCTTCGGCCCCTCATGTCTCTCTACGGGCGCATACACCGCATGTTGGCGTGCACCCTGGAGCAGGTTTTTAGGCGTTTCCTAGCTCCCCGCGGTTCGAATGGCAGGGTGCGGGTGGCACAGCCTCGCCTGTTGTTAGGCTCCCCACCTCGTCGCATACATCAACATGCGGTCCACCCCACGGCGGGCGGAAGCCTTATGCCACAACTGTACGCCGATTTGCGGGGGAGGAATGTGGTGTCACCGCCAGACACCACACTTGCTAGGTGGTAGCCTTGAAATCGGCCGCGGTCCGGTAGCATACGTCGGACCCGCGTGTCGCCACTATCAATGATTGCAGACCGAGCGCCGCCACACGGCAGGTCTAGAGAGACTTGCTAGCACCAGCCCAGTTGTACTGCCGACTTTGCTAGCGATGGTTCACTGACTTCTACGATCTCATTTGCCGAGACGATAGTTATCATAGATTTCAGCTACGTTATTTGCTATGACCTAGCAAGGCGCCAGTATCCGTACTATTGATATTGTGAATCATGTACCATTAAGAGCGACGTTCTCCATTAATTCCCTTGTCATGTTCCAGATCTCACGCCAGCCAGCATGAGATTAAACGCGTGCATTTCGGCCTCCTTTAGGAACACAGTTGGCTCTCGTGCCAACCAGAACACTAAGAACAACACATGCCCAAAGGAACACTCAAACTTTTGGTGGAAGGGGCCAAGTTTACAAATCCAGAATTAAATTTTGCGTTCCCGCCAACCCCCAAATACAAAAAAATCTCGTTCGGCCATCTCGAAATAATAAAAATCAATTTCTACATTAAAAATGATGAGGAAAGCTGAGCTGTTCGAGAGCTTAAAAAATCAAAGTAAAGTAAAATGTAATTTAAGTCAAAGAAACACATCATTCAATTTTCTCAAACACAATAATGTGAGTTGAATAATTTTTATTTACTTGTTTACCTTGATAAACGAAATGGAAATTTATAAGTTTATGCCATTTTTCATCATTTTAAAGATTTTAGTATATCGATCTGGAAGAGTAATTTCATATTTTTCAACTAAAACAAATTATATCTTAGCTCCAAATTTAGTCAACAAAATTTCCGCTTTTGAAATACCATAAGGTTTATCTCTTTCAGGTCTGATAATTTTGTAAATATATTTGAACAGCCATTACTATAATTGTTGAGTTAGAATAATTATTCTTCAATGCTTCTGCTCATCTACGTTTTTGAAGAATGAAGAATAAAAATGAAGATTGAGAAATTTATATGTTCTCCCAATGGTGTCCAAACGTTTGGAAAAAAATTAAAATTTTGAAGAGCTCAAGTTTGCAGTTGAAAAATTTTCAGCAGATACTCTATGTTGTGAATTATAAGTCAAATTCTTTTTACCATACATAATAACATATGCAACTGCATCATTGGAATATTTTCATTAAAGAAGGCATATAATTTCTTGTCCCATCTCTTGTTTTTTGAGTAGTTACAACAATCATTCTTTTAGACGAATTAATTACATAGATAAGATAATTTTGAATAAAATTGAAAGGAATGAAATTTAAATCGTTGTTTAAGTGCAGATTTCCTTTAAAATCTCTAAAAGCAGCATAAGTTTTTAAGAAGGTAGTTAGCGGCTTAAGAGTCTTGAGGAAAAACTTTAGTTCGACCATTTTTAACATAGAAGTTTCGTAATTTTTCATGATCGAATAGAGAAGAATCAAGCATCTGATTATTCTTATAGTTAGTTTGAAAAACTGTGAAAATAAAGTAAGGCATATCAAATTCATTAGAGTTATAGTAGTTTGTGATATCCAGTTCAAAATTTCGTTCTACCTCTAATGCAGAAAATTCAATAGTTTCGAGTTCAAAGAAAGAAAATGGAATTTTTGGATTTTTAAGCCATTCTTATTCTAATTCAAGTTGTATTCTGGTTAATATTTAACAACAGGAACACCAGTTTCCATACCTTTAAAACAATTTCCCTTCTTGTGGACAAGAACCAGGAACATCAGTGCCATCATTATTTTTCCTAAACCATTGAAGAATTGAATCTTCAGAACTAGAGCACGAAGTAAAAATTATACTTAAATCACCTACAGACAAAATTTCTCTATAATCTCTGAAAAATTCACCAAGTAACTGCAAAGGACAAAGAATATGAAAAATTTAAAAAAGAAAATTAACAACTTATCGATAGAATTGAAAAAGTTTAAGAAGAAGTCGAAGGTTAGGGAGAGAAAGTATTGAAAGCAACTGCAGAAAATAGAGAAGATGAAAAACAAATAGTTCCTTATCATTGACATTATTTCGATGAATTTAACGATATTCCAACAATTAAACAGTAAGAAGACGATAAAAGAGATTACAGATTAAGTTGTTACAAGATTACGATGAAGAAAGAAAAAATAAAAGACAAAAATGTTAAAAAATAAACATAAGTGAAAGAATTCTACAATATATCAGTCACAGAGCAGATAAAGTTTCGGACTGAAACCTGTTGAAACATTTAAATTTGTTGGTAAATTGCATATAGAACTTGAAGGAGTTAAGTTAACAATGGGCTATAGAACATGTGAAGGAATTGATGGATTAATTAATCTTTTAACGAAAAAACAAATAACTATGGATGATATGAATATATTATTCACAAGTTTGATTTATGAAATTATGCGGACATATTGATTCAATCAGGAGCGTTATATTCTGACAACAATTCGAATAAAATAAAATCAAGTAATGGTAACAAATATATATATTTGTTAAAAGAAATTGCTAAATCAGGTCTTCCCAAAAAATTGCATCAGAGTTAGATTCAACTGTAGATGAAAAAGTTGGTGAAGGTTTAGTTGAAAAATAAACAGAAAAACCATTCGAATATGTTTGGATGAATGATGGTCATCAATTACTTGAAAGATTAGCAGTTACTCACAGTGAAGAAGTAGCGTGAAATAAAAATTATCACAATGAAAAAGTTGGAATAACACATATGTTGACAACTAAGTTTAGTGATTTAATTATCAAAAATCTGAAAGGTATTCCATTTTGATTAGATTTTTGAATAATGTACCACACACATTTTGGAAAAGTGAAAAATATGGAAAAGGATTAGTCAATTGGGCTTTAAATAATTTACCAATGCCAGATTTAATTTCTGCAAACCATTCTCTAAACTTGAATAAAGACTGGTGATCCAGGAATTATCCACTGGATGAGGCTTGTAAAAAAACTGATATGGACTATCAAGATCATAAAGATTTAGAATCTAGACTTCAAGCTGATAAAGAATTTCAATTAGTTGCAAAAGAAAGAATGCACAGTTCAGATGCTTGTTCGAAAGAGTAAATAGTGGCAAAAGCAGTTTGAGGAATAATGGATAGAATGGGACTCAGTCCAAAGACTGCTTCAGCTGTTGCCAGCTTAGAAGTTCATAAAAATGGTTGGGGGCTACAAATTTTTTTAATCATTTTTGTAATCTATATAAATGAACAACTTTTCGATCGATTATACTTTAATTCCAATTGGCAAAACGAAGCCAAAATGAATTAAATTGAAGTTGAATAATGATCAATTAAATGCAATTGAATCATTTTTAACTGTTGTACAAAAGAGAAAGAAAGAAAAGAAAACTGGTGGACATTTGTTTGTTTCTTTTAAGATTCCTGTTGTGAAAAAGATTATTGAATATCTAACAAAAAAGTAAGAAGGCATTGGACTAAATAAGACAAAGTCTGAAGAGCGCTCAAGCATTCGCAAACACGAGGGTGATTTTCTTCCTTTATTATTAGCAGCTTTGCCTTGTCTTGCAATAATTGGCTCACTTACTGGTGGATCTACAGCAGTCGCAAATGCAGTTTTAAAGAAGGAAAAAGCTGATAAAGAGCTACACGAACAAGAAAGTCATAATTTGGAAAGGGAAAAGAAAGTTGGCTCTGAACTGAAGAAAAAATAAGAACAATTTCGTAAAAATAATCGAACAATCCATTATCTAGTTAACCAGTTATAAATTGATCATTTTTGAGAGGTTTTTATGATTCATAAATTGCCGAATGAACGAAAAAATGTAGAATGTGGAATAGTAAATTTATATACATCTCATATTGTTCGAATTCATTGGATTTGCTATTATAAGAATGATAAAAAATTCGTTTTTGATTGATATGGAAGAAATAATCGCAACCAGCTCATTAACTATATGGGAAAAAATGATCTGTTCTGCAACTGCGAAAGAAAACAAAATTTCAGTTACATAATTAGTGGTCATTTGTGTTTTATATGCTAAAATTATAAGTTTAGTGACATTTTTGATTTACAAAATGGAAGTTTTTGGGAATAAATACGTTAAGAATTTTCAGTCATCAGAACCAAAATTGGACAATTTTCGATCAAAAATCAAAGACTTTCAACCGTCAATAGATCTAAAAATTAATAATGTAATCACACAATTTTGGAAAGAATTAAATACATTTTTAAAGTAGCAAAATATTATATTGATTTTAAAAATAGAAGAGTTGTTATCATTAATGATCCTCTTCATGATTTGGTTGCAGTTAGTAAAAAAATATTTTGAAATCACACTTTTAGAACTGAAACAACAATATGTACATGTGAAAAAAAAGTTTTAAAACTATTATTCCAAGGAAGATATTGACAAACCTTCGTCACATTACTTTTCAAAAACAGATTTAAATACATACTTAAACGAAATAGTAATCTTAAAGATGAATATTCTAAAATAACATATTGAGGAAATTATTTTAAATCCTAAAGCAAATTTAAATCAAAGGAATGGCATTTACAATGGCGTCTGGAACATCACAATAAAGAAATAAATAACACAAGAACAATGATCAAATCGAAAGAAAATGTGCTTACAACTATAGTTTCAAATTTAGATGGAAAAGGTTGTGAAGATATAGAAATACTTAAGTCTTTGGAATCAAACAAATGAGAATGTAAATTATTCTTCATTCTTTATAAATGGAGAATCATAATTACATTTACTGCTTGAAGTGCAAATCATTTACTGACATACTTCATCCTCATATATTGACAACTAAGAATGGAAAGCAAAGCATCAGGGGACTTTGATCAATCTGGAAAAATGAAAAAGAGTAAATTCGTTAAAAACATTGCAGGCGAACGAAGTTCTAAGATTGCTTCAGCATTCAGCGAGGGCCTAACCATTTGTGGAACAAATAATAAATGAGCTGCATAAACCAATGAGAATTGATGATTTTTGCAAGCTGATTTAGTCGAAATGGACTCTGGAAAATTGAAAGGAATGTCGAAGATAAAAAGAGGATGTAAATATTTGACTTATTTACATCTTCTCTAAATTTGCTTGTGCAACAACCTAAAATTGATAAAGTTCCCATGAGCTTGTCCTAATTGCAGTAAACACAACACAAAATTCTCTAAGTCCAGATTGGTCACTTAAAATAATTCCGCACATAAAAAAGGGTCATAAGTTCATACACAAGACCTACCACAAATTTCTCAAAGTTCAGAGTTAGAGACTTAGAATGATTGAGTATTTACAAACCACGGCTATGTAGCTACTCATCAAAAAACAACAATTCACAGAGACTGCCTCCAAGTCAAGTCTACACTGAACTTCCTGTTTAAAGATGGCTGGCCACCACCCTTAGAAGCTCTCAGTCTATGACCACTAAATTCAAATCAACAACTCAGTAACTCAACTGCTGAAATTCACAATTTAAACATTTAACATATCTATCATACACCTATTTATAAGTAAATTTTCCAAGAAATGCCATGCTATTGTTTATTTTCTCCTACTTGGCATAGTTTCTTCACAAATATGATTTTTCTGTGACTGTTCTTAGCTTTTCAGGTTTTTAGGAATAGGTATTAACAAATAATTTAAACTATACATTCTAATAATTTTCTACTTATTTCTAGTTTAGAGTACTACTGGCACTTTCAGGATTTTTACAATTACTTAGCAAGAAAATCTGTTTTCACTGCACAAAATGTACATTTCAGTTGGTCATTTAAAAATGTGTACCATTTTAGGGAGTCTATGATGATTATCCAATAGAGTTCTATGAGATGTAGCCATAGACACATTGCTTCTTGTAATCACACAATGTGTTGCTGAGATATTTGCTTTTATGGTTCAGAAAATATACATAATAATTACAATACCTCACAAACTAAAGCAGATATTAAAAGTGCATCTTCACTTACATAATCATCTATTTTTTCTTCTGAAGGTGAGCTTACTAGCTCCTCAGTGACACATATGAACCAATAGTTATTAATTTCTAAATAAGTTTACTTTTCACACAGTCATAATAATGTGACTATGATAACGTCTCCATTGTCCCCCTTCAACTGTTGAGTTTTTTCTGTTGGGGGGGCATATTGCATTTCTCCTTTGTGTCTTAAGGTCACTATCTGTGGAGAGAAGTGTGAACTGGCCCCCAAATGCTCCTGTCAAACTGCTCTATGTGTGAAATCAGTTTCCCTTGCCTTCCCAATAGGCTGTCTCCTTGAAAGGCACAAGACAAATGTCAAACATTTGTAGCAAAGTTTCACTACAACCATAGAACTGATGCTAATAACACTATCCTAAAATGTAACAGTTTTGTTATAGGAAAAATAATCTACTGCACATAGCTCAAATTGTAATGCGTTCTTCTACCAAAAAGTAACATTTGTCCCACAAAATATTCTGTATCCCTATTTTTAAATGTTCTAGCTTCAAATTAAGCTTTTTTTGCCTATTAATATTCATAATATGTTCTGTCCCCATATGCTGGTAGACCATCGATATAATTTCTATGTGTGTGTGTGTGTGTGTGTGTGTGTGTGTGTGTGTGAGAGAGAGAGAGAGAGAGAGAGAGAGAGAGAGAGAGAGAGAGTGCTGGCAACACACCAGTCAGCACTATGAACACTCTATAGTAGATGCTGTACTAAGTCGTCTATGACAAGAGAAAACCAAGATAAGCCTCCAAGCTACACGCCAATAACACCCGCTGGGCAGCATGCATATTGGCTACTGCCTCTGAACGAGCTCTTCTCAATCTCTCAATCTGAGTACCTCAGGATGTCACACAAAGACTCAGTTCACATAGTATCTCAGTATATCACACTGTGCTCTACTCTTCCAAATTGATAGTCGTTGCCTCACACCTTAGCTAGCTCTGAGGGAATGTTAGTCATTGTACATAGCTGCGATATGGACACGGACAAGATTCAAGAATTAGTACATGTTATTTAATTGTTGTTAACCACAGAACTTCAGACTGAATCGAAGTTAAGTACTCAACTGGTTCCTATAATAAAGTGTATTTTAATCACATGTGCATTTTGTGTTGTAGTGAGAGGAAACCAGCCACCCACTTATCATACCACCCTCCCCAGCCAGGAACCACGAAACACTAGAAGAGGGCACAGCCACAACAAGTGGCACTGAGTCTGACCAGCAAGTATTGTTTGCTTTTCATGTGTTGTAGGTTGCTGCAGGGGAGCTGTCATTACAGTGATTCTATTTGCTAATTTGTTCTCATTGTTGCATTTATTACAGGAAGGGAACTGCAGAAATAATCTATTTCTCTTTTCAGAGGCTTTGCACATTGATTTTCTATTTGTCTCTTCATATTTTGCTGTAATTTGTCAATGTGATGATGGCTACCTTGCCTCCTCTGCCCACTGCTCCTACTCTGGAACTAAATTAGATTTTTCACTTTCAGAACCTGAAAAACACCACATTGCTGTCTATTCTACAGCAACTGGTTGCCACACAAGTTGCATCGACTGGCCAACTGACCAATCGACAAGTACCACCAATCAACATTCCATTGTTTCGGCACTTCAATGGAAAAGAAGAAGAATTGCTTGAATATCTCACAGAGTTGCAGATCTACTGTCAGGTCCATAGATTTCAAGATATTGTGAAATCTCATTTCCTGTCCATCACGGGAACACGTGTTTCTCTTAATTCAAAAACGCTTCCCTAGATTATCTCCCAATGCACTCTCCTACAATGAAGTAGTTGGTGCATTAAGTCACTATTACAAACAGCAGATTCAGGTCTCAGTAGCCAGATTTCAGTTCATTTGTCTTAAGAAAAAGCTGGAACAGACCTACTGTCAGTGGTGTACCGACTTGCAGGATCTCACTACGCACTGTAAATTCAAATGTAGTTTGGCATCTTTTACAGTGACATGATGGTCCATGATGCGATCACGTACAGTATCCCTGATAGCAGAATTAGAGAACAGATTCTCCAGTACTCAGATCCTTCACTCCATCAAGTGTTGCAAATATTAGAACAATTCCATTCAGTCGCCCTAGCTGCCAATAAATGTGATCGGGTCCTGACTTGTTGGGTCAAGTCGAATCTTGCTCGTGATCTCTCCACTGAGCCACTGTGACCAGCATACACACAGATCATCAGACAGCCTAGTGAACAATTAGCCAGGCCTGTCAATCTAGTGAAGTCTTGCCCTCACTGTTTTGCTCACCATAAGCAGCAAAATTGCCTGTCACACAATGCAATATGTTACTCGTGTGGAAAGAAAGGCCACATCCAGGCAGTTTGCTTGCAATTGCAAAAGAACACCAATTCTGCCCAATCCTGCAACAGGCCTTATGCACATTCTGTGAAACCAGTGTTTTCAAAATCAACTACAGGTTCTAGCAGTAATTCAAGTAAGGTTGTGCTCTCGGCTCGCACCAGTGTGGTTTATTTATTTATTTATGCACCAAGTACTGTGGGACCAAACTGAGGAGCAAAGGTCATGGAACATGTAAGTACATGAAATTACAACATAAAAGTAATAACAGATAAAAATAAAATGTTTATGAACTGAAAAAATGTCAAGCCATAAGTTTCATTAAATGAAGTCAAAAATATAGCATAAAAATCAGCTTAATTTTCCAAGGTACTCCTCAACAGAATAGGAGGAGTGACTCATGAGGAAATTCTTCAGTTTTGATTTGAAAGCAAACGGATTACTGCTGAGATTTTTTAACTCTTGTGGTAGTATATTGAAAATGGATGCAGCAGTATACTACTGCACACCATTCTGCTCAAGATTTAAGGAAGTGTGATCAAAAGGCAGGTTGGATCATTGCCAAGTATTAACTGAGTGGAAGCTGCTTGGGAATAAGCTGATATTGTTAACAAGAAATGACAGTAAATAATATATTTATCGAGAGGCCAATGTTAAGATACCCAGACAAGTGAACAGGAGTCAACAAGACATTCGCGAACTTACGCCACCTATTGCCCAAACAGCCCATTTCTGAGCCAAAAATATCAATTTAGAGTTGAATGATTTATACCACTATAATACCATATGACCTAAGTGAATGAAAATAAGCAAAGTAGACTAATTTCCATGTCAAACAATCACATACTTCAAATACCATTCGAATAGGAAAAATTGGTAGTATTAAGTCTTTGAACAAGATCCTTAATGTGGGCTTTCCAAGACAGTTTATTGTCTACCTGAACTATGAGCTATAAACTGTAAAAACTGAGTCGTACTGTGATTTAGCATTAGTTTATTTTCTACAAGTGATGAAATTATGTAATGAACTGCACTATTTGAAACTGAGCCAGTGTTGCACACAACATTCTTTACTACCAAGCTAGTGTCATCAGCAAACAAAAATATTTCTGTATTACCTGTAACACAAGAGGGCATATTATTTATATAAATAAGGAACAGGAGTGGACCCAACACTGATCCCTGGGGCACCCCCCCCCCCCCCATTTGATTGTCCCACCCCCCTGCCCTCCCCCACCTCTGAGACCCCACATCACAGCCATTCTCAACACTGTGAATAGTGACCTTTTGCTGTCTGTTGTTAAAGTAAGAGGTGAACCAATTGTGAGCTACTCTCTGTATTCTGTAATGATCCAACTTCTGGAGCAATATTTTGTGATCAACACAAACAAATGCCTTATTTAACTAAAAAAAATACGCCTACCATTCAAAACATTTTGTTTAATACGTCCAGTACCTCACAGAGTAAAGAGAATATAGCATTTTCAGTTTTTAAATGACTTCTAAAGTCGAACTGTACATTTGATAACAAATTATGTGATATAAAATGATCAAATATCATTACATACATAGCCTTTTCAATAACGTTAGCAAACACTGATGGCACAGAAATAGGTCAACACTATCCCTTTCTCCATTTTTATAATGCGGCTTTACTACTGAGTACTTTAATCGTTCAGGAAAACGACCATTCCTAAAGGAAAAATTACAAATATGGCTAAGAACAGGGCTAACATGTGCAGCACAGTACTTTAACATTCTGCTAGGCACTCCATCATATCCATGAGTCTTTAGTCTTCAGTACTTTAATTATTAGTTCTATCTCCCCCTTTCTGTATCTCAGAGGAGTATTTCAGACATAAATATCAGAAATGCATTTGCCAAGAGAGTTATGTGATTCCCTGTAGAAACTAAATTTTTTATTTAATTCACCAGTAATGCTCATAAAATGATTGTTAAATACTGTACATGTATCTGATTTATGAGTAACAGAAATATTTTTACTGCGAACTGGCTTTATATCATCAACCCTGTGCTGTTGACCAGACACTTCCTTTCACAACTGACCATATAGTTTTAATTTTGTCCTGTGAATTAGCTATTCTATTTGCACACCACATACTCTTTGCCATCCTAACAAAATTTGTAAGCACCTTACAATGCTGTTTGTAATGGGCAACTGTAGTTTGATTGTCACTACTCCTAAAATTCCCACTTTGGTGTACATGATATCCTTATCCCACTAGTCAGCTACCCACTATTAGTACCCCGTTTAGAATGTTCTGATGGAAAGCAACTCTCAAAAATCATAAGATATGACTAAGGAAACAGATCAACTAAGAAGATTGCCAACACTATACTTGTCCGTCCTCTTTTAGAATACTGCTGCTTGGTGTGGGATCCTTACCAGATAGGATTGACAGAATACATCGAAAAAGTTCAAAGAAAGGCAGCACATTTTGTATTATCGTGAAATATGGGAGAGAGTGTCATTGAAGTGATACAGGATTTGGGCTGGATATTATAAAAACAAAGGCGTTTTTTGTTGCAATGGAATATTCTCACGAAATTCTGATCACCAGCTTCCTCCTCTGAATGCAAAAATATTTCATTGACACCAACCAACATAGGTAGAAATGATCACCACAATAAAATAAGGGAAATCAGAGCTCGTATGGAAAGATATAGGTGTTCGTTCTTTCTGTGCACTATACAAGATTGGAATAATAGAGAACTGTGAAGGTGGTATGATGAACCCCATTGCCAGGCACTTAAATGTGATTTGCAGAGTATCCTTGAAGATGTAGATGTAGATTATATTTGTCATTGATGTTATCACCACTATAAACATCCAGCCACTCTTGTTTCTTGATGAGTTTTAAAAAGTTTTCTATTGTCATTGGATTAACTACCTACAGAGTATGTAATTATATGAGACATTTGTTTTAGTGCAAAAGCCTTTTAGTGTTAAAATTTGTGCATCATGGTCTGAAAGGCCATTCACCCATTTACTAACAGAATGCCCCTCTAGTAATGAAGAATGAATAAAAATATTTCCTATGGCTGTGCTACTGTTCCTCTGCACTCTAGTTGGAAAAAACACAGTCTGCATCAGATCATATGAATTTAGGAGTTCTACCGACATCCTTTTTCTTGCACAGTCATATACAAAATTAATATTGAAGTCACCACATATAACAAATTTCTGGAACTTCCTATAAAGTGAATCAAGAGCCCTCTCTAGCTTGAGCAGAAATGCTCTGAAGTCAGAGTTAGGGGACCTATAAACAACAAAAGTTTGAAATTTAGTTTCATTAAATTCAGCTGCCCCTGCACAACATTCAGTGCAGTGCCGTGATACGTCTATGGGCTCAAATCAAATACTGTTGCTTTTTAACATACATGGCCACTCCACCACCCTGCAATGATCTCCTTGAAAGACAGCCAGCTAATCTGTATACTTGTAAAGGAAACCTCCAGATTGTCAAATTAATTAAGTGATGCTCTGATATACCAATAATTTCATAGTCAACATCTATAAGCAGTTAACTAAGTTTATCACTAATACCTCTTATATTTAGATGAAATATGTTAATTCCTTCTCTACTTGGAAGCATGACATCCTCTGAAGGTGATTTATTAGCTAGAGGAACCTCCTTTGAGCAGGTGTACCTATCAGTTGACTTCAGTCTAAAAAAGGTGCAGCTCTAACACCAACTACTACAGGAATTTTTCCGTGAGTGATCCCACCATGCCCTACTACACTGTCACCTATAAGCTTTGCCTGCCTCTCCTTCTCAAACCTATTGTGGTATACAACACCATTCGAACAAACTATTTGTAACACTACAAATTGCTGGCCATCGTGTTGACTTTCAATTGGACATAGATGCTTCTGTAGCTTTGCTTAATTGTGCCACAAATGAACAGTTAGGCTCACCACGTCTATCAAGATCTAACATGCACCTCACTGATTTCAACAGACAGCAGATACCAGTACTTGGACAGTGTAGTTTGCCTGCCACTTACAGATCTTACACTAGGACAGAGAAATTTACTGTGTTGCATTCAAGAGACAGTGAAGATATTTTTGGCTTAGATTTGTATGACTTGTTTGGCCTTAGCATCCAAGAATGTACTTTCAGTGACTGCTTTTAATCCAAAAGACAGTGCAGTTAGTTTGCTTAAGGAATTTCCTGAACTCTTTTCTGATGGACTCATAAAAGCTAATAATTTTTTAGTGCACATTACCCTGAAGGGTAAGTCTAAGTTTTTCCTGGCTTGCCCTCTTCCCATCGCTTTACAAGACAAAGTAACCAGTGAATTAAAAGAATTATATGACAATTGTGTGATTTCTCAAATACAAGCTAGTCAGTGGGCAAGTCCATTGGTTTTGATGCCCAAGCCTACTTGTTGCATTCACATTTGTTTTAACTCCAAAACTATCATCAATCCATAGACAATAATTGACACTTATCCGCTGTCTTGCTCTGAGGGACTTATGGACAGGCTTGGTGCAGGCAATTACTTTTCTAAGATAGATTTGTGTGACACTTATTTGCAAATACCACTAGATGAAGAATCACAAAAAGTGTTTTTTCTTAATATACACTTTGGCCTGTTCAAGCATTTGCATTTGCCCTTTGGCAGTGCAGCTGTACCCACCATTTTTCAACATTACTTGAAAGACGTGACCGCTCAAGAGCCGTTCTGTTTGAACTACCTTGACCATATTGTCATCTCAGGTCGTACACCAGAGGAACACATTGCCAATTTGTGAACTCTTTATCGAGTGTTGTCAGATTCAGGGCTGAAGTGTCATCTGAAAAAAGTGTGACTTTTTTCAGACAAAACTACAGTACTTACGTCATGTGATAAATAGTCAAGGTTTGCACCCCCTCCAATCTCATCTGCTTGCAATCTGTGACCTGCCTGTTCCTCACAATGTAGCTGAACTGCAGTCAGTGCTAGGCAAGTGGACATACTACATTTGTTTCATTCTGAACGCTTCACAGATTGTGGCTACATTGCATCACTTGTGTTAAAAAAATGTGCCTTTTGCATGGACCAAAGAGTGTCATGATCCATTTCAAAAACTCAAAAATGGCTTGCCCAGTGACAGAGTTTCAGTACATTTTGATCCTGCCACACCATTGATTTTGCTTCCTCTTACGTAATCAGTGCTGTGCTTTCGCACAGAATTGGTGTACAAGATAGACATACTGCTTTTGCCTTAAAGCTGTTAACTCAACCTCAGTACAATTATTCACAAATAGAAAAAGAATCTCTTGCTATTGTGTATGGTGTGACAAAATTCCATCACCATCTGCTTGTTCACAAGTTCTATTTAGCATCATATCACAAGCTTTTGCAGTCCTTTTTTCATCCGTCAAAGCTGGTTCCGGCACATACTGCTCAAAATTTGAGTGTTGGGCATTGCTTCTCTCCCAGTATCAGTATGAAATTGTGTACAGACCTATGGCACAGCACGACAATGTTGTGCCCTTTCTCGCTTTCCAATTGGCCCTGACTCTGATTCTGATTCCTCTGACACATTTTGTTGCCAGATCGATGTGCAGGACTCTGAATCGCTGCAATCTTTTCCATTTAATTACAGAAAAATTTTACACGCCACACAAGCAGACCCTGGTCTGAAATTTTGTTGCATTACATTCGCACCTCTTGGCCTCGCTCGTTGAACAGTATTCAGAAGTCAGTAGTGCACCAATATCTTGCTCACCAGCATAACCTTTCAGTACAACAAGGTGTGATCTTAGTACACTCTGACAGTGGACAATTGTGTGTTCTCATTCCCAGAGTGTTGCAAAAGGATGTGTTACAACTGCTTCACCAAGGACATTGGGGAATTGTTCGCATTAAACAGTTAGCAAGCCATCTCTGTACTTGGCAGGGCATGGACTGCCAAAATGAACAGATGACGTCACTGTGTCATGCATGTCCAGAAAACCAATCCGCTCTGCCACATACATTCACAGTTTGGCCTAAAACTCAATCCCCATGGCAGTGAGTGCACATAGCCCTTGCAGGACCATTTTGGAACACTCATTGGCTCATAGTGGTATACTGTTTTAGCAAGTTCCCTTTTGTGGTGCCTATGAACTCTAGCATGTTACATAGCAACATTCAAGTATTTTCCTCAGTTTTTTGCATTGAAAGATTGCCTGAAGTCATCGTTATGGACAATGGACCACAGTTCATGTCACATAATTTTGAACAGTTTTGTGAACGAAATGCCATTCGTCATCTAACAAGTGCTCCGTTTCACACCCAGTCCGATGGAGAAGCAGAACACTTCATACATACTTTTAAAGACAAAAACTGGCAAGCTTTGCATTTTCCACACATTGGAATAGGCACTGCAACTCAATCTCGCCTCCTATCACTCCCACTCACGCGACGGACCATCACTGGTGGAACATCTCCACGGCCACCCCTATTGGACACTACTTCATTTGCTCCACCCAAGCAGCATCCGGCACCACCGATGGTCCACAAGTCTCACTTTACAGGATTTTTGGCTGACATCAGCACTGGGAGTGAGGCAATATCGAGAAATGCATTGGCTCATATATGTATCTAATTGCAGGTCCCAATAGTTTGCAGCACCATCACCAGAATAAAATTCGCATCTGCCCACGATTCTGCTGCTTACCTCCCCACCCACATTCATGACTTAATGGGACCATGTGACCATCACAGCTGCCCTCTAGTGTCACCACGGCACCCCAGGAGGAGCCTATGGACGTCGTGCTCTCGCTGCCACCACTGCTGCTCTCTGACCCAATGGACCTGGACCCACCATCGCCGTCACTGTCATCACCTAAGGAGACGCTCTCAGGACTGGATGTGTATCCTATGCAGTGTTTTCTAGAAGACGTTCCTCTGCTATCCAGCTTTCTGCCTCCCCCACTATTGTCATTCACATGTCCAGTACACGAAAGTGGTGCAGCATTTCAGGGAGGAGGGGGGGGGGGGGGGGGGGGCGAATGTGCTGATGTACACCTTCACCAGCACAATGGTCGACATTGGGAAACATTGGATAGCTGAACTAAGTGTGCCTATGGCAAGAGAAGACCAAGAGACTATGCACCGAAAATCCCCCCTGGGCAGTATGCATACAGCAGGGTTGTCACAAGTTTCCCGAAGTGAAATTCCCAGATATTTCCCTGACTTCCAGACAGGTTTTAGTAGATCTCAAGGGTAAGTAAAGACAAAAGTTAACAAACAAAAAAAAATGCAAGGACTTCTGTATTCCTCCCCCATGTCAGCAAAAATCTTACGTACTAACATCAGCCTCTTTTGTAATGAAATGTTTTTAGGTGGAGAAAGCAAGCGAAAAGGTATGTATGTTTCATTAAGACCACTGTTGTTATTTTATTTCAATAAAATGAAACATATCTTGTGACAAAAATATACATTTCCTTTGAGTTGCAAGACCGATTTGGAATACCTTCACCAATTTCAGAAATCTCTCTCTTTCCAAGAATTAATTCAAACTTGCAGGGTCTGCTGGTTAAACCGATGTGGCATGTTAATTTGAAGGCCTTCCTGTCACCACCCTGTACCCCCTCGGGAAGGAATTAGTGCACCCCAACCATCTGCATCTAGTGTAATCCATGGAAGAGTGCAAATCTGTTCAGATGTTTGCGAGCCGTGTAACTGGGGCAGAACGTGGGGGCCAGCCCTGTAGTCACCTAGCGGTATGTGGAAAACTGCCTAAAAACCACATAAATGCTAGCCAGCACACTGGCCCTCATTGATAATCTGCCAGGCAGATTCAATCCAGGGCCAGTGCACCTACTCGAGTCCAGCAAGCAGCATTTTTCTCAGAAGTCACACTGATTTCAGAAATAAAGTTATAAAAAACGTAGGCCTCTCGAAAGAAGTGTATAAGGCATGGAAGAGTTGTGTAAATCAACATTATAGGTGACCACCCATAAAATGTTGGTCCTACTATGTTTGTTATTGTTGGTTATCACCCACTGTGTTATCTATATTATTTTACAGGTATTGTGTGATTTTTCTTTTGAGAAATATATGAGTACCTAGCATACAGACTGCCAGCAACTGCCACAATTTTCTTTTTCTTATCAACCACACTTTCTAATGTGTAAACTACTTTCAGAGTGCCAAAGTGTACTGCAATAAATAAAATGCCTATAAAATGCCGCACGGAACGTTGTACTTGTGGTGAGACAGTTGCAATTTCTGAAATCCATTGCTCAGGAGGAGTGCCTCAGTCCTGGGTCCACGGATAAACTAAGAAAGCCTGCAACATTACACCATACACAAACAGATCCAGCCTGTGGGCAGATTGGTGAGACCAGATTCGACGTGTAGTGCCTGCACATTAGTGGGAAACGGGCTTCAGATTGGCAGGCCCGATCCATTAGAGATACCAGCAGAAATGGGCTGCAGTTTTCGCCTGTCACAGAAATCCACTCATATGGGCAGCTATTCACATGTCACAGATGATGAAACGAGACCACAGTGGTCAATCCGTGCAACAGATAAATGCTCAATTTCTTTTGAGAATCAATACTAATGAGGATAGGTAGCAACTTACCATAAAGATGATCACTGACCCACAGACAGGCACAAAGAAAAGACAATCACACTCTCATAACTAAATTTTTGACGATAGCCTTTGTCAGAAATCGAGATCACATACACGTTCACACAATCACTCAGACACAACTTGTGCACACAGAACTGCCATCTCTGGCTGTTGTGTCAAAAACCTCTGAGAATCATATCCTAACAAATCACCCCTTATGCCTTCCCACCTCTCATCAGTAGCTGCTAGGCTAGTGGCAAGAAGTGGTTGCAGCACTGACTGCAAGCCGAGGGGAGTGGTAGGAAGGGGAGTGGAATGAGGGAGTAGGGAAGTGGCGCACATTCTCAGCTGCACCCAGACGGCAACGATGCATGACATCTCAGTAAACAAGCTATTTAATCTAGTGAGACAAAAATGAGTTTTTTCCAGTGTTTTTTTTATTTACAAATTTCCCTGATATTTCCCTAATTTCCCTGACACGTTTGAAATTGCCTGATATTCCCTGATTTTCAGAACTTCTGGCAACCATGTATAGGCTACTGATGCTGACTGAGCTGTCTCAATCTCTCAACCTAAGTACCTCAGTATGTCGCATTGAGACTCAATTTGCATTGCACCTTAACATGTCGCACTGTGTTCTAGCCTTCCACAGTGACAGTCGTCACCTCAAAATGGTTCAAATGGCTCTGAGTACTATGGGACTCAACTGCTGTGGTTATCAGTCCCTTAGAACTTAGAACTAATTAAACCTAACTAACCTAAGGACAACACACACATCCATGCCCGCGGCAGGATTCGAACCTGCGACCGTAGCAGTCGCACGGTTCCGGACTGCGCGCCTAGAACCGCGAGACCACCGCGGCCGGCAGTCGTCACCTCACACCTTAGCTAGCTGTGAGGGAACATAAGTAATTTTATATAGTTGTGAAGCCTTCCACAGTGACAGTCATCACCTCACACCTTAGCTAGCTGTGAGGGAACATTAGTTATAGTATGTAGTTGTGACATGGACACTGACACAGAACTTCAGATTGGACATCTTTGAAGTTAAGTACTCAATTGGTTCCTGTAATGAAGTGTATTTTAATCACATGTGCATTTAGTGTTACAAGAGGTCACAGCCACAACAAAGAGAGAGAGAGAGAGAGAGAGAGAGAGAGAGAGAGAGAGAGAATCATAAGAAGGGTACTGTGAAAGGTTTGGGACTACTGGTGACATCTCCATAGGAGTTCACAATAGATGGCTTAGCAGTCTTTTTGTTGTGCTGGTCTGCAACTTAACATCTGCTGTATGAGGTAAGTAGCAATCTATCTTTCTCATAATACTGCCATTATTCCATCATGGATTTCCTATTATTTGACAACATACAGTAAGATGCACAAAACTGAAAACATGACAGGTGGATATGAATTTCCAGGTAGATTATTTATTTACATTGTTTATTGTCATCTTTTGCTTTCTTATATCCATTTAAATATTCTGTTACAATGCATAATACAGTTTCAATTGATATAAGTTCTATTTATATATGTACAGAAATAAGATGGCACAATTTATATACAATAAACTGTTTAGCACAAAAGGTAGCTTCACTTATACAGTATTTATGATTTTCAATGTATAAAACCTGGGTGATTTTGCTTTGCCTCTGTATTTAAATCTTGTAATTAATGGTTGCTAAATGTGTGTCTAAGAATTGTTGTAGCTTTGAATTGCATTCATGTAATACCTCATAAAATGCATTTACCATCTAATGACTGCAACCACAATCAGCAAGGCTGAATGTGGAGAAGTCCCCTTCATTTTCTTGACTCTGTGTGTGTGTGTGTGTGTGTGTGTGTGTGTGTGTGTGTGTGTGTGTGTGTGTGTGTGTGTTTTGATTTGTATGTGCCAATTTCTCAAGTAGTCAACGTGTGTGTTCAGAAATGGGAAAATGGAAATAAGCATAACAAATTACAAACACTTAACAGTTTAAATATCACAATGATAGAATCATAATTAAGCTGTTGTGTAAACCTTTTCTGGCATGTTTAGTAAGATCAGTACTAATCTAAAACAAACAAAAAGGTGATAAATGCCTACCATAACATATTAGTAATCTGTCATATGCTACAATAATCATAAACACACATTTAACATTGTTAGCACTATTATCTATGGCATACATAGTATATACATAGAGGTATAACAACACTTTTATTATTTATAAATGAGAAACGATGTCTTTGATAGTAAAAATGGAATAGCTGAATTAAACAACTACTAATCAATCATTGAAATTAATCAATAATTCTTTAGGAGCTGGCTGGCTTTGCGACATACATCATCATCCCAATTTTATGTACACTCTCTTCATTGGTTATTTTACATGCATGGAGTACCAACTATATAATGAGGATTATAATCTGAAATATAAACAATTCATTGTCCTGCTGCACACTCAAGTAAACCAGCTTGAGCCAGACTTTTGGAATCCGTGAGCAAACAGCAGTATGAAATAGACCATACTGCATGAGTGAAGCTTTACCCATTACAAAATGAACACTTCAACAAATGAATTAATGATTAGTAAACACACATTATGTGACATTAAAAGTTTAGGGGTTAGGCATACAGCAGCTGCACTGAACACAGTCTTGGGTACAAAATTGCTCAGAAAGTTAAACAAAATGACAGCACTTTGTGAAAACCAGATATTGACTAGATAAAAATAATTAATCTCAGCTTCTGAAGATAGAGTAAACTCATACAATTCTATCAGACCCTTCAATTACACAGAGTGTCCTTTTTGTGTGCTTAATTGGTTTGTAACATTCTTCAGTGTGCACTCCAGCTAAAGTAAACTTCACTACAAATATATTAGTAAAATCAGTTTCCTTCTCACAAATATTCTGCTAATCATCAACAGGAAAGATAGCTTTCTTGTGAACTGTTTGATGACATATAACTTAAAACCTGGATGCAATGGGTTGAAATATTTTCCTCATGTGTATCATGTTTGAAAGACTGAACTTCAGAACTGGCACAGAAGAAAGTTTGTTCATTTTCAGTATCACTATGACAAGTTCACCAAGCAAATGCAGTGGAATGGTTATGATCATTCCATGTGCTTTAGTGTCAAGCTTTTAACTTTCCTAAGCTAATTATAAAAAAAATTTTAACAGCTCCACATTTCAAAATAACAATTGTTCACAAGAAGGAGAGAAACTGTGTTTTCAACATAAAGAGTAGTGAATGTTGCATGAATTTACTTTCTTTGCTGCAACAAGCTAATTTATTCATGCATGCATAAATTAACCACATTTTCAAAAAACCCTTGAAAAGCTTGTCAGCAAAATGGTGGAATGTTTTTAAATAGATTCACTGGTCTTTTGGATAGCCACAAGAGAAATAACTTTTAACACCATCTGCATCATGTTCCACGCAATGTCCATCAAAATACTTTTTAATAGCTACACATTAATGATGTTTCAGTTTCAGTAGAGTATAGCCAATACACTGTTTATCTGCAAACTAATGCTGAACATTTATATATATCATTTACATTTATTATCACTCAGTAACAGATTAAAAAATCAATGTTCATCAGTATTACACAAATATTGTTAAAACACAAGCTGTGCAATACATTTACAAATCCAAATTGTTGCACCACTGTCCCTAGCAACATGAATCTTTTGTTATGGAAATATTTCCATTTGTATAATCAATTTGAGGTTTCTGTAGGTACATATGAAATCAAAGTTTTCAGAGTTTCTGTATTTGGTCTCCTTTAGAAAAGTGAAAAAGGATATTAACCAGAAATAAATATCTCCTTCAAACACAAAAATTACATTTGTTAACAAAGTGTTAGTTCTTGTTTTTGGTACTTAAGTTGAAATAACTCAACTAGAAACAGAAGAATTATTAACTTATCAGTTTAACGAGCTGCCAAAGTGACAGAGCTAATCTAGCAACAATTTTCACAATGTTTGTTTGTAAATCTAGATGAAGCACAGCTGACAGCCAGAGTTAGCTTCATACAATAGGTCAATCAATGCTGCCATGTTGTTATCATTTTTATTTATGTTACAGCTACAGTATGATATGATGACATTCAAGAATTAATTATTGTCAGAATCTTGCAATGTTAGTATTACGAGACTGCAGCAAAAATCATGAACAGTTTTTGAAGATGGTGACAGTGATGGTAAGACTTTGTACATACACTGTCAAATCACTGTAGATCTTCCTGATGCAAATAATTCATAATCTAGTTTAGTGACTGAAATAAAGGCTCATATCTCTGATGATTATCCATCTATTTCTCTATGGTAAAAACAGTACATCTGTGTACCATCCATCCAGCTTTAAAAAAATATTTCAAAGCAAGGGGGAAGGGAGTGTACAATAGTTTTCAGGTACATGAACTACAAGATGTCTCATAAACTACATATACCAGTATTTCTCTATAATAGCTTGTGTAAAGTGTTAATAACAGTTAATGACAAAAAGTCTTTTGGATTCTAGCAAATTTTTAAACTTATTCCTTGATCAGAAAACCACACTGAAGAGTAATTATACTATTTCTCAGAAGGTCATGTGCACAATCATGGCAAATTGTGGTGTAACAGAATGAAGAAAATATTTTTTCAATAAGTTTCCGCAGTGCCCTGACTGAAAAATGTTCCTCTATATAATGTGAAAAATATAAAGGAAAGTACATAATATTGAACAACAGTTGAGGTATAATAATTATGAGATAAATCTCTAGTTTGT
Source organism: Schistocerca gregaria (assembly GCF_023897955.1). Classification (NCBI taxonomy): domain Eukaryota; kingdom Metazoa; phylum Arthropoda; class Insecta; order Orthoptera; family Acrididae; genus Schistocerca; species Schistocerca gregaria. The sequence goes on from NC_064927.1 coordinate 78,565,191, forward strand.
AAGAGCTCTTAGCAGAGTAGGAAAAAGACAACTTACTTTCTGAAGTATGCAACATTCTAGAGAGCAGCATTTTGAGAGCTGAAAGTCAGTTGCTGTAAAAAATTGCAAATAATGAAAACAACATATAAAACAGCCATGTAGCAGCTGAAGAAATTACTGTTTTTATGGTAAATGGAGAAAGATAGGAAATGATTTCTTTCAGTTTTACTACTTTTTACTAATTCCAATTCGAAAATTAACTGCTTTTTTACAAACAATAGCTCCACTCATGTTACCAAAACAACCCTAATTAATAGTTGGTCAGCCAAGTATCAAATATTATAGCTACTGAAATAAGATGATGGATAATTATTGCTGTTCATATATTACAACTCGTAGAATAAAGTTGTCACAATAAGAGCTTCATTTTGAAAGCTGTACTTTTGTTTCTGATATTGTTTTAATTTATTGCGATGAAGATTTCTCAAATACATAGTAGTTCTATGTTGTTCCTGTAGAACACCTCACATTCTACTTTTTTTTTAATGGAAGGCTGCTGATTTCTGGTAGCATGGTTGCTTTGAGTTTTCAGTGGAAATATATTTCTATAAACTGCTGATCACAGTCGTGAGAGAAAGATAAAAATATTTTCACACATTTTTGTCCTTCCCAGTGTACACCAAATCAGAGGCTAAAACATGTTGATTTGAAATGGGCAACTGCATACAGTTTAAGTATGCCCAGATGAGTGTGTCAATTATGAAATCTGTCAACAAGGTGTGATTAACATTCAGATGCAACTATGGGAGAAATGGGCTGTGTTTTGAAATACAGTGGAATGTATTAATTAGAATTTAATATACTCTGTCATTAGTGGTAATACCTCAGTCCACATATTAGGGAAGTGTTTTGTTATCTTGGGCAACACAGTCATATATATAAATGGCAGGCTTTATGCACAAAGACTACTTTACACCAATAGACATTTAAAAATGATTTGCATTTTTACAGGAGACCAAATAGTGATACATATTGAAAACTGTTTTTCAAACTGATACGCTCTCTAAGAACTGACTGCTGTCACTGATTTAAGGCAAAAATAAAATGTGTAACAATGTTGTAATGTCTAGAAAGAATGCCATTCTAGATATGGTGAAATTACAAACATAATGTTGTGAGAAAATGCCATAAATGAGGAGGTAATCTCTAAATTTTTTGTACACGACTTTTCAGGCAATCACCATAAAACCCCTACAGTTTAAGGAACATTTATCTGCAAAAACTTTGCTAGGGGGAAAAACTTTCTCTACTAATAAAACTGTTGGGTTAAAGCTGCCAGACAGAAGTAGTATTTGGTACCTTCACTTCTTTCATGTCAAATGAGCATACCATCCTATGTCTCAATATAGAAAAAAAATGTGTAGTGATACAATGTCGGCATACACAAATAAGCAGCTCAACTGTAAATATTTTTATCAAATATAATGCTACAAATAGTAACATTCTTGTTCTCCTATCTCCAAGTGAAACACCTCGAACACTCTATATTTCCTAAGTGCTTTTGGTTAATATGAACACCTAATATGACACGGATGTAATACAGTACAAGAAATCCTAAAGGCCAGTGCTGGTAACACGAGATCCCTGATAAATCAAAAAATACAGTAATCGAATACTAATGATCACAGAACAATGTTGAAATATGCACTGGTTCCAACATTACATGGTGCAGTGTCCATTTAATACAAATGTACCACAAACAAAATTAAAATCACAGCCTTGCAGCTGCCATGTCCTTCAGAAGTCATTAAAAAACTAAATACAATTTGCACAGTACCAAAACCGGTATCACAACATGAATGACAGTAAATCAGCAATGCTACTCCTGCACCACTGCTGTCACACTTGCTGCTTCCTCAAGTGCTCCACTTACGAACCAGAAACAATTTACACCCTCTCGAGTTGTAGATACTATACAGTGCATCACAATGAGAATACGTAGTCACCGATGCTGATGCCACTGTCAGTCTCAGGTGGATTCTGTTTCTACATACACACATTACCACTTCCTCTGGGCGGACACCCTTCGGTGAGGGCGCCGGAGACGGTGTCACGGTGGTGACACTACGGTGTCACTCAGGTCTTCTTTCAGCCACTGGGGTATTGTCCGCATACCCAGTTTCTTCAGTAGCTTCACCAGAGCTGTGTTGTGGGAAAGGTAGTACCGCTGCAAATAAGTAACTGACACTATACAATCTGTGAATTACAACCTAATGACATTGATACTTTCAAGGAACAATAAATAAAACCAAAAAACATTCCATTTAACAATGAGTGGTAAAATTAATGAATAATGTGTAATACAAGTTTCACAATTTTGTATTTACTTTAACTAGCATCTTATGCCCATCATCAATAAAATTATGTTCAGTTTATGCTTCTCTAAAACACCTGAGGCCAGTCTTGTCAAATAACTATAGTAACATGAGAGTGACAGTCTGTTCACTTGTAGTAATGTCACTAGAATAAGAAAATAGAAAATTCTATAAGTAAATACCAGCAAAGTTAATTAAGCACCATTCTCTTGTGGGGACATGCTTGTGGTTCATTAACCAATGATTCTCACCAAACATTTTTTTTATTTTCTGGCTAAAATATGCTTAAGTCTGGCCTATGTATAAGAAATAGGGTAAAAGGTTCACATCTAACTTGGATCCAATTTCACTTTTGCCAAAGTTCTCATAAATTCCTTAATTATCTGACCACGAACAACACACCCAAGCAATAGTTTAGATGTCTGATAGTAGTTCATCAGAGTAATTCATAGATTACTGGCATTTGTGACATGTCTGCAGGTAAAATATTAGAAATGTTTGAACATGTGAATCACACCATCCTTTCACATAAATCAGGATATCATCATATTGGAAGAAGTACTAAAAAATGGTTCGAGCCATACTTCTCTCAGAACAGATGAAGGGTTTCAATAGAAAACAAATTAATAGATTAAGCTATCAGTCACTTCCTGACTGTAAATACAAACTATCCACATAAAGACTTATTACTTTTCCCAAAAAAGGTGTCCATTACTCAGGGTCACACATATTTAAAAACTTTCTAGCAAACATATTAAGTTTAGCTACTAACAAAGTATAGTTTCAGCAGAGCCTGAAGAGTTTATGGTAGCCAATTTCTTCTACTCCACTGACAATTTCACAGGAAAACTAACAAAAAATATCACACAAAGCGAGTTCTGTGTAATATTAAACTTCTGCGCATCTTAAGTGTAGTAATGCCTACTTTATAAAGAAACACTGTAAACTATTTTCTGTTGTCATTACTTAGCCACAATGGCCTAGGAATTCACTTCATTATTAATCATTTTATGTCAATTACTGCAGAAATTTCTAAAAGTGCTTTTTTTCTATTGTTTCCCCATATATATGCTTAAGGACACCTGCCTCACTTTCTGTAAAGCAAACTGAAAGCAGATAAATTTTTGCATACATTATGTATATCCTGTACTTTGTTTGTCTTATATGTTCTGCTTCCCCAATGCTCTCTTCACTGTGTGTCTATGGACGGATGGTTAATTTATTTTTTATTTATTTACGTTTTCCTTGCATTGAGACAGCCCAATGATGTCTGAAATAATAATACAACAAATTATATTTACAAAATATGTTACATATTACAATTGTTGCATCTTATATCTATTTTGTACACTTATTACTTTACAGTTGATGTGCTACTGGTTCATATCACAAGGTATGTCTCGGAATTTACTGATTGAATATAAACATTTTCTACCAGAAAAATGTTTAATTTTGTGTTAAAATTAGTCCCCTTACGTGGTCTTAGACAGATTGGTAGATCTGTTAATTCCAATCAAACCACTGATGTATCTGATTCAATCTGTCATTTATAATTTTATTCCTTTCCAAAAGTAGTTATATTTTGTTCTGGTGTTGTGATTGTGAACATCAGTGCATTTGATAGTTTCCTTTGGTAATTAAATTCAAATATGTATAATGAATATACTGTCAAGTATCTGTGCTGTACAAATGCTTCAAGGCATGACCTTCTGCGGCTTATCCCGTGTAGGCCTTATTCATTGTTTCTGTAACAGCAGCATTCTTTTTAAGTCAATATCAGCTCCACAGCCTCATAATTCAATCCTAAAGTTAAGAAAGGGGTTAACAGTTCCACAGTAAACCATATTTAATGTTTCATTCCAAACTATCTTTGCAGTCTGGCTACGAAGATTCTAAGCCTCTACCGACTTTGCCATTCAAAGTTAATGTGATTTATCCACCACAGAAATTTACAGCTGACAGTTCCTGTTACTGTGATTTTACATACATAGTAACTGTAGTCCGAAACTGCTGACCAGCCAAAGGCATCGACAATGAGTCATCAAAAACCACAAAAGGCACTGACAGTGATGAATGAACGAAAAGACGTGACAGAATGACAATTCTGGCATGTAGAACAAATTGAGAACCTAGACACAGCAATATCTGAAGCCAAGAAATGCTGGGTGCAAGGAACGATATGGGCATGCACTCGGAATGCAACTGGGGTGCAGCCCCCTGCACTGCTGCAAGTGCTGAAATGTTGGTGTGTTGGGCGTGGCCCACACCTAGCACTGTGACTGTGACAGCAGTGCTCATAAACATTAGGAATGCTACCTACCGGCTGCTGTCTAGGTCCACACGTTCCGGTGGGCTCTCGAACTCGTCAGGCCCTGAAATGGTTGATTAGGACCTGAAGTGCCCTGGACAATGCTGCAGAAAGCGAGTCAGTGTGCTGGCTGCGGAGCCCGCCAGCTGAGAGAAGGAACATGGGATGTCAGGCAATTCACTGGGAACAGCAGTGTGGGAGACAATTGTTGGGTGGATGGGCGCTGGGGCAAGGTCTCAACTTCTAAACCTGCATCCGTGTGAACTGCTGAATTGTACCCACACGCTCGAGGGGTTCGCGAGGGCAAGGACTCCAACTCTGAGTTACCCACTGGTGGTGGTGCAGTCAGTAGGCAAGGACAGAGTTAGTCGTCGTGCCAATGCTCCGAACTATCGAAAGTCAATGGTCCTACTGATGGATATCCACAATTACAGCCAGTACCCGCAAAGGTTTTGCTCCACAGGAATGTGACCAGATCACTGAACCTCAGGGGTATCGTCCAGCATGTCGGATCGAGGGTTCTCAGGCCTGCGGTGGCGGAGGAGAATATGTGGCTGGCACCCACAGAGAAGCTCTGCTGGGCTGCAGTCACAAATAGGGGTGGTCTGGCAGGTGTTCGGGAACATTGTGAGTGCCACTGTGGTGATAAATGTGCCCAATGCTTTCAACATTTGTCATTTAAACGTACGCGCCATCTGCTCTGCATCACCATTAGAGGAACGGTAAAAAGATGGGCGGCTAAACAAATATTTAATGCCACTGGAAACTGTTCGAAGGCCATCGGTGTGAACTGCGGCTCGCTGTTGGATAACAGAGTGCGGGGAAGGCCTCCGATAGCAAGAATTTGGGAAAGAGCATCACGTGAGGTAGTTGTAAGGGTGAATACCATGTTAACCACATAGAGTTCAAAAAGAGAACAGCAAATGAATGCGGTCTCAGGGATAAAGAGTGGGACAGGGAGTGAAAGACTGAGAAGGAGCAGCCCAATGTTGAACACGTGCAGAACAGCTGCGCACCGTAGCCTCTACGTTTGTGGTCAGTCCTGGCAACTAGATATGTTGCCTGTCAAGGGCTTTCATCTGCCCATGATGGAGGAGTTCCTAGATGTGAGAGCATAAAGTATATGGGATGACAACAGGTAGAGATCTGCCTCTGTATCCAGCAGGAGAACATTGAAGACAATGAGGAAGACCAGCTCAGACACGGAGTTCTGAATCAGCAGATTTGGACAAATGAGTACACCACTCACGTAGCACACCGTGCATAACATGTCATAAGACAGGGTCACAGCATGTGCCTGCGGTGATGTGAGTAGCAGGAATGAGAAACCCAACCAAGGCATGTTGTTCTATGTCAATGTGGACCAACACTGGAGTCTTTGAGCCATCCACTCTGGGAGCTGAGAGTGTGGCCCAAAGAGTGCTATCAATGGTTTGTGGTCAGTAATGAGGGTAAACTTAGTCCCAAAGAGGCACACGTAGAGCTTTTTAATGGCAAAGATAATCGTTAAATCCTCTCTTTCTATCTGTACTGAGCACTAGAACTACACCAGTGCAACAGCAGGAAATATCAGCAGCCAAAACGAGGGGCACAATGAGGTAAAGGGAGTAAGGCGGGGCACGATGAGGTAAAGGGAGTAAGGCGGGGCACTGAACGTAATGTGTGCTTCACCTTGATGAGAGCATGCTCACAGGCAGTTGAGAACTGGAACTGAATGCCCTTCTTCTGCAGCTGCTTGGGTGGGTGCCCAATGTGAGCTACTTGTAAAATCAACTTAGAATAATAATTCACTTTACCCAAAAAAGCCTGCAGCTCCTGTAAGTTTATGGGAGGTGGGAGACAGTCAACAGCCAAAATGTTGTGGATAGTGTGCTGAATCCCGTCTTCGTTGAGCAAGTGTCCAAAGTATTCCACTTGCCCCTGAAGAAACTTACATTTGTGTACACAACACCTGAGCCCTGCACCATGCAACATAGTAATGATGGTGCAGAGGTTGCACTGGGGTCTTGGCACTTAGCACTCATAACTATTAAGTTATCTCAGAAACTGGTATAAGCAGGAATGAACACGGTTAACTGTTCCGTGTGTCACTGGAAGATTGCTGGACCAGAAAGGTCCCAAAGGGCAAACATTTGTATTTGTACAAAACAAAGGGAGTATCGATGACAGTAATACACTGTTAATCCTGATTCGGTGAGATCTGTAAATAAGCATTGGCGAGGTGTATCTTACAAAAATGTTTATCACTGATGAGCTTTGTAAGGAGGTTCTCTAGACGTGGTATGGGGTAGGTTTCCACATGTGCCTGGGCATTAATTGTTGACTGAAAATCTCCACATAGCTGGACAGATCCATTTAGTTTCTTACCCACCACCAGCGGTGTGGGACAAGCACTAGTTATGACAGATTCAAATATCCCACCTCCATGAAGGTGATAGAGTACAAGTTTAACTGCTGTCCATAGGGAGACTGAAAGGGGATGTGCCCAACAAAAACAGGGCACCGCATCTGGCTGTAGAGAAATATGCACCTCAAAATTGGTGGCACACCCCAGGCCAGATTTGAATAAGGAGACACAAAGGTCATCACATTCCTGGAAGTAACTGTGTCTGACACAAACTGAACTTCCTCTGTGATGGAGAGCTGCAGTGCACAACTTCACATCAGGGGCCAATTGGACCACCATGTCACTAATCGAGGAACCAGCATACAATGTATTGCAAGACGGGTTTGCACAAGTGAAATCACAACATTGACCCAGTCCCTGAAAATCTGTTGCCTATGAGCAGTATGATTGACCAGGTTGATTGTGGTATTAATGGAATTCAAGGCACGACGTGATCACATGGAAACTTTGTGAACATGATGTTAGTCGCCATGAAACAACGTATTTGCACAGGTTCTATTTTGAAATGTATTGCATGCAGAGGGGATGCACAAGAATTCCATAATATTTCATTTTAAAAACAACAAATAATCAGGAATTTATTGAACAACATTAACATTTAAATAATATTGTCATACAAAAGTATCATTTATAAATTATTTTACATTTTGCTATTACCGTAAACATAAACAATCAGGTATTGATCCAAATGTTTAGTAGTAAGATTGTGTCTTTGATCACTCAAAGCATGTTTATCATCAGAAAAGGACTGTTTTACATCAACTGAGGTAAATGGACAGTACTTGAATTTGGGTCCTATGTTCACTCTTATTATTTCTGGCAAAAGTTCACCCATCCCATTAACAAAACCATCCATTTGGGACATGGGTTCAATGCTTGGTTATAGCTCAAAACAATGAGAAGTTCACTACATTAATTACACTCATTAACTGAATAGATTCATTTAGTGCCAAACCTTTAGTTTTAGCTTTTCAATACTCACAGGTATATGGGAAAAATGAGTGCTAAATACAGCAATGTCTTTTTTCTTTTTTAATGCTGGCATCATCAATGGAATCATTAAATGCTTCCTTGAACTGGCAAACTACCAAACCCTCTGTGCTATCAGAGTCATTTACTATGCCTCTGATGGCCTTGAAATGTTCACTGTAAGACAACATAGCTTCAACAAACAGATCCCAACAAGTTAGCACTGGTATGAGAGATAGTCATATTTGGCAGTTTTTCTTTGTAGGTCTTGATGCACACAGGCACCTTAAGAAAAACTTTCTTTGTGAATTATTTACAATCCCAAATGTGGGTCGTACCTCTTCAGAAAAGCAATGTATGAATGTACTCCCTGAGCAAAGCACATCACATGAATCGAATTGGGGTAAAATACTTTGAGGGCTTTCCTTGCTTTGATCATAAAGGGAGTAGTGTCTGAGAGAAACACACTCTTTCATCTGCAGAAGATTTTGGAAATATTTTTCTAATACCCTCATTCACAAATCTGGTGATCATAAAAGATGTAATGTCCACATCTGTCATTTGTTTCATCAACTGAAATCCAAATAATGTTGTCCTTGAGTTCACTGCATATTTCTTCCAGCACATGTAGGTAAGTTGTCGGTATATAATTTTTATGAAATTTGATTCATCTGGTATATTTTGATTTGAGCAATATTTCCACAGGAAACCTTTGAGGATAGGGTTTGTAAGTACTTGAAGAGGAAGGAATATTACTAGCAATGAATGCTTCACATAGATCCATGTTAATGCATTTTTTTTAAGGTTAAATCCTGCTAGTGCTATTTGCCACTGTCATAAGTTGTTGTCGTGGGCCTAAAAGGGCTTCAGTCAGAAAGGGTGCAGGCCGAAGAACACAGGAAGAATGTAGATACAGGAACCATCGGTATAACACTTGTAAACTGTCGTAGCTGTATTGGGAAAGTACCAGCGCTAATAGAAAGAATTGATGTTCAAACCATTATAGGCACTGAAAGCTGGCTAAAGCCAGACATAAGTTCAGCTGAAATTTTTGCGAAGAACTTAACGGTGTTCTAAATGAATAGGCTAAACACAGTTCGTGGTGGCATGTTTGTTGCTGTTAGAAGTAGTTTATCTTGTCACAAAATTGAAGTAAATAGTTCTTGTGTGTTAGTATGGGCAGAGGTCATTCTTGGCAACCAGAATAAAATAATAATTGGATCCTTTTGCTGACTTCCCAATTCAGATGATACAATTGCTCATATATTCAAAGAAATCTTTAGTTTGATTTCAAACACACTCGACTCAGACAATTATAGTTGGTGGTGACTTCAATTTACCCTCAATATGTTGGCGAAAATACATGTTTAATTCCAGAGGTACGCATAAAACATCATCCGAAATTGTCCTAAACACATTCTCAGAAAATTATTTTGAGCACTTAGTACATGAGCCCACGCAAATAGCAAACAGTTGTGAAAACATACTTAACCTCTTAGCAACAAATGATCCCAAGTTAATAACAAGCATCAAAATGGATACAGGCATTAGTGACCAAAGGGTTGTCGTAGCGAGATTGAATACTGTAACTTCCAAATCCCACAAAAAAATATACCTATTCAAAAAACCTGATAAAAATTCACTTGATTCCTTCCTGAGAGACAATCTCCATTCCTTCCAAATTAACAATCTATGTATAGACCAGATGAATTCAAAGAAGTAGTATCAGCAGCAATTGAGAGATTCATACGAAATAAATTAACAAATGACGGGGAACTGATCCCCCACGGTACACAAAACAGGCCAGAATTCTATTGCAGAAACAACAACAACAACAACAACAACAACAAACATCAAATTTAAAGAGACACAAAATCTCCAAGACTGACAATGATTTACAGAAGCTCGAAATTTAGCATAGACTTCAATGCGAGGTGCCTATAATAGTTTCCACAATGAAACTTTGTCTCAAAACCTGGCAGAAAATCCAAAGAGATTCTGGTCATATGTGAAGTATGCTAGCAGCATGACACCATCAAAGCCTTCTCTGCGCAATAGCAATGGAGCTACGATCAAAGACAGTGCTGTGAAAGCAGAGTTACTAAACATAGCCTTTCAAAATTCCCTCGCAAAAGAAGATGAAGTAAATATTCCATAATTCAAATCAAGAACAGCTGCAAACATTAGTAACTTAGAAATATATATCTATGGAGCAGTGAAACAATTTAAATAATTGCATAAAAGAAAGTCTTCTGGCCCAGACTGTATACCAATCAGGTTCCTTTCAGAGTTTAACAATCATATACAACCATTTGCTAGATGAAAGATCTGTACCCAAAGAGTATAAAGTTGCACAAGTCACTAACAAATTCTACATCTATCTACATCTGCATCCATACTCCACAAACCACCTGACAGTGTGTGGCGGAGGGTACTCTTGAGTACCTCTATCGGTTCTCCCTTCTATTCCAGTCTCATATTTTTCGTGGAAAGGAGGATTGTCAGTATACTTCTGTTTGGGCTCCAATCTCTCTGATTTTACCCTCATGGCCTCTTCACAAGATATACTTAGGAGGGAGCAATATACTGCTTGACTCTTCGGTGAAGGTATGTTCTCAAAACTTTAACAAAAGCCCGTACCAAGCTACTGAGCATCTCTCCTGCAGAGTCTTGCACTGGAGTTTATCTATCATCTCCGTAATGCTGTCGCGATTACTAAATGATCCTGTAACGAAGCACGCTGCTCTCCGTTGGATCTTCTCTATCTCTTCTATCAACCCTATCTGGTACGGATCCCACACTGCTGAGCAGTATTCAAGCAGTGGTCAAACAAGCGCACTGTAACCTACTTCCTTCGTTTTCAGATTGCATTTCCTTAGGGTTCTTCCAATGAAGCTCAGTCTGGCATCTGCTTTACCGACGATCAACTTTATATGATCATTCCATTTTAAATCACTCCTAATGCATACTCCCAGATAATTTATGGAATTAACTGCTTCCAGTTGCTGACCTGCTATATTGTAGCTAAATGATAAGGGCTCTATCTTTCTATGTATTCGCAGCACTTGTCTACATTGAGATTCAATTCCCATTCCCTGCACCATACGTCAATTCGCTGCAGATCCTCCTGCATTTCAGTACAAGTTTCCATTGTTACAACCTCTTGATACACCACAGCATCATCTGCAAAAAGCCTCAGTGAACTTCTGATGTCATCCACCAGGTCATTTATGTATATTGTGAATAGCAACGGTCATATGACACTCCCCTGCAACACACCTGAAATCACTCTTACTTCGGAAGACTTCTCTCCATTGAGAATGACATGCTGGGTTCTGTTATCTAGGAACTCCTCAATCCAATCACACAATTGGTCTGATAGTCCATATGCTCTTACTTTGTTCATTAAATGACTGTGGGGAACTGTATCGAACGCCTTGCGGAAGTCAAGAAACATGGCATCTACCAGTGAACCCGTGTCTATGGCCCTCTGAGTCTCATGGACGAATAGTGCAAGCTGAGTTTCACACAACCATCTTTTTCAAAACCCATGCTGATTCCTACAGAGTAGATTTCTAGTCTCCAGAAAAGTCATTATACTCGAACATAATACATGTTCCAAAATTCTACAATTGATCGACGTTAGAGATATAGGTCCATATTTCTGCACATCTGTTCGACGTCCCTTCTTGAAAACAGGGATGACCTGTGCCCATTTCCAATCCTTTGGAATGCTACGCTCTTATAGAGACCTACGGTACACCACTGCAAGAAGGGGGGCAAGTTCCTTCGCATACTCTGTGTAAAATCGAACTGGTATCCCATTAGGTCCAGCGGCCTTTCCTCTTTTGAGCGATTTTAATTGTTTCTCTATCCCTCTGTCGTCTATTTCGATATCTACCATTTTGTCACCTGTGCGACAATCTAGAGAAGGAACTACAGTGCAGTCTTCCTCTGTGAAACAGCTTTGGAAAAAGACATTTAGTATTTTGGCCTCTGTTTCAGTACCATTTTGGTCACAGAGTGTCTGGACATTTTGTTTTGATCCACCTACTGCTTTGACATAAGACCAAAATTTCTTAGGATTTTCTGCCAAGTCAGTACATAGAACTTTACTTTCGAATTCATTGAACACCTCTCACATAGCCCTCCTCACACTACATTTTGTTTCATGTAATTTTTGTTAGTCTTCAATGCTTTGGCTATGTTTATGTTTGCTGTGAAGTTCCCTTTGCTTCCGCAGCAGTTTTCTAACTCAGTTGTTGTACCTCGGTGGCTCTTTTCCATCTCTTACGATCTTGCTTGGCACATACTCATCTAATGCATATTGTACGATGGTTTTGAACTTTGTCCACTGATCCTCAACACTATATGTTTTCTTCCTACCTTTTTTAATATTTCTGTTTACGGCTGAAATCATTGATGCCGTAAGCACTTTATGATCGCTGATTCCGTGTTCTGTGTTAACTGTTTCAAATAGTTCGGGTCTGTTTGTCACCAGAAGGTCTTATGTTATCACCACAAGTCAGTTCTCTGTTTAACTGCTCAATGTAGTTTTCAGATAAAGTACTTAAAAAAATTTCACTGGATTCTTTGTCCCTGCCACCCATTATGAACGTTTGAGTCTCCATGTCTATATCCAGCAAATTAAAATCTCCACCCAGAACTATAACATGGTGGGGCAATGTACTTGAAATAGTTTTCAAATTATTCTTCAGGTGCTCAGTCACAACAGCTGCCGAGTCCGGGGGCCTATAGAGACATCCAATTACCGTGTCTGAGCCTGCTTTAACCATGACCTTCACCCAAATCATTTCACATTTTGGATCTCCGTCAATTTCCTTCGATACTATTGCACTTCTTATCGCTATAAACACACACCCCGCTACACTGTCCAGCCTGTCTCTGCGGTATACATTCCAATCTGAGTTTAGGATTTCATTACTTTGAAGAACATGGTCTATTGTCACACAGTCAACACAGATTTAGAAAACATCATTTTTATGAAACACAACTAGGTCTTTACTCACACAAAGTGCTGAGTGCTATTGAGACTGTACTACACAAGTGGCTTGTAGCAAAATTTCCTGCTTATGGAATACTGTCTCAGTTATGAGACCGGATTCGTGATTTCCTGTCAGAGAGATCACAGCTCGTAGTAATTGACAGAAAGTCATCGAGTAAAAGAGAAGTGATTTCTGGCATTCCCCAAGGTAGTGCTGTAGGCCCTTTGGTGTTCCTTACCAACATAAGTGAATTAGGAGACAATCTGAGCAGCCGTCTTAGGTTGTTTGTAGATGATGCTGCCATTTATTGATTAATAAAGTCATCAGAAGATCAAAACAAATTGCAAAATGATATAGAAAACATATGTGTATGCTGTGAAAATTGGCAATTGACCCTAAATAATGAAAAGTGTAAGGTCGTCAACAGGAGTGCTAAAAGGAATCCATTAAACTTCAGTTACATGATAAATCAGTCAAATCTAAAGGCCATAAATTCAACTAAATACCTAGGAAATACACTCCTGGAAATGGAAAAAAGGACACATTGACACCGGTGTGTCAGACCCACCATACTTGCTCCAGACACTGCGAGAGGGCTGTACAAGCAATGATCACACGCATGGCACAGCGGACACACCAGGAACCGCGGTGTTGGCTGTCGAATGGCGCTAGCTGCGCAGCATTTGTACACCGCCGCCGTCAGTGTCAGCCAGTTTGCCGTGGCATACGGAGCTCCATCGCAGTCTTTAACACTGGTAGCATGCCACGACAGCGTGGATGTGAACCGTATGTGCAGTTGACGGACTTTGAGCGAGGGCGTATAGTGGGCATGCGGGAGGCCGGGTGGACGTACCGCCGAATTGCTCAACACGTGGGGCGTGAGGTCTCCACAGTACATTGATGTTGTCACCAGTGGTCGGCGAAAGGTGCACGTGCCCGTCGACCTGGGACCGGACCGCAGCAACGCACGGATACACGCCAAGACCGTAGGATCCTACGCAGTGCCGTAGGGGATAGCACCGCCACTTCCCAGCAAATTAGGGACACTGTTGCTCCTGGGGTATCGGTGAGGACCATTCGCAACCATCTCCATGAGGCTGGGCTACGGTCCCGCACACCGTTAGGCCGTCTTCCGCTCACACCCCAACATCGTGCAGCCCGCCTCCAGTGGTGTCGCGACAGGCGTGAATGGAGGGACGAATGGAGATGTGTCGTCTTCAGCGATGAGAGTCGCTTCTGCCTTGGTGCCAATGATGGTCGTATGCGTGTTTGGCGTCGTGCAGGTGAGCGCCACAATCAGGACTGCATACGACCGAGGCACACAGGGCCAACACCCGGCATCATGGTGTGGGGAGCGATCTCCTACACTGGCCGTACACCTCTGGTGATCGTCGAGGGGACACTGAATAGTGCACGGTACATCCAAACCATCATCGAACCCATCGTTCTACCATTCCTAGACTGGCAAGGGAACTTGCTGTTCCAACAGGACAATGCACGTCCACATGTATCCCGTGCCACCCAACGTGCTCTAGAAGGTGTAAGTCAACTACCCTGGCCAGCATATCTCCGGACCTGTCCCCCATTGAGCATGTTTGGGACTGGATGAAGCATCGTCTCACGCGGTCTGCACGTCCAGCACGAACGCTGGTTCAACTGAGGTGCCAAGTTGAAATGGCATGGCAAGCCGTTCCACAGGACTACATCCAGCATCTCTACGATCGTCTCCATGGGAGAATAGCAGCCTGCATTGCTGCGAAAGGTGGATATACACTGTACTAGTGCCGACATTGTGCATGCTCTGTTGCCTGTGTCTATGTGCCTGTGGTTCTGTCAGTGTGATCATGTGATGTATCTGACCCCAGGAATGTGTCAATAAAGTTCCCCCTTCCTGGGACAATGTATTCACAGTGTTCGTATTTCAAGTTCCAGGAGTGTACAATTACAAACAACTTAAATTGGAAGGAACACACAGAAAATGTTGTGGGGAAGACTAACCAAAGACAGCATTTTTTTTTGGCAGGACATTTACAAAATGTAACAGGTCTACTAAAGAGACAGCCTACACTATGCTTGTCTGTGCTCTTTTTAGAATACCACTGCATGGTGTGGGATCCTTACCAGACAGGACTGACAGAGTGCATCAAAAAAGTTCAAAGAAGGGGAGCACATTTTGTATTATCGCAAAATAGGGAAGAAAGTGTCACTGAGATGATACAGGCTTTGGGATGGACATCATTAAAAAAAAAGAAAGGCATTTTTCATTGCAGCGGAACCTTCTCACAAAATTTCAATCACCAATTTTCTCCACCGAATGTGAAAATATTTTGTTGATGCTGACATACATAGAGATGATCACCATGATAAAATAAGGGAAATCAGAGCTTGCACGGAAAGGTATAGATGTTCATTCTTTCCACAGGCTTTGCAAGATTGGAATAATAGAGAATTGTGAAGGTGGTTCAATGAACCCTTTGCTAGGCACTTAAATGTGATTTACAGAGTATCCTCATAGCTGTAGATGTCAATGAATGGACATGTGACTAACAACTTGCATAATTTAATGTAATTGTTGCTGACACGTGCAGTGTGACAGGGGAGAGGATTAAGTGGGGGCATGAGTGGCAGGAGCACTGACACTGCCTGCCTGTTCATCCTCATCCTCGTCCTTAATAGCTTACTCAAACAGTTCACTTAACTGAGAGAGTAGTTTGGCCTTTCTGTTTCTGTTTAAGTGCAGTCCACGGCTTATGTGTGCAGCACAGTTCATTTTACTTAAATCTAGCAAACATACATGGTTATATAATCTAATCTACATCTTGTTACATGGTTACAGCTGCAAAACACCATGGAATGCATGACAAGAAGCTGGACACTAAGAAGAAGCAAAATTAAAGTTAGGCATTTTAACAAAATCCAGGATTATTATCCAAAATTATATTTAGAGGAAAAAATATGGTGTCCGCTTTCACAGAGTGACCATGGCAACGCTCTAGAAATCTCTGTTGTGAGGAATAGGTGACTGGTAACACACAATACAATGCACTGGTGTGAACTCTGAATATTTTCTTTGATATGCAGCAAACAGGTCAGTATGTCATATAGAAGCAGAAACACAAAACGGGAAGTGTGAGTACACAGTCATATGGAGTGAACTGGAATTGTGCACAACTGAATTTTTCTGCTTCACTTATTTCAAACATTATCTCTCTTTTGAAAATTATTCTTCTTATTATTGGTTTGATAAAAAGAAGATGTTAATTAACATGAAACACACCTGCAACAACTTGTATGACTTTTCTTCCATTGGAGGGTATTGCCTCCCTTTGCTGCGTCCAAGGCATTTTGTATGATCTCCATTTATCACCTGGCAGAAGAAACCCTTTTTGGGATCATATCTGTGTAACAGAAAACATTTTTAAAAAAAGGTTTTTCAGTTATGAATTACATGAAAATTCATTTATAGATACAACATAGTATACACTTCCTTTCCTCATAAATGAAAATTGATATTCCCTTTCTCACAAAAACTTTTGTACCAAACACAGAAACACATTTCCAATCACGAAAATTATGTCCAAAAATACCCTTTCAGGCCAGTAAAATTTTTAAAGTTACACAGGAAACTGTCTGATCTATGAAGCAATTATTCTGGAACATTCCAACTGCAAACAGGTAACGCCATTGTCAATGGGTACAAAGTTGCTTACCGGTATACGAGTTGGGTTGACGCTATGCTAATATATCCTATGTGTCTACAGTAACCAAATATCTGCTATATGTAACACTTTTACAACTGAACAAAAAGGCATATTTAATCTTTACAAATTTTGTATTGTTCCCAAACTTGTGTGCGAGATAAAATATTCCTCAAAGATTCGCTGAAAGTGTAACTGTTAATCTTTCTGTTGACAATATCCGAATATACTGAAAACACACACGCACTTTATTACCTCATTGCTGATAGGAGCTAATGATCATAAGAACTGTGGAAAGTAATGACTTTGACCTTGTTAAACTAACCATCCCAAATGTTCTATGAAGCACTGGAAATCTAACTCAAGGAATATAAATTTTTAGCTGGCACACCTGGAATACTATAAAAGTGTGTCACAGTTGTGCTGCCTTACTTAGTACAAAAACTGTTTCTTTATTTCCTCCTTCCTGTAAGTGATAAGTACTGATGATGCGTATGTGCACATAAATTATGTGTGTAAAAAAACACAGTTCAACAAACGGAGTTCAAGTTACAAGACAAGGTTAAAGTGCTTAGCAAATCACTGAAAATCTAAATTGTAGTGGTTGCACAAATCAGAAAATTTAGTTTCTTTGGAATGTTTCTAAAGATCTTCACAGTGGCACAACCTGATTCCCCTCATTTTTTTCTCCAACAAGTGATGCTACACTCTGTATATTTAAACACAATCAGATCCACAGAAAACATGCTATTCATAATACGCTGAGCACATTCCAAAGATATCAACTGACAAGTCTTATTTGACTTTAGACTCTACACTAAAACCTCCAGGACGTGATCATCTTATTTTTTTCGACATATGTAATCTTATTCCAGCAATAGTCAGTAATATAAAGACATTACTCTTATAAACTTTCAATAATCTGTTACAGGACCACCAATTGACAATATATCTGAAAAATTAATTTCTACATAAAGATATTATGAAAGGAATAGTTGCTACTCACCATATAGTGGAGATGCTGAGTCACAGATAGGCACAAAAGGAACACTGTCAAAAAATGAGCTTTCGGACGACAAAGCCTTTGTCAGAGATAGAACATGCACACATACACCCGTGCAAATGCAACTGATGCACACATAACAGCAGTGTCTGGCTGATGAGGGCACCTGGCCTCAGCATCTTCATTCGCTATATGGCAAGTAGCAACTATCGTTTTCATAATATTGTTACATTCTGTCATGGATTTTTCATTATTGAATTTCTACATGAAGATTATGAAATAACATTGTTACATTCCATCATGGATTTTTCATTATTGAATTTCTACATGAAGATTATGAAATTGTATGATCAAAATTACCTCAAGTGCTGGGAATAGTTAAATGCTGGCTGTATTTTCAAGAAACGTTGTAAGTCATTCATAGTTTCTACCGGATCTGATCGTAGTTGATCACCGTCAATTATATGCAGCTGGTTCGGGAGATAGTATGTCAGCCACCTCTCAAGGTGCTGTGCATATTTTCCAGGATTTAGACACCTGCAAAAAACAAACACACCTCTTCTTAAGATGTAAATATTTCTGAGTTAAACAGCTCATTCACAAAACTGAAATACAGACTGAGAACATTGCATTCAGTTACATTAGATTACACGAGCAATAGTTCACAGACTGACTAGGAAGAATGTCTGGGCCATGCAAAGTAACCAAGGAAGTACATTTTATTTAATTGTAATTCAGACCGAAGAAAGCAAAGATGGTGTAATTCCTGAAATACTGGAGATCAGAGGAAAATTCATGACTGACAGACAACACTGTAAAAATATATGAGTGACAAGATGGTCCCGGTAAATTACTCTTCAGGCAGAAGTATTGTCTCATGCCTTTCTTATCATATTAAGGCAATAGACAGAATGTAAGGCAGGTGAATACCTGACAGCCTTTTGACAAGGCTGACTTTGTGCAGAACATATCCGGAGTCTGAAAGTGATACTACAGCACTACTGGTCAATTTGAACAGTGGCCTTATTTGTGGATTCTAGAAAACCCTATGGCTTAACTGACAGTGACACTCCATTTACAGCACTGCGTGAATATGACGCAGATAAAAAAACAACTAATTTAGCCAAACAGACTTCAAGAAAACTATTTCTAAAGTAAGATTCATGGGCAAAATTTCTAAATCATTGTTAGAAAAATGGGCTTGAGGCAATGGGGTGTGTTATCTAAGACACCCCTTCAATCTGGTACTAAATAAGCCCATGACAATATTGCTGAAAGAATACTTGGCATAACTATGGGAACAAAAAATAAAAGAATCCATAAAGAATTCCTATCTTTGTCGATTACATAGCATCACTGAATATCATAACATCACTCAAGTTCACTAACCAACACTTAGTGAAATGACTGGGAAGACTAACAATGTCAAATAAAGCAAAAAATCTCATACAGAAAAACTGTTTAAGGCCTACACAATCATTTGGAATATACGTAACAAGAAATCACTTTCTACCACAGTCAAACTACGCCACTTTCAGTGAGTTATTCATTCGGGAGCATTCTATACAGCTGAGACATTATTATCAGGCACCGAGGCCTAAAATGTGACAAATTTTTATTGGTTAAATATTACAAAAAAAGAAGGTGCCTTTACCATCCACTGCCTTTCTGATTATGCAACAACAGCCTGCCAGTTCACACTGGAACAGACTGAATCATCATCAGCAAAGCTGCCCAACCCAACAAATCATGCTGCAGGATAACCTGACTTGTGAGACTGAGGACTAGGTTATCTGTTATTTTAATGGCTTGTATTATTTTCTGGTATTTGTTATTTTTAATTAGGTGGTGTAGGTCATACCTCCTTGCTTTATTAGCTTCTTCATTCTTTTCCTTCAATTAAGTGAATTTGATTTTAATTTTAATTAAGTCTTGGTCTGAGCCTGTGTCGACTCCTCTCAATACTTTAGCACTGTACATTCCATTATGAAAATTTTTGTTTATACAGACATGATTTAGCTGCCACTCGCCCTTCCTCCAGTCTGAGTGTTTCCATGATTCAAGTTTACTTGGAATCCACCTGAAGTATGTTGATTTAGAAATAAGTTTGTGTTCTATGCAGAATTCTGCAAGTCTTTGGGCATTCTTGTTTGTGAAGTTATGTGAACTCCATTTTCCAATTATATCTTTATATTTCCTTTCTTTTCCCTGCTGGGCACTGAAGTCTCCCAATAAGATTTTTACTTTCCTTTTATTTATTCTGTTCACAGTTCGTTCGAGAAGGTCCCAAAATGTATCTACTTCATCCTTTGTTTTGTTAGAAAAATTTTTTTTTCATTTGTAGGGACATGAGCATTTATAATTTTTAGGTTTTATTCAATATTTTAAAAGTCACAGTTGCAATTCTTAGAGATATTGCATGAAAATTGGTTACTGAATCTATTATTTTTATGTTCACTATAAATCCTGTTCCATTTTGGGAATTAACCCTCTGTCCTGGTTTCCCATTACAAATATCTGTCTCCTCAAAATTTGAATGGGTCCTATATAGTGTTTCTCATTTCTTGAAGCCCTGCTATTAAAAGTTCTTGTTTGTTTAACTCCTCTGTGAAATTGTTGAGTTTTCTGGTCTTAAGTATTGAGTTTATGTCTTGTGTTGCTATACAATTTATTTGCTTATATTGAATCTTCTTTTTGTGTGTCACTATGCATTTGGCTGCCTAGTCGGGTATCCATCAAATTGAATGTAGTCTTTACCTGCCTTTTTGGGCAGGACACTGGTATTTTTTTTTCTAAAAGACCATTCCATATTTGACTTTCAAAGGTAATTAACCTTAGCTGGAGCAAGCTCCAATTTACAACTATGGCAGTTAACCACATAGGGTATGTTTGGTCCACAAGAGCTATTTTATTTCACTCAAGTCCACCAGTAAGCTTGTTAGGACCCCCCACCCCCACCCCGCCACCCGGAATGCACCACTTAGGAGTATCACCTCTTCTCCTGCTATGACAGTGCAGTAAGATTGTGTCCAGAGACAGTATAATTGGTAGTCCTGTCATGGATCTCACCCAGTACACGCCACTTTTTGAGCAAACTGACCCCTCTCACAAAACAACAAACTTGACCTTTTATGAAATGCATGCTCTATTAATTACCTACTTTCACCATGTCACTGGATCCCGTGTAGAATTTTATTGGTGTCATAAACAGGTAAACAGCTTGGCCAGACATACCACACACGGATTGTTAAACTGCAGGGACTCAGCAGGAAATGTCATTTTGTAACCACAGTATATAAGGAATCATATGCAGAGGCAATGATTAGGGACACCGTCATTTGAGCAGCTCTAGATACAGAGGTTCATCAGAAAGCTCTTCAATATGAGGACCCTACTTTGGAGGACAGACATAGCCACAGGCCACCAATTATAATTCTGAGGTGAGGAGCGGCCGTCACAAAAGACATGGGAGAGGGCTCCAACTCTGCCGATACGGCAAATGTGGCAACAGTAGAGCACAAACACTGCTGCGCTCCGACTCTACCTCATAAACAAGGAAAGAAGTCCCAGCCTCCAGACCAGTGCTCATCTCCATCACGCCCACTGTTTTCAAACACATGTCAGAGAAGACTGCCCCGACAGGCGAGCACAGTGCAAGGCTTGCCGGAAGGAAGGACATCCGGAGTCTGTCTGCCACTCTTTTTCAGCTTTCGGATTTATCATCAAAGATTCGGTCCACACGTTCTTGGAACAAGTACCATTTTGGGAAGTTGGAGTACTCTCACATTTCCTCTGGGGTTATGGGAAAAGCAAAGAACTTTACCGTTGTGAATTACATTAAAGAAATCAAAGTGACCTCACTTCTTCCTTGTACGACCTGTGTCCCTTGCACTGCAGGATGCTACCAAGATTGAGCTAAATAAATTGACAGTCTTCGACATCACTGAAACCATGTCTTCAACTCCTTTGCTTATTTAATAGAGGGAAACATTCCACGTGGGAAACATATATCTAAAAACCAAGAAGCTGTAACTTCCAAACGAAACTGTTGGTATATTGATAAAGACATTATAAACAATAAAAAACACACAAACACACACAAATTTCAAGCTTTTGCAACCCAAGGTTGCTTTATGAGGAAAGAGGGAAGGAGAGGGAAAGACGAAAGGATGTGGGTTTTAAGGGAGAGGGTAAGGAGTCATTCCAATCCCAGGAGCGGAAAGACTTACCTTAGATGAAAAAAGGGACAGGTATACACTCGCGCGCGCGCACACACACACACACATATCCATCCGTACATATATATGGCGCCTGGCAGCCATCCTGGCACATAGATGAGGTTGGATCTGAATATCCAGTTGTGTTTGGATCTAAGATGCTCAACGCTGCACAGAAGAGATATTCACAAATTGCAAAAGAGGCCATCGACATCATCTTTGTGCTCAACAAATTTCATATATTTCTATATAGAACAAAGTCCTACCTTATTGTGGGTCTTAAGCCATTGATCTCCCTCTTAGGTCCTATGGCAAAGCTACCTGAGAAGACTGCCCACCAATACCAGTGCTGGGCACTCTTTCTCAGCACTTATAATTAAGAAATCCACTTCCACAGTACCACTCAACACAAATGCAAATGCCCTGTCCCGTCTCCCAATGGGCCCTGGCCTGGTGTTTGACTGAGATGGTATCTTGTGCTTTCAGTTGGACAGAGGACAAAGACACTCTACAGGTGGTGGATGATTTTCCTGCTATGGGGATCCATGTAGCCAAAGCCATGGACAAGGACACTGGAAAACGCAACAGGGCTGGCTGGATCACATTCTCAGTTGTGATGCCAACCTGTTGTGGCATTACTTCCACTTATGCCCCCAGCTAATCCTATTAACCGGGGATCATTGTCTCCGTGAGTAGCCCCACTGGAACCTCTGTGTCTGACAACCTTACAGCTCTCACTGTACATCTCACAGAATAAACTGCTCAACCGACACCATTTGTACGGCTTAGATCGATATGTACGACATCTTGTCCACAACCGGTATGGGTATGCGAGCAAGAAAAAACAAATTCCTTGATTTTTTCCACATTTCCCAGTTAAAAACACGCTTTTTCCTGGGTGAAAATGCACTATACATGAGGCAAGATACACTTTTTACATGGTTAAGCAACAGTGCACTTTCCCTCAAAGCTGTAAAACTTATCTGTCCTTCGCATGGTAAAGGTCGTATACTGGCGTAGGACTTCCTGGGAATTTAGGAAATGAAATCCAGCAAAACACAATGCATTTTGGAAAGATCTTTGATGCACAGCAATATGTGCACTGCTTACTTTCATTTTGTGAAAGTGTAAATACAGATTCCACTAATTAAATCACGGTAGCTTCTGGAGTGTTCAAACAGAAATTGTGTTGACAATGGACTTCTGTCAGCTACTCATAGCCCTTGTCATATTACCTTGCCAGCCAATGACAGCACATATTCAGAGCATAGGACACATCACTGTTAAGTATCACAACCACACAAAGAGGAAAAGTTAATGGTTTAAATTAATATACATACAGTACAGCTATAAGGAAAGCTATTCTTTCACACATAGTGTTGGTCATTAACAATTTTTTGCTGTTTTTTCTCTGAGGGCATGATTAGGCAGGAAGCTAGGAGCACAGCTTAAATTGCAGAAGCTGAATATTTCTGACAAGCACAATTATACATTTAATTGCTGTGCATTGAACATTGCATGTGTTACCTGGCTGAATACATGTTTCGTCAATCATATAACTCAAAAGAAACATTACATCACTTTTTCATTGAGGCTCAATAAACCTTGCCCACTGGGCATAACTGTTGTGAAATATTTCTTCTCATGAATGCTGCAAGCATTACTATTTATTACAATTCTGTGTCTTTTGGGGAAACTAGTATGCTGACTCCCCTCAACATTAAAGGCATGTGAAAGCATTGCTTTGTTTGTTACTGCAAAGTTTGAATATTACTTTGGGAGTCATGGTTCCCACTTTATCAGTACTGAATGCTTAATGGTATTTCAGGAATGTATGTGTTACCATGAAAAAACAGTGCTGTTGCTATTGGTTGACTACATCAAATGTCCTATGCTCTGAATATGTGCTGTCATTGGCTGGTGAGATCACACGACCTAAGCCATGATTGGCTGACAAAAGCGGATCTGAATCTCTATTCCAGTGCTTCAGAAACTAAACTGTTTGTTTTATGCAATTTGTATTTCTACTTCCATATTACACATATATGCAGGTCCAATGCTGAAGCACATCAAAGATTTTTCCAAAACACGTGGTTTCTGGGGTTTTGTTCCCTAAAGTTCACGGAAGTATAAAACCTGTAACCTTTCACTAACACATTTTGCAATAGGACTTTTGTTTAAGTTTTATTGCATGATCATGGCTGCAGCAATTTAGGAGAACATTTATAAAGTAAAATTTCTACTTAGCTTTAGTTAGTGTCATGTTTTCTTGAAGAGTGACACTACAGCTTTTACATTGTTTTTATTCAAAACTCTGAACATACTGTACAATATTTCAACACCCAATTACGTAAGGCTGTGAGCACCCACCACAAGGTCTAGAGATCCTTGTAAGCATTCAGCATTCTACCTGAGTGGAGCTGGAGTGGCAATTAAGGATGGGACGAACACAATCAGTCACTCACCATCGCTATTCATCTCAAAGTGACTCAGTGACAGGATGACGGGGGAAGAGACATGGCAATGAGTTGGGTAGATGAGAAGAGGCAAGTGAGCCAAGAATAGGTCCCACAAGAAATGAGCCATCACTTTCAGCAGCTAACATTGTTACATTGCTGCTCAAAATCTCAGTTCTGTGAAATGCCATAATCATACAGCTGCTGTTAATGTGATTTAAATTAAAATAAAACAATTACTATTTATACACCCACTGCCAAAAAAAAAAAACATAACTTGAGACAATACTTAGAGGAAAATACTAGCTGGCATGGGGAAGAGCAAAACAATAACAATACGTAAGCTGGTCAATAGCTGAAGAAGGAAAGTCTGGAGCAAGAGTCTTGAAAAACGCGATTTTTGGACTGAGTAGCTTGTTCTTGGGATGATGATGCTAGTACATTTCAGTTTGTTTTTTGTGTTATACCTTTGCAACAATTATTCACAGATATGGAAGCAGTTACTCGAGTGCACTCAGCAACATCTACATTCTCTAGCCATCGAATCATGCAAAACTTCAAGATCAACTGTTCTGATTCCATTGTCCAAATGTACAGAGCTCTTCTGGCACTGTAATCCTTAAATAGGTTGTACAAGGCCATAAAAACTGAACAGACTTGATCAGGTAGAAAAATATGGAGAGTGGTGTGTGCAAGTACATCAAAGAACAGCAAGCAAACATAATGTGAATGTAGTAACACCTGCAGAGCATTTATTAAGTTTTTAGGTGCAGAGAGATATGTAAAAAGTGACATGATCAATATAGTGGATGTTAAGTAACACTGTATTTTAAACTTAACTGGGCAAATCATTCCTCAACAAGTAAATCATCATGTATGCACTTATAAAATCTAGGCTTTAAATTAAAATTAATATATGTACAACAAAAGGTCTTACAAGTCGTAAAGTAAAGAAAGGTCTTACAAGTCATAAAGCACTTCAGAAATTTTACAGAGTTGAGCACCTCAACTGTAAAGTAACTAGGAGGTAACGTTGTTAGGAAATGGAAGACTTCACAACTTAGAAATCATGGATAGGAGAAGAGTGCTAGTAACACCTAACAACTAGCAACTGATAGAGAGATAGAGAGGGATGGAGGGGCATGAGGAAGGGTGTGTGTGTGTGTGTGTGTGTGTGTGTGTGAGAGAGAGAGAGAGAGAGAGAGAGAGAGAGAGAGAGAGAGAGAGAGAGAGAGACAGGTCTCATGAGCTAGAACAAGTGAGCGGCAAAAGGATATGCTGCCCAGGCTTCACAACTTTGGTCATCTTTGTAACGGAGGTGCTCCACTGTAGATGTAAAATTACCTAGAAACATGTAGTAGACTGCTAGAGTAAGTTTGGTAGGTAAGTCTTTTCAAGGATAGTTTCTTGAATGGTCAAAAAAATGCAGAATTACTAACCAGCTTCCCTCATGCTTGTAACCTCTGTCCCTGCCTCCTCTACCTTGCTGCCTCCCCCCCCCCCCCCACCCACCCCCCCCCCACCCCCACCCCCAAAAAAAACGCAATTTATCCCTTAATATGGCACTGCTGCAGTTAGATGTTGTGCAGACATTTAATATTTGTTCTTAACCCACTTCATTTAACATTAAACAGTAATTTTATATAATTAAAATACTATTTTTAATAATCTGCAATTTTCCTATTTCCCACAACATGGAAACTATTAGCGCTATAGGAAAAATGAATAAAAAATTTAATGTACAGTGAAACCTCGCATAGCGAGCACAATTCGTTCCAGAATCTTACTCATAGTTCTAAACACTCATTAAGTGAAAGAATTTATTCCATATAAATTAGTGTAAAATACCACAATTTGTTCTATGCAGAAAAAGTATTAAAAGTTTTCTCTTATTCACGCCATTTATTCAAAGAAAATTATACATGCAGTATTATGCACTTTATTATTCATTATACATAACTAATTCCTTTTTACCATGAAGCTATTTATAGTCACTTGTTTCTGCTGATGCTTCAACAATTGGCAAAAATGTGACACAGCATTATCGTCAAATAAATTTGTAGTGAACATAGTTGCTGTGTTATTGTGGTGGTGATCAATGTACAATGCAAATGATTCCCATGTTTTCAGAATTCCTCTTATTGTGACAGAAGATTGCTGCTTTGCTGTTACCGCCGCTGCATCCTCCTCCTCCTCCTCCTCCTCCTCCTCCTCTGAAGAACTCCTATTCACAACTCCCTGCTGTGAAACATACTGCAACTCCATAAGTGCTTCCATAGTCATTTCATGGCTGTGATCTTCCACAAGCTCATTGATATCATTGTTATCCTATGCCCTTGGCCACAGACACAATCTTGTTGACTACAGGCTCCACAGGTACGGACTGAAATACATTTGAAAATGCACTCCAGCCAAAGCTTCTTCCAAGTAGAAGTGAGGGCTCTCTTGGTAACCCTTCTCACAACTTTTTGACCTTCTTGATGCAAGCAACTATGTTGAAGTGATATTTCCAAAACTCTCTGAGAGTGGGATTCATAGCTTCAGTCAACTCAAAACAATGCTTAACGAGTGACCGAGTGAGGTGGGCGCAGTGGTTAGCACACTGGACTCGCATTGGAGAGGACGACGGTTCAATCCCATCTCCAGCCATCCTGAGTTAGGTTTCCCGTGATTTCCCTAAATCATTTCAGGCAAATGCCGGGATGGTTCCTTTGAAAGGGCACGGCTGATTTCCTTCCCAATCCTTCCCTAACCCGAGCTTGCGCTCCGTCTCTAATGACCTCGTCGTCGATGGGACATTAAACACCAACCACCACCACCACCACCACCACCACCACCACCACCACCACCACCACCACCACCACCACCACCACCTTAACGAATGATTTGGCGTAGAGCTTCTTAAAGTTAGAAATAATCCACTGGTACATAGGCTGGAGTAACAGAATTGTGTTGGGAGGCAGAAAATGGATCTTGATGAACTGAAATTCTTCAAGGAGGTGGTCTTGTAGGCCTGAAGAATTTTCCATAACAAGCAAGCTATGGAGAGGCAGAATTATCTCAGGCAAGCATATTTTCACCGAAGGACCAAACACAAAAAGATCACATCACCCAAGCCTTGTTATTAGACCTCTTCATCATAATTAATCTGCTTTTCTGAGCTTTAGACTTCCTGAAGTCTCATGGAGTTTCTGAACGGTAAACAAGCAGTGGTTTAATTTACAAATCACTGCTTGTACTGGTCACAGTTTAGCAATGTAAGGCAACCTTTCATTGGCTTCTGACCATGCAATGCATTGTCCTCTGCTGCTATAAATGTGCAATTTGGCATCTTTTTCCAGAACAGACCCATCTCGACACAATTATAAATGTATTGTGACAGATAACCCTCAGAATCTACGAGCATCTTGAACTTGGTGATGAAATTCTCTGCTGCCTTTATGTTAAAGCTGGCTGCTTTGCAATGCCTCACAACATTGTGGATGCCAGTTCTTCTCTTAAACCTCACAAACCACCGACAGCTTACATTAAACATTTCTTCAGCTGCTGATGATCCTGGCATCTTCTTAATGAGGTCAGCAAAAATCAGTCTCGCCTTCTCACAAATGATGTTCTGTTTAATAGTGTTGCCTTGTAATTGTTTTTCATTTATCCATATAAGGAGCAACATTGTTTACATTCTCTAGTCACTTCCTTTGAACCATCTATCTCCTTAATCTTGTCCTTGTTCTAGAGGATAGTGCAAATAGTTCATGTAGAGTGATTGTATGTGTATGCTAAATCAGCACTACTCGCAACATGTTCATGTTTTACAGTGATTTTATGTTTCATTTCGAAGACTATTTTCTTTCTGTTTGGTCGTCCTCCTGTGATTTTATCTTCAAGGACATTTCTATGAAGGTTATTTAAATTTACACACAAAAAAACCACTGGGTGAACACAAGCTTCACTAAGATGGTAGCAGACATAGCACTAAACCCAGACTGCAGTATGTACTAAAGACATTGTTCATATGCTGCTGCCAACAATGAAAGGAGTTCATATTGTTGAATGTTTCCCCCACCACGCATGAACGGCTGGTGACGTCACACTAAATCACTGCATCTCATTATACTCTTTTAAGCAAGTCATATTTTCACCATTTTTTCACCCTTTTTTAACTGTGTGTTATGGGTGGTGCTGGTTAAGTGAGGTTCCACTGTAGTTTAATTTTGTGCTGGAAAATATTTCCACCAGAAGCTGTGGTTTTTGAGTTGTTCAAAAGAAACGTAAAAAAGTGACCTTTAAAAGCCCCAACACCATGCTCACATCCCACAGGTGAGGATTTTTTGTATGTTATTCATACACTCAATCCTACCACTGTACTAATAATCCCCCAGTTTTCCTTCTTTGACGGAACTGACAGATATATTTGAAAATGTAATTGGATAAATAATTACTCACCAAGCTGTAGCAGGAGAACACATATAAAAGTTAAGGAAGTGTGCAAGTTTTCAGAGTCAGTCATTCCTTCTTCTTGAAAGGAAGGGAAAAAGGGATTAACCAAAAAGACTGGTAGGGTTTACAAAATGGGGAGAGTTATGGAAAAGTAACCCAGAACTTTGGGTTAGGAAAGACTTAGCGGGTCAACCCAGCTTTTTACATAAAATGATACATAAGAAGACCTGGTGAACTACTCAACCCATCAGGCAGCTTGTTGAGATTTTATGATCAGAAATTTGCCATTTTCATCCTTTATGGGTCCATTTGAAATACTATAGGCAACAGTAAGTTGTGGAATAATACAGTATAAGGCCCTGATGTTATTTTGACAGGCATCATTTTGTCTCTTTCTGCTGTATGTTCAAAATATTCTTTTTTGTTGGCTCTGTAACTGCTTTTGACTTAGCTGTCTAACTCTGCATATTTTCATTTAGCTATCTGAAGCTCTTCTTAATCTTTAGTTTGCTCATACTGTTGCTTTGACATCTTTCTTTAATCTGTCAGATGCCAAGTCCATTTTTGAATCCATTACTCTTTCTGTGTTCCTCTCCTACATCCAACTGTCTCCTCCGCACGTGTACTAACATCACTCTTCAATTTAAACCATTGCATTTCAGCCTCATCAAGCAGATACTGAAGTACCAGGAATCAGTTTTTAAGGTTGAGACAAATGGATTTTTTACTTCCTTATCTTTAAACTTTCCCAAGTCCAATGGTTGCTTAGATTGTTGGCATTTTGTTATTTGAACTTGACGTTCAGCTCCACTCCGACAAAGATGACTTCCACTGGCAATTTATACAAGCATAATAAATTTGATTTACAATGTTTGTATACATAGCCAGTGGAAGTCATCTTTGTGAGACACATGAACCTATCATGCTGCACATGTAAGTACAGACTATTTCTCAGTCTGAGTGGACTTGAAAGTCAAGTTCAAATAACAGCACAAAATGCTTCATCTCGAAATGACATCAGGACATTATACCCTATAATTTGAGAACTTCCTGGTGCCTATAGTATTTCAAATGGCCCCATAAAGGATGAAAATGGTAAACTTCTGATCATAAAAGCTGAACAAGCTGCCTGATGAGTTGAGTACTTTGAAGAAATCTCAAACCAGCTCAACCTGCTTCATGCCTGCAACTTCAAAAGTACTGTAGATAATGGTAAAGACAGGTGATATCACATAAGCAAAGATGTGTGCAACAATCACAACACTTAAAAGCAGTAAAGCAGCTGGTTTGCATGACACCTCAGTGGAAATTTTGAAAAATGAAAGTCTGGACTTAATTCATCACTGTACTAAACTATTCAATACCTATCAGCAAACAACGCAAGTTCAGGAATATTGGAGGTGAGGCATCATTGTTAAACCACCAAAGAAAGGGAACCTAACTGAGTGTACAAACTGAAGAGGTATATGTTTATCTTGGTGCCAAGTGAAGTCTTTTGCCTTGTTCTTCTAAAATTTCAGATTATTGGCTATGAGAAGAACAGACCAGCTTCTGAATTATAAAATCCTTCTCCAAACAAATACTTTTTCTGTGAAACATAATAGAACAATGCATAAAATTCAGTGCAATTAAACTTCATCAGTTTTTAAAAAGTTTTTGACATTTTACATCAAGAATCACTGTGGAATATTGTAAGCCTATGTGAAATTCCTTACCATCTCCCTAATTTTCAGAAATCTGTATCTAGACTCAAGTTGCAGTACTCCTCTGTCATCCTACCAATGGGCATACAGTGTATACTTATGAGACTTGGAAAATGTCAGCAATATCAGCACATATGCTCAGTGTTTTCCACCACTGATGCTTGAAGCAAAAATAAGCACATAAAATCAAATGACCAAAATCAGCACACAAGCTCACTGTTTTCCACTGATAACGCTTGAGCAGAACACTGAATAACAGTTTTTGTGATCATGTTTCAAATTATGAAGTGCTGAGAAGAAGCCTGCACAAAATCATTGCTGAAAGAAGACTGAAGCCTGCAGGGCATCTTCTGTGCTTTAAAGACAGAAAAATCCCCAACTTGGAACTGTTGTGGAAACCAAAGGGTGGAAACAGAAGCAGAGGAAGAGCTCATAACATTGGGAATGATCTTTTACAAAGGGTCTTCTATGCATAGACATGAAGTGGGAGGAAGCTTAAATCCTGGCAGCCAAGTTTGCTGGAGGAAGCTTGTTGCCCAATATGCTGCCTAGCGTTGAAAGAACTAAGTCTAGATATAGAAATCAGGCTATTCAATCAATATGTACTGTAAATTCTCTCAATACTTTCACCAGATGTTCAACCAACACATCTGTGAGCACTAGAAGCAGAACAGGTGAAGTTCTGATGCATATCTATGTAAAAGCCACCTCACTTATATAAAATAAATCCTGTCAGAGATTTCAAAGTCAAGCCAAACAGTTGAACAGTTTAGTTATTGCTGTCTGCTTTATTTAATATCAACTTTTCTAATTTGAAACCTGCTTCTTTCCTGTTGAAGTTTATCTCATATTTATGAATTTGTATGGTATCCCTATATTTTCATGCATAGTAATGATTATGTATCAGTAAAATTTTAGTAACAGAGAGTCACAATTTGTAGTACCATAACTACAGTGCTTGATCTGTCTCTGCTAATATATCTTTGCTGCTTAATCAAAATTCCACTCACCTTCCTTGAAAGATACATTAATGCCTGTTTTGGTAATTTTGATGTACCCCAGCTTCCACATATTGGGAATCATTTATACTTCTGCTTTTGGCAGCTGTTCACTTTCACACTATGTATCTTGGCATATGTTGGAGGACAAGATTTAACATACCTAATTATGAGGACATTAGTGATAGAAGTACATGTTCACAATTGTTGTGAGAAGCACAGCAACATAAACGTCAAAGCGAGAGACCAGGAATGAAAATAAAATAAAGCTAATAACTGTAATAAACACTTTACCTGTTGCGAAGCTCTCGTAGTGGCTTGGGTGCCGTATCACTGGCTGTGATGACCTGATGGAATGAGTAGTTGAGTGCCACTGGATCTCTGTGAGCTCGAGTGTGCTGATACCAGCTGTAAGCCCTCTTTGCTGGAGATATCAGAATTGTAACCTTCACAAAAACAAACACAAAAATTTTTTAAACTCCTACACATGCACACTCACACACAGACACACTTTACATATACCTGTTGTGAATTAGTGCTTTGACAATTTTGGAATTGAAAAATGAATAATTTTCACTGAGACATCAAACTTCAGCTCTCTTTTCACACAGAGTTTCTTTCTACTCACAAATCAAGTCACAAAGTGACCATTGTATCCTCAGGAACATAAATATAGAAACAAAACAATTACTAACACACACACATTACATTCGCTGTTTCCTAATCCTAATTAATGATATGATTTACCAAAAATGATTCAGTGTAATATTTTTAAATAGTTGGAATCACACAAGATACAGCAAGATGCAAAACTAGTAAAAAAATTACCATCTGTTTTAAGAGCAAGGAAGGCAAACACAAGAAATATGATTCTTGCATGAAACATGTGTTGCAAAATAATAAAGAAAATTTGGTAATCACAATCCATTATTAAGCAGCATATCAAAAAATTGCCCAGTGTAATGATTTGGGCACCACTGGAAGTAACATAGAATTTAAACTCCAACAAGCACTACACCAGAAAAGTTTTTTGAGCCTCGGTACTGCTCCTGGTTCAGACAACCCACAGTCCAATTTCCTCTGGAAAACACCTTATGCTATAGATCTGTCCACCTAATATATCACACACTGAACAGGTCTGGATTCAATTTGTTGATGACTTTCTTATCATGATCCTCCAACAATCAGTGTCAAGACATTATTGACTCAAATACAAACCTTACAGAGGGATTTTCCAGATGAATACATCTTTACCCTCCAATCTATGCCACAATGTTCAGAAGCTCCGATTGCAGTGTACTGGACTCTCAAAGTCTACATTATCATGCACAAATTAGTAATCATAATAATTTCTGTAGTGTTGAGCAGTTAAATTAGGATTTATGCTCATTTCAATCACATGCGTTCCTATTGCTGTTGCAGTTTTCATAAATGTTACTATATTTATTGAATTCTGATCAGACACCAGAGATTTACCAGTATGGTTACACGGTTCAGTTTTATGAAAACATTTTCTTTCTTAGCCAGTGATATAAAAGGAATTAATTATTTAAAAGCATTATTTTCGTTGTGTATGTCTCACTAGAAAAAAAAGTTAAGTGGCTATATTATGTACAGAAACAGAAACACTTACAAGCTTAGCATGAGGAAGCAGAGCACTTGCTCTCCTCGGTACAAGATCACCATCAAAGTAAGTGGCACTTTTTTCAAATAAGTACTTTGCAGTGCCATTCTTCGGGACAGGAAAGAAGTTCATGTACCTGAAAAAGTAATTTACAAGTTACAAAAATGCTAATAGCACAAATAACAACATCAAAAATAGCATTACTGAGAAAACAAACTTTCACTTTACACCAGAGTGGATAGGCACCGAAAACATGGGTGGTTACTTAAGCTTTCAGTTTCACCAGTTACTTCTCGCCAGTTATTTTTGAGTGTGTGCTATTACTTCACTGCAAACAGCTGATTAGGGTGCTTTTTATATATTTACTATTGGATGGTTGGAATTTGGTGTCAAGTAAATATGTTTAAGTACTTGAACTCTGTAATGATGCATAAGAGGGAGGCCAACAAAATGATAAAAGTGAAAAAAAATTTTTGTTACACACATACGTTTCTCTAGCCTGCACAGAAATGTGATCAGTAACCCATCTAGTACACAAAATGGAAAACTGTAAAAGAAAATTGTTCAATACAATTTCAACTGCAGCATGGAAAGTCTGCAAAATGAATGCTTTACCCCAGGTGGTAATGTGAGAGAGAAATCCACCACTGCATCACACAGTGCACTAGGACCAGGGGTTCTGAGAAGTCCTAACAACTGCAATCAGCAGGTTGAATCAAAGAAACCTTGGAATCCTTCTAAAATAAAATTCAAAGTGAAGTTCTTTTTAGGCACTTCAAATGTAAATTCTCTAATCAACATTTGTAAAGAAAATGAACTAGTAATACTTTTAGAGAAAAACAAAACTCAAATTGTAGCAGTTCAAGAAACATGATTTCTAATAGCAAATGCAGTAGATACGTGTAACTACAGAATCTTCAAAGGCAAACCAGCAATCAAAATTATGAATCAGATGCCATCATTGGGCACAGCTTTCTATGTTCATCAGAGTATAATAGGAAATGTAACAGACTTTAAGTCCACCTCAGAGAGAATGTCTTTCTTATCAGTTAAATGCAAAAACAAGATATACTCATTTGTTAATTGCCATGCACCAATAAATGAAGTCAACAGGAAAAATCCACAAAAAAGAGGAATTCTGGGATCCTAATATCTGAAACATCTAAAATTCCACTATGCAAATGGTATGAGGCTAATCAGTTTCTGTCAAAGCTCTCACTTGCAATGAAACTCAGTCTTTTTTAGAAAACTCCCAAGAAAAGCTAAAACTTAAGTATCTTTCAACCCAATGTTAGGAGAGTTTCAGTAGGATCATTTGGTTATTTCACAAAAAAGTACAATGGAAGCTGTAAATGTGAAAGTAATAAGGAATGGTGAATCTGATTCTAATCATTATTTTTCTAAAATTAAAGCCAAACTCCTACCAACTAAAGAAAAAAGAAAGTCACAAACATTAATAAAAATTAGTACAGGTAGACTTACTATAACAAAAGAATCAATTAAAAACTATCAAGAAAAAATTAAAGTTGCTAAACATGGCACCCAGCAATAAATATCCAAAACTACTAATAATGCTGCACAGAAAACATTTGGGTATATAAAAAAATAAAAGGAAAATATGGTAGAATGAAATATGCATATAACCTATAGTAGAAAGGGCAAAAAAATGGGGAAAATGGAAATGCTCAAAGAAAATTGAAGATTATGATCAATTTAAACAACAAAGAAAGGAAACAGCCAGGATAATCAGGAATACCAAATGAGCTTTTTGTGGGAATCACTGCACACACAGTGTATTTTACATGTCTGAAATGGACGCTGTTGACAACATGTTTACTCTTTGGAACTGGACACTACTCTTAGACTTGTTTAGTTCACCTTCAACAGTTTTAATAGTGAGTTATGCAAAATTAAAAACTTTCATTGTAGCCTCTACAAGATGGTTTTCACTGTTAAATGATGAACATGCAGGATCACTACATCCTCGAGACCCCAAAAATGCAGAAAAAGTCACAGGCAACAGAGACAACACAGAGTCATATGAAATTGTATCAAGAAGTCGATTGAGCTCAAGGCCCATTGCATCTGTTAAATGTACAAGAGAACTTGCACAAACAGATTAAGGATCTCGAAGATGCAACAGAAATGCAAGCAAGAGAAGAGACATGCCCACAATCACTGAGAAAAGACTAAGATTCAATACACAGACATGCTGACAAATAAGAGTTGTAAGTCAGGCCTAGAAGGCAAACTCCGTGGTTCTTAACTGACAAACCAGAATTACAGGTGGCAATGTTAGACCTACCTGTAACCAGTTTCGACAATAGAGCTGCTGCTATGGTCACAGGTGTCGTATTGAAACCACTACCAAAAACAACAGTATACACAGCTAAGGAATATGCTAATCGATTGGTTATGTAAGTCAGTAGAGCAAGTATTGTGCAGAAAGCAGATAGGCAACAGAAGACTAGCAGAATTCTGCCAACATTTATGACATATCACCAGTGAAGAGGAGTTATCAGATGCCACACTATGTCAAGTGTGGACAGCACAGCTGCCAGTTATGGTGCAAGCAGCTGTTGTTACCTACAGCAGTACTGACACCAACACGATAACTCTGGTTGTAGACAAAGTGTACGTAATGTTGGACAAGACAAACGCACTGAGTGCAATTAAACTGCATGAGGAAAGCAACATGTAAGAGACTGTGGCTATATGAAAAGAGTGACAAACAGATGTTAACAGGCAGTAAGAACACTTGAAAGAGCAGACAGAAGTGTTGCAGAAAAAGGTAGTGCACTGGTAGAAGATGCAAAGGGTACACACCAACAAGACAGTGGATGTACGAATCAGAAATATTTTAAGAAGAGGAAAGATTCAACACGTTGCTACCATCGATGTTTTAGGGCTCAAGCCAGGAAGTGTCCCTCTCCGTGTTCAGTCTGTATCCGAATGACACCAGCAGTCACTAATAGGTGCTGCACACCACAGAGCTCAACAAAAGCACCGTCCTAAGACAGTCAGTGACTTAACAGTAGTCCTAGTGAGCAACCAAGCCTGTCTACTAACATTGTCATGCAGATTGTATGTAAGAGGTGTTAAGGTGAATCACTACTATCTCGTCAATTCGGGCTCTGATATTAGGACATTACAAGTATGCACAGAAAAAAGAACATCCGGCC
The DNA here is from genome assembly GCF_023897955.1 of Schistocerca gregaria. Classification (NCBI taxonomy): domain Eukaryota; kingdom Metazoa; phylum Arthropoda; class Insecta; order Orthoptera; family Acrididae; genus Schistocerca; species Schistocerca gregaria. The sequence goes on from NC_064927.1 coordinate 78,601,553, forward strand.
AAACCTACTCCACACACTGCTGCAAACAGTTTGCCCACAGCAATATACGTACATCACAAAATAGAAGTGGATCTCAGATTTAGGAAAAATCTATGCAGAATTTTGTGCTGGCAGATGTCTCAGAGCTTATCGTGGGAGCAGATTTTATTTGTTAACAGAGGATAGACGTGAACCTCAACGCAGCACAGATAAAAATGAACAGTGAGGTCTCACAGGATCTCTGGGCCGAATTTCTGTGAGCACCTCGAGTAGTCGAGAACAAGTAAATTCAGTGTTGCGAGTACACCGAATTGAGACCACACCGCGACAATGAGTCTCACAATGGCCGAGATAAATAGCTCCCAATTGTTTTGTGGCAGAAGAGGCGGAGTTCAAAACAGTGCTACAAACGGGTGTCATCTGCAGGTCAGATAGCCTGTGGGTGTCCCCACTACATCTAGTAAAGAAGAAAGATGGCACTTGGAGACCCTGTGGGGAATACTGGGCCCTGAACAAACGAACAATCCCAGACTGATATCTGGTTCCAAATATTAAAGACTTCACAAACATACTAGTGGGATCAACAATATTCAGCATAATCAATTGCAAGAACGCATATAACCAAATACCAGTGGACAATGAAGACATACTGAAGAGTGCTGTGGTAGCTCCATTTGGATTGTTTGAGTTTTTACAAATGCCCTTCCGGTTAAGAAGTGCTGCATAGGAACGGCAACGTTTTGCAGACAAAGTCCTTAGACGGCCAAATTTTTGACTTGCATAACTGGACGACATCTTGATATTTTCCAGAATGACTACAGAGCATAAAGAACACCTCAAAGCAGTCTTTGACCAAATACAGAACTATGGCATAGTGGTCAATGAAGCAAAGTGTACTCTGGATCAGATGCAGGTATATTTCCTCGGCTACTTCGAAAGCCAAGATTGAAATCGTAAAGGACATCCCCACCCGACATACTTTCTTCAGATTCTGAGGAGTCATAAATTTCTACCGGTAGCATCTGAGGTACCAGCACCACAGGCAGCAGCTCTAGCAGATGAACGTACTGCAGGTGAGCTGCCATTGCACTGGTAGCGGAGATGCACTGAGCTTTCAACCAGTTAAAAGCTAGCTTGCAGAAGGCAATTTTGTTAGCCCATCTTGTACATGACACAGCTTTAGCAGTAGTCATAGACACCAGCCAGCAGGCAATTGGTGCTGCCCTTCATCAATACGTTGCTGATTGTTGGCAACCCTTGAATTTTTTCTCCCACAAGCTCACAGCATCCCAAGTCAAATGGAGCACTTTTTATTGCAATCTATTAGCTGCATACGGAGCATTGCGGCACTTTTGCCCGTACAGTGGAGCCGGACCATTCTTCACATACATGGATCACAAACCTGTAACTTTCGCCTTCAGCACACATAAGGACAACTATCCCCAATACTATTTTAGCGACTCGAATTTATTGGGCAGATCAGTGCAGATATTAGGCACATAAACGAGGCCAAAAATGTGGTGGCCGATTTATTTCCGTGGGTCAGAGCCATCTCCTATATGGCAGATTACAGGCAGCTGACCACAGCACAGGTCACCAATGCTCAGCTAACTGCTAAAAGAATATTTACATTGTGAATTGACAGGACTGCAACTTAAGCAGTTACAGCCACCAGGGGCTAAGGGAAATACCTTGTGTGATAAGTCGCAAGACGAACCCAGACTTTTCATACCAGAACAATGATGCTAAGCTGTTTTTGATGGAAATTGTGGTTTAGCTCATCCTAGTGCAAACACGAGCATTAGGCTGATGATGGAGCAGTTCGTACGGCCTGGCATAAATAAGAACTGCTGCAGGTGGGCAAAATCATACGCAACAAGTCAGTGATGCAAAGTGGGCATGCACATCAACAAGAAAGTGGGAGAGTTTCTGGAAACAACCGACCGCTTCTCCCATGTTCACTTGGGTATTGTAGGACTGATACCAGAGTCAGAAGGGTGCCAATAATTGCTGTTGGCAACTGACTGTTACAGTCATCAGGTAGAGGCAGTACCCATCACTCACATCTCGGTGGAGACTGCAGCAAAAATTTTCTTAGCATCGTGGATAGCAAGTTTTGGCTATCTGTCACACATTACCACAGACAAGGGGTGACAATTTGAATCAACACTGTTCCTAGAGCTGGCTACGTTTGTAGGTCCTGCCATCATCATACAACCAGCTACCATCCAGCGAGTAATGGGATGGTGGAACACTGGCAGATGACATTGGAAGCAGCTATCCTGCATCACGAAGACAAGTGGACCTTTGCACTGCCACTAGTACTTGGCACCATACATAAACAAGATATATGAGTGTCAACAGCTGAGATGGTGTACAGGTAGACCCTATGCCTGCTGTCAGAATTTTGTTTGACACCATCAGAGCAGACATGCCATAATCTGCCATACTTTCTGTAACGAGCACAAAGCCACATCTCAAAACTCCAACTGCCATCAGCAACATGAAAACAATAGACAGTGTCCCTAGAGTGGTGAAGCTGGAATGTATATTGGCACCAGACAATGAAAAGCAAGGGGAAACTACACTCACCACTGCAGAACCGACATAGAGAGGAGAGCACGTGGAGCAAATGAAACACTCAACACAGCAAGCAGACCCAGAAGAAATGCCAGAAAAGCCAGTAGTTCGCACCAGGACTGGCTGATGTGTGCAACACAGATACCCATACATTCCAGGAGCTCTGCTCTATTGGGAGGGGAGGGGGCTGTGTGGGAATCACTGCAGAAAGAATAGTTCACATGTTTGGATTGGGCACTGTTGACAGAATGGTTACTCTTTGGAACTGGACACTACTCTTAGACTTTTTTACTTTACTTATGATAGTTTTTAATAGCAAGTTATGTAAAAATAAAAATTTTTGTTGTAGCATCCCCAAGAATGTTTTCATTGTCTGCAGTAATGAACAAGCAGGATCACTACACTTTGAAAAGTAGAAACTTTTGGAAATAGACAAAAATTGTGTAAAAAAATAATACTTGTGACTTTTATCAAACTTTTAAGAACAAATTAAAGAGGCACCAAACTCCAAATGTCCAATTCAAAACTGAAAACAGCAAAATTGGATTGAACAATACTGATAATTACGAAATACCAGGAAGATATTTTCATCAGCTTCTGAACTGTCCTGAGCCAAGTTGTAAATTGGAGTCGTCACACATTAATGAAAGTTTGGGAGATTTACGACCAACTATTGAAGAAGTAAATACAACCCTCTAAAACAACAAAGCTAGTTGAGAAGATTCTATTACAGCTGAACTTCTGAAGTGGTCCTTGTCAAATATAGCAACGGAGTTGAATTTACTCTTTGAAGAAATCTGGAAAACAGAAAAAATCCCAGACGAAAGGAAAATTGCCTTGATATATCCACTTCACTAATCCATGAAACACATACAGATATGTTCTATAAAGAAAAAATTATGAGTTAAATTTCACAGCCTTTCAAAATAAAAACAGATGTATGACAATGTGACAGCTTAACCCCAGTTCCTTTTAATAATGTGTTAGAGAAAATGGTGAGAATTTGGAATGAAAGAGTTATTGAACTCAACATCTCATCTATAAGGTTAGGAAAAAAAATCACTTGTCTTGCACTTGCAGATGATTTTTTGATACTTTCAAAAAATGTAGCATTCACTATAACAAAAATAAATGTCCTGGAAGAAATAGCCAGGACTGGCTTAAGGATTTCTGCAGAAAAAACAAAATTTGTAACAAGTGTTAAGGATGATCCAAAATACAGAGGGTAAAAAAATTTAAATATCTGTGGGAGATAATCCAAGAAAATGTTTTGGAAAAATCTGCAATAGAGAAAAGGTTGCACAAAATGGGGAGAGCACATAGTATCATCAACAACCTCAACAATAAAAGGTGTGTGCCCAAAAATGTAAAAATAAAGTGTTACAGCACTGTAATGAAGCCAGAATGTGTATGTCCAAGCAAATGCCTAGCATTAAAATACAATTTAGATAAATTAGAAGTGCCAGAAAGGGAATTATAAGGTAAGTATTATGACCACAAAGAACAGCAGAAGGGGGGAAATTGCAAAGTAATGCTGAAATATACCAAAATATAGAAAATATTTCAAATGTAATGAGAAAAATAAGACTCATGTTTTTTGGACATTTATTTCAAATGCAAGACAGTAGATTAGCTAATAATATGTTCAAATTTTTTAGGGATAAGAAATCGACAACAAGCCCGGTCAACAAAGTAAAAAAGGATTTAGAGAGAAAAAATAAAAAAAAACAAAAGATATAAGCAACAGAGAAGCCATTTGGGAAAAAGGATTCCAAGGCAGGGTAACTACAAAGACTGGTTCTAAATGGTCGGAAAACAGAAAGAAGAAACACAGTGAACAGATGAAAGCATCCTGGAAGAAAAGAAAAGAACAAAGAATGAAGAATGAAGAACTGAAATTGGAACATGGTCTTCAGATTGTTTAGTCACAGGGAAAAAAATGCAATGTTAATATTAACAAGAAGTTTAAGGTAGTAAATCAGAATACAATGACACAAAAATAAATGCCACAATACAAATGACTCTGGTAGTGATGTATAAATCGTGAAAGTTGCTGTACCTACCCTCTCTTGACAACCAATACACACACAAAAATTATTTCAGCTGATAACACCACACAAAACAATGAAAAGGTTAGACAAATATTAACATGATTGTTAACAGTCTAAGGACAGAGTTGTATCACACAACATCTTTGAGATGTATGGCAGAGGTTGACCCATTAGCTTCTCTGTGTGACAAAACTGACCTTCTCCTTACTGGGATCCATCTGTGGCAAGAACCAGCAGGTACTGAGACATGGGGAAGACATTAGCAACAACTTGATGTGAGTCAACAACTTGTCACAGTTGTATGGTAGAGATTGACCCATTAACTTCTCTGTGCGACAAAACTGACCTACTCCTTACTGGGATCCATCTACGGCAAGAACCAGCAGGTACTGAGACATGGGGAAGACATTAGCAACAACTTGATGTGAGTCAACAACTTGTCACAGTCCACTGACAAAACAAAAGGAACACCTTTCTTCCACAAGTTGTATATGGGATGAATGACATTTGCCACATTGGGAATAAATTTTGAATAGTAACTGATTCTTCCCAAAAATTCTTGGAGTTCTTTCAAATTCCATGACTTAGGAAGGCTGGCAATAGCCACTAGATGCTGCTGCCTAAGATGGACACAGTCCATCAAAAGAAGATGGCCAATATATTCTACTTCTGCCTGAAAAGACTTTGACTTCTGCATGTTGCACTTAAGGTCTGCCTCTTGTAGTTTAGTGAAAAGACTCCGAAGGTTGTCACACTCTCCATGCCACGAGGACCCGGTGACGATAATGTCATCTAGAAGATTACATGACAGGGGACGTTGCCTAATAACTCTTCTAAGACTTGCTGAAAAACAGTGCACAATCTTGCACCAACTGGAGCAATACCTGTGTGTATTGTGATATATTGTGAAATTTCGAACATTCACGAGTGCCACAATAGAATCGTACTTTTATTGTCAATTATAGGCTTAAACCTAATTGTGCTCTTTTCAAATTTTTGAGAACAGTGCATCTGTCCTCATTCAAAACAATCATTCTCTATTTTCATTGTACAGTTACATGAGAAATAGGTTATTTTTAACAATTTCTGGATGCTTACAAAACTACATTTTCATATGTTACCATTACGAGTGTTTTGGATGAATAACTGAATTTTACTGCATATCAATGCAAATAAATGTACATTTTTGAGAATTTTCGGAAGCTACTGTTGTCCTTTGAATAACTTATGAGTAATCTGTGGTAAATTGGCATTTTCGATTTAGTTACTGTAGCAGATATTCTAAATAAACATACTGTGTTACATCTACTTTTACCTTAAAGAGGAGTGGTCCTACATATTATCTGCATTTATTGTAAATTAACTCTGTTTTCAAGTTTGCTAACATCTGTAATTAACCTTAAACATTTTAGAAAGCTAGTAATTTTATCACAGGATTTTGATTTTCCTTAATAGATATCTCATTCTGTGTATTTGCTTTAATTCTTGTAGGGAATTAGCAAGTTCTTAGCTCAACAGATTGAAAAACAATCAGCAGGCTTGATTTAGAGTTATTTGTTCACTGCCTCGTACTACATTGCACCAGCAAAAATGCAGCCCCACTGTGAATGCTATTAAAACACATGGGGCGAGTCGGCTGACATTTGTAAGTAGCTGGAAATCACCCTGACTACTGTCAAACAGTTGGCAGCTGCTGCGAATTGGTGTGTCAGATGATCTCCTGAGAGTCGTGTATGTGTGATACCTGTACCAGAGGTAGAGTCCACACAGGATACTATTGCCGATGTGGAGTGACCAATTTTCGACCAGTGCAATGGGTTTGTTCAGAGGGGGAGGCCTACACTGCCTGCCAACTTTCGGCTGGTTGGGAATGACAGAATCGAGGCACCAATCCAATGTTTTTACAGAAACTATTCGGTAAAAAAATTTAATTTATGTGGAAATAAGACACTGCACAAAATTTGAAAATGCCTGCAATGAAAAATAGGGGCCACTACGATTTTGCATTTGGTGCTTATTACATAATATGTTACTGCTTATGAAATGTAGCTACCATATTGAATTTTTCTTTAGACTTTGGTGGAGCTCTCCATCAGTCACTCAAGGAAATGGATCTGATGTAGAACACTCATTTTTGATAACGCCTTACTAGCCATAAAGCCAGAGTGAAATATCCACAACATTTACTTCATAAATGGTTTAAGATATCAAAATGAGATTTTGGCAAATGATAGTACGAAAAGAAAGGAATATTTTCCCCGTACAGTTATTATGCAAAACTTTGTGATCTGCCATGTTATTCCACTAACTACAGACTTTTCTAATGAGATAATTTAATGTTTAAGGGCTATCGATAGCTGGTGAAACAAGAAATGCTACGGGTTTTGGAACACAAATAAAGACACTTCACGTTCCATTTGTATCGAGGATGTGTTTTTTGTAAGATACGGACTTCACTTTTCCTCAGTCCCTCACTTAATAAAGCACTTTTTCAGAATTCTCTCACAATCGTGTCTGCGAAACATGTTAGCGTGGTAAGAATGCATAAATGCTGATGTGTTTTGGCAAAAGAAGCAAATTGTAACATGGTAAGAAGAGAAATATGTAGCTTTTACTCAAAACTCACCACTCGTGATGCTTCTCCAAAAGTTACAAATGGTTAACAAGCCAGGTAGAAAGCAATCATTGCATTTTGAGCAGAATTCTTTCTAGGTACTAACCAAAGTGGAGGTGACAGATCTTTTTGAATGGTCATCACACAAGGGTCTCAGTTAACATTTACAAAAAATGTTAGTGCAGGCTGCAGTTTAGAACGGCACTTCCCCCCTGGCACTTGGCACTTGGCACTTCCCCTACAGTGTCTGCCCACGGCACACTACCACTCTCCCGGTGTGTTCCCTGCTGTCTGTGCAACTACCGGCCGTAGTATTCTGCGCAGACTCCGCTTCGAGTACTATCCTCTCCTGTGCATCCTGTCTCCTCTGCAGGTAGTACAGGATCTGTCATTACTTGTCCACTTCACTGCAAATGGTGTGTCAGTGGTAGATCCCAGCATCCTGTACAGGGTGAATGGAGACCAGGGAGGACTTGGGGTGTTGTACTGGTCCCCCTAACCAAATAGTTTGATATGCTGTCTTTCACTGAAACCAAAACTGAGCCATTGGAACTCACTTCACCCGTTGGGTGAAATCTGTTTTGTTCAGTGTCAGGAGGAAGCAAGCACAAAGGAGTGGGGGCCCATTAATCATTAGCAGTTCAAACATATGGCAAATGATGGTACCCCTTAGCAAAAGGCAGGAAGAAGCAGGAAGGACACCAGAAGCACTCAGAGTGTATGCCTGGGGGCCTCATTTAACATGTTGAAGAAAGGGAACTGGGTGTACCCAACTGCAGATTGTAGCGCATGTTGGAACAAATGATGCCTGGCATCTGAGATCTGAGCTCATAGTTTGGTCATTCCAGTGACTGGCATAGTTGGTCAAGAAGACAAGCCTTGCACTTGCAGTTTCAATGAAGCTCACAATTTGCAGTATGGTCCCCAGAACTGATCGTGGCCCTTTGCTCTGTGTCAAGTAGAAGGACTGAAGCAGAGACTATGAAGGTTCAGTGACAAGCTAGGATGTGACTTCCTGGACTTGCACCATAGGATTGAGAACTGTAGGGTCCTACTAAATTGGTCAGGTGTACACTACAGATCAGAGGCTGCTACCCAGTGTGGAGTGCACACAAGAGTTTTTTTACATTAGGTGACTCTCCATCTGATCCAGATAATGAAAACTGTATTAAACCCAGAAGTATCAGCTTAAGATCTAAAGAAATGCCTCCCACAGGTGAGAGCATTAAAATTCTAATGGTATGGTGGTCAAGCATTCGCAACAGAGTGCCAGAGTTTGAAGCACTCACGAAAAGCAGTGGAGCTCACATAATACTAGGAACAGAGAGTGGGATGAAATCTGAAATTGGTTACAGTGAGAGTTTTGGGGAAAATTTAAGTGTATATCAAAAGGATAGACAAATCGGAAATGTAATTGGTGCATTTGTTGCAGTAGACAAAAAACTCAAAACCCACCGGGATAGAAATTGAAGCTGCATGTGAGATTGTTTGGGCAAGACTCAGTATCAGGTGTGGATCCTTCTATCAGCACCAGACTCATCTCCTGATGTAACGAAAAACTTTAGAGAAAACATCAGTTCATGTGTACACAAGTTCCCCAAACATACTGTAATCATCAGCAGAGACTTCAATCATCCAACAATTAACTGGGAAAATTACAGTTTTCTTAGTGATGGACATGATAAGACATCATGTGAAACATTACTAAATGCCTTCTTTGAAAACTACATAGAACAGATAGTTAGGAATCCCACTCATGATGTAAATATATTGAATGTAATGACAACAATTACACCTGACCTCCTTGAGGAGATCCACATCAAAATTGGTTTCAGTGATCATGATGTGGTTGTGGCAACAACAGTTCCAAAGTACAAAGGACACTTAAAACAAGCAGACAGATACATATGTTCAGCAAACTAGATGAAAGTCAGTAGTGACATATCTCTGCGAGGAACTTGAAATTTTCAACACAGGGCAGGAACATGTAGAGGAACTATGGCCAAAGTTTAAAAGAATAGTTGACCATGCACTAGATAGATATGCACTCAATAGAACAGTTTATAATGGGAAGGAACCTCCATGGTATATAGTCACTTAAAAGAAACTTTAAAGAAACAAAGATTACTGCATAACAGATGTAAAAGAAAGCATAGGGCTATAGACAGAGATATGCTAAATTAAATGTGTTTGGCTGTCAAGAGAGCAATGTGAGGTGCTTTCAATGACTAACATAGCAGAATATTATCATATGAGATTTCATAAAACCCAAAGAAATTCTGGTGATATGTAAAGGCTCTTAGAAGTACCAAAGTTAGTGTCCAGCCTGTAGTGAATGAGACAAGAACTGAAACTGAGGGTAGCAAAGAAAAAGCTGAGATGCTCAACTCTGTTTCTCTATTTCCTTATGTTCCTTTACAAAGGAAAACCCAGGAGAATTGCCCCAATTTAATCCTTGTACTGCTGAAAAGACAATGAAATATGTATTAGTGTCAGTGGTGTTGAGAAACAGCTAAATCATTAAAAGTGAACAAAGCTCCAGTGTCATGGAATCCCTATCAGATTCTATGCCGAATTTGTAGCTGATTTTGCTCCTCTTCCAACTACAATCTATCATAGATACCCACGACTGAACTTATGTGTTCATTCCATTTCATATCCCTACAAAGTGTTACACCCAGGTGTTCATATGAGTTGGCTGATGTCAACAGTGGCTTATTGATATTATGGTCATAAAATACTACTTTTTTTTCATTTTGTGAAGTGCACAATCCTACATTTCTCAACATTTCAAGCAAGTTGCCAATCTTTGCACCACTTTGAAATATTATCATAATCGACTGACTTTTCTCTTCGCTGATGACAGCAATATTATAGTCACTGAGAGAACAAGAGAACTCCTTACCGAGAAAGCAAATGAAACTCTCAAGGAAGTTTACGATTGGTCAATAAGCAACAAATTGACATTAAACATAAAGAAAACTAATGCCATGAACTTCAGTTTGAAGAGGAAAAATGACAATGTTAAATTAAATGTAGATGGCACCTCTATAGACTGTGTAACAAATGCAAAATTTCTAGGAATGAATATTGACTCTCAGCTAAAGTGGTGCGAACACACAAAGGTACTTGCAAACAGAATGTCATCAGCATGTTATGCCCTTAGAATTCTATCATCTGTGTGTAACATGCAGTGTCTTTTAGTTACATATTATTCATATGTACACTCAATTCTTAGCTATGGCATTCTTTTTTGGGGAACAAATCCACAAAATATGAACACAATTTTCAAACTCCAGAAAAGAGCCATAAGAGTAATAACCAGAAATAGTAGTCGAGCTCATTGTAAAGATCTGTTCAAAACACTGGGAATTTTAACTGCTCCATGTGAACACATTTACCAGTCAGTTGTACACATCAAAAGTAACATTGACAATTACTGCACAAACAGCTCTGTCCATGACCATGCAACAAGAGATAGACTCAACTTACATTTACCAAGAAAAAATAAACATAAAACTCAAAACAGCATTTTATACCAAGGAATAAAACTGTACAATAAATTACCAAAAGAGATTAAAGAAATTTCAAAAATACACTTATTTAAGAAGGCAGCTAAAAAGTACCAGTTATGCAATACATTTTATACATTGAAGGATTACTTAGATAAAGCAGAGTAGGGGTTTGATAAAAAAATGTTATACAAACAAATAATAATAATAATGATGATTATAAAACATCCAATATTCCACATAACACCTTCACTTTATTATTTTTCTTCTTTTTTCCTTTCTAGAGACACTCTCCCCTCAAGCTATGCCTAGCACAATACTAACACCTCTTCCTCTTTCTGAGCTCAACATCTCACTCATTATGAAGGGATGCTGACTCAGTTTTTCAGGATAGCAAATGGGAACTTGCAGTACAGAAAATGGCCCAAGGATCACCTGTGTGTGTGTGTGTGTGTGGGGGGGGGGGGGGGGGGTGTATGTAGTGAGTGAAGTGTTATGAAACAATGTGTGTATAGTGTGTGCAGTGACTGATAGTGAAATATGAGTTAATAGTGTGGCATTACATTATTTAATGAGTTATTTGTAAATAAATTATTGTATACCAGGAGTAAAATCTAATGATTGTCTCTAACTAGAAGTCTGTAAATATATGTGTATACGAATTAGCTTATTGTAAATTGATCTAAGCTTGTAAATACTTTGACATGTCCTATATCCTTGTAAAAAGAGATCTACGGATGAATAAAACTACTACTACTACTACTACTACATTTGAGAAAATGATAATGCTGATGGATCTTTCAATGGGGACAGTTTTCTAAGCATGTAGAACATTTCAGGCACAATCCATGACAAGAAAAAGGCTTTCCAGAACGACTGATCCTCTACCTGAAATGCTGCTGCAGATGTTGCTGGTATGTGTCCCAACCTTCCTTTGCTTTTTGGAACGGTGGGAAAGCTGGGGGGTCAATGGGTGAGTAGGCGGGAGTAGCTGGAGGGCCATTGCTCCTAGCGAATTTGTAAAGAATTGACAAAACAAGTCTAACTGCTCCTACTGTTGTTGTAGCAATTGAACCAATGCCAGATCCATTTCACTCGTGAAAGACATGCACAGAATGAACAACTTCTTCACCAAAACTGCTGTATTTACACTCTTTATTGACAACCACTACATACACAAAAATTATGTCGGTTGACAACTGCACACCAAATAATAACAAGGGTAGAGAAACACTGACACAAATATTAACAGGCAAAGTACAGATTCCTATCACTGATAACTGAATGCACACTGACGTGGAGCTGGTCTGAGTCAAGAACATTTGTGTATGGCAAAGAAGATACAAGTTGATGGGGCCCCACTGGTAGCAGCCCTATGTGGCAGTATTTGTTGTCCAGGGCAGTGGCATGCTTGCTTCACTGGGCCACCACTAGCACCAGGTACAAATACTGTGGTGGTGGACTGTGTGGGTGTGACACCAAAGAAGAAGCTTATTGGCCAGTAGGAGGAGCATGGGGAACGGGAATTCAGTAAGGAAAGTGGGAACGAAGAAATCATAACTTAACATAATTTTGTCTATATTGGCTTTGTTCTGCAATAATGGTATCTTCTCTTAAACATTATTAATCATTGTATTTTGATAAATTTATATACAATAGCAAGTCAAAGTACCAGTCAAGGCCACGATAGTAGTTCTTCCCATTGAAGAACTGGATTTCCTCAAAGGTGTCCGGGCTGGGAAAGTTACTGCTGATGTCTGGATGCATAGAGAGAAACATGTAGAGGGCAGTTGTCCCAGTTTTCTGTGGTCCTATCACCAGGAAACGAGGCAGCTGTTCACAGGTTTTATTCCGAGACCAGATCCGTTGATGACGTATATCATTGCAAGGATTCTACGAAATATAAAAACATTTAATTAGGTTTTGTCATTGAAACATTTCTTACTATGGTAAGTGATGTCAATGGCTTCAACAGATTACAACACTAAATTATGTTAAATGGAGCCAGAAGTTGCAGACTATATTAACACAAAATACACAAGATAATAAGGACCTACTATTTCATAAGACAGTAAGTGGCAGCAGTATGAAATACACACATTTTGGCTTTTCTATCTAAATGTCCTATACTACTAAGGTAACTAAAGGACAATGCACATCCACAAATTTCATAAAACAGAGAGCTGCAAATTATTTACCTTTCACCGGTACTTAGAAAAAAGCTTGTCTCCAAAGTTTCTACTCTCTTCTCAGAGACATTAAAGTACAAAGCTCCTTCTCACATGACATTCTTTACCATTTACTGCAAATGAAACTCTTTCAAACATCCACCCCTGTTAGCTGCTATAGAGATAAATTCTAGATCCAAAAGCTTAATACTGTTTTCAGTATTTGTTACGGCACTATTAGCTGCTATTTTGGCCAATATAGTAGCTATTTATTTCAATTAGGTTAATTTCTCATTTTAATTTCACTGTCTGATTTACAGAAATAACAGTTCAACAGCTTGATGTATCTAATATGATGCATTTAAAAAAGATGATAGGTAAACAAGTTTATACTCTTCCCTATCTCTTTTATTCCATGAACATCATGTATCACAGATGAAATTCTTAGAACATTCCATTATGACAAATTACACTACTAGCCATTAAAACCCTACTGGCCATTAAAATTGCTACACCAAGAAGAAATGCAGATGATAAATGGGTATCCATTGGGCAAATATATTACACTAGAACCGACATGTGATTACATTTTCACGCAATTTGGGTGCGTAGATCCTGAGAAATCAATACCCAGAACAACTACCTCTGGCTGTAATAATGACCTTGATATGCCTGGGCATTGAGTCAAACAGAGCTTGGATGGCGTGTACAGGTACAGCTGCCCATGCAGCTTCAACATGATACCACAGTTCATCAAGAATAGTGACTGGCGTATTGTGACAAGCCAGTTGCTCGGCCACCATTGACCAGACATTTTCAGTTGGTGAGAGATCTGGAGAATGTGCTGGCCAGGGCAGCAGTCGAAAATTTTCTGTATCCAGAAAGGCCCGTACAGGACCTGCAACATGCAGTTGTGCATTATCCTGCTGAAATGTAGGGTTTCACAGGGATCGAATGAAAGGTAGAGCCACTGGTTGTAACACATCTGAAATGTTATGTCCACTGTTCAAAGTGCCGTCAATGCGAACAAGAGATGACCGAGATGTGCAACCAATGGCACCCCATACCATCATGCCGGTTGATACGCCAGTATGGCGAAGATGAATACATGCTTCCAATGTGCATTCACCGCAATGTTGCCAACCACAGATGCAACCATCATGATGCTGTAAATAGAACCTGGATTCATACCAAAAAATGACATTTTACCATTCGTGCACCCAGGTTCGTTGTTGAGTACACCATCGCAGGCACTCCTGTCTGTTATGCAGTGCCAAGGGTAACCGCAGCCATGGTCTCCGAGCTGATAGTCCATTCTGCTGCAAACGTCATCAAACTGTTCGTGCAGATGGTTGTTGTCTTACAAATGTTCCCATCTGCTGACTCTGGCATCGAGACGTGGCTGCATGATCCATTACAGCCACGCAGATAAGATGTCTGTCATCTCGACTGCTAGTGATATATTCCATATTCTGCTAACAGTCATTGGATCTTGACCAACGCACTTTATCAAAGTTGGAAATGTGATGGTACGCATTTCTCCTCCTTACATGAGGCATCACAACAACATTTCACCAGGCAACGCCGGTCAAGTGCTGTTTGTGTATGAGAAATCGGTTGGAAACTTTCCTCAGGTCAGCACGTTGTAGGTGTCGCCATTGGCGCCAACCTTGTGTACACCAATAGTGTAAATATTATTTAGTGTGTTGTGGGAAAATTTGTTTTCTTACAGAACTAAAGACAAGATATGTCACCCAGCACATAACAGGCAAAGCAGTTTTAAATGAGCTGATAAAGGTACAATTTCAAGTGCTTCAAAAGCTCTGTTTTGTATGTTTTATTCATAACTGGTCATCTTAGTTGTAATTACTTACATTGCTGAATATATATTAAAGTGTACAATAAATATGGAAATAGTGGAAATAGATGGTCATAACCATTTACAAAACAGAATAGAGAGGATTATGAGCCTTGTGACTGACGGTAAAGAAAACTGATATCAGAACATACTTCTCTATGGAGAAACTAGGTCATACTGGCATACATACCCCCCAGACGGGATCCACTTCTTGTGGATAGAGCTGAAAGTATCGTTCACCAAGCTGCAAGGGAGGTGCAGTTTTCAACCTGAGATTTGTCCAGCACTGCAGGAACTTTATCACAGACTCAAATGTGTATTGTGCCAGGCGGTCATTCCCGTAATTTGACATGTGTGTCATAAATATGTTAATCTGGAACAAGGATATCGTTAATAAAAATTATTTTACAGAGATAGCATACGGTCAGTAGTTATCACACTGTGAAATCAACATGTTAACACAGAATACAAATTTTAATGATTACATTTCATAAGTTCATGAAAGCCTCTCCAAAGCATACTATTTGTGTTGATGGTCACAGCATCAGGTTAATATTTCATTTCTTCTTTTACTGCTTACAATCACTTTCCTTATTATTTATGTCAGTACTCATTTTATGCCAATAGATAAAAGCACCCTTCCTCAAAATTGATTAGCGGTAACATAAAATACCTTATGTGATAAATTACTCATTTCTGTACACTTTTTTAAAATCAGAATCTAAAACAATCAAATGAAAAATATTTATAAGAGAAGGAAAAATGACTAAGCATTTCTGGAAATTAATGACACATTTGTAATGGAAGAATTTAACTATCCACATACTATTTCTAGGAAAACAATACAATATCTGTACACAGCAAAATGCGCTATCTGCAACCAGTGCCACGGCAACTGTAGTGCACTATAGGCCATAGATTACAGGGTGCATGGCGGCTGCAAAGGTGTGTACAGGTGAACAGACATGCAAATGTTGAGCAATAGACCACCAAGATGAACTGAGGGGTAACAACAGTGTCTCCGGAAGAGCCGTTCGGAGAGTGTTACCACATATGGGCCTCCGTAGCAGGCACTCGATTCATGCACTTGTGCCGACTGCTGTTCGTCAGCAACAGAGGTTGGAAGGTGCATTTAAATATCACAACTTATCCTCCACTGAGTGGCAAAAGATGGCCTTTTAAAATTAATCACATTTTATGCAACATCATGCAGATGGCCATTGGCATGAAATGTCTGAAAGCAAACATCCTGCAACCAGGAGGCAGTGTTATGGTCTGGGGAATGTTTTTGTGTAATTCCCCAGGTAGTTTCATCATTCTGGAAGGCACAATGGATCAACACAAGTACATCTCTGTTCTCGGAAACTGTGTCCACCCCCACAGGCAGTTTGTTATTCCTCAGCACGATGGCATTTACCAGCAGGGCAGTGCAACGTGTCATACAGCTTGCAGTGTACGTGTGTAGTTCAAAGAGCACCAGGATAAGTTTACTGTGCACCCCTTGCTGTTAAACTCCCTGGGCTGCAACCCAATTGAGAATCAGTGGGACCACCTAAATCAGACAGTCTGCATTGTAGATTCTCATCTGAGAAACATCCCTTCCCTTGCACAACTCACAGTAATCTGTGCTCTAAAGGTGGTTATTCAGGCTTTTGGCAGTTGCTCACATTAATGTGCCTGGACAGTGTAATGTGGGTTATGTAATTTTTTAAGGACAATAAAGAGTGATTCCAAATTGCTGCACTATTATGTGTAAAAACTGTAGTGAAGGTGGTGCCACATCTAGTATTTCTGATAAATGAAGGCAGAGAAAAGCAGTCGGTAATTAAAACTAAACCAAAAGATGGAAATTGTAGAGGCGGTATGTGAAAACGTTCTCCAAAGCCCTGTTTTCAAGACTTGAGAACGAAAAATGCAAAAAGAAATAGTAGTATAGTGCCCATCTACCAATCCACAAACTATGGGCTCAAAACTATGTCAGCCCAACATTTTTCTCTTACGCATCAATTATCGCTTCCTACAAATTTGGTTTTGTTAATGGGATTGGATTTATGGGCAATGGATTTATGCCTTGTGTGATATGTCTCTAGTAATACATTGAATTTACCGGGTTGCACATTTTTATTTATAGACTGATTTCTTACATTACTATTTATTGACACCTACAGGACAAATTATTGGTTTGGGAAAATAAACGTCAAGGAATATAAATCTGAAAGTGGGTATCTTACTAGCATGTATAACATGGATAATCAATGACCTGCATTACTATTACTGTGTCAAAATAGAAAGTATATGTTTAGTTCTTGAAAATCAGCTACTGTGAAATTGTTTTACCAATTTTTTTTATGTTTTTACATAAAAATATTTTCCAGATTTCTCCAGTATAAGAGAAGGTTATTAGGTTCACAATGACTCACTGACAAAATATTAATGCGGGGAAGAAAAAGATATATTCAAAGCTTATAAGCTACTAATTTCGACCACAAACATCTCAGCAGTAAAATCTGAAATGGCTTCAGAGAATACGGAAAAAGCTTTATCTGGTTGCTTCCATTATTCACAGAACACCAAGATAACTGAAATAAAGGACTATTCTTGGTGTTCATCCAATAAGTACCATGCTTCACACCAGACTATCCAGTAAATTCTATTAAATGAGTAGCCACATATGAATGTCATTCTCTTAAGCCATCTACCAAATAATGAACTACGCCATTCACTTAAGCCATGTGCTACATAATGAACTATGTCATTCACTTAAGCCATGCATCAGATTATGAACTAGAAGTGCTGTTTTGGTGTCATTTGGCAGACAGATGCCTTTCTCTAACGAACAGGTGACTGCATATCACATCATGACACTATCTAGTTGTACATACACCCCACACGCAGTTTGGAAGAAATCATGGTGGCACTGTGATGATTGGCCACTCTCTCTAACACAGGCTCCATAAGAGCTCCCTCCAATGAAATGTGCCAGAATCTGGCAAGTTAGCTATCCCTGGGTCAGTCTGAGTCAGTTGTGATGTAGTATGTGGAGTGTGCCACCAGTCTGGCTTATGTGCATTCTGCTTCTTGCAGGTGTGGACTGGATATCGTTTTGCAGTATGGATTGTAGTTAGCTCTATGTATCTCTTGTTGTAAATAAGTAAGGGGAAAATTCCTGTCAGCATGTGTGCAACTCGTTCTTATGAAAGTGCTAATATTAATAATATTGTAAAGAACTAATTTAATTTTAAATGTTTCTGTGGACATCCTCCTCAGTGGGGTACAAAAAGAGTTCATGAAGTCAGTCTCACATACTACTGTATCAACCTTATGTTGGGACAGTTAAGTATTGTTTAAAAAATAAGACAATGAACACCTTGAAATCAGTGGTTTTTAAAAAAGTAATGGGAAATCTGTGATTCGTAGCAATGTAACACAAAATCAGTGCTGTATAGTGGAATGTCACGAAAAATAGCATTTTTGCCTCTTCTCTGCGAAAAATGTCCTAAATCTGAGGATGTCAGCAACAGATGGTAGCTATTTAATGTTGAAAATAGATATCAACTTCTTCAACAGGGCTAATTGTGGTATATAATCTAGTTTAGGATAATAGTTCATTTCCTGCATTAAGAAGTGAGCTTGTGTGTAACTCGTTCTTACAAAAGTGCTAATATTAATAATACACTACTGGAAATTGAAATAAGAACACCGTGAATTCATTATCCCAGGAAGGGGAAACTTTATTGACACATTCCTGGGGTCAGATACATCACATGATCACACTGGCAGAACCACAGGCACATAGACACAGGCAACAGAGCATGCACAATGTCGGCACTAGTACAGTGTATATCCACCTTTCGCAGCAATGCAGGCTGCTATTCTCCCATGGAGACGATCATAGAGATGCTGGATGTAGTCCTGTGGAACGGCTTGAGATGCCATTTCCACCTGGTGCCTGAGTTGGACCAGCGTTCGTGCTGGACGTACAGACCGCGTGAGATGATGCTTCATCCAGTCCCAAACATGCTCAAAGGGGGACAGATCCGGAGATCTTGCTGGCCAGGGTAGTTGATTTACACCTTCTAGAGCACGTTGGGTGGCACGGGATACATGCGGACGTGCATTGTCCTGTTGGAACAGCAAGTTCCCTTGCCGGTCTAGGAATGGTAGAACGATGGGTTCGATGACGGTTTGGATGTACCGTGCACTATTCAGTGTCCCCTCGACGATCACCAGAGGTGTACGGCCAGTGTAGGAGATCGCTCCCCACACCATGATGCCGGGTGTTGGCCCTGTGTGCCTCGGTCGTATGCAGTCCTGATTGTGGCGCTCACCTGCACGACGCCAAACACGCATACGACCATCATTGGCACCAAGGCAGAAGTGACTCTCATCGCTGAAGACTACATGTCTCCATTCGTCCCTCCATTCAAGCCTGTCGCGACACCACTGGAGGCGGGCTGCACGATGTTGGGGCGTGAGTGGAAGACGGCCTAACGGTGTGCCCAGCTTCATGGAGACGGTTGCGAATGGTCCTCGCCGATACCCCAGGAGCAACGGTGTCCCTAATTTGCTGGGAAGTGGCGGTGCGGTCCCCTACGGCACTGCGTAGGATCCTACGGTCTTGGCGTGCATCCGTGCATCGCTGCGGTCCGGTCCCAGGTCGACGGGCACATGCACCTTCCGCCGACCACTGGCGACAACATCGATGTATTGTGGAGACCTCACGCCCCACGTGTTGAGCAATTCGGTGGTATGTCCACCCGGCCTCCCGCATGCCCACTATACGCCCTCGCTCAAAGTCCGTCAACTGCACATACGGTTCATGTCCACGCTGTCGCAGCATGCTACCAGTGTTAAAGACTGCGGTGGAGCTCCGTATGCCACGGCAACTGGCTGGCACTGACGGTGGCGGTGCACAAATGCTGCACAGCTAGAGCCATTCGACGGCCAACACCGTGGTTCCTGGTGTGTCCGCTGTGCCGTGCGTGTGATCATTGCTTGTACAGCCCTCTCGCAGTGCCCGGAGCAAGTATGGTGGGTCTGACACCGGTGTCAATGTGTTCTTTTTTCCATTTCCAGGAGTGTATTATGAAGAACTAATCTAATTTTAGATGTTTCTGTGGGAATCCTCCTCGGCGGAGGAGCCTCTGCTTCCTGGCAATTAACAATAGTAGCAGTATTGAATATGTAAATATATTACATAATTTAAATTTCCATTCGGCGAAACATTTCAACATTTGTCATATGGGCAAAAGCACCACAAACTCTTATACATGTCACTGTGTACTCAGCACAAAATGCATAGTGACTTATGAAAATATTATTTGACATCTCCATAATTTTAAGGATATTGTTTCCAAAAGATGTTGCAAGAGTTTCTGCATTCAGAGACAAATCTGTGGCATTGTTTATCAAGTCAAAATTTGTTTTGCTGGACAATTTTTGTTCACGTAGTTGATTCACACAGATGTTCATAGTTTTCAGCAGTGCAGCAAAATAGACATTTTCTCCAAAATTCCCATGAAATCGTGAATGGGAGAAAGTTCTGCCTCTATTCAAATACAGTATTCATTCAGCCTAAACTCAGTGACAAGCATGTGTGTTGATGTAATTCACGATTTTGAAAATGTCAAAGCCTGCACTGACTGCTAATGGTTGGGCATGGGAATCTAAAACCACACAGTCAAAACACGATTTTGAAACATGTGCAGAGTGGAAAAAACGAGACAACAAAATTAAGCAGTCTAGTTTGCCAATAAAGTGGCAGTTTTCAATTAGCAGCATTTTTGAAGCTGGGCCAAAAAAACGAAATGCAACTGTGGGTATGTGGATCACAGGACTGTGGAAACATTTTTGCGGGACAAAATTCCACTCCAAAAACTAGAAAACCAAGATTTTAAGCAGTGGATGAATGAATACATTTAAGACAAACAGTTTTTTGTTAACAGTAAAAAGATACTTCACTTAAAACTTCTGGGCTGGTAGTCCATGGTCAATGTGTAAAACTCTCCCCTGACATTTCATACATTGAGCACTTTGCTCTAGGCAGAGAATCAGGAGCAAAGATGAACAACAATCGCCCAATGGCAAGGTTTTTCTTCCGTTCATTAGTAAAGTCACAGATCGCATTGGGAAAGTGTTAAGCAAGTATGGGATGGAAACTATTTTCAGACCCACCAGGAAAATAAAGGAATATTTAAGATCAACAAAAGATGCACGACACCCTTTGGCTACACTGGGGGTATATAAAATTCCTTGTAGTTGTGGACAGGTTTATGTTGGTACCACAAAGACAAGTGTGAACACCTGCCTGGATCACATGGCTAAATCAGCCATAGCAGAACATGTTTACCAGGAAGGTAACAACGAAATAAAATTCAGCAAGATGAGCATCAGATCTAAACCCTGGCATTATTATGTGCGCATGTATAGCGAGGCTATTGAGATTGATAAACACTGTAATAATTTTAACAGGAAAGATGAAGGTGTTAAACTGGATAAAATTTGGATGACAGCATTGCACTGGAAGCATGACAATCAATTACTTTCAATCGAGAATGTTGGCATTACCAGAGACAGTCTCATAACCGACACCATGTGATGGACAGTGGTGCCCTCTGAACTGCCTATATAATCAGTGATTCGTCTAGTTCTCTTTGAAGTTTGCCACTTTACCTTGGTGGATGTCTCTTGCAGTCAGAGACGAAATGTCAGGGGAGAGTTTTACACATCGACCATGGCCTGTCAGCCCAGAAGTTTTAAGGAAGACAATACCACTCGTGAAAGTCTACATTGTATGAGCAAAAATAAAATGTTAAAGCTTATATTTAACAGAGTAATATATTTTACTCTACCACAAAATTTAACTATTTAAAAAATCAGATACCTGCTGTAACAATTGTTTCTGTTTAGGTGCTGGTAACATTCCACATGCAAAAACAGTGAGGGAAAATATCTTGTCTTCAACGCAACAACTATGAAAAAATGGTAGGGAGCAGCTAGCAGAAAAAGATAAGACCATTGATGAAGAAAACAATTTGTTTTCACCATGTTGTTTAAACTTTTTGTTACAAGTATACAGTTACTCAAGACAGCAAACCGACGCAGTGTGCTCGTGCAATTTTGGGGCTCTTCAGAAATACAATATGCAGTACAATAATGTGAAAGCCTGCTGAATGATGGTGCTACTATGAAAAAATGTGTTGATTCCTTGGAAACAATTAGAGGTGATCATTTAAACCAAGATCAATGTAGAGCACATACACTGAATACAGTTCCAAACTTTTTTTTAAACGAACTTAGTAAGTTGATCACTACGAAACGTTCGTACGTGTAGTTTGTCAAGGAAAAGAATGTTGGTGCAAGACTTTCTCCTCTTCCAGTTTTAAGACACTCATAGACCTCCACAGTCACTTACATAGCACAGTTTTTTGAAGAAGTGATTGAATTCTTTCAGGGTGAGACATTTGGAAGCTACCTAACACAGGCATCGAGTATGTCAATTTGCCATCAGATAATGAAGTGACTTGGATTTTTGTAGTGGCCACGTTGATTAAAGAACATACCAGTGACTTAATATGACAGTCTTCTTAGAGAGTTTGAAATATCCAATTTCATATGAACTTTATTCAAAGTTATAAGAGCTTGAAGAATGTTTCAGTATTGTGGGGAAAGGAAATACCAAATAAGATTTTGATACTGTACAGAAATTTCTGGTTGAAAATTATAAGTTAGTTAGGAATAAAAGAGACAACTCACTGAAAGGCAGAAGCGCTGCATTGTTGATAGACACAAAAACGAGGTGTACGGAGCTTTGCTACCTTTCAGAATGCACTTCTTTTTCTAGGTGTAGGAAAAATGTGGACAAAAATACACTCACTCACATGAAAACATCTGGCTCCCTAATTTGTGCTCAGTTGACTTTACTGGCTCACAGTGAGTGTACTGAGGTAAGGTGGGGGTGTGGTGTGAGATGGAGAGAGGCGGGAGGCAGAAGGGGGTTGGTTGTCATACCAATGTAAAATGCTGTGCAGTGGTTGCAGCAGAGCTAGTATACAACATGGCTGCAATCACAGATGGCCCAGCCTCTGATGGAGTGGGATAAGCCTATGACAGGACTGGAGTATTTGGTGCTGAGTGGCTGGTTTGGTCAGGTCTTGCATCTGGGTTTTCCACAGGTGTATGATCACTGTGGTAGAGGATTGTGGGTGGGAGTGGCGGAGGGATGAACTGGGATGTTGTGGAAGTTGGGTGGCCAGCAGAACACTACCCTGGGAGGAGTTGGAAATATCCTGGATAGGATCTTGGTCATTTCAGAGCATGATGATAGACAATCAAAGCCCTGACAAATGATGTGGTTCAGTCGTCCCAGTCCATGGTGGTATTTGGTGACACTTCTTTGTTGTGTCTAGGATAGATGTTAATCTCCTGCATCCACACCTCAGTTCACATCAAATACAGCCCCAGTACCCCACATCAGTAAGTTGTGTACTGTTATCTCATACCCTAATCATGGGCCCAGCCATCTGCCACCTACTCACTCTACCTGCACCGCTCACTAGCCCATAGATGGCTCCCCACTCTCCCATGAGCTGCTAGGCACTTGCCCCCAACCCCATGCCTCCCACCTCATTCCTTCCATCACCCCACTGCATCCCAGACCCCAACCTCACCCCAGTGCACTCACTGTGGGCCACTAAAAAGCTAGCAGTCAACTGAGCCCAACATAGGCAACCACGTGTGTGTGTGTGTGTGTGTGTGTGTGTGTGTGTGTGTGTGTGTGTGTGTGTGTGTGTAAGGGGGGGGAGTCCATATTATTACTATGGTTAGAAAAAAGAAGTGCATACCAAACGTTATCCAAACGTTATCCAAAAGAAGTGCATACCAAATGTTATCCAAGCTCCGTACCTTTTGTTTGTGTGCTTATCTACAATGCAGTGCTTCTACCTTTCAGCAAGTCATTTTCTTTATTCCTAAATAAGATTTTGAAAATGATAAAGAGGCATATGCTTTGTTGAAAAGTTCAGCATGGATTGAAGTGCACTGGGCTGCATCTTCATGTAACGGTGCCAACTCTCATGGCCCGGAATCCAAACAAATCAGTCTTCAAAGCCATAGATTCATGTTTTGCCCAAAGGCAATAAGCTTGAATGCATTAATGCAGATGTAGCAAGTGACACCTCAATAGTGCAGATGCTCTGAAGGGGTATATATCTCTTCAGAACTTTGCTGAAAAGCAAATGTCCATGTACTCAGGAAATGTTGACATAGTCAAATGTCTGCAGGTGACAAGAACTGATAATCAGCCATTTGCAACTTTTGCACTGTAGATTATTTAGATTCCATGATACAAAGTAGACAATAAAAGCATATTTTCTAACAACAATGAAGTGTTAAAACCTTGCTATCACTATCTCTTGGAAGATAAATAAGGAATCATGTGAATGCCAACATTTGAAAAGCTGTTTTCAGTGTTTGGCCAAAAACTTACTGGCTTTAAAGTGTTATTTTTTATTTAATTATCAAGTATAACAAATATTTTTCTTCCCTTTTTCTTCTTCTCAAGTTAGCATAATATGAATAAACATGATGTTTATGGTGTAATAAATATAATGTACATAATAGATATAGTTTCATTTTTAGCACTGGAAAATGGTTAAATAACTTGAATATAAATAATCAAAAAAAGAAAGCAGACAGCTGTAATAACACCAAAAAATAACAGCAAAATCTGCAAATCATAACAACAAAACTGGGCATAAAATAAAATGACTTTTTTCTGTCCCGGCCCATAAAGAATCCAACTTGTCTGATAGTTAAATGAATCTGCACCCACACATCTGAGTCCTTTCTGCCCTAATATTAAATCCTTAAAGTCCATCTAGAGGTTGGATCACAGTATTATTATGTTCAAGGTGGCAGTATTTTTTGAGAAAACTAGTAAGAATGAAGGACATTAATGTTTGGGTGTATTTTGAAACTGTTATCAAAACAAAACTAAAAAAATTGAAGAGATATTTGAAGGATGTTCTGGCTAGAGTAAACACTGTTTACCCTGTATAATTTTTATAACATGCTTTTGTATACTGAAAATATTACTGCTGTAAATTGAGATGTCCCAAGAAATGATTCCATAACCCATTAGTAATTGAAAATATATGGAGTAAGTGTATTGAGAATGTACAGTCGTGTATATTTGAAGTGTAGCTGAACTAAGTTTCTCCTTGATGTGGGTTATGGTTGTGGTTTATCTGCAGTCCCAAAAAGTAAACATCATCCAACAGACTGTGGCATTCTGCAAAGTATTTACTGGCTCTTGTCAGAATCTAATAATAACTGTATTGGATCCTCTATTGATGTTCTCTAATATTTCCTTACATGCCTTTCTTTCTTTCTTTCTTTCTTTCTTTCTTTAAGTGTGTTCTGAATGTTACAGATCACTGTCCAACTTAAGAAGAAGTGAGGGCAGTGACATTAACATATGATATTAGAAAGAGTCAAAATATCATACTCTTAAGTAAATCACTATCAGTCCATCACTTATTTGCAAAAAGAAAAACTGTAGAATAGAATTGCACATTCTCAAGAACAGATGGCACAGCAACTCAGTAGCCAAAGTTTCTTTGTGTGACTGAAGAAAAACATGTTTGCATGCTCTACCTTCTTGAGAGAGAAGCAAGTGGATTAGAAACTGAAGATAGTATTATGGAATGTTAAGAGTGAATATATTATGATCTGAAGATCACAAGGGAGAAATTGAGTATTAAATAATGTTACTAAAGTAAACTGCATTACATAAACTCACAGGGTTGTAGACGATAGTTTGGAAAAGTTCTCCGCCTTGAATAATCTCGTCTAGTTTTGTAGGGCCCCCAGGATAATCTCGCATCATAATAGTATGGGTGAAGAGGCCGCATGTCTGACGTGGCAATACCTGTTGAAGAAAGACTTAAATAAGTAATACCTAATCATCATATCCAAACTTAAGCTTCTTTTATTTTGTGTGTTTTTTATGGCACACTTACAGTGAATAATCTAAAAACCTGAAAAACTAAAAGAATTAGTCAATTGTACTTCATATTGGTTCATCAGATTATACTTCATATAATTTATCATGCTTGGACAGTCTTTTTCACACAGAGAAAATGAGTAATGTGAGAATTAGGAAGAAAAAAGTTACTGAATGTTGAAAATAAATATGATTGCATAAGTGGATAAGCAATGAAATCAAAATTTTATTAAGGGGATTGTACATAATAAAGCTTTGTGAGGGAGTGATTATTTTGTAGAATATTATCTTTACTGAAATTAGAGTGAAGTGTGTTTTGTTTCACAGAATAGCTATGTCTACACATCGCAAAATGTTTGATTGTCATCATTATGTAATGATGTCTGTGCACATGTGTGAATCAAATGAGGAGGTGAGTAATCATTTATATAACACTGACATGATCAATGTGAGCTTTCATGACTGAAACTACCATTTACTTCTTTGGAAACATCTCTATATTTGGGGCTTTGACTTTGGGCACAATTTTCTTGCTAATGTGTTGTTTCCTACTGATGGAGACATTTTCAGAGACTGTAAAGATAGATGTGTAAATTCTCTGGCTTTAAAATGTTTGAGAAACTGATTACAATAAATCCCCAAATTAACAAACTTGCTTTTAAGGAAGTTCTGCTTTTAGTGAATATTGCTACTGGTCCCAGCAAAAATCCCATAAGAACAATGTTATTTCGCCCTGCTTTAATGAATATTGCTTTAAGAAAAAGTACACTTTTAAGGAATATAAACGAAATGTTTCACAATTTTAAATAAGTTTTTATGTAATTCCTAACATATTCTAGTGAATTTATGCTTTCTTTCTACTTTACACATCACAATGTTTGTAGTGTTGCACAGTAAATGGTTATCAATTTATCCGTTTGACATGTACCTGGATCCTTATCAATAACCTGACTTCTCTTGTAATGGTATTGACAGATGTGTCGAAAGTTTCAGAAATCTATTTCTGAGTGACTTTGGTCATGTGATCTGATTTCAAAGTCACTGAGGCTATGATACACGTATACTATAGTTGTTTCATTAGTAAAGTGTCAAAGTTATAAATTTTACTTTTATGGAGTTGTGGCCTGCTAACAATTCAGAAAAAGCTGATGATGACAATCTTAACATGAATATTTTGAACAACATGGAGAGGGAATCTGATTTAGTGCAGAAGCTAATGATTACTGTGGATCCCAAAGAGAACATTCATATGTTTATGTTCAGTGATGTGGAAAATATTCTTCTGAAGTTGTTTCACGGACTGAGCAGTGGAAGAATCAATATAAGGGGAAACATACTGCAACAGAAGGTCCATGAAATCGCTTTAAAGATCAACACTGAAAGTTTCTGTGCATCAAATAACTGTTTGAATCATTTTTTTTTTTTAAATCCATAGTTTCAAAGTGTATGTGGAGAAAGTGAGGGCCTGGTCACAGAAAGTGTGAAAAATGTTACACTGCCATGACTGATGCAGGGTTATGAGACCTGGCACATTCTGAATGCTGATGAAACTGGCTCCTTTTATAATTTACTTCCTGCAAAATCATTGTGTTAAGGCAAAAAATTCCATGGAGGTAAAAAAAAGTGTAGAAAGCATGACAAAAAGCTATTGTGTGTAAATTGTGATGGAAGAGAAAAGATGCCACCACTATTAACTCCCAGATGTTTTGAAAACATAAAAATGCTACCAGTAGTTTGCACTTATTGTACAACAGCAGTCTCCACAGATGTCAGAAATCTTTACAACTTTTTTTGGGCGCTTAGATGCCGAGATCAGTGCATCGTGAAGGAAAGTTGTATTTATTATTGACCGATGCTCTGTAGGCCTAGACATGATAGAAATAGTTTCTGAGGAATGTAAATATTGTGATCTTTCCTCTACACTACAAAAGTCACCTACAGGCTCTGGACTTGGGCATAATACAGTGTGTTAAAGCCAAATACAGAGTAGCAGTTGTCCAGAAGTCAGTTTCATCCTTTGAGAGAATTCCAGTGAAGAGACAGCACTGTACAAGGTACACATATGTTTGTTGCTCTCTTGAATTCTGTACCACAACAGACCATGTTAAATTGTTTCACAAAGGCTGGCTGTAGTACACCAGTTGCTGTTGAAGACATTATTCCAGAAGAACAACACAGTAGAAAAACTAATTTTATGAAAATGCAACATTCTAGGACATTGTGTGTTGTGATGATGACATACTTACTTCAATAGTCAAGGCTAATGCAAGTAAAATGCTTATCACAAATTACAGGTAGGAACTGGCAGTGACAATGAAGAAGAAGAAGACGACATTGCATCAAGTTTTGTTGCTACTGTGCAAAGAATTGATACTGTCAGGAATCTTTTTTCCTTTTTTAGTGTAGATGAGTCAACTCTTAACTTGTATCAACCATCTGGAGCAACTGCTTCTTTCTTTACAATATATTGGAAGAACAAAATAAACACGACTTATTCATTTTTAAAAACATTAAGGCTGTGTTCTGTGAAAAGGGTAATAATTATATTTTTGCTTCCTGTAAATTTGTAGCAAAGGGAGTAGCTATTTTTGTAATTAAACAGGACTTATATCACCAGAGCCAACAGCCTTGCTACAGAGGTAACACCGGTTCCCATCAGATCACTGAAGTCAAGCCCTGGAAGGCTGGGCTAGCACTTGGATGGGTGACATCTGGTCTGCCGAGCAAGTGGGGTGCACTCATCCCTTGTAAGATAAACTGAGGAGCTATTTGATTGAGGAGTAGTGGCTCCGGTCTCGTAAACTGACATACAGCTGGGAGAGTGGTGTGCTGACCACGTGCCCCTCCATATCCACATCTAGTGACGCCTGTGGGCTGAGGATAACAGCGGCCAGTCAGTGCCGTTGGGCCTTCCAAGGCCTGTTTGGATGGAGAGTTGTATATCACCTAAACATGCTTGATTTATGATTCTGAATCACTCCTTCCACCTACTATGGCAAAACCCTCATTTTAGGAAAATCACTATTTAACGAAAAAATATTTGGACCCCAGAGATTGATTAAAACGGGTTTTACTATACTTCCAATGCTTTACTAAGATATAGCGAAGCAGCTGAATAGCTCCCTCATACACACATGGTAGCCACCACATTTGAAATCATTCGAATGTTACTTCAAAGACCACTGCTTTGAGCTGAAGTGGCACCTTGAGCTTTTTCAGTGGATGAATTACTGCCATTTGCTTTATTTAACCACAGAACACATTACTTGTATAACATTACTCTTTCATCTTCAAAGTTCCATTAACGTTTCAAATTTTTATCACCATTTTGCAAAGTCTGTTTCTACCAGCAAATTATCCTCTCTGTACATTCAATTTCTACCAATAAAGTGTTCATAGTTTTGCTTCATGAAGCACAAAACTTCATAAAATGTAAACACATATTTCCATAAACAATGAGAATATCTAAAACACATGGAGACAAAATCTTAGGCAGAAAATTATGCCTCAGATCGGAGAGTACAATTCAAATGCCGTGAGCAATCACAAAGTGATATATAAAAAAGAAAAAAAGAACAACAACTCAGTTAAAGATACGTAAGTATAACACAACTGATTCCTCGATGTTAATATTTTTAGAGGTGGTAAAAACTAGTGAATCCTTTTTATCTTCACTGAAATTGTTTCTGTGTACAAAAGGAAACAAACTTTATTGATCCAAAGATATTTATTCACAAACACAATTAGTTTCCCACCATTATATTTCGGTGAATAAATCCACGTCTCAGTCTCGCTGGTCGCAGATGCGGGTATTCCTCTGTTGAAGTTACCCGAACATTCCACACTTTCTTCCAGGCCTCGTACAATATCTCATGAACAGGATACACACCAGAGTGGTGAGGTGCTATAGAATAACCAGAGTCCACTGGGATACCATGTTCCTATAAAAAAAAGTGTAAAAGATAACAGAGACATTTCATAAAAGACAACTGGGGAAATTATATAAATGTAAACCATTAATAAATTGTGGCACAACAGAACTGCTAGCCAGTACTTACCTCCGGCAGGTATATGTAGTACTGCTGACAGATATAACAAAGTGAAAGTGACAGTACTAGCCTAGCTTATGGAACTGTTAGGTCCCACTTCAAGAAGCAGAGTGGGAAGGCTACAAAGGAATGCCCCACGATGAGAGAGTCCCACCTGCAGTGAGACAATGGGAGACAAAGGTGAAGGGGAGGTGTCAGAGGGAGACCTGCACTTCTATTTGAACCTCCGAAACCTAACCCTCCTTCACTTAAAAGGGGAACTAACAGTTCTGATAACTATGTAGTGTTGACACTACAGCTTTTAGATGTGCCTGTCAACACCACTATAAATTTATATAATAGATCTGCGTGAAATCAAATTAAGTGTTGGATGTCTTTACTGGCCATCTGATTCTGCTGTGACAGTTTTAGAATCATTCAAAGAAAGTATCTGCTCAGTAGCTCATAAATATCCAGGTTGTGCAGCACTGGTTATAAGTGATGTTAATCTACTGAGTATAGAAAGGGATCTCTAAAAATTCAATCTGGGAGGTACAGACAGGTAATCTTGTGAAATACTCTTCAACATGTTTTCTAAAAACTGTCTCGAGCAGTTAGTTCAACACTCCACACACAATGGAAATACTTTTCCCCTTGTAGCTAGACACAGGCCTGGTTTTATCAACAAAATCAGTATGTTGTTGTTGTGGTCTTCAGTCCTGAGACTGGCTTGATGCTGCTCTCCATGCTACTCTATCTTGTGCAAGCTTCTTCATCTCCCAGCACCTACTGCAACCTACATCCTTCTGAATCTGCTTATTGTAGTCATATCTTGGTCTCCCTCTACGATTTTTACCCTCCTGCCCTGTAATACTAAATTGGTGATTCCTTGATGCCTCAGAACATGTCCTACCAACCGATCCCTTCTTCTAGTCAAGTTGTGCCACAAACTCCTTTTCTCCTCAATCCTATTCAATACCTCCTCATTAGTTATATGATCTACCCATCTAATCTTCAGCATTCTTCTGTAGCACCACATTTTGAAAGCTTCTATTCTCTTCTTGTCTAAACTATTTATCGTCCATGTTTCACTTCCATAGATGGCCACAATCCATACAAATACTTTCATAAATGACTTCCTGACCCTTAAATTAATACTCGATGTTAACAAATTTCTCTTCTTCAGATATGTTTTCCTTGCCATTGCCAGTTTACATTTTATATCCTCTCTACTTCGACCATCATCAGTTATTTTGCTCCCCAAATAGCAAAACTCCTTTACTACTTTAAGTGTCTTATTTCCTAATCTAATTCCCTCAGCATCACTCAACTTAATTTGACTACAGTCCATTATTCTCGTTTTGCTTTTGTTGATGTTCATCTTATACTCTCCTTTCAAGACACTGTCCATTCTGTTCAACTGCTCTTTTACGTCCTTTGCTTTTGTTTCCTTTACTGCTTGCTCATTACACAGATTGAATAGCACTGGGGAGATGCTACAACCCTGTCTCACTCCCTTCACAACCACTGCTTCCCTTTCATGTCCCTCGACTCTTATAACTGCCATCTGCTTTCTGTACAAATTGTAAATAGCCTTTTGCTTCCTTGTATTTTACCCCTGCCACCTTCAGAATTTGGAAGAGAGTATTCCAGTCAACATCGTCAAAAGCTTTCTCTAAGTCTACAAATTCTAGAAACGTAGGTTTGCCTTTCCTTAATCTATCTTCTAAGATAAGTCGTAGGGTTAGTATTGCCTCATGTGTTCCAATATTTCTACGGAATCCAAACTGATCTTCCCTGAGGTCGGCTTCTACCAGTTTTTCCATTCATCTGTAAAGAATTTGAGTTAGTATTTTGCAGCTGTGACTTACTAAACTGATAGTTCGGTAATTTTCACATCTGTCAACACCTGCTTTCTTTGGGATTGTAATTATTATATTCTTCTTGAAGTCTGAGGGAATTTCGCCAGCCTCGTACATCTTGCTCACCAGATGGTAGAGTTTCCTCAGGACTGGCTCTCCCCAGGCTGTCAGTAGTTCCAATGGAATGTTGTCTACTCCTGGAGCCTTGTTTCGACTCAGGTCTTTCAGTGCTCTGTCAAACTCTTCATGCAGTATCAAATCTCCCATTTCATCTTCATCTACATCCTCTTCCATTTCTATAATATTGTCCTCAAGAACATCGCCCCTGTATAGACCCTCTATATACTCCTTCCACCTTTCTGCTTTCCCTACGTTGCTTAGAACTGGGTTTCTATCTGAGCTCTTGATATTCATGCAAGTGGTTTTCTTTTCTCCAAACGTCTCTTTAATTTTCCTGTAGGCAGTATCTATCTTACACCTCCTGAGATAAGCCTCTACATCCTTACAGTTGTCCTCTAGCCATCCCTGCTTAGCCATTTTGCACTTCCTGTCGATCTCATTTTAGAGACGTTTGTACTCCTTCTTGCCTGCTTCATTTACTGCATTTTTGTATTTTCTCCTTTCATCAATTAAATGAAGTATCTCTTCTGTTACCCAAGGATTTCTACTAGCCCTTGTCTTTTTACCAACTTTATCCTCTGCTGCCTTCACTAATTCATCCCTCAAAGCTACCCATTCTTCTTCTACTGTATTTTTTCCCCCATTCCTGCCAATTGTTCCCTTATGCTCTCCCTGGAACTCTGTACAACCTCTGGTTCTTTCAGTTTATCTCCTTAAATTCCCACCTTTTTGCAGTTTCTTCAGTTTTAATCTACAGTTCATAACCAATAGAGTGTGGTCAGAGTCCACATCTGCCCCTGGAAATGTCTTACAATTTAAAACCTGGTTCCTAAATTTCTGTCTTACCATTATATAATCTATCTGAAACCTTGTAGTATCTCCAGGGTTCTTCCACGTATAAAATTAGTATAGTGACATGAATTAGTGATCACAATTCATCATTATAGCAATGATGGGTAACAAAGTTAATAAATGCATTGAGAAGGTAGGAGAGTACTTTTTTCTAGAAAGAGTTGTTAGCATCTCATTTTGGCCACACACGGACATCATTTAGTTCCAGTATGATGGACATAGAGGAACTGTGGGTAAAGCTTAAACGGATGGAGAATAATACTTTTGCAAAATATGTGCTGAGTAAGTGGAATAAGGATGCAAAACTCTCACTGTGGTTTAATAATTAAATTCAGAAAATGCTGAGAAAGAAAAGACTATTGCATGCTTGTTTCAAAAAAGAATGCACAAATGATGGCATGCAAAAATTATTAGAGATTCGTGTGTCCTTAAAAATATCAATGCACAAGGCATACAACAATTACCACTGTCGTACCTTAGCAAAAGATCTCAGCGAGGACCTGAAAAAATTCTGGTCCTGCATTAAATCACTAAGCAATTTGAAGGTTTCTACCTAGCCACTTGCTGAGTAGCCTGGTGTGACAATAGAAGACAACAAAATGGAAACCAAAGTTTTAAATTTATCATTTACAAAATCATTCACACAGGAAGATCATACAGACATATAATCATTTGAACATTGAAGAGACTCTTGCATGGAACATAGGCAACCAACTAAAAAATTGAAAATAAATGTGTCAACAAGTCCAGATGTAACCCCAATTTGGTTTTACAGAGAGTACTTAGCTCGCATTACAAATTTCTTGCCCATCACAGATTCCCAAGTCAATGGAAAATAGTGTATGTGACTCCTGTATATAAGAAGAGTGAAAGAATGGACCTGCAAAATTCAAGACTAATATCCTCAATATCTATTTGTTGCAGAATTCTTGAAAATATACTCATTTCAAATATAGTTAATTTCCTAGACACAGAAAAGCTTTTGTCTGAAACTCAGCTTGCCATTTTCTCACAGAACATCCTGCAAACCACAGACAAAGGACAACAGGCAGATTTCATACTTCTAGATTTTTAGGAAGCATTCGATATGGTGCCCCACTGCAGACTGTTAACAAAGGAACAAGCTTACAGATTAGATTCCCAGATATGTGGGTGGCCTGAAGACTTTTTAAGTAATAAAAACCAGTGTGTTATCTTCAATGGCAAGTGACAGATATGGGGGGCACCATGAGAGTGGCAACGCGAAGAATAATGGGACTAGCCTTGTTCTCTGGCATAATCTGTCAGACAGGTTAAGCAGCAATCCCTGGCTGTTTGCTCATGGTGGACCTGGGCAAAATTTGTAGCTGGCATAATGAATGGCAGCTTGCTCTAAATGTAGAAAAGTGTAAGTTAATGCAGATAAATATGAAAACAATCTCGTAACAACTGAATACAACATTAGAAGTGGCTTGCTTTACATAGTCGTGTCTTTTAAATATCTGAGCATAATGTTGCAATGCAGTATGAAATGGAATGAGCATGTGAGGATTATAGTAGGGCAGATGAATGGTCAACTTTGGTTTATTGGAAGAAATTTGAGAGAGTGTGGCTCATCTGTAAAGAAGACTGCATTGCTGGTGTGACCTATTCTTGAGTACAACTTGAGTGTTTTGAATCCTCACCAGGTCAGATTAAAGGAAAACATCGAAGCAGTTCAGAGACAGGCTGATACATTTGTTACCAGTAGGTTCAAACAATATTCAGGTATCATGGAGATGCTTTGGAAACTCAAATGGGAATCCCTGAAGGGAAGGTGACATTTTTTTTAGGAACATTACTGAGAAAATTTAGAGACCAGCATTTGAAGCTGAAAGCAGAACAATTCTACTGCCACCAACACACATTTTGCATAAAAACCATGAAGATACAAGAAATTAGGGCTCATTTGGAGGCATATAGGCAGTCATTTTTCCCTTGCTCTATGTGTAAATGGAACAGGAAAGGAAGCGACTAACAGTGGTATAAGACCTCCACCACACATGTGGTGGCTTGTGGAATACGTAAGTGGATGTAGATATTGCATCTCCTGCATGTAAATATGGGCTAGCATTTCTGTCTCGTTATTTATTAGTCTTCTTGACTGAATTTTCCTTTTGATAAAAATAATTTGTAGCATGCTCTTATTTCATTTTAAAATGAAATGGATGATGTACTTCAATCTGTTTATTACATTTCAGTACATTTCTGTGAACCAGTTACTTTCTTCCATTAATTCTAACATGACTCCACTGTTGTACAGTTTTCCTGGCATAATTTAAGATTCCAAGAATGAGCCCTCATCTCACTTCATCGGTGTTATTTGATCCGTGATATGTTTGTATGGCTATAATGAAAACTGCATGATACTGACAAGTATTTCTAGTTACTGCAGAAGTATTATGAACTGCTTCTACAAGAAAAAAATATTTTTAAAGAACAAAAAAGACAGGTCAGAACAGACTACACAGTGAGATATATACAGTTCTCACAAAATATGTTTATAATGACTCATCAATGTTTTTGGGTTGATTTTGATACATTTCATATTATCTACCTCCTCTGTTAAACACTGACCAATCTCTCTGAATAGGGTTCTTATAATAGTTCTTCATTCCTCATTTCCTTTTCATTTCTATATTTAATTATTTCCCCTGTTAAAAGGGACATTGCATTAAGAGTCCTGACACTCATTTTAATTCCACATTCCATTACTATCCAAATCGGTGTTCGAGAGCAAGATGACATTTTTGGTATTGTATGTTTTCAAATCTGTTTTCTGACAGAAATGAATATTAATGTTAACTGAAATCTAGGTCCATTACCTATAAGGTAATTAATATAATAAAAAATACTATTACATTACATATTTACACCATTCTTCTCCCTCCAAATTTTGTTGTAATAGGCTATACATGTAGTATTCATTAATATAAAACACTATGTATCACACATGGTATCCACATGAAACCTCCCCAGTCTCCAAATGAAATTAAAGAAATTTGAGGCACAAATATTTTGAGTCTGTGGCTGCATATAAAGAGTCTCAAAAAGTTTTTAGTTGATTTTTTAACAGTACCTCCCATTTAGTTTCAGATGCTAAATAATTACCAGCTATGGAGTAGCCACAATTATATAAGTACATTTTGTAAAATGAAGGAATTGCACAACAGTTGCTTAATCTATAATCTTTTACTCTGTACACAAATGGTTTTGGAAGACTTGAAGTACAATGATCTGGTGTAAACTATAATAATGAAAATATTATGTTACGTGGCAATGGGAGGGAATCCTCAAGTCTGAAATGTCCAATGAAGAACTACGTGGCAACTATTTCTAAAATGTATTAAAATAAATTAAAAGAGAGATCGGGATGTTACTTACCAATAAAAGCACTTTAAATTCTGAGGTCATGCTCAACACAGTGTTGTCATGGAACGAAAGGTTCCATGTCAAAAGGATAAAAATGACCTTGAAAAATCTGAAAAAAATGGACATCCTGACCAGACAGCAAATGTCACCAGAATCTTGAAACATGTAAAATGGAATACAAAAAGGAGGAGAGAAATCACACATTGCATAGAATTACTTACAGAAATTCCATAAAAACAGTTCCTCTGTGCTGTATGACTGGGAACCCAAACAGGGAGTCTAAATACTAGCCATGAGTACTGAGGATGCACACAACACATACCATAGATGCGGTATGTGATTGGTGAAATGTCAAACCTGGAAGAGTGGGAAGTAACAGCAGAAAGGAGATGGAACCATCACAACAATAAGTGGGAAGAAGACCTGTACATTTCTTTTTCTTTATTTTTATTTTAAAGGAAAAAATAATACATTATATGGAAACCTTATGCTGCCTATGTTGTTCTATATGGAGGCAGCAGTTAAAGGCGTGGCAATTTGCAAAACAAACTTAATACATTCCATGGAAAGATTTCTTTTTCTGTTCAGCATCAGATAATGGGGCCTTGCCATATTTAGACTAAAGGTCACCTTCAATTGTGGCAAGATGGAGATTGGCATCAACAGAAAAGAGACTACCGCTGATTTAGTCCTGAATGTAGCTTCAAACCACCCATTTAAACGAAAAAGTGCTGCCTTTCAGTTCCTCCTAAACAAAAATAATGTTCCCTTCAGATCACATGCACATGAGTATGAAAGGAAGTTCAGCATAACCAAGAATATTGCTCTGCATAATGGGTATCTGGGGTCTATGATTGAGAAATTGGAGGGGAAAAAATACTAGTGAAGTGTGGGGAAGCATGGAAGGGAGAAACTCTAAATTCAGTAGAGACAAAGATAAGAGAAGTAGTTTTGTATGATTCCATGTCATGGATGTGTATCAAAGAGCCGGCCGCTGGTGGTCGAGCGGTTCTAGGCGCTTCAGTCTGGAAATGCGCGACCGCTGCAATCGCAGGTTCGAATCCTGCCTTGTGTATGGATGTGTGTGATATCCTTAGGTTAGCTAGGTTTAAGTAGTTCTAAGTTCTAGGGGACTGATGACCTGAGATGTTAAGTCCCATAGTGCTCAGAGCCATTTGTAACAAAGAGGAATAGAAAGAAACAGATTTCAGCCAACATAGCTCTAGCATATTCACACTGAAAAATTCAGGCAGTTGGTTAAGGAAATGTGAAGTCTTCAATAAGGATCCTTGAGTGTGATACAAGCCAGTTTTATAAGAGCAGATATATTGGCCACACATGCAAGAATTTTTATATGAGATTTAAATAAGATAAGGCCCTGGCCAATTCCAGATCAGCTGCTCAGCTGCTCTGACAATGCATTTGATTGATAACCAGCATCTGCTGCAGTGGTTTAGCAATAACTTAACTGTCTTACATGCCACAGAAAAAGGTTGGATATTCAGTGGCCTGGAAGAAACTGAAATCTTAAGAAGTCTTCATTCCCATCCTCTCAATACACTGCACAATGCACTGCCCTGCATCAAAAAAATATTTTAGTTAAGTATAGCATTATTCAGGCAGATTAAGTAATCCATATAACATAATATTTTTTTTTCCTTGGTCTCTCTCTATCTCTCTTTTTCAATGTACTGGCCCTCATCCCTCTTAATGTTGCAATGGTTCCATCTTCTTTCTGCCATTACTTCCCACTTTTCCTGGTTAAACAGTTAGCCAATCATATATATACCTGTCTCATCCCATGCCTGCACCATGGGGTGTGTTTGGTCTCAGTGCTCATGGCTAGTATTTATTATTATACAGTTTTTCTGTTTGTGTTCCCAGTCATAGGAACTGTTTTTATCGAATTTATGTAAGTAATTATATGCAATATGTCATTTCTCTCCTTCCCCCCTTTTTATTGCACCTTACATGGTTAACATTCTGGTTATTTTTGGTGTCTGGGTTTTTTAGATTTTTCTATGTCCCTTTTATTCTTTTGGCGTATAACCTTTGGTTCCCCGAAAACACTGAGGTAAATAATGCCCTGTTCTCTCTTTTCATTTACTTTAATTCATTTTAGAAATTTGTCACATAGCTCCTTCTCTGAAATTTCAGACTTGAGGATCCCAATCCACTCATTGTCATGTAATACAATATTTTCATTATTACACTTTACACCAGGTGATGGAACTTTTAGTGTTCTGAAATCAGTTGTGCACACATCAAAAGAGTGTGTATTGAGCAACTGTTGTACGGTTTTGCACTTTTACAAAAGTACCAGAGAACCTAGTGTATGGTGTGGTACATGGAAATGAAATCACTCCTGCTGTTCAAAGAGATTTCTGATGATAATTTCAAGGGTAGCCACCAGATGTTAACACATTTAAGGCTTCGTATGACAAATTCCTAACCAGTGGGACTGTAAACAGAAAATCAATTTCTGGCAGAAAATGCACCTCTGATAATCTTTTAAAAAACATCCATCAAAGTCAGTTCAGCAAACATCACAAGAGCTATACATCCCTCACTCAACAGTGTAAGGTGCTGCATAAACAACTTTGCTTACACACTTACAAAGTATAAACTTTCTAAGCACTGAAGTGGAATGATGCCTCATGAATCTGCTACTGAAATGTTGGACTGGATTGGAAAAAATACCTATTATCTAGGAAATGTCTTTTCTCTGATGAAGCAACCTCCCAGAAATGTGGGAAGGTTAATCTGCACAACATTCACATTTGGAGTTCAGAAAACCCCTACAGTTTCAGCAAACATGCCATAGACAGAGAAAAATTAAAGGGTTGTTTGTACAAATGAAATACAGCATAGCTGAACCATTTTTCTTCACCGAGCAAACACTAACAGGAATAATTTATTTGGACATGGTTCAGCAATTGGCTTTTTCTTTGCTTCTTTCAGGATGATGGTGCACTGCCACACTGGAATTTCCATGTCCGTATCTTCCTGGACCAAATATTTCCACAGCAACAAGTAGGACATGACAGACAAACTTAATGACCCCTGCAAACTCCTGACTTAACACCTCTTGATTTCTTGCTGAGGGATTCTATGAAAGACAATGTGCATGCTTCATCTAAAAGTTACATTGGTAATCTAAATAAAATAGAAAGAAACTTCCATATGGGAAAAATATATTAAAAACAAAGATTCCAAGACTTACCAAGCGGGAAAGCGCCGGCAGACAGGCACAATGAACAAAACACACAAACACACACACAGAATTACTAGCTTTCGCAACCGATGGTTGCTTCTTCAGGAAGGAGAGGGAAAGACGAAAGGATGTGGGTTTTAAGGGAGAGGGTAAGGAGTCATTCCAATCCCGGGAGCGAAAAGACTTCCCTTAGGGGGAAAAAAAAGGACAGGTGTACACTCGCACACACACACACATATCCATCTGCACATACACAGACACAAGCAGACATATTGGTAATCTCTACAGAAGAATTGTGGATGCAACAGCCTCCATCACCCAAGACATGCTTGTGCACATGTGGGTCAAGACAGAGTATTGTCTAAGCATTTTACAGGTTATGAAAGAAGCACATGTACCAGGTGTATAAATATGAAATATGGATTTCAGACAACAGATGTCGCACCAATGCAGTTTGTGCTATAAAGATTTGACACTGCACCATTTTGTTGTGTTATCAACAAGTGACAGATATGCATGTGTGATAAATTGGAACAGTTTGTGCACAGTGTTGTGTTGTTGTGTTCAATATGACAAAATTTATACCAAACTAAGAGCATTCCTGACAGCATTATTTTTTTGTTTCCATTTGAGGAAAACTTTTGCTGAGTCATACCGATTACTTCAAAAAGCTTAGGGTGAACATGCTCCATCACAAAATATGTGTAAACAATGGTTTCAGCATTTCAAAAATGGTGTCTTCAGTGTCGCAAGCAAAGAACATGGAAAATTGGAAAAAATTGGAAGATGTGGAATTGGAAGCACTGTTGAAAGAAGATAATTCGCAAGCACAAAAACAACTCACCAAGCAATTGGAAGTTAGTCAACAAGCTGTTTCCAATCAACTATGAGAGATGGGAAAGATTCATATCAGTAGATGGGTACAACACGAGTTGAATGACAGGCAAATAGAACAGCACAAAAACACAAGCTTTTGCTCACTCAGTACAAAAGGAAGCAATTTTTGCAATGTATAGTTACATGGAATTAAAAGCGGATTTATTATGAGAATACTAAGCACAAAAAATCATGGGTAGACCTAGGAATGTGATCGACATTGATTACAAAACAAAATGACTTTGGCAGAAAGATGGTGCTCTGTGTTTGCTGTGACCAGAGGGGCGTTGTCTATAATGAGCTGTTAAAACCTGGGAAAATGGTTAATACTAAACATTACCAACAACAGTTAACTGATGTAGACTGTTTGCTGCTTGAAAAAAGGCCACATTACTGAAAGAGGCAATGCAAAGTCATTTTTCTTCATGACAATGCTCCTATACATACAGCAAAACTGGTTCACAACACATTGGGAGCACTTTGCTAGGAAATTCTACCCCATGCAGCTTACTCACCAGACATGGCTCCTTCCGACTACCACTTTTCTTCATCGATAGGTCACACATTTGGCGATCAGTGCTTTGATTCATAGGAAGATGTGAAAAAATGGCTCAGTGAATGATTCACAGCAAAAGTGGAAAATTTTTACTGGCATAGTATTCACAAATTGCCCAAAATATATTTTTGTATAACAAACAATGGAGTGTACTTTGAATAAAGTATTATTTATCATTCTTCTGAATTTAATATACATATACAAAAAAACATGTTTCATACTTTTATACCTGGCAAAAGTGAATTAATTTTTTGTACAAAACTTTCTGAGTTACTTTACATGTTGTTCCAAACTTCAAATATCTTCATCTCATTTTTTAAACTGTGTTTGGAAATCTGTGGTGTTTCATGTGAACACCCTATACAATAAATATTATGCTTATAGAAGGAAAATGTCACACTAGTTGGAAGATAGACAAGTGGATCCCAAATGCAGCTTCAGCTTGGCCCACATAACGACAAAAGAGGCAGTAAAGGGGATCACTGTACCTTAGCAAACTGCTTGTTGAGTGCCATGTCGAGCTCCAGTTGTGTGAGGTTGTCATACAGATGTGGCTGCTGGTGGTTCCACATGTGGCTGAACCACATGAAACTCCCAACATTTTCTGCAAACACAATATTAGTTAGGTACTCTTTACTGAGAGAAACAGTGTGTGTGTGTGTGTGTGTGTGTGTGTGTGTGTGTGTGTGTGTGTGTGTGTGTGTGCGCATGCGTGTGCGTGCATGTGTGTAAGAGATAGAGAGAGAGAGATATGAAACAGGAGGGGGCAGGATGACAAAAGCTCATGGAGAAGAGAAGAAAGAGCTTTCAGTATCGTAAAGATGATATCCAAACAAACAGAATACACTGGTGTACACAGTAGAACTGTCCGCCCTGGGGCTGTCCAGTACCCAGGCACTGAGCATGTTACACCATACGAGACATATGGATCTTGCTTCCCAACACTGATTTCTGTAGACATGGGAACATGCTTGACAATGTATCCTCCTCCTACATTATCAACATTCCAGACATAAATTTCATTAGCAGCCACTATTCTTCCTTTAAATGTATGGTGTTTATCAGATGTTTTAAAGGAAAGAGGAAAACAGGAATGTAAATCAGAGCATAACGATTAGTAACTAAAAGCAAAATTTACATAAGGCTTACCAT
Source organism: Schistocerca gregaria (assembly GCF_023897955.1). Lineage (NCBI taxonomy): Eukaryota > Metazoa > Arthropoda > Insecta > Orthoptera > Acrididae > Schistocerca > Schistocerca gregaria. The sequence continues at coordinate 78,643,370 of NC_064927.1, forward strand.
ATATTAATCAGTTTACTACTATATATAAAAAGATGAAGCTAAATTATAATTAACAGGGGTAACAGAGAATACAGAAAAAGAATAAATTTATGTACAGAATGGGGGGAGGAAGAGGGGGGAGGGTGATAGGGGGAGGGGAGAGAGAGAGAGAGAGGGAGGGAGAGAGAGAGAGAGAGAGAGAGAGAGAGAGAGAGAGAGAGCTGTTATTACTTTACTTTGATCAAATTCCATATTATATTATTACAAGACTGTTTGCAAAGTCTTATTTGCTTTGCTTGCCAGTCAAATTTGTAAAACATTTCAAACTGAAATAAATCATTCACATATTACAACTTACCAAGCAACATGTCATCTCCCAGGTTTTCTTCCGCATTCCCATGGTGGAAATATTTCCCCGAGAAACCGAGGTTGAACTTGAAACCAGGTACCAGCTGTTGAATTCTTTCCTGTGTCTCTAAAAGTGCCTGTGTGGAGATAGATAGAACAAATATTACACAAACAGCAAGTGGAATATTACTCCCAACCAATTCAGCTATCACATGAAAAGTGAAATGATTAAACTACTGGTCATTAAAATTGCTACACCAAGAAGAAATGCAGATGATAAATGGGTATTCACTGGACAAATATATTATACTAGAACTAACATGGGATTACATTTTCACGCAATTTGGGTGCATAGATCCTGAGAAATCAGTACCCAGAACAACCACCTCTGGCCGTAATAACGGTCTTGATACGCCTGGGAATTGAGTCAAACAGAGCTTGGATGGTGTGTACAGGTAAATCTGCCCATGCAGCTTCAACATGATACCACAGTTCATCAAGAGTAGTGACTGGCATATTCTGACGAGCCAGTTGCTCGACCACCACTGACCAGACGTTTTCAATTGGTGAGAGATCTGGAGAATATGCTAGCCAGGGCAGCAGTCGAACATTTTCTGTATCCAGACAGACCCGTACAGGACCTGCAGTATGCGGATGAGCATTATCCTGCTGAAATGTAGGTTTTCACAGGGATCGAATGAAGGGTAGAGCCACGGGTCGTAACACTTCTGAAATGTAACGTCCACTGGTCAAAGCGCTGTCGATGCGAACAAGAGGTGATCGAGACATGGAACCAATGGCACCCCATACCATCACGCTGGATGATATGCCGGTATGGCAATGACGAATACACGCTTCCAATGTGCGTTCACCGCAATGTCGCCAAACACGGCTGCGACCATCATGATGCTGTAAACAGAACCTGGATTCATCTGAAAAAATGACGTTTTCCCATTCATGCAACCAGGTTTGTCATTGAGTTCACCATTGCAGGCACTCCTGTCTGTGATGCATCATCAAGGGTAACCGCAGCCATGGTCTCCGAGCTGGTAGTCCATGCTGCTGCAAACGTCGTCGAACTGTTTGTGCAGATGGTTGTTGCCTTGCAAACTTCCCCATCTGTTGACTTAGGGATCGAGACGTGGCTGCATGATCCGCTACAGCCATACGGATAAGATGCGTGTCATCTCGACTGGTAGTGACATGAGGCCATTGGGATCCAGCACAGCGTTCCGTATTACCCTCCTGAACCCACCGATCCCATATTTTGCTAACAGTCATTGGATCTCGACCAATGCAAGCAGCAATGTCGTAAGACGATAAACCACAATAGCGATAGGCTACAATCAAACCTTTATCAAAGTCGGAAATGTGATGGTACGCATTTCTCCTAATTACACGAGGCATCACAACAATGTTTCATCAGGCAATGCTGGTCAACTGCTGTTTGTGTATGAGAAATCGGTTGGTAAGTTTCCTAATGTCAGCACGTTGTAGGTGTTGCCACTGGCGCCAACCTTGTGTGAATGCTCTGAAAAGCTAATTATTTGCATATCACAGCATCTTCTTCCTGTCGGTTAAATTTCGCATCTGTAGTACGTCATGTTCGTGGTGTAGTAATTTTAATGGCCAGTAGTGTAGTTACATTGTTACAAATTAGCATACAAATATTTTAATATGACTTAGTGTGATAAGAAAGATACTATAAGCACAATTCACTTCCAGATTGTTAACTGACTATGCCAATGTTAAATGGGCAGACCCAGACATATTTAAAATTACTAGTTTCTGGAATTTGTTCTATAGAATACTAATACCAGCTATAATTGCTGAAATTTGTAGAAAAATTCTCTAGACTAGTATTACTGTCAAATATTACAATCTACATTACACAAAATGGTCTATGTGCACATTATTTTGTGTTTCAATTTATTTGTAAGTTCTGCTACACGCAAATAGTGACACTGAAATATTTGGCTAAATGCATTAATGTAGTCACTTACTTCAGGCACTATGCTAAAATAGTTTGTCATTATAGATCAAAAAGGCAAAGGCGGATCACATCGACATGCACAGGAATTACTCTTTATCAGTCCTGGAACATGGGCAGCTCCAATGCAGCTGATATGAATATAACTTTGGAAAAAAAATTGAGAACAAGGTATTCATTATGCAACTGAACCTGGACATCTGTATGATTTTCCATCCCACCTGCACACTATTTCTGTATCACTGCCATTCCCCCTCCACTGTCTTGATTTTCTTTGCGGAATCTATCCATATCAAAAGCATGAGACTTTTCTGTTAGAATTTTCTTTCACACTGTTGGTATTCTTGCTCTGACAACATTGATGGATGGTTACTCTCGTTTGTTTTATAATGTCAGAGACAAGCCTCAATTATGAAAATTGTCACAAAAATGGAACTACATTCCACAGAAACAAAATCATACATAGATGGTCACTAATAAATGCAAGAGTTTGGATTCCCCCAAAACACTAACACCATATTAAGAGGTCTCAAGAACAGACTAACTACTAATGTACCAGAAGAACAGTGGATACAAACGTAAACAAGGGACTGCTCAATATTCTTCTGTGCGTTGTGGAACTAATATTTATATCCTACACTAAGACAGTCTTTTATTACATTAAGTAGCCTTGAAGTCATCTCTTGCAGATAGTTCCAAAATCTCTTTGCTCAGTAATCTCTAGTGTTCTGTACAACTTGCCTTATCCATTCTGTCAACTACTTAGCAAACATGTGTCACTACACTAAAATGTAGGTTTTTAAGTTTCTTTCATGTTTGATACAAATTCTTCTCATAAAAAATTTACCTTGTCATCCCTCATTCATGTTACTCTTTATTTGCATTCTCCTTCAGTAGGCTCATTTTTTCCCTTGCATTGATTATACATTTTGTTTGATAAGATGCATCTCTAATTCACATGACTACGATATGTTCTTTTGGTTGTTCAGGATTTCATTTCTTTTCCACAAGTAATTTACAGTGTTTTCACTCTCTGTTGTCTCTGTAATGGTTCTGTAGCCTTTTCATGCATATTAATAGATCCGATTGTGAAAATAAATTTATTTTGGAGATGATGCTCTATATTCCGCATGTAGATTCAAATTTCATAACAATAACCGTATTTCACTGTCACGCATAACTAACTTCCTTTGCCAAGTAAAACCATGAACATTTCCTTGCCTGTTACAGTTTACATCATTATTATTAGTGTAGATTTCTTTATGTGCATCTCAAAATAGTAGTACAATAAATAAAAGAATATGTAAGTGAATCTCAAAGTAGTAGTACAATAAATAAAAGAATATGTAAGTGAAAACACCATATATTATACTCCGATCAATATTAATTTGTGATTGAAAAGCAGTGTTGCCAGTCTGCAGCCAGTCGTGCTACACAAAGTGCCATGTGCACCTATAAAACAGGCAATGCAGCACACACGTGGGACTCAAGAAAGAGTTATGATTGGACAGCGACTGGCCCCTACCACTCAACTCACAGAACGTTGATCACATAGTAATTTTAATCGGAGTATTGCAAAGTAATTGTTTATTTCTCCACTGATATATTGTAATCTTTATTTCATATTGGATATTTCTTCATAGAAACGACATCCAAATTCTAAACAACAAACTGACCTCAACATCATCTTTCTTTAACCGTGTGCCTCTCTCGCCGACAAAGATATCATCAATGTCCACCAGTATGTATCTCTTGAGGCTGATGCTCAGCTGCCCGTGGCTCAAATAGGAAAGGCTGTCAAGGAACAGCAGTTTGTGCATCCAGAAGTTCAGACCACTTCCAAACAGTACCCTTTGTATTCCATCAAAGAGTCCATGATCCTGAAAAAGTTTCCTATTTTCATTAATTATTATCCTGGGTTGTAATCCCAAAGGCTAACTCAGAACTCAGAGATGGCTAAGAATTCATTAATTGAATCAGCTTATTACTGGATTAAAACAGTATTTTCCAAAATGAATAGGAAATATTCTGTGTTATACTGCTGGTAAAAATAAAAAAGAATAGTATTAACAGTCTATTCTGAACAGCTGTACGTATTTAAGTGTCTGAATGAAAACATCATTACACTATACTTTATTTCCTAGTTACATCCAAAAGGCTAATGTTTTACAGTACACTCATATCCTATTACACCAATACTTTTTATTTAGAGATGTGTTTTTCACCTGAAAATTAAAATCTACATCATATTACAGACATAAATTTTCAGTTATTTCTGAATCAGTGTATAATAAGTTTTCAGAAATTCATAATCTTTTTTGCTCTGAAAATTACTGACTGATACTGTGTATAGGGTTCAGTTACAAACACAGACACCTCACCTTTCACAAACAGCACACTAGCCCTCCAGGTCACCTGTGTACTTCTCACATAGTCAGATTCAAACCTTCAACTTGCCCAAAGAAAGGTAGAGATCAAGTCCTGGTTTGCCACAAAGTTTTAATCTGTTAGTAACGTGGTGTGATTTAAGTGATGACTTGCTATTACAGGAGGTGAGGAGACACATTTAAATCTTGATAATTTTACCACTGAAAACAATAAGAGTAAAACACAAACACAAAGAAACTTATACTGGACCGACACTATTTCTCATCAGTTTGTACACCAGTCTTTCCTACTCACATCGACGGGGCCAAAACAATTGATAAAACCAGTCCATACAAAGAAAGAGCACGTTTTAAATTAATTCACCTGAATTCAAGTCACAGATTTTAACAACTAATGAAATCAGGGATAAAATGACCACAATCATGTGTTGAATACAAAAATATAAAGCAAGAACATAAACTTAATATGCAAATTTCCCCCAGTAAATTAACAGTGCACAGAATTGTAAAACTAATTATATGTTGTAGAAAAATAAGACTAATAGTCAGTGATGTAAGAATAATTATGTGATTACCATAACTCACCCTTACTAAAATTCCCAATGTGGCACTGGCTGTTAGGAAAAGCTGTTTCTATTCTAATTTTGTTTGCAGTCCACACAAGTGTAGAGGGAGACATTTACCTACATGTCCTCACATCGGTGTCACACGGAGGTGGACAACCCTATAGCTCAAGAAGTCCTCACCCCTGTCACAAAGACATAACAGTGGTAGGTCAATGCAGTCTCCCTGCACAGCTTGCAAGGCAGATTCTGTTTCTAGTTGTGGAAGTACACTATACATATTTAAAACAGGCGGGGACACCCCAATCTGGCTAACTAGCTACTCAGTTGTATCTCATTCATTTCTCATTTGTTTACCACGACTTCTTTGTCGATGTGAACTCAGGTGCAGCAATCTGATACCACAATAGTTGACAGCACACACTATCTCCTTTACCTCGGAGAAAGACTTGCGAAGCCCGACATTGCTATTAATTCTAAAATGTCATGAGAATACTGCATTGACAGACAGCATAATTGAGGCCGTGCACACTACAAACTGCCTGACACCATCATGTTGTCTCTAAGCTGACTCTCTCACTGTGTAACCCCCCCACCTTATCCAAGGGTATTTGAAATTCAGTTCATTTTCTTTGTTTCTTATGCAAGCATGGTAGTCAATTTGTCTGCTGCACTCTTGTCATTTCCTTTTAACATGTGCAATGGATTAAGTGAACTTATCTATATTTCTAATTTTCTTTGTTTCTTTTTTTATTTTCAATTTAAATATTTTCCCATGCATAGCCGGATTAGTTCCACTGTCAGTCCCACATCGTGGACTAGTGCCTCCATAATGGAAAGGCTGCCACAAACTTTATTTGTGTTCAACAGTAGATCTGAATTATGTTAAAATTCGCTCTGATTTGTCTGTAGCCACCCCACCTGTCCTAATATAATTCATACAAATTTCAGCAGAAACTTCTACAACACAGCAAGAAGTTTGACCCTACCATAAGTGTAGTGGCAGGAGAATTATCTTGAAGCAAGAAATTACTTATCTGAGAGTAGCGAAAGAAGCAACAGTTTGAGAATCAGGCCAAGTCATATGAATATTTTTAACACTCCACAAGAAGTATTTAGCCAATTCTTTCAGAGCGAGTTTACAAAATTCTACCCAATTAATCAAACTCAAAGTTTTCAGACTGACCCCAAGTGATAAAAGTTAAGATTGTAAAAGCCACAGTAACTAAGAATGGACAGAAATCTGTACAAGATTCCAAGATTGCATTAAAGGGCCATACAGTTTAAGAGATGTATCGGAAACACAGACATAAAATAAAGACTCTGGTAGTAATGCCATATGAGATGTATAAAACCACTAGCGCTATCGAGCAAGGAATGGCACTTGGAGCCGACTGCGTTTGAATGGAAACTGGGGACAAAGTAACACAGAAGTAAGCTGAAAAATTATTTTCAGTTTATCTTCAGAGAGTCTATCTCAGAGCTGGGGCAACAGTTCTGCAATTTTTCTGCTCCAAAGGAAACAAGGCAGTTTATTTGGGTTTTGTTTTTGTGTTTCAATTCTTAAGTGTCTATTGATAGTTCCACAAGTCACACTAACGTAACTAACCTTGTTCATTTTCTTTTGGATAGCACTGACCTAAATTAAGTCACAATTTGGGTACTTAAAATGGTTTACCTGGCAGTATTTTTAGTTCAGATAAGATTTTCGACAAATGAGTGACTATTTTATATGGAATAAGAAATGAAGGCTTCATGAAAAAATTTCAGGTAGAAAGTTTTCATGAAAACTTAGAAGAAAATGAAAGAATATGGAATGAACATTTCAAAAGAATGAATTCAGAAAAACTATCAAGGAACTAAAAAATTGTAGCCAAGGAGATCTTGACAGTTGGCAGACCAAGAGAAAGATGGGGACTGCAACAGCCAATAAATGGACCCACTTGGGCAGTGAAAAAGAAGAACATGAAAGAGAGGAATTATCTAAGATTCGTGGATATTTGAATTCTGAAAAATATCTGAATCTTCTAATAGACACAGCAAGAGTATGCAGGATCCCTCATACGTGGGCTTAGGTGTACAGTGAAATTAACAAGAGAAAGCTGGTTGAAATTCTAGTCTTCACATGCCCTTCAGGCAATTATTGTCTTTTCTATACTTATGCTATTATATGTTCCACACAAATGCTTTCCTTGAAAATGGCTGATACATAATTATACAATACCCAAACTATCACACACTGTATTTCATGAGCAATGATGTCCATATGATTTCCCAATTCTCATCTCACATGAGATAACACAGTGGTTAAGATAAAAGACTCAAAATCAGGTGTGCGATTCTAATGCCAGTCCAGCTACGCCCATTTGAGCTTTCAATGGTTTTCCTAAACTAACGTGAATCCTGAGATGATTCATTTGAAAAGCACATTAGTTGACTTTATTCCCCATCTGTATGCTACATCTCTAATGACATCAATGTTGAAGGTACATTAAGCTCTAATCTTACATCATTCTAATGTCTAGAACTATGCTGTATCTGAACAAAGAAAAAGAAAAAATCTAATATTGAAACATCTATGTGACAATATACAATTAAATCTGTTTCTCCCCCTTAATGAGAAATCTGCTCCATACAGCATGTAAGAATGGATACTGTGTTTGTGTGACATTGGTTTTAGTTCGTCAATTTAAAAATCTATTTCGTATAACATAAAAGCACTAACACAAAGCACCCAAATAAATGGACAACAAATGACTGAGCGGATGAATTATTTTTGTAAATCAGTTCCCATGTTGATGACATTCCTCTCAGGCCGGGTAATCTAGTTTATACAAGACTTCAATGGATCAACTGTCCACCATCTTCAGGTCAGTTTGCTGATGCACTATCTCACTGGAACTATCTGGTGGGATACTACATCAGCATACTCACTTGAAGATGGCAGTCAGGTGGTTCATTGAAATATCATGTCAAGATGACTACAGTATCAAGCTGCATATCCAAGAAGAGTATTTTCAGCCATTGTGCCAGGAATAAATTATGGGGAATAAAGGCCCCCGGAGTAGACAACATTCCATTGGAACTACTGAGAGCCTTGGGAGAGCCAGTCCAGATAAAACTCTGCCATCTGGTGAGCAAGATGTATGAATTATGCTATTTGGGAAGCAAAATAACTGATGATGGTCGAAGTAGAGAGGATATAAAATGTAGACTGGCAATGGCAAGGAAAGCGTTTCTGAAGAAGAGAAATTTGTTAACATCGAGTATAGATTTAAGTGTCAAAAGTCATTTCTGAAAGTATTTGAATGGAGTGTAGCCATGTATGGAAATGAATCATGGATGATAAATAGTTTGGACAAGAAGAAAATAGAAACTTTTGAAATGTGGTGCTACAGAAAAATGCTGGAGATCAGATGGGTAGATCACATAACTAATGAGGAAGTATTGAATAGGATTGGGGAGAAGAGAAGTTTGTGACACAACTTGACTAGAAGAACGGATCGGTTGGTAGGACATGTTCTGAGGCATCAAGGGAACATCAATTTAGTGGTGGAGGGCAGTGTGGAGGGTAAAAATTGTAGAGGGAGACCAAGAGATGAATACACTAAGCAGATTCAGAAGGATGCAGGTTGCAGTAGGTACTGGGAGATGCACAGGTTATAGTAGCATGGAGAGCTGCATCAAACCAGTCTCAGGACTGAAGGCCACAACAACAACAACAACAAGAACAATAAAACAATGCCAGGAAAGCCTATGCAGTCACAGTTCCCACATGCTAATGAGTTCCATGGAACACGGAAATAACTGGCTAACCAATTAGTAAAAATGTGTAAAATGTGGCAGTATACAATTCAACACATTTATGTCGACATCAACACATTTCTGTTTTAGTAGTGCAGTACAAGGGTGAGTCACAAATGCCAGAATACTACAGACTGTTTAAAATTTTGCATTTCCAGAGGATAATAGCATATACTGGGTGGATGAGAGCCAATACTTTAATGAACTGCAACCAATGCAAGGCAGCAGATGTGCCACAGGAGTGTACACATTTAGAAGAGTACAATCTTGTGAGATCCTCCTTTGCCAAAATATTATCCAGAGACAAGTTTCATCATGAAGAGCCTCATGTGTATGGCAATATCTGTATATTACACAGATCTGTGTTTAAGTGCCTACAGCAATTTAACAAACAATGGAAAAGGATCACAAACAAGGACTGTCTTTGTCATTCTGTGAATTGACACTACATTACAATGTGTGGAATAAATGATCTGAGAGCATCAGATATTTTACAGAAGTAACTGCTACCAGTGTTTGTTCCGCTATCATGTAATCATACAATAAAGGATCCTTCTTTCTATGTATTCGCAATACATTACATCTGTCTATGTTAAGGGTCAGTTGCCACTCCCTCCACCAAGTGCCTATCCGCTGCATATCTTCCCGCATTTCGCTACAATTTTCAAATGCTGGAACTTCTCTGTATACTACAGCACCATCCGCGAAAAGCCGCACGGAACTTCCGACACTATCTTCTGAATGAAATTTCCTGCCCTCACAAGGCAAGACCATTAGGCAAGTTTTATTACAAACATTTCATTGGTAACACTTGGAACGGGGTTCTATGATGTTCACGTTTAGATCCCTTAAAAAGCATCCAGGTGGAGAGAGCACTTTTGAAGATTTTGTGCCTGTAGCCTCATAGGCCATGCATTGGATGTGACAGATGGTGGGATAAGCACCTGAATTCACTGGCTAGTCTGCTGAATGGTACAATGAATTTCTACCTAGTACTTGTGGGACTGACGCTGCTATCCTGTTTTCTGACTTACTTATTCACTCATCCTCATTTATTAGTAAGCAGTTGAAATTACAATTGTTTTTAAACTAATGATGGCAGGAATGTTCTTCTAACTGATGGCAACAGTTTGTCCCCTCCAGTCACTGTACTAACAGACAAAAAAAACCCAATTGCTTTTCCTACAACCTGAGACTTCACTTCACCTGTATGACTGTGATGAGAGGCTGGTGTGGTTCGTGGTAGTTTGAATTCTGCATATCTTCTTGCCTGCGTGTTGCCCACGACAGCGGCTCATATGTAGAGTGGTTTGGGGTAAAGACAGTCCAATCTTCACCTGGAAGAGGGCCCCAAGCTGTCTCTCCAGCACGTGTCAATCGGAGAATAGGTGAAGCGGCATTTAAGCTGGCATCCTACAAAATCACAACTTAGATTAATTAAGTATCTATATCTGATATTAATACTGGTGCAGTAAAGATAAGACACAGGGAGGGAGACAGGGGATAGGGGGGAGGGGAGGAGAGATTCATCTTTTTACCTGGAGCCTTAGATTGGTATGCACAAACAGTGGGAAACCGTGCAGTTCTGCACCGACGAGGGTCTCTTCACTCGGAGGAATGAAGCCAACTATTCCCACAGAGTATTCACGGCAGTATTTGTCCAGCAGCTCTCTATTCCATTTGTCCATCTGCAGATACTTATAAAGGTTCTCAAACACTATGACACCGTATTTTCCTTTGTCCAGGTTTGTTAAGACAGGTAATGACTTCCCTGAGACTTCCACTTTGTACCTGTGGAATAACATTTTCTGTTATTAACCCATTACCGATAAAGAGAGAAGCAAAGGAAATCAATTAGTATAATTAAAGTTCGATTAGAATTAATAGCATTTTGTGTTTGTATCTGAAGAGCAAGGCTCTAAACTCCAATGAGACCCACTTTGGTACCAAACATCTACATGAGAATTAAGGCTCATGCCTCAAACTAATTGCCACACAGAAGTAATTACTGTGGAATAACTGAAAATACTTCATACAAACATTTCAATATTTCTGTACATTACAAGCAAAGCACTCACTTAATCCTGTTGTAAACGAGTAGTTCGGAGATCTCTCGGCCGAGGCGGGAATAAGTAGTCTCCACAAAAACTAGTACTTTCGGATCGATGCGGAGACGGGCATCTGATCTGTGGTCGTGTGCAACACCGGGGACCCTTGTTGCTCCTGACAGGATGGCACATTTAATGGATGGCTCAGGTCGCTTCCCATGTCCGATGAAACTGAAAGAACACATTAATACAGAGTTTATCAAATTCAGTTGTTTTCATTTGCTTAAGAACAGTAATATTTGAGTATGTGATGTACATTTGGGCATTACAACACGTGGTGTTGCAAAAGAAAAATGAAAATCCTTATAGCAAGCTGGTATTTTTGAAGTAATTACTTACTTACATAAATATGTAATGCAATATATAGACCAATGACCAAGCAGTTTGGTCTTTTTCCACCCTTTTTAAACCAACCAACCAACTACAATACAATTTAAAATTTAACACATGATGAAAAATACGTTTTTGCATAAATTTTGGAGCGTTATCTTTATGTCAGTCAACTTTGGAGTGTAGTATAAGCTACAAGTAATGTAGCAGAAGAACTCTGATAGCACACAGAAACCTCATAGTGTTACATTACTTGTGAAACAGATAAAAACTGATTAAAGATGGATAGGGAGTATGCCCATCATGTAAAGCTGCTGGGGGGATGGACCACTGTTTCAAACAGCTGGAAGCTGTGTTGGTAGACAGGCTTCAGGCTGCTGCCTGGGTTGTGATTGCAATGGAGCAGCTGAGATGAACGATTTGGCACCTCCGGAGCCAACAGCATCACCCGGGATCCCCGATATCGCGATGCCTTCTGATTTGTACATCTCGTATGCTCGACACTTACCAGCTGGTGACTGGCCGACAGGGGTAGAGTCACACGTCTCTGGGCAGAAGGTAAAAGTGGGTACCAGCCGTATAGCTATTTCCTTACACTTCAAAAAGAGATTTGAGGTACTGCCCACCGAGTCGATGCTAGATGCCTCGCCTTTCAGTACTGGGTATGTGGAGACACCTTTCATCAACTCCATCTGTAGCAGTAGATTACAGGCTGCATAGACCACAATCCAGCGCTCCAACACCCTCACTGGACACTTCTGCCGGAAAGAGAAGTTAGACGGCGACGCTTTCTGGAGGCTAGGCCCAGTCGTGCTCTCGGCATTTCACCAGGGTTTGTGCAAACTGCAGAATTCTTATCTTGCACTCGTTATCATCATTCTGTCGCAGTTCATTTACTGAGAAGAGTGCTACCGTGTTTTTTCCAAGCTGCCTTCCCGATGTTTGTCTCTTCGAGGTGCTCCTACTGACTACAGGTGTACAAAGTCTAAGGCTGGACATCTCGTTCATCCTCCCAGTATCAGCAATTGGGATATTGGATGCAGTGTAGTGCAAGTAGTGCGATGAAGTTCAGTGCATGCCAGGACTACCAGCCTGATTTGCTACTACTCTATACCCGGCTGTTTCGGCGCCCCTTTGCTGCCAAGCACAACGCTGAACAAACGTTGTACGCCACCCGCGGTCCACCTGGTCCAGACACTCCTCAATTAACATGTATTAGCTTTTGGGTTAATATGCTACAACAAGCCTACGCAGTTCTTCCAGCACGTATTGCTGTTTTTCTTAACTAGCACTCTGCTTATGCATGTGCACCCATTAGGTATGTAGAAGGGAAAATAAATCGTTCCCTCAGGGCCCAACTTTCTAAGAGGACCGGGCAAATCCAGATGGTGGAGATCCTTGTTGTCACGAGCTGCAATGTTGGGTAGGTGACGGGGTCCCTCAGGGAAATAGCAGGCAGGTAGGGGTCTCATCTGAGATGTGGAGGAAACTCAGCCGACAGCGAGTGAGCACCCTGCTACAAATTTCAGTTCGTGTCAGCACGAATGATACCCGCCACTTGGGTTCTGACGCCATACTCGGTTCTTACAGGCGTCTGGCTGATTTGGTCGAGACAGCTAGCCTCACTCGCAGGCTGCAAGACCCCTAACCGACCAGGGTCCTGGATTTGGGCAAAGAGGGAGGCTTAAACCGGAGGCTCAGACTATTCTGGGGAGATCTTGGATGCAAATTTCTCGACTTCCTCCATCGGGTGAAGAAAGATGGGTCTCCTCTTAAAAGGTCAGGCGTGCACTAGGAGTAGGAAAAATTGATCGGTTAAAACTGATACCGGTATTTTTGTTCCGAATAACCGGTTTTTTTGGCTCTGTTGTAACAGGTGCTTTTTATTTTTACTAATAACTGAGTAAAAAACTGAGATATCAATTAGGCATAGCAGCAACGCTAAAATTATTAGTTTTTAATAAACCTTTTTCAAAAAAAGGTGTAATTTTTATTCGTAAAATTTTCATTGGCTTGATATATTACGTTGTTACAGAAAATGAGAGAAGCGATCAGTACTGTTTTAATAACAACGCCGACAGAAAATAGCGACAAACACACGGCATAAGAAGTGACACAGCACTGCTGAGGCAGTGATGTCAGTGTCTCCGTGTGTCGTGGCTTCAGGTACGCTAGCAAGTGCATAGTGTTGGACTTGACTAGATCTGCTGGTGACAACAGACCTCAACTTTTCGTCAAAGTTAGCACAGAAAAAGCAATCAGTGATCGTACGACCGTTACAGCATCACTTAATACGACTGTAAATAGGAATACAAGGAAAGAGGTAGTAAAATCAATCTGCTTAGGAAGAGCGGCAAGGAACTGATTTCAGGTTGCCTGAGCGGCCAGCACGAATATTTCTTTCCCGGCACTGACAATGTTGAGCATCATTGGACAAAGTTCAAGAGCTTTCTACGACCCGGTTTAGACAGGTATGTGCCAAGCAAAGGTGTGAAGGACGGATAAGACGCGACGTGGTTCGACAACCATATTAGAAAGCTGCAACGAAAGTAAAGAGAGCTTCATTGTAAATTTAAAAGTTGTCGACTCGTCACAGAAAACAAAAACTAAACGAAGCCATGGGTGAAGCGTTCGACGAATTCGAAGGTAAAATTCTGCCTGCCGACTTGACAGACAATCCTTAGAACTTCTGGTCTGATGCTAAATCAGTAAACGTATCGAAGCCATCTGTCCAGACATTCTGTGACCATGGAGGATGGCACAGAAAAGGTAAAATACTAAACGTCTTTCTCCAAAACTGTTTCACGGAGGAAGATCGACCTGTAGTTATTGAAATAAGTGAACATGAGATAGAAAAACAACTGAAATCGGTGAACAGCGGAAAGGCTGTGTTGAGGATGCAAGAGAACTCGCCCCTCTTCTAACAGCAGCGCATCATAGGTCTCTGGAGGAGTGAAGGCTTCCTAATGATTGGAAAAAGCACAGGTCATTCCCGTTTTCAAGAAGGATCGTCGAACAGACACGAAAACTACAGCACTATATTTCTGAGGACAGTCTGTGGTAGAATTTTTGAACCTGTTTTATGCTCACGTATTATGACATTTCTGGAGATCAAAAATCTCTTCTATATGAATGACAATGGGTTCTGAAAACAACGATCGCTTGCTTGCTTGCTCCGTTCGTCCATACGAGCGCCGAGGTAGATGCCGTGTTCCTTGGCTTCCGGAAGGCATTCTATACAGTTATGCCAGTTATGCACTGCCGCGTGTGGAGTATCAGACCAACTGTGTGACTGGATGGAAGGGTTTCTAGCAAACAGAACACGGCATGTCGTGCTCAACAGAGACGAGTCTTCAGACGTAAAAGTAACTTCTGGAGTACCCCAAGGCAGTGTTTGATTTCTTTTACGTTTCACAATAAACACAAGTGCCATAGTATACAATGGCGGAAGTTCAAATGGTTCAAATGGCTCTGAGCACTATGCGACTTAACTTCTGAGGTCATCAGTCGCCTATAACTTAGAACTAATTAAACCTAACTAACCTAAGGACATCACACACATCCATGCCCGAGGCAGGATTCGAACCTGCGATCGTAGCGGTCGCTCGGCTCCAGACTGTAGCGCCTAGAACCGCATGGCCACTCCGGCCGCCGGGCTCCCCATATATACAGGATTTCCCAAAAAGTGCCGACAAGCTTTAGGCACAATTTTTTTACACCAAAACAGGAGAAAAAAGTCTGTTAAACATGGTTTCTAAACTGCATACCTTAGAGCTATCAGCAGTTTTCCAGTATGGGAGACGCGTTTCACAATAGCGACGATGAACACGTTCTCATAGCTCTTAAGGTACGCATTTTAGACCCCTTTTCCCGTCGCTCTATTTGCGTACAGGACAGAAAAGGAAATGACTAGCAGTTGGCATCGCTCGGTGGCTCGTGGAGTATGTACAGGGTGACAGTCATGAAACTACGGCGTGCATACACTTTATTCAATGCATAAACGTCAGTACAGGTATTCGGATTTAGGTTATGACATGTTCGATAAGCCCGCCATCGTTGGCGATTATGTGGCTCTAACGAATAGTGAAATTCTGCATGACCTGCTGAAGTGTCGGAACATCGGTGCTGTCGGTGACCTGGCGAATGGCTGTTTTCAGCGCAACAATGGTTTTTGGGGTACTGCTGTACGCCTTGTCTTTAATGCAGCCGAAGAAACAGGAGTCGTGTGTGTTCAGGTCTGGAAAATATGGCGGTCGATCGAGACCCACGCCAGCGGCCTCTGGGTATCCCAGAGCCAGAATGCAGTTCACACAGTACTCCTTCATTACATCAAACACTCACCTGCTTCGATGGGGTCGAGGTCCGTCTTGCCGAACCATACCTTGTCGAAATCAGGGACACTTTGGATAGTGGGGATAAAATCATCTTCCAAAACCTTCACGTACCATTCGGCAGTCACCGTGACATCAAGGGACATCGCACAGACAGTTACGTGGCTGGACACTGCACACCACACAGTCGCCCGTCGAGGGTCAAGAGACTTCTCGATCGTGAAATGCGGATTCTCAGCCCCCCAAATGCGCCAATTTTGCTTATTGACGAATCCATCCAAATGAAAGTGGGCTTCGTCGCTAAACCGAACCACGCTTGTGCATACTAATTCCCATCGTGCCCTGCGGCCAACCGTCCAGTCTGAAAGTTCTAACGCAAACCGTTCAGAAGTTATGACGATTTTATTTCATACATTTCAATAATTGCCACCCTGTATGTAGACGATTTCATCTATCGATTTTATTTCCTGTCCCATTAATATAATTCCCTTTTCAAATTTCACAATAGTTTCCTTCACGGCTTGTTCAATGCGGAGATTGTATAACATTGGGAATATATCATAACCCAGTCCCAACCCCTTCTGAATTATTGCTTCCCTTTGACTCCTTTAACTCGTACAACTGTAGTCTTATTACTGTACAAGGTGTAGATAATTTTTCACTCTCTGCTTATATCCGTGCTATCTCCAGGATTTTAGAGAAAGTACTCCAAAGATCAACATCCAAACCTTTCTCTAAATCTACAAATATACTACTTTCAGTGTTCCTAAATGTCTCCAGAACCGAAACTGATCTCCAATATCGGCCTATACAGGGTGTTACAAAAAGGTACGGGCAACTTTCAGGAACCATTCCTCACAGACAAATAAAGAAAAGATGTTTTGTGGACAAGTGTCCGGAAACGCTTCATTTCCATGTTAGAGCTCATTTTAGTTTGTTCTTCCACCTACGCACTATGGAGCACGTTATCATGATTTCATACGGGATACTCTACCTGTGCTGCTAGAAAATGTGCCTTTACAAGTACAACACAACATGTGGTTGATGCAGGATGGAGCTCCCGCACATTTCAGTCGAAGTGTTCGTACGCTTCTCAACAACAGATTCGGTGACCGATGGATGGTAGAGGCGGATCAATTCCATGGCCTTCACGCTCTCCTGACCTCAACCCTCTGGACTTTCATTTTTTATGGGGGGATTTGAAAGCTCTTGTCTACGCAACCCCGGTACCAAATGTAGAGACTCTTCGTGCTCGTATTGCGGACGGCTGTGATACAATAGGCCATTCTCCAGGGCTGCATCAGCGATTCCATGCGACGGAGGGTGGATGCATGTATCCTCGCTAACGGAGGACATTTTGAACATTTCCTGTAACAAAGTGTTTGAAATCACGCTGGTACGTTCTGTTGCTGTGTGTTTCCATTCCATGATTAATGTGATTTGAAGAGAAGTAATAAAATGAGCTCTAACATGGAAAATAAGCGTTTCCGGACACATATCCACATAATATATTTTCTTTCTTTGTGTCTGAGGAATTTTTCCTGAAAGTTTGGCCGTACCTTTTTGTAACATCCTGTATAGCTGCACACTAATCTGTGTGTC
Organism: Schistocerca gregaria; assembly: GCF_023897955.1. Lineage (NCBI taxonomy): Eukaryota > Metazoa > Arthropoda > Insecta > Orthoptera > Acrididae > Schistocerca > Schistocerca gregaria. The sequence continues at coordinate 78,660,812 of NC_064927.1, forward strand.
TGAGATAACAATGTGGCCATCTTCGATTGCCGACGTTTCATTTATGTAGACACTACCTATCATCACGCTCGCATTTCTGTTATTTTACATGGCAGGAGAAGCACAGTTTTCCTTCATCTATAGAATAAAATTTAATCTTCGACAAGAGGTAACATTAAAAGAAAATCATCAGCAGCCTTGGAAATTCGCCGCAATTTGACAAAAATTACAATCTGGCAGTTATTTGCTAAGTGAAGAGTACATCTGGTAGAGAAGATGGCAAAAAAGTGAGGTTTCAACAAGTCTAACATGTGACGTATCGTTTTGCAGAATAAGTTGCAAATGGCCATTTCATCAAAGAAATCCTATAGAGGGACAAAATCTGGGAATTATTCCAAATTTTGAGCTAGGGTTCTTTCTTTTGCACGAGTTAAGGAGAAAAGATGAGGGTACTTACTTCCTGACAAATTATCATGTTACAGGCCGCGCAAACTGCGAAAATTTTAAATATTTCACAAACAGAAGCCCGTGGGAGCATTGGTTGCTGTCACAGGTATTTGGGTAGAAGTGCCCTCTCTGTCCGACGAAGTACTTCGCTAGCACAAAGATAGAGCAGCAGGAACCCCGCGTCTGCACCAGGGGAGCAAAGCCAAATGAGGTGCCCGTATGTTGGGGCACGGTATGCAAGATCAGAGGGGAGGGGGGTGGGGGGTGGGGGGGGTGGGGGGGTGAGATGGACGGAAAAAGGGGCAGACGAGATGGAGAGAAAGAGGATATCAGCTGAATATTGGAGATGGGCAGATAAGGAGGCAAGGAGATGATGGGCAGAAGGAGAGGATGAGATGGACATAGAGATATGTACATAACACATGACATATATGTAGACAGGAGAACCTGTGGGGGAAAGGCTAGTGTGTATGTGTGTGTGTGTGTGTGTGTGTGTGTGTGTGTGTGTGTGTGTGTTTATGTTAATGCATGTACATGTGTATGTTTCGTATCTCCTCCTAAACTAGTCAGTCGGTTTCACTCACATTTTGTACCTCCCGCCGCGGAATTCGAACACGTGCCAGAACAAATGGACGTGGCCGGCCCATAGAGGGCTCCACGTCCGCGGCGGCTCTTCCGCGCCGAGGCTCTCTCGCAGCGCGGGCGCCACCGCTACACCACGTGCAGACCGCGGCCAATAGCCGCTCCCTCCGGTTTCGTATGTAGGGACCCGCTCTGCCCTAGTCCAGTCAGTCTGGTACTCGCTCTGGATTGTGTCTCTATCTCGGCGGTACGGCTTTCAGGTCGTTGCTCGTTGTTGACATTTGCCTGGCTCTGATTCCGAGTGGATTTACTGTCGGTGTTTGGTGGTGTGGTTTCTACAAGCCTCCATTGTTTATCTCTTCCTGCTGTGTCGGTAGTTGTCGGTTGTTGTCTGTTGTCGTCGGTCTGTCGTCCGACTCGTGTTTACCCGGTGATGCGTCCTCCACAGCCGAAGGCTTCCCCACCTGGCGGCTTCGATCCGCAGCCCGAGGCATTCCCGCGGTCGGTTTTGGTTACAACATTTTGTACACATACAAGTTGTAAGAAAGGAAATGCTGTGAGGACAGAATAGGTCAGTAATGCCCGACATCTAGGCAGCCCTGCACGACCGAAGCGTCACTCGGGTAGTATCGCAGTGCATTCCAGAGTGTTTGCATGTGGATGGGCACAGCTGAGGAGTGAGAAGGGAGAGGAGATCAATAGAAAGAGTGGGAGGAGGAGACGGCAGAGAGGGGGGGGGGGCAGAGGAGGAGGAGATGTCGACCGAACGGGTGGGAACGGTTACCGGCTCCTCGTACGTCGGACTCACCTGGTGAGCGGGGACAGGGTGAAGTACTGGGAGTAGCCCAGCACGGAGATGGCGCTGGCGGCCAGCAGGCAGAGCAGCAGCCGCTTGACGGTGGTGAGCTTGGCGGCACGGGGCCGCGAGCGGCGCGCGGGCAGCAGCGGCTCGCTGGAGCCGGCCATGGCGGGGGTGGCGGCCGGCGCCTCCTGCCCCACACCCAGGCCCAGGCTCGCTCGGGGCGGCGGTGGCGGCGGCGGCGGCTGCGGCTGCGGAGGCGGCAGCGGGGGCGGCGCGGGCTAGCCGCCATGCCGGCCCGGCGCGACCGCCCGCTCGACGCGGTCCGTGCTCCCTGCCGTGGTCGCCGTCGGCGGAGGCGTCGCTGGCGCCGTCGCCCTGTCGCCGCTGCCGGGGACCGCGCTCTCGTCTCTCACTGATGGCCGCCCCTCCGCTTCAATCAGCATCGCCCCGCACCCAGTCCGGTAGCCTCACACTGGCTGCGACTGTGGACAGACGTGTCAAATTGTTACCGTTTGCAGTTCAGGGAACTGAAGTAAGGCTTACGTACAGGATTTGACTGGGCGAACTTCAAGACATCTAGCTGCTTTACCCAGAAAAAATAGTACGTGATACACAGGATTTGTCCAGTACACTGAGGTGCTAAAAGTCGTGAGAATAGTACTGAGCCGTGGTAAAATTTGCTATTTTGAAGAGACCGCCGCAGCGCGTAGCGTAAAGCAGGCGCCTTCCGTCTCTGGCGGTGGCAATCGCAGCTTTGTGGGAAAGGGGAAAACTTGCTTGTTCACGTGCATTTAAGGGGCGCTATAAGCTCGGCAATTAGTCAAACTGAGTCAGTCAGACGGAGTGAGTCTGGGGTCACTCTGTCAGTCCCGGCGAGTCTGGTCAGTTGGTCAGCCGGGTCAGTGTGGGACAGTTAGTGTTTGTCTGTCGTCCGGAGTGCTGGTATGTGTTGGGCTGCCAGTCTGCTCGAGTTTGTTCAGGCAATGGGCATTGGCGATCGGATCGATCGGTTGGTCGGTCGCGCACTGGGACACAACATGACGTGTCGACTTGTCCGCCTTGAGCGTCGGCGCATATGAGGTCGCCACGTGAGTCCAGTAGGCCGCGGCGTATAGCGAGGGGTAGTGGCTTCGCGGCCGACACGAGAGCAACAGGAGTCAACCCACGACATCGGTCTGGCCGGTGCGAGTTGCGACGGGAGATCGGCGCGCCTTCCTGCGTCCGCTGAAGCGGCCGACAGCGGACGGTTCGGGAGAGCGTTTTTGGGGTGCTGCGCCAGGTTTTCGCTAGACATCGCAGTTTATTAGAAGTTAAGTGATTCGTGATGTTGTTTCATTTACTTGTCAAATTCTGCTACTTTTCTTGGTCACTCTCGTCCGCATTTGTTAGGCAGTTAGTGTCTGTCTGAGGGTCTGCGGTACGTTAATAGTTGCCTCTGTCATGTTTGTCGGATTCGTTGTTAACGAATTTATTGCTTAAAGTGTAAAGGCCGAATTGTTGAAATATTTTTTTTATCTTGCTTATCACTTTGAGAGGCGGTATATGTGTAATGTAGAGCATGTTTGTACATTTTATGTAAGACTGCATTTCATGGGTTTTTATTTTGATAGTCATTTTAGTACATAAGGTTGCCACCCTTCCACCGTAAAAGTTCTTTTAAAAACAAGTTGCACGTTCGGTGGCAAGATAAATTTTTTTAATGTTAGTGTTTTGTACCATTTCCATCCCTCCTACAGGGTGCATAGTTTATGTGCTTGTGTGAGTTGTTAAAATTTTTAGTTTAAAGTAATCTGGTGTGTTAAGGATTGCACCAGCGTAGTCTTTCAGAGGTTCTTGCCGTGTTAAGCTTCTCAGCCCGAAAGCTATTACACTATAAAAAAAACCTTGATATTTAGAGGGTGCTTTCTGATTATAATTTTAAATCTGTTTCTTTTTAAAAGGAAGGGTTTTTAGGAATTAAAATTCCATTTGTTGAAAGAAATTTGTTTTCATCAGTTACTCACTGGCAACTGCTCCCACGCACACCTAGTGTGATTAAATGTGTTAATATTCTTGATCAATCGCTAGTAAATAAAGTAGTTTTTAAGAAAAGATTTTGAAAGTAAATTCACGGTTCAAGTACGTGATCTACATGATTCGTCCAGTACACTGAAGTGCTAAACGTCGTGAGAATATCGTGTCCGACATCCTTTTGCCCGCTGTAGTGCAGCAAGGAGGCGTGGCACGGACTCAAAAAGTCGTCGGAACACCCTTGCAGAAATATTGAGCCATGCTGCCCCTATAGCCGTCCATAATTGTGGAAGTGTTGCAGGAACAGGATTTTGCGCACCAACTGACCCCTAGATTGCGGCCGCCAGCCTCTGTGGCCGAGCGGTTCTAGGCGCTTCATTCCGGAACCGCGCTGCAGCTAAAGTCGCAGGTTCGAATTCTGCCTCAAGCATGGATGTGTGTGATGTCCTTAGGTTGTTTAGGTTTAAGTAGTTCAAAGTTCTAGGGGACTGATGACTTCAGATGTTAAGTCCCACAGTGCTACACTACTGGCCACTAAAATTGCTACACCACGATGAAATGCAGATGATAAACGGGTATTTATTGGACAAATACATTATACTAGAACTGACATGTGATTACATTTTCACGCAGTTTGGGAAATCAGTACCCAGAACAACCACCTCTGGCCGTAATAACGGCATTGATACGCCTGGGCATTGAGTCAAACAGACCTTGGATTCCGTGTACAGGTACATGCAGCTTCAATACGGTACCTCAGTTCATCAAGAGTAGTGACGGGAGTATTGTGACGAGCCAGTTGCTCGGCCACCATTGACCAGACGTTTCAAGAGTGTCAGGCATAGGGGGGATAAAAACGCGTAACCCTACAAATGAAAGTGACAAGGTGAGGTCTGGAGGCGTGGGAGGTCACTGGCGATGAAGTTCATCTCCTGCTCTTCCTCTTCCAATCCATCTTCCTGGAATGGTGTCAATGAGGTAATGTTGGACGAGCTGAAGAGAACTGTGTGAAATAACCGAAGAAATCAGTAAGGGTCGTACGACGAACGTGTGCGTTAAGACAGTGCTGCGTTAATGGCCTATGGCAGCAGACGACCGACACGGCTGCGTGACACTGCGTGCAGCGCCTCTCCTGGGCTCACGACGGTATCGGTTCGACCGCAGACGAGTGGAAAACCGTGGCTAGTGGTCAAGCTAGTCCCGATTCCAGTTGGTCAGAGCTGATGGCAGGGTTCGAGTGTGGCGCAGACCCCACGAAGCCACAGCCACAGGTTGTCAATCAGGCACTGTGCGAGGTGGTAGTAGCCTCATAATGAGTTTACGCGGAGCGGACTGGATTCTGTAGTCACACCACTGACTGGAAACTCTTATGTTCGGCTACTTGAAGACCGTTTTAAGGCATTCGTGGGCTTCATCGTCCGAAACCACGATGGAACTGTTATAGATGGCAATGCGCCAAGTCACTGAGCCACAGCTGTTCGCGACTGATTCGAAAAACATTCTGGACTACTCAAGCAAATGATTTGGCCATCCAGATCGCCCGACAAGAGTTACGTCGAAAATTTATGGAAGGTAATCGAGAGGTCAGTTCTTGAACAAAATCCCGCATCAGGAACTGATTCGCAGTTATGGTCGGCTTAAGAGGCAGCACGGTCCGGTATTTGTGGTGGGGGCTTGCAGTGACTTGTTCAGTCCCTGCCACGTCGACTTGCTGTACTACGCCAGGCAAAAGGAGGTCCGACACGACATCAGGAGGAAATTAGAATTACGCATTAATACCCTCAGCTGCTAACGGGCGTTGATATATGTCATCGGGCACATGTGAAAATGTGTGCCCCAACCGGGAGTCGAACCCGGGATCTCCTGCTTACATGGCAGACGTTCTATCTATCTGAGCCACCGAGGGCACAGAGGACAGTGCGACTGCAGAGACTATCTCGCGCACGCCTCCCGCGAGATCCACATTCTCACCTTGCATGTCCACACACTACATTCGTAGTGTCCCACCCCAACACACTCATTACTCGTGGAAGACATTCTTACCAAGTCCCGTAAGGGCTCGGGGAATGTGTGTGCATCCGCACAGAAGAAGGAGGTCATGGCCGGTATTGCCAGAACTATATACTTATGTGGATATATCTCCTTTTGGACATGTCCGAAGGAACAGACACCATATCCATATCTTAAGTAGTAGAGCCCAGTACGTTGTCCTCGAAGGTGAGTGTTCATCGGAGGTGACGGTGTCATGTGGAGTGCCCCGGGGAAGTGTGGAAGGTCCGCTGTTGTTTTCTATCTACATAAATGATCTGTTGGATAGGGTGGATAGCAATGTGCGGCTGTTTGCTGATGATGCTGTCGTGTAAGGAGAGGTATCATCGTTGAGTGGCTGTAGGAAGATACAAGATGACTTGGACAGGATTTGTGATTGTTGTAATGAATGGCACCTAACTCTAAATATATATAAATGTAAATTAATGCAGATGAATAGGAAAAAGAATCCCGTAATGTTGGATACTCCATTAGTAGTGTAGCGCTTGACACAGTCACGACGATTAAATATTTGGGCGTAACATTGCAGAGCCATATGAAGTGGGACAAGCATGTAATGGCAGTTGTGGGGAAGGCGGATAGTCGTCTTCGGTTCATTGGTAGAATTTTGGGAAGATGTGGTTCATCTGTAAAGGAGACCGCTTATAAAACACTAATACGACCTATTCTTGAGTACTGCTCGAGCGTTTGGGATCCCTATCAGGTCGGATTGAGGGAGGACATAGAAACAATTCAGAGGCGGGCAGCTAGATTTGTTACTGGTAGGTTTGATCGTCAGGCGAGTGTTACGGAAATGCTGCAGGAACTCGGGTGGGAGTCTCTAGAGGAAAGGAGGCGTTCTTTTCGTGGATCGCTACTGAGGGAGGAGGAGAGTAGTGTTTAACGTCCCGTCGACAACGAGGTCGTTAGAGACGGAGCGCAAGCTCGGGTTAGAAAAGGACGGGGAAGGAAAACGGCCGTGCCCTTTCAAAGGAACCATACCGGCATTTGCGTGAAAGGATTTAGGGAAATCACGGAAAACCTAACTCAGGATGGCCGGAGACGGGATTGAACCGTCGTCCTCCCGAATGCGAGTCCAGTGTGCTAACCACTGCGCCACCTCGCTCGGTGATTCCTACTGAGGAAATTTATAGAACGAGCATTTGAGGCTGACTGCAGTACAATTTTACTGCCGCCAACTTACATTTCGCGGAAAGACCACAAAGATAAGTTAAGAGAGATTAGGGCTCGTACAGAGGCATATAGGCAGTCGTTTTTCCCTCGTTCTGTTTGGGAGTGGAAAAGGGAAGGAAGATGCTAGTTGTGGTACGAGGTACCCTCCGCCACGCACCGTATGGTGGATTGCGGAGTATGTATGTACATGTAGATGTAGAAGTATATATCAGGAGGAGGCATCCCGCGACGTTTGTCGCCTCTGTGTACGTGTCACTGCTACACTAGCAGCAATTTAAACTGCCCCCTCAGGTTCCAGCATAACCACATTCTCGGGTATAGCGACATATTCGGAAATGAACAGCCAATATCTGAGACAAGCGAGGAATTATAAATGTCATGTACTCTTAGGTTACTGCCTAATCACGTACTCGGAAACCACCACGTACCAGCAAATGAAGTACAAAATATTTATCTCATTCCTCGTTTCTAATCAGACCAACATAAAATTTACGTAGCGCAGTACATGGCAGAAAATGTTTGTATTACATTCATACGAAAATCATAGAATGTTCTAAGAAAAGAAAAAACATAGCAAGACGCGAACCTACTGTCCTACTTCCTTCGGCACTGCAATCCACGACATTCCCAACACGCTTTCAGTCTTTTTGTTTTGGGTAACATAGTGTCTCTCTAAGGTTTATGACGATGATGCGTAGATGACTGTCATTTGGTGATAGGGACAACGTGTTTGTTACAAATCCTCAATGCCTCCTTGTCTTGCAACGGCATACTGCAGGGTGAAGTACAAAACAGCAACAAGTGCCAATGTACGCATGACGTCTGCCGCGTCAAGTCACTCCTCTGCCATACTCTGCCTGTTTATCTCCCGGGCTAGGCGGGGAATCTGAATCAACGCCGGATACCAAAGACAACGCAGTTGTCAGGTTCGGCTAAACCTCGTGACACTGTAACACAAAAAAACAAGCCGCGACAAATAGTCTCTCAGCAGAAAGGATAGCCTCGTTTCTCTCACGTCAGACTGGTGTTTTTAGGCGGCTTGCGACACTCGGTCTGTGAATTGGCCAACTGCGATGCACCAGTCGTTCTCTGCAGGACACGAACGGAAAAAGAAAGCTCCTTTGTTGATGATCAATGCTCTGTGAAAGAACACCGGACGGCCAGAACAATAGAGGAACGGCCACAAAGAACGCTTCGAGGACCGCTGTCCACCTTGTGTCTCAGGAACTTTATGTTGCACTGTCCCATCCTGCCGCAGAGTTCATTACAACCAACATTAACTTGCTCAGTCTTACTATGAAGTCATACAACTCACCAAGCAGAGCTACGGCACAACGAGTAATAGCGATCCCATTCCATTTATAACACTTTTAAATATAATTTTCGTAACACGTAATGTGTTTTTCTCTTTTTTTTCCCCGTACCCTGGATACTCTTCGACTGGTTGCAGCTGAGGGTATCCATCGCCCCGTGCAAGAAAGTTGCCTACATTTCAAACAATCTTTCATTGTTGTAGACAAAGCAAACTCGCGCGGGTTCAGATATACGACAACGAATATATCTGTAGATCGAGGAATAGTGGTGTAAAATGTCTGGACGTTCATAAGCTGGGACAAGCGCCCAGGACAAAACCTGGGCTAATGCCTAAAATTCATAAATGCCAGGACATTCGTGCGTTTTAAAGATTAACTGATAATTGGCGCTTATAAAAAAATTATGCTGATATTTTGTATTGGAAAAGTCGTTTTGCAACATTGTTTCTGTAGTGGTTGTGCAACAATGTTGAAAAACCTGCTTGAGAGATAGGGAAGAGTTATTAGAGGAAATAAATTGGACTCTAAACATAACTTTTTACATCTTTAATTAGGTCAGTTCTTGGGATAATACATAACAAAACTAACGTTTAAAAACAATTTTTTAAATAAAGTATAATTTATGTTAAGTACCTAATCTGTAGGTAGTCTTTTTACTTATACCACGCTACTGTAAAAATTAAGAGTAAAAAAAGTTTATTCATAATCATTTTAACTAGGTCTGCGTCATGTGCCGATTCCGATTCCACGATTTCAAGAATCGCCGATTCTCTAGGAATCGATTAGTAACGGAATCCAACGATTCAGCGTCTTGGGCATCGATTCTTTGCTGTTAAACTTTTTTTTTACGTTAGTGTTCACATTTTGTCCTCACAGCAGTGCAGTCATATGCAAGTAGTAAAACAAAGGAGCAGAATAGAAAACTACAGCTGTCTCAAATGTCGCTACGTCTGACAATAAAGCATTTTTTTCTTTGCAAGAACAGACATAATGTCTGATGGGATAACAGCAATCACTGGTTTTTCCAATGTTATTTATAATCCGTCTAGATTGCAAAAAAATGTTTATTCGCATGACAGGTTTCGGTTCCTCTAGAACCATCTGCAGATCTGTAACGATAATTTTACTAATTTACTATTTCACAAATGCAAACCTTTTTCATCCTATCCAGTCAACATCAAATGTACCAGAACGTACTTGCAATTTCGGGTCTAAGGCGCTGCAGTCATGGACTGTGCGGCTGGCTCCGGCGGAGGTTCGAGTCCTCTCTCGGTCATGGGTGTGTGTGTTTGTCCTTAGGATAATTCAGGTTAGGTAGTGTAGAAGCATAGGGACTGATGACCTTAGCAGTTAACGCCCATAATATTTCACGAACATTTGAACATTTGCAAAAATAGTTCAAATGGCTCTGAGCGCTATTGGACTTAACTGCTGAGGTCATCAGTCCCCTAGAACGTAGAACTACTTAAACCTAACTAACCTAACGACATCACACACATCCATGCCCGAGGAAGGATTCAAACCTGCGACCGTAGCCGTCGCGCGGTTCCAGACTGAAGCGCCTAGAACCGCTCGGCCACGAACATTTGCAAATTCAGTTAGAGGAGTAACCTGTCCATACACAGCGACCTTCTCATGCGGCGTCACATAAAATTGGTTGGCACAATGCACGTCATTTGTATTACTTATAAAAATATTACCGACAGGTGGCGTCTGGTACATTTGTTACATTACATATGCACATGCTACATTAAGTAGACTTTTGTAATTACCTTTTACCTCTAAAAATACTTAATAAAAATCTGTAGATCTCAAGGTTAAAATCTGTGCTTGTCAGTATTAAAATACCACGGAGGAAAACAAGTCTACACTAGCGCCATGGGTATAGAAATCGCGCTTTTTTTTAGGTCGTATAAAAATGATAATTTTACTGTGTACTCTCCTTGTGAGGATAACTGAGGGCAAAGTCTACACTGCATACTCTCACTCCGAAGCTGCTCGAGGGAAGGATACGGGCTGCTGTGGAGGAGATACCACTGAACTGTCCGACTACAGTGAGGGAACCATTCGTCACCACATAGAGGAATGTAGAGGACGCGACAACGATCGTCTGTAAGGCTTCATATTTAAATCCAAGTTTAGGGCGTACGTTATATGTTGTTGTTGTTGTTGTTGTTGTTGTTGTTGTTGTTGCGGTCTTCAGTCCTGAGACTGGTTTGATGCAGCTCTCCATGCTACTCTATCCTGTGCAAGATTCTTCATCTCCCAGTACCTACCGCAACCTACATCCCTCTACGATATTTACCCTCCACGCTGCCCTCCAATACTAAATTGGTGATCCCTTGATGCCTCAAAACATGTCCTACCAACCGATTCCTTATTCTGGTCAAGTAGTGCCACAAACTTCTCTTCTCCTCAATTCTATCCAATACCTCCCCATTAGTTATGTGATCTACACATCTAAACTTCAGCATTCTTCTGTAGCACCACATTTCGAAAGCTTCTGTTCTCTTCTTGTCCAAACTATTTATCGCCCATGTTCCACTTCCATAGGATGGCTACACTCCATACAAATACTTTCAGAAACGACTTCCTGACACTTAAATCTACACTCGATGTTAACAAATTTCACTTCTTTTGAAAAGCTTTCCTCGCCATTTCCAGTCTACATTTTATATTCTCTCTACTGCGACCATCATAAGTTATTTTGCTCCCCAAATATCAAAACTCCTTAACTACTTTAAGTGTCTCATTTCCTAATCTAATTCCCTCAGCATCATCCGACTTAATTCGACTACATTCCATTATCCTCGTTTTGCTTTTGTTGATGTTCATCTTATATCCTCCTTTCAAGACACTGTCCATTCCGATCAAATGCTCTACTAAGTCCTTTGCTGTCTCTGACACAATTACAATGTCATCGGCGAACCTCAAAGTTTTTGTTTCTCCTCCGTGGATTTTAATTTCTACTCCAAATTTTTCTTTTGTTTCCTTTACTGCTTGCTCAATATACATATTGAATAACATCGAGGAGAGGCTACAACCCTGTCTCCCTCCCTTCCCAACCACTGCTTCCCCTTCATGTCCCTCGACTCTTATAACTGCCATCTGGTTTCTGTACAAATTGTAAATAGCCTTTCGCTCCCTGTATTTTACCCCTGCCACTTTCAGAATTTGAAAGAGAGTATTCCAGTCAACATTGTCAAAAGCTTTCTCTACGTCTACAAATGCTAGAAACGTAGGTTTTCCTATCCTTAATCTATTTCGAGTGGTAGGGTAAGTATTGCCTCAAGTGTTCCAGTATTTCTGCGGAATCGAAACTGATCTTCCCCGAGGTCGGCTTCTACCAGTTTTTCCATTCGTCTGTAAAGAATTCGCGTTAGTATTTTGCAGCTGTGACTTATTAAACTGATAGTTCAGTAATTTTCACATCTGTCAACACCTGCTTCTTTGGGATTGGAATTATTATATTCTTGAAGTCTGAGAGTATTTCGCCTGTCTCATACATCTTGCTCACCAGATGGTAGAGTTTTGTCGGGACTGGCTCTCCCAAGGCTGTCAGTAGTTTTAATGGAATGTTGTCGACTCCCGGGGCCTTGTTTTGACTCAGGTCTTTCAGTGCTCTGTCAAACTCTCCACGCAGTATGATATCCATAATATTCTCCTCAAGTACGTTATATGTAATGGCGTATATTTTGCTTTGTCTTTAGTACGTGTTTCAATAAATTTGTCAGTTTGCCTCGAAGTTCTGTGCATTATTTCTTCCAGACCAAGCATATTGAAAGAACAGCAGTAATAAGATTATTATTTATAATCTACGTACTGGAAATACGTTCGTAAACTAAAATGAAGACTACGTCGAAAACTAAGTACATGCTGGTGCTACGTACGTCCTTCGATGGCAGGCTGAGAAATGTTTCCTGGACAATGAAACTGCCAGCCTCTGTGGGCGAGTGGTTCTAGGCGCTTGAGTCTGGATCCGCGCGACCGCTACGTTCGCAGGCTCGAATCCTGCCTCGGGCGTGGATGTGTGTAATTTCCTTAGGTTAGTTAGGTTTAAGTAGTTGAAGTTCTAGGGGACTGATGACCTCAGAGGTTAAGTCCCATAGTGCTCAGAGCCACTTTTTTTTTTTAACAACGAAACTTCACGATAATGTCTGCATCCGCCGTGGTGGAGATGCCATTGAGCACTTTGGCGGGTTCCCTTCTTCCAGCCCCCGCCGCCAACACAGGCCGTATCGCCGGGACAGCGGCGGGACGTTGGCGCCTCGGGTCCCCGGCTCACGCATTACGCATTCATCGCGGCAACTGTGCGTCGCGCCACGCACGGCAGCCGTGCGTCATACGTAAGCGAGCCGAGGCGTCGCCCGAGCGAGGAGCCACGTTCTGGTCGCGAACGGAACGAGGGAGACCGTCACCCCGAGGTGGCGCTGTGTTCACAGTGTGCGGGGCGCCCACGTAGCGTCACCCATCGAAGCCCTTCACCTAACAACCTACAAAAACTGGGAATATACACAGAAATAGGGGGTAAATGAAACATTGGGCGTATGAACATTATTGCAAGCAATACACTATCTGATGAAACGTATCTAGGCACCTACCAGCGGATACTCGCTTGAACTCTGCTGGAGACGCTTCCGGTAAGGTGTTAGAAGGTCTATGGAGGAATGGCAGCTCATTCTTCCTCAAGACAGAGACAAGAGAAGGTAGTGATGCTGGACACTCGGGTCTGGAGACAAGTCGACGTTCAGACTTATCCCAAAGGAGTTCTACTGACAAGAGAACCTCCCCATCGCACCCCTCTCAGATTTAGTTATAAGTTGGTACAGTGGATAGTCCTTGAAACACTGAACACGTTTTTACGGTGCGGTCGCAAAACATAAACACCAAACTTATTACAGTGAGCAGAGACGTCAATGAACAAACGGACAGATCATAACTTTGCGGAAATAAAGAAAGTAAACTCTTCACTCGAGAGAAGACTTAAACCAAGGGCCTCTTGTTCCATAGCTGCTCACGCTTCCACGGGACCACGGCGCTCCTGCGCTCACACTCTCCTTGATGTTGCGTATCTTGCGCATGGACTACTCAGTTTGTATATATTGCTTATTTGTTTCATAGTTCCACACATCTTCTTCCTGTTTTCTCGATTGATCTGTGTTCAGTGTTTCAAGGCCTGTCCACTGTGCCAACTTATAACTGAATATGAGGCGGGTGCGATGGGGAGGTTCCCTTGTGAGTTCAGTTTGGGACTCCTGGCAGGCCAGTCCATTTCAGGAGTATTACTGCCTACCAACCATTGGCTCGCCTTTGCGACAGGGTACACTGTCGTGTTGATACGAACAGTCATCCATCTTATACAGTACACAATACTGTACGATGTGCTCATACCCTTTCCTTAGTGCAGTACGGGGATCTCACCCTAATCGCCATAAACATACCAATACGTTAACGGCACACTCCTTCATACTGCAATGTTGAGACTACATCCGATAGGAGGTGACGTTGTACAGGCATTCAACGACCCCGCACACTCCCATCGGGTTGCCAGAAAGTACAGCGTGATTCGACAAATAGCTTTTTTGCAGTCATCCACTGTCGAGTGGCGTCCGCCTTTACAGCACCTAATCGTGGCTCAGCACCGACCACGGAAATGTGACGGTTATGAGGGGCTGCCCCACCAGTGGATCGCACTCTTTTTAACACTTAACGCGGTAGCTAGAATGCCGGTAGCACTTGCAGCTCACGAGTGATTTCTTCCTCTAATTTCTTGCAATCCATATCATACTCCGCAAGCCACCTAATGGAGTGTGGCGGAGGGTACTTTCGGTACTACTATCTGATCCCTTTAACCCCGTTCCACTCGCGAATAGTGCGTGGGAAGAATGATTGTCGGTAAGCCTAAATATTGTCTCTAATTTCTCGAATTTTCTCCTCGTTGTCAATACGCGAGATATACGTGAGGTGAAGTAATATGTGTCTGACTCCTCCTGAAAAGTGCTGTCCCGAAATTTCAATAGCAAATCTCTCCGTGATGCACAAAGCCTCTCTTGTTACGTCTGCCAGTGGAGTTTGTTTAGCATCTCCGTAACCCTCTCCCGCCAGCTAACCGGTGACGAAACGCGCAGCTCTTCGTTGGATCTTCTCTATCTCCCCTGTCAGTCCTACCTGATAGTGATGCCAGATAGATGAACAATACTCAAGAATCGGGCGAACAAGCGCCTTATAAGCCACTTCTTTCGTGGATGAATTACATTTCCTTAAGATCCTTCCGATAAATCTGAGTCTGGTATCTGCTTTTCCCACTATCTGTTTTATGTGGTCATTCCACTTAAGGTGACCCTGCAGAGTTACACCTATACGCCTAGATATTTACAGACGCTGTCTCCAGCTGTTTATCATCAACAGTGTAACTGTACAGTAGTGGGTTTATTTTCCTATTTATGCGCAATATGTTACGTTTATTTACGTTCAGGGTCAACTGCCAGAGCCTGCGCCATTCATCAATTCTCTGGAGATGGTTCTGCAAATTCTTACTATCTTCTCGCGTTGCTACTTTAGTATAGACTACTGCATCATCCACGATAGCCTTAAAGAGCATCCGACGCTTTCTATTACATCATTAATGTATATTGTAAACAGCAACCGTCCTATCTCACTTCTCTGTGGTACTCCGCATATTACCTTTACATCTGTCGCCGGCCAGAGTGGCCGAGCGCTTCTAGGCGCTGCAGTTTGGAACCGCGCGACCGCTACGGTCGCATATTCGAATCCTGCCTCGGGCATGGATGTGTGTGATGTCCTTAGGTTGGTTAGGTTTAACTAGTTCTAAGTTCTGTGGGACTGATGGCCTCAGAGATTAAGTCCCATAGTGCTCAGAGCCATTTGAACCTTTACATCTGTCGATTTTGTTCCGATAAGAGCGACGTGTTGAGGTCTATCAGCAGGAAGGTCTTGAATCCAATCGCAGGCCTGCCCTGATACTCCGTAAGCTCGTATTTTTTTTCATTAAACGGCAATGCAGGAAGGTGTCAAATGCCTTACTGAAGTCAAGGAACACTGCTGCAATCTGAGCGCCGTTGTCCACTATGCTGTGGATCTCATGGAGAAACAGAGCGAGTTGAGATTCGCAGGATCTCTGTTTGCGGAATCCATGTTGATTTTTATAGAGGAGCTGTTCATTTTCCAAGAACGTCATAATTCTTGAGCATAAAATAATTTCCATAATTCTACAACAGATTGACGTCAACGATATAGGTCTGTAATCCTGTGGGTCAGTCTTACGGCCTTTCCTGAAAACGGGAATGGGCTGGGACTTCTTCCAGTCGCTAGGTACCATTCGTTGCTCCAGCGATCACGGATAAATTACTGGTAGAAGAGGCGCACGTTCTTTCGCATTATCTTTGTAGAATCTTATAGGTATCTCATCTGGTCATGACGACTTTCCACTACTAAGCGATTGTAGATGCTTTTCAGTTCCGCGTTCGGTTATCTCAATATCTGCCATTTCAACGTTCGCACGACGATCGGAAGGAGGGATAGTGTTATGATCTTCCGCGGTGAAACAACTTCGGAAGACCGAATTCAGTATTTCGGTCTTCTTCCTGTTATCTTCCGTTTCGGTGCTGGTGTGGTCGCTGAGAGAATGAATAGATGATTTGGACCCACTCACTGAGCCTACTACAAGACGAACATCTCTTAGGGTTTTTACTCAGCAGTGCTCGACGGTCGCTGTCCATTGGCACATGATGTGCGCCTGGCTCTCATGTGGCTGTGGCTGTCCCTTCGCCTTTCCACTTCAGTGACGTCACTTACAGCCGACTTGGGCAACATTCTGAATGGATGAAGTGTTCGAGGTGACATCCAGAGTCCATCCGCGTTCGAAGTCACTGACCTCAGCTGACCGACCGATTCTGCTGTCGCTCATTGCTCCACTGTTGACAACGCGATACTCCCCGTGTCCTTTTGTTCTGGTGGATCAGGCTCTCGTGACTTTTATCCGCCAGTTCCGCGATACATAGGGGCGCACTGATGCTTCTGACCAGATGGTGTACAAACAGATAACTTAGATGTACTTATATTTCGGTATCAATTGGCTTTCCTGCTCCATTCGCGACTGTCACGTGGAAATCACGGCTACCGGTAAAAGATCCGTATGAGCGCTACTTTCTTAGATCTTCTCCTCGTGGCAATTTCGCGATACGTGTATGTGAGAAAGTAAAATATAGCCGCTGCCTCTTGAAATTTCGACAGCAAACATCACCGCGGTAGGCAACGAACCTCTTGTAGTACCAGCGACCGGAGTCCGTTAAGCATCTCTGCCCCGTTGTCATGCTTGCTGAACAATCACGTCACGTAACGTGCCGCTTCTGTTTGCAGCTTTTCTGGTAACGGCACCGAGTCGCCCTCTAAACCCGGAGGGCAGAACAGGTAATATGATTGTGGAAAGGACCAAGGGATGAGGTAAGTTTCTGCTTCTAATGGTCATTTATTGTAATTTAGCAACTCTTTCAAGGCTGAAAGTCTCCAACAAGAAATCTTAACAAGATAAAAATCCAATTAAGATAGTAATAAAATAGTTCAAAAAACAACATACGAAAAGTGCAATACAAATGGCTGAGGGTCACAATTAATTTCCAAAATTTTAGAACATAATACCACAGACCTTTAATGGCAGATGGCCAACAAGAAACCTTTAAAAAATGAAACATTGATTTAAGATAGCAATAAAATAATTTAAAACCGAAATTGCAGCATATGCAAGGTGCTGTGGACTTTTTCACAGACCTTTAAAGGCAGATGGCCAACAAGAAATCTTTAAAAAATCAAAAATTCATTTAAGATAGCAATAAAATAAGAAACTTCCTGGCAGATTAAAACTGTGTGCCCGACCGAGACTCGAACTCGGGACCTTTGCCTTTCGCGGGCAAGTGCTCTACCAACTGAGCTACCGAAGCACGACTCACGTCCGGTACTCACAGCTTTACTTCTGCCAGTATCCGTCTCCTACCTTCCAAACTTTACAGAAGCTCTTCTGCGAAACTTGCAGAACTAGCACTCCTGAAAGAAAGGATATTGCGGAGACATGGCTTAGCCACAGCCTGGGGGATGTTTCCAGAATGAGATTTTCACTCTGCAGCGGAGTGTGCGCTGATATGAAACTTCCTGGCAGATTAAAACTGTGTGCCCGACCGAGACTCGAGACTCTTGTTTAACAACAAGAAATCTTAAAAATCAACAAGATAAAAATCCAATTAAGATAGCAATAAAATAATTTAAAGAAACAACATACTCAAGGTGCAATAACAATGACTGAGGGTACAATTAAACTTCAAAATTTCAAAATATATTTCCATAATCTTTAAGGCAGTGTTTAAGCTTGACAGGTAAATTTAAAAATTAATTTTACAAAATTTTCAGTAACAAACAATAACAAAAAGCCCTAAAATTTAAAATAGCTGACAACAGATAACTGAACACCGGTGGCACTCAGAAGGCCTCCAGGGAGATTGGTCTGCCCTCGTTCACTTAGGCGAGACAGGTGTAGAGACCAACTATACTTGATCCGTCGGAACCCAACCAGGGGGCAGTCACGGACCGACCGACACAACAACTTGCTTCTCGTCAATCAGTACATGACAACCCCAAGCGGCAATGTTGCACAAGCGTGATAATACACAATGGAGTACGTATTAGCTGTCAAAATTAGCACCATGTTGGACAGCGACAACAGGTAAGGAAAGGACGCTGCCTGAAATTGCGTTAGTGGCCTGGGCAGGTAACCGGAACACTCAAAATGGTTCAAATGGCTCTGAGCACTATGGGAATTAGCATCTGTGGTCATCAGTCCCCTAGAACTACTTAAACCTAACTAACCTAAGGACATCACACACATCCATGCCCGAGGCAGGATTCGAACCTGCGACCGTAGCGGTAACGCGGTTCCAGACTGAACCGCCTAGAACCGCACGGCCACACCGGCCGGCAACCGGAACACTAACGGCCACTAGGCAGAAAATTCTATTGGTGAACTCAAATCGTAGTCGACCAAAATAGTTAATTGCACCGCACGGCGGCTAAATCTCAGAAGCAGAACCACTCGGTGTTGCTCACCGGAAAACCTCCCCAACAACAAACCAACGAAGCGAACCACCACTCGGCTAGTTGAAACTCTGACGTCCCGGGTCGGCGAACCACGAAGCTCGTAGCGATCGGACAGCTCCACACACGCCCCGACACTGCGCAAGGACCGCCAGCTCACCCCTGCATCGCGCGGAGATAACTCCCCTCGTCCGCAACAACCGACCGACTGACTTACTTCAGACCCCCTAGCCGGAAACTGTATGCACCAAACCAAAGATGGTAGACTGCGCAAATATCGATACACATCACTGCTGCCACACGTAGAAGGAAGAAGAACCACGACGTAACCGCGGGAAACCAAACACAGATAGACAGCGAAGTTCACGAAAAACGCATAGCTGGGAGAGAGCGCGGCTCAGGCACCAGACTGTCGAGCAACGCTCAATAATCAGACTTACTAGTATTTTGCAAAAATGAAAAGCGTTTTGTGAGCCAAGTCTGTCGGGGATGAGTTACGTTTCCTTTTCTTCTAATGAATCTCAGCGTGGCATCTGCTTTTCTTACAATTAGTTCTAAGTGGTCATTCGAATTCAGGTCGCTGTGGTCGTTTATTCTAAGGCATTTTAGTGTTGTTACTGTTTCCAGTCGGTCATCGCAAATAGTGCAATCCAACAGTAGTGGATCTCATGGTCGGTTTATACGTTACATTTACTTGTCAACTAGCAGCCACTGTATTATCGATGCTCCGCAGATCCTCTCGTACCTCGCAAGTCTTCTCACATTGCAACCTTCCTACAGACAACGTAATTACAGTGCATGCAGGTAAATGAACTGTAAACGTACATTACACTTTTCTTTTAATCTTTAAAAATGCCATTTTCGACTTTGTTATATTGACTTGAAAATTGATCGCGACCCGAAACCAGCCATCGAATGAAAAGTAAAATATTTGCAGCTTGGACTGGTTTCTCATTCTATTGTCTGAGACTGGTTTTAAAAACATTCTGCACAATTCGAGCGCTCCACATGAATCCCATAGAAAATTTATGGCGCATAATCATGAGGTTAACTCTTGCACAAATTCCTGCAGCGGCAGCAATTTCGCAGTTATGGACGGCTATAGAGGTAGCATGGCTGAATTTTTCTGCAGCAGACTTCCGATGACATGGCGAGTCCATGCCACGTCAAGTTACCGCACTGCGCCGGGCGAAAGGAGGTTACGACACGATAGTGGCAGGCATCACGTGACTTAAGTCGGCTCAAACGGCTCTGAGCACTATCGGACTTAACATCTGAGGTCATCAGTCCCCTAGAACTTAGACCTATTTGACCCTAACTAACCTAAGGACATCACACATATCCATGTCCGAGGCAGGATTCGAACCTGCGACCGTAGCGGTCGCGCGGTTTCAGACTGTAGCGCCTAAAACCGCTCCGGCCACACCGACCGGCGACTTAATGCTCCTCAGTGTATTCTTGTGTAGTGCTGCTAACGAATACGTTACTGAAACTGGGAAAGTTAAGACAAGAGACAGGTAATGGGATTAATAAAATGCTTTTTAAAAGTGTTTGTGTCTGGTTACGCTCTTCGCCAATAATCCTCAACGGCCGCGGTGTTCGTAAAGATCCAGTACGGATAAAGTAATTCTCGGCTTGCCAGAGTTAAACCGACTTTACAACTACGCTGTGCATTTGTCACTGTAGCAGGTGAAGGACGCGCGCTGGGGTTACGTGCGCGGCGCGCGGAACCGAGCCGGCCGGAGGGTGGGTGGGTGCAGTCGGTGGATGACGCGTCCACCTGTTGACTGTTCTCCAAACACGGCAGCCTTCGCCACCGACGCTTCATTTATTTGCCCTGGGCGCGGGATCCGCCCCATTGTAATTCTAATCGAGCAACTGGGGGAGGGAGAGGGCAAACAAGTACTGTAGGAGGCGAGAGGAGAACGGGGCGGGAGGGGGGGGGGGCGCTAATGGGGAGGGAATGCGCCGGCTGTTGGCTCAGGTGCGGGTTGCCGGCGCGCCTCTGGCAGAACAGTCCGAGCGCGCGTCACAGCGGCACTGTCGCTTCCACCTGCGCATTCGAGGCGCATTATTCTGGCAGTCAGTCACGACGGCGGTCAGTAATGGGATATATCGAGGCAAATAAAATAAAACTCTTCAAAATCCTACATTTCTGACGTTCGACAATTAATAAGATACTTAACGAAGAGTTTAAGTACAATTAGGTTGTACAACCTTTACTAGCTGAAGGCACACCGAGGCTGACCACCTCGAGCCGTTGAGCTGCTTTCTCCAATGTACCCTTGAAGACAGAGAAAAATGACGCATACCCAAGAAGCAACGCCAGAAGATCGTAAAAATTTGCAGAACGACCTGCAGAGAATTGGTGAATGTTGCAGGCTCTGGCAATTGACCCTGAACGTAAATAAATGTAACATATCGCGCATACGTAGGAAAATAAATTAACTACTGTACAGCTACACTGTTGATGAAACAGCGTCTGCCGTAAAATGTCTTGGTGTAATTATCCAGAGCGACCTTAAGTGGAATGGTTCAAATGGCTCTGAGCACTATAGGACTTAACACCATCAGTCCCCTAGAACTTAGAACTACTTAAACTTAACTAACCTAAGGACATCACACACATCCATGCCCGAGGCAGGATTCGAACCTGCGACCGTAGCGGTCTCGCGGTTCCACACTGAAGCGCGTAGAATCGCTCGGCCACACCGGCCGGCCTAAGTGCAATGACCATATAAAATAGATAGTGGGAAAAGCAGACACCAGACACAGATTCCTAGGAAGAATCTTAAGGAAATGTAACTCATCCACGAAAGAAGTGGCTCATACGGCGCTTGTTCGCCCGATTCTTTAGTACTGTTCATTTATCTGGGATCCCTATCAGGTAGGACTGAAACAGGAGATAGAGAAGATCCAATGACGAGCGGCGCGTTTCGCCACAGGCGAGAGAGCGTTACGGAGATGCTAAACAAACTCCACTGGCAGACGTTACAAGAGAGGTGTTGTACATCACGGAGTTGTTTTGCGTGGCTCTATCGCAGTACAGACATCTACACAGATGTTTTAAGCACCTTCTTGCTTCCCACTGTTGAAGAGCAATTCGGGGATGGCGACTGCATCTTTCAAGACGCTCGAGCACCTGCTCATAATGTACGGCCTGTGGCGGAGTGGTTACAAGACATAAACATCCCTGTAATGGACTGGCCTGCACAGAGTCCTGACTTGAATCCTATAGAACCCCTCTGGGATGTTTTGGGATGTCGGCTTCGTGCCAGGCCTAACCGACCGACATCGATACCTCTCCTCAATGTAGAACCCCGTGAAGAATGGACTGCCATTCCCCAAGGAACCTTCCAGCACCTGATTGAACCTATGCTTGCAAGAGTGGAAGGTAGCATCAAGGCCAAGGGTGGGCCAACACCATATTCCAGCATTACTAATGGAGGCCGCCACGAACTTTTAAGTCATTTTCAGCCAGGTGTCCGGATACTTTTGATCACAGACTGTATTATTTGCCCCTACATACACCTCCCGTATTGACCACGAGGAGAAAATTCGAGAAATTAGTGGAAGTACAGAGGCTTACCTATAGTCATTCTTCCCACGCACTATTCGCGAGTGGAGCAGAGTTGGAGGAATCAGATAGTGGTACCGAGAGTACCCTCCGCCACACACAGTTAGGTCGCTTCCGGGGTATGATGTAGATGTAGTTCACGACGGACTTATCCGAATGTTACAGAAAATGGTAGATGTGATGTACATGTACTGACAAACAAATGATTGCAATTTCAAACACATTTCATCCTTCATTCAAGACGAATGAGGGGTATCGTACCATATTCTGCCCTCCTGGCGTGTCAGAGCGTCAAAATCCCGACCTCGTTGGAAGACCCTGCCCATAATGCTCCAAATGCCCTCAATTGGGGACAGACCCGGCGACGTTGCTGACCAATGTAGGGATTGCCAGCCAGGAAGACAAGCAGCAGGAATTACCGCTGTGTTCGGTTGATCATTATCTTGCTGAAATGTAAGCCCAGGTTGGCTTGCCATTAAGGGCAAGAAAACGGGGTGCAGAATACCGTCAACGTACCACTGTGCCTAAGATGCCGCGGATGACAACCGAGGGGTCCTGCCATGAAAGAAATGGCATTCCAGAGAGTCACTGCACGCCGTCAGGCGGGCAGCAGTCACGTTGGTATCCTACCGCTGTCCGGGGTTCCACCACACACATCATCGACCTGGAATCTCACTGGAACAGAACTGCCTTCAGTAAGGGACCCGCTTCCAACTGAGCTCCGACGCCAGCAAAGACGTTCTTGGAGAAGCTCGGACAGCGGTGTGACACCAACTCGACAGCCTAATAAGCAGGAGCTGTGGTTTTTAGGTCTCGAAGCCACACCAACTGAACGGCTAACAGAAGAAGAACCATCTACAGCAGCTTGTCCGCATTTTGGGAGGCATGCCATGTACGTGAGCTATATGGTCTCGTCCCTTTTCAAGTTTGATTTGGCACGATACATTCATGCTGTAAATTTCTTGAAATATTTTACTGATGCTTTATCCTATTATTGAAATGAATGTGGAAAGAGTTGATTTATCAAGAGCCGTCTCAGCGTCGAAGCTCTTATTTGGGTTGTAGTAACTGTTGAGGACTGTCACACACTAAATGAGTTTGAAAGCAAGCTTCTGTCGAAGGTTTATCGGCTGGTTAGGTATATTAAACAACAGGTGGTCCAAAGGTGTTGCTATCCAATAATGGGCTATAATTTGTTCCTGTAATATTTGAAAAATGTTTGGAAAGGATAAATGCCATACAACTGCGTACTTTTGCCATGGTAATGTGACTGAGAGATTAACGAATGAATTAAATGTGTTATACAGGGGGTACTGTTACGGAAAGCATTCAGGCTGGGTCAGTCATATTACTGTTTTTGGGAAATTTATTAATGACTTGTGACACGAAACCACAGGGTTTGTCCCGTGTGACCCGAGTAATGTTATTTTCGTGATAAGAAAACAGGGTTTGCAGGAAAAGAGGAGGTTAGCTCAGGGAATGGTGAAAAGGAAGCTGGTGGGAGAAGAAGGAGAGAAGACGAGATCAGCCCCGTCACCTTTGGAGCAGCACATCTAAGTCTGGTAAAGACTAGGGAGAAATCCAAGCGAATAAATGCGAGATGGAGGAATTCTGCGTGATTCATCATGGTCCGTTCGAGATAGTACGTTAACGACACGACACACCTTTTCCCTTCATCATTTTGTGGATAATGTCAGGGAGAAGAAGTTTCGTAAAGGTCTGAAGTCTTGTCTGAAGTTTATTGCAAATCGCTATGTGTGCTCTCATTTTGAAATGCTGGACGAGTATACTCTGGATACTAGCGCCGCCTCAAGACATACAGAAAGACGACAACAGTAAGACTTCTCTCACAGTGTTGAACATTTCACATTATAAGATAATACCACCCAATTACGTCAGCATTTTAAATTTTGAAATTATGTTTCCTATTATAAGAAATACCGAAAATCAAAACTTTCGTTTCTTCTGGAAGCCTTAAACATCTAGCCTGCAACTGTGTCCGGGTTTAGTCACTCAGTAATGCAGATTCATCTAGCAAATAACATATTTGTGAAGAGACTCCGTCTACGACGTGATACAGCGTCGTAAGTCTTCCGGAGATCTAGGAAGACGTACACCACTGTCTCGAATCCCGATGCATGCCAACATCGAAGCTGTTTAGCTGGGTCTCTAGTCAGTAACAACACTGTTGCGCACAGGCAATGTTTTGAGTTCAGAGCCCCGGTCGAGGACACATTTGAATCCGTCAGCGAATTTCGTAGCTAGGCTGCAGAGTCAACGTTCTGCGGGCACACAATGAATAGTCAGGGCCAAACTACGTGCCGGAAGTTTGCAACCACCTAACCCTGAATATGTGCGTACAACGGTCTCTGTGAAGGTCTAAAGCGGCACCTTGTTTACGTTGCGATACGAGCTCACAAGCGCCCGTCGGAGGGCCTGTATCCTTCCGGGCTACCACGATATTACCGCTGCCCTGCACGTCTTCCGTACAATGCTACCAGCGGCACACGTACGTCGCTTTATTCGCGCTGAGCAGCTAGCGTGTCAAGACTGCCATTAAAAGATCCTTGTCATACGTCTCACAAATGCCTTCGGGTTTCAGAAGAATCAGAAGCTCGGAACGTCTTAAAGGACATTTTCTTGTTAAAAATTCGGCAAGTGCGCGTAGCACAGGCGCTCTAAGTGTTGCGCTCAAACTGAACTATGTACACCGGAGCGCCAAAAAACTGGTATAGGCACGCGTATTCAAATATAGAGATATGTATCCAGGCAGAACACGGCGCTGCTGTCGGCAACGCCTGTATAAGACGACACATGTCCGGCGCAGGTGTTAGATCGGTTACTGCTGCTACAACGACAGGTTATCAAGATAGAAGTAATGTTGAACGTGGTGTTATAGTTGGCGCACGAGCGATGGGAAGACCATCTCCGAGGTAGCAATGAAGTGTGAATTTTCCAGAATGACCATAGTACGAGTCTACCGTGAGTATCAGCTATCATCTAAAACGTCAAATCTCCGACATCGCTTCGGCCGGAAAAAGATCCTGCAAGAACGTGACCAACGACGACTGAAGAGAATCGTTCAACGTCACAGAAGTGTAGCTCTTCCGCAAATTTCTGAAGATTTCAATGCTGGGCCATTAACAAGTGTAAGTGTGCGAACCATTCAACGAAACATCATCGATATCGGCTTTCAGAGCCGAAGGCCCACTTGCGTACCCATGGTGACTGCACGACACAAAGCTTTGCGCCTCGCCTGGGCCCGTTAACACCGATATTGGGCTGTTGGTGACTGGAAACATGTTGCCTGGTCGGACGAGTCTAGTTTCAAATTGTATCGAGCGGATGGACGTGTACGGGTATGAAGACAACGACATAAATTCATGGACCCTGCATGCCGGCAGGGGCTGTTCAAGCTGGTGGAGGCTCTGCAATGGTGTGGAGTGAAATGGGACTTCTAATAGGTCTAGATACGACTCTGACAGGTGACACTTTTGGGAGCATCCTATCTGATCACCTGCACCCATTCATGTCCATTGAGAATTCCATTATGACAACGTGACATCCCATACGTCCAGAATTGCTACAGAGTGGCTCCAGAAGCACTCTTCTGAGTTTAAACACTTCCGCTAGCCACCAAACTCCCGAGACATGAACATTATTGAGCATATCTGGGATGCCTTGTAACGTCCTGTTCAGAAGAGATCTCCACCCCCTCGTACCCTTGCGGATTTATGAACAGCCCTGCAGGATTCATGGTGTCAGTTCCCTCCAGCACTACTTCAGGCATTAGTCGAGTCTATGCCACTTCATGTTTCGCACTTCTAGGTGCGCGAAAGGGCCCTACACAACATTAGGCACGTGTATCAGTTGCTTTCACTCTTCAGTGTAAATGGATAGAAAGTAGTTCATCTGTCAGTTTTGGTGATTTGTGACTTTGCGAGTACCAAAATATGTCACACAGACAGACGTATCTTTTGATTGGACTGACTTGGAAGCTTACATTTTTTATAGCACCAAAGGTCCGTAGTGTGGTCTTCAGTACTGAGACTGGTTTGCTGCAGCTCTCCATGCTACTCTATCCTGTGCAAGCTTCTTCATGTGCAAGTACCTACTGCAACGTACATCCTTCTGAATCTGCTTAGTGTATTCATCTCTTGGTCTCCCTCTACGATTTTTACCCTCGGCGCTGCCCTCCAATACTAAATTGGTGATCCCTTGATGTCTCAGAACATGTCCTAACTACCGATCCCTTCTTCTAGTCAAGCTGTGCTACAAACTTCTCTTCTCCCCAGTTCTATTCAGTATCTCCTCATTAGTTATGTGATCTACCCATCTAATCTTCAGTATTCTTCTGTAGCACCACATTTCGAAAGCTTCTATTCTCTTCTTGTCCAAACTATTTATCGTCCACGTTTCACTTCCATACATGGCTACACTCCATACAAATACTTTCAGAAACGACTTCCTGACACTTAAATCTATAATTGATGTTAACAAATTTCTCTTCTTCAGAAATGCTTTCCTTGCCATTGCCAGTCTACATTTCATATCCTCTCTACTTCGACCATCATCAGTTATTTTTCTCCCCCAAATACCAAAACTCGTTAATACTGTAAGTGTCTCATTTCCTAATCTAATTCCTTCAGCATCACCCGACTTAATGGAATCTAGTCGAATTATCCTCGTTTTGCTTTTGTTGATGTTCAACTTATATCCTCCTATCAAGACACTATCCATTCCGTTCAACATTTGGCATAAATATCAACTTGATGCCTCTATCCGTTCATAAGGAAACAGACGGACTACAAATGGCAAAAAATTGTTATGTGATATAATTAAAAAATAACAAATTTCTAATATTTTCCTTTCCTTGTACTGTGAAAACTTCCTCCTTGCCAAATTTCATGATTCTACGTCAACTGAAAGTATGCAATAGGTTCTGATGAGTGAGCCTGAGAGTATCAAAATACGTGACATAAATTGTATCTTGAATTTTTTAACCGCGAAGACATTTCAGAATTTGACATAAACTTCAACTTGATGTCTCTATTCGTTCATTAGAAAAAGTGGTCTTCGCAGACGCACAGATAGACGGAAGACAAAGTGATCCTACAAGGGTTCTATTTTTACCGACTGAGGTGCGAAACCCCAAAAACCACTACAAGCAGCAAAAAATTTTTATTTCCACTATTCTGCAACGAGTTTCAATCTGGGGTCATCGTTTGGCAGAGCATGCAGGAAATACATAACATGAGAATAAATGGTAAAGTTCTCTGGTAGAAAAAGAGAGGGCGTAACTAGGTGCCCAGTGAAAGTAAATCTTTCTTTCACCTTGTAACTTATATCATCACATCCGACTTCTTCATACTAGACTGCACATATCACCCCGCCGCACGGGGTAGCCACGCGGTCTTGGACGCCTTGCTACGGTTCTCGCAGTTCGAGTCCTCCCTTGGGCACTGGAGTGCGTGTTCTCCTTACCGTAAGTTAGTTTAAGTTAAGTTAAGTAGTGTGTAAGCCTAGGGACCGATGACCTCAGTAGTTTGGTCCCATAGATCAGTATACAACATGAATGAAATATGCAAGTAATAAAACTTTAAAATTTCTAGTAATAAAACGAAAATAATGGCATCCTGACGAAAATACCGGTCCGATCAAAAACTATTTTGGATAATTCCGTTTTAAAACAAGTCTCTCAAATCTCATATTTAGGTAGTTTTATAAGCTTTGACTTTAACTCTGATATTGAAAACAAATTACACAAATTTCAGGTTGTCTGTGGTATTTTAGTGGAACATTGGGCTATAAACTACAAAAAATTATATAAATGATGGCGGTTCCTATGGTATCCTATGGAATTGAAAGCTGGGTTACCACAAATAAGTAAATAAATAAAATTCAAACAGCGGAGACGAGATTCTTTAGAACAACGAAAGGCTGCTCAAGAAGAGACATTATTAGAAATGGGGATATTAGAACAGAATTAAATATTTTTTGGGTGAAAGAAAATATTTAAATAATCGTAAAGATTATAGACGACATCGCATGATAATTTTCCAGATGATACTGAACTACAAGCCGAATCGTAAAAAGAGATATTGGCAGACCTCGAAAAAGATGGAAATAGTTTGTGAGTTCGGAATAGGCAACATCCTAATCCTTTTCAAGATGCATACACTGAAGTTCTACTTACCATATATATTGACAGTTAGTGATATGCTGTCTAGCCTCTAAATAGACTGAGCGTAGAGGCATAATTCAGCTGTGTTCTAAAACAAAGTGAACAGTAAATAGTTGAAAGGCTTCCCGTTTGTACACAACACGGTGAGAAAGTTGACTGTACAGTATGTAGTGTGAAATTTTGCACTGGACTCAAATAACTCGCGTGTAACCAAACAAATACGAACTGTTCAGACCAAACCACCGAGAGATGAACTAATTGATACGTAAAGGTGAAGTCAGTTAAGGAACTTAAAAAGCCATTAACGCAGGTGTGTATCAAACTGTGAGGCACAAGGTGAACTACGACAACAATTAAAACGCTACTCCACAGAAAGTTTTCATGCTCTCAAACTAAAACGAAATCAACCATCCTGAATGTACCTGTGCCATACTTCCGGTGGCTTCTTCCCAGTAACCATTCTTTCTAGTGCATCCTTCGTTGGGCAGTCTCTGCTTATACAGTTGTCCTAGTCAATATCTTTTCCTGCTCTTAATTTTTTTTTTCAGTACTTTCTTTTCTCATTCGTACACAATGCGTAATACAGCTTCAATTGTTACTGTCTTTGTCTATTTTACACCTTCCACTCTTCTGCAAATCTAAAAAACGGCGTAAGTAATGCATCTGAATTTATGTTAAAACACTTGAAAGCTTTTTAAATAAAACAAATTTTACTAACATTCGATATCTCTATTCTTCATGTCTACAGATTTATTCTGATTTGATCCATTATAAATGATTTTTGAAAATCTCACGATTTTCTTTATTTAATTTTAACACGACGACTTTCGGGAAACGATTCCCATTTCCAAATGCGATTTTTGTGTGTATTATGCCACTTCTACTGATGTCGATATGTGAGAGTCTCCATCATTTCCTTGACTTCACTGCAATATATGAGAAACATCGACGATATCTTACATAAAAAACCGTTACGTACATGTTCTTACAAGTAGTCCATAGAGATAACATTATATAGGTCGCCCACAGATTATGACAGTCGCCCACAGATGCTTTTGTACAGAGGTTATTTGCCTTAACAATTTGGATCATAATTTACTTGTACTGATTTTACAATTGTGCTTATACAGGACACCCAATCGGAAAAATAGAGCAAATTGTCAAAGTACTCCACCGACAAAATAAAGGACATAAAATGGATTTACTAGAAGAACTGGATATGTATTCACATTACAGAAAACATGAACATAAGATATTAAACGAAAAACTTGAAAGTGAATCGGTGAATTTTTCAGATGTTTCGATAGTATATTTAAAAAAAGATAGTAACATTTAGAAATAAGCACAATTGTAAAATCGATATAAGTAAATTATGATCCAAATTGTTGAGATAAATAACCTCTGGACAAAAGCATGTCATAATCTGTGGAAGACCTATAATGTTATCTCTGTGGACTACTTGTAAGAGCATCTTAGCAACTGTTTTGTTTATGTGAAATATTTTCTATGTTTAACAACAAGTTGTGTATGATGCTTATTTTGTGTGTGAGACTCTGCACAAATGGACCATAAGAAAACTGTAAGTACAAATTCTTCTAAATTTCGCCACGAAGTTCACAAAAGAATCGATAACAAACTAAAAAATGGGGTGTTTCTCATATGTTGCAGTAAGGTTAACGAAATGAAGCAGACTCCCAGACATCGACGACATCAAATAGAAGTGGCGTAATACACACAAGAAACCCACTTGAAAATGGGAATCATTTCCCGAAACTCGTCGTGTGAAAAGTAAATAAAGAAAATCGTGGCTGGTAGCACAAGATTTATTTATAAACAAATCTACTACATATTTATTTCCAAACACAGTCACATTGGCGACGAATTATACGTCTCGCAATGAGAGACCAGTGAGGCTAGTTTCTTGATACCGTCACTGAATGACTTTGTTTACGGAGCCGCATCCTCAACTCTGCTAAGCACCGCTTCATCACTATGACAGTGAACATATGAAAATCGGAGGAACCAAGTCGGGGAAATGAATGGTGGGTGATGGATGACAGTGAACCCGCCACGTCGGCGCAGTACTCACCGCACTCAGCTTTCAGCCTTCATGGGATTTCAACTGGGGGCGGGTGGCACGGTTTGCGCAGTCCGAAGTTCGACGCTGTTAACGTTAAGCACCGCCACGTGTCACGCAACAGTTGGGGAAGCTCTCTGGAGGGAGAGGCGGGAAACACGGCCAAAGTAATATGCATGACACGTAATACCTCAACCGATATTCGCTCCAGAATAAAAAACTCGGAGGCGTTACTTTTCAGCAGCCCTCGTATTTGTCCCGTCTCTGCCGTAATGCCCACAGTTCGGCACCACATATGGCAACGCTCCATGCAAAACACTTCACTAATCTTTTTCTTAACTTTTTTTAAAGGAAAACATTTGGTAATGTTTTGCAAAGTTACATTTAATTGGTCATGAACCGGGTTTCAGCTTGTTAGACCATCTTCGCTGACAACTGAATGTCGCAAACAAACAAACTTGTTGTGCGACATACACAGATATTATTTGTAGAGAAGATAGAGAAGATACAGAAATTACATAAACTAAGAAAATGAGAAGAAGGGAGTTTTTATGTGCAGATACATGCAATAACTGATGAGAAATAAGATGAATTTACATTGTCAATCTAGTATTTATAACGAAAACTTAATTTAACGAATGAGAAAAAGGAAACTGATCATTTAATACTAAGCTATTATTCTTTGTCACGTATTTGTTGTTTTCCAATATTTCTGATTTTCTTAAGAGAACGAAAAAGTATCCAGTCTACATCACATGAATGGTTTTCTGTTAAAAGATGATCAGAAAAGGCTGAATCCTCCATTTTTTAATCTCCAGCTCCTCTCATGTTGAGATAACTTAATTGCCACAGCTCTGCCTGTCCGATCAATACATAACTTTTACGCACTGCTTGCGCGTGATTTTATACTCACCCCTCTGTGCCAAGGGCTGCAATTTATCTTTACTACCGAATAAAAATTTTTATATGCTGATGGTTTTATAAAATGCAGGTCTGTAGTTGCGATGCTTTAATTTTTTTGCGAGGTTGTCTGAAATGTTGCCAATATATGGGATTTTTCACCAGGCTTTGTAACTACTGACTGCTGTTGGCCAGCGTACAGAACTGGTGTAACTCTACGCTTTTTTTTTATTTTGTAGTACATTATCAATCATGGCAGAGCTATAGCCATTGCTGGAAGGGACATGTTTGATTTTCCGTAGTTCTGTTTGAAGGGCTGACAGAGATAATGGAACAGATGACGAGGCGATACACCATCGAATGGAAAACTACATGTTTGTGGCAGTATGGATGTTTAATTTTATAACGATCTTAATGAAGCATAATGCACATCCCTAATTACACATTCAACCAGCCACTCGATTTCAGTTTCATTTACTTGCTGTTTATCTACATAAAGACATCGTAGTTATTGTATCTGGTCTATTCCCTCAATTCTTGTTCAAAATTTGCAGTATTGGTGTTGATACTCAAACTGTGTGCCCAAAATCTTTATTAATCTCCTGATTTGCTGAAAGAAATTAGTAGTAGTAGTAGTAGTAGTAGTAGTAGTAGTAGTGTGTGTGTGTGTGTGTGTGTGTGTGTGTGTGTGTGTGTGTGTGTGTGCGCGACAAAAATTCAACCAAGGTCTGATTTTCATTGAATTGTGTTGGATTTTTTTGTGCAATGTTATGCAAATGACTTCATTTTTCTTTAATCTAACAAGGAACTTCTCCTCGAGGAAAAGCCAGGACCGGTTTAACACCCATACTACACAAACTGAGAGGGGTGCCACAGTTGCACGACTTATGTACAGTGCGTATTAGAAGAAGTGGCGAAAACTAGAAACAGGTGAAAGCCTACGAGGGGAAAGGAGAAAGGGGGAGGGGCGGGAAAGGGGAGCGCGAAATGAAAAGTTGCTTGTTTAGAAAAATGTTCTCAAACCGGATCTGGCTAAACTTGAGGTCGCGTTTAAAAATACGAACTAACTTTCTTCTGTAATTAAATACAGCGAACTTCGAGAGCGGTGGCGTTTTACTGCTGACGGATGACTCGTGACAAAGCACTGTATCAGCTCTAGCGGAAACAAGAAACAATGACGGCCCTATCTAGCGAGAAGATACGTTCGACGCAACACGTAACCGCAATAACGCTCGCCAGCCAGTGTGAATAACAACTGTCCGTCGATACCGGCTCGTCATTTCCGAACTGATGCTTCGAAAGGACAAAAGCAGCAAAAGAATGGAAAGCACTTAACGACACTGTGTATTCTCTTTGGGAAACAATAGCACGCTACCGGTTGGTCGGCGCTTCGGCAGGTCTTTATTGTCTTCCGTCCGCAGCCAGGGCTGCCAACGTAACACGCACAACCAGTCGGCAGGTACGATTCAATTACGGCGATAAACGGATAGCGGCGCCTTCTCAAAAAGTTCTGGAAACGCACCGTTCGGTTTCGCGTCGATGTGTACTGCAAATTTCAACAACGATACGTTAATAGTTCTCTCATTTTAAAGCCACCAGTGTCTAGATGTCCCGTTCGCGGCCGTATTTAGAATCTATAGCCGCTACGGGGAGCCTGTATCGTGGGCTACACCAGGGCAAGTTTTGCGATGACGAAACCGCGAAAATGGGGTTTCAGAGCAACTGTAATGAAGCATTAACATTTATTATCTCATTCTATAAAATTCTACTGTAGAAGTGTGTGATTTCATGAATTTATAAGGTTCAAAAGTGAAAGAATAGAAAGCTAATGATGGTATTTAACGCCATTTATTAACATCGTTATGAAAAACTATATTAAAACAAAATGAACACAGTTACGATTTATGACTACAAAATAGCCAGCGTTAAATAATGATACATCGTAGCTGTGCGTTACTGGCAGTGGTAGAATCATTACGACCACAACATATTTATTCTGGGTGTTTGTTTCAACTTGCAACCAATGGTCCAGATGCAAAGTTAATGGTTTCGAGGAGGACATCTGTCCGTGCTAAAAGAGGTCGCCAGTCGTCACATGGCCGGGATCAACTTTTTTTAAAAATGGGAACCCCCTTTTTTATGATACATTCGTATTCTACATCAAAATACCTAAGATTTACCACAAACATTTTTTTTTTCAATCGTGGTAGATGATGCTGTAATTGACAAATACAAAGCGTGTCTTTGCAATCAGAAACCGGCTCATTTGATTCTACTTTAGGTTTTCTATAAAACAAACAGTTGCAAACAGTTGGTATTATTGATAAAATTTTAATTTAGCATTGCAAATTTGATGGTACAGTAAAAGTATTACGTTCAGACATTCAAAAGCCTGGCAAGGAAGCAACGTTCAAAGAAGGAGTTTTCCGTTGCCTTCGGCGACTCTTCACACATCCGGAAAGCCCGACCTCGGCAAATTCCCTCAAGCGTCACTGCAGCGCCACCTGTCACGAATGGAAAAAATTGTGACAGATAAACCCTTGGTATTTATCGACCTAGAATCCGAATTTGGAATAAAAGGAGACGCTTCCGATAAAAAAAAAAATAATTTGATCGCCATGAGGATTGGTGGGTCAGGGGGTGGCCAGTTTCGGCAGAGACAGATGTCCCCTTTCAGAACATTAACATTTCATCTAGAACCTTTTTTCCGTACAATGTGAATTTTTCGAGATATCTAGTTGCTCCAAGATAAAACAAATACCCCGTATATAACACATTGGTATTTTCTCAAATGCATTTGCTTGTCTACGATACTAAACTTCACGCTAAAGTACGCACGGCGATCGCTTGATGTGACGAGTCAGTAGGTTATTTGTTAGGTGCTATGGACATCTTGTACGTTTCCCATGACATTTCCTTAAGTAAACAAACAAATCTAAAAGCTATAAATTAAACTAAATACTTAGGGATTACCATTACAAATAACTTAAATTGGCTTTAAATGCGAACATTTTTAGGTTAGGCTTTACCGTGACTGTTACTGACATTAAATGAAACAACAAGTTTACTGTTACCAGTCACCGTTTTATTTTATTTTTTCCCGACGCGTTTCGAAGGTTTAAACCTCCATCATCGTGTGGATTTACATTAGTTAGTATTACATATGTGTGTGTGTTGTGTTACGATTTTGGAGGAACTTGTGGCACTGACTAGTGGAGAAACAAGACACTATTTTAGAATATGGTTTTGGATTACTTTTGACAAAAACTTAAACTGATATCTAATGGTAAACTTTAATAAGTAAACTATAGTACCTCCAGTGGTCACGGGTTCCTTTTGCTGTCGTAACACATCACATGTATACTGCCACATTTGTAAACAAATATGGCGTCTGGAATCAGCTGGGTGCAAGGTTCGTATAGCAGAAGAGAAGACATAATCGCAAAAGTGCGAAGAATATACATCGTAACAACATTATTACAGAATTATTGTTTAAAGCATTTGGAGGTGTTTGTTTTGAGGTGTCGAATATATGTGTGTGTGTACTTCAGGTGGTATATAAATTCAATTTTGAAAAGTTAAAACAGCTAAACATTCGTAGTCGTTTATACAATCAGGTGGAATGTTAAAATGGCTTAAACTTCATACTTGATAATAACAATTAGGTGAAATTTTACAGACTTGAATTACAATGATCATATTGGCTACAGCAGTAAAATCATACATAGATGACACTCTTTGAAGAAAGAGAGAGAGAGAGAGAGAGAGAGAGAGAGAGAGAGGGGGGGGGGGGGGGAGTGAATATATGAGAGCGAACATTTACATGGCAAGGATTCTTAAGATGACATGTTGCATATATTAGCTGCCTAAAGGTTGGGGTAACACATTGGTTAATGCTATAAAATATGCAGACATTTGTGCCAGTAGTTGTTGTCCATACAGTTTTAAGCTGACAAGGGGTACAAGCTGTTGGTGTGATGAATTATCTGTGAATGAGGTCAATCTTTTGTACTCTTGGCGGCTGTCAATATTTATGGTAAATATTAGGATGTGTGCACACACACACGTGTGTGTGTGTGTGTGTGTGTGTGTGTGTGTGTTTTAAGATTGTAGGCAGTTGCTGAAAACAGAGATGATACTATTGTAAATATTGTCATTTTTCTCATTTAAGATGGATTCTGGTTGTTTCATTTGATATTTGTATATTTGGAGTGCTTCAAGGATGTCTAGTTTTCTGCCTTTTTGTTGGATGTATAGGATGCTAATACTTGTGTTGTTAACATAGTGTTTTGTCTCATGCAGGTGGGTAGCTATTGCTGATGTGTGATATTTATTAAACTGGAACCATTATATAGATAATGTTGTGGAGGAAGGAAACCGATGAGTGCGATTTATTGGCAGAATAGTTAGCAAATGCAACAGGTCTATTACACAGACTGCTTACACCACGCTCGTCAGCCCTCTTCTGAATTACTGCTCAGTTTCGCGGTCCGCATCAGATAAGCTTTACGGAGGACACTGAAGAAGTTCACAGAAGGACAGCTCGTTTTGTATTCTCGCGAAGTAGAAGAAAGAGATGGTTTTCAGAAATTACTGCAACCAGTCGCCTTTTATGTAGATGTATTTTATTTAACCATGACCGGTTTCGAGCTGCCTAGCAACTCATCATCAGATGGTATATACATTTAGTGCTTTTTTGTACCCTTTGTGTGGGTGGTTGAGTATCTGTGGAGATAAATCTTTCTGCAGGTATATATATCTCTTTTAGGACGTATTTTTGAAACCATTGTGTCTTGTTTTTCACAATTTCACAAGTTAAAACTTTCACTAGATGTATATTACTTTGATGAGGCACTGTTGGAAACATATATCTTGTTTTTCGTAAACACAGATACGTATCTGTGGCTAAGTGTGTTCAGCGATGTTTACGAAAAACAAGATATATGTTTCCAACAGTGCCTCATAAAAGTAATATACATCTAGTGAAAGTTTTAACTTGTGAAATTGTGAAAAACAAGACACAATGGTTTCAAAAATACGTCCTAAAAGAGATATATATACCTGCAGAAAGATTTATCTCCACAGATACTCAACCACCCACACAATGGGTACAAAAAAGCACTAAATGTATATACCATCTGATGATGAGTTGCTAGGCAGCTCGAAACCGGTCATGGTTAAATAAAATACATCTACATAAAAGGCGACTGGTTGCAGTAATTTCTGAAAACCTTTTCACACCACAGTCGCAGTGTTCCACATCCACAATGGATAAAAGAAGAAAGAGAGTCCCAGGAATATGACAGAGGAATTGGCATGGAAAACATTGAAACAACGGCGTATTTCGCTGTCGCAGAATCTTCTTACGAAATTTCAATCAAGAACTGTGTCCTCAGAATGTGAAAATGTTTGTTGGCGTCCACGTCCACAGTCGTCGTAACAAAATAACAGAATCAGGACTCACACGGAAAGATGTAAGTGGCGCGAGCTTATAGAGAGTAGAGTGCATGACGTTGGCTCGCCAAACCCTCTGCCAGGCACTTAAATGTGAATTGCAAAGTAATCGTCTACATGTAGACGTCTATGAGTCCACCAAGAGAGCGAAATAGAAGTAGACACTAGATACCACCCGAGCAACAGATCCATCAGGATCATTTGCACCCTTATAACGTTGCCCAAATAGTCCGTTGCTAACGTGACTGTGAAGTGGAAACGCGAACCGTTGAGCACTGCTGAGTGTGGTGGTAAAAAATCGCACGACGTCAGCGGAAAGTATCACTGGTGAGTTCTACAATGCTACGAGCAGTCCAGGTAGCACAATGACCCTGGGTAGGAATTTAAAAAGAATGGCGTACAATGACAAATATTTCCCTACTGAGTGCTAAGCGACGCTTCAGGTGGTACAAAGAGTGACGCCACTGCACACTGCATAGCTGCAAACAAGTGACTTGGAGTGACAAATCACGTTATGCTCTGCAGCAATCCCATAGAGGGGTTTGCGTTCGGCGAAAGCCTGCGGAACGTTACCTACGGTTATGTACTACGCGGCAACGATGAAGTGCGGAGGAGGTGATATTACAGCATGAGGGAGCTTTTCGTGGTTAGTTTAGGGTCTACTTATTGCTCTTAGGAAAACGCTAAACACGGAAGGACACGAACACATTTTACTGAGTACAGCAGAGGAACGGCTCGCACACGATAACTGTTCGTATATACACATATCACAAAAAGTTTTGCGTCACCCCTGTTCCCAGAACTCCTGAAGATAGATGTTGACTGTGGATATTGTATCACAGACACAGTCCCTATGTCACCAAACCCGCCCAAACATGTAAACAACCATGCATGTGCAGCGCCTATTAGACGGAGGCGGTCCGAGAGCCGATCAGTACCAGTCATTCTATCAGGAAAGCGGTACACGGCTCCTGTTGCGGCAGTTCAACCCTCTCTAGACAGGCAATACCACGCTTCGATCGCCCCACATTGTTAATTTGTGCCAAGAAGGGCTCTCAACAAGGGAAGTGTCCAGGCATCTCGCAAAGAACCAAAGAGATATTGTTCGGACATGGAGGAGATACAGAGAGACAGGAACTGTCGAAGACATGCCTTTCTCAGGCCGCCTAAGGGCTACTACTGCAGTGGATGACCGCTACCTACGGATTATGGCTCGGAGGAATCCTGACAGCAACGCCACCATGTTGAATAATGCTTTTCATGCGGCTGCAGGACCTCGTGTTACGACCCAAACTGTGCGCAATAGGCTGCATGATGCGCAACTTCACTCCCGATGTCCATGGCGAGGTCCGTCTTTGCAACCACGACACCATGCAGCGCGGTACAGATGGGCCCAACAACATGCAGAATGGACCCCTCAGGATTGGCACCACGTTCCCTTCACTGATGACTGTTGCACATATCTCCAACGAGACAATCGTCGTGTTTGGAGGCAAACCGGTCAGGCTAAACGCCTTACACTGTCCAGCAAGTGCAGTAAAGTGGAGGTTCCTTGATGTTTTGGGGTGGCACTATGTGCGGCCGATATACGCCGCCAATGGTCGTGGAAGGCGCCGTACCGGCTGTGGGATATATGAACGCCATCCTCCGACCGATAGTGAGACCATATCGCAGCATATTGGCGAGGCATTCGTCTTGGACGACCATTCGCGCCCCGTCGTGCACATCCTGTGAATGACTTCCTTCAGGATAACGACATCGCTCGACTTGAGTGGCCAGCATCTAGTCCAGACTTGAACCCTATATACCTGAGATAGTTGAAAAGGGCTGTTTATGGACGACGTGACCCAGGGCGGCGAGGTCATCCGTCTCATCGGATTAGGGAAGGAAGTCGGCCGTGCCCTTTGAAAGGAACCATCCCGGAATTTGTCTGCAGCGATTTAGGGAAATCACGGAAAACCTAAATCAAGATTGCCGGACGTGGGATTGAACCGTCGTCCCCCAAATGCGAGTCCAGTGACCAACAGTGCCTTGATGAACTTGTGGATAGTAAGCCACGATGAATACAGGCATGCAACAATGCAAGAGGACGTGCTACTGGCTATTAGAAGTACCAGTGTGTACAGCAGTCTGGACCATCACCTCGGAGGTCTCGCTGTATGGTGGTACAAATGCAATGTGTGGTTTTCATGAGCAATAAAAAGGGCGTAAATGATGTTTGTGTTGATCTCTATCCCAGTTTTCTGGACAGGTTTCAGAACTCTCGGAACCGAGGAGATGCAAAACTTTTTTTGGTGTGTGTACAATAATGTTGGAAGCTCAAGAAATGAATTAAAATTTGTGCCGCGGTCGGGACTCGAACTTGCTTACTAGGCAGAAATGTTGACCATTACACCACCACAGCACTATGGTCAACATCGCTGCACGAACTACCCATGTCGAATGCCCTCCACAACAAAAGCTTAAATTCATATCTCCAGCTTAGTTTGTAGAGGGCACTCGACGTGAGTGGTTCGTGCAGAAATGTTGACCATAGTGCTGCGCTGGTGTAACGGTCAGCATATCTGCCTGGTAATCAGGAAGACTCGAGTTAGTGTCCCGGCTGCGACACGAATTTCAGTTCATTTCTTCAGCTTGCAACACTATCGTTGATAAAGATGTAAATGTCTCGGGGAAATGTTAATTATAAGATCTACTGTCCGTATCAGCATAAAAATGTACCCTGTCACGAAGCAGCATCTGTGGCGCAAGGGTTTCTGGCTGATAATTTCCAAATGGACTGGCCTACCCGGATTCCCAACCTGAACCCCATAGATCAGCTCTCGGCACGGTGAGAACAGCGAGTACGCTCTAGACCCCAGCGTCCAACATGCTACCTCCTCTTGATTCGGGTCTTCAGGAATAATGGGCTGCCATTCCTACACAGACATCCAAGACACGTCAGTGACAACGACCCGAGCAGACGAAGGGTGGACATGCCCTACATTAACGACCACTAATTCGTGATCAGATAGCCTGCACAGACACGAGGCAATCCTCTTCTCTGACAATAATGGCGAACTCCTGACTCTCCTGACTCTCGTGGCGACAGTGGGGCAGCGGTTGGCGGGCTGCCCGGCTGCGGTGTTTGGTCACGGGCTGGAGTGCACTGGAGCGACCAGCTTGGAGTTTTTGTCCCTAATTTCCTGCGCCGGGTTATCGAGCAATATCGCCACCGGCGCTCAGCTCCCAATGTCCGGCCCTGGCTCATTCCCCGCACCCAGCCGCTGCCGCCTTAATATCGGTCACGAGGAGAGTGAAAACCGCTCCACATGTGCAACACCACCGTGCCCACGCGTCAACCGCCTACCGCCCTTTGCAAAAGTTAGATCTGTTCTCTTTCATCACTACCCCGAGTAAAACAGTAAAATCTCATATTTGTTTTATGACCGCGAGACCGCCGTTCGAAGCAAAAATCTCTGTCCAAGGTTTTGGCTTTAAAATGCTGGACACATCTACAGGGGCTTTAACATGCTTCGGCGCGATTCCGTAATATCAACCAGCGATACGAACTGACCGTTGCGTGGATAAGTAACACAAACACAAGACTTGCCGAGCTTGTTTGAGGGTGTAACTGCTTTCTGAGTCGCTGATGGCGTCTCCAGCATCGGGGGACGAAACGTCAGGGAGAGAATTACGCGCTGGACCACGTCCTAACTTTCATAAAACAAGTGTCAGCAGTAACGCAAACGTGCATTCTATGAGAAAAAACTCAGTTCCGACGTCTGCAGCGACATCGTGCTACCTACGAAAGTTGAACGCGCGCTTGTTGCTCAAACATATACCAGGGGTAGTTCAAGTTTGAATTATCCCCTAAAAAAGAGTTACGTAATTAACTTTTTCAATTATTCTTACCAGGTGGGATTGACGGAGGACATCGAAAGAGTGCAAAAAAAGGCAGGTCGTTTTGTATTATCACGTAATAGGGGAGAGAGTGGCAGATATGATACGCAAGTTGGGATGGAAGTCATTAAAGCGAAGACGTTTTCCGTCGGGGCGAGATCTATTTACAAAATTTCAGGCACCAACATTCGCTTCCGAATGCGAAAATATTTGGTTGAGCCCAACCTGCATAGGTAGGAATGATCATCAAAATAAAATCAGAGAAATCAGAGCTCAAACAGAAAGGTTTAGGTGTTCGTTTTTACCGCGCGCTGTTCGGGAGTGGAATGGTAGAGAGATAGTATAACCGTGGTTCGATGAACCTTCTGCCAAGCACTTAAATGAGAATTGCAGAGTAATCGAGTAGATGTAGAATTATCATTTGTTGTTTTTACAGTCTTAACCGTACTGCTATTTTAGAGTGTTTACACCTGACGCTTTCGTTTGTACACTGATGGTAATAAAATCGCAACACCAAGGAGAAGTTGTGTGACAGAGACCTAAGTTGGTAGGCGTATTTCAACATCTGTAAGATAACGTATATTCAAATTTCACGCCAGTCGCATGAGAGTGGTGGAGGTAGCGCCACTATGATACAGATCTGGTTTGCTTTAAATACACTCCGTAACAGTCTTCAACGTTAGTCGCCTTTGAGATACCCCGTGGTGAGCTGATGTTATTCAAGAATGCCTTTAACGCTACAAAGACGCAATTATCAACACATCTCTGAATTTGAACAAGGACGTATAATAGTGCTATGAGAAACTGGTTGTTTCTTCTGCGATTTTGCAGAAAGACGGCGAGATTGTAGCCACTGTACATGGTTGCTGGCAGCGATTGTCACGAGAATGTACAGTCCCAAAATGCCTGTTCTCAGGACGGCCACGTGGCACCGCCGAGAGGGAAGACCACCGTGTAAGGCGTACGGCTCTGATACACCGTACTGCACCTGCAGCAGCAATGTGACACAGGGAACTATTACAGCCGGCCGCTGTGGCCGAGCGGTTCTAAGCGCTTCAGGCCGGAACCGCGCGGCTGCTACGGTTGCAGGTTCGAATCCTGCCTCGGGCATGGACGTGTCTGAGGTCCTTAGGTTAGTTAGGTTTGAGTACACTACTGGCCATTAAAATTGCTCACCAAGAAGAAAAGCAGATGATAAACGGGTATTCATTGGACAAATATATTATACTGGAACTGACATGTGATTACATTTTCACGCAATTTCGGTGCATTGATCCTGAGAAATCGGTACCCAGAACCACCACCTCTGGCCATAATAACGTCCTTGATACGCCTGCGCATATAGTCAAACAGAGCTTGGATGTCGTTTACAGCCACAGCTGCCCATGCAGCTTCAACACGATACCACAGCTCATCAAGAGTAGTGACTGGCTTATTGTGACGAGCCGGTTGTTGCTCGGCCACCGTTCACCAGAGGTTTTCAATTGGTGAGAGATCTGGAGAATGTGCTGGCCAGGGCAGCAGTCGAACATTTTCTGTATCCATAAAGGCACGTACAGGACCTGCGACATGCATTAACCTACTGAAATGTAGGGTTTCACAGAGATCGAATGAAGGATAGAGCCACGGTTCGTAACACATCTGAAATGTAACGTCCACTGTTCAAAGTGCCGTCAATGCGAACAAGAGGTGACCGAGACGTGCAACCAATGGCAGGGTGATACGCCAGAATGGCGATGACTAATACAAGCTTCCAATGTGCGTTCACTGCGATGTCGCCAAACACGGATGCGACCATCATGATGCTGTAAACAGAACCTGGATTCATCCGAAAAAATGACATTTTGCCATTCGTGCATCCAGATTCGTCGTTGAGAACAGCATTGCAGATGCTCCTGTCTTGTGATGCAGCGTCAAGGGTAACCGCAGCCATGGTCTCCGAGCTGATAGTCCAGGCTACTGCAAACGTCGTCGAACTGTTCGTGCAGATGGTTGTTGTCTTGCAAACGTCCCCATCTGTTGTCTCAGGGATCGAGACGTGGCTGCTGGATCCGTTACAGCCATGCGGATAAGATGCTTGTCATCTCGACTGCTAGCGATATGAGGCCGTTGAGATCCAGGACCGCATTCCGTGTTACCCCACCGATTCCATATTCTGCTATCAGTCATTGTATCTCGACCAAAGAGAGCAGCAATCTCGCGATACGATAAACCGCAATGTCTATAGGCTACAATCCGACCTTTATCAAAGTCGGAAACGTGATGGTACGCATTTCTCCCCCTTACACGAGGCATCACAATAACGTTTCACCAGGAAACGCCGGTCAACTGCTCTTTGTGTATGAGAAATCGGTTGGAAACTTTCCTCATGTCAGCACGTTGTAGGAGTTACCACCGGCGTCAACCTTCTGTCAATGCTCTGAAAAGCTAATCATTTGCATATCACAGCATCTTCTTCCTGTTGGTTAAATTTCGCATCTGTAGCACGTCATCTTCGTGGTGTAGCAGTATTAATGGCCAGTAGTGTAGTTTTAAGTCTAGGGGGCTGATGACCACAAATGTTAAGTCCTATAGTGCTTAGAGCCATTTGAACCATTTTTGATCTGTTACAAATTAGTTACTGCAAGGATAGCTCGAGCCACACGCCTTGTAGCGCTCATTCCGCTGATCCCAAAGTACCGAAATTTGCGATTTCAGTGGAGATCTCATTGGAGGCTGCGTGGAGGTCTGTTGTGTTTCCTGATGACATGTGTTTCTGCCTCGATACCAGTGATGGCCGTGTGTTGGTTAGGAGACCAGTGGAGGGCCTGCAACCAAATTGTCTGCGTGCTAGACACATCGGACGTAAGTCTGAGTTTTGTTCTGAGGTGCAACTTCGTATGACAGCAGGAGCACATTCGTGGTTATCCCAGGCGCCATGGCTGCAAATCTGTACGTCAAATGTGGTGATTCGACCTGTTGTGCTGCCATTCATGAACAGCATTCTAGGGGATGTTTTCCAACAGGATATCACTCGCCCACATACCGCTGTTGTAACCCAACATGGTCTACACAGTGTCGACAAGTTGCCTTGGGCTGCTCGATTACCAGATGTTTCTCCAAGCGAGCGCATATGGGCCAATATCGTACGACAACACCGTCATCCAAAATCTTTTGTCCTTTAAAATCGTTACTAGGCCACGGCCTTGTAGGACGGCGTTTCTTTACACAGTTTTTCCCCGCTGCTTCTGTTACTCATGCACTTCATAGTATCTTCCCTACATTCGAAAACAGTATCACACCCCTTGACAGGAAAATCGATCGACTAGGCACTAAACGTGACTCGTTTTCGTACTATTTCGTCGAGAATTGCTGTTCTTTCTGGTGATGCTGAAAAGAAGCTGTAAACTTTCTGAATTTTAATGAAAAATATTTGCACATTTTTTACTAATCGAAGCGGCAATAAGCATAATGACATTCATCTGGACATAACAATGAATGTATGAAGTACTGGAAAACTTTTTCTGAGTGAGATCATGCACCCCATGACAAGGCACTTATGACTGTTGCCCCTTCACACGTTTGTGCCGTTATTATTGGTGGACAGTTCTCCAAGTGGTCATTTATCTGTTCTGTCGTGTACATGGCAAGGACTGGACATCACGCTTTTCTTGTGCTATGAAGTCCCAAAATCTTTCAACTGGTCTTCCATTTATGATGGATCTTCACACTATCAGCAGTTGGAAATCGCAGGCTGCACATGTGGTTTCGTGAGCTATTACAGCTAAAAACTGCGCATCTTTCCTTTCCTGTCTTAACTTCCTCTCGGCATACTTAGAAGCATGCATTCTGGATGGTTTTAGTGGCGCCTTTGAAAACTGTTGCTTTTTCTATATGCGATTTTCACAGTCTAATTCTTCATTAAATTAGCCAAGGAGCGGAAACCACAAGGATCTGAAGACGATTCACTCTCTGAGTGCAAGTTCCAACGCACCACAGAAACGTATAAAGACAATAATTAGATTTAGTTTGTATATATTAACAATAACTTTTTTGTCGTGTAATGCAACAGATCTTCTGTGCCCACTCTGTAATTGGGGAGCTATATTTACAATCGCGAAGCTTTACAGGTTCGAGACGTTATTCACATGAAACCTCCTGATGGTTAAAACTATGTGAGGGACCGAGACTCGACCACGGGACCTTTGCCTTTCGCGTTATTCACATGGACTGAGAAAAAATCATGTAGAGGCGCTGAATGTCACAGACGCCATTTTTAATCGAAGCAAGCTCTCCTGCGAATAATAAGCAAGGAAAACAAAATAACGCGTTTTTCAAATCACAACCACAAACTCATTCATGTTTGCTGTGCAGTTCAGAGTTAAAATTTCTACTGAGTTGAGGACTTTTCGTTTTAACTGTCTGCGAAATAGTCAAAGCAGAAGTCGACCTACCTAGCCTCTCGATTTCTATT
This sequence comes from Schistocerca gregaria, assembly GCF_023897955.1. Lineage (NCBI taxonomy): Eukaryota > Metazoa > Arthropoda > Insecta > Orthoptera > Acrididae > Schistocerca > Schistocerca gregaria. The sequence continues at coordinate 78,705,795 of NC_064927.1, forward strand.
TCTTCATCAAAATGCATAAACGTAACGGTTCAGGGAGCAACGTAATTTGTGACATTATTTCACGTGTTTACTAGTTACTCGAGCTCCAAGATTAACTATAACACGGTCTGAAGTAATGAAAACGTACAGTAAACAGCTACTTCGCTCGCAGGTAAACGTGAACTGGTAAGAAGGACGAGAATCCCGCTCTGTTCGATGATCTGACAGTTCGGATTCTCACCGGAAGAGTTCGGGTCCTGTTTCTGCGGTGGCAGGGTGGCTGGGGAGACGAGTTTGTACACACAGGGACCGCATGCGAGAACACTGTTGCCAAGCGTCAGCCAGCACCCCGCAACCCCGTTCGCGGGCGCACTGCAACCCCTGGCCGTAGTCGGCACATTTCCGCTGCAAACTCGCCGGAGGCCCGAATATTCGAAAGAGATAAACGGTGCGCTACTACTGCATTTGTACAGAAAGCTCAAAAAGCAAACTCAATTGAACAACATTGTTTCTGGGAGCGGAAACCTGTAAACTACGCAGGAGCCACCCCTGGTTTCTGGAACGTCAGTGTAATATATTTTTCTTCTAGGCTGGAGGAACGTTCCCTAGAGGTCTGGCCATGGCTTTCTGTGACGCCCTGTGTATACTGCTACTGTCATCCAGGAAAACAGGAAGACGGGAGAGTCTACACTCAGGTTAAGAAGTAGCAAAACGGGCACACCTTGGTCCAACGAGAATGATAAACATCCTGGTTAATTTTCGCGGTAATCTGAATGAGTGGGCCGAAGTCGAGCTGCGTAAAAGACCCCCACGACATGACACAATTATCTTCGGTCTGAACTCCACCCTGCAGAAGTCTCATTGGGCCGTCGATGCTCCCGACATCTCGGATCACTGGAAGCGGCAAAACTGCGACGCGTCGGTCCCCACGAGACGCCTGCAGTCAGCTTCTGTCAACGGCTGGCCCGCTAAAGACGTGCAGCAATATGTGCCATTGTGAGCTGTGCCCTACTGTGAGACATTCGACTCCGAACGTCGGCTGAATGACGCTCGCTTCGCAACGCTCACCAAGGAACTGGTTTAGAAGAACTGCATTCACTGGCAGCAACAATGGCTGTCGGGCTTGGAATCGATTGTCACCGATAAGGCATGGCATTCGGCTCAAGTCGAGGTCGGTTAGAACCTCGTAACGACAACTAATGTTACGCAGAGTTACACGATATACAGGGTGGTCCATTGATAATGACCGGGCCAAATATCTCACGAAATAAGCGCCAACGAAAAAACTACAAAGAACGAAAGTCGTCTAGCTTGAAGGGGGAAACCAGATGGCGCAACGGTTGACCCGCTAGATGGCGCTGTCACAGGTCAAAAGGATATCAACTGCGTTTTCTTTTAAAAAACGAACCCCCATTTTTATTACATATTCGTGTAGTACGTAAAGAAATATCAATGTTCTAGTTGGACCACTTTTTTCTCTTTGTTATAGATGGCGCTGTAATAGTCACAAACGTATAAGTACGTGGTATCACGTAACATTCCGCCAGTGCGGACAGTATTTGCTTCGTGATACATTACTCGTGTTAAAATGGACCGTTTACTAATTACGGAAAAGGTCGATATCGTATTGATGTATGGCTATTGTGATCAAAATCCCCAAAGGGCGTGTGCTATGTACGCTGTTCGGTATCCTGGACGACATCATCTAACTGTCCGGACCGTTCGCTGGATAGTTACGCCATTTAAGGAGACGAAAAGTGTTCAGCCACATGTGAAACGTCAACTACGACCTGCAACAAATGATAATGCCCAAGTAGGTGTTTTAGCTGCTGTCGCGGCTAATCCGCACATCAGTAGCAGACAAATTGCGCAAGAATCGGGAATCTCAAAAACGTCGGTATTGAGAATGCTACATCAACATCGATTGCACCCGTACCATATTTCTATGCAGCAGGAATTGCATGGTGACGACTTTGAACGTCATGTTCCAGAAGAAAATGCGGACATCGGTAGCCTTTGTTGATCTGTCAGCAGCATATGATACTACGCTGCTACATGGGCTACTACTGAAGTTAGAAAATGATGTCCCGAATAAGAATCTGACCACACACATGGGAAGTGTGTTGGCCAACCGTTACTTCAAGATTAGCGTTGAACAAAAATTGAGTAAGTCTTTTACCATGAAAATGGGCTTCCCCAAGTATCCGTCCTAGCACTTTCGCTCTTCAACCGATATGCCAGTGACATGACAAATACAATTACCAAATAGTTTTGCTATGCCGATGACCTTGGCATAACCTTACAAAGCAGCACACTCGTGGAAGGAGAAAATATATTTTCTACAGATTTGGAAAGTCTCAACACATATTAGAAAGCATGGACATTCCAACCAAATGCAGCCGGGGCAGAAGTCTGCGTGTTCCACTTAAACAACAGAATCGCGAACCAACAGCTCAATGTGTGAGTTTCTGTCAGCAGAGGATTAGAGACAATTTCGAGCCTAAATACCTTGGGTGTCACATTCGATCGATCGTTAACATATAAAAAAAACACCTGGAAAGCACTAGCCAAACGCTAAAGTCTCGAAATAACATCATAAAGAAACTGGCTGGCACTGTGTGGGGTGCTGAAGCTTCCGCTCTACGCACTGCAGCTCCGACAGTAGTATACCCAGAAGCTGAATGTTCTGCCCCAGTATGGCAACACAGTGCTCACACAACCAAACTAGACATCCATCCGAATAAACAATGAGAATTATTAAGGGGAACAAAAATCCACACCGATCACTTGCTTGCACACCATCCATAACAGGAAGTGTTCAGCCACATGTGAAACGTCAACCACGACCTGCAACAAACGATGATGAAGTAGGTGTTTTAGCTGCTGTCGCGGCTAATCCGCACGTCAGTAGCAGACAAATTGCGCGAGAATCGGGAATCTCAAAAACGTCGGTGTTGAGAATGCTACATCAACATCGATTGCACGCGTACCATATTTCTATGCACCAGGAATTGCATGGCGACGACTTTGAACGTCATGTACAGTTCTGCCACTAGACACAAGAGAAATTACGAGACGATGAAACACTTTTTGCACGCGTTCTATTTACCGACGAAGCGTCATTCACCAACAGCGGTAACGTAAACCGGCATAATATGCACTATTGGGCAACGGAAAATCCACGATGGCTGCGACAATTGGAACATCAGCGATCTTGGAGGGTTAATGTATGGTGCGGCATTATGGGAGGAAGGATAATTGGCCCCCATTTTATCGATGGCAATCTAAATGGTGCAGTGTATGCTGATTTCCTACTTAATGTTCTACCGATGTTACAACAAGATGTTTCACTGCATGACAGAATGATGGATTTTCAGCACATACCTCGCGCGCGGTTGAAGCGGTATTGAATAGCATATTTGATGACAGGAGGATTGGTCATCGAAGCACCATACCATGGCCCGCAAGTTCACCGGATCTGACGTCCCCGGATTTCTTTCTTTGGGGAAAGTTGAAGGATATTTGCTATCGTGATCCACCGACAACGCCTGACAACATGCGTCAGCGCATTGTCAATGCATGTGCTAACATTACGGAAGGCGCATTTGCTAACATTACGGAAGGCGAACTACTCGCTGTTGAGAGGAATGTCGTAACACGTATTGCCAAATGCATTGATGTTGAGGGACATCATTTTGAGCACTTGTTGCATTTATGTGGTATTTACAGGTAATCACGCTGTAACAGCATGCGTTCTCAGAAATGATAAGTTCACAAAGGTACATGTATCACATTGGAATCTTCAAAAGTACCAACGTTCTGTATTTTAATTTAAAAAAAACCTACTTGTTACCAACTATTCGTCTAAAATTGTGAGCCATATGTTTGTGACTATTACAGCGCCAACTATCACAATGCAGAAAAAGTGGTCGGACTAAAACATTCATATTTCTTTACGTACTACACGAATATGTAATAAAAAATGGGGGTTCCTATTTACAAAAAAACGCAGTTGATATCTGGTCGACCTATGACAGCGCCATCTAGTGGGCCAACAACAGCGCCATCTGGTTTCCCCCTTCAAGGTAGACAAATTTCGTTCTTTGTAGTTTTTTTCGTTTGACGCTTATTTCGTGAGATATTTGGACCGGTCACGATCAATGGACCACCCTGTGTAGTAACTTCGTTCATGATACAGCCATGGGGCACGTCTAAAGACGATAGCTCTTTTCTGCCTTCCTGTTACGCCTCCATGTCAATGCGCGTTACTGCGATGATTCCACGCAACCGAATGACATCTACATACACCACTTCTCTGTCCGGGGCCCACGAGAAATATAGGCCCCGCAACGGACTTGTGACGTCACTCTAGTCCCTTCCTTAGCCACGCTTCGCGAACGTTCGGCTTCGTGCAGGCCGCACGGCAAACCAAGATGTCGTTGAAAAGGTGCCCACTAAACGTCTTACCTTTGTCGTGTGTTATCGAGGGCTAACATTCATGTCAACGCGTAGTTAAGAACTACTAAACTTGCTCCCCACCGGAGACTGTTTGCTGGCACTCGCAAGACCCGCCCCGTTGGCCTCGTCACTGACGTCACGGGCGGATGGTCACGTGACTGCCTGGTCCCAACTACACGTCATCTGTACCGCACCAAATCGAACAGCGTATTATCGTAACTGGATCAGTAATACTTTCCTTTGTGAGCTAACAAGGAACCCCTCGAGTGCGCGGTCGCAAGTTCAGTATGGCTCATTTGATAGTGTTGTGTTAACAATTACGGCAGGAAAAATCTTACGTGGTAAGGCTTCCCAATGTGAATCAGGAGGGCAACAGTAAATGAATGTCCTGGAGGTGCAGAGTCCAACCATCTATGCGATGTACATATTACACTTCACAAAATGGGCATCGTCGACATTCAAGAAATGTTCAAAACCAACTATTAACTTGCACCGTGAACACCGAATGAAAAGGAGCGTGACAGTGATCAAAAAGGTTCGCACCAGATCGAAGGCGAAATCCTTTACACTGAAGAGCCAAAGAAACTGGTACGGGCAAGCGTATTCAAATAAAGAGATGTGTAAACAGCTGGAATATGCCGCTGCGGTCGGCAACACTTATATAAGAGAACAAGTGTCTGGCACAGTCGTTAAAGCGGTTAATACTGCTACAATGGCAGGTTATCAAGATTTAAGTAAGTTTGAACGTCGCACGAGCGACGGGACAGAGTATCTCCGACGTAACGATGAAATGGAGATTTTCCCGTACGACCATTTCACGAGTGCATATTAGGAATCGGGTAAAACATCAAATCTCCGACGTCGCTGCGGCCGGAAAAAGATCCTGCAAGAACGGAACCAACGACGACTGAAGACAATCGTTCAGCGTAATGAAAGTGCAACTTTTCCGCAGATTGCTGCAGATTTCAATAGGACCATCACCAAGTGTGAGCGTGCCAACCATTCATCGAAATATCATCGATAACGCAAAGTTTTACGCCTCGCCTGGGCCCGTCAACACCGACATTGGACTGTTGTTGAGTGGAAACGTGTTGCCTTGTCGTACGAGTCTCGTTTCAAATTGTATCGAGTGGATGGACATGTACGAGTATGGATACAACCTCATGAACCCATGGACCCCGCATTTCAGTAGGGATGGCTCTGTAATGGTTTGGGGCTTATCCATTTGGAGTGATATGGGACACCTGATACATCTAGATACGACTCTGACAAGTGACACGTACGTAAGCATCATGTATGTTACCTGCATCCATTCATGTCCATTGTGCGTTCCGACGGACTTGGGCAATTCCGGCAGGACAATACGACACCTCATTTGTCGAAAATTGCTCAGGAACACTCTTCTGAGTTTAAACACTTCCGCTGGCCACCACACTCCCCAGACATGAAAATTATTGAGCAGGTCTGTGATGCCTTGTAATGTGCTGTTCAGAAGCGATCTCCACCCCCTCGCACTCTTACGGATTTATGGACAGCCCTGCAGGATTCATGGTGTCGGTTCCCTCCAGCACTACTTGAGACATTAGTCGAGTTCATGGCACGTCGTGTTGGGGCACTTCTGCGTGTTCGCAGGAGCCCTACACGATGTTAGGCAGGTGTACCAGTTTCTCTGGCTCTTCAATGTAAAACCGTGCAAGACGTTCAGTTAGGTATCCACTATGAAAGAATGCATTGGTGAAACGGAATGATGAGAACTGATGGAATGTTATGACATGCAACCGAATGCGAAACAGTCTCTCGTGGAGCTTATCGTGAAACTGGGTATCTTTTAAGGTTTACCTGCAGATAGTGCGATTATTTGTTTTATAGCCACGGAAGAAACAAAAATCCAGAGGTTGAATTTGCCCAGTCGTTCCAGGGAGTACGAATTGCAATGTCACATACTTTTCAGGAGGGATAGTTTGTTCTAAAGGAACATAATTTTTATATGCAGGCCACGAATCGAGCAAAATTATTTTGATTAGCTATTGGCCAAAAGAGGTGCTCATACCGTAGTTATAGTTCTATTACGCCCTTGTCCTACTCTTGCTTGCTATCCCCTACTACCCTTGCATACAACGCACACGAGAAAGAATCGTAGGGAGCAGCAAAATAAATAACGTTCCAGCAAATTTACCATCGAGACTAACAGTCGGCATAGCTGTTCGCGAATGCATAAGTTGATATTGATACAACTCTCTTGGTACATCCAGTTTCCAGGGTTCCTTTAATATGCAAAGCCTGATTGGCCGGAAATGGAAACAAATTCCTTACTGAACGATGGGAATGTTTCTTTAGCTCATCTACAAATTTTCTGTCCGATTCCGTAGTTTGCTGTGCATCATCAAGTTAACGCTTTGTTTGAAATTTCTTGAGCTTACGTCCTCCGAAACAGTATCACTGTTTGAAGTTATCCACCCATCCAGTCCTTGCCTTGGAATCACTGTAATCTGTGTCACGTGAATCTGATGTGTATAACATAGTAGTTCATCATGCACACCCTGTAAATTGTATTGAGCATACTCAAACGCGCAAAAACACCAGTTTTCGTAATAAGTCTGATTTGTCCTCCCATGAAGATCCGTAGTTTTTCTTGTGCACTACAAGGTCATATTGCTCTGGACTTGGTGGAAATCTGTTCATATATTTATTTATTTATTTAATTTACTGCGCTGAGGATGATCACCCATGTAGGTAATTATGTTTAGTACCTCCTCCTTGGACACTTCTCCTTTACTACGTTTCGCTGGAGACAGCATTTGTGGCTCCCTGTACGACAAGGATGATGAACTGCATGGCTCGACACCTTTTTCAATATGACTTCCACTTCTAAAACACGTAGCGACATCACTGTACTCCTCACGTACATTGTCCACAGAGTTCAGTGTATATAAAACCACAGATTCCACTGACTCATCTTGCAGAAACGCTCGTATTTCATCTGCCACTTCTTTCACACGATGCCGGCCGCAGTGGCCGAGCGGTTCTAGGCGCTACAGTCTGGAACGGCGCGACCGCTACGGTCGCAGGTTCGAATCCTGCCTCGGGCATGGATGGTTGTGATGTCCTTAGGTTAGTTAGGTTTAAGTAGTTGTAAGTTCTAGGTGACTGATGACCTCAGATGTTTAGTCCCATAGTGCTCATAGCCATTTAAACTATTTTTTTTCTCAGGCTGCGAAATTCTTTGAGTTCCTTTCTGACGAAATTTCGTTGCAGATATAATGAAATTCTTTCTACGTTTATCGTTGCCACTGCACTGCTTTCTGTCAACACCACAAGCACAGTAGCACTGTTTTGAGTTACTCGCCGACTGTGGAGTTTAACAACGCTCCTTAGCCTCATGCTGTGCTCATCATTGAACACCTGCGGTCCCGCCCTATGTTGCCACTGGCAGCCAATAAATATTTTGGTTCGTGTAAGTGGGTGACTCATATTTTATTTGACGAGCTTACGTGATGTCTGCACGCTGCACGACTCTCTAACTATTAGGTTAAAGAGCTGTTCAAGTACCAAAAATGATACTGACCCAAAAATCATGTGCGTTACTATACTGTTCTGAGCCGACACGTGTAGAACATGTACGGAAAATGTACTCCACGATTCAAAGCGAATTCTTTTACAACATACCAAATATTTGTGTTTCCTGGTATAAGAAACTCGTGCTTTTTGTCTCTTCATGGTATATTCGGTAATGATAAAAAATTAAAATTATATTAAATAAAAACGTTTAACCAGCTGCCCGCTTGCATGTATCTAATTAAGCGTCCTCGTAATGAGTCCCTATTGGGTCCGCATAACGCCATAATAATTTGAAAAAGAATAATGCTATGCGAGCTGAACGAATATGTTCGCATTCAGACGACGCTCCAATTACGGAGCTCTAATTACGCCGTTCCGAAATTACGCTTCTGCTAATGGAGCCTGGCCAGCGCGCATCACTCGCTTTGCCTCCGCTGTTTTGTTTTCGTTAAGCGATGTTTGTCGAGCAGCTCTGTAGGCTAGTGAATACAAACTGCTTTTAATAACGTTTTAACAGTTCCAATTAACAATTTACCAATTAAACGTTCGGGGCGGACGCTGAAAGCGGCGAGCCCCGTGTCTTCCGCGGATGCAGTTGGCTGGCCTCTGTTCCAGCGCCGTGAGGGGCGGACGGCTGCGCACGGGGTCAGAAACCAGAAGGCCCGAAATCTGTCTCGGCGCTCGATTTATTCTTCTCTCGTGTCAAAAAGCTTAAGCTCCGCATCCGACGGATTTCAAATGTCGTTTTATATGCGACAGTACAGAGAGACCGTAGCTGGGCACCGTTAATCAGAAAGTTAACTTCGCCGGCCGGCGTGGACGAGCGGTTCCAGGCGCTAGAGTCTGGAACCGCCCGACCGCTACGGTCGCAGGTTCGAATCCTGCCTCGGGCGTGGATGTCTGTGATGTTCTTAGGTTAGTTACGTTTAAGCAGTTCTAAGTTCTAGGGGACTGATGACCTCAGAAGTTAAGTCCCATAGTGCTCAGAACCATTTGAACCAAAGTTAACTTCGTTAATCGTTACTAAAAAGTTAAGTTCGTTACACGTTAAAGCGTTACTTTACAGCAGATGTATCGAAACTTTAAGTTGATCGCTAACTCGTAACAGTAAACCTCATGTTGCGAGCGAAGTGGGATGAGCGAGAGAATGAAACATTTTACGAGTGCACAAATAAAAATGTTCTGGTTAGGGAAGTTTAAGTAGGACACTGAATGTAAATAAAAATGCACTGGTCCACACTGGCTTGAGACACACCGCTACCAACTGCTGCGATGCCAAAAGACTCTGAGTCGTTCTCTTTAAACACGATTACGGCTACTGGCTCTGCTGTCGATATTGAAATGTCCAAGATGGATTTTTTTCGACTTTTGTGGACAGGACCCTGCTGCCTTCACTGTTTCTTCAAACCGTACACAACGCGATTCATGCGCTCCTTATTTTCTTGTTTCAAATTGTTAAGGCTTGAAGTGTGATCCCTAACTGTTGATTTTTTGAGGCAATCACAATTTACAATGGAGAAGTACTTGTTCTCCTGATCTGGATACAAAATTAACGTAATCACTCAAATGTGGCCACGAATTTTTTGTTCTTTGTTGTCAAAGCTTTGCAGTACCTAAGCAAACGGTTCGATTTTAGTGACAAAAACTGGTTATTTACAATAAGCGATATGAATTTAAGAATCAGTGTTGAATTTGTTCCGGCGTAACGAGAAGCGACGGCACGAAGATGATGAAGGCGATAGCAGGGAAGGCTGTGAGACGACGTCAGCCAGTAGCCCGCTGACTACGCCGGACCATGACAGAAACGACCTGGCTGAGATTTTCACTCTGCAGCGGAGTGTGCGCTGATATCAAACTTCCTGGCAGGTTAAAACTGTGTGCCGGATTGAGACTCGAATTCGGGACCTTTGCCTTCCACGTGCAACTGCTCTATAAACTGAGCAACCCAAGCACGAGTCATGCCCCATCCTCACAGCTTTACTTCCACCAGTACCTCGTCTCTTATCTTCCAAACTTTACAGAAGCTCTCCTGCGAACCTTGCAGAACTAGCACTCCTGAAACATTCGCAGGCGAGCTTCTGTAAAGTTTGGAAGGTAGGAGACGAGGTACTGCCAGAAGTAAAGTTGTGAGGACGGGGCATGACTCGTGCTTGGGTTGCTCAGTTTATAGAGCAGTTGCACGTGGAAGGCAAAGGTAGCTCAGTTGGTAGAGCACTTGTCCGCGAAAGGCAGAGGTCCCGAGTTCGAGTCTCAGTCAGCCACACAGTTTCAAGATGCCAGGAAGTTTCAGGAACGGCCTCTAGAAGAAGAGAAAATAAGTGCCGCTCCTCCAGCTTTGGTCGCAAAGTAGTAGACTCGGTCTGGCAGACAGGACAGTAGAAGACGGACAATAGTGGAGCAGTTATTAGTGATCCATATCCATTGCTTACATGGACATTGTATATAGTGAAGGACACTGACTTATTTGGATGTCGACCATCGGTTGCGACACCACTGTAAATCCAAAGTTAAGTATTGTCAGTCTTCTTTATTGTAATAAAAACTATTAAAGTAATTTGCTGGTATCGTTGTACAGCTATCCGAGAAAGTAGCATACTTCAGGCATCCTATAAGAGATTTTGTCAACATAGTCGAAAATTAAGAGCTACAAAAATTCAATTTAAATATGGATAGTCTATGAGGAAACTGCGTTAATGTATTAAACATAATTATATGATCGAATATATACTGTAGTTCTGAAGGTTTTGACATATACCGTGCACAAAAATGGCAACAAATATTTAATAAGACAGAAGATGATTTTACAAATTTATACAAATTAATTTCGTTTGTACTGTCGAATCACACCACTTCACCACTGACAAAGACAGAGTTTATCTGATCAATATTTCGCGCCAAGACGAAAGAAACGAAGCATCTGTAAATATGCTATGAAAAGTGAATTATTTTATTATGTTACCTTAAATATGGGCTGCAAAGAAGCTGTGATGCTATTCAGCAGTGACATTTATTATATATTGCTAGAAGCAATAAAATATATATTTAAAAAATAATAATCAAGCAAAATAAGTAATACTTTATTTTGGAACACTGTACTTTTTTTCCTACCTTTAACAACCAATATACCTCATTTGCTAAAAAAGGTTGTAACTCAACACCTGCAGACCCGAACTCAAATATGATTTTTGCGGGCTAACTAAGTAACGAATAACGGACTGGTAGAAATTTAACATAAATTAAAGAAACATTTAACGTTTTCTCAAATTAACTTAAAAAGTTAATCCATCACCCAAAAAGTTAATTTCGTTAATGACGGATTCCAATACGCCATCACTTGCCAAATACTGATGATTAAAGCTACCACCACCACCACCACCAGGATTCGATCTGGCGACCTTTGGCTCGAGCATTGCACTGGTGTGGGTTAGTCACTTCAGCTACAGACGTGGATGTGTGGCATGTACCGAAGTCGAGAGAAAACATACAGTACTTTCCCCATAACGGCAAGATTTTGGCCCAAAAGGCAACTGACAGCTCTTCATTTTCCTCCTGTTGAGACTTTATAAAGTTTAACTACAGAAGCTCTCGAGGCTAAAGGGCGGCTTTCTGCACGCCTGAGAGTTCTACAGTCCGGGCCCCGTAGCCCGCAAGCCACCTTACGGAATGTGGAATAGGATAGTTCCGGTGGAAGGCGCACACACTGGCTTGGGGTGGAAGGCGCACACACTGGCTTGGCCCTTACCTGGCCATATGGCGCGGCTGTGGAGGTGATGAGGATGGTGAGGCGTTGGGCGGGGGAAGGGGCTGCTGCCGCGAACGGCCACCGCTCTGTAGGGGAGCTGCAAGTCGAGCCTCTGCGCAGGCGCGTATCTCGTTTAATGTGTGATCTACAGCTAGCTACTGTGCAAACAACTGTGTCGACACCTGTTACGCTCCAGGATAATATCCCCGATGGAGACTAAAAATTCATCCAAATCTTACCTCGGGAACTCTCCGACGGACAATAGTGGAGCAGTTATTAGTGATCCATTTCCATTGCTTACATGGACATTGTATATAGTGAAGGACACTGACTTATTTGGATGTCGACCATCGGTTGCGACACCACTGTAAATCCAAAGTTAAGTATTGTCAGTCTTCTTTATTGTAATAAAAACTATTAAAGACAAAGTTCCCGAGTCGATGATGATGATGATGTAGAAGATGGGTGTTTGCTTTGTGGAGCGCTGAACTGCGGGGTCATCAGCTCCCGCACTAAGTCCCAATTTTTACACAGTCCGATTTGTACACAATCGAATCTAGCCAACCGGCCGATGTGGGCGAGTGGTTTTAGGCGCCTCAGTCTGGAACCGCGCGACCGCCACGGTCGCAGGTTCGAACCCTGCCTCGAGCATGGATGTATATGATGTCCTTAGGTTAGTTAGATTTAAGTAGTTCTAAGTTCTAGGGGACTGATGACCTCAGATGTTAAGTCCCATAGTGCTCAGAGCAATTTGAGCCATTTGAATCGAACCACTGTCACGAATGATGATGAAATGATGAGACAACACAAAGATCCAGTCTGCAGGCAGAGAAAGACACCCAATCCGATCGGGAATAGAACCCAGGACACTGTGATCCAGAAGCAGCAACGCTAGCCACTTGACCATTACCTGCGGACCTGAGTCAATGAACGGCGGACGAGCAGGTGAGGCAAATGCTGAGGAAAGCTACTGCAGCACTTGGGAACAATCGGAGAGCCGGAGTCTGCAAACGGAGAGTGACATTATCGTGGCAGCTGAGAGACACTGTCGTATTATATAGTCAGGTCCGCGCATGTCGAGGCACGCACGAGGGATTCCAAGCAAACAGCCGGGGTACGCAAACGCGCGTGCTTTCTGCTTGAAGAAAGCGTATATCTCGCAAATTATGTCTCTGGTTTGCTTATCTGGAATGTGTCACTTGCCACCAGAACACTACTGAGCTGTCGGAGAATGTGTGACGTAGGTGCGCAGAACAAGCCTAAACTTGACCGCCACAGTCCGCGACTCCGAAGTACGGGGTGACGCAAGGTGGGCTTAGGCACAGTGCGACAATAAGCATTCGGTTCCGAACCGGCAGAAAAGAACCTTTGAAAGGGACAATGCAGACCTTTAGCTGCTTAAAGGCTTTGATAAATATCGATGGGGACAGTTGAAAAATGTGCGCCCCAACCGGAACTCGAACCCGGGACCTTCTGCTTACATGGCAGACGCTCTATCTTTTTTTCTCATTTTGTTCGATATAGTTCGTTGCGTTTGGTCGGAGCGGACGTCACAAGACATCCGTTCAAATTGATCGTTGGTTCCTTGACTCTGTTTTTTTATTACAGAGAGCAAGCAGCCCTCTGACCGTACACGCTGAGCTACCGTGCCGGTTCTATCCGACTGAGCCACCGAGGACACAGAGGATAGTGCGACTGCAGGGACTTATCTCTGGCACGCTCCCCGTGAGAAGTTGCTAAAGTCCGAAGGGATCAGGAGATCTGACAACGAGAGAAAACCAGGACACACGATGTCACAGCCATCCCCACCGCCGCAGAATGCGCGAGAAGCGGCAACATAAATACTCCAGCCTTCTTAAGGCAGATCCGACTGCCGAGTGCAGATTGCCAACTGCCCAGTGGGTAGTCTAAGTCCTCGTCTCAGTTAACCTATCCGGTGAGGGAAGAGGCTAGGGGAGCCGACCTTTCGGCACACCTAGACCTCTCGATTCGCCTACGGAGCCACGTGTCTCACCGAAAGGACTCGGCCACTGCCGACTTCCGAGTCGACGCTGACGGGGCGGAAGGTCTGACAGGAGCTCCGCCTGCGCGAATCGTATGCTGTCGTCGTCCGCCTTCTAGAGAGAGCTCCCGTGCTGCCGTTCGTCCCGTTCCTTTGGCAGACCCCGGTGCTGCCAGCTTCCGTCCAGTCAGTGGGTCCGAGGGCTGACATCTGCGTGACAGCGGGTGAGATGGCGCGCGCCGCTAACCTGTGATCTTGTTCAGAGCGTGCACTGGTGCGGGTGGCGCTTCGTTGGCGATTTGCTATGACGTCGCTGGTCTGTGTTTGCGGTGGCCGGCGGAGAGCGAGAGGCTAGTTGGTTTTTCCGGGTATTGCACGGAACGTGAAGCTCGCTCTGCCTGACCTGCTGGTGACTAGCGCTGAGGTTGTTGTGCCTCGCAATATGAGGAGAGTGGTCTGCGGCGGAGGCGACTCGCCGCTGTGCTGGCCATGCGGTGGTGATATATATTGGAGTCGGCGTACTTGTTCTTCCTGCCTGTCTGACGTGAAGGTCCGGTGGGGTCCTGTGATACTCTGGCCCGGAGACAACTAGTTGCTGAATTTTGGAGTCGTCTGCCCGGTTAGGGTGTGGGCTCGTTTGGCTCTTCAGATTTTCCCCTGGAAACTCCACCAGCGGTTTCTGATCTTTTCTGATGTGGGACGGTGTTGTTAGAACCTTTTGATGTGAGTGTGGCTCGTTACGACATTTGTTGGTGCTAATTTATTTGCTCAACTGGAGTCCTGCCCGGAGTTGCGTTCATGTATGGTACATTTGGCAGTCGATGTGTTAGGTAAAGTCTGCCTAAGAAGGGCGGTTTTGTACAGTATATACATAGTGAATTACTGCTGCTTGTTATATGTGGTCTTCTGGGACCTGAACGACACGATCTAGGCAATTTGGTTGTGTAACAGCATTTACTGGTATGTTCTGTATTTTTTTTACTGTGTTGTTATTAACTTGGAGGAATAGTCGCGTTTGGTGTCGTTAAGGCGCTTCTAAGACTGTGGTTTGACTATTCATGTGCGCTTGGCTTTTATTTTTTCGTTTTAGGAAGCGAGAATTGTTTGAGATTTCTGTGTTGGCTTCCGGCACTTATTAAGAGCGCCCGAGATAACGGCAATGTGGTCATCATGTGCTGTCGGGATGTTATACTGTGTTTTGAATTTTATCTTGAGTTGATATTATCTGTCGTGTGTTACAGAACATAACCAAGGTGAGTAATTGATGGGCATTTGTGGGAGGCATGTCGAGGAGCTCTTAGCGGTTCATTTCGGGGACCGTTTCTAGTGGGAAGGATCTGAAGTGTTGAGAGCTCGCTCGTCTGTGATTGCGTTGGCAGTTGCCCTTGCCCTTTGGTCGTATCGAATTATTATTTTGTTATTATATTTATTGGTTGCGTGTTGCGTTTCTTTCGTTTTATGGTGCCAAGCGCCATTATATTTCTCAACGTTTTTTTATATAAATCATTTTAAATTGTAATGGCAAGTTAACCTATTATTGGATTTTGTCTTCTGGATAAACTCTAAAAGCAATATTGTAAAAGGTTCTTGATTTTACCGTGGAAAGCCACTGTTATTGTTTTTAAAGCTCATTCTTTAACGATTTGTTAAGTTTTGTAAGTCATATGAATTTGTTGTTTAGTATTGGCAATTTAATAAATTGTGTACAGAGTCTGCTGTTTGGATATTATTGGGTGGAACTCACTGGATAGTCGTCCTATAAGAAAACACATTTCAGCGGGTAGTTCGGGTGGATCCGGAGGCGCGTCTTCGCAGTCAACGAGCGCACTTTGGTGATCGGTAAGCAGAGCTGGAGGCTGCCGCCGTCCACTGGTGTCTGCTGCCACCCGACGCCTCACCGCGCTGGAGGAACTGCCCCTCTAGACGAGGCTGCCGACTGGGTCGCAGTTAGTGGTTCATAAACATGTTTTGACGGCGAGCCAGGTCCTCACCACGGCATCCTGCCCGGCTCTCTCCTGACGACTGTAGGGGTCGGTGACTGGATCCCTGTGCAGCTTACATCAGTACGACCGATAATTCGGCAGATGGAGACGTCGAGAGTCACAGTACGGACAGTAAGAGCAGTGACAACCAACTGTGGCTTTCATTGGCACTGTCTCTGAGGAAGCGAAGGAAAAGTCTACATCATTACTTAACTAAAAACACTAAGGTAAATTTCGTCACCGTTCTAACGAATTATGTTGTCGCGAAGACAATTTCTCATTTATTTGCAAACTCCTAGTGAAAAATTCTAAATCGCATTGAACTGATGATCTTGTGTAACACCAGTCGCGAATCATCAACTGCCCAGTCACAACATAGAAAGGAAAAATAATTAAACATCTGAGACTTTTATTACCTGGTTTTCCAGAAGCAGCAGCTTATTTTCTGTGTACGAATAATTACAATATAGAACTGTTGACTGTAAGTTTGTGCAAAATCTTCCGAACAAGAATATACATATACTAGTATATATTACACAAATACGCATTTATTAATTTTTTCCCATCAGTCTTCCAATGTTTAATGCACCCCTCCACAACGTCACTCCTGCACCAACCTATTCAACAGGAGAGCTCTGAAACACTCGGGCGTTGCCTAAGCGACGTTAACGCACTCCTATTTCCTTACTAGTCAAGGTAAGCGCGTGGAGCGAACGCGCCGAGCTCACTGTGACTGTGAGGCCGAGCAATTTTTTGTTCGTGAGTCATCAGTCTTCTGACTGGTTTGATGCGGCCCGCCACGAATCCGTCTCCTGTGCCAGCCTCTTCACCCGAGAGTAACACCTGCGACCTACATCCTCAATCATTTGCTGGATGTATTCCAATCTCCGTCTTCCTCAACAGTTTTGCCCTATACTGCTCTCTCTACTACAATGTATATCATTCCCTCACGTCTTAAAAGATGTCCTATCATCCTGTCCCTTCCCTCGTCAGTGTTTCCCACATATTCCTTTCCTCTCCGGTTTTGCGCACAACCTCCTCATTCCTTATCTTATCAGTCCACCTAATTTTCAACATTCGTCCGTAGCACCACATATCAAACGCTCCGATTCTCTTCTGTTCCGGCTTTGCCACAGCCCATGTCTCACTGACATACAATGCTGTGGTCCAAACGTACATTCTCATAAATTTGCTCCTTCAATTAAGGCCTATGTTCGATACTAGCAACCTCTCGTGCCCACGAATGCCCTTTTTGCCAGTGTTGTCTGTTTCTGATGTCCACCTTGCCCCATCCGTCAATGGTTATTTTGCTGCCTAGGTAGTAGAATTCCTTATCTTCATCTACTTCGTGACCATCAATCCTGATGTTAAGTTTCTCTCTGTTCTCATTTCTGCTACTTCTCTTTACTTTCGTCTTTCTTTGATTTACTCTCAATCCATATTCTGCACATATAAACTGTTCGTTACATTCAGCTCATCGTGTGATTCTTCTCCACTTTCACTGAAGATAGAACGGGCAGAGGGATAAGTAGCAGGGCCACTGCGGCATAACAGGATGTGAGGCGGGAAATGTTTAGCTGTTTGTCTTCCAGTACGATAATTCACGGACTTGCGCGAGTCGGAAGTAACATGGATTCGTGAGTGCGTATTACAGAGGCGGTCATCTTCAAATGCGGTACATACTCGCAACAAGGAATGTGAAATGAAATTAAAGATGTTGTAATACATCACATTGAGAAGAAGAAAAATGGCATTCAAACACTTGACCGTCCTTCATACAGCATAACGCATTTAAACGTAAGTATAATTAGTGTTATTAATCAGTTAATCATCCGCTCACAAAGGGAAAGCAGCAGCACTTCGCCAAGCACTCACAGTGTCGAAACTCCTGGATAGCTGAGGGCGGCAGTGGTCTGGAACAGACAGCAGGTTCACTGTTTGGGGGCCGTTAACCGCGCACCGCAGCGCTGGAGGCTCATAACACACTAAGTTCTGTAGGTTACCGCCAGTACACATGCGACCCTAAGTGCCGACCTATAATGTCAGTATTGGCTTCTGAGCAAGAACGTTTGACAACAATCTCTGAACAGGGGCCTCCAAGACACCCACTCCAGTTTGTAACCTGTTGGCCCAATTTCTTGTGCGACTTGCTTGCACCACATCTGCAAACACAAATCACCTAATTACCGTAAATACCGGAGAGGGGGGCGATGAGCTCTGACGTC
This sequence comes from Schistocerca gregaria, assembly GCF_023897955.1. Classification (NCBI taxonomy): domain Eukaryota; kingdom Metazoa; phylum Arthropoda; class Insecta; order Orthoptera; family Acrididae; genus Schistocerca; species Schistocerca gregaria. Next base: position 78,723,741 of record NC_064927.1, read on the forward strand.
ACGTTAAATTACATCTCAGACAGATGTGGCGAGCTGGGGGACCATCATATCAAATGGAACTCGCCACCGTTTCTCGAACCACTCCATCTTACTTCTGGCCTTGTGATAGCGCGCGTTATCTTGTTGAAATATGCCTCCGTCGGCCCATCGTTAGGAGCGTTCGGTGCATTGTGTGTTGAGATACACTTGTACCCTGTCCAGCATTACAGTCTGATGTTAGTTCCACCACAGTTCGCCACCCGTCCTGTTTCACCAGTCTGCCCAGCCTAAGACGTCTGCAATCTGTAACTAGGGGTGGTCGCCCATTCCCACAGCGTCTGGACATGGCTTCACCACCTTTTCAAGACACTAGCCACAGCACTTATCGAACACCCGACAAGATTGTGCATTTTCTGAAATGCTTGGGCCGAGCCTCCGGGCCATCAAAACCTGCCCTCGGTCAAACTCAGACAGATCGCGTGTCTTCCCCAATAAACACGAGGACAGCGCGCTCACTGATAATACAAGCACCTTGCGTGTCTCTGACTACCAGACATTCCTCGCCAGATGACACTACTGTCGCCTGGACGCTTTTACATCGATAGTAGGTCGGTGGTCATTATGTTCTGGTTGATCAGTGCATACAGTTGGCAGTAGTATTATGTAAACAAGGTACAAATGGGCAGTGCATTAGCGGAGTTATTATTTGTAATCAGGTAGTTCATATGAAAAGATGTCCGACGTGATTATGGTCGCAAATCGTTAGAGAATTCAATATTCCGAGATCGAAAGTGTCAAGAGTTCGCCTAGAATACCAAATTTCAGGCAATATCTCTCACCATGGACATCGCAGTGGCCAACGGCCTTCACTTTAACGACCGAGAGCAGCGGCGTCTTCGTAGAGTTGGCACTGCTAAGAGACAAGCAGCACTGTGAGGAATAACTGCAGAAATCAATGTTGGATAAACGACGAAGGTATCCGTTAGGACAGCGCGAAAAAAGTTGGCGTTAATGGATTATGGCACCGACCGAAACGAGTCTCTTTACTAACTGAAAGACAGCACGACATCACCTACAGCGCCTCTCCTGGGACCGTGACCCTAGATGATTGGAAAACCGTGGCCTTTCAGACGACTCAAAATTTCAGCTGATACCTGCTGATGGTAGTGTTCGAGTGTGGCGCACACCCCACGGAGCCACGAGCCCAAACTGTCAACAAAACACCGTGCAAACCATAAAGATGTGGGCTGTGTTTACATGGAATGGACAGGATCCTCAGGTCAAAATGAACGGATTATTGGCTGAAAATGGTTCAACTAATTGCAGACCATCTGCAGCCATTCCTGGGCGTCATGTTCTCAGACAACGATGGGATTTTTATGGATGCACTTCTCACTAGGCCACATTTCGTCGCGAGTGGTTTGACTAACATTCTGGACAATTCGAGGGAATGATTTGTCACACAGATCGCCCGACGTGACTCTCATGGAATATTCATACGACATACCGAGAGGGCAGTTGGTTGCACACAATCCTGCACCGGCAACACTTTCGCACTTATGTACGGCCACACAGGCAGCACGACTCAGTATTTCTGCAGGGGATCTTCAGCGACTTGTTGAGTTCATGCCACGAATCCTGCCTCGGGCATGGATGTGTGTGATGTCCTTAGGTTAGTTGGGTTTAAGTAGTTCTAAGTTCTAGGGGACTGATGACCTCAGAAGTTTGGTCCCGTAGTGCTCATAGCCACTTGAAGCATCTTTTTCATGGCACGTCGAGGTGCTCCGCTACGCCGGGAAAAAGGAGGTCCGACACCATATTGGTAGGAGTCAGACGACTTTTTTCTCCTTAGTGTAGTTACTTTTCAGCGAATTCAAAATACACCGAAGAGCCAAAGAAATTAGCACACTTGCCTAATACCGTGAAGAGAACCGCGAGTACGCAGAAGTGGAATTGACAAACGTCTGAAGTAGTGCTGGAAGAAACTGACTCCGTGAATCCTGCAGGGTTGTCCATAAATTCGTAAGAGTACGTGGCAAGACAGCTCAGATATGCTCAATAATGTTCATATCTGGGGAGTTTGGTGGCCAGTGGAAGTGTTCAGACTAAAAAAGTGTTCCTGAAGCCACTCTGTAGTAATTCTGGACATGTGGGGTGTGCTGGAATTGCACGGGTCCGTCGGAATGCACAATGGACACGAATGGATGCAGCTGACAAGAAAGGATGCTTACGTACGTGTCACCTGTCAGAGTCATACCTAGACGTATCAGGGCTCCCATATCGCTCTAACTGCACACGCCACACACCATTACAGAGCCTGCAACAGCTTGAACAGTCCCCTGGTGACATGCAGGGTCCATGGATTCATCAGATTGTCTCCATGCCCGTACAAGTCCATCTGCTCAATACAATTTGAAACGAGACTCGTCCGACCAGGCAACATGTTTCCAGTAATCAATAGTCAAATGTCGGTGCTGACGGGCCCAGGCGAGGCGTAAAGTTTTGTGTCGTGCAGTCATCAAGGGTACACGAGTGGGATTTCGACTCCGGAAGCCCATATCGCTGATGTTTCGTTGAATAGTTCGCACGCTGACACTTGGTAATGGCTGTTGGCTCAAATGGCTCTGAGCACTACGGGACTTAACAAAAATGGTTCAAATGGCCTTGAGCACTATGGAACTTAACTTCTGAGGTAACCAGTACCCTAGGACTTGGAAATAATTAATCCTAAATAACCTAATGAAATCACGCACATCCATGCCCGAGGCAGGATTCGAACTTGCGACCGTAGCAGTCGCGCGGTTCCGGACTGAAGCACCTAGAATCGCTCGGCCACCACGGCCGGCACACTTGGAAATGATCCAGCATTGAAATCTGCAGCAATTTTCGGAAGGGTTGCACTTCTGCCACGTTGAACGATTCTCTTGGTTCGTCGTTGGTCCCTTTCTTGCAGGATCTTTTACCGGCTGCAGCGATGTTGGAGATTTGATGTTGTACTGGTTCCTAATATTCATGGCACATTCGTGAAATGGTGGTGCGGGAAAATCCCCACTTCATAGATACTTAGCAGATGCTCTGTCCATCGCTGGTGGGCTGACTACAACACCACTTTCAAACTTAGTTAAATCTTGATAACCTGCCACTGTAACAGCAGTAACCAACCAGTCAAACAACTGCGCAAGTCACTGGTCTGATACAGGCGTTGCCGAACGCAGCGCCGTATTCTGCCGGTTTACATATCTCTGTATTTGAATACGCATGCCTATACGTTTCTTTGGCACTTCAGTGTATTTTACCCTGTCCGACAGCAAGAGCATGATCATTTGGGTCGATGAAATGCTGCATGCCAAGGTATAACAAACAAATTGAGTCGAGGCCTCCTGCTTTAACAAGTCAAGTACCGGTAGCTGTGTTCACTGAGTATCGAGACTGGCCACAGTGAGCCTCGCGGCGGTCGGACACTGCTGGACACGACATCCCACCTGCCGACAGAAGCCGCGGCGCCTACGGCCACAGAGGCAGGCTGCCCGCCCCACCGCAACGTCACGCGGGTAGCCGCATCCTCGCCATCAGGCGCTGCGGTGCACAGTACTGGGGCGGACGGAACGGTGCAACACAAATAATGTCTGACGCTCCCAAAGGAAGTGCTTGTTATTCGCCCTATCACGTTCCTATTCTACGTAAACGATTCAGGAGACAATCTGAACTGCCCTGTTAGACTTTCCGCAGATGGTGCTGTCGTTCACCGCCCAGGAAACTCAATAGAGAATCAAACCGAACCGTAAAATGATTTGGACAAGATATGAGCTTAGGGGGAAAAAAGTGTTTGATTACACCATAAATCTAACAAATTTAAATGTCGATTCAACTAAATACTTAGGGAGTACTATTATGCACAACTTAAATTGGAACCATCACTCTGAAAAATGTTGCGGGGGTGGCTGAAACACTGCGTTTTATGGGCAAAAACACTTAGAAGATGTAATAAAACAGACTGCCTTCAATAAGACTGTGCGTTAAGTGATACTTACCACACAGAATTGACGGAGGACATTGAAAAAGTTTAGAGAAGAGCTGCTCCTTTTGTATTATCGCTAAACTGGGGGCATTTTGTCATGGATGAGATAAGTGAGCAACTATTAAAACAAAGGCGTTATTTCTTTCTTTTCACAAAATCTCAATCAAGAATGTTCTATCACGAATGAGAAAATATTTTGCCGACTCAATTTGTATAGGGCGAAATTATAATCGTAAAAACGTAAGAGAAATTATAGCTCGCATTGAAACATTTAAGTATTTATCTAGGTGATGTTGCACAGTGGGACAGTCGAGAAGAACTCTCAACGTAGTTCCATGACCCTCTGCCAAACACTTCAGTGTGAATTGTAGAGTAGTCACCGGCCGCTGTGTAAACTGTACTGTAGTCGCCGGCCGTTTTGACCGAGCGGTTCTAGGCGCTTCAGGTTGGAACTGCGCAACTGCTACGGTCCCAGGTTTGAATCCTGCCTCGGGCATGGATGTGTGTGATGTCCTTAGGTTAGTGAGGTTTAAGTAGTTCTAAGTCTAGGGGACTGATGACCTCAGATGTTAAGTCCAAGTTGGCACTGGTTATGGTGCCGTTGCGTTACACTTAGCGTCGTCCCAGACAGTTCTAACACAATTTTATCCCTATATGTAATTATTACACAAAGCCAAAGTCATTTTAAAACTCTCTTGAAACAATCACTGCAATTATTTTTCGGCGTTGCATTACAATTGCAGTACAATTTTCTTGGATATCCTAAACTGCGTCATAACAATGTGGTTTCACTGCCAACTTCAATTCGGGGAAAAACCAAACGTCGAATGGTCAAATAAGCCGATACCGGTAGTGGATGATGTAGCACTGTGATCCATTTGCTGGCGAGAAACTCGTGCACCGTCTTCGCTTTGTGGGCTGGGTTAATGTAATGGAGGAGCAACTAGGAACCCGCCCGTCGGTATTCCAGTGGAATTCTACGAATTCTTGGCCACAAACGCTGGATGACTTAGAAAACCTGATGTTGCCTCACTGGTCCACTGCCATTTTACGACGGGTTTTAGGCACGTACTGTGACATTCGTGGCCAAAAACCCGCTGCAGCAATGCTTTGACTCTCTACACAGCTGTTTTGGAAACTTGGAGGATCATAATGCCTTACCTCACTACGAGGTGGAGTTTGGGATTTCACACGAGCAGTCCTAAAGCAACTGGGACAAACTGTGTTTTCACACGACCCGCTTTTCATTTCGTAATGACTAGTTGCATACTAGATAGCGGGTTACAAAATGGCCACCATTTTCGTAACGTAGCATTAAAACGGTTTTTCGTGCTCTCCCGTTTGATAGTATTTGACTGCAAATTTCTGTTTATCCCCCTGTCACAAGAGTTGTTCCTCGCCCGCGGGCCACCGTGTTCGCCAGAAACCGAGTGGCCGTACAACAGACGTCGCGCATCGTGAAGCTCCCCTCGGTCTTTTGCCCTACTGGGCCACTCGAAGCGAGCCAAACCGACGGCAGTGGCGAAACCTCCAGCGAGCGACGGACGCTGGCGAGAACGGTCGCGTCAGAACTACGCTGAAGCACCAGAGAAACTGGTATAGGCATGCGTATTCAAATACAGATATACGTAAACAGGCAGAATACGGCTCTGCGCTCGACAGCGGTTATATAAGACAACAAGAGTGCGGCGCGGTTGTTAGATCGGTTGCTGCTGCTACACTGGAAGGTTATCAAGATTTAAGAGCGTTTGAACGTGGTTTACAGTCGGCGCACGAGCGATGGGACATAGCATCTCCGAGGTGGCGATGAAGGGGGGATTTTCCTGTACGACCGTCTCACGAGTGTACCGTGAATGTCACGAATCCGGTAAAACATCCAATCTCCGACATCGCTGATATCTGAAGAAGATCCTGTAAAAAACGGGACCAATGATGACTGAAGAGAATCGTGCAACGTGACAGAAGTGAAACCCTTCCGCAAACTGCTGCACATTTCAATGCTGGGCCAACCACAAGTGTCAGCGTGAATCAAATCAACGAAACATCATCGATATGGCCTTTCGAAGGCAAATAATCACTGGTGCACTCTTAATGACTGTGCGACACAAAGCTTTACGCCTCGCCTGGGCCCGTCAACACCGGCATTGAACCGTCAATGACTGGAAAGATGTTGCCTGGTTGATCAAGTCGCGTTTCAGATTGTATCGAATGGATGGACGTGTACGGGTATGGAGACAGCCTTATGAATCCATGGATCCTGCAAGCCAGCAGGGAATTGTTCATGCTGGTGGAGGCTCTATAATGGTATGGAGCGTGTGCAGCTTGAGTGATATGGGACCCCTGTTACGTCTACATACGACTCGACAGGTGACACGTACGCAATCATTCTATCTCATCACCTGCATCCGTTCATGTCCATTGTGGATTCCGACTCACTTGGCCAATTCCAGCACGACAATACGATACCCCTTATGCCCAGAACTGCTACAGAGTGGTTCCAGGAACACTCACTTCCGCTGGCCACCAATCTCCCCAGACATGACTATTACTGAACATATCTGGACGCCTTGTAACGTGCTGTTCAGACGACATCTCCACCCTTCCTACACTTAAGAATTTATAGACAGCCCTGCAGAGTTCATAGAGTCAATTCCCTCCAGCACCACTTCAGACATTAGTCGAGTACAAGCCAGTCGTGACGTGGCACTTCCGCGAGCTCGCGGAGGCCCTATACATGTTAGGCAGGTGTACCAGTTACTTTGGCTCTTCAGTGACATCGGCAGCGATCCGACCCGGCCGAGTTCTCTTCTGTGCGCCGCGGCGGCCACTAGTCATCGATCACGAGCCCAGGAGACGGCGTCCGACCGCCCACACCGCGGCCGATGACTCGTGGAGGCGACGGTCACGAGATAACTCCGGAGTACCGCGACCGCGCCCGCTCCCCGAACGGGGGCGGCGCCATTACGCCCGGGGCGCCGCCTCTGCGATCCTCGCTGGCGATAAAACTAATTAACACGCTCCGGCCTCCAGAACAAAAACACCCGGTATGCGACTGGACTCACACGATGCATCGATCCAGTACGCTGATAAAGAGTGCTCCGTCACGGGACGCGGAAGTGCAGATCGCGTGGGAGACTACCTCCCTCTGTAGCAATTACATATGGACGAAATAAACCGAAACTAATTCATTTCATTTTTAACGTTGTATATGGGTGACCTATGGCATCATTCCATTTCGGTTTGGCTTTCGAATTAAATGGCTAAAAAGTGAATAACTACCGTGAAACGGTGTGCCGGACCGAGAATCGAACTCGGGACGTTTGCCTTTCGCGGGCAAGTGCTCTACCAGCTGAGCTACCCAAGCACGACTCACGCCCCGTCCTCGCAACTATACTTCTACCAGTACCTCGTCTCCTACCTTTCAAACTTTACAGAAGCTCTCCTGCGAACCATGCAGAACTAGCACTCCTGAAAGAAAGGATATTGCGGAGACATGGCTTAGCCACAGCCTGGAGGATGTTTCCAGAATGAGATTTTCACTCTGCAGCGGAGTGTGCGCTGATATGAAACTTCCTGGCAGATTAAAACTGTGTGCCGGACCGAGAATCGAACTCGGGACGTTTGCCTTTCGCGGGCAAGTGCTTTACCATCTGAGCTACCGAAACACGACTCACGCTCCGTCCTGACAGCTTTACTTCTGCCAGTACCTCTCCTACCTTCCAAACTTTACAGGAGCTCTCCTGCGAATATCCTTTCTTTCAGAGTGCTAGTTCAGAAAGGTTCGCAGAAGAGCTTCTGTAAAGTTTGCAAAGTAGGAGACGAGGTACTGGCAGAAAAAAAGCTGTGAGGACGGGGCGTGAGTCTTGCTTGGGTAGCTCAGTTGCTAGAGCACTTGCTCGCGAAAGGGAAATGTCCCGAGTTCGAGTCTCGGTCCGGCACACAACTTTAATCTGCCGCTAAGTTTCACATCTGCGCACACTCCGCTGCAGAAGGAAGACCACATTCTGAATAACTACTGTTTATTTCGTCCATTTTAATTGTCTTGCATGGTGTTCTAGATCTTTGTTATGGATCAGGAACGTCGAATTGTGCACATCTGCTAAATTGGTACAGCGTGACTTATTCAGGGAGGGTGGCGCGGATGTTAGATGCACAGACTGTTTGCAATTAAACATAGATGGGCCTCTTATCTTCAAAATAGACATTTTCTACTGGCAACTCGACAATCTTATTTCTCACGCCATGCACCCCTCAAATTATATTTAGTAATTGTTCCCTTTACTTTTCTGTTGACGTGTTCTCCACTGCGCCTGACGATACTGTACAGAGAGTACACACCGTATTACCTTACGCTATAGACCAGTGGTTACCACCACTTCTTAGAACATTAAGATTGAACATTACTTGTCATCCGAAACTGCCAACTAAGTTTAGTACTCAACTAAACTTTGAGTTGAAAAACGTACTTAAACTATATAACTATACGATTAATAAAATGCTCGAAATACATCGTGTATTGAAATAAAAATCCCGATTAGCGGCTAAAGACGATTTGTTTCATTTTTTATAAAAATTAAATGTTTTGTCGGTGTTGTATTACACCAGGAAATGATGAGTTGGTACCCTCTTTTAAATTATATTTCATCTAGGTCACTGCTCATTATTCAAATACCCCGTTCACACCTCTAAGAGTTGTGCCGAATGAAATCAGTATTCCCATTGCTTTTTCCAAAGATAATAGTCGCCATCAAATTTTTTCCAAAGTGTTTGCGATTTTATTTCATCAAAGATAATCATTACTATGTTGTCCTCGCGAAGAGAAAGACGTTGTACATTGCTTCAAATTATAAAATATGAAAATATTATTCCGTTCGCTGAAAACTGTCTTAGAACCCAGAAGTTGATCTTTTTCGATTCTCCTGCACAGCAAGTAGAATTTATTGCTGACTTGCTTTATGTGTGTTGCTTTCGTCATATATCATTAACAGCTCAGGAGATTTGCATCGGTAAGTCCTAAGTTTGCTGCGAACAACGCCAAACTTATAGTGTGGTGTTAGACTATTCGGCGTTTTCCGGATTTATTGCTCGAAAAAAAAAAAACAACAGGGTGTGCCGCGTTGGAAATAAATAACCTGTCAGCCTGGGTCGTTCGGCGGACGACAGCTGTCTGGTGGATCACTGGAAGACGCGCGGGGCGATCGTTCGGTCCTACCACTGGACCACGCGCCCAGCAGAGACAGACAGAGAGGGAGACACACAGAGCCTGCCCTAGGCTTAGCGCAACCAGACGTTCGTATTTCAAAATTTTACAAAAAAAATAAATATTGTGATGCCGCAGTTGCAAGGGACGGTGATGTCATGCTTATAAGTACACTGCACTTCAGGAAAAGTAGAAGTAGTTATCAGAGTTGAAAATCACTAGCACAACACTGTCAAAAACAATGCAACAGTGCAAAATGTTTTCTGTTATTTTATGAACGGTTTCGATCTGTACGTTCATCATCAGGTATGTCTGGCATTGCGACTAGGACAGAAAACATAAGAAACCTGCTGGCAAGAGGGCACTTTCAAAATATATGAAATATACTATGATAAACAGACACAACTGGCTAGCAGTCTGCCACGACAGATAGTATACTCATGTACAAGTTTCTTTACGCCTCATGTATTAGTTTAGAATGCAGTCGTATTTGACGACACCGCAGGTATAGGTGTATCTTTCGTCGATTTTCTTTTGCGACTCAGTAAGTAATTATTAGCATTAATAACTTCGGAATTGCCACCACCATGGCGATTCTGTCAAAACGAAGCGTTTGTGGGAATGAGGCCATCCTCATGCGCAGGGTGTGGTGGCAAAAAACTCTTTCACTCTTTCACTGCCATTTATTTTTTTAGGGTGAAAGTCATCAACTTATGGTTATTTTAATTAACCTCAGGAAGACGCACACTGGGATACATTTAGCCAACAACTGAGGACGTAGGTTGCAAGTGCTACTCTGAGATGGAGTTGTTGGCACAGGAGAGCAATTCGTGGCGGGTCGCATCAAACGAGTAAAAGACTGATGACTCCAAAAGAAAAAGTCATGTCTGGATGATAGGAGCAATCTCCAGTTGTGTATTACACCTGCAGACAAACATATCTCTGTTTTATTTGTGTCTGAGTGCGGCATTTCCCTGACACACTGTGGTTCTATTAGACATGGGAAAGTGACTTAGAAGAGCAAGTGAACGGAATGGACGGTGCCTCGAAAAGATGTAACAAGACCAACATTAACAAAAGTAAAGGGAGGACAATGGAGCCTAGTCGAATCACACCATCGAAACACACCATAAGATGGCTGAGAGAAATGGACTAGGAAATGAAATATTAAAATTAGAAGTTGAGTTTTGCTATTCGGCCAACAAAATAGCTGATGGTGGAAAAAGTAGAGAGGATATAAAATGCAAACTGTCAATAACAAGAAAAGCATTTCTGACAAAAACGAATTTCTTAAGATCGTATATAAATTTAAGTGCCAGGAAGTCTTCTCTGCAGATATTTATCTGAAGTGTCACCATGCATGGCATTGAAACGCGGGCTGTTCATGAAAGAAGAGAACAGAATATTTTGAAATGTGGTAGTATAGAGGAGTGCTGAAGATTAGATCGGTAGACAGAATAAATAATGAGGATGTTCGGAATCGAATTTGGGGAAAAAAGAAAATTATCGCACAACTTGACTAGGTGGAGGATGGTTGATAGGACACGCCCTGAGGCGTCAATGGGTGTTAAATTTGGTGAAGGGGATAAAAACTTCGGAGAGAGACCAGAGCTCGAATACAGTAACCGAGTTCAAATGAATGCAGGTTGCAGTAGCTGTATGCAGTTGAACAGAATTGCTCAGGATAGACCAGCGTGGAGAGCTGCTGAAAATACCAAGTCTTCGAACCGTTGATCAGAACGAAACAGTGATGATAGATGTGACTGTTTATAACATAATTTTGTTTTCGTGTTTATCTTCCCTGAAGCAATTACTCCACGGTGAGAACCACTGCAGTAGGCCCAACGCCGTTTATAATTCTTTGAATGTTAGTAAGAGCATCTTGCTCAGAAGTGCGGTGGTGGTGGTGGTGGTGGTGGTGGTAGTTAGTGTTTAACGTCCCGTCGACAACGTGGTCATTAGAGACGGAGCGCAAGCTCGGGTTAGGGAAGGATTGGGAAGGAAATCGGCCGTGCCCTTTCAAAGGAACCATCCCGGCATTTGCCTGAAACGATTTAGGGAAATCACGGAAAACCTAAATCAGGATGGCCGGAGACGGGATTGAACCGTCGTCCTCCCGAAAGCGAGTCAGAAGTGCAGCTCTGCTACATAAGTATAAATCCGAAACCCCTAAAACTTCCTGCCGTTCATGTAGCATTTAGCTTACACACACCCCCTCACCATACTCACGCTCACAATTAGAAAGGGGACTACACAGTTATCGAACTCTCTCTCTCTCTCTCTCTCTCTCTCTCTCTCTCTCTCTCTCTCTCTCACACACACACACACACACACACACACACACACACACACACACACACACACACACACATTTTTTATTTTCGGCACATACAAAACAAAGGTAAAACATCACTCTCATGAAGCAGTAAAATCTGGCTCGCAAACGATTTCGACATAATCGATTTTGAAGTTTTCCGAGAGTCTCTACCTCACCAAAATTGGCACCATATTCCGATGGAGGGCGTGGGTCTATCGTAGTTAACTCCTCCATTATGTGGGTGGAACCGGTTCAATCCCGAACCGACAGAAAATTTTTAACGAAGGTGCAGGTTCTATGAGCATTTTCTCAAAGCGTAAAATGCACAAAGATGAAAAATAGGCGGTAACGCTCTAAAGTGATAATGGCTGGTTCAAGTCTCGTATTTGTTGTTGTTGTGGTCTTCAGTCCTGAGACTGGTTTGATGCAGCTCTCCATGCTACTCTAACCTGTGCATCTCCCAGTACCTACTGCAACCTACATCCTTCTGAATGTGCTTAGTGTATTCATCTCTTGGTCTCCCTCTACGATTTTTACCCTCCACGCTGCCCTCCAATACTAAATTGGTGATCCCCTGATGCCTCAGAACTTGTCCTACCAACCGATCCCTTCTTCTTGTCAAGTTGTGCCACAAACTCCTCTTCTCCCCAATTCTATTCAGTACCTCCTCATTAGTTATGTGATCTACCCATCTAATCTTCAGCATTCTTCTGTAGCACCACATTTCGAAAGCTTCTTTTCTCTCCTTGTCCAAACTATTTATCGTCCGCGTTTCACTTCCATATATGGCTACACTCCATACAAATACTTTCAGAAACGACTTTCTGACACTTAAATCTATACTCTATTTTAACAAATTTCTCTTTTTCTGAAACGCTTTTCTTGCCATTGCCAGTCTAAATTTTATATCCTCTCTACTTCGACTATCATCAGTTATTTAGCTCCCCAAATAGCAAAACTCCTTTACTACTTTAAGTGTCTCATTTCCTAATCTAATTCGCTCAGGATCACCCGACTTAATTCGATTACATTCCATTATCCTGGTTTTGCTTTTGTTGATGTTCACCTTATATCCTCCTTTCAAGACACTGTCCATTCCGTTCAACTGCTCTTCCAAGTCCTTTGCTGTCTCTGAAAGAATTACAATGACATCGGCGAACCTCAAAGTTTTTATTTCTTCTCCATGGATTTTAATACCTACTCCGAATTTTTCTTTTGTTTCCTTTACTGCTTGCTCAGTATAACATTCAGTAACATCGGGGCTACAATCCTGTCTCACTCCCTTCCCAACCACTGCTTCCCTGTCATGCCCCTCGGCTCTTATAACTGCCATCTGATTTCTGTACAAATTGTTAATAGCCTTTCGCTCCCTGTATTTTACCCCTGCCAGCTCTCGCATTAGTCATAATTTTTTCCATTCTTCGTTAAATTAGAATACCCACGTCATTAAAATATGAAATTCATCATATACAGGGTTTATCTGAAATGAATGCAGAAAACAAGATGGTTCAAATGGCTCTGAGCACTATGGGACTTAACATGTGAGGTCCTCAGTCCTCTAGAACTTAGAACTACTTAAACCTAACTAACCTCAGGACGTTACACAAATGCATGCTCGAGGCAGGATTCGAACCTGAGACCGTTGTGGTCACTCGGTTCCAGACTGTAGCGCCTAGAACCGCTCGGCCACCAAGGCCGGCTCAAGAGGGTAGGCACGCAACATCGCATCCGAGACGTAATTGTGGCAGGTCTGTATGGCAACATTTTCAATGTATTTGTGGCACCAAGGTAAATGGGAAGTGAGTGTGAAGCTTTATTTGAATACAGTTACAAAATTTTAATGAAATGAACACCCTTTTTTTGTGTAATCTCATTTTGTTCGTTACAGTTCGTTGCAATTGTTCGCGGCGGATTTGGCGGACGTCCCCTGACGACCATTGAAGTTCGTTGTTGATCCATTAACTCAGTTATTTTATTACAGAGGGCAGCTAGCCCTCTGACCGAACACGCTGAGCTACCGTGCCGGCTCCTTAGCTGCTTACAGGCGTTGACATACGTCAACGGGGACAGATGAATATGTGTGCCCCGACCGGGACTCGAACCCGGGACCTCCTGCTTACATGGCAGACGCTCTATCCATCTGAGCCACCGAGGACACGGAGGATAGCGCGACTGCAGGGATTTATCCCTGGCACGCCTCCCACGAAACCCACATTCTCAACGTATTGTCCCGCACTACATTCGTAGTGCCCCCGCCCATTATACTCATTACTCGCGGCGCGTTGCCGATTCCCGTATATATATATATATTCCTGGAAATGGAAAAAAGAACACATTGACACCGGTGTGTCAGACCCACCATACTTGCTCCGGACACTGCGAGAGGGCTGTACAAGCAATGATCACACGCACGGCACAGCGGACACACCAGGAACAGCGAGCGGTGTTGGCCGTCGAATGGCGCAAGCTGCGCAGCATTTGTGCACCGCCGCCGTCAGTGTCAGCCAGTTTGCCGTGGCATACGGAGCTCCACCGCAGTCTTTAACACTGGTAGCATGCCGCAACAGCGTGGACGTGAACCGTATGTGCACTTGACGGACTTTGAGCGAGGGCGCATAGTGGGCATGCGGGAGGCCGGGTGGACGTACCGCCGAATTGCTCAACACGTGGGGCGTGAGGTCTCCACAGTACATCGATGTTGTCGCCAGTGGTCGGCGGAAGGTGCACGTGCCCGTCGACCTGGGACCGGACAGCAGCGACGCACGGATGCACGCCAAGACCGTAGGATCCTACGCAGTGCCGTAGGGGACCACACCGCCACTTGCCAGCAAATTAGGGACACTGTTGCTCCTGGGGTATCGGCGAGGACCATTCGCAACCGTCTCCATTAAGCTGGGCTACGGTCCCGCACACCGTTAGGCCGTCTTCCGCTCACGCCCCAACATCTTGCAGCCCGCCTCCAGTGGTGTCGCGACAGGCGTGAATGGAGGGACGAATGGAGACGTGTCGTCTTCAGCGATGAGAGTCGCTTCTGCCTTGGTGCCAATGATGGTCGTATGCGTGTTTGGCGCCGTGCAGGTGAGCGCCACAATCAGGACTGCATACGACCGAGGCACACAGGGCCCACACCCGGCATCATGGTGTGGGGAGCGATCTCCTACACTGGCCGTACACCTCTGGTGATCGTCGAGGGGACACTGAATAGTGCACGGTACATCCAAACCGTCATCGAACCCATCGTTCTACCATTCCTAGACCGGCCAGAGAACTTGCTGTTCCAACAGGACAATGCACGTCCGCATGTATCCCGTGCCACCCAACGTGCTCTAGAAGGTGTACGTCAACTACCCTGGCCAGCAAGATCCCCCATTGAGCATGTTTGGGACTGGATGAAGCGTCGTCTCACGCGGTCTGCACGTCCAGCGCGAACGCTGGTCCAACTGAGGCGCCAGGTGGAAATGGCATGGCAAGCCGTTCCACAGGACTACATCCAGCATCTCTACGATCGTCTCCATGGGAGCATAGCAGCCTGCATTGCTGCGAAAGGTGCATTTACACTGTACTAGTGCCGACATTGTGCATGCTCTGTTGCCTGTGTCTATGTGCCTGTGGTTCTGTCAGTGTGATCATCTGATGTATCTGACCCCAGGAATATGTCAATAAAGTTTCCCCTTCCTGGGACAATGAATACACGGTGTTCTTATTTCAATTTCCAGTAGTGTATATGTATATACAAAATTTGCGGGAAATTACGCCCTCTTGCTTGAAGGTAAGACGTGCAACGACGATGGTGTGGCTGTCGCACTCTTTCAAACACTCCTAGCAAAGTGGACATTGCATCGGAGGCTGCCATAATGCGCACTATCAGCCCTTCATCAGTCTCAATGGCTGTTTCATAGACAACAGACTTCAGGTGGCCCCAGCACCAAACATCAGTGGGCGTCCAGATGGGGGAACGTGCAGGCTATGTTACCGGGCCACCGCGCCCTGTCCCGGTCTCACAAAAGATTTCATCCAAGTGCTGCGCCATCGTGTCGGTACCCCGAACAAAGGCGGCGTGCGCGGTTTCCCGTGCCCGCACGTCTCTAGTGTGGCTGTTGAATATGCCCTCTCGACTAAAGGATGCCTCATCCGTGAAAGGTACACGGTTCGGAAAGTTCAGTTGAACGAGACACCTTTGCAAAAACTACTGGTAAAATGCAATTCGACGTGCAAAATCATCTGGGTTAAGGCCGTAAACCTTGTGAATATGGTAGGGAGCAAATCATCTTCGTGCCATCCAAGCCAAATAGTAGAATGGCTTACATCCATTTCCCGTACAAGAGGCCGCGAGGTTATTGAGGGTGTGTTTTCCAGCAGTGACAACGCCTCCTCTCCAAGCCCTGGTGCACGCACGGTGCGTTGACCACCGCGACCGTCAGGCCTTCGCACCACTAACACAACATTAGTACACCGGGTTTGTGCCATTACAAGAACGTGCCAATCGAAAACGTACAACCTCTCTCTTAGGATCTGCGGATGGCAGTAAATGTCCGTGGATCTAGCCGAACGTACAAACGTTGGGCAGCGTCAGCCTTTCCATCCGCCGGCTGCTAAGCACAGTGCATGTCTGCCCTTTCCTCCCAAGAATAGCGCTCCATACCCTGTCCGCTCCACACAGTAACAAACTGACGCATGGCGAACCAGACTCCGCAGTGTGTACAGGTGCTGCCGTCTATGCAACTCCCATCAAACAGGCATTTGCACGGCCAAAAACAACGCGTTAACGTCCTAGTAAGGGGCGGAAACGCCGTAGTGTTATCCCGCCAGGAATATCCGCAATTATGTCGACATCAGCGTTTCCTAATAAAGGTCATAAAACTTCACGTCTCTTTTGCCTTGATGTCACAAATACACCGAGATCGTTGCCCTGCAGACCTGTTACCATGGCGTCTCGGATGGGACGTTGTGTGCCTACCTTCTCGGCGACGCGGTATGCTGATCAAGGATGCCGATATGGGTTGCTATGTAAAATGAACCACCAGCCCTCTCATTTTCTACATTCATTTCAGATACACCCTGTATATGCTACATAACACATGTCTAATTATCGTTTTCATAAAAATCACATTTGAAGTACAAGGGAAATGCAATAAAAAATCAACATTTGTACCGTGTGATCGATGACGTGACAACTAATGTTATCCGTGTTTGTCGCCCTTTATTGCTCTGGCTCCTGCAAGCCTACATCTGTGGTACGAAGCAATGGACGACGCCCAAATGAAGAGTATTTCATTTTGCGTTTTTCCTCGAAAAATTTAATCTGAAATCTTTAAAATCTACGTTCTTTATTAGCAATCTTTTATAAAAGATCGTTAATTAATAATTTATGTTTGCAATTAAAACTGAAATTTCTCCGCGAGTATGAAGACATGCAGGTTTCATTAAAAAAATGATGGTGCGGTAAAAAATAAGTTAACTGGCACACACCAGCTGAATTTTATATTTAGATGCTGTAGGTATTGAATCAGAATGGAAAAAAATAACATAACCGAGACTGGAACCAGCGATCCAGCGTTTAGCAGTCTCGAGCGCAACCAGTCTTTTTCGTCACAGAGCATGCACCTTTCTTTAAAGAATTGCAGTGGCCGGTACTTGCACCCAGGCTGCCCTCGTGGGAGGCAAGCATTTTACCACAAAGCCACGAACCTTCTAACATTCTGCGTGGTGTCTGTTTGTTCTAAGTCGTGTCTCCCTACCACTTTCGCGCAACGACGCTCTGAGCGTGTTTTTTAGGGCACTGACTAGTTTGCGCATGGGAGGAGACGCCAGACCACACATGACATGTAGAATTCAGAAGAGTTCAGTGAGACTAGCGATGATATAACCAAATACTTAATGATCTCAGCGTCAGCTCCTCTGCACTCCCTGTAAAAGAATCTTAATACTAACTAAATTTAGTGGAAGCGGTTGAAGGCTTTCCTAATTTTAGTTAGCTGGTAAAATAACGTCCAAAAAGCAGTTAAGTTTACCATTCGAATTTTTATTCTACTCACAAAACATCGTTTATAAATTGCACTATTGATAAAAGGAAATATTTTAATTCAGGATGATAAAAACCAACTGCATTCAACAGAAATGTGAACGAATATTCCCTGAATGGGTTTCCAAGTTCTACAATGGATCGAAGCATGACCAATGCCATATCGCATCTATAATCTAGGATTTAGTTAAGTTTCATAAAAGAGAAAACTATCAAAATGGTCTACAGTGACCCTCAATTATCGTTAATTACTTATTTAACTTGTCGTAAATTACAGTGGCTGATGTGGCTTCTCAATAACTATATAACAGAAAAATCATCACGCTTCAGATTTTAACTTCTAGTAGCAAATGTGAACACCATGAGCTTTAACTGACGATCGACACTAGTATTACGAAAAAAGGGGATGTAACAGATGAGACTTCTGCAATTCTGAGTGAAGCGTTATACGCTGTTATGCGGCATCGCATGCGTCGTTACCGTGCGGTGTTTAGGCAGCGTCAGGGGGCGGCGGGCGGCACAGCTCCACGCATCTCGCCGTCTCGGAAGCAACTCTCTCCTGATTTCTCCTTACTACAATTTACAGAAGTTGGTTAAAAAAAGCTATCTGGCTGTGTTTTCAACTGACCAATCAGGGTCTCAATGTTGAACTTAAGCACCACCAATAAAAATTCTGCCTATCCAATGAGAAACGTTATACGTTTCGTGGTGGGGCAATGTTTTTAACGTTTGCAACGTAACAGAGACGTGAAAAAGTCTCACGCTAAAACGTGCAGCTGGTGTGGCCCTTTTAGTGTTATCGTAAGATCTATACTGTTCTTCTGGAGGCCTCTATCTTTTTAACAATGGCTGGTGGGTGGTTCTGGCGGTCAGCTGGCGACGTGGATGTCCGTCCCTTATTGTAGGGCCTCCTTGCCTACACGATTCTGCTCTCGGCTTCTGTTCTCGTTTCTCCCCTCGGAACTGCGTCTGTTTCACGGTGGGGAAGTATGACATGCATTTAGGCGTTCTTGTGTTAGTCTGTGGTATTCCATTTGCTCACTCGTTGATCGTATTAATTTGGATAATTTAATGTCAGGATTTATTCGGAGCTATGTGTCATACTGTCGAAATTGCTTATCATGTCAGGGTTTTCATAGAAGGTGTTGGATTTGCCTGACACCTTACAACCCCGTCGAAAAATTCCCTCAACTTTTGGTAAACTAAAGACGCTCAGTTACCTTCCAAGCCAAATTAGTCGAGAATTTTTGACAGTTCCATCGAACTGCTTTGCAGGACTGATACTTGACTTGCGAACACCCAGTTCCAAAAATATAAAAAAAAAAAACTACAGAAGTCTAATTACCGTGTGTTCTCCTCGTTAGCCACACAGCGCAGCTGCAAGCACACGGACGGAAACGACGAGCAGGCGGCCGCCTCATTCCCTCACCGCTGCCGCGCTGCCAACTCGGGACACGGCTGCCAACTTCCCCGCGACAAACGGCGATCTGTGGGCGTGGCGCCACTGGCCGCAGTTGCGAAACGGGGCTACCAACGGCCAGCAGCGGTCGGGCGTCGATGACAGCCCACATTACGACCACACTATATCAGGAAGGTGGTGGAAAATTTTCGATACTATCAGGAGTGTGGATATAACTAAGTTTATACGCTACATGCCAAACGTAACGATTGATGGGAACAGGACGGTGCTTATGTAGCTCTGTCAGTGTTGGTAGGCCAGCGGTCTTGCCTCAGTGGTGGAACCAGTTCCCTTCCGAGCACCAAAATGAAGTGCCGCCACGTTGGCTAGCTCTACGATGGGTTAGCCGGCCGGAGTGGCCGAGCGGTTCTGGACGCTACAGTCTGGAACCGCGCGACCGCTACGGTCGCAGGCTCGAATCCTACCTCGGGCATGGATGTGTGTGATGTCCTTAGGTTAGTTAGGTTTAAGTAGTGCTCAGAACCATTTGAACCACTTTTTTCTACGATGGGTTACCGTCCAGGTCTGCCGAGTGCTGTTGGGAAGCGGGGAGGACTCAGCCCTTGTGAGACCACTTTAGGAGCTACATGACTTAGAGAAGTGCCGGCTCCGAGCACGAAAACTGACAACGACTGAGAGAGCAGTCTACTGTCTACATCGCCCCTCCTTACCCACATCCAGTGAAGCATATTGTTTGAGGATGACATGGCGGTCGGTCCATACCGTTACGAGTTCAGAGAGCTGTTCGGACCGAGTTTACTTTAGTTGTTCGTAGTGGTGAAGCCTTGTCTTATTGTGGTGTGCGTACTGTAAGACCTTCGGTAGACACACCATCAGATTATTTGCCTTGTCGCGCTAACGAAGTAGGTGAGTGTCAGCAATATGTCTCGTGGTCTTATCGTGGCGTGTTTATCTTCCGCCGTTAGGTCAGACGATAGAAATGTCACTTACACGCTTAGAGTAGCAGATTGACGGTAAGCAACTTTAAAGAGAACTTGATTAATTTTCACACACTTTTATTAAAATAATAAAAGGCATAGACATCACGTAACTTGTTTCTGGATGCTGTTTACAATTGACAATCTGAAGTTCCTTTGGTCTTGGTACATTAATCTTATTCTCACATATCTCTGATAATTGACAAAGTGTCTATTCATTTATCTTCATGGCGATGTACAGGAATATGGTAATCCTTTTAGGCGCAGAGTGAAACTTGACTGTAGACTGGTACAGACAGATGCACACTAATGCAGACATGCAGACAAATGCAGACTGACGAATGAGGGGTCTGTACACTTGTTATAACACCTCGCGCGTTCAGGTATCACTGCGCAAGTGTGATCCGCGACGAGAAAAGGTTCTACGTTAGCAGCAATCTCATTGGCTGCGTTACATATTAATACGCGGATCGGCGGAAGCAGAATTTGGTCCGTCTCTAAGACAGCGCCATCTCGTAGTGCGGAGACGGCCGAGCGCTGCGCCTGCGCTGTTGTGCTTAGCGGGGCGCGTTCTAGTGGGAAAGTTGTGTACGCGCTAACTACGCGGAACTATGTACACAACACTTGTGATCTAGACTGAGGTGAAAAGAAGTCATGGGATAGCGATATGTACATATACACATGGCGGCAGTATCGCGTACACAAGATAAAGCGGCAGTGCACTGGCGGAGCTGTCATTTGTATTCAGATCATTCATGTGAAACGTTTCTGATGTGATTACGGCCGCTCGATGAGATTTAACAGACTTTCAAATCGGAATGGTAGTTGGAGCTACACTCTTGGGACATTTAGTTTCGGAAATAGTTAGGGAATTCAATACTCCGAGATCCACTGTGTCAAGAGTATGCTGAAAATACTAAATTTCGGGCATTATCTCTCACCATGAACAACGCAGTGTCCAACGGCCTTTACTTAACGACAGAGAGCAGCGGCGTTTGCTTAGTTTTGTCAGTGCTAACAGACAAGCAACACTACGTAAAATTACCATATAAACCAGTGTGGGATGTACGACGAACGTATCCTTTATGACAGTATTGGGAAATTTGGCTTTAATGGCTGAGCCCTGCGTGGCTCGTGTTCCCGCCATCATGCATTTCACACCCTGTATTTAACGTACGTGCTAGTTCTGCAAGGTTAGCAGAAGAGCTTCTGTAAAGTTTGGAAGGTAGGAGACGGATACTGGCAGAAGTAAAGCTGTGAGTGCCGGACGTGAGTCGTGCTTCGGTAGCTCAGTTGGTAGAGGACTTGCCCGCGAAAGGCAAAGGTCCCGAGTTCGAGTCTCGGTCGGGCACACAGTTTTAATCTGCCAGGAAGTTTCATATCAGCGCACACTCCGCTGCAGAGTGAAAATCTCATTCTGGACAATTTTATATGTTGTCGCCATTCTGGGAGAAGTCGGTCGGGTGCTGCGGACCAGAGAAGTTGTCCGGGCCGTGCAATCGGCTGCCTCCGCTGCCGGTCCCTGCGCAGAGTCGGAGCTGTCCGATCGCTGCGAGCTCCGTGGTTCACCGACCCAGGACGTCGAAGTTGAGTAGTGGATTCAACTACCCACGCCACGTCCATTCCACGTTTGCCGTTGGGGAGGGTTTCCTGTGAGCAACTCCGAGTGTTTCTAATGCTGAAATTTAGCCGCCATGCGAGGCAATTAACTATATTGGTTTAGTACAATCGGAGTGCACCAGCGGAATTTTCCGCCTAGTGGCCGTTGGTGTTCCGGTTACCTGCCCTGGCCACTAACGTAATTTCAGGCAGCGTCCTTTCCTCGCCGAAGTGGCCGTGCGGTTCTAGGCGCTGCAGTCTGGAACCGCGAGACCGCTACGGTCGCAGGTTCGAATACTGCTTCGGGCATGGATGTGTGTGATGTCCTTAGGTTAGTTAGGTTTAACTAGTTCTAAGTTCTAGGGGAATAATGACCTCAGAAGTTCAGAAGTTGCGACCCACAGTGCTCAGAACCATTTGAACCTTTTTTTTTTCCTTTCCTCACCTGTTGTCCCTGTCCAACATGGTGCGTAGTTTTGACGGCTAATACATATTTCATTGTGGATAATTGGTAACCTTTTGTGTTTGAGTTCTCATGTACTCCGTCGTGGCAAGCAAGCGGTTGGTCCGTGACTGTCCCTTGGTTGGATTAGCACAAATTAAGTGTAGTTCGACTCACCACCTGTCTCGCCTAAGTGAACGAGGGCAGACCGATTCACAGGAGACTCCTGAGTGCCGTTCTCTTAATTATCCTTTTGGCAGTGTTAGTGTTGTCGTAATTTAAATGTATTTTATATTTTTAATTTGGTAAGGCTAATTGTGAGCGTTCAGCCCTGCAAACATGTTTTCAGAGTTTCCTTCAAGTCCAAACATTATCGCCTTCTGCTCTTCAAACGTTATTGTAATTTCCTCTGAAAGATTTTACAAGTTATTGTGTGGCCTTCCGCCACTGGTGTTGCGAAAAGGAAACTTTTAACTTAATGTACTGTTTTACCGAATGTTCCAATATATGTTTCCTTAATATGCAGAATTTAACTTTGCGGCCTTTATCCATCTTATTGGGTTTGTTTATCTCTTTCTGTGCACCTTGTTGGTCATCAGCCCAGTTAGCATCTTAAAACATTGTGGCCGTCTGCCTTCAGTAATCATTATAGTATATTTGGAATTTTGAAGACTTAATCCGGCAATTTTCAGTCGCTCCGCATGCATTCAAAATTGAACTTATTCCAAAGCATCTGTTTGACCATATCGATTAGACCCTACACTACTGGAAAACCGTGAACTGGTCAGAGGAGTCCAGATGTAAGAGCTGATGGTAATATACGAGTATGGCGCATACCCCACGAAGCCATCGACGCAAGTTGGAAACAAGGCAGAGTTGGTGGTGGCTCCATAATGGTGGGGGCTGTGTTTACATGGAATGGACTGGGCCCTCCTGTCCAACGGAATCTATCAGTGACTGTAAATAGCTATATTTGGCTCCTTACAGACCACTTGCAGCCATTCACGAACTTAATGTTCCCAAACGACGATGGAATTTTTATTGATGACACATTTCCTCGTGACTGGTTTGAAGAACCTACTGGACAATTCGAGCGAATGATTTAGCCAACCAGATCGTTCGAAATGAATCCGATCGAAAATCTTTAGGACATATTCGAGAAAATCCTACAGCTTGGCTCAGTATTTCTGCAGGGGGCTTCCAACGGTTTGTTGAATCCTCGCGACATCAAGGTACTGCACTGCGCCGAGAAGGAGGAGATCGGAAACGATGTTAGGAGATAAGCGATGACATTCGTCACCTTAGCGTACGCACTAGGCCCGCCAGTCTTGTCCCGTGGGGAACTACGGGCCCTGAGAGTACTAGTGCGGGACTCTTTCCTCACACTGAACTGTGTGCTCATTCTGTGCCAAGTTTCGTCACAGCCGAGCAACGTGGTGGGAGAGGTCGAGATGTTCGCCGCAGACGAATTCTTCTGCTCCGCCAGACGGCAGAAAGGAGACAGTTCCGGCACAGCTTCACTGACGAAGACACACAAAAACGTTCTCCTACAGCAAGAGACGAGCCCAGGAGAATGTGGATTGAAACTTGTTCTACTTCGAAGATTACCGTCAGTACCTCAACATACCTGGTATGTATACCAATTAGAAGCATCAGTCTCGTTTCTTTAGGGTTAGATGTTGTCAGTTCTACAGAAATGTTCCACCGCTATTGAATAAACTTTGTCACGGCAGTTGCTAGGCGATTCCAAAGACGTATACGTAAGATGAAAACAGGAAGCGATGCGCTGCAGCAGAGATGCAGTTAGAAGAGAGAGATGTGACTTGTCACCTCTTTTAAGTCGGCGGCAGAAAATGATTCCGGCCACTGTCTATCACGGGTACTCCATTTTCAAGAAAGATATGCCGATCCCATGAAGACATGTGATAAGGAGAGGAAGAGGAAGATGGAAGCAGATTAGCGAACATAAGAATGGTGAATATGAAGTAAGATAAAGCAAGTGCGGAGCATGATCAAGATGGACAACTACAATACTGAAGCCAAGTGATGTGAAATTTGGTCAGAAAAGGAGAATGTGAAAATGAAGTAAGAGAGAGTCATAGCAAGTACGGAGCATGGTCAAGATGGACAACTACAACAGTGAAGCCAAGTGAGGAGAAAGCTGGTCAGAAAAGGAGAATGGTAAAGCTGAAAGAGTGAATAGCGGTCGTAAGAAGTGATGTTAAGAAAGTCGAGAAACGCGAGCGTGTTCATAAAAGGTGTATACCGAAGGCTAGCAATGAGTGTAGAAGCAAAACAATATTAAATGATAAAGTTCGACAATGAGAATGGCAAAGTTGAGCAAAGAAAGGCGAACGACGATGTAGAAACTGGAGAACGGCCACGCTGAAAGTGGATGAGAAGGCACAATTGGAAGTGGAAGAAGGTAAAGCAGACAGTGTATAGGGCAAAGCTGAAAGTGGAGGACAGGGAAAGGTTGAAAGAGAAGGATGTCACGGTTCAAAGTGAAACTTGCCAAAAAGCTGAATGTGGAGGATGGAAAATTTTGGAAATGTAGGATGACTGATTTGAGATGGAAGACAGAGAAGCTGAAGTACAAAACAGCGAAGTTGAATATAAGCAATGATAAGAAGGAACGCGAATTCTTTACAGACGAATGGAAAAACTGGTAGAAGCCGTCCTCGGGGACGATCAGTATGGATTCCGTAGAAATACTGGAACACGTGAGGCAACACTGACCTTACGACTTATTTTAGAAGAAAGATTAAGGAAAGGCAAACCTACGTTTCTAGCATTTGTAGACTTAGTGAAAGCTTTGGCAATGTTGACTGGAATACTCTCTTTCAAATTCTGAAGGTGGCAGGCGTAAAATACAGGGAGCGAAAGGTTATTTACAATTTGTACAGAAACCAGATGGCAGTTATAAGAGTCGAGGGATATGAAAGGGAAGCAGTGGTTGGGAAGGGAGTGAGACTGGGTTGTAGCCTATCCCCGATGTGATTCGATCTGTATACTGAGCAAGCAAAAAAGGAAACAAAAGAAAAATTCGGAGTATGTATTAAAATCCATGGAGAAGAATTAAAAAGTTTGAGGTTCGCCGATGACATTGTAATTCTGACAGAGAGCAAAGGACTTGGAAGTAGCCATGTATGGAAGTGAAACGTGGACGGTAAATAGTTTGGACAAGAAGAGAATAGAAGCTTTCGAAATGTGGTGCTACAGAAGAATGCTGAAGATTAGATGGGTAGATCACATAACTAATGAGGAGGTACTGAATAGAATTGGGGAGAAGAGAAGTTTGTGGCACAACTTGACAAGAAGAAGGGATCGGTTGGTAGGACAAGTTCTGAGGTATCAGGGGATCACCAATTTAGTATTGGAGGGCAGCGTGGAGGGTAAAAAATCGTAGAGGGAGACCAAGAGATGAATACAATAAGCAGATTCAGAGGGATGTAGGCTGCAGTAGGTACTGGGAGATGAAGAAGCTTGCACAGGGTAGACTAGCATGGAGAGCTGCATCAAACCAGTCTGAGGACTGACACAACAACAACAACAACAACAACAAGGATCGCGGAGAACAGAAAATATTTCTTTTTTAATTGAGAAACTCGTAGTAAATGTGGTAGATATGAGCGGTTTTTTTCTGTCGGATTAATGGGCGAGGGGTCGCTGCGGTGCAGCGAGCCGGAAATTGGATATTTGGGTGTGATGGAAAGAGTGGTCGGATGACCAGGCGGTTAGGGTAACCGTTCTAGAGAAGCGGAGCATCGAGGTTCGATTCCAGGCGTGGCGTTGCCGCAGTACAGTGTGCTGCTGTGAGGCTGATAAGTCGGAGGAGTGGGGGGATAGGAGGTACGGAGCGGCCTCGTGTGAGGCGAGGAAGCGCCGTGCCTCGGCGAGAGTGTGTGAGGCGACGGCAACAGGTTGGAAGCGCCGAGACCTGGGAGTCGGCCTCACAGGGCCGCAGCACCCGCCACACACACACACATTCCGCCGGCAGGGCAGCCAGGAACGCCGCACCGCCTTTGATGCTGCCTGAGGCGGCCGCATTCCTAGCGGGCCATACCTGGCTGGGCCTGCTCCTTACAAGCAGGGCGCGCGCGGCGCGGCGGCCCGTCGATAAAGTAATCACGGCCTCCGCTCCCTGCATCCAGGCGGGGAGCCCGAAACAGCAGTCTCAGTCCGGGCGCATGGAGCACTCCCTCCTCCTGCAACCAGACTTCAGTGTCAATGGACGGTATACGTGTTCTCCTTGGCTCTTTGTATCCATTTGGCGCGATATTCTGCTCGGCCAGGACGGAGACCAGCCACACGGTACAGCCACGTTGATGTGACTACCGCCTATGTTCGACGACATTGTGCAATAACCACACATATGCAGGAAGTGGCAGTGCTAGCAGCGGACGGGTACATAGGGCGTGTCTGGGTGGCGGAGGGGTAAGAGTCGCGGACAACACTGCAGTGGTTGTCGTGATGCGAAAACGCGAGGAATTACTGACGCCCAGAAGTGCTCGATGACTGGGTTTGGGGCTAGGGGTGAAAGGATTCCCAAAATGGCTAATTTTGGGAACTGTTCGCGTGCCTCCGAGGGTAAAGCATACAGTGCATTGCAGAACGGCCCTGTCCGAAACTGGGGCGGAGCCACCGGTGGTGCATCATGGGCCACAGATGACAGGCGTCGACGGCGACTCTGGAACTGTGTACTGGCGAACAGACGTGTGGTTGTGGGGCAACTAAGGGCCCAGATGCACCAAGGCCGCCGGGCCGGAGTGGCCGAGCGGTTCTAGGCGCTGCAGTCTGGAACCGCGAGACCGCTACGGTCGCAGGTTTGAATCCTGCCCGGGCGTGGATGTGTGTGATGTCCTTAGGGTAGTTAGGTCTAAGTATTTCTAAGTTCTAGGGGACTGATGACCTCAGACGTTAAGTCCCATAGTGCTCAGAGCCATTTGAACCACTTTGAACCAAGGGCTACCAACTGTGTCTCCTCAACGACCGTTCAGCAAACGTTATTGGCTATGAGCCAAGGCAGCAGGAGCCCGGTCCGTGTAACAGTGCCGACTGCAGTTGATCAACGGTGAACGCCGTAACTGAACGTCCACAGACTGGCGACAGGTAGCCTTTCCAGATGACAGATTGCCCTTTTTTTATAAGTCGTGAAAAATCCGAATGAAAACACTCTGCAACAATCGCCAGAAGGGTCCAGGCTCGAGGAGGGAACGTTACGGTCTGGTGAATGTTTCCGCGCCATTATCTGGATCATCTCGTCGTTCTGGAAGGCACGAGGGATCCTTGGTGACCATGTCCTCCCCTACATGAAGTTTATTTTTCCTTGGCACAATGGCATCTACCTGAGTCGATACAAGGCCCCGGGAGAACATTCCATTACAAATACTGACGGCCTTAGGAGAACCAGTCCTGACAAAACTGTACCATCTGGTGAGCAAGATGTATAAGAAAGGCGAAATACCCTCGGACTTCCAGAAGACTATTATACTTTTCCAATCCCAAAGAAAGCAGGTGTTGAGAGATGTGAAAATTACCAAACTCTCAGTTTAATAAGTCACAGCTGCAAATTACTAACGCGAATTCTTTACAGACGAATGGAAAAACTGGTAGAAGTCGACCTCGGGGAAGAACCGTTTGGATTCCGAAGAAATGTTGGAACACGTGAGGCAATACTGACCTTACGACTTATCTTAGAAGAAAGATTAAGGAAGGGTAAACCTACGTTTCTAGCATTTGTAGACTTACGGAAAGCTTTTGACAATGTTGACTGGAATACTCTCTTTCAAATTCTAAAGCTGGCAGGGGTAAAATACAGGGAGTGAAAGGCTATTTACAATTTGTATAGAAACCAGATGGCAGTTAAAAGAGTCGAGGGGCATGAAAGGGAAGCAGTGGTTGGGAAGGGAGTGAGGCAGGGTTGTAGCCTCTGCCCGATGTTATACTCAGCAAGCAATAAAGGAAACAAAAGAAAAATTTGGAGTAGGTATTAAAATACATGGAGAAGAAATAAAAACTTTGAGGTTTGCCGATGACATTGTAATTCTGTCACAAACAGCAAAGGACTTGGAAGAGCAGTTGAACGGAATGGACAGTGTCTTGAAAGGAGGATATAAGATGAACATCAACAAAAGTAAAACGAGGATAATGGAATGTAGTCGAATTAAGTCGGGTGATGCTGAGGGAAATAGATTAGGAAATGAGACACTTGAAGTAGTAAAGGAGTTTTGCTATTAGGGGAGCAAAATAACTGATGATGGTCGAAGTAGAGAGGATATAAAATGTAGACTGGCAATGGGAAAGAAAGAGTTTCTGAAGAAGAGAAATTTGTTAACATCGAGTATAAATTTAAGTGTCAGGAAGTCGTTTCTGAAAGTATTTGTATGGAAGTGAAACATGGACGATAAATAGTTTGGACAAGAAGAGAATAGTAGCTTTCGAAATGTGGTGCTACAGAAGAATGCTGAAGACTAGATGGGTAGATCACGTAACTAATGAGGAGGTATTGAATAGAATTGCGGAGGAGTTTGTGGCACAACTTGAGAAGAAGGAAGGACCGGTTGGTAGGGTATGTTCTGAGGCATCAAGGGATCACAAATTTAGCGCTGGAGGGCAGTGTGGAGAGTAAAAATCGTAGAGGGAGACCAAGATACGAATATACTAAGCAGATTCAGAAGGATGTAGGTTGCAGTAGGTACTGGGAGATGGAGAAGCTTGCACAGGATAGAGTAGCATGGAAAGCTGCATCAAACCAATCTCAGGACTGAAGACCACCACAACAACAACAACATGGCATCTACCAGCAGGTCACTGCAATGTGTCACGCAGCTTGCAGCGTACATGCGTGTTTCGAAGATCACCATGGTGATTTGCGACGCTCCCTTGGCCACTAAACTCTGCGGATTAAAACCCTATGTAGACTCCTTTGGATCACCTCCAACGTGCTGTTCGCGCCGTGGATCCTCAACTGAGAAACGTAGCGCAGCTGGCCACGCCACTGGAATCGACATGCCTCCAAGTCCCTGTCGTCACCTTTCAGAACCTCACTGACACTGCTAAAGCTGGTTATTCAGGCTTTTGACAGGTGTCGCATTAGCGTGATTTGGCAGTGTATCTCAAGGTCTATATGGAAAGTGCCTCCCCAACGTTGCCTCCCGCTCCCAACAGGTCGTCTACCTTCGCCTTTCAACGAAAAGCTGCATTTCGCTGTTGTTTTTTGGTCTCCTCTTAGCACGTGTTTGTACCACGGTAGGCCGACCGGTGTGGCTGAGCGGTTCTATGCGTTTCAGGCTGGAACCGAGCGACCGCTACATCGCCTCGGGCCTGGATGTGTGTGATGTCCTTAGGTTAGTTACGTCTACGTATTTCGAAGTTCTAGGGGACTGATGAGCTCAGAAGTTAAGTGCCATAGTGCTCAGAGCCATTTGAACAATTTTTTTGAACGTACCACGGTAGACGACTTTCCTCATCTTGTCAACGACAGGTGTCACTCCGTGCTGTCTACGAATTTCGTCGCCGGTCAGATGGTCTTGAACTGTCAGGACAGAAGTGCAGCAAAGCATTTTGGTTTCAGTTAAAGAAAGTCGTTTCTCTCCTTCTTTGGTTACGATGGGCTGTGTCCATCGATGTATTAAAAACGCTCGTGTGTTGTGTGGATGCATCGAAGTGAAACAATGTGTTGCTAACGCTGCGACATACTGGACAGATGTTTTTCATAGGTGCATTGGTTGGGTTAACGTACTTTCGCATTTGTTTCCGCCATCTCAGAGTACGCGATATGCGCCATACGCACATTCGTTCTTTTCGTGTTTCGCAACGCAATTATCACCTCAGCCAAACCGAAGACACACAACTGAAACCGACAGATGCCTGCTGAATGTTCGTATTACTTTCCCTTTCTTCTGATTCTATTACTTTCCTCATAAGTACAAACCGAGTTAGCCATTGTTTAGTTCAAAATAATTTGAATAAATTACGAGACAGAAAATAATACACTGTTCATCGTGAGATTTACACGAATGTAGACGTTACACCTTGTACTACTCCACGTTATCTGTTACGGCACGGAGCTAATTCTTCATCAACTTCTCGTTTTAAATATTCACGCCCCGTCGTGTACACACACGAATGATTACAATAGCGACTTCGAACGAAATACATGCTTAATTGCTAAAAATAGTGAACGAGGTGAAAATAATGATTTTGCAGACACTCGCATATAATTAGTAAAACTGAAGCGTTCCTCGGTTAAACTCGATTAGGCATTTCTTACTCGACTCGGCGAAAAAACACTGTTGCAAACAGAGCATAATTTATATGCTTGAACTACGGGTGCTGGAAGGAGCGTATTAACGACACACCACCATGTAGCCAAATATTGTGGCCTCTAAGGGAAGTACTTAAAAGTAGTCCTTCGGTAATATCTTAGCCTGGGTATCTGAATCCGAAGATTTGCCACAGTTTCCTGCGTTGATTTCAGTACATCTAACTTGCTTGGTACGTCTGTAACCCCGACAATGTGGGTAGTAGCCTTGGGATTTAGGAGGAACTGTACTTTTGTTATAACTGTTGAAAGTCCCCGGCAGAAACATCTGAGCCATGCTGCCTCTATAGTCGTCCACAACTGCAAAAGAGTTGCAAGTGCAGGATTTTGGGCACTAAATGACCTCTAGATTACGTCCCATGAATATTGGATGGGACTCACGTCGGGCCAAGCCATTCGCTAGGACTGTCACCAATCGTGAATGATTGTGGTCCGCTGACATAGCGCACAGTCACTCATAAAATTTCCCCCGCTGTTTGGGAACAATACCATTTTCAACCAATGATCGGTTCAGTTGGACCAGAGCGCTCAGCCCATTACGTGTAAAAACAGTGAACACCATTATGGAGCCACCACCAGCTCGCACAGTGCCTCGTTGACAACTTGGGTCCATGGCTTTGTAGGGTCTGCGCGACACTCGAACCCTACTATTAGCTCTTACCAACTAAAATCGGGACTCACCTAACCAGGTTACAGTTTTCCAGTCATCTGGGGTCCAAACGATATGGTCACGAGCCTAAGAGAGGCGCTGCAGACTATGTAGTGCTGATAGCAAAGATACTCGCGCCGGTCGTCTGCTGCAATAGGCCTTTAACGCCACTTTTCAAAAAAATGTTCAAATGCGTGTGAAATCTTATGGGAGGTAACTGCTAAGGTCATCAGTCCCTAAGCTTACACACTACTTAACCTAAATTATCCTAAGGACAAACAGCCATGCCCGAGGGAGGACTCGAACCTCCACCGGTAACAGCCGCACTGTTCTAACGCATAAGTTCGTCATACGTCCCACATTGATTTCTGCGGTTATTTCACGCAGTGTTGCTTGTCTGTTAGCACTGGCAACTCTACGCAAACGAAGCTGCTCTCGGTCGTTAAGTGAAGGGCGCTGGCCACTGCGATGTCCGTGGTGAGAGGTAATGCCTGAAATTCGGTATTCTCGCCATACTCATGACACTGTCGATCTAGGAATACTGGATTCCCTCACGATTTCTGAAAAGGAATGTCCCATGCGCCTAAATCCGAGTCCGCGTTTAAAGTCTGTTAACTCCCTTCGCGGAACCATAATGAGGTCGGAAACCTTTCCACATGAATCACCTGAATACATATGACGGCTCCGCCAGTGCAGTGCCCTGTTGTACCTTGTGCACACGAAAACACTACCGCCACTATGAGCACCTTGCTATCACACGACTTTAGTGATTTCAGTGTATGTGGCTCCCAAGAACGTCTGGTCCACCAAAACGACCACGTCCGACAATGTTCCTGGACACCTCTCGCCGTATGAGGAACGCTGATATGATCCTGATGAAACTTGTCTGAGATTAATGACACACTGTTCAACAGATAAGCGCTTAAACAACACGGCTGTGACAAAACGTGCCATCGTCGTCTCATCGACGAGATCGTCAGAGATTGAAAAGATAAGTCCCGATGGACGGACTAGGATCTGAACTGTCGCCCTACCCAAGGCTAGTCCACAGTGTCTTACTGTTGACAGCCAGGCACACAGTTTTAACCTGCCAAGAAGTTTCACATCAGCGCACATTCCGCTGCACAGTGAAAATCTCATTCTGGAAACAGTGCAGTCGTTGTCGTAATGCGGAAATGTAGCGATTTATCTGACGTCCAGAAGGACGTGATGATTGCATTTGGGGCCATGGGCGGAAGCATTCCCCAAACGGCTAATTCTGGAAACCTTTTACGTCCTGCCGTGGGTAAAGCGCACCTTGCATGGCAAAATGGCTCTTTCCAAATCTGGGGCGGAGGCAGCTGAGGTGTACGACGGGCCGCAGATACGGGTCAACGACGGCTGCGGAGATGTGTACGGGCGACTAAAAGCGCAAAAGGTGAGCTAGTGACCGCCCAGCTTAAGCAAGGGGGCTACAGCAGTCTCCCCCCAACGACAGCTCAGCGTACGTTGCTGCCCATGGGCCTCCTCAAGAGGCGCCTGCTTCACGCACCCACGCTGACTGCTGGCTGGGATTTCCACGTCAGTACCGCAACTAGAATCACGTTTAATTCTCCGTCGGACAGATGGCCGTTGGCCTGAACCACCCTGCAACAATGGTCGGGAGGGTTGAGGCCGAAGGAGGGATCGCTATTATCTGGGAAATGTTTTCGTGGTATTCTCCGGGGGATCTCATCATTCTGGAAAGTACAATGGATCAGCGCACGTATGCTTCTAACCTCGCGGACCATGTCCACCCCTACACGCAGTTTGTTTTTCCTCGGCACCATGACACCTACCAGCATGACAATGCAACGTGTAACACAGCTCGCGGTGTACGTGCGTATTTCGAAGAGCACCAGGAGTACCTTGACGTACTCCCCCGGCGACGAAACTCCCCGGATTTAAAGCCAGTCGAGAATCTGAAGGAGCACCTCGATCTGGCTCCAGATGAGACACGGAGACTAGCTGACCACTGCACTGTAGTCGGCGTGGCTCTCTGTCCAGGCCAGCACCTTCCAGAACCTCACCGACACCCTTCCAGAGCACGTCCGTGCTGCAAAAGGCGGTCAGTCAGCTTTCGACAACTGGCCACATTAATATGACTCGATCGTGTAGCAGATGAAGCGGTACAACAGCGACAATAATTAATTTTTTTTAGTATTTGCGTTTGTTGAGACTTGCCGAATGTGAACCCTGTAAACATATGTCGCTCACAATTGCTCTCCCTGGTAGAATCTTCTTTCATTTTCCTCATTCTCTCTTATCATTTCTTCTACCGCTCAACCAGGATTCTTCGGCATATGTACTTCACCTTCTCTGGAAAATCATTTCACTTCGGTTATAAAACCTTCTCCGTTTTGAATATCCTCTTCACGTATGTTCATTTCTTATAAATTCTTTTGATCTATTCTAATCTATTTAGTTCTATAGTTTTGCTGTTGCTGCATGCCGTAAATCCCCGTCATCTCACTGTTTGGAGATTGTGACATATAATGTGTTGCAATACAATTCAGTTCGGTAACAAGTCTGAATAAGGGAGAGTTACGTATATGCATGTGATACGTGGCGCACGAGAGACGACGGAATGGTTGGCTTGCGCTCCCCTACATAACAAACAAGGCATTTTACAGGTTAAAATAACTTTCTGCGTCAAATGGGACTCTCCTTGTGTACGAGTGTGCGATGTAGTCTCCTTAGAAAAATACAACAATAGCGTGGTTTGCGACACATCTCTCGTCTATGAGTGGCAACCAGCAGCAAGAAACACTTGTAACTATTTAAAAAGAAATACTAATAACTTCTCTATTTTCTTCGCTGGCGGTATAACTTGATCTCCATAGCGTCACTCAAACTTATAGCGAAATAATTTGATGTAAGAAACTAGCATCATCACTGAACAGCCGGTTCAATACTAGTGGCTTCTTGTAATTTTATCTCGATCTATGAACACGTTAACCATCAAGGTCCATCATTTGATTACAGAAATTTACAACTAGTATTCAGTGCCATTATCGATACAGCTTGTATTAAGCCGGCTGGAGTGGCCGTGCGGTTCTTAGCGCGACAGTCTGGAACCGCGAGACCGCTACAGTCGCAGGTTCGAATCCTGCCTCGGGCATGAATGTGTGGGATGTCCTTAGGTTAGTTAGGTTCAAGTAGGGGACTAATGACCTCAGAAGTTGAGTCCCACAGTGCTCAGAGCCAACCATTTGAGCTTGTTTTAATTTCAGTGTAGAGAACGTATGTCGAAGTTGCAAGCAGTTCTCAATCCTTTTCAAAGAGTGAACCGCAATGTTTCTCCAGCAATTGTCCTATTTATGGCGGGAAATCCTTTGCCTTCCTCCAGTCGCACGGCAGTTTGACCCAGCCCGATGCAATGGAAGCTGTGGTTTAACGCGGACCCGAACAACAGCGTAACGAGGAATGTTTCTTGAAACAAAACATTTCTTAAGATAAAAATCGCGTTAAATTAGAGATGGCCCAAGTCGGAAACTTTGAACTCGTTATGTTCGCGCAAAGTTGCCACGATAGAGCTCAATACGTGTAGTAACACGTACAGATAAAATTTTCGACACGGACTTACATACATAACCTGGTCGTGCAAACATTCATTACCATACCGCAATGACCACATTTTTTATTATTTTAAGTAATTACAACAGACACATCAGTATTTGCAAGATTACAAAAGAACATTCGGTGAAGCGAGTTTATATCCCTTCGATATTGTAAATACGCTCCGATTTTCCACTACAAGAAAATCATTTACAGCTCTTTGCTGGGTACGCACATCCTTTGCATACGCCATTTTCAACGCTACATATAGCACCACTACCTATCAAAAATCCGCTAAGGTAGCGCAGCGGTAGCGTTACCGCCTACAACGCAGTGGGGCCTGGGTTCGATTCCCGACAGAGAACTGAGTGTTGTCTCTCTTTCATCATCATTGACACGCAAGTCGCCGAAGTGGCGTCAACTAAAAAGACTTTGCAATACGGCGGTCGGACCCCGAACGGGATATTCCGGCCAATAAATGCCATACGATCACTTCATTACCTACCAGAACTTCATGAAACTATAGGGGCTAAAGCTGGAATATTCCACGACGTATCACAACGAATTCTACATTTTTTTTTCAACCGAAATTGGCAGAGAAAAAAATGTAGCGCATTATTTACCGAAGGCCCCTCGTATCTCGAGGCAGCCTAACTCTCGGCGTGCAATTCACCCAGATCATATTCATACATTATCTGAGAATGGCAGTACTTGGTAGCGAGTTCCAACAAATTTTACGCATAATCTGACAGATTTTTCATCAAGTACAACTTCAGCATCAGGCACTACGGTTTAACTTGTAACTCGTTCACTATCATAGCATGTAGCCTATTTTCGCAGAACATTTTGCACACGGCATTCACACTGAACCATTCAATGTAACTACAAAATGGTATTATTGTACGGCCCTTAATCAGGAGATATGCCGCCGAGAATGCTTAGATGCTTGTGAAAAACAAGATTTTGTTTAAAAGGAGCGCCATGCCCAATTTCACTTTTTGATTAGTTTATACGTAGATAATCCTTAACTAATAAAACCAACATAATTAAATATTTGTGTCGCCATTAACACGGTTTTTATGTGTTTAAGGTCAAATATTTCAAGCATTAACTGATTCGTAATGGAACGTTTAGAAGCTTTTCTGTACGTAGTAGTTACTCTGAAAAATCAGAGGTAGTGTAGGGGTTACTGATTGTCGACTATCTGTTTCACGGTAATCTCGGTGCTTTATGCAACAAACTGGCCCTTCAATCTTTCCTTCCGCTTTACTTTGTTGGCAGTGACAAGTAGCACTGCTGACATGGCTAAAAATAGATCAAGAAACCAGCAGTACAGAGGAGTTAAAGATGAGGCGCGGATTGTGGACGACGCATTCGTCTCGGCTCCAGATTCTTCGGCCTGAAACAAGCCAGCAGATGCCGCCGATCGCTCGGAACCTCGAAACGCGTCTGACGTCACCCAGGTCACACCTCGTCACGTCAGCTCTCAGCGCCACACCCCCACCCACAGCTGCACGTTGCGTTGTTACACCGATGTGCAGTCTCGCGTTCCGGCCGATCCGTACGACACACCGAAGAGTTTCTACCCCCTTGGTATACGTACAAACTTACTGAATCAAAAATCGCAACTGCTCCGTTGTACAGCGCAAATTTTCGTACAAATTAACACGCCGTCACAGCTACTAAAATACCGATGAGATAGGAATTGCACAAGGCAATTCACAAGACAGTAATATCAATATGGCTGTGGTCACATTGCCCAACAATAACTACCTACGCTTCAATGAGAAGTGAATGAACACGTAAAATGGAACTACACGGCGCTATAATAGCACGTCAAAAATCGGAGGGGAACCGAACAAGAATCGACAAGTCTTCTAGCAAAATGGTAGATGACGATGCTGCGGAAAACTTTACCAGATGACGAAAATATTGGCATAGTTATTCGTGATTAGTCAGTATGGCAACAGAAGACTGACACAAATGTACAGGCAGGAGGAGAGAGGAGTGAGATCGCGGCACGTACGCACGGATGCAATTCCTGGCACAGGCAGAAGAAAATAGAAAAGTGATTAAAGTGTCGGAATTCATAAGCATATGAGGAAGACTATGTCGCCAAGGGCGTCGTTTGCTACAAGTAAGTGTCCGGATCGTACTTTTAATACACTCCTGGAAATGGGAAGAAGAACACATTGACACCGGTGTGTCAGACCCACCATACTTGCTCCGGACACTGCGAGAGGGCTGTTCAAGCAATGATCACACGCACGGCACAGCGGACACACCAGGAACCGCGGTGTTGGCCGTCGAATGGCGCTCGCTGCGCAGCATTTGTGCACCGCCGCCGTCAGTGACAGCCAGTTTGCCGTGGCATACGGAGCTCCATCGCAGTCTTTAACACTGGTAGCATGCCGCGACAGCGTGGACGTGAACCGTATGTGCATTTGACGGACATTGAGCGAGAGCGTATAGTGGGTATGCGGGAGGCCGGGTGGACGTACCGCCGAATTGCTCAACACTTGGGGCGTGAGGTCTCCACAGTACATCGATGTTGTCGCCAGTGGTCGGCGGAAGGTGCACGTGCCCGTCGACCTGGGACCGGACCGCAGCGACGCACGGATACACGCCAAGACCGTAGGATCCTACGCAGTGCCGTAGGGGACTGCACCGCCACTTCCCAGCAAATTAGGGACACTGTTGCTCCTGGGGTATCGGCGAGGACCATTCGCAACCGTCTCCATGAAGCTGGGCTACGGTCCCGCACACCGTTAGGCCGTCTTCCGCTCACGCCCCAACATCTTGCAGCCCGCCTCCAGTGGTGTCGCGACAGGCGTGAATGGAGGGACGAATTGAGACGTGTCGTCTTCAGCGATGAGAGTCGCTTCTGCCTTGGTGCCAATGATGGTCGTATGCGTGTTTGGCGCCGTGCAGGTGAGCGCCACAATCAGGACTGCATACGACCGAGGCACACAGGGCCAACACCCGGCATCATGGTGTGGGGAGCGATCTCCTACACTGGCCGTACACCTCTGGTGATCGTCGAGGGGACACTGAATAGTGCACGGTACATCCAAACCGTCATCGAACCCATCGTTCTACCATTCCTAGACCGGCAAGGGAACTTGCTGTTCCAACAGGACAATGCACGTCCGCATGTATCCAGTGCCACTCAACGTTCTCTAGAAGGTGTAAGTCAACTACCCTGGCCAGCAAGATCTCCGGATCTGTCCCCCATTGAGCATGTTTGGGACT
This sequence comes from Schistocerca gregaria, assembly GCF_023897955.1. NCBI lineage: Eukaryota > Metazoa > Arthropoda > Insecta > Orthoptera > Acrididae > Schistocerca > Schistocerca gregaria. The sequence continues at coordinate 78,761,518 of NC_064927.1, forward strand.
GGATGAAGCGTCGTCTCACGCGGTCTGCACGTCCAGCACGAACGCTGGTCCAACTGAGGCGCCAGGTGGAAATGTCATGGCAAGCCGTTCCACAGGACTACATCCAGCATCTCTACGATCGTCTCCATGGGAGAATAGCAGCCTGCATTGCTGCGAAAGGTGGATATACACTGTACTAGTGCCGACATTGTGCATGATCTGTTGCCTATGTCTATGTGCCTGTGGTTCTGTCAGTGTGATCATGTGATGTATCTGACCCCAGGATTGCGTCAATAAAGTTTCCCCTTCCTGGGACAATGAATTCACGGTGTTCTTATTTCAATTTCCAGGAGTGTATTAGGCTGATGCGTTAGTTCGAAGACTTATTTTCATATTGGTATTCCACTTGCTACGGTCTTATTTATAGACTGTTGCTATGGGTTTACAGGATGATAATTACTGAACTATATGAAACTTCTGAACGGTTTGCGTTAGGAGGTTCAAACTGCACGGTTGGCCACGGAGCATGATGGGAATGAGCATGCGCTGCAAGGTTTGGTTTATAGACGAAGCCCACTTTCATGTGGATGATTTCGTCAAAAAGCAAAATCGGCGCACCTGGTGGACTGAGAGTGCGCACTTCGCGGTCGAGAAGTCTGTCGACCTTCAACGGCTGTGTGATCATCACGGAATAATCGGTACTAGTCCTTGACGACACGGCGACTGCCGAACGATACGTTAAGGTTTTGGAAGATGATTTCATCCCCGTTGTCCAACGCGGCACTGATTTCGACGAGATGTGGTTGATACAAGACGGAGCTCGACCCCATCGAAGCAGGAGAGTGTTTGATGTCCTTGAGGTGCACTTTGGGGTCCGCATTCTGCCTCTGAGGTATCCAGAGGCCACTAGCATGGGCCTCGATTGGCTGCCATATTCTCCATATCTGAACATATGTGCCTCTTTTTCGTGGGACCATATTAAAGACAAGTTGTACAGAAATAACCCAAAAACCACTGCTGAGCTGAAAACAGCCAAATCCGAACATCTATAGTGACGTATACATGTTGTATGATGTGTGTGCACGCCGTAGTTTGTAACACGGGCAGAAGCACAAGTTGATGCGGATCTGCCTTCTGTTTTAGCTAATGATGAGACGTGTGTCTCTAGGGTTTTTAAGTTTTGTGATGTGTCTGGACTCTGGCCTAAAATTTTATGCTGGAGGTTTTAGTGTATTGCAGAGTGGCTGACTCCTCCCCTTTTTTCCTTGCGGTCAGCCAGCCACTTCCATCTGCTACATTGTTTTAGCGTCCTCTATCATTCTCTTCCTGTGTTGTCCATGTTTTACTGCTGACGCTCTGCTTCATCCCACGCTTTGGTGTGGGTGAGCACGTTTTTCAACGATTGTTACCCATGTTTTCTGTTCCGTTTTATATTCCTGTTCTGTGATTTTTCTTGACACCCGTCTCACTAAGTTACTGAACGGGCGCTGAAGACCTTGCTGTCGTGCGCCCAAATTCCCTCTACTACTACTACTACTACTACTACTACTATGTTTTTTGTATAGTTCAATAATTTCATCCTGTATTTATAGACAGTCATTTTTATTTGTAATTCACTGTTGCTACTGTCATTTCATCATTTCAAGGTAGTGAGGCAGCTGTTGACGCTAGAAAATGGAGTACCAAGTGGAGAAATGGGAACTTATCGGACATATTCCTCGGATTGAGAGTGACAGCTGCGGAAGCAACCAGAAACATTTGCGCCGCGTATGGAAGCATTGGGGTTTGATTTTTTTGTAAATTTGAGGTTTAGGTCATCGGTCCCGAATCTTACAAACTACTTAATCAAACTTAAACTAACTTACGCTCAGGACAACACACACACCCATGCCCGAGGGAGGAGTCGAACCTCTGACGGAGGGAGTCGCGCGGACCATGACAAGGCGCCTTAAACCGCGCGGCGAGCCTGGGCCGCAGGGGTGTGATGGAAGATCGCTTAAACGCATTAATCCAGGCTGATGCACGCCACTGTACTCGAGAATTGACAAATGTGCTGAACTGTGATCATTCCAACAACATCTACATGCAGTGTGGAAGGTTCAAAAATTGGGTGTATGAGGGCCGCATGGTATAAGCCAAAATCACCCAAGTCTGCGGGTCACCGAACGTGCATCTCTGCTTGCTCGTCTCGTGAATAATACCGACAATCACTGTCCTGTATCGTTACTGGTGACGAGCAATGTTGTCTTTATACTAACATGAGGTAAAGAAAGGAATGGCTAAGCATAAACAAAGCAGAAATTCCCCGAACAAAGACATACGCTCATCGCAAAAGATAATGCTGAAAACTCCATGAAGTGATGTTACTCCATGGTAACGATCGTCCGTATTCCGCTACACTCACAATACTGACTATACACGAGTTGGACTGCGAAGTCATTCCGCACCCACCTTACTCACCCGATCTTGCACCGTCAGAGTTTCACCTTTCCCGCTCTCTAACGAGCAATCTTACAGGAACTTGACCCCGAATAAAGAAAAGTGCGAAGTTATTCACATGAGTACTAAAAGAAATCAGCTAAAGTTCGATTATGCGATAAGTCACACAACTCTGAGGACTGTAAATTCAACTAAATACTCACGGATTACAATTACAAATTACCTACATTGGAACGTTCACATAGATAATATTGTGGGTAGAGCAAACCAAAGACTGCCATTCATTGGCAGAACACTTAGAAGGTGCAAGAGGTCTATCAAAGAGACTGCTTACACCACGCTTGTCCGCCCTATTCTCGAGTACTGCTGCGCGGTGTGGGATCCGCGTCAGGTGGGACTGGCGGATGACACCGAAAAAGTACAAAGAAGGGCAGCTCGTTTTGTGTTATCGCGAAATAGGGGAGATGGTGTCACAGATATGATACGTGAATAGTAGTGGCAATCATTAAAACAAAGGCGTTTTTCGTTGCGACGGGATCTTCTCATGAAATTTCAATCACCAGTTTTCTCCTCCGATTGCGAAAACTTGGCACTCACTTACATGGGGAGAAATGCTCATCACGATAAAATAACAGAAATCAGGGCTCGCACGGAAAAATGTAAGAGCTCGTTTTTCCCGCGTGCCGTTCGAGAGTGGAACGGTAGGGAGACAGCATGAAGGCGGTTCATTGAACCCTCTGCCAGGCACTTTATTGTGAATAGCAGAGTAATCACGTAGATGTAGATGAACTTTCTTTCCGGACGAAAACGCACTGTGGACACGACTGGACGAGTTGTTTGTCTCAAAACCACGTGATCTCTGCAGTCGCGGACTCGAAAAGTCGCCCCCTCGCAAGCAGACTGTTGTAAATAGTGAAGGAGAATATATTATTGACGACTAAAGCTTCTGTTATGTCAATCGGCTGTGTTTATTAAACTTACGGAAAAGCGCTACGAAGTTTCGCAGAGATCCACTACGTCTGGAAATTTGAAACAGGAAACCGCTCAGGTAGAGTCAAGGGCAGATAACATCTCTACAGTGGAAGCTGCACTGAGGGGAGTAAGAAGAAAGAAAATTACCAGTTCTCGTGCGAATGGTGTCAGAGGTAGGGTGGCAGCTTGTAGTTCTGTCGACATCATCGTCAGCAGAGACGGAGCACCGACGAAGATGTAAGACTTGGTGGTCCCTTTAGGAAAGGTATAATCGAACCACGGAAAAATCAAATCTGACTGGCTGGGGGGGCATTCCTAATGCGGTTTTCCACGAACGATAGTCCAGCACCTGTACCACCGCGCCACCTCTCAAGAAGGGCCGACGATTACAGCCACAAATGTTGAAGGAAGGAGGGCAGGCGATAGGCCGTGTGTCGTTCTGCAGAGTTCTTCGGACGCGTACGCTGATTACCGTTCTCTTGGCTCTGAGCACTATGGGACTTAAAATCTGAGGTCATCAGTCCCCTAGAACTTAGAACTACTTAAACGTAACTAACCTAAGGACATCACACACATCCATGCCCGAGGCAGGATTCGAACCTGCGACTGTAGCGGTCGCGCGGTTCTAGACTGAAGCGCCTAGAACCGCTCGGTCACACCTGCCGTCCTTACCGTTCTCTGTCCGCTATTTTAGGCAATAGTCACTCGGCTGTTACTACAATCTGCTTCCACTGACGTATATTTAGAGGGATTCAGTAACCATCACATCGCCATGAACGGAAGCATGCGGGTCATTTAAAGATCAAAGCTAGCGCCGCAAGTGGGGCGGCAGGCAGCAGTGCCTGGGTGATGCGCGGCACGTCCTGAGAAATCAAGTCGCTAATATACTGAGGCGCCGCAGGAGCTGGTAGAGGCATGCGTATTCAAATACAGAGATACGTAAACAGGCAGAATACGAGGCTGCGGCCGGCAACGAGTATATAACACAACAGCTGTCTGGCGCAGTTCTTAGATCGGTTACTGCTACTACAATGGCAGGTTATCAAGATTTACGTGGTGTTATAGTCGGCGCACGAGCGATGGGACACAGCATTTCCGAGGTAACGATAAAGTAGAGATTTTCCCATACAAACATTTCACGAATGTACCGTGAATATCAGCAACCCGGTAAAACATCAAGCATCCGATATCGGTGCGGCCGGAAAAAGATCCTGCAACAACAGAACCAACGACGACTAAAGAAATCGTTCAACGTGACAGAAGTGCAGTTCTTGCACAATCTGCTATAGATTTCAGTGCTGGGCATTAGCATGTCTCAGCGTGCGAACCATTCAACGGAGCCCGACAACTCATGTATCCTATACGACTTCACGACCCGAAGTTTTAAGCGTCGCCTGGGCCCGTCAGCGCCGACATTGGACTGGAAACGTGTTGCCTGGTCGGAGAAGTCGCGTTTCAAATTGTATCGGCCGGATGGACGTGTACGGGTAAGCAGACAACCTCATGAATCCATGTCAGTAGGGGACTGTTCAAGCTGGTGCAGGCTCTGTAATGGACTGGGACGTGTGCAGTTTGAGTGATATGCGACCCCTGATACCTCTAGATACGACTCTGACAGGTGACATTAACGTAAGCATCCTGTCTGACCAGCTACATCCATTCAAGGTCCGTTGTGCATTCCGACGGACGTAGACAATTCCAGCAGGTAAATGCGACACCCCACACGTCCAGAACTGCTACAGAGTGGCTCCAGGAACCCCTTTTCTGAGTTTAAACACTTCCGCCGGCCACCAAACTCCCCAGACACGAACATTACTGAGGATATCTGGGATTCCTTGCAACGTGCTGTTTCACCCCCTCGTACTGTTACGGATTTATGGCCAGCCCTGCACGATGCATGGCGTCAGTTCCTTCCAGCACTACTTCAGACATTAGTCAAGTCCATGCCGCGTCCTGTTGTGGCACTTCTGCGTCTTCGCATGGGCGCTACACGATATTAGACAGGTGTACAAATGGTTCAAATGGATCTGAGCAGTATGGGACTTAATATTTGAGGTCATCAGTTCCCTAGAACTTAGAACTACCTAAACCTAACTAACCTAAGAACATCACACACTTCCATGTCCGAGGCAGGATTCGAACCTGCGACCGTAGCGGTGGCGAGGTTCCAGGTGTATCAGATTCTTTGGCTCTTCAGTCTAGTAACGTACGCAGGGGCCTCAGCCGCTTAACAGCTAACAACAGGGCGAGACGTGCGAAGTCGTGGTGCACCCAGGAACACTGGTGAACAACACCATCTTGGTAATCCAGGTGTTACGGCGTGGGAAGATATAATGTTGCACGAACCTATTGAAATCCAGGTGCTACGCCGTGGGAGGATATAATGTTGCACGAACCTACTGAATGGTACACCCACCACTCAACTCCTTTCCCAAATGCGTCTTTTCAGGCGTGCATTCGGCCTCGTCTTCATTTTTGTAGATGGAAATGCGCAACCGCATACAACATACAACAGCGCAGGTGGAGCAGCTCTTGGAACGAGAGAGTATTCGGAGAATGGACTGGCCTGCCCATTCCTTCGAAAACTCCACTGGAGCACGTGTGCGATGAGTTGTGGAGACGTAACTGCATCACCGACCATCCCAGCAGTTGCCAGCCGCGCTATTAGAGGAACTGAACCCACTATCACAAGAACTCCTTATCAACCCTGTTGTAGAGAACGCGTTGCCGTCTGTGGTGATTACACACCACGTGCAGCCTTTTGTAATATCATGGGGGACCATCGTGAATCGACATGAATGAAAGTGTAATTATTATCTTTCAATTAAAGTGTAATTTCTGTTCTTCTCATTGCGTACTTCTTTCGTTTACCTTCTGTACTGTACTGTAACGGAGCAGTTCTTTCTACGTACGGTCTCAGTTTCGTCCAGCTATGGTAGTCAATGCCACATCACGCGAAAGTTACTTTCGTTCTTAATTTTTCGACGCTGGTCTACCACCTCCCTCTTCACCGCACTCTACCACTATTACGTGTATATAATAAGCACTCCGTCTTCAGGCCACAAGTGGCCCGTCGGGACCACCCAGCCGCCGTGTCAACCTCAGAGGAGGATGCGGATAGGAGCACAACGGTCTCCCGGTCGTTATGATGGTTTTCTATGACCGAAGCCGCTACTATTCGGTCGAGTCGCACCTGAATTGAAATCACGGGACTGAGTGCACCTCTAAAAATAGCAACAGCGCATGGCGGCGCAGATGGTTACCCATCCAAGTGCCGGTCACACCCGACAGCGCTTAACTTCGGTGATCTGACGGGAACCGGTGACCAAAATGATACTGAAACAGAGGATGACAGACTAAAGGCCGAAATACTAAATGTCTTTTTCCAAAGCTGTTTCACACAGGAAGACTGCAGTGTAGTTCCATCTCTAGATTGTCGCACAGATGACAAAATGGTAGATATCGAAATAGACGCCAGAGGGAAAGAGAGACAATTAAAATCGCTCAAAAGAGGAAAGACCGCTTGACCTGATGGGGTACCAGTTCGATTTTACGCAGAGTACGCGAAGGAACTTGCTCCCCTTCTTGTAGCGGTGTACCGTAGGTCTCTAGAACAGCGAAGCGTTCGTAAGGATTGGAAAAGGGCACAGGTCATCACCATTTTCAAGAAGGGACGTTGAACAGATGTGCAGAACTATAGACCTATATCTCTAACGTCGATCAGTTGTAGAATTTTGGAACACGTATTATGTTCGGGTATAATGACTTTTCTGGAGACTAGAAATCTACTCTGTAGGAATCAGTATGTGTTTCGAAAAAGACGGTCGTGTGAAACCCAGCTCGCGCTATTCGTCCACGAGACTCAGAGGGCCATAGACACGGGTTACCAGGTAGATGCCGTGTTCCTTGACTTCCGCAAGGCGTTCGATACAGTTCCCCACAGTCGTTTAATGAACAAAGTAAGAGCATATGGACTATCAGACCAATTGTGTGATTGGATTGAGCAGTTCCTAGGTAACAGAACGCAGCATGTCATTCTTAATGGAGAGAAGTCTTCCGAAGTAGGAGTTATTTCAGGTGTGCCACAGGGGAGTGTCATAGGACCATTGCTATTCACAATATACATAAATAACCTTGTGGACGACATCGGAAGTTCACTGAGGCTTTTTGCAGATGATGCTGTGGTGTATCGAGAGTTTGTAACAATGGAAAATTATACAGAAATGCAGGAGGATCTGCAGCGAATTGACGCATGGTGCAGGGAATGGCAATTGAATCTCAATGTAGACAAGTGTAATGTGCTGAGAATATATAGAAAGATATCATCTAGTTACAAAATAGCAGGTCAGCAACTGGAAGCAGTTAATTCCATAAATTATCTGGGAGTAGGCATTAGGAATGATATAAAATGGAATGATCATATAAAGTTGATCGTCGGTAAAGCAGATGCCAGATTGAAATTCATTGGAAGAATCCTAAGGAAATGCAATCCGAAAATAAAGGAAGTAGGTTACAGTACGCTTGTTCGCCCACTGCTTGAATACTGCTCAGCAGTGTGGGATCCGTACCAGATATAGTCGAGAGAAGAGAGAGAGAAGATCCAACGATGAGCAGCGCGTTGCGTTACAGAATCATTTAGTAATCGCGAAAGCGTTACGGAGGTGGTGCACAAACTCCAGTGGAAGACTCTGCAGGAGAGACGCTCAGTAACTCGGTACGGGATTTTGTTGAAGTTTCGAGAACATACCTTCACCGAAGAGTCAAGCAGTATATTGCTCCCTCCTACGTATATCTCGCGAAAAGACCATGAGGATAAAGTCAGAGAGATTAGAGCCCACACAGAAGCATACCGACAATCCTTCTTTCTCTCAAAGTACCCTCCACCGCACACTGTCACGTGGCTTGCAGAGAATGGATGTAAATGTAGACAGCGCTGATACCACGATTCTACCGAAGAGAGTCGTGCCGATCGAAAAATACGCCACCGTAGTACTAAATAAAATTAGAGCGGTGTACCGAGTACTCCGGAGAGGAACGAGCCTCGGCCCGTACAGCCGGCATAAGTTTGGCTGTCCGTGGCCGGCCCTGCGGTGCAGTCAGGTACGTGTGCGAGCAGAGTGCAGCCGGTTGTCCTTTCGTTCCCTCACCCGTCCGAATGAGGCTGGGCTGGCACATCACCGCCCTTCAGGCGAGAGCTTCTATAAGACGGGCACTCATAATGCTATGACAGTAACTTCAAAAAATTAGTGTTGGTCACTTAATAAGTACCGCTGCATGCCGCTAGAAGGGCCAGAAGAAAGTGGCGCAGACCGTCTCCATTTCATCAGTGGACTGCGCCATTCTGTTTAATCATTGATGCTGACCATCCTCAGGCACCACAGGTTTTTCAGTTACCGTAACTGTGCGGTTACGTTCATCGATTTATCTATTTTCATTGCAGTGTACATAACGTTACAGACACGAAAAAGAGAACAGAACACAGAACAAAGACAGCAGCAGCCGGCCGACACACTAGCAGTACCGTGAAGTAACCGATTCTGTGACATTTTCCGAGTTCCTAACCAGGAGGGAATTGTACAGTTTTTACTGTGTGCTTCGGTAGCTTAGTTTCTTGAGTTCCTGCGTGTTAATTCAAATATTTAATATACACAGTTCTCACGTTTTCGTTTGTGTCGAAAAGAAAAACGATTTTGTGACATATTACAAGTTCCTAATAACGAGCGAATTATTCAGTCTCACACGGGTGCTTTGGTAGTTCAGTTTTTGAATCCATGCGTATTCATCTATTAGACACAGTTCTTGCGTTTTGCTCCTCCGTGTCTACAGTAGAGTTCCTAGCGCGTACCGACAGTCGTTTGTCTGTGTAATGCAGTTTGCGAGGTGCCGGGGCTAGCAGTGTATTTAACACTAAATTATTCTAGAATCTTTATATATAAATGATGCTCTCAGCCCCCCCCCCCCCCCATTCTAACTCCGACTTTTGCTGTTGCACATGAATAAAAAAGAAACACGAACTAACTGTAATCGACCCTGAAGTGGTGCAGAAAAGGGTTTGGCACCTGCACTAATTTAATTTGATAGACATTAATTAAATAAAGGAAAGTTTCAGTAACGTAGTGAGAAATGAAAGGGTTGCTCTACCGATTAACAGAATGAAACTTCTGTCCAAAATAACAATTTGATTTATTATGAGTAAACTTAAAATAATAAACAAAACACATGAAACATTTACAATACATCAAATTGGTTCCAATTGGATACTCAAATAAATGCTGTGAAGGTGAAGTTGTCCATAAACTAGATTGTGACATTTATGACGAAGTGGTATGTGGAGCCAATTCCTTGCAACTCAAATCTCAAGAGAAACACACAGCCAACGCAACATTACACGATACGTTACTGCCATGCGGATAAGATGCCTGTCATCTCGACTGCTAGTGATACCAGGCCGTTGGGATGCAGCACTCCGTTCCGTATTACCCTCCTGAACCCAGCGATTCCATATTCTGCTAACAGTCACTGGATCTCGACCAACGCGAGCAGGAATGTCGCGATACGATAAACCGCAATCGCGATAGGCTACAATCCGACCTTTATGAAAGTCGGAAACGTGATGGTACGCATTTATCCCCCTTACACGAGGCATCACAACAACGTTTCACCGGGCAACGTCGGTCAGCTGCTGTTTGTGTATGAGAAATCGGTTGGAAACGTTACTCATGGCAGCCCGTTGTAGGTGTCGCCATCGGCGCCAGCCTTGTGTGAATGCTCTGAAAAGCTAATCATTTGCATATCACAGCATCTTCTTCCTGTCGGTTAAATTTCGCGTCTGTAGCACGTCTTCTTCGTGGTGTACCAGTTTTAATGGCCAGTCGTGTAGTAAAACTGGCGCACCTACCCAACTGTGAAAAATGTAAAACGACAAAGAACTCCTTCAGTTCGCACGCTATAAGTTATTGCAGACTTTCGCCGGAGAATGATTCAGAGCTCTAAAGAAGTGTCCACGTAAACTGTTCATACAGGCGCATAAGAGTTGCCAGCGGATATTGGAAATGTCTTACTTGTAAGCCATATCGTGTGATGATTGTCTGCGGTCGGTCTGTTCTACTCGGAGCGGTGGCCTGGAGACAGCGTTCGAGAATAGCCCGGCCATCACTAACGGGACGGGTGCTCGCACGTGATTAGCAGCCGCTCTCGTGTCTGGGCGGTTTCGCGCCGGCGAGTATTTCAGCCGGCGGTCTCCAGAGTTGACAACGGAGGTGCGGTAGGTCGGCAGCGCAGAAACAGTCGCCTGGTGTGGTGCGGGGGGGGGGGGGGGGGAGTTGGGGGGGGAGGGAGGGGGAAGGGAGGAGGGGCCTGGCGCGGAGCGGCAGGCGCATTCCGGGCGTGGCTGGCCGAGTCGGCCGACGCCAACGTGGCGCCCTGCTAGTTCTGTGACGTCACTTCCTGATATCTCCCGTTGGAGAGCCATTTCGTCACGTGGAACACAAATTAAGTCCTGCGGTATCGCGGCAACGTGTCACGCACAGCAGAACCAATAGGAAGCAAGACCGCTTTCTACGTCACAAGCAGAATGCAATACGCCATACTGTATCTGTCGTGTTCAGCAAAAGCCGATATTCGCTGGATTTTACGTTACATGTTTCGCCGTACGAATATATGCTGTTTATAAGCACCAGCACGTCGAATGCGTCGAGAGTGAATCGTTGTTGGTGCGATTTGTTGTAATAAAATCACGGGAAACATCACATTGGTGGTTAAAGAATTTTCCTATTTAGTTATTTTCGCGTCGCAAGTCCCGTTTTACGAGAGTAGGCCGTTTTAAGCCAATGGTGCACCGAAGGTTAATGAAATCGGACCGCTTTTGTTAGGATCTGTTGTAACTAAATGTCAATTAATAACTTTTCGGCGATTACAGCCTATAAAAGATAAAATTACAGCCTATAAAAGATAAAATAGAAAGTAAGATATAAGGAAACTAGAGCCTAGCATAGTGATTAGAGGTCTAGTGTTATGGAACTGAAGTTAGGCCTGTATAGGGTTCGAATCCTGTAATACCCAATTTTTTTCCACCTACGCATTTTTCAAAAGGTTGTGGGACTTTCTTATGAAATTAATACAAATGCTTTCTGTAATGCTTGATGTTATGTATATACCAGGGTCACTCCAAAAGAAATGCACACTATTTTCTTTTTTAATCCATCTTTTATTCTACATGTTTGAAAGTTTTACAGTGTGTAGATACATCCTTTAGAAACAATATTTTCATTTCTCCACATAATTTCCATTCCTCTCAACTGCCTTACGCCATCTTGGAACCAGCAGCTGTATAACCGCACAGTAAAATTCTGGACCAACTTGTTGCTGCCACTGTTTGGCAGCGTGCACAAGGGAGTCATCATCGTCAAACCTTTTTCCATGAAGAAACTCTTTCAGCTTCCCAAAGACATGATAGTCACATGGAGCCAGGTCAGAACTGTAAGGCGGGTGTTTTAGTGTTGTCCATCCGAGTTTTGTGATCGCTTCCATGGTTTTTGACTGACATGTGGCCGTGCATTGTCGTGCAACAGCAAAACACCCTGCTTTTGCCGATGTGGTTGAACACGACTCAGTCGAGCTTGAAATTTCGTCAGTGTCGTCACATATGCATCAGAATTTATGGCGGTTCCACTTGGCATGATGTCCACAAACAAGAGTCCTTCGGAATCGAAAAACACCATAGCCATAACTTTTCCAGCAGAAGGTGTGGTTTTGATTTTTTTTTTTTTTTCTTGGGTGAATTTTCATGATGCCACTCCATTGATTGCCTCTTCGTCTCTGGTGAAAAATGATGGAGCCATGTTTCATCACCCATCACAATACTGCCAAGAAATTCATCTCCTCCATTCTCGTACTGTTCCAAAAGTTCGCTGCATACCGTTTTTCTCGTTTCTTTGTGAGCCACTGTCAACATCCTGGAAACCTACCTGGCACAAACCTTTTTTAACGTGAATAGTTTTGTATTCTGCAAACACTTCCTTCCCCTATCCCAACGTAGCGTGACATATCGTTCACTGTTATGCGCTTGTCAGCAATCACCAATTCGTTAACTCTCTGCACATTGTCTGGAGTGTGTGCAGTACGTGGCTTGCCGCTGCGAGGACAATCCTCAATATTGCTGTGCCCGCTTTCATCACGTAACCTGCTCGCCCACCGACTAACTGTACTGCGATCGACAACAGCACCTCCATACACCTTTTTCAACCTTTTGTGGATTGTTTCCCATTGTCTCCTTTTCACAGCACAAGAATTCTATGACAGAACGTTGCTTTTGACGAACGTCAAGTGTAGCAGCCATCATGAAGACATGCTGTGACGGCGCCACTCACGGGAACAGGTTGAATTAAGTTTGAAAACAAGCGGGAAGAATGTATTTACACAGTGTAAAACTTTCACACATGCAGAACGGATTTTTTTACAAAAATAGTGTGAATTTCTTTTGCAGTGACCCTCGTATAAGCGTGTTCTCCGTCAGGAATGACTTTATTCAATTTGGTGAGCTTATATAAGCTGATGTCTTTACTGACTGGACATATATCTTCCCTTTTTGTCTTATTACATGTTCACCGATACTCAAGTTTTCATTCATTCATAGTGTAGACAGAACAACACGACTCCCACATGGACATGGCAGGTAATGTGCGTTTTAACAGAGCTAACGTGGGAATTTTACGATACAGCCGACACTGTCGCTGGAGAACGGCGAGGACGCAAAATCACGTTAACTACACTACTGGAAATGGAAAAACGAACACATTGACACTGGTGTGTCAGACCCACCATACTTGCTCCGGACACTGCGAGAGGGCTGTACAAGCAATGATCACACGCACGGCACAGCGGACACACCAGGAACCGCGGTGTTGGCCGTCGAATGGCGCTAGCTGCGCAGCATTTGTGCACCGCCGCCGTCAGTGTCAGCCAGTTTGCCGTGGCATACGGAGCTCTATCGCAGTCTTTAACACTGGTAGCATGCCGCGACAGCGTGGACGTGAACCGTATGTGCAGTTGACGGACTTTGAGCGAGGGCGTATAGTGGGCATGCGGGAGGCCGGGTGGACGTACCGCCGAATTGCTCAACACGTGGGGCGTACACAGTACATCGATGTTGTCGCCAGTGGTCAGCGGAAGGTGCACGTGCCCGTCGACCTGGGACCGGACCGCAGCGACGCACGGATGCACGCCAAGACCGTAGGATCCTACGCAGTGCCGTAGGGGACCGCACCGCCACTTCCCAGCAAATTAGGGACACTGTTGCTCCTGGGGTATCGGCGAGGACCATTCGCAACCGTCTCCATGAAGCTGGGCTACGGTCCCGCACACCGTTAGGCCGTCTTCCGCTCACGCCCCAACATCGCGCAGCCCGCCTCCAGTGGTGTCGCGACAGGCTTGAATGGAGGGACGAATGGAGACGTGTCGTCTTCAGCGATGAGAGTCGCTTCTGCCTTGGTGCCAATGATGGTAGTATGCGTGTTTGGCGCCGTGCAAGTGAGCGCCACAATCAGGACTGCAAACAACCGAGGCACACAGGGCCAACACCCGGCATCATGGTGTGGGGAGCGATCTCCTACACTGGCCGTACACCTCTGGTGATCGTCGAGGGGACACTGAATAGTGCACGGTACATCCAAACCGTCGTCGACCCATCGTTCTACCATTCCTAGACCGGCAAGGGAACTTGCTGTTCCAACAGGACAATGCACGTCCGCATGTATCCCGTTCCACCCAACGTGCTCTAGAAGGTGTAAGTCAACTACCCTGGCCAGCAAGATCTCCGGATCTGTCCCCCAATGAGCATGTTTGGGACTGGATGAAGCGTCGTCTCACGCAGTCTGCACGTCCAGCACGAACGCTGGTCCAACTGAGGCGCCAGGTGGAAATGGCATGGCAAGCCGTTCCACAGGACTACATCCAGCATCTCTACGATCGTCTCCATGGGAGAATAGCAGCCTGCATTGCTGCGAAAGGTGGATATACACTGTACTAGTGCCGACATTGTGCATGCTCTGTTGCCTGTGTCTATGTGCCCGTGGTTCTGTCAGTGTGATCATGTGATGTATCTGACCCCAGGAATGTGTCAATAAAGTTTCCCCTTCCTGGGACAATGAATTCACGGTGTTCTTATTTCAATTTCCAGGAGTGTAAATCGTCCGGTGTGCCGGCGGCTACGTTCTGCTTCCTGTGCCAGACACACACCACTGTCTGGGTCACGCATGACGCTCCTCACTTGTCTCAAAGACGCCACACTTGATTACAGTCAAAATGTCGCTCCACTCTCCATCAGCTGGTCCCTCCGAAACAATTTCTACTGCACCACCACCAAGAAATTTGCAGAAATTTGCAATGGGAATTAAACTACAGATAGAAAAATTTAAAACTTTAAGGTCTGCCGATGACACTGTAATTCTCCCAGAGACAGAAATATACTTGAAAAAAAAATTGAATGGAATCGACGGTGTCTCGAAAATAATTTACAAGACGAACATCAACATGACTAACAAATGAGTGATTCAACTTACTCGAATTATACCGAGGTAATCACATTAGGAAATCAGACTCAGAGTAGCGGAAACTGACGGTTGCATAAGTCCGTCAGGACCAGTAACTGCACGTCCATCCATTAGGAACATTTCAAACCTCCCCGAGCAGTCCAAATCGGCTGTTGGTAACGTGACTGTGAAACGAAAACGCAAATGAACAATCACTGCTAAACCAAGAGACAAGGTAGACGTCGAGTTCAGGGAGTTCCGTGTAAAGTTAATTATCTACATAGGTAGTTCATCTGTAGGTTTTGATGACTGATTTTTCGAGCATCAAAATATGTAACATAAACGCCATATCTTTGATTGTATTGAGTAAGAAGCTTAATATTTTTAGATGCGTAAGAGACGGCAGACTTTAGTATTTGACATCAATTTTAACTTGATATATCTACCCAATGCTGAAAAAAAAAGAGTTCTTAACTGACGGGCAACAAAGTGATCCTCCAATGGTCCCTTTTTCGACTGAGATACGGAACACTTGCATGAAATCCGCGAAAGAAAGCACTCCTAAGTTCCCTAGTGCTTCCAGCAGTCGAGCACTACTCTCCGTAGGGACTTACTCGTGAAATCAAAGGGGACAGTTAGCGATGAGCCAATTCGGTTTTACGCCGAACCAACTTCACTGAGTTGAAAGTATGAGTGAACCGAGTTGCCAACGCAAATTGCCATTCAGTCCACTTAACAAACCTGGGCTTCCTGGTTTCCCAATCGGTGATTACATAATTATATATTCACGACCGTGATGGATACTACATAGGGCGCAATTTTTGGTATTTCGACTTGAAATTTTGAAGACAGGCTTGTCCAAAACCTGCTCAAACATCTTGCATAGATTTTGAGGGCTATCGGGCGATCGTAAGGTAGTCAAATGTCTGTTTACGATTGTGACTGCGCACCACACTACAGCCCGCAATATTTTTATCTGAAACTTTGAAAACAGACCTGTCAAAAATTCGAAATTTACAGTATAAATTTTGACAGCCGTTGGTCGCTCATAAGTAGTCAAATGGCTGTTCACGACAATGGCTGCATACCCCTCTACAAGCCCACAATTAAAACCTGGACGGCGCCCATGGTAGAACTCGTGCAACTCGAGTTAGTAAAAATCTCAAACCAAGATAGCCCGTTTCATATACAGAGCTGGCAGGAAAAGCTAAGTTAACGTTCGACGTTATTTACCATGTTAACGTCTACTCGTGTTTCAACTTCTCGTTAACATACGCTAAGAAAATCGAGTTGCCAGGAAAATTATAATAGCGTTAATCTTCATCGACAGCGTCTGCGCGGTTTCCAAATCGATTTGATTACAATTTTGTTTCTTATGCCAAATTGACGATAAAATCGAAAACACTTTTTTGTTGTTTGACAGTCAAATATCTGATGTAAAAGCAATATGTTCCACCTATTACAATTTTTTTCTTACAGGCTACATATTTAATATTATACAAAACTTCTAACACACTCAAAAATTTTTTTTTCCAGTGGGCAGTTAATAATTGTCGGTCTAGTAGCCAAGTGCCTCGACATCACTCTATATATCCCCTAAACCGATTTTTTTTCTGTGTGTGATAATCGGAAAGTACATGGTACGGGTAACGGAACGAAAGTGCTCATTGTGCGGTTCCGTGTTTATTTCTGCAGAGTGTATTTTCAGTTCTAAACAGGTGAGACAGTGTGTGTTCCACAATTTTACAACAAACACGTTCAGCCACATAAAAGCATATCTTAAGCGCATACGTTCCACGGCCGTCCGCATTTTTCTAAACACTTTGCACGCTTCGACCATGCAGCGGCCTACTAAAAGGTGGTCCCGGAAAGCTATTCTGTGTCCATTGATCTTTACGTCCATTTTGCAGCGTCCGTATGATCACGGAAGCACGAACAGCAGTAGTATCTTGCTGAGTGAAGCAATTTCGAAAGACGCAATTGATTATTTCGTCTTTCTGTTTGTTTCCTCCATTTCAGTGGCTACTACGCATGCGTTCGATTGAGAGAGAATCCAATCGCAAGGCGTACAGAGATATTAGCCTCGCGGTGTTTGCCTCAGGCTCGCTGTTATTCACTTTAAGGAAGGATGGAACAGCAGACACAGTCCTTAGAATTGTTTACAAAGTCCGCAGACACCGTTCTACGAAACCGAGAAAATAACAACGATTTTCCGGAAGACTTGCGAAGAATCAATACGCGCGGCAGTGAGCTGAATGAAAAGCAAGCGTGACCTCGAAACGCTGCGCCGTGGCTTTTCAGAGAACCAACGGCAGGTTACTGGAATTACTACCATCCGTCAGATTCCGCGGAGAAGACTTTTGAAACTTTCTACAGCCGAGTCAACACGCGATGCAACATATAAATGTGAGAGAAAAATGACGGTTCAGTTAAGACTACAGGAAAGAATTCAAATTCATTACAATGGTGTCCAAATAAAAAGGCGGATCCATGATGCGTTTCTGCGCATAAAGAAATAGAGAGAGAGAGAGAGAGCACAAAGTAGAGGAAAAATATATTGCACAATGTCATCCGTAGGGAATGGTGGGACGAACTTACCGCTTCTGTCCGTTGCGATCTGTACAGCATTCATCAAACGTGGCAGGCGCAAGAGAGAAACCAGCACACTTACCTGAAAAGAAAGACAATCAGTGAATATCAGCACACGGAAAAAACCGCACAACAGTACCTACATCTCACCGAAGTCACTAGCAACGTGGACAGAAACTAGGAACGTGGACAGAAACCAAAGATATGCGTTTTATTTAAATTCGGTACAGCTGAATCAGTAACAACACTATAAAATAAAGTACTATAAAATAGATTGGTGAATATTATACTACAACTGATGTCATTGTGAGACTAGTTTAATTTACATCAAACCAACTTCAAGAAGCTGTGTGACAATATTTTTCAATAGCAACAAAAAGCGCACACTTGCATAACTCCCACGCCCGTTCTCAAACCAACCAATATTTGCGAAGCAAAACGTCCGCCAAGATAGCAGTAAACGAAGTGCTTACACGTACTTATGGCCACAACTAACGTTCGTTAGTGTTCTGTTCACTGTAGTCATGCCCCGCTCCATGTCACCCGATCACATATCTAATGAGGAGGTATTGAATAGAATTGGGGAGAAGAGGAGTTTGTGGCACAACTTGACAAGCAGAAGGGACCGGTTGTTAGGACATGTTCTGAGGCATCAAGGTATCACAAATTTAGCGTTGGAGGGCAGCGTGGAGGGTAAAAATTGTAGAGGGAGACCAAGAGATGAATACACTAAGCAGATTCAGAAGGATGTAGGTTGCACTAGGGAGATGATGAAGCTTGCACAGGATAGAGTAGCATGGAGAGCTGCATCAAACCAGTCTCAGGACTGAAGACAACAACAACAACAACAACAACATATCACCCCACCTGCCTGCAATATCAAATCCACCTTTTCTCAAATTGGCTCAAATGGCTCTGAGCACTATGGGACTTAACATCTATGGTCATCAGTCCCCTCGAACTTAGAACTACTTAAACCTAACTAACCTAAAGACATCACACAACACTCAGTCATCACGAGGCAGAGCAAATGCCTGACACCGCTGGGAATCGAACCCGCACCTTTTCTCAATGACTAATAATGTTTCCTACCAACACTTGCTTTTAGTCAAGTTGTGCACCATGGAAGTCGCGTCTCCCCAATTCTGTTCCGTACCTCCTTATTAGTTATCCGATCTATTCAGTTAATCTGAAGCGTACTTCTGTGACGTCGTATGCTAGTGCTTCTTACTTTAAATGTTTAGAGACGTAAAACTGTACACATGGCAAAACATGAAAGTATGGTACGCCATGTCTAGAGTACGAACGCTACAGTACTGGAATCGGTCAGCGCATACAAATACCGCTGTACAACACTTTGTACGGAAATGAAATGGACCGATCACGCTTGCTCATTTGCAGGCAAAGCAGGCGGCAGACTTCGATATAGAGGTAGAATACTAAGCAAATGCCGTCAGTCTACAAAGGAGATTACAAACACTCCCGTAATCCACCCTCGAACATAGCTCAGTTGTGTAGGATCCGTACGAAGTAAGATTAACAGCGTATCTTAAACGTAAACAGAGAACGGCAGCATGTATATACACAGGTTCGTTTGACCAGCATAGATGCTCAAGAAACTGAAATGGAAAAGAATTAAAAAAACTGTACCGAGAAAGTTTACTTACGAAGTTTCGAAAACTGACTACAAGTGATGATGTTTGGTTTGCGGGGCGCTCAACTGCGTGGTTATCAGCGCCCGCACAAAGTCCCAATTTTTACACAGTCTATTTTTTTTTTACACAGTCCAGTCTAGCCACTGTCACGAATGATGATGATGAAATGATGAGGACAACACAACACCCAGTTCCCGGGCAGAGAAAATCCCCCACCCGGCCGGGAATCGAACACGAGGCCCCGTGATCGAGAGGCAGCAACGCTAGCCACAAGATGACGAGCTGCGGACGACTTTAAGTGATGAATCTAGAAATATACTTCAATCTCCTTCGTATCACTCCCGTAGGGTTCGTAAGGACTAAACCAGCTATACTAGAGGCAGGTAAACAGTCATTTGGTCCTCGTGAATACAAGGGAAAGTAAGAACCTTCAACATCGCAGCGCGTCAGTAACCGTTGGTTAATATATTAAAAAACTAGAAACCCGCCTCGATTGCGAGAAAAGCACGTAGTGTTAACCTAGGTTTCGGCGTAGATAACTACACCTTCTTCAGAACAATAAAACCCACAAGTGCCTAAGAAGACATTTGTCAATGATACGAAAAAAAGGAAAACACAAACAGTACATATGTACAAAGTCTAAACCGTTACTTAGCTTAATGGTGTAACCTCCACCTCACACCGGCCTGTGTTCTATGGGCAATGACCCGCCATAAACTGCCTGATTAAAAGAACACCAGAGCTATAACATTTTTGTGGCCCATCGAACACAGGCCGGTGTGAGGTGGAGGTTATACCATTAAGTTAAGTAACGGTTTAGACTTTGTACATATGTACTGTTTGTGTTTTCCTTTTTTTCGTTTATAAATGTATAGCTATGGTGTTCTTTTAATCATTGACAAAGGTCAACTTAGGCATTTGTGGGTTTTATTGTTCTGAAGAAGGTGTAGTTATCTACGCCGAAACCTAGGTTAACACTACGTGCTTCTTTCGCAATCGAGGCGCGTTTCTAGTTTTATAATACAAGGGAAAGTAGCCACAGTAAGTGGTGCATCTGCATCTACATCTACATCTACATCTACATGATAACTCTGCAATTCACATTTAAGTGCTTGGCAAAGGGTTCATCGAACCACAATCATACTATCTCTCAACCATTCCACTCCCGAACAGCGCGCGGGAAAAACGAAAACCTAAACCTTTCTGTTCGAGCTCTGATTTCTCTTATTTTATTTTGATGATCATTCCATACCTATATAGGTTGGGTTCAACGAAAGTTGGTGACTGAAATTTCGTAAACAGATCTCGCCGCGACGAAAAACGTCTTTGCTATAATGACTTCCATCCCAACTCGCGTATCATATGTGACACACTCTCTCCCCTATTACGTGATAATACAAAACGAGCTGTCCTTTTTTTTGCACCCTTTCGATGTCCTCCGTCAATCCCACATGGTAAGGATCCCACACCGCGCAGCGATAGAGGTCGAACGAGTGTAGTGTAAGCTGTCTCTTTAGTGGACTTGCTGCATCTTGTAAGTGTCCTGCCGGTGAAACCCAATCTTTGGCTCGCCTTCCCCACAATATTATCTATATGGTCTTTCCAACTGAAGTTGTTCGTAATTTTGACACCCAGGAACTTAGTTGAATTGACAGCCTTGAGAACTGTACTGTTTATCGAGCGTCAATTGCCACCTGCCACACCATACAGCAATCTTTTCTAAATCGCTTTGCAACTGATACTGGTCTTCGGATGACCTTACTAGACGGTAAATTACAGCATAATCTGCGAACAACCTAAGAGAACTGCTCAGATTGTCACCCACGTCATTTATATAGATCAGGAACAGCAGAGGTCCCAGGACGCTTCCCTGGGGAGCACCCGATATCAGTTCAGTTTTACTCGACGATTTGCCTTCTATTACTACGAACTGCGACCTTCCTGACAGCAAATCACGAATCCAGTCGCACAACTGAGATGATATCCCGTAGGCCCGCAGCTTGATTAGAAGTTCCAAATCCCCTCTGCCATGCACTTCACAGTTGTTTGTCGAGTACGATTGTAGGAGATGAAAAGGAAACCTCACGATTTAACAATGACGTCGCGTTGTGGTCAGTTCCGTCGACATCCACGGTCAGTCGGCTTTAGATGGGACGAAAATAAACCGGGGAAGCACGCATCGGTCGTCATATTCGCGAGGAGGTGCAGCTGACGTCGGCTGGGGCGACATAAAAACCGCGCAGAGGACGCAAGCAGCGTAATCGCGACCGGAAGCGGGTCACGCGAGCTACGCGCTGGGGGACGCAAACACGTGGCTGGCGGCGCGGGACGGGCCGTGACGTCACGGCGGAAGTGGCGGCCGCTGCCACTGTGTCTCGGCGGCCAACCGCGGCCTACATCTCACAAGGGAACCTCCCCTCAGATTTCGTTATAAGTTGGCACAGTGGAAAGGTCTTGAAAAACTGAATACAGATCAATCGAGAAAACAGGAAGAATTTGTGTGGAACTATGAGAAAAATAAGCAAAATATACAAACTAAGTAGTCCATGCGCAAGGTAGGCACCTTCAAGGAGAGCCTGAGCCCAGGAGCGCCGTGGTCCTGTAGTTAGCGTCAGCAGCTGCGGAACGAGAGGTCCTCGGTTCACCTCTTCCTTCGAGTAAAAAGTTTACCTTCTTTATTTTCGCAAAGTTATGATCTGTCCGTTCGTTCATTGACGTCTCTGTTCACTGTAATAAGTTTAGTATCTGTGTTTTGCGACCGCACCGCAAAACCGTTCGATCAGTAGACGAAAGGAAGTGCCTCTCCAAAGGAAGCCGAAAACATTTGATCGCAAGGTCATAAGTCTACCGATTCCTCCATAGAAAAAAACGTCTATACGACACTGGTGACGGCATGTGCGTCACATGACAGGAATATGTTGTCGACCCACCTAACTTGTACACGTGGCGAATGGGTAAAAAGATTCTTCTACCACGCCCGACTTAGGTTTTCTCGTGGATGAGATAATCAGTCCCAAAACAGTGATGAAAACAGAAGAGTTTGTCACATAAACTGCAACAAATGACTGCAACAGTTCACAGTCGTACAGTTTTCCCTGTGCTCTGTCAAAACACGTTTTTAACGTTTTCAAATTTTTTCGTGTGCAGACCGTCAAATCCTGCATATGTCCAAGCAAACCTGAACACGTCCTGGAATTTTGGAGAGCGAAGTTGATTGTGTGTGAGTGCCTGAACTTTGATAATTGACACACGATCACGTGAACAATACTGCTCTGTGTACCTGTGCAGCTTCGCGAAATCATAGAATCTCTTCATAAAGTATTTCACTTGCCGAAACCAAAAACACATCTCACGGTTGCACAAGAGGTGTACAACCTGGAAGAATGGTAATCACGTCTTCTCCCACACTAAAATTGTATAATGCCTGATTCTTCTGTCCTGTATAGCTGGCAGGGAGATAATAATCGTCTGAAAATAAAAAATTAAATATTTTACTCGAGGGAAGACTTGAACCAAGGACCTCTCGTTCCGCAGCAGCTGACACTAACCACAGGACCACAGCGCTCCTGGGCTCAGGCTCTCTTTGATGGTGCCTATCTTGCGCATGGACTACTCAGTTTGTATATTTTGCTTATTTTTCCTATAGTTCCACACAACTTCTTCCTGTTTTCACGATTGATCTGTGTTCAGTTTTTCAAGGCCTATCCATTGTGCCAACTTATAACTAAATCTGAGGGTGGTGCGATGGGGAGGTTCCCTTGTCAGTAAAGAAGGTAGTCAGGAGTTGGTAGCGCACACTTCCTGATCAACATACTTGCCAGTGAACACTGTCCCACTTTATTATTATTATTTTCGATTATTTCCATTTAAAGAGAGCGTTTGAACTTGAATTCCTTTATGATGATTGTTTATGTTTTTTCGGAGCACAAATTTTCTTCATGTGATCACTGTGTTGTTTCTTTCGCTCCGCTGTCCATTTGCAACCTGGTGTCTTCTGTGTTGTGGTTTCAAATTTATGTTTTTTGATGCTGTTCCTGAATTCAGTTTCATTTTCTGCATCGTTTACCGTTATGTGTACTTGTCTGAGGTCCTCTTCAACTTCTTTTATCCCTTTAGGTTTTCCCCTGCCTGAGTTGATGACTTTAAGAATTCGCTTTGAAATTCTGTTTTCATTCATCCTGTTGATATGTCCGTAGAACTGCATTCTTTTTTCGTTATTGTATCCGTAATCTTGTCTGTGTATTTATATAATTCTGATGTTGGTCTCTTCTTCCAGATTCCTTGCTTGTATCGGGCAAAAATTTTGCTGATAATTTTCCTTTCTTGTTTCTCTATTTCTTTGATTTTAGTTTGCCCACGTATTTGTGTTGTTTCAGATGCATACAGTGCCTCCGGAAGTACGACAGTGTTGTAGTGCCTCAATTATGCCCTAATGGATATGGACTTTTTGTTATAATAGTTCCACGTGGGTTTATATGCTTTCTGTAGATTTTCTTATTCTTTCCTCACTGGCCTTTAGATTGATCGCTGATGGCTCGATGATTTCTCCCAGGTACTTAAAATGTGGAACTTGTACGATTTTCCCATGGTCACAATAGGCAATTTGTCTTGTGGCACTCTTTCCATGTACTAGGTTTTCTCATACGAAATTTGCAGGCCAGTTCTTTGTGCAATTTCGTGTAACTTCTCTATGGCGTTAGTGGTTTCTTTTCTATTACTTGTGTGGATTTAAAGGCCATCTGCAAAAGCTATATACTTCACATTGAATCTATTATCTTTTCTAATGCCAATTTGGATTCTTTTGCCTTCTTTTTCCCATGTCTTGATAATTTTTTCAAGAATGATATTAAAGAGTAATGGTGAAAGCCCGTTACCCTGTCGCACTGCAATTTGGATTTCAAATGGTTCAGAGATATTCCCCACAAATTTAACCTTGGAGACTGTGTCAGTTAATGTTTGCCGAATGATTTCTCTTGTCTTTCTGTCAATGCTGAATTCTTCCAGTCTGTTGCAGAGCGCTGTGTTTCGGGATTTTATATGGGACCGACACGAATGAGATACCCCTGTAATTATTTGGTTCAGTTTTGTCCCGTTTTAGTGGAGTGGATGGATGAGTGAGCATTTCCATTTAGAAGGGATCTGTTCTGTTTCCCAAAAGTTTGTTATTATTATTATTATTATTATTATTTCTTTCTTTTCTCAGACGTTATGTCTGGTTAAAAATGGAAAGTGACGAGGACCTTGATCAAGCGTGACTTCCTTTTAACTGTACGGTATATATTACACTGCATTTAGGAACTTTCGGGTAATTGAACATGTATCAATAATTACAGATTTCTGTAGTTGTATATATAAGTTTGGATGTAGGTATATTGCGTTGATGTACTGGTGGTATGATATTGTGTGGTATGATTCCTGTAGTTGATAGTATATAATTGGTATAATGTCAACTTTATCCTGATGCCACATGTCCTTAACTTCCTCAGCCAGTTGGATGTATTTTTCAATTTTTTCTCCTGTTTTCTTCTGTATATTTGTTGTATTGGGTATCAATACTTCGATTAGTTGTGTTAATTTCTTCTTTTTATTGGTGAGTATGATGTCAGGTCTGTTATGTGGTGTTGTTTTATCTGTTATAATGATTCTGTTCCAGTATAATTTGTATTCATCATTCTCCAGTACATTTTGTGGTGCATACTTGTATGTCGAACGTGTTGTTTTATTAGTTTATGTTGTATGGCAAGTTGTTGATGTATTTTTTTTTCGCTACATTATCATGTCTTCTGGGGTATTCTGTATATGCTAGTATTGTACATCCGCTTGTGATGTGATCTACTGTTTCTATTTGTTGTTTGCAAAGTCTGCATTTATCTGTTGTGATATTGGGATCTTTAATAATATGCTTGCTGTAATATCTGGTGTTTATTATTTGATCATGTATTGCAATCATGAATCCTTCTGTCTCACTGTATGTATTGCCTTTTCTTAGCCATGTGTTGGATGCGTCTTGATTGATGTGTGGCTGTGTTAGATGATACGGGTGCTTGCCATGTAGTGTTTTCTTTTTCCAATTTACTTTCTTCGTATCTGTTGATGTTATGTGATCTAAAGGGTTGTGGAAGTGGTTCTGAAATTGCAGTGGTTTAGCAGATGTATTTGTATGAGTGATTGCTTTGTGTATTTTGCTAGTTTCTGCTTGTTCTATAAAGAATTTTCTTACTTTGTCTACCTGTCCATAATGTAGGTTTTTTATGTCGCTAAATCCCCTTCCTCCTTCCTTTCTGCTTAATGTGAATCTTTCTGTTGCTGAATGTATGTGATGTATTCTATATTTGTGGCATTGTGATCGCTTCTATGCAGTCGCTGTGGTTATCCAATATGTAATCATCTTGTTTAGTGTGTTTTTCCTTGACTATGCTATTTGTCTGTTCCAAAAGCCATATTTATATCATTGCTGAATACTTCTGTTATCTTGGTTGAGTTGTTGATTTGTTGCTGCCAGTAGTTATTATTATTATTATTATTATTATTATTATTATCGTTTGATATATTAATGAGTTAGTGGATAACATCGTCTGCTCAGAGATGATGATGTCGTCTGTAGAAAGGTAGCGAATTTCAGGAAGACCTACAGAGAATCAAAGATTGGAGCAGGGACTGGCAGTTGGATCTGAACGTAAATAAATGTGATTTAGTTCGCATAAGTAGTCGAAGAGAGCGATCTAAAGTGGGAAGAATACAAAAAACAAAATGTAAGTGAAGCTGACGTCAGGATAAAGTTCGCGTCGAGAACTTTAAGGAAATGTAATTCACCCAATCTGTCCGAGGCCCTTACCAGATAATTATTCAGTAGAGACAGAGAAGATTCAACGGCGAGAGCCGTTTCATGACGCAGTCGGCGGGAGTGCTCGACAAATGCCACCGGCGGGACGCTAAAACGCAGGCGTTGTGCATCGCGGAGAGGTTTGCTATTGAAGTTCCGAGAGAGTACGTTCCGAGAACATTTGGGGAACAGATTACGTCCTCCAATACACATTCCTGTGAAATGCCCTCAAAGAGATCGGCGAAATTAGGGCTGATACGGAGGTTAAGCGACAGTCAGTCTTCCCGTGCGCCATTCCTGAATGTAACAGGGAAGTGGGGAACAGATAATTCCACCACAACCGCCATCTCCCACTCTCCGTTAGGCGGCTTGCGCAGGATAGACGCAAATTTTGATCTCCGACTTCTCGGAAATGCCTGAGCAGCGTATCATGCTAGAGCACCATTCGCTGCAACTGCACTAAGCATAATTGCAGAATGTGGTGCAACACAACGTGGCAGTACACAAAACTGGCGCTAATAGCATAGCCACGTAGGGAACACACACGACACAGATATGTAAGTCCACGGTATTGGTGATAAGTTGAGAAACCCGTCGCGAAACACATATGCTACATTACGCCACTCTTTCCTGCGCATGTACACAAACATCAATATAGGGTATGATCACAGGCTGCAGAACGGGTTGGCATACTCTGGATCAGGTGGTCGAGCAGCTGCTGGGGTATAGCCTCCCATTGTTGCACCACTGCCTGTCGGAGCTCCTGAAGTGTCCTAGGGGTTTGAAGACGTGCAGCGATACGTCGACAGAGATCATCTCAGACGTGCTCCATTCGCCTGATATCTTCTGTTTCAATGTACTTCTCTACGATGGCAGCTCGCTGGGGACGTGCGTTATGACCCATCAGGAGGAAGGTGGGAACCACTGCCCCCCTGAAAAGGCAGACATACCGGCGTAAAATGACGTCCCAGTCCACCTGACCTGTTACAGTTCCCCTGTCAAAGACATGCAGGAGTGTACGTGCACCAATCATAATCCCACCCCACACCATCAAACCACGACCTCCATACAGGTCCCTTTCAAGGACATTAAGGTGTTGGTAACTGGTTCCTGGTTCACGCCAGATGAAAACCCGGCGAGAATCACTGTTCAGACTATACCTGGACTCGTCCGTGAACATAACCTGGGGCCACTGTTCCAATGACCATGTACTGTGTTCTTGACACCAGGCCTTACGTGCTCTCCTATGACCAGGGGTCAGCAAAATGCACCTTGCAGGTCTCCGGGCGAATAAACCGTGTCTGTTCAGTCGTCTGTAGACCGTGTGTCTGGATACAACTGCTCCAGTGGCTGCGGTAAGGTCCCCAGCAAGGCTACCTGCAGTACTCCGTGGCCATCTGCGGGCACTGTTAATGAGATATCGGTCTTCTTGTAGTGTTGTACACTGCGGGCGTCACGTACTGTAGCGCCTGGACACGTTTCCTGTCTGCTGGAATCGTTGCCATAATCCTGAGATCACACTTTGTGGCACACGGAGGGCCCGTGCTACGACCTGCTGTGTTTGACCAGCCTCCAGTCGCCCTAGTATTCTACCCCTCGTAACATCATCAATATGTGTCCTTTCAGCCATTTCCAACACACAGTCACCATTCGCACGTCTGAAAACGTCTACACACTTACTCGCTGCACCGTACTCTGTCATGCACCAACACACCTCTGCGTATGTGGACTGCTGCCAGCGCAAGCGTGCGACGACCGCAGGTCGAATGCACCGCATGGTCATACCCCGAGGTGATTTAAACCCGCAA
Organism: Schistocerca gregaria; assembly: GCF_023897955.1. Taxonomy (NCBI): domain Eukaryota; kingdom Metazoa; phylum Arthropoda; class Insecta; order Orthoptera; family Acrididae; genus Schistocerca; species Schistocerca gregaria. Next base: position 78,789,311 of record NC_064927.1, read on the forward strand.
ACCGCCCACCAGAGCATTGTTTCACCATGTATCAGCATTATCCTTAAGTTATTAACATGAGTGTACATTAAGCACCGCACTCGCGCGAAACACGAAAAACTCGATGAGCCGTTGCGTGCATACTTGCTCGCTCAGAAAGTAGACAAATACAGGTTGGGCAAAGTAGAAATGGTCCAGAAAATATTTACAGTAAGACTGACGCGCTACTCAGCACTGCTAATGAACACCTCACGAGATGCTACAAACTCCGATCAATCTTCCGGGTTGTATCGTCGTGGTCGAGGAAACTATTCTGTTCCTGACATTTCGTCCGCAGCTACGCTGGACATCTTCACAGGTGTGCTCCTAGGTCCTCTCGGCCGGACGTCGGAGGCAGACGTAAATCCTGTGACGAAGGGGCGCGGCAGAAGGTTACAAGAGGCGGCCGCCCTCCGCCGACGTTTACGCAGCGCCGTGCTACACTTGTCAGACTGTGATGCAGTCGTAACGGTTCCGTCTGACGCACAACAACAACAACAACAACAACAACAGCAGCAGTAGCAGTGTTTCAGCACTTCTGCTGTCGCTCTTGTGGTGTCTGACTGTTATCAGAGTACACTTTACAGCCCGCCCACTCTCTTCGCTGCATTAATGATTTGATGACCCATGTTGTCTAACGTCCCGTACCCGCCAGGGTAGACGAGAGCGCTAACGCGCTACTTCTTGGACTCGGGTAGGCGCGCCGGCCCCGGATCGACGAGGGCCGGTGTGCCGGCCAGCCTGGATGTGGTTTTTAGGGGGTTTTCCACATCCCGCTAGGTGAATACCGGGCTGGTCCCCATGTTCCGCCTCAGTTACACGGCTCGCAGACATCTGAACACTTTCGCACTAACCCGTTCATTACACTCGACGCAGACATTTGGGGAACACTTCTTGCGTCCCAGGGTCTACGGCGTGGCGGCAGGAAGGACATCCGACCACCCCTTAAACATTAACATGCCAAATCCGATTAACGCTGGCCGACCCAGCGTAACTGCGGGACAAGGCTCAAGCGACAGATAGATAGTTGTCTAACGTTCCATATTTTACACAAAAGGCATCAATTCCGAGGAATATAGCCGAACTCCTCCAAGCAAGATTATAACTTACCGCTAACGCAAAACTACTTTCGTGTATGACAGCGGTCGGAACGATATTTCATATGGAATTAAATAGTGCACTGTAGTTATCTATAATTTTGAATATGCAACTGAAACAGAACGTACTTTTGATTACACAATAATAAATTGCGGTAGCCGCCGCAAAAGTGTGCAAAAGTTAATTGTTAATTATGAAACTGAAACTGAAATTACGTAATACTATTGTGCAGGCAGACAGAAGCGGAATAAAATTGCACACGCGCAAACTTGAATGGTACAGCTACGTATGACAATATAACTTTAAGCTCATTAATAATGCATTAGAATTCTTTGTATTTAATGAAGCTCATTAATTATTAGCTATTAGTAACGCATGACGGGGGGTGTACTGACCGACATAACTCACTGTAACGCTTTCTGTCGTCTGGCTTTGTGAAGCAAACACCCAAGGCTAATCACTATTTCATAGTAAATATTACTTCAGGAAAGTTCGTAGTGACTTCAATAATTAACAGCAAATACCTCAAAAAAATTATGAAATGCTCAAAAACACATGAAATATGTTAAACACGCTAAAAAAATGTAATAATCACTTCTGTTAAAATTATATATTCGCTTTAATTTACCCAAGTTACTTTTATTTTGCACTGTTTTACTTATTTGCTGATAAGTATCAGTGTGAACACTACAACGCACCTTGAGCTTAGTTTTGTGAACTGGCTGATTTTTAACTTAACTGCCAAATGGAATAACATTTCTCTCAGTTGAAATAATACTATCTCTTTAACATACGATTGATTCGGCGAGAGCGGTGAACGGATGAGAACCTACTGACGATAATGAGCAACACTCCAGTTTCCCGGATGAAATTTTCACTCTGCAGCGAAGTGTGCGTTGATATAAAACTCCAGCTCGGGACCTTTGAATTTCGCGAGTAAGTGCTCTACCCAAACACGAGTCACGACCCCTCCACACAGTTCAAAGGCAAAGGTCCACAGTTCGACTCTTGGTCCGGCACACGGTTTCAATCTGCCAGGAAGCTTCAACGCCCTAGTTCGTTACAATTTAACTGAATACACTATAATGCTCAAATACTGCACCTTCGACGCTGACAAGCCGTATACATAACGAAACACACAAATGCCTCGATCTTAATTTGTGGCAAGTTGCAAATGATGCGACGTAACGCATTACGTGGCAATGATTGATCGCAGCGGGCTCTTCTTCAACAACAAGCAACTTTTTATTAACTTTGTCCACACAACACTCTTATTCCAACACTTTAGTTACCAATACTTCTCGCATAATTGGTACGTACTCGCTCAGCCATTTACATAAGACGACTTGCATGCTCGGAAGGTCGCTGGCTGGACGCTGCGAGGACGACGGTTTAGAAACCGATCAAACATAGCGAAATATGTTCTCAGTAGTTTAGAGAGGAGGACATACAACGAGCATCAGTTTCCTCAGTCCGTGTAAAGAAAAATGCTGAATTACAGATGCAGCCTTGTCACATTACATACTTCTCTTCTTGTTTATTCGAAAAGTATAATGAAAACAAAGTTACATTACGAGGCCAAATGTGTAGTATTCAGGATAAAATATGCATTTAAGATCAGAAAAACGTCTGAAAATACTTCGCTGAGACTGTGTTATTTACGAAAGCACTGTGACACTTACTGCATGCACACGACAGAAATTAAAAAGAAGCAGCAATTGTAAGGAGTAGTTGCTAATGTTTTGGGGAGTCCCATATGGCGGCGCAAACTTCAAAGTAACGTACATCGTGAGTCTGTAGCGCCATCTCCATTTATTACACATCCAAGCTTGAAACATATTCTTTGGAAGTTATACTGTACAAACGTCCTTGACTCGGACGATATTTTTACCACAAAGTTCTACAATATTTTTCTTCAATCATTTTGTTATAAATATATTATGGTTTTTAAAGTAGCGAATGTTAATGAAAGGCCGGCCGGTGTGGCCGAGCGGTTCTAGGCGCTTTAGTCTGGAACCGCAAGACCGCTACGGTTGCAGGTTCGAATCCTGCGTCGGGCATGGATGTGTGTGATGTCCTTAGGTTAGTTAGTTTTAAGTAGTTCTAAGTTCTACGGGACTGATGACCTCAGATTAAATCCATTTGAAACATTTTTTGGTTAATGAAATTAGTAAAGTACACTCATACCGAAGAAACAACATAAAAATTAAAGAATCAATTAATTGTTAACGATGAGGAGCCGTGTTGTGGTATTATAAATTGACCTTTCAATTTGCCACACAGGCAAGAACTCATGGTGATCGAGATGGTCAGGAGACTGCTCTGTCTCTTCCGATCCTCTTTTATCTTCTTCAAACGCCTCACGCACTCGTGACAGGGTTGTCAACACGTTGACTACTGTTGAGCCGTACTGCTGAAAATATCCATACAGTCTACACTTTCTGTGAGTTGATCCTCGTATGTTTTAAACTGTTTCTGGATACACCGGTTGGAATAGTTTGATGAAAAAATCCGTTTACGATGCGAACATTAGACACTGCGTATAAGATTACGCAACAGTTCTGCAGAGTATTCGTGGAGTTTTTCTGGTACATAACAGTGAATGTTCTGTGACTTGACATACTCTCTAACTCTGAACCAAGCCTCGTCTGACGAAATGAAAAGCTGAGGATGCAGAAAGCCTCTTTCAACTTGTCTTACAAACCACCAACAGAACTCACCAGCACCCGAACGTTTATGTGGCTACAGTAACTCATGCACAGCAGTAAAATTGCTACGTTAGATAAGCTGCACCTTATTAATAACGTTTGGAGACGACATTTTTTTTTAATACGCACTTGCAAAGACGAACTGCATTGAGATTTCGTTGGATCATGTTCCAGGCTCTCCTTCAGGCGGGCAATGTTTTCTGGTGTTCGGTCGCTTTTCGGATAGTTACACAGAGACCGTTTCGTGCCATTTTGGCACTAAGTTGTTGCACTGCAGACTTCGCTGAAGGTTTCACCAAAACACTTCCAGTCTTAAACTAGGAGGACGAGAGTAGCAGTTAGCGTCCCGTCGACAAAGTGGTCGTTTGAGACGGAGTCCCTTCCGGCATTTGCCAGAAGTGACTGAGGAAAATGACGGCAAACCAAAATCAAGGTGGTCGGACGTCGGTCTGAACCGTCGCCCTCCCGTGTGCTGACTCACCAGTGCCTCAGCCGCCTCGGCTCGGCTCCAAGTCTTACTCTCTCGCACAAACAGTTCCACGAGCAGTCGAGAATGAGCACACGCTGTTTCACCGTCGACAACATTTTGCGCTGTTCCTCTCATTCACGCACAGTGAAGTACCCGGGCGGAACACGCTTAAGATGCGCAAGCGCAGGCGTGACAGCTACCGAATGACGCATCGAAATCACGGTTTCCAGCATTTTCATGAAAGGTAGTTCTCTTGTTAATTACTAGTCGATACAGTACTACTTCATGTGAGGGTGAGGGCGCTTCGGTCGGGATACCGTGACTTTTTATGGCGATATTACACGAGAACACGTCGAAAGACTGGACAGTATATGCACAATTGTCATGAAAGCTACGGTGTCACCGCCAGACACCACACTTGCTAAGTGGAAGCCTTTAAATCGGCCGCGGTCCGTTAGTATACGTCGGATACGTCGCCACTATCAGTGATTGCAGACCGAGCGTCGCCACACGGCAGGTCTAGTCCAGAGAGACTCCCTAGCATTCGCCCCAGTTGTACAGCCGACTTTGCTAGCGATGGTTCACTATCTACATACGCTCTTATTTGCCGAGACGACAGTTTAGCAATGCCTTCAGCTACGTCAATTGCTACGACCTAGCAAGGCGCCACATTCAGTTACTAACAGATAATATTGTGACTCATGTACCGTCAAGAGCGACGTTCATCATTAATAGATTAGTTAAGTATCAAACTAATTACGCCCGCTTTCTGAATTCTCATTCCTTGTCATGTTCCAGGCCTCACGTGATTATAGTTCTTCTCTCTTCACGCCAGCGTGCGTGAGCTAAAACGCGTGCGTTTGGCCTCCTCTACTAACACGGTGTTAGCTCTTCTGCCAACTACAACAAAAGCATTCACAGCGCGATTTTTACGGTAGCGTCGCAGCGTAATTTCGGTAACGGCCACAGGAGGGCGAGAGCAATAATATCGTAGTCGGGTGGTAACAAGGGCCAGATCCGCGTCGGTCATACGTTGCGGGCCTGTCTTGCTTGTACTGAAATACAGGAGGATCTGCAACGAATTGACGCATGGTGCAGGGAATGGCAATTGAAACTCAATGTAGACAAGTGTAATGTGCTGCGCATACATAGAAAGAAAGATCCCTCATCATTTAGCTACAATATAGCAGATCAGCAACTGGTAACAGTTAATTCCATAAATTATCTGGGAGTAGGCATTAGGAGTGATTTAAAATGGAATGACCATATAAAATTAATCGTCGGCAAAGCATATGGCAGACTGAGATTCATTGGAAGAATCCTAAGGTTCAAAATGGCTCTGAGCACTATGGGACTTAACTTCTGAGGTCATCAGTCCCCTAGAACTTAGAACTAACCTAAGGACATCACACACATAAATGCCCGAGGTAGGATTCAAACCTGCGACCGTAGCGGTCGCGCGGTTCCAGACTGTAGCGCCTAGAACCGCTCGGCCACCCCGGCCGACAAGAATCCTAAGGAAATGCAATCGGAAAACAAAGGAAGTAGGTTACAGTACACTTGTTCGCCTACTGCTTAAATACTGCTCATTGGTGTGGGATCTATGCCAGATAGCGTTGATAGAAGAGATAGAGACGATCCAACGGAGAGCGGCGCGCTTCGTTACGGCATCATTTGGGAATTGCGGAAGCGTTACGGAGATGACAGATAAACTTCAGTGGAAGACTTCAGTGGAAGACGCTGCAAGAGAGACGCTCAGTAGCTCGCAACGAGCTTTTGTCTCGAGAACATACCTTCACCAAACCTTCCACGAACGATACGAGACTGGAAGGGAAGGGAGAACCGGTAGAGCTACTCAAGGTACCCTCCGTCAGGTGCCTTGCGGAGTACGTATGTAGATGTAGACGATGCTTTGCACATCCTGTACTCTAGCAGGGCCCCTGACCCTGCAGGAGGCGGCGACTCCTGCCTCCCGAAGCCGACGACCAGGGAGCTGGGGCAGTGAGCCGGTAGCAGCGTGCAGCCAGTGTTTCCCTCTGCAGCTCTGGCGTTCCCGCGTTCCCCCAGCCCTCCAGAGTCCTTCGGCACCTCGTCAGTCGGCCAGGAGCGTTCAACACAGCAGACAACACGCCGAACAAGCAAACCGCCGTCTGTTGGCCTCCAGCCAGCGCCTGGGGGGAGGGGATCCACATTTGTATGCGGCCAGCAGGAGCGCCGCGTCTTGCAGAGGCTACCAACCTAAGGCTGCCTTCACATTCTGCCTAGGAACGGAATTACGAAAGATGACTGTACTTTGTACAGGACGTTACTGCGGTCTTCAGTTCTGAGACTGGTTTTGATGAAACTCTGCACGCTAGTCTAGCAAGTGCAAACCACGGCTCAACTTCTGTAAACTACATCCATTTGAAACTGCTTACTGTAGTTAAGGCTTGGTGTATCTCAACAATTTTTGCTCCCTTCCCTCCCCCCTTCCACAGAGATACAATTCCTTTCATAAGCTAACTGACGATTCCTTCATGCCTAGGGAGGTGTCCTATCGAACAATTCCTTTTTGTTAATCGAGTTGCGCCGCACATTTCTTTTTTCCCCATTCCATTCATTACTTCCTCATTATTTATTGCAGTCTTCCATCTATTTTCGACATTCTTTTCTACCACCTCATTTAAAAACCTTACATCCTCCGTAGCTCTCCTTATTGATTACTTCATTATAATTGTTTTAAGGTAATTTCAATTTAGGTAAGTCGTAACAAAGTAGATATACTGTAAGGTGTATCTAATGGCCCTGAGCACTATGGGACTTAACATCTGAGGTCATCAGTCCCCTAGAACTTAGAACTACCTAAACCTAACTAACCTAAGGACATCACACACATCCATGCTCGAGGCAGGATTCGGACCTGCGACCTAGCGGTCGCGCGGTTCCATACTGAAGCGCCTACAACCGCTCGGCCACACCGGCCGGCGAAAGTGTATCTAGGAACAGGTTCAAGACAGGACTTATTAGTAAAATACTTCACATACACTGAATATTTTCCTCTGCAAATCCGAAAGTCTTGTTTTTTTAATTATTATATTGATATTTGTTTATTTAATAGAAATATTATTCTTATTTTGTCCTAGTACATTTTATAGAACTGATTTTTTATATTATAGTTTATTGGTAATATAAGTGATTTACGAAATATTAAATAAAATTTATTACAGTAGATTCAATTGTTGTACCTTTTGTGTCAGGGTATATCAAAATTATAGCATTTATTTTGTTGTCTTTATTTAGATTGATCTATCAACAGCTTATAGTTAATGTATCATAATTATTGTTACGTTGTTCGCTGAAATGAAATCTTAATCCTTTCCTAAGGTATATAGTGTCTTCAAATAAAAAATTATTTTTTTGACGTTGATATGTTTATATTTAATTTTTAAAATGTAAATATTAACTTATTTATTCTTTGAGGGATAAGCTTTGAAGTTATTAACCTATAATTTAATTGTTGTTGTTGTTGTTGTTGTTGTAGTCTTCAGTCCAGAGACTGGTTTGATGCAGCTCTCCATGCTACTCTATCCTGTGCAAGCTCCTTCATCTCCCAGTACCTACTGCAACCCACATCCTTCTGAACCTAGCTTAGTGTATTCATCTCCTGGTCTCCCTCTACGATTTACCGTTCGATTTTCACATATAAAAATGCAGTAAAGGAATCAGGCAAAAAGGAATACAAAAGTCTCAGAAATGAGATCGACAGGGAGAGCAAATTGGCTAAGCAGCGATGGCTAGAGGGCAAATGTAAGGATGTAGAGGCTTATCTCACTGGGGGTAAGATAGATACTGCCTACAGGAAAATTAAAGAGACCTTTGGAGAAAAGAGAACCACTTGCATGAATATCAAGAGCTCAGATGGAAACCCAGTTCTAAGCAGAGACGGGTAAGCAGAAAGGTGGAAGGAGTATACAGAGGGTCTATACAAGGGTGATTTTCTTGAGGCCAAATTTATAGATATGGAAGAGGATGTAGATGAAGGTGAAATAGGAGATATGATATTGCGTGAAGAGTTTGACAGAGCACTGAAAGACCTAAGTCGAAACAAGGCCCCGGGAGTAGACAACATTCCATTACAACTACTGACAGCCTTGGGAGAGCCAGGCCTAACAAAACTCTACCATCTAGTGAGCAATATGTATCAGACAGACGAAATACCCTCAGACTTCAAGAAGAATATAGTAATTCCAATCCCAAAGAAAGCAGGTGTTGACAGATGGGAAAATTACCAAACTATCAGTTTAATAAGTCACAGGTGCAAATACTAACGCGAATTCTTTACAGACGAATGGAAAAACTGGCAGAAGCCGACCTCGACGAAGATCAGTTTGGTTTCCGTAGAGATACTGGAACACATGAGGCAATACTGACCCTACGACTGATCTTAGCAAATATATAGACTTAGAGAAACTTTTTACAATATTGACTGGAATACTCTCTTTCAAATACTGAAGGTGGCAGGGGTCAAATACAGGGAGCGAAAGGCTATTTACAATTTGTACGGAAACCAGATGGCAGTTATAAGAGTCGAGGGGCATGAAAGGGAAGCAGTGGTTGGGAAGTGAGTGAGACAGGGTTGTAGCCTCTGCCCGATGTTATTCAATCTGCATACTGAGCAAGCAGTAAAGGAAACAAAAGAAAAAATCGGAGTAGGAATTAAAATTCATGGACAAGAAATAAAAACTTTGAGGTTCGCCGATGACATTGTAATTCTGTCAGAGACAGCAAAGGACTTGGAAGAGCAGTTGAATGAAATGGACCGTGTCTTAAAAGGAGGGTATAAGATGAACATCAACAAAAGCAAAACGAGGATAATGGAATGCAGTCAAAGTAAATCAGGTGATGGTGAGGGAATTGGATTTAGTCATGAGACACTTAAAGTAGTGAAGGAGTTTTGCTATTTGGGGAGCAAAATAACTGATGATGGTCGAAGTAGAGAGGATATAAAATGTAAACTGGCAATGGCAAGGAGAGCGTTCCTGAAGAAGAGAAATTTCATAACATCGAGTATAGATTTAAGTGTCAGGAAACAAAAAATGGCGAGTCTGTAACGTACCGAGAGTAAAGACAGAAATGGTATCCCCCGCTCAACATGTGAACTGAATAGAAGGGAAGATGGTTAACGTACTGTGTTGTGTCTTACGCAGCAGACATATAAATGAAGCACTGCACCAGCTGCGGAACAGTGTTGGCTCGCGACTCCAAGTCTCTTATCAGCTGACAACATTCCTACGAGTTTCACGTCAAAGAGGCCGCCGCTAGATTATTTTTCTTGGGAGCGACGCGTGTCCTCCTGGTGACTTCTGTCGACAGAAAGGCAAGCCGACACACACTGAAACAACAGCGTCGCGTGTCACACACATCACGCCCGGGACCTACCGCCCATTTCACGGGTATGTGATGCCCTGTAGCAGTAGCAAGCATCTGGAGATATGCCTAAGTTACATAGCTGTAAAGGAAAAAGTAGAAAAGGTTGTTTAATATTCCCGGGAGGTATTGCTGGCCAGAGTCTTGAAGACAAATAACATCTCACACCTGACTCTTTTAAGACTCTAACAGCTATAATGAGCGAGATGGCGCAGTGGTTAGCACACTGGATTCGCAATTCGGGAGGGCGACGGTTCAATCCCGTCTCCGGCCATCCTTATTTAGGTTTTCCGTGATTTCCCTAAATCGTTTCAGGCAAATGCCGGAATGGTTCCTTTGAAAGGGCACGGCCGATTTCCTTCCCAATCCTCCCCTCACCCGAGCTTGGGCTCCATCTCTAATGACCCCGATGTCGACGGGACGTTAAACACTAACAACCACCACCACCATCGAACAGCCATGGGTAAAACAGCGCGATTAAAGATTATTGGAAGTCGCTAAGTGATATCTTTATCAAACTCTGAGTGAGTTGTTGTGGTTTTCACTCCTGAGACTGGTTTGATGCACCTCTCCATGCTAGTCTATCCTGTGCAAGCTTCTTCATCTCCCAGTGACTACTGCAACCTATATCCTTCTGAATCTGCTTGGTGTATTCATCTCTTGGTCTCTACGATTTTTACCCTCCACGCTGCCCTCTAATACTAAATTGGTGATCCCTTGATGCTTCAGAACATGTCCTACCAACCCATCCCTTCTTCTAGTGAAGTTGTGCCGCAAACTTTTCTTCTCCCCAATCCTATTCAATACCTCCTCATTAGTTATGTGATCTACCCATCTTGTCTTCAGCATTCTTCTGTAGCACCACATTTCGAAAGCTACTATTCTCTTCTTGTCCAAACTATTTATCGTCCATGTTTCACTTCCATACAAATACTGGTAGAGCACTTGCCCACGAAAGGCAAAGGTCCCGAGTTCGAGTCTCGGTCGGGCACACAGTTTCATATCAGCGCACACTCCGCTGCAAAGTGAAAATCTCATTATGTAATGTACCTTATAGACATTTGCCCATTCACTCATTACGCCAGAACAGTTACTTTTCTTCATATATACATAGTTAAAAGGCTACCCAGCCATTGACTTTCGTCTGTGCGAATGCGCACAGGTTGCCCAAACTCTTACGGGAATCGCCAAAGCGTGCGCGAGTAATGAGTGAATGGGCAAATACCTATTAGGTTCATTACATATGTAGAATTGTGGACTGTTGGGAATGTGAGTCTCAGGGGGAGCCGTCAAAGGGATAAGTCACTGCAGTCGCGCTGTTCATCTGTGTCCTCGGTGGCTCAGATGGATAGAGCGTCTGCCATTTAAGCAGGAGGTCCCGGGTTCGAGTCCCGGTCGGAGCACACATTTTCAGCTGCCCACATCGAGGTATATCAACAACACCTGTCGGCAGCTAAGGGTTTCAGTCAGTCATCATATACTGTTGTGACGCAACAGCTGCCGCACAGTCTCCTTCAAGTACCACTCCTCTACATTTAGCGAACAGTATTTCTCGACAATATCGACGGCTTTATTCTCATTTATTTCTGTAAGCACCAGTTTGCATAGCCCCAGAAGCCCTGTTTGGGCCGGCCGCGGTGGCCGTGCGGTTCTGGCGCTCCAGTCCGGAACCGCGGGACTGGTACGGTCGCAGGTTCGAATCCTGCCTCGGGCATGGGTGTGTCTGATGTCCTTAGGTTAGTTAGGTTTAAGTAGTTCTAAGTTCTAGGGGACTTATGACCTAAGATGTTGAGTCCCATAGTGCTCAGAGCCATTTGAACCATTTGCCCTGTTAGCTATACAGGGTTAGCAAATCCGTCGGAATGCACAAAGGACAGGGACGGATGCAGGTGACCAGACAGGATGCACATACGTACGTGTCACGTGGCAGAGTCGTATGTAGACGCATCAGGGGTCCTACGTTACACCAACTGCACACGCCCTACAGCCCTACACTATTACAGAACCTCCACCAGCTTGAACACTACCCTGCTGACATGCAGGGTACATTGATTCGTGAGGTTGTCTCCTTACCGTACACGTCTATCTCCTCGATACAATTTGAAACGAGACCCGTCCGACGAGGCAACATTTTCCCAGTCATCAACAGTCCAACGTCGGTGTTGACGGACCCTGACAAGGCGGGAAGCTTTGTGTCGTGCAGTCATCAACAGTAGACGAGTGGGCCTTCGGCTCCGAAAGCCCACATGCGTGATGTTTGAGTGGTTCGCACACTGAAACTTGTTGATGTCCCAGAATTGAAATCTGCAGCAATACGGGATGCACTTCTGTAACTTCGAATTATTCTCTTCAGTCGTCGTTCGTCCGGTTCTTTCAACATCTTTTTCCGGCCGCAGCGATGCCGGAGATTTGATGTTTTACAGGATTCCTGATATTCACGACACACTCGCGAAATGGTCGTTCGGGAAAATCCGAACTTCATCGCTACCTCAGAGATGCTGTGTCCTATCACTCGCGCGCCGACTATAAAATACGTTCAATGTCACTTGTATCTTGATAACTTTGCGTTGTAGCAGCAGTAACGGATCTAACAACTGCGCCACACACTTACATAGGCGTTGCCGACCGTAACGCTTATTCTACCTGTTTACACATGTCTGCATTTGAATACGGAAGCCTACAGCAGTTTCTTTGGCACTTCACTGTAGAAAGGAGGTAGGATCATTCGGCATAGGCATGCCACTACGCGCCAGACTGTCTCTGGGCGTGAGAACAGTGGGGTGAGACGGTCAGTTCATCGTGCCGGGGCATAGAGAGACAGTGACGATTCACCTAACAGGCTTTACATTTAATATTTAAATGTTAATGTCCATATCCAACCGTACTGCTGGCGTTACTTCAACTGACAACTTGCTAACAATAACTTCTATAACTTTCTATTCCCATTCAGAGACTAATTACAAATGTCAGTTGTTGCTGTATCAGGAAGTCGTTTCTGAAAGTATTTGTTTGGAGTGTAGCCATGTATGGAAGTGAAACATGGACGATAACTAGTTTGGACAAGAAGAGAAAAGAAGCTTTCGAAATGTGGTGCTACAGAAGAATGCTGAAGATTAGATGGGTAGATCACATAACGAATGAGGAGGTACTGAATAGAATCGCGGGGAAGAGGAGTTTGTGGCACAACTTGACTACAAGAAGAGATCGGTTGGTAGGACATGTTTTGAGGCATCAAGGGATCACAAATTTAGCATTGGAGGGCAGCGTGGAGGGTAAAAATCGTAGAGGGAGACCAAGAGATGAATACACTAAGCAGATTCAGAAGGATGTAGGCTGCAGTAGGTACTGGGAGATGAAGAAGCTTGCACAGGATAGAGTAGCATGGAGAGCTGCATCAAACCAGTCTCAGGACTGAAGACAACAACAACAATAACAACAACAACAACAACAACATGATCGTACATAGCGTTCGTGTTCTGCTACTCGTAAGCTGACAGATCTCCTATGTAGGCAGCTCCGCACTCACACCGTAGTTCGTAAACATCTGCAATGTTAAGACTGTTGACTATATGCTTGGTGGAACATATCATTTCGTGGATCCTGTGACTGCTTCGAAAAATCGGTTTGAAACCTCGATGGGGGAGGACGTTGCCTAGTCGTTCACTGACGCCTTTTACATACGGTAAGTGTACCAGTGGAAGCTTCTCTTCTTTGCCTTCTTCTCGTGTTCTGCTCCCTTTGGTTTTTGCTACCTTTCTTATGCTGATGTCATCACAGCCTTGGCACGAAACGTGTGTTGTAGTTCCAGCTACCAATCGTTGAAGACATGGAAATCCAGGAATAGCCTCTTTCCTTCCATTTTCCCTTACGTCATGACTAGCCAATCATATCAGGGGGCCAATTAAAAGTTTTACAACAGTGACATCAGACATAGACAGTTTGTAATAAATAGAAGCACCTATCCCCATGCAAAACTACTCGTGGCCTGAAGAAGGCCGTCGCAATTCGGCCAAAACATCCGTTCTAGTTTATTATTGTTGTTAGTTTTTAGCAATGACGCGGCATAATACCCAGAAGAATTTTGATCACTATGTCACCAGTTGCGGAAGCCTACGTTCTTATAAATGGAAGCTAATTTGAATGCGAACGGGTTTCCTACGCGGTATTAGGCATGGTAATCTGTTGTGCTTTTGGTGTTTCCATATATCGATATGTTAAGTCGATTAGATGATGATGAACATTTCTTGGACAAAATGTGTTAACTCCTAAGGGGCCAAACTGCTGAGGTCATCGGCCCCTAGACTTGCACACTACTTAAACTAACTTATGCTAAGAACAACACACACACCCATGCCCGAGGGAGGACTCGAAACTCCGGCGGGAGGAGCCGCGCAATCCGCACGGCATTTCTTGGACAAAATCATCTGTCCTGACGAGTCGACCTTTCACTTAAGTGGCAACGTTAACACATAACTGTAGGATTCGGCGCAGTGGAAATCCACGTCAAACATGTTCGTGATAGCCCTAAACTGAACGTTTTTTGTGCACTGAGCAACAAAAAAGTGAAGAGCCCTTTTGCCGTGAGAGAACCATCAACGGGATAGTGTACCCTGATACGTTACAACAATTTCTGATACCACAGATCGACGAGGATGACCAAGGATGGAGCACCACCGCACTACCTGGCTGACGTCCGGAATTTTCAATGAACTGGCCGAGATGCGCCAGTTGCATGGCCCCCACATTCCCCACACCTGACACTACTCATATTTTTTTAAAAATGGGGATTCATAAAAGATATCAAGTTTGTATCTCCTGGGCCGACTTCTCCACCTCTAAGAATTTACGCCGCCATTGAGCAAGTAGTACCTGAAGTGCTATAGCAAATTTGGGAAGAAATTAACTTCTACATCGACATCCATACTCGGCAAGCCACCTGTGGTGTGTGGCGGAGGGTACCTTGAGTACCTCTATCGGTTGTCCCTTCTATTGCAGTCTCGTATTGTTCGTGGAAAGAAAGATTTTCGATATGTCTCTGTGTGGGCTCTAATCTCTCTGATTTTATCCTCATGGTCTCTTCGCGAGATATACGTAGGAGGGAGCAAATATACTGCTTGACTCCAAGGTGAAGGTATGATCTCGAAACTTCAACAAATGCCCGTAACGAGCTACTGGGCATCTCTCCTCCAGTCTTCCACTGGAGTTTGTCTATCATCTCCGTAACGCTTTCGCGATTACTAAATGATCCTGTAACGTAGCGCGCTGCTCTCCGTTGGATCTTCTCTATCTCTTCTATCAACCCTACCTGGTGCGGATCCCACACTGCTGAGCAGTATTCAAACATTGGGCGAACAAGCGTACTGTAACCTACTTCCTTTGTTGTCGGATTGCATTTCCTTAGGATTCTTCCAATGAATCTCAGTCTGGCATCTGATTTACCGACGATTAATTTTATATGGTCATTCCATTTTAGATCACTCCTAATGCCTACTACCAGATAATTTATGGAATTAACTGCTTCCAGTTCCTGACCTGCTATTTTGTAGCTACATGATAAGGGATCTATCTTTGTATGTATTCGCAGCACATTAGACTTGTCTACATTCAGATTCAATTGTCATTCCCTGCGCCATGCGTCAATTCGTTGCAGATCCTCAGGCATTTCAGTACAATTTTGCATTGCTACAACCTCTCGAAATACTACAGCATCATCCGCAAAAAGCCTCAGTGAACTTCCGACGTTATCCACAAGGTCATTTATATACACTGTGAATAGCAACGATCCTACCACACTCCCCTGCGGCACAACTGAAATCACTCTTACTTCGGAAGACTTCTCTCCATTGAGAATGATATGCTGCGTTCTGTTATCTAGGAGGTCTTCAATCCAGTCACACAATTGGTCTGATAGTCCATATGCTCTTACTTTGTTCATTAAACGACTGTGGGAAGCTGTATCAAACGCCTTGCGGAAGTCAAGAAAAACGGCATCTACCTGGGAACTTCCGATGGGATGTGTGCAAGATAACCGACGGAAGCCACATACAACATCTTTAGTTTAAGGTAAAAAGAACTTGATGTGTGTCCCAACAAAATAACACTACACCCAGCTCTATACCTTTTTTTCAATAAATTTATGTGAATATTTAAAGTTGTTAAGTCCTGTTTGAAACACCCTGCAGTTGAAGCCGTTTGTAAACGCTGTTTATGCAGGGTGTTACAAAAAGGTACGGCCAAACTTTCAGGAAACATTCCTCACACACAAAGAAAGAAAATATGTTATGTGGACATGTGTCCAGAAACGCTTACTTTCCATGTTAGGGCTCATTTTATTAAATCTCTTCAAATCACATTAATCATGGAATGGAAACACACAGCGTCAGAACTTTCCAGCCTGACTTTAAACACTTTGTTACAGGAAATGTTCAACATGTCCTCTGTTAGCGAGGACACATGCATCCAACCTCCGTCGCATGGAATCCCTGAATCGCTGATGCAGCCCTGGAGAAGGGCGTATTGTATCACAGCCGTCCACAATACGAGCACGAAGAGTCTCTACATTTGGTACCGGTGTTATGTCGACAAGAGCTTTCAAAAGAAGAGCGTACGAACACTTCGACTGAAATGTGCAGAAGCTCCACCATGCATGAACCACATGTTGTGCCGTACTTGTAAAGGCACATGTTCTAGCAGCACAGGTAGAGTATCCCGTATGAAATCATGATAACGTGCTCCATTGAGCGTTGGTGGAAGAACATGGGGCCGAATCAAGACATCACCAACAATGCCTGCCCAAACGTTCACAGAAAATCCGTGTTGATGAAGTGATTGCACAATTGCGTGCGGATTCTCGTCAGCCCACACATGTTGAATGTGAAAATTTACAATTTGATCACGTTGGAATGAAGCCTCTTCCGTAAAGACAACATTTGCACTGACATGAGGATTGACACGTTGTCGGATGAACCATTCGCAGAAGTGTAACGGTGGAGGCCAATCAGCTGCTGATAGTGCCTGCACACGCTGTACATGGTACGGAAACAACTGGTTCTCCCGTAGCACTCTCCATACAGTGACGTGGTCAACGGTACCTTGTACAGCAGCAACTTCTCTGACGCTGACAATGGGGTTATCGTCAACTGCACGAAGAATTGCCTCGCCCATTGCAGGTGTCCTCGTCGTTCTAGGTCTTCCCCAGTCGCGAGTTATAGGCTGCAATATTCCGTGCTCCGTAAGACGCCGATCAATTGCTTCGAACGTCTTCCTGTCGGGACACCTTCGTTCTGGAGATCTGTCTCGATACAAACGTACCGCGCCACGGCTATTGCCCCGTGCTAATCCATACATCAAATGGGCATGTGCCAACATCGCATTTGTAACCATTGCACTGACTGCAAAACCACGTTTGAGATGAACACTAACCTGTTGATGCTACGCACGGATGTGCTTGATGCTAGTGCTGTAGAGCAATGAGTTACATGGCAACACAAGCACCGAAGTCAACATTACATTCCTTCAATTGGGCCAACTGGCGGTGAATCGAGGAAGTACAAGTACATACTGACGAAACTAAAATGAGCTCTAACATGGAAATTAAGCGTTTCCGAACACATGTCCACATAACATTTTTTCTTTATTTGTGTGTGAGGAATGTTTCCTGAAAATTTGGCAGTACCTTTTTGTAACACCCTGTATAACCAAGAGAGACCACGCAGCAACTTTTTCCGCGGAGCAAAAACTAATCCGTGCTCTATTTTCTGTTGCTCACTAGCCGTGCGAAAGGTAACAGTGACACACACACACACGGCCAGCAGGGAACACAGAGAGCAAGCAGCCCGCGATGCTGGAGGTAGTGAAGTGGCTAAGGGGGGCGGCGTATACCTGCCTGGAGTGAGCTGTTTGCAGACGCCGTGGCTGATTTACGAGCTGGGTGTGGGGGAGCCGACCCGGGGACAGGCGGATCGTAAAAGGCGCCACACCGACAGCCGAGGCCAGACTCAGAGGCGGCGCCTCAGCACCGCGGAGGTCCCGGCACTCCACGGGCCCTGCACTGCAGCCCGCACTGCCGCAAAGCAGCACGGTTTCAGAAAACATCGTTCTTGCGCAACGCAGACGAATTTCTAGATTTCCGGAAAGCTTTAGACACCGTTCCTCACAAGCGAGTTATAATCAAGCTGCGGGCCTACGGGATATCGTCTCAGTTGTGCGACTGGATTCGTGATTTCCTGACAGGAAGGTCGCAGTTCGTAGTAATAGAAGGCAAATCATCGAGTAAAACTGAAGTGATATCGGGTGTTCCCCAGGGAAGCGTCCTGGGACCTCTGCTGTTCCTGATCTATATAAATGACGTGGGTGACAATCTGAGCAGTTCCCTTAGGTTGTTCGCAGATGATGCTGTAATTTACCGTCTAGTAAGGTCATTCGAAGACCAGTATCAGTTGCAAAGCGATTTAGAAAAGATTGCTGTATGGTGTGGCAGGTGGCAGTTGATGCTAAATAACGAAAAGTGTGAGGTGATCCACATGAGCTCCAAAAGAAATCCGTTGGAATTCGATTACTCGATAAAAACTACAGTTCTCAAGGCTGTCAATTCAACTAAGTTCCTGGGTGTTAAAATTACGAACAACTTCAGTTGGAAAGACCACATAGATAATATTGTGGGGAAGGCGAGCCAAAGGTTGCGTTTCATTGGCAGGACACTTACAAGATGCAACAAGTCCACTAAAGAGACAGCTTACGCTACACTCGTTCGTCCTCTTTTGCTGCGCGGTGTGGGATCCCTACCAGGTGGGATTGACGGAGGACATCGAAAGGGTGCAAAAAAGGGCAGCTCGTTTTGTATTATCACGTAATAGGGGAGAGAGTGTGGCAGATATGATACACGAGTTGGGATGGAAGTCATTAAAACAAAGACGTTTTTCGTCGCGGCTACATCCATTTACGAAATTTCAGTCACCAACTTTCTCTTACGAATGCGAGCCCAGCCTACATAGGTAGGAATGATCATCAAAATAAAATAAGAGAAATCAGAGCTCGAATAGAAAGGTTTAGTGTTCGTTTACCCCGCGCGCTGTTCGGGAGTGGAATGGTAGAGAGACAGTATCATTGTGGTTCGATGAACCCTCTGCCAAGCACTTAAATGTGAATTGCAGAGTAATCATGTAGATGTAGATGCAAAGGTACGAGCACTTCTCAAACTGGACACGGTACAATGCAGTTCTGACGTCGCGGTTGATAGTGCAAGCAACGCTGAAGAGAAACCGACACACTTTGTCAGCTTTTGTCGACCTGGAGAAAGCGTTCAACGGTGTCAAATGGTGCAAATGTTCGGAATTCTCGGAAGAATATCGCTAAGCAGAATACGGCGCTGCGGTCGGCAACGCATATATAAGTGTGTGGCGCAGTTGTTACATCGGTTACTGCTGCTACAATAGCACGTTATCAAGATTTAAGTGAGTATGAACGTGCTGTTATAGTCGGCGCACGA
Source organism: Schistocerca gregaria (assembly GCF_023897955.1). Taxonomy (NCBI): domain Eukaryota; kingdom Metazoa; phylum Arthropoda; class Insecta; order Orthoptera; family Acrididae; genus Schistocerca; species Schistocerca gregaria. Next base: position 78,808,497 of record NC_064927.1, read on the forward strand.
GCGATGGGACACAGCACCTCCGAGGTGGCGATGAAGTGGATATTTTCCTGTATGACCCTCTCACGAGTGTACCGTGAATGTCACGAATCCAGTAAAACGACAAGTCTCCGACACCGCTGCTGCCTGAAGATCCTGTAAAAAAAGAGGACCAATAACGACTGGAGAGAATCGTTTTACGAGACACAAGTGCAACCCTTCTGCAAACTGCTGCAGATTTCAATGCTGGGTCATCAACAATTGTCAGCGTACGAACCATTCAACGAAACATTATCGATATGGGCTTTCGGAGCCGAAGGCCCACTCTTGTATTCTTGATGACTGCTCGACACAAAGCTTTACTACTCGCCTGGGCCCTTCAGCACCGACATTGGACTGTTGATCACTGGAAACATGTTTGCTGGTCGACGGATCGACGTGTATGGAGACAAACTCTTGAATCCTGCATACGAGAAAGGAACTCTTCAAGCTGGTGGAGGCTCTCTAATGGTGTCGGGTTTGTGCAGTGTGCAGTTGGCGTGATACGTCTAGGTACGACTCTGACAGGTGACACGTACGTAAGCATCCTGTCTGATCACCTGCATCCATTCATGTCCACTGTGGATTGCGACGGACCTGGGCAGCAGGACAATGTGACACATCACACATCCACGATGTTACAGAGTGACTCCAGGAACAGTCTCCTGAATTTAAACACTTCCGCTGGCCACCAAACTCCCCAGACATGAACATTATTGAGCATATCTGGGATGCCTTGCAACGTGCTGTTCAGAAGAGATCTCCAGCCCCTCGTACTCTTACGGATTTATGGACAGCCTTGCAAGATTCATGGTGTCAGTCCCCTCCAGCACTGCGTCAGACATTAGTCGAGTCTATGCCAAATCGTTCTGCGGCACTTCTGCGTGCTCACGGGGGCCCTACATGATATTAGTCAGGTCTACCAGTTATTTTGGCTCTTCATTGTACAACAGGTACAAGAACCTAGAGGTACAATAAGAGTGGAAGACCAAGAACAAAATGCTGTAACTGAAGGGGTGTAAGAGATGGACGTAGTCTTCCACCGCTACTGTTCAAACTGTACATCGGAGAGGCAACGACGGAAATAAAAGAAACGTTCCCGAGTGCAATTAAAATTCAAGCTGAATTATCAATGACAAGATTCGCTTGTGACATTTCTATCCTCTATAAAAGTGAAAAAGATTTACAGGATCTCCTGAATGGAATCCACAATCTAACATATGGATTCAGAGTGAATCAAAGAAAGACGAAACTAGATCAAGAAGTAGATGAAGGTAAGGAATTGTGCTATGCTACGTAGGCAGCAAAATTGCCCACGACGGACGTATCGAGGAGGACAAAAGCAGACAAGCACTGGGAAAAAGAGCATTTTTATCCAAGGGAAGTCTGCTAGTACGAAACATAGGTACTTAATTTGAGGAAGAAATTTCTGAAAATGTACGTTTGGAGCACAGCAGTGAATGGCAGTGAGACATGGACGGTGGGGAAACCGGAAAAGGGAAGAATCGAAGCACTTGAGATGTGGTGCTACAGAAGTACGTGGAAAATTTGGTGGGCTGATAAGATTAGGAGGTCCTGCGCAGAATCGGCGAGGAAGGGAATATGTGGAAAACACTGACAAGGAGAAGGGACAACAGGATGGTAGGACATATGTTAAGACGTCAGGCAATAACTGCCATGGTACTAGAAGGAGCTGTAGAGGACAAAATCTGTAGAGGAAGACAGGGACTGTAATACATCCAGCAAATAATTGATTTCGCAACTTCTATTGTATGTTCGACGTCAGTCTCTGGCGAGAAAGTTTACTTGCCACAACAGTCAGCAGGCGGAGAGCAGATTAACCATTCTCCTACGAGAAATAGGTAAAGATCTGCGTTAGACCTTCCCCATCTGCTAGTGGCAGAATTAGAATCAGAGCGTACCACGGAACACCAAAATATCAGAAATGCATGCGGAGACACAGACTGACACTAGCGCTCCAAGTGGCTTGGCAGTGAACTTCGAATTCCGGAAAACACGGTGCGATAATCGGTGTTATTGCTTTGCGAAACACGAGTACTAGATGACAATATTTTTCGTTTTTCTTTATGGGTAGGTCTGTTGGTGAAGTGTATTTATTTTTAAAACCCAATAATGCAATTTAGACCGTGTTGCTGTTTTCCAGTAGAAATTATGTTTCCGATTACGATCTTTCTTGAAGTGCAGCGTAAATGTGTTGCTCGTACGCTGCTTAAGTTTTCGTATTATCCGTAAACGATTTCATGTTTGTTTTTGTTTCATAATAAACTGAAGCTAGTTTCGTCGCATGGTATTTTGTTGACTCTTGTCTATTTATTACAGCTAACAAATCAGTGTACGAATTGCTCGATTTTAAAGCACTGGAAGTATACTGATCGTGTTCTATTTTATTTTTGTTGCCATCGGTTTCTCGTACTCTCGCATGTAATGGAAACCACGGAAATTTTTATTGACTTCGGATAAAATGTACCGCTTGTCGTAGCAGTTAATAACGTGTGAAAACATTTGCTCAACTACTGCCTTATTCTAGCGTTTGTAAGCAAGAGTGCTGCAGTCACCGAGACCAAACCTACATCCACACTCTGGAAACCACTGTGAAATGCTCGGCACTCAATGGAAAGAAGCAACACTGCTTTGAATAAGCAGAATTACACGCTCATTCCGTGACAAGATGTACTAAAACTGAATACCAGAACTGTCAAAAGCTGCTAACAAACAGTTCCCCACCAAACGCGATAAAAAACGGAAAAGGGGTGCAAACAAAAATAACGTAGAGTACGAACAACATATCTGCAACGCATTAAAATGCAGCCGTTCACAGACAGATACGCATGCAATAACAGATACATATAAGCCCGCAGAACACCGTGCAACGAAAGCAGCTTCTGTTTTATATGAAAGAATCGTGTAGCCCGCCAAATATTACGGATGGGAGAAGAACGCAATCAAAAAGGGAGCAACATATTTACTATGGAATTCAAAGAGTGAAATACATACGAGAAGTCGTTATGGTAAGTACAATATGACTAAACCAAGTTATATTAACTATGAAATGGAAACAAACGTGTAATATTAAAAATCAGCCAATAAGGAAGCGAGATGATAGATTGACAAACCTACAGCGCTCCAAGTGGCCTGGCAGAGCACCGAGGGCCGGCCGGGATGGCCAAGCGGTTCTAGGCGCTTCAGTCTGGAACCGCGCGACCGCTACGGTCGCAGGTTCGAATCCTACTTCGGGCATGGATGTGTGTGATGTCCATTGGTTAGTTAGGCTTATGTAGTTCTGAGTTCTAGGGGACTGATGATCTCAGTCCCATAGTGCTCAGAGCCATTTGAACCATTTTTTTAGAAGACCAATATCGTGTTACCGGAAATCCCTACGTGAGTATCACTTCTGTGGTGCGTATCATCGAGCACCGGATTGAACCAGATAGGTACATAGTCCGACTTGGAACTCCATTCAGATACAGGTTGGAAATCCTCTATATTCACTGCTGAAGAATATGAAAACTGCTTTGTCACAATCAGTTCCTTTGCTGCCCACAGTTTGTTCACGTGTACACTAATGGCTCCCGATGTCACGAGACTTCAGCAGAACGCTGTCCATTCCTTGTCTCCCAAGATGAAATACTCCAAGCAATTTCGTCTGCCCCCATACTAGTCAATTTCTACAGCGGAAGAGACAGCGATTCGAGTGAGTATCCAATATACTCGTGATGTCTAGATCCAGATCCTGCTCATAGTGGCACACTCAAAAAGCGTACTGCAATCTACTGAAAACTCTGAGTGGAACAATAGGACTGACATTCAAATACTGTAAATCATACGTGAGTCAATGATTAATAAAGGAATAATTATGGGAATACCCTGTCTAAGGGTCCAGTTCATGTAAGACTGGTTTATAATGACAAGATGGACCAGTTGCGAAGAAAGCCAGTGTTTCCGACCCCGTAATGAACGTCAGTGTAACGTCCTTGGAATTCAAGCTACGGATAGGGAAACTGGTCGAGGAAGAATGGGCAGAGGACTGGCACCTTCCAATCTGCCATGCAGGTCAATACAACGCTACTACACGACCAGCAGTTAGATGCAAGCCCCTCCTGGTTTCGAGAATTTCAGGCCATCAGGTAGCTGTTAACTGCCTCGATACGATTGTGTACCATACACGATTCAACTTCTCCTCACTTACATCGAACAGACATGAGGGATAAGCCTTTCTGCGAGTAGTAGACGAAAGGAGCAGGGGATGTCGACCACTGCTGGAGACGCAGTTCTGTTGACGCACAGCAAAACAGCTCACTACAAGACCTCACAAATTTGATGGTGTTTCTTCCAGGAAATGCTTCTGTTTTATTGTGTTATGAAGAGACCCTAAGACTTGTTTTGTTTTCTACAAGATTCTAACCTGCCTGTAGGAAATTTAGTGTTGTGTCTGCGGCTGCATAATCACTCTAATCTGGAGTATACGCTTTCCAATCTGTATTGAGCTGTTTTTCTTTTCCGTTTTGTCTCGAGTTAGTAAGTCAACTTTCCTTAGATATATGTATTGTACCTGTGTGTACAGCTTGAAACAATTTTAAATCATTTTTCAAAGCTGTAGTTTTATCTGTAGCGAGCTATTGGCAATACGATTCAGTATAACTAACCAAAGATAACAAAACTTGGCCACGTGCGAGAAAGACTCCAGCGCCGAGGGTTCAGTGCTATCCTGATTACTTATACAGAAACGCCAGTATGGTTCACCCATCCTGGGAATCGAGAAAATTTTTGTCGGTTTCCGATACAGATACTGACAAGATATCGGTTCCGGCAATTCCAAGACCGTATAAAAATCTCTACAGCAGTTCCTCACGTACAGAAAGAAGCGTGCAGGGGACTTCAGTTTATTTACATGTAAATATAGAAGATTTAATAAAATATTTATATTTAATTACTAAACCGTGACTACAATTTACATTTTATTTGGTAATGTTTGTTTATTGTGCTTCTGGTGGATGATGAATACAGTGTGTGTTCTAATGGTAAGTGGCCGAGCGGCTCTAGGCGCTTCAGTCTGGAACCGCGCGACCGCTACGGTGGCAGGTTCGAATCCTGTCTCGGGCATGGATGAGTGTGATGCCCTTAGGTTAGTTAGGTTTAAGTAGTTCCAAGTTCTAGCGGACTGATGACCTCAGATGTTAAGTCCCATAGTGCTCAAAGCCATTTGAAACATTTTTTCTTCTAATGGCAAGAAGATATTTTAAGTGATAAAACTACAATTTAACAGTTTTCAGGTTTTTTTTTTTAGTTTGCTAGTACTGTGAAAAATTGCTTATTGACAAATTTCAAGATTCTACGTCAACAGCAAGCACCTTAGATGTGGTGTTTTCGAGTATCAAGATACGTGACATAAATGGATTGAACTCACTTAAAAACTTGAAATTTTTGTGCAGTCAGTGGACCATAGACCTTCATGTGTGACATGGATTAGAATTTGATACGCCTACCCGTTCCTGAGAAAATAGTTCTTAACTGCGGGCTGTCAGACAGACGGACTGGAAGACAGGCGGACACGGATAACAAAGTGATGGTTACGTTTTCACAGACTGATGTACGGAATCCTAAAAATAAAAAAAAGCATTTAAATTCGAAATGCAGCGGCTGGCTGCGCTGTCCTCGGACGCGCGTACTCGGATCGGGCGCCCCTGTCAACCGGTCTCGTTTCCTCAGAGGTGCAGTTATTACGGTTATTAATAACGTAATTAATTTGTAAGACAATTTCGTAATCGACACGAACTTTGAGAACAGAACCAACTAGCTCACTTGGTGTAAGACGCTAGCCAATGAAACTGCAGTACCATTTAAGCGGCATGCAACAAACATCGCTTTGGCACGAAATGTACGACCTGTCTGGACGTGCAGACCATTAGCATTTCAGAGCAACCGCAGAAAGCAGGTCGGAGCAACGCCAGCGCGTAAGGAAAGATTACGCAGCCGCGAGTGAGCGTACCTGTCAGAAATCGTTTTTCAGTGTCTCCTGAGGCACGCCTCGTCTCAACAACAGGGACTTCTACCGGAGCGTCTCAGTATACGAACACGACGGCATCGCGACCTATCGAGAATGCAGTTTATCGATACTGCCGCTCACATCCGTCGTGATCGCGAACACCGTAGCGACGGGTTCCTCATGAAGGTTCCGGCGCCTGCGATTGGGTACAGCAAAACGATCGCCCCTGTTTCGCACAGATGGTTATTCGGAGAAATATCACTGCATTTCTGACGTCATCTTTGAACGAAATAACGCAAGACCGTGTTTTTCATGTGCTGTCCAGACCTGCCCAGATACAGAGGGTATTCGACTGTTGCCCGTGCACCAGAGCCCACTGGGACCTTCTGTTACCGAGAGACAGCTATGCCACCACTCGCCAGGTGGATGAACTCTGACAACGGAGCTGCAACAACACGGAATGATGCTCTCCCACCTCTCATCTATTCTCAGTTCGACTACGGCCCAGCCTTGTTAAGCACGTTGTTACCGTCAGAGGGCCAGCTCAAATGGTTCAAATGGCTCTGAGCCCTATGGGACTTAACTGCTTAGGTCATCAGTCCCCTAGAACTTAGAACTACTTAAACCTAATCAACCTAAGGACGTCACACAAATCCATGGCCGAGGCAGGATTCGAACCTGCGACCGTAGCGGTCGCGCGGTTCCAGACTGTGGCGTCTAGAACCGCTCGGCCATCCGGGCCGGCCTTGGTTCGGCTCAGGGCACTTCGTGTTGTACCCAGTAATCTCCTGCATCACCTACAAATTTAATCGTGCATTTTTATATTATTCATTTATTTATTTATACTCCTCGTATCAGAGCCTTCACGCCCCGTCTTACATCGTACCAGGGTTTCGCAAATACAGTTTTTTTTCATCGTAGTTACCTAAGAAAATTTTGAAAATTTGTGGTAAGACACTTCCTGGCAGATTAAAATTGTGTGCCGGACCGAGACTGGACCCGAGTTCGAGTCTCGGTCCAGCACACAGTTTTAATCTGCCAGGAAGTTTCATATCAGCGTGCACTACGCTGCAGAGTGAAAATTTCATTCTGGAAGTTGTGCTAAGTTCCTATGGGACCAAAGTGGTGAGGTCATCGTTCCCTAGGCTTACACACTACTTAATCTAGCTTAAACTTAGTTACTGTAAGGATAAGACGCACACCCATGCCTGAGGAAGGTCTCGAACCTCTGACGGGAGGAGTCGCGCGAGCTGTGACAAGCGCCCTAGACCGTACGGCTACCCTGCGCGGCAGTTAAATGATTTCAATGTCTTTAGAGTAATGTGAGTAAATAGTACTTACTTAAAACTAATAACGTTATTGTCCGGAACCGTGCGACTGCTACGGTCGCAGGTTCGAATCCTGCCTCGGGCGTGGATGTGTGTGATGTCCTTATATTAGTTAGGTTTAAGTAGTTCTAAGTTCTAGGGGACTGATGACCACAGCAGTTGAGTCCCATAGTGCTCAGAGCCATTTGAACCATTTTTGAATAACGTTATTGCTGGCGGTACTTCTGCTGCCGCTATTGACAATAATAACGGAAATAACAACAGTGATAATAATACTGGAAGATATAAAAAGAATTTACAGGTGTACGAAACAGGTATTTACTACATATCGAGTTCTGGAGAAAGAAAAACTGCATCAGCTAAGAGCACTGGGGTGGGGAACATCTGGTTGAAAAGAAGGCCGCAGCGGGAGGAATGTAGACATAACCGCTGCTTCAGCAGATGCCTCATTAACTTTTGAAACTGGACACGTTATTCAGTCCTCTACTATGAGGGGCGTTAATGCGTAGTCGGGCCCTTGGCACTGAAAAGGACGTCGGCAAAGTGGTGACCTGTGGAGTGGGTCATAAAAGGATTTCGCGCTGATGGGAGCCTTCGCACTACACCGCGTACGCACACAAGCTGTCCTTCCCGGTGGCTCATCTTTAACGGCCAGCAGTGTCTTTTGTGTCTTGACCTCTTTCAACTGCTGTACCCACCACGTCACGTAATTAACATTAGACTTAACATAAGAGACCGAGCGAGATGGCGCAGTGGATAGCACACTGGACTCGCATTCGGGAGGACGACGGTTCAATCCCGTCTCCGGCCATCCTGATTTAGGTTTTCCGTGATTTCCCTAAATCGTTTCAGGCAAATGCCGGGATGGTTCCTTTGAAAGGGCACGGCCGATTTCCTTCCCAATCCTTCCCTAACCCGAGCGTGCGCTCCGTCTCTAATGACCACGTTGTCGACGGGACGTTAAACACTAACCACCACCACCACCACTTAACATAAGAATGAGAAGTGTTGAAACTCCAGCTTCTCCCGACTTATCAAATGCTCGGATAACTTACGGGAATGTAGTCGGGTAACATCGTCGGTGACCGGCTATATTTCTACGCGTCAACATCCGTCATTTTCAAGGCACAAATGCAGCGAAACATGGTTGTGCGTTATAATTCAGATAATAAAAAAGCTGAAATGCGCAAATAAGGCATCCACTTTAATTAATGCCCTTGCGCCAGTCAAAGAGGATAACCGTAAAAATCCTGAAGTTCATTAAGCTTGGGAAACGTTAGAAAGCATCATATCTAAAACTCCCTCAAACAATGTTAAAATATTAATGGGTGATTTTAATGCTCAATTAGGTAAAGAGAAAAAATATAAGAAGATAGTGGGTGGATTTCCTGCGCATAAATGAACAAATCAAAATGGACAAATACTTGTTGAAACATGAAAAAATTTTAACCTTAAAATCAACATATCAACATCCAATACATTTATTGGAGAATTTCAAACCTATCATGTAGCATTTCATGAAATTTTAAATGTCCAAGTTAGGAAACGGGATAATATAGATTCTGACCCTTATTCAATGCAAATGAAAGTAGAACTTCAAAAACTCTTCAAAATAAAAAATATTATCCCAGAATTTGACACTGCTAAAATAGCCCCAACTCTAACAAGAGAACTTGACAAAAACAATCCAACAAAAGAAAAGTTCATCACAACAGCACGAAATTTACTTCTGCTTCGAAAGAAACAAAAACACCCTAAGGGTAAAGCGAGCTCTAAAGATTCTGACGAAATAGCAATAATTAAACAAATTAACAGACTTAAAAACAACAAAGCATACGGAGAAGACGGTATAATTGCAGAACTACTAAAATGAGCTGGCTTTAACATTAAAAAAGAGGTCTCTCATCTAAGAGGACATATCTGGCAAACTTAGAAAATACCCGAGGACTGAAAAAAATTGCATAAAAACCAATGTTAATAATTAACTAGGAATCTCTCTTCTCCCTGTTACATACAAAATTCACTCGCATTGTTTACTTGATAGAGCCCAAGAACAGAAACTAGAAGTGGTGAATACCATGCAGGATATAGACCAGATAGATCCTGCCCGGAAAAAATTCTTAATTTAAAACTAATCCATAGGCACCAAAGCATTTCTGGTAACAATACTGTATGTACATTTGTGGATTTTTAAAAAGGCCTACGACTCAGTAGATCGTGATCTCTTTTCCAAATTTTAAAGGAGTAAGGGCCAGATAATAAAACTGTAACACTGATTAACGAAACGTTAAATGACACTAGCTCTAAAGTTAAATTCGTAGGAAAATTTCTGAACCATTTGATATAAAGACTGGTGTTAGACAGGGAGATGGGTTCTCCCCATTACTGTTTAACTGTGTTTTCGGAAAGGTCATTACAAAAAAATGGTTCAAATGGCTCTGAGCACTATGGGACTTAACATCTTAGGTCATCAGCCCCCTAGAACTTAGAACTACTTAAACCTAACCAACCTAAGGACATCACACATCCATGCCCGAGGCAGGATTCCAACCTGCGACCGTAGCGGTCACGCGGTTCCGGAATGTAGCGCCTAGAACCGCACGGCCACCGAGGCCTGCAGGTCATTACAGAATGGCGAAAGCAAAAGTCAAAATATACATCAATCAATCACGTTAGGCAGAATTATTATTAGAGTCGACTGCCTTGCCTTTGCAGATGATCTGGCAATTTTAACTAGGGATATTACCAGAGCTTAAAAACATATAGAAATTCTTAAAGAAGTTGCGGAAATAGTAGGATTACAAATATCATTCGGAAAAACGGAATATATGACATGCAACGAACAAGTACCAAAGTTTTTGAACACAAAACATAGAAAAATAAAAAGGGTTTCTCACTTTAAATACTTGGGAGAAATCATACAAGAAAACGATCTGCAAACGAAGATCGCTGTCAAAAAATGGCAACTGCATTCACATCAACACAAAATATTTATAATAAAAGATCGCTTTCTAAATTCAGTAAACTTTGGCGTTACAGCACTGTAATTAAACCTGAATGCCTTTATGGAGTAGGAACTTTAAATAGAAAGAGGGGTGTTGAAGAAATTCAAAAGAAAGAAAGATATAGGAATTTATTACGCCCCAAAATTAATGATGGGGAAACTTATAGGCTGATAAGTAATAAGCAACACAAGAATACAGAGACATACATCGTGACATGAGAAAACGAAAACTTAAACTTTATGGGCACATTAAAACAATGGCACGCGCTACGTTGACAAAACAAATAGTAGAATTCTACGAATACAGAAGTTAGGCCAAATCTGAGCCAATCAAATGGATCGCGGGGATTAAGGAGCATCTTAAAGTAGCTGGTCTAACACAGGCATATGTTACACATAGAAACACATTCAGGCAAAAGTTATTTGCTTGGGAAGTTGATCATAGGGAAATTAGAAAACGGACTGGAACACCGTGGTCTGATGAAAGAAACAGACTTCATTCTGAAAGTACGAAACAAATTTGGTACAAAGGAAGGCCAACCATCAAAAGTGACATTGATGGATTGTACGTCGCGCGGTACGTAATAATATAAAAGCGATTTGCCGTTTCATTTGCACTTTGGCAATAGCGCGCTGTTCAGCTGTCGAAATATCGGCGGTATTCGAGGACGCTCCGCGAAGTTACTTGAATATGGTAAGTGTAATATCATCAAGACCAGTAAAAAACCGTAAAAAATTCACTCGACAAACTTAGAACTTGTGAAACAACGTATGAAAGCCCGTGCTGTCCAGAATCGGGCCGGCAATCCGGCAAACTCACTGTCAGCACCGTGGCAAATCACGCCACCGACGCTCCATGTTGAAGACGCCCTCTTGGTAAGCGCCGTGGCCGTGTCCTGCTGCGTGTCCTAGGAATCGTCGACACCTTGAGGTCTTTTGTAAGGGACGGAATGGGTGATAATCGAACGAACGGAAAGAGGTCAGGACTACCGGGCGGGAGTTCGGGTGTCTTCCATTGGAGTGGGCGTAACTTCTGTGTTACGACATTTGCGATATGCGCACGTGCGTTTGTCATGATGGCAGCAGGACCCCTTGGCGCAGAACTGTAGAATGGTGGTGTTCGACAGGCATACTGCCCCGTACATATTCTTCGTTCTCCGCTCATTGTCTATGGGTATTTGTCCTTTGACAGCCGTTTGGACGCATCTCGTAATAACGTTTTCGCGTTTGCTGCACTTACTGTTGGATCGGAAAGACACGAATGCCACACTAATCCCATGCCTACTTGTCGGTGCTTATATACACGCATCGAAGCAGCGCTACGTTACTTACACGCTGCAGCACTGCCCTCGAATGGGAAATTTTTTGATCGCCTCTTATATTAAATAACGCGCAAGCGATCTGTCTACTGCTAATCCTGATCTAAAGGAGGGACCAACGTTGCCTTCGCTTTTCTTGTATAGTATCTATAAAACTAAAAACACGATGAAGAATTTAATTATAAAATATGCATTAAACAGGTTGTTGTGGTCTTCAGTCAAGAGACTGGTTTGATGCAGCTCTCCATACTACTCTATCCTGTGCAAGCTTCTTCATCTCCCAGTACCTACTTCAACCTACATCCTTGTGAATCACATTGGTCTCCTTCTACGTTTTTTACACTAAAAGCTGCCCTTCAGTACTAAATTGGTGATCCCTTGATGCTTCGGAACGTATCTTACCAACCGATCCCTTCTTCATGTCAAGTTACGCCACAAATTTCTCTTCTTCCCAATTCTATTCAGTACCCCCACAGTAGTTACGTGAACTACCCATCTAATCATCAGCATTCTTCTGTAGCACCACAATTCGAAAGCTTCTATTCTCTTCTTGTCTAAACTATTTATCGTCCTTGTTTCATTTCCATACATGGCTATACTGCGTACAAACACCCTCAGAAACGACTTCCTGTCACTTTAATCTGTACCCGATGTTAACAAATTTATGTTCCTCAGAAATGCTCTCCTTTCCATTGCTAGTCTACATTTTATATCCTCTCTACTTCGACCATCATCGGTTATTATGCTCCCCAGATACCAATACACATTTACTACTTTAAGTGTCTCATTTCCTAGTCTAATTCCTTCAGCATCACCTGACTACATTCGACTACATTCCGTTATCCTCGTTTTGCTTTTGTTGATGTTCATTTTATATCCTCCTTTCAAGACACTGTCCATTCCGTTCAACTGCTCTTCCAAGTGCTTTGATGTCTCTGACAGAATTACAATGTCATCGGCGAACCTCAAAGTTTTTATTTCTTCTCCATGGACTTTAATACCTACTCTGAATGTTTCTTTTGTTTCCTTTACTGCTTGCTCAAGACACAGATTGAATAACATCGGGGATAGGCTACAACCCTGTCTGACTCCCTTCCCAACCACTGCTTCTCTTTCATGCCCCTCGACTCTTATACAGGGTGTTTCAAAAATGACCAGTATATTTGAAACGGCAATAAAAACTAAACGAGCTGCGATAGAAATACACCGTTTGTTGCAATATGCTTGCGACAACAGTACATTTTCAGGCGAACAAACTTTCGAAATTACAGTAGTTACAATTTTCAACAACAGATGGCGCTGCAAGTGATGTGAAATATATAGAAGACAACGCAGTCTGTGGGTGCGCCATTCTGTACGTCGTCTTTCTGCTGTAAGCGTGTGCTGTTCACAACGTGCAAGTGTGCTGTGGACAACATGGTTTATTCCTTAGAATAGAGGATTTTTCTGGTGTTGGAATTCCACCGCCTAGAACACAGTGTTGTTGCAACAAGACGAAGTTTTCAACGGAGGTTTAATGTAACCAAAGGACCGAAAAGCGATACAATAAAGGATCTGTTTGAAAAATTTCAACGGACTGGGAACGTGACGGATGAACGTGCTGGAAAGGTAGGGCGACTGCGTACGGCAACCACAGAGGGCAACGCGCAGCTAGTGCAGCAGGTGATCCAACAGCGGCCTCGGGTTTCTGTTCGCCGTGTTGCAGCTGCGGTTCAAATGACGCCAACGTCCACGTATCGTCTCATGCGCCAGAGTTTACACCTCTATCCATACAAAATTCAAACTCGGCAACCCCTCAGCGCCGCTACCATTGCTGCACGAGAGACATTCGCTAACGATATAGTCCACAGGTTTGATGACGGCGATATGCATGTGGGTAGCATTTGGTTTACTGACGAAGCTTATTTTTACCTGGACGGCTTCGTCAATAAACAGAACTGGCGTATATGGAGAACCGAAAAGCCCCATGTTGCAGTCCCATCGTCCCCGTATCCTCAAAAAGTACTGGTCTGGGCCGCCATTTCTTCCAAAGGAATCATTGGCCCATTTTTTCAGATCCGAAACGATTACTGCATCACGCTATCTGGACATTCTTCGTGAATTTGTGGCGGTAAAAACTACCTTAGACGACACTGCGAACACCTCGTGGTTTATGCAAGATTGTGCCCGGCCACATCGCACGGCCGACGTCTTTAATTTCCTGAATGAATATTTCGATGATCGTGTGATTGCTTTGGGCTATCCGAATCATACAGGAGGCGGCGTGGATTGGCCTCCCTATTCGCCAGACACGAACCCCTGTGACTTCTTTCTGTGGGGACACTTGAAAGACCAGGTTTACCGCCAGAATCCAGAAACAATTGAACAGCTGAAGCAGTTCATCTCATTTACATGTGAAGCCATTCCGCCAGACACGTTGTCAAAGGTTTCGGGTAATTTCATTCAGAGACTATGCCATATTATTGCTACGCATGGTGGATATGTGGAAAATATCGTATTATAGAGTTTCCCAGACTGCAGCGCCATCTGTTGTTGACAATTGTAACTACTGTAATTTCGAAAGTTTGTTTGCCTGAAAATGTACTGTTGTCCCAAGCATATTCTAACAAACGGTGTATTTCTATCGCTGCTCGTTTAGTTTGTATTGCCGTTTCAAATATACCGGTCATTTTTGAAACACCCTGTAACTGCCATCTGGTTTCTGTACAAATTGTAAATAGTCTTTCACTCCCTGTATTTTACCCCTGCCACCTTCAGAATTTGAAAGAGAGTATTCCAGTCAACATTGTCAAAAGCTTTTTCTAAGTCTACAAATTCTAGAAACGTACATTTGGCTTTCCTTAATCTATCTTCTAAGGTTAGTCGTAGGGTCAGTATTGTTTCACGTGTTCCAGTATTTCTCCGGAATCCAAACTGATCTTCCCCGAGGTCAACTTCTACCAGTTTTTTCCATTCGTCTGTAAAGAATTCGTGTTAGTATTTTGCAGCTGTGACTTATTAAGCTGATAGTTCGGTAATTTTCACATCTGGCAACACCTGCTTTCTTTGGGATCGGAATTATTATATTCTTCTTGAAGTACGAGGATATTTCTCCTGCCTCGTACATCTTGCTCACCAGATGGTAGAAGTTTGCCAGGACAACCTCTGGTTCTTTCAGTTTATCCAGGTCCCACCTCCTTACACTCTCACCTTTTTTCAGTTTCTTCAGTTTTAATCTATAGTTCATAACCAATAGATTGTGGTCAGATTCCACATCTGTCCCTTGATATGTCTTACAATTTAAAACCTGGTTTCTAAATCTCTGTTTTACCATTATATAATCTATCTGATGAAACCTTCCAGTGTGTCCAGGCCTCTTCCATGTATACAACCTTCTTTCATGATTCTTGAACCTAGTGTTAGCTATGATTAAGTTATGCTCTGTGTAAAATTCTACCAAGCGGCTTCCTCTTTCATTCTTTACCCCCATACCATATTCACCTACCACTTTTCTTTTTCTTCCTTTTCCCACTATCTAATCCCAGTCACCCTCGACTATTAAATTTTCGTCTCCCTTCACTACTGAACGTATTCTCTTATCTCATCATACATTTCATCAATTTCTTCGTCATCTGCGGAGCTAGTTGGCATATAAACTTGTACTACTGTGGTAGGCGTGGGCTTCGTGACTCTCTTTGCCACAATAATGCGTTCATTATGGTGTTCGTGTTAGCTTACCCACAGTGGTATTTTTTTATTCATTATTAAACATACTTCTGCATTACCTCTATTTAATTTTGTATTTATAACCTTTTATTCACCTGACCAGAAGTCTTGTTCCTCCTGCCACCGAACTTCTCTAATTCCCACAATATCTAAATGTAACCTATCCATTTTCCTTTTTAAATTTTTTAAACTACCTGCCCGATTAGGGCATCTGACATTCCACGCTGCGATACGTAGAATACCAGTTTTCTTTCTCCTAGTTAATAGGTCTGATCCCACAACTGTAAAATCAACATTTCGAAGGGCAGTAACAGGTACGTATGTTATTGTTGCAGCCATCAGTACTGCGACTGGTATGATGCAGCTCTCTGCGCTATTCCACCATGTATCGTGCATCGAGCATGTTCATCGATGCACCGCTGCTGCAGTCTATATCCACTTAGACCTGCTTACGCTGATCTCCCACAACAATTTTTACACCACTCGGTTCACTCATGTACAAGGTTACAGAACTGCGAGGTCAGCACCAAACCTTAAAGTTTTTCTTTTTCACCCTTAAAACCTCAACAGCCTCGCTATTGCACAACGAGCCAAAATATGCCTGTATGGTGACACAATATTGACTTTACTCACCTGTTGTACGGAAAATTGAAAACGACGAAAAAGTGAATGATATGCAACTGGTAGAGCGTTTACGTGGACTGGAACTCAATCGCGTATTTACTGACAGTTCCATGGTTATCAGCCGTTCGAGGCTGATTCACGGAACAAGACGCGCGTCAAGTGTCGAAAGTGTACCGAGCCGTCGAGGCAATAAGCAAAGCTATGTTAAACTTTCGGTTTCTGTTGGCTTTTCCCCTGCTCGGCAAAATTCTTAATTCCTCCGCCAGACGTATGAGCGGCTGTTCTATATCTGGAACCGGCACTCTAAGAGCCACACAAAGTGGCCATTCGGCTGAGTGGTGTGTGCGCGCGCGCGCGCGCGCGAGCGCGCGTGTGTGTGTGTGTGTGTGTGTGTGTGTGTGTGTGTGTGTGTGTGTGTGTGTGTGTGTGTGTTTATAAACAGAGAGTGCAGATTTCCGCACGGAAATGCAGCTCATCTTAGAACTGGCTACTATGCCAACCACAACCACCCTAAAAGACTCTGCATTT
This sequence comes from Schistocerca gregaria, assembly GCF_023897955.1. Classification (NCBI taxonomy): domain Eukaryota; kingdom Metazoa; phylum Arthropoda; class Insecta; order Orthoptera; family Acrididae; genus Schistocerca; species Schistocerca gregaria. Next base: position 78,825,024 of record NC_064927.1, read on the forward strand.
AGCTCGTACTGGAATGTCCGGTCAACGACCTGCAGAAAAAGAAAAGTTTCACAAAGCTTATGGTCTGTTTTTGTGACTGTAACTGCTTATTTGTGTACACCAGAGAGAGACTCCATCAGCCGAGTATCAGATATTTCGTTGCGTTCAGGTTATCGACGACTGTGCATCAGAAATTTGAGCTACAGTGGCGGCCACACAGGCACGAGGAAACAGGGCACTTCACGATGAGCAGTGCCATTTGCAGGGACTGCTAGCTCGGCTTAGTTATCAGCCATTTCATCTGCTGTAGTGTTTCAAAGTTTATTCATTACGCATAAACTTTAATTTTTTCATATTTATTTCACACTCATTGTATGAATTTTTCTTAGTGCTTCACTTCATGTATTTTATTCCTATTCCGATTTTTGCAGTTCTCAGTCTTTTTATTTCGTAAGTCGCTATGTGTGAATATAACAACGCTACGTTCGAACCAATCGCCGGTGCAGCCTTCCAGAGCAGAGGCACAGTGTCCACTCACTCACGCACTCACACGCGCTTGCGTCTAAGGCACTTGGCAAAATACTATTTCTGTTTAGTCGTATTGAGTTTCTATTTTTTTTTTTTTACTTGTGTGAAGGTTGTTGCGTCTTTATTGATAGTTACGTACACTATTCGTCATTAGGTCCTCAACACCATGAAGGCGGGATACAACAAAGAGTACTAAATGCTTAGATAAGCTCTTTATCATTTCAGCGCAACCATATAAGGCAGGTAGGAGTAACATCAAGTACATTCTACACACATCGAGTTTTGCATCACCACGATTTCCAGAACTCCTGAAGATAGACGTACTTTTGACTGTTCGGGGATGTCACTAAACACGCCCAAAGATTTAAACAATTATGCACGAGGAGCGCCTTTAAGACGGAGGGGGGTCCTACAGTCGACCAGTTGGAGCCATTCCATCAGGAAGGAGGTACACGGCTCGTGTTGTCTGTAGTTCCAGCATGCCTAGACGGTCAGTACAGCGGTTCGATCGCGTCCGCATTGTTACTTTGTGCCAGGAAGGGCTCTCAACAAGGGAAGGGTCCAGGCGTCTCGGAGTGAACCAAAGCGATGTTATTCCGGCATGGAGAAGATACAGAGACACAATAACTGTTGATGACATGCCTCGCTCAGGCCGTCCATGGGCAATTACTGAAGAGCATGACCGCTGCCTACGGATTATGGCTCGGAGGAACCCTGACAGCAACGCCACCATGTTGAATAATGTTTTTTGTCCAGCCACAGGACATCATATTACGACACAAACTATGCACAATAGGCTGTATGATGCGCAACTTCACTCTCAACGTCAATGGCGAGGTCCATCTTTGAAACCATGACATCATGCAGTGCGGGACAGATGAGCCCAACAACATGCCGAATGGACCGTTCAGGACTGGCATCACGTTCCCTTCACCGATGAGCGTCGCATATGCCTTCAACCAGACAATCGTCGTAGACATGTTTGGAGGCAGCCCGGTCAGACTGAACGGCTTAGATACACTATCCAGAGAGTGCAGCAAGGTGAAGGTTCCCTGCTGTTTTGAGGTCGCATTATGTGGGGCCGACGTACGCCGTTGGTGGAAGGCGCCGCAACGGCTGTACGATACGTCAATGCCACCCTCCGATCAATAGTGAAACCATATCGGCAGCATATCGGAGACGCATTCATGTTCATGAACGACAATTGACGGCCCCGTCGTGCACATCTTGTGAATGACTTGATTCAGGAAAACGACATCGACTACAGGGGCCACCATGTTCTCCAGACGTGAACACTACCGAACATGCCTGGGATAGATTGAAAAGGGCTGTTTATGGACGACGTGACTCACCAACCACTCTAAGGGATCTACTCCGAATCGCCTTTGAGGAGTGGGACAATCTTGACCAACAGTGCCTTGATGGAGTAGAACGCCACGACGAATACAGGCATGCATCAATGCAAGAGGACGTGCAACTGGGTATTAGACGTACCTGTGTGTACAGCAATCTGGAGCACCACCTCTGAAGGTGGTACAGCATGCAATGTGTGGTTTTCATGAGCAGTAAGAAGGGCGAAAATGATGTTTATGTTGATCTCTATTCCAGTTTTCTGTACGGGTTCCGGAACTCTCTGAACCGGCATCTCTCCATGCGTGATGTCCTCCCTGACAAATGTCCCTGTCACAAGACCAGAATCGTGCTATTGTGGTTTTAGAAGCGCGACAGTGACCTGACGTTGACATCTTGGCTACTGAATTCGCCTGGCCTGAGCCCCACGAAACACACCTGGCATGCTATTGGACCCCACCCAGTGCCGGCAAACACCAGACAGAAATTTACAAGAACTGGCAGAAATTTACAGGAACTGCATAACCTGTGGTTAGACATCTGGGGCCACACAGATCCAGAAACCTCGATACCACATCACGCAGAACGGTTGCTGTATTGCTTTGCAAAAGGTGGACCAACACGGGTATTGTGTAGATGGTCATAGTGCTTTGGCTCATCAGTGTATGAATACGTACAATAGAACAAAACTATCGGATCTGAGGTGTTGAACTAGATCAAATGTTGAATACTACCAAGATTCAAGCTCACTGTGGAGTAGTGAGAGACGCAAAGAAACTTCGTGACATGCACTGTCCAGCGACGTTCATCTACATCTACATTTATACTCCGCAAGCCACCCAACGGTGTGTAGCGGAGGGCACTTTACGCGCCACTTTCATTACCTCCCTCTCCTGATGAACATAAGATGTCCTGAAATCGCCGCTGTACAGCACCCACTAACGAGCTCACACCTGCAACTTAGACGGTCACACTAACTGAGCGCCGCACCTGTGAACCGCACAATGCATCGCTCATAAAGGACAAACGGTTGCACCCATCGCATTCGAACAAACTACAAAATTAAATTCAAGCCTTTATGAAACTTTTCTCGCTTACACCCCCCACAAAAAAATTCAAAGGGGAAAAGTTTGTCGCTTACTATATTTCGGATGATGATGATTTGGTAAAAGTTCTGCATCAGAGGTGAGATTGTAATTTATTACTTCACTACTACTGACTCTATTGGGCAGAAAATTTGCAGACATCATCAACATATAGTACTGAAGGCAATTACAAAATTATTTTGCTGTGCGAAACACAGTTTAGGAGATATGGCGTGATAAATATAGAGTAACGCGAAAAAACAACTTTTCCTGAAAGCTTAAATATTTCTCTTTTTCAGTGACAATAAATTTTATTGTAACGTAAAAAAAGTGTCGGAAGGTAGTTCTCGGATCACTTCATCATGTTCAGGTGCCAAATTATAAAAAACACGACTTCCATTTTTTTTTAATTTTTTGACGCCCTTTCCTTGTACACCCCTCGACGGCAGCGCTATGGTCCCGCGCCTTGCCGTGTTTACAGTACGTCTCTTGTTTCGGTTAATGGAGTATAGTGACTACTGAGGTCGCTGATATGGAGTACGTGGCAGCACAATGCACCTAATATGAAAAACGTATGTTTCTGGGGGGGGGGGGGGGGGGTCTAGACACTCTTGATCACAGAGTGTATGTGAGTGGCTCTAAGGCTTTGTAAGTAACAGAACCCAGTATGTTGTTGTCGACGGGGAGTGTTTATCAGAGACAAGGGTATTGTCACCAATGCCCGAGGGAAGTGTTATAGGACCAGTGTTGTTCTCTATGTAAATAAATTATACGGCAGGCAAGATTGTTTGCTGAAGATTTTGTGGTGTACGGTATAGGTGTCGATGTTGAGTGACTGTAGAAAGATACAATACGACATACACAAAATTTCTAGTTGGTGCGACGAATAGCAGCCAGTTCTAAATGTGGGAAAGCGTGAGTTACGGCGAATGAGTACGAAGAAGAAACCTGTAGTGTTCGGATACAGTTTAAACATCTGGGAGTAACGTTGCACAACGATCTGAAATGGAAAGAGAATGTGAGAACTATGGTAGTGAACGAATGGTCGACTTCGGTTTACTGGGAGAATTTTTAGGAAAGAGTGGTTCACCTGTAAAGGAGAGCGCATATAGGACGCTGGTGCGAACTTTTCTTGAGCACTGCTCGATTGTTTGAGATCCCCAACAGGTCTGATTACAGGAAGACAATTCAGAGGCGGGGTGCTCGATTTGTTGGCGCTAGCTAGACTCGAACTCAAGTGGGAATTGCTGGAGGGAAGCCGACGTTCTTTTCGGGGAGCACTTTTGATAAAATTTAGAGAACTGGAATTTGAAGCTGACTGCAGAACGATTCTACTGCTGCCAACGTAAATTTTGCGTGAGGACCACGAAGATAAGAGAAATAGGGTTCGTACGGAGGTATGTAGACAATCATTTTCCCTCGCTTTATTTGTGACTGGAACAGGAAAGCAAATGACCAGCACGCACCATACGCTGACTTGCAGAATACTTGCCGCAGGTGTAGACGCAGAGCTGACGGAGACGGCTCCCAACTGTCTACACTCCTGCTGTCTTTCTGCAAGCCCGGCCAGGCTGTCCAGCACACGGCGCTGCTCTGCCTACACGGGGGAAGGCGGGGTTTCAGCCACAGCCTGCGGGACGGCTCAGAATTTAAATTTCCGCACCGCTGCAGAGCTTTCCGCTGGAATGAAATAAATGACCGCCGGATAAAAACTGCGTGCCACCTGGATAGTTCTTTGAAGGTATTTGTATAATACACGTTTCACAGTTTTACAAAAGGCCTGTCACGAGAGAGAGAACGTGGGTCACTGAACGGTGGAGGGGGAAGCTGCAGCCTGTAACAGAATGGAAGAGAAAATACTTTAGTACGCCCCTTTGTGCAAACGAATGATTTTGATGATTGCAAACTTTAAAAAAGTGTGGAGAATAAATTCAATCAAGTGAGGAAAAATAGAAAACAAAACGCTTGTGTGAACAACGTAATAATAAAATCTGTCTATTGTGTTTTCAATAATAAAATTGCTACATCACGAAGATCACGTGCTATACACCCGAAATTTAACCGACAGGAAGAAGATGCTGTGATATGCACATGATTAGTTTTTCAGAGCATTCACACAAGGTTGGCGCCGGTGGCGACACCTACAACGTGCTGACATGAGGAAAGTTTACAATTGATTTCTCATACACAAACAGCAGTTGACCTGCGTTGCCTGGTGAAATGTTGTTGTGATGCCTCGTGTAAGGAGGAGAAATGCGTACCATCACGTTTCCGGCTTTGATAAAGGTCGGATTGTAGCCTATCGTGATTGCGGTTTATCCCATCGCGACGTTGCTGCTCGCGTTGGCCGAGATCCAATCACTGTTAGCAGAATATGGAATCGGTGGGTTCCGGAGGGTAATACGGAACGCCGTGCTGGATCCCAACGGCCTCGTATTACTAGCAGTCGAGATGACAGGCATCTTATCCACATGGCTGCAACGGATCGTGTAGCCACGTCTCGATCCCTGAGACAACAGATGGGGACGTTTGCAAGACAACAACCATCTGCACGAGCAGCTCGACGACGATTGCAGCAGCACGGTCTGTCAGCTCGGAGACCATGGCTGTGGTTACCATTGGCGCTGCCTTAAAGGCAGAAGCGCCTGCGATGGTGTACTCAGTGACAAACCTGTGTTTTTCGGATGAATCCAGGTTCTGTTTGCAGCATCATGATGGTCGCATCCGTGTTTGGCGACATCGCGGTGAACGCACATTGGAAGCGTGTATTCGTCATCGCCATACTGGTGTATCACCCAGCGTGATGGTATGGGGTGCCATTGGTTACACGTCTCGGTCACCTCTTGTTCGCATTGACGGCACCTTGAAAGAGTTCAGATGTGTTACGACCCGTTGCTCTACCCTTTATTCTATCCATGCGAAACCCTACATTTCAGAAGGAAAATGCTCAACCGCATGTTGCAGGTCCTGAACGGGATCTTCTGGATACAGACCATGTTCGACTGCTGCCCTGGCCAGCACAATCTCTTAGATCTCTCACCAATTGAAAACATCTGGTCAATAGTGGCCGAGCAACTGGTTCGTCACAATACGCCAGTCACTACTCCTGATGAACTGTGGTATCGTGTTGAAGCTGCATGGGCAGCTGTACCTGTCCACGGCATCCAACCTCTGTTTGACTCAATGCCCAGGCGTATCAAGGCCGTTATTACGGCCAGAGGTGGTTGTTGTGGGTACTCATTTCCCAAATTGCGTGAAAACGTAATCACATGTCAGTTATAGTATAATATATTTCTCCAATGAATACCCTTTTATCATCTGCATTTCCTCTTGGTGTAGCAATTTTAATGGCCAGTAGTGTATGTTTATTAATTTCCGTTATTTTAAGGTAGTGCGTCTTCTTCTCTTTGTGAATGCGATTTGAAAGTCCATGTTGTACATTGTAACTATGACAAGATTGTTTTGTCAGCCACGTCCTTGTTACATGAAACCAAAGTTTCATGATCGATCCATTTTCTTCTCGGAAGAATTATGTAAATGTTTATCATTATTTAATGTATCACATAAGTTTTCTACGTTCTGCAATGTTACATCTGAAATAATGCCTATCGTTTTATTACTGAAGTAAACATTAAGAAATGTCGTCTTTGAGAACCGATATACTCTGCTGATGCACTTATTTAAAATCTGAGGAGCTACAAAAATTTCATAGCCACACATACCTAATGACGGTGTAACAACTGGAAACCGGTTTGCAAGATAAATAATAAACACTGTAGAATATTACACCACTGTCTGTGTCTTCATTCATGATGTACATGATAAAATGTTCTACGACAAACCGACAGAACAATCGCTCTAAAGATGATTGCGGTAACAAACGTAATAGATCATAATTGCATTGTTACTCTGTAAACAGCAGCCGCAGATCTTGCGCTCCTTATACTAAAATGATCAGAAGGTGCGCCTGAACTCAACCTCTGAAAGTTTGTCGGCGGAGTCCTGATTCACGTTGTGTTTCAATTAAAAACGCACTACAACTTCCACACAGACGCGTTCTTCAATAACTATAGCCCTGGCTGTTGTGTCCATAGTTTGTACGAAATGGTTGGGCAAACACTCCAAATATCACTCACTAAAATATCAATACATTTATTTACAATATCCACAGCATAGTGAAAATGTACATATCTTTTGTATCACTGGCTGTATCTGTTAGATAATGTCTGTGAAATATTTCTGTATAGTCTTTGAGTGTTAATAAGTGCCGGCCGCGGTGGTCTAGCGGTTCTAGGCGCTCAGTACGGAACCGTGCGACTGCTACGGTCGCAGGTTCGAATCCTGCATCGGGCGTGGACGTGTGTGATGTACTTAGGTTAGTTAGGTTTAAGTAGTTCTAAGTTCTAGGGGACTGATGACCACAGCAGTTGAGTCCCATAGTGCTCAGAGCCATTTGAACCATTTGAACATCTTTTCTTTATTTGTGTGTGAGGAATGTTTCCTGAAAGTCTGGCCGTACCTTTTTTGTAACACTCTGTATATACTATCCGTTACCCCCTCCACCGTTCCTCTCCTGGTCTGTTCGGTGCGGCGGCTACTGGAGGTGGTGGTGGTGAAGGGTGGGAGGGGGAGGGGCAGGGTGGGGGAGGGGGGGAAGCGGCACCTGTGTCTGAACTCAAGTCTGCAGTCTTGCTGCTGCCGTCGTCGGGGCCGTCCTCGGTCTCTGGGACCGCATCTTTCTCTCCAGGCTGAGTGCAGGGTTCCAAGCCTGACCAAGTTGAAGGCCGCTGTCTTTATTAATTAGATCGTCCTGTAGTCGGATTTCAATGGCCTCTTTAGTAACGCAGTCCCAAAAGTAGGACGACTGACATAGTATTTTTGTTTTTTCGTAGTACACAGCATGGCCAGTCTTTATACAATGGTCAGCCATGGCTGATTTAGTGGCCTGGTGTAATTCGGTACGGCGCTTGTGATCGCGGCACCTCTCTTCTACAGTGCGGACTGTCTCCCCACTGTATGATTTTCCGCACTGACATTGTTCGCTAATCTTTTCCGCTCCTGTTCAAATGGTTCAAATGGCTCTGTACACTGTAGGACTTAACATCTGAGGTCATCAGTCCCCTAAAACGTAGAACTACTTAAACCTAACTAACCTAAGGACATCACACACATCCACGCCCGAGGCAGGATTCGAACCTGCGACCGAAGCGGTAGCGCAGCTCCAGACTGTAGCGCCTACAACCGCCGGCTCCGCTTCTGTCCAGCTTTGGCTACGATGGTGGTTCCCACCCGAGTCTGTGGCCAGTCTCTGCTTACCATTGTGTATAAAGTAGTACGCAACACTGTTATTCGAGGAAAGTCTTGAAACTGTAGGAAGCTTTCTGAGTTGTATGCTGGCAACAGGAATATAAGCATAATACATGCGAGAGAGGCTGAACACTGTAGACTAAGTGAACGAACTGACACAATGTATGATTTCGATCCTCCGCGGATACTGTAATTCCTCTGGACAGGACACTGCCGATCTACTTGCCCGTCCTTAGACGACCTGTGTTTGTGCATCGGCTCTAATGACCACGCCGTCGACAGGTGACGTTAAACCCTTAATTTCCTTCCCTCTCTCTTTCTCTCTTTCTTTCACACGTCCCAGCGTGTTTTGCGTGCAGCGTGCGGCGGTATGTGGGCGTTGGCGGGCAAGGTTCGCTATTTTAAAGGGAAATGAATGGGACGCGGTGTCCTTCCGAGAACTTTGTAGGGCGATAAAATCGTTTGCGACGCGACGCGAGAAAATATCGGGCCCTGTCCGTGAGTTAAGCGCCGATTTAATGCGGAGGAACCAGTTTCCAGTCACGAACTCTCGATCTCGTCTTATACCGCTGTGGAGATCAACATCAGCAGTTTCGTTTCGTATAATGCCTTAAGAGCAGTTAGCCCATCTGCAATTTACGCAGCAGAGGTGTAAATTTTCTTCTTCTAACGTTCCTTTACTGCGGAAGGATGAGTTTTATGATGACACTCCTTCGCTCCGCTCAAAGCCGAAAAAGCTCCCTATTTCTCCCTTTTTTCCATTAGACATATGCCGTGAAAGAGGACAGAGCTAGCTAAGTGATTCAGAAGTTTGCTTCTGCTTCTGTGGGGAAGTACACAGTTAACGGTGTTAACGGTGGAATGCTTCTCTTACTTAAATCTGATACGGTTTAACAGCCTTAATGCCCGAGGCAGGATTCGAGCCCATAGTGCTCAGAGCCATTTGATTAATTTTTTTTTTTTTTTTTTTTTTGTTAGTGTACCGGCCAGGTCATCTATGAGCGAAATGTGAAGCAGCGCGCACAAATTTTTTAGTTGAAAACCAGATCTTCAGTTATTTTGTGGCCGACTGTAATGATTGAATGCGGAAATTTTAAAGTCTACCTATTATTGTGATTCCGTTGCTAAATGTTTCACTTCTGTTTAAAGTGTCTTGTTAATTATTCAGTCAAGTGAAATGGTGCGTGCTTAAGATAACGCTTCAGGCCAGTTTCAAAATTGACTTTTCAAGTACAAGTTAATTATTGAGTTTTTAATTGTATTTCTTTAAGTAGCCCTTCAGGCGCAAGTGATTGTAGCTATTTCTTAAAATCAGCCCTTCAGACGTTAATGGTAGCAGTTTGCTATCTGTTGTTGGAACCAGCCCTTCCGGCGTTTTGCTTTGAGAATTTGTTGTATTTCCGTCTTAGTCTGTTTTTTATATTATCCCTTCAGACTGTCTGTGAAAAATTTTATCTGGCTAGGTGATTACTAGAGTTTTTAAAATAACTCATAAATTGTTAAAGATCACTAGCTGGTACTGTCAAGGGTAACTCGTCATGTTAAATAACGTCTGTGTTACCTACCCATCATTACGTGCAAATGAACAAAAACAGGCCCAGTTCTTGCTTTGGTTATTTGGTCGCGTGGTACCGGGTTGGATACCCATGTAACAGCAGCGTGGTCGCCACAGCTCTCCTCGGCGGTAGAAAATCACTGGTCAGAGTTTGCTTCCCACATAAATCACTTAAGTATTCCGAACAGGCCCAGTCCTTGCTTTGGTTATTTGGTCGCGTGGTACCGGGTTGGATACCCATGTAACAGCAGCGTGGTCGCCACAGCTCTCCTCGGCGGTAGAAAATCACTGGTCAGAGTTTGCTTCCCACATAAATCACTTAAGTATTCCGAACAGGCCCAGTCCTTGCTTTGGTTATTTGGTCGCGTGGTACCGGGTTGGATACCCATGTAACAGCAGCGTGGTCGCCACAGCTCTCCTCGGCGGTAGAAAATCACTGGTCAGAGTTTGCTTCCCACATTAATCACTTATAACTGTTACTGTCCGAGGATCAAACCTTGGCAGCCCAACACTGGGCTATATCGAGTGATTCCTTGCAGTTCATCGAGGAATCCATTTACTGCGACAGGTTAAGTGACGTCAGGCGATGTTCCACATACTGATATTCGCGACAGTTGCAGATTCACCTATAACGGCCCACTTGGTCAGCTAGTGCTCCACTGAGGCTACGCCAGTTCTCATGGGCTTCGTGCTGTTGCAAATCGTACATCTCAGATCACTCGTTTGGAGGTTCGGTGAGTTCTTTGTTCGAGAATCTATTGAGGGATTTAAGCACTCCAGGTCGACAGTAATCTCCAAATGAGTAACTGCGTTTATCGGCGGTATGCTGGAGGCTCTCAACCTGTTCGTGACCGGCTTTCCGCGACATCCGCTATGTCAAATTGTCCAAATGGCTCTGAGCATCCGGAGTCATCAGTCCCCTACAACTTAGAACTACTTAAACCTAACTGACCTAAGGACATCACACACACCCATGCCCGAGGGAGGATTCGAACCTGCGACTGTGGCGGTCGCGCGTTTCCAGAGTGAAGCGCCTAGAACCGCTGAGCCACTCCGGCCGGCTCCGCCATGTCAGTTGCCTCAAACATTAGCTTACTGTGGAAACGTTCTGATAAAAAATGCCAGCTTGTGTCACTTTCTGGTGTGCTAATCATTCTGATTATAATCTCTAAACTTAGCGTTTTGTTCGAAGGTGTACTTGTCCAATTCATATTTTCTTTTAAATGCATGAATTTTGGTTGCACTCTTTACCTTTACTGTAGTGCTTTTATTTATGTCATATCACTGGAGTTGTCGTATCAATCCAACTCGAAAAGTTCTCTGGGTGGAAGCTGTGAGAAGGTAAGATTGAAAACGGACGAAACGTAGCGAAATTTGAGTCCTTCCGGGAAGAGGACGTAGACCGAAACGAAAAAATAGCTTTTTCGGTGCTTATTAAGGGAAATGGATTATGAAAGCCTTCTCATATCACGTAATTGTCTTCTTGGTTATTGGAAACGTGTAACAAAAAGAAAGTTACGTTAACGAGGCGAAACGCATTCCATCACTGCATCACATATTCATTTAAGACACCCAAGAACACTCAGACACACTACGGTGACAAAAGCCGTAGGATAGCGATAAACTGCCGCGCGGTTTAGGCGCCATGTCACGGATCGCGCGGCCTCTCCCGCCGGAGGTTCTAGTCCTCCCTCAGGCATCTGTGTGTGTGTGTGTGTGTGTGTGTTCTTAACATAGCGCACACGCACACACACACACACACACACACACACACACACACACACACACACACAGCGTCATGCAGCTATAGGGATGGCGGGAGTATCGCATACAAAAGGCATAAAAGGGCAGTGCAGCGGCAGAACTGTCATTTGTACCAGGGTGAACACTGTGAAAGGGTTTCCGACGTGACTATGGCCGTACAACGGGAACTCTCACCGCAGAAAACGCAATGGCCAACGGCCTTCACTCCACGACCGAGAGTTTTCAGTCCCGATACACAAGCAAGAATGCGTGAAATAACCGTAGAAACCTGAGCCGTGGCGTTGCTGGGTCGCCAGTGTATTTGCAAGTACCTCGCCTTCGCGATCTTATCTTTGCTTGTGGCGCGTGCTCAGTTTTGGCTGCCTTATCCTTGCCGGATGAGTTAACTGGAGGCTCTCGCCAAGGGCGGGAACAGTTGGCGTTCGATGTTACCTGAGGCCGGAGTGCGCTTGTAGTGGAGCAGGAACCGACCACGTGTGTGGGGCAGCTCGGTGGAGGTCCTCTCCTGCAGGCTTGTTGCTGCCTTGGGTTGGGTGCTGCTCCTTCCGGACACGGCTGTCTACGGTCGTCCGCTGCCTTCTTGCCGCCGGCTGTACCCGACGCAAGCCATATCGGACGTCCAGCAGAAAGTTAAATGAGATTGTACTTACGGCATGTGTGTGAAGGTGTTGACCGCTGCTACCTCACTTCTGGTAACTGTGAGGGTATGGGTGCCACCAGGCAAGTAGAGGTGTGCCTATGAACAGTTCACGATGTTTAAGGTAGGTGCTGAATATTCACATCATGCACAAGCGCGCCTCTTCCAGCTCGTGGGGAATTGTTGTTTCATCGAATACGCAATCAACCCCAAACCCGTAATCTCAGCCGGCCGGAGTGACCGAGCGGTTCTGGCGCTACAGTCTGGAACCGCGCGACCGCTACGGTCGCAGGTTCGAATCCTGCTTGGGGCATGGATGTGTGTGATGTCCTTAGGTTAGTTCGGTTTAAGTAGTTCTAAGTTCTAGGGGACTGACGACCTCAGATGTTAAGTCATTTGAACCATTTGACCCGTAATCTGTTTATCAAATATACTGCATTCGAGTAACCTTAGCGCAGCGAGCCCCAGTAAAGCTTATAACGAAATTTTCAGAATTTCACTAGTTACGGTTTTCACTGAACAGTGGGGCATAAGAGTACATATAATTTAATTGTGACTAAGATTGGGGTGCCCGCTGGCCTTGCTAGTACCTGTAAGTTTTTTTTTTTTTTTAATATCTTAATAGCGGGCAATTCTCCATAAGGTTATTGATAAGATTCGCGCTGTTGGTTGTACCTTGTCTGTGTAGTTCATTCGTAGTTGCGCAAAGGCAGGGTGCCGTTTTATTAGTGAATAATTTAACCTGTTATTTAATATCTTTAGGTGGTTGTTTACATTGTCCCTGCGGACCTGTTCTGTGCGCTTGTTAAATGCTACAGCTGGCTGGCTGGTGTTTTGGAGTAAGCGCTAGATTTCCACCTATGGGTACCAGGGCTCTGAAATCCGGGGTAGCGGGAGGTGACTCCGGGTCGAAGCTCGAGAAGTGGCCCTAGTACGTACTGCCGCCTTCTGCCTTTCGCCTTGGCTTCTCCAAGTTAAGTTTTCGTTCTGCCTATGAGCGACCTGGCGTCACTCCTCGCTATGTAATTCTGATGCTAATTATATTTACTTGGGTATTTATTATATTTATTAAACCTTGTCTCAAGAGCAACATACAATTGTGAAAGGTTGTTGCTGTGCTTCTCTTAGTAAGACTTTGCGCTGACTAATTGTGTTACTGGGCATTGGAGCCGAAATTTGAAACCTTAGTAAGCCTTTGTGATATTGATCGAGTCTTGAGTGTGAAAAAAGTACCTTTGTATTAACTGTATTCTGCTGTTTATTGTGTGCATCTCTGGCAGGTTGCTATATATGTTAATGTTTTTAAGAACATCAGTTCTCATTGTCCGAAGACTAGTCACAAATATTGTGTCTTAATTTAAGCCACCAGCCGCAGAATTGTCAGTGGTTTTAACATTTTCTTATCTATGAGATAGACTGTTTCACAAAAAGACATTGGTAGTAGATTCACTAAATTCTTGTGACTTACTGTTCTCATTACCTAAAGTAGGTCGGCCGGAGTGGCCGAGCGGCTCTAGGCGCTACAGTCTGTAAACGCGCGACCACTACGGTCGCAGGTTCGTATCCTGCCTCGGGCATGGATGTGTATGATGTCCTTAGGTTAGTTAGATTTAAGTAGTTCTAAGTTCTAGGGGACTGATGACCTAAGCAGTTAAGTCCCATAGGGCTCGGAGCCATTTGAACCATTTTGAACCTAAAGTAAACAGGGTTAAGATATTGTTGTTTTAAAGGAATTTGTTGATATGATTGTTAAAACGAGTGATAATAAAAGGGGTCCAGTCCTTCCTATTTGACTATTCCGTAGTAGAAGACAGTTACAAAACCAAAGTGGGCCGTACGATTAAAGTGGGCCTTAGTGCGGGGAAATTTGGCGTTAATGGGCTATGGCAGCAGACGACCGACGATAGTGCCTTTACCAGCAGCACGAAATCGCTTGGAGCACCTCCCCGGGCCTGGTGACCATATCGGTTCGAACCTACTGCAAAACCGTGAAATGGTCAGATGAGTCCCACTGTAGGATGGTAAGAGCTGATGGTGCTGTGGCGCAGGTCTCTCGAAGCCATGGACCCACGTAGTCAACAAGACACTGGGCAAGCTCGCGGTGACTTCATAATGGTGTGTGGTGTGTCTATACGGGACGGACTTGGTCCTCTGGTTCAACTGAACCGATCATTGACTGTAAATAGCTTTGTTCGACTACTTGGAGGCCATTTGCAGCCATTCTTGGGCTTCACGTTTGCAAAAAACGATGGAATTTTTTTGGAAGTATGTGACATGGCACCTTGCCTCAGCTGTTAGCGATTCCTTTTAAGAACATTCTGAACAATTCGAGCGAATGATAACGGCCACCCGGATTGCACGACATATGTCAACCCCATCGAAAATGTGTAGGACAACAACGAGAGGTCAAACTCCCACTAAATGCTGCCCCGGAAACACTTTCGTAATTATAGACGGCTACAGAGGCAACGTGGTTCAGTGTTTCTACAGGGAACTCCTGACAACCTGTTGACTCCATGTCACGTCGAGGTGCTACACTACGCCGAGCAGAACAAGTCAGACGCGATATCCGGAGGTAACCCATGAATTTTTCGTCTAAGTGTCGGTATCTATACTGTATTTAAGTATGTCACGATATGTCATTAATTTTAGTTGGGGCCGTGTTGTAACTGCGACCAGGAACAAAGCAGCCTAGCGCAAGCGAGGTGTAAACCGACGAAAGCGAGATTAGACAGACTGGATGAGTTAATTTTTTTTCTTTATTGATTTACAATTCCCCTCTAAGGGGGCGGGCTGCCAGCAGCTTAGTACGCTGAATAACAGGCTATAAAATGGTGACTTAAAGTGTAAAATGGCGTAAAAATGCGGAAAGTTAAAACAGAAAGCAAAAGGGGTTGGCAATGTTGATAAATCAGACAAATAACATAGTAGACACACAATTAAAAACCATGGCGACAGTCTGGTTTCTGTTCGCAAGAGATAAAAAATCACACCCAGCGACAGTATGATGGCTGTTTGCTACACTTCCCAAAAGACACAACACGGAACAGTCACTCTAAAACACTGCACGAAAATGGCGGCACAAATATGACACTCCCGAGCCAAAAGCAGATGAGGGGGGGGGGACCTGGAGGAAGGGGGAAAAAAGGAGGGAGAGGACTCATAAAGGGGGGAGGTGCATGGCAGACGCGAGAGGGAATGAGGAGGGAAATGCAAAAGGACTCGGGTGAGAGAAGGGGGCAGAGAGAGGGGAGGTGGGTAAAAAGAGGATGGAAAGGGGGGGAGAGGGAGCCCGGGAAAAGGACAGAGGAAAGGAGGTTGAGTGAGGATCAGAGTTGATAGGAGGGATATACGGAGGGAGAGAGGGTATCATCCGGGAGGGGGCGTTGATGGAAGCCACCTTGGGAAAGGAGATGAAGGTTGTAGAGATGGAGGGTAGGGGGGACACAACAGTGAAGACGTGGCAGGGGGCGGGGATTGGATGGGAGAGGAGAGGAGCAACCAGGGGGTGAGGGGGATCAAGGCGGCGGGAGGTGTAGAGGATGCGGATATGTTCGAGGAATAGGAGCTGATGGGGGAAAGGAACGAGGTCATAGAGGATGCATGTGGGGGACTGGAGGCGTATACAGAAGGCGAGGCGGAGTGCTCAAGGATCTGGAGGGACTTACAGAATTTGGGGGGGGGGGGGGCAGATATCCAGGCGGCACTGGCATAACAGAGGATGGGACGGATTAAGGATTTGTAGATGTGGAGGATGGTAGAGGGGTGCAACCCCTAGGATGAGCGGGTGGCCGGCTCCTAAGTAGCTCTCGGGGGCGCTGCTGTTGGCCGCTGGGACCACGTGTTCCACTGTGGCGCCCTCACTGTAAATGCGGGCCAGGAGGCGCGCGCCGCCACACTTACGGCGCGATGGTGCAGAGACCTCTAGGGGTCTCCGACGTCCATGAAGTCTGGCGCGGATTCAAATTCCGCGGCGCGCGGTACCAGAGGCCGGAAGTACGTTTTTTCGCCGTACACGGGATATTTTCGCGCCCCTGCAGCAGAAATAGCACGCACGACGGTTTGCGCGGTGGACAGCCGGCACTGTTGTACTGCCTGCGTCAGCAGGCGTGCTCGCTACCTTTCAAACGGCAACTAGTTCAAGTTTACACATGGGACAACAGTGGCACGGGGTGGGTGGGGAGTTCCAGTTAGGGCCTCACTCACCTCTGTATACAAACTGCTGCTCTTCCTCCACTTAGCGGTCGGTGTCGACAGACTGGCTCTGCATGGAGTAAGGCAAATAGGTCGCTTAGTCCGCTGACGCAGGAAAACTGGCATACAGCTTACGTAATGCGATCAGTAAAAACTTGATTTATTCTGCACTTCATTTTGTTCGAGCGTTCAAACATTGGCGATAACATTCCGCACCAAATACACCGTGGTCTAGGGCTGCCGGCACGGTAGCTGAGCGTGTTCGGTCAGAGGCTTAGCTGGCCTCTGTAATAAAAAAAAAAAAAACTGAGTTAATAGATCAACGACGAACTTAAAAGGGTGTCTTACGACGTCCGCCCCGATCAGATTCAACGCAAAAACGAACAAAATGAGATAAAAAAAAGGGGTAGCGTCTTTGATTCATAATCAAAACGTCTTCGGTCCCGGGTTCGATCCCCACCACTGCCTAAATTTTGATAAATAATCAGCATTGGCGGGCGAAGACTTCCGGCATAAGAAGTCAGCCTCATTCTGCCAACGGCCTTGTCAAAGAGGGCGGAGGAGCGGACAGAGGTTCAGGGCACTCTCTTGTCCTAGGGGTGGGAAATTGCCCCTAAAGGCGGAAGAATCAGCAATGATCAACGACATGAGGATGCAGAAGGCAATGGAAACCACTGCATTAAAGACACGTAACGTGTATCCACAGGACATGTGGCCTGTAGTTGAAGTGTCATGATGATCTCTCCACTGGCAAAAGATTCCGGAATAGTCCCCCATTCGGATCTCTGGGAGGGGACTGCCAAGGGGGAGGTTACCATGAGAAAAAGATTGAATAATCAACGAAAGGATAACGTTCTACGAGTCGGGGCGTGGAATGTCAGAAGCTTGAACGTGGTAGGGAAACTAGAATATCTCAAAAGGAAATGCAAAGGCTCAATCTAGATATAGTAGGGGTCAGTGAAGTGAAGTGGACGGAAGACAAGGATTTCTGGTCAGATGAGTATCGGGTAATATCAACAGTAGCAGAAAATGGTATAACAGGTGTAGGATTCGTTATGAATAGGAAGGTAGGGCAGAGGGTGTGTTACTGTGAACAGTTCAGTGACCGGGTTGTTCTAATCAGAATCGACAGCAGACCAACACCGACAACGATAGTTCAGGTATACATGCCGACGTCGCAAGCTGAAGATGAGCAGATAGAGAAACTGTATGAGGATATTGAAAGGGTAATGCAGTATGTAAAGGGGAACGAAAATCTAATAGTCATGGGCGACTGGAAGGCAGTTGTAGGGGAAGCAGTAGAAGAAAAGGTTACAGGAGAATATGGGCTTGGGACAAGGAATGAAAGAGGAGAAAGACTAATTGAGTTCTGTAACACGTTTCAGCTAGTAATAGCGAATACCCTGTTCAAGAATCACAAGAGGAAGAGGTATACTTGGAAAAGGCCGGGAGATACGGGAAGATTTCAATTAGATTACATCATGGTCAGACAGAGATTCCGAAATCAGATATTGGATTGTAAGACGTACCCAGGAGCAGATATAGACTCAGATCACAATATAGTAGTGATGAAGAGTAGGCTCAAGTTCAAGACATTAGTCAGGAAGAATCAATACGCAAGGAAGTGGGTTACGGAAGTTCTAAGGAATGACGAGATATGTTTAAAGTTCTCTAACTCTGTAGATACAGCAATAAGGAATACCGCAGTAGGCAGTACAGTTGAAGAGGAATGGACATCTCTAAAAAGGGCCATCACAGAAGTTGGGAAGGAAAACATAGGAACAAAGAAGGTAGCTGCGAAGAAACATCATCCACACAATTCCGAAGACGGCAAGAGCTGACAAGTGCGAGAATTATCGCACAATCAGCTTAACAGCTCATGCATCGAAGCTGCTTACAAGAATAATATACAGAAGAATGGGAAAGAAAATTGAGAATGCGCTAGGTGACGATCAGTTTGGCTTTAGGAAAAGTAAAGGCACGAGAGAGGCAATTCTGACGTTACGGCTAATAATGGAAGCAAGGCTAAAGAAAAATCAAGACACGTTCATAGGATTTGTCGACCTGGAAAAACCGTTCGACAATATAAAATGGTGCAAGCTATTCGAAATACTGAAAAAAGTATGGGCAAGCTATAGGGAGAGACGGGTCATGTACAATATGTACAACAACGATCAAGAACGAAGTGCTCGTATTAAGAAGGGTGTAAGACAAGGCTGTAGCCTTTCGAACCTACTCTTCAATCTGTACATCGAGGAAGCAATGATGGAAATAAAAGAAAGGTTCAGGAGTGGAATTAAAATACAAGGTGAAAGGATATCAATGATACAATTCGCTGATGGCATTGCTATCCTGAGTGAAAGTGAAGAAGAATTAAATGATCTGCTGAACGGAATGAACAGTCTAATGAGTACACAGTATGGTTTGAGAGTAAATCGGAGAAAGACGAAGGTAATGAGAAGTAGTAGAAATGAGAACAGCGAGAAACTTAACATCAGGATTGATGGTCACTAAGTCAATGAAGTTAAGGAATTCTGCTACCTAGGCAGTAAATTAACCAATGACGGACGGAGCAAGGAGGACATTAAAAGCAGACTCGCTATGGCAAAAAAGGCATTTCTGGCCAAGAGAAGTTTACTAATATCAAATACCGGCCTTAATTTGAGGAAGAAATTTCTGAGGATGTACGTCTGGAGTACAGCATTCTATGGTAGTGAAACATGGACTGTGGGAAAACCGGAACAGAAGAGAATCGAAGCATTTGAGATGTGGTGCTATAGACGAATGTTGAAAATTAGGTGGACTGATAAGGTAAGGAATGAGGATGTTCTACGCAGAATCGGAGAGGAAAGTAATACGTGGAAAACACTGATAAGGAGAAGGGACAGGATGATAGGACATCTGCTAAGACATGAGAGAATGACTTCCATGGTACTAGAGGGAGCTGTAGAGTGCAAAAACTGTAGAGGAAGGCAGAGATTGGAATACGTCAAGCAAATAACTGAGGACGTAGGTTGCAAGTGCTACTCTGAGATGAAGAGGTTAGCACAGGAAAGTAATTCGTGGCGGGCCGCATCAAACCAGTCAATAGACTGATGACCAAAACAAAAAAAAAAAAAAAACAAAAAAAAACTCATTCCCCAACTCATAATTAATTGCAACTACTGTGGGATCTGAAACTGATGCGTAACCAATTGCAGATCCGCGCACTTAGCCGGGATATTGCAGTCGTTAACGCTATCACACATACCGAGCCTGACTCGGATGTGTCAGCAGGATCGTGTCTTCAGTAACGACTCTTCGCTTTCTGTAACATTTTACGTACTTCAGAGTTGTAATGGCAGTTCGTACGTTATCACGTACGATCGGAGATGATCACGTACGGACGTCAATTCTTATCGCTCACTCGACATGATGGTCAAATCTGAGTCATTAGGCCGCGTTGTATTCTTCTACAGACCTCTTCTGCGTTGGACGTTTCTATGCCTCTGCTTCCATCTCGCTCTTAACGGATCTAAATCGAAAGATGTAAATGTAATATCCGCAGTGCGACAGGGAAGTGTGATAGGGCCGTTGCTGTTTACAATATATATTATTGCTATAATAGAAAGCGTCGAATTCTCTTTAACGCTATTCGCAGATGATGCAGTTGTCTATACCAAAGTAGCAACGCCATAAGATAGTAAGAATTTGCAGAATGATCTGCATAGAACTGATGATTGGTGCAGGCTCTGGCATTCGACCCTGAACGTAAATAAATGTAACATATTGCGCATACACAGGAAAAGAAATCCACTACTGTACAGCCACACTATTGATGACATATAGCTGGAGACAGCGCCTGCCGTAAAATATCTAGGTGTAACTATCCAGAGAGATCTTAAGTGGAATGACCATGTAAAACAGCTAGTGAGAAAAGCAGACACCAGACACAGATTCATCGGAAGAACCTTAAGGCAACATAAGTCATCGACGAAACAATTGCCTTATAAGGCGTTTGTTCGCCCGATTCTTCAGCGGCGCGTTTCGTCACATGATCGTTTAGCTGGCGAGAGAGTGTTACAGAGATGCTAAACGAACTCCACTGGCAGACGTTACGGAGAAGTTTACTATTGAAATTTCCGAAGAGCGTATTGAGCACGAGGAGAAAATTCGAGAAATTAGAATCAATACAGAGGCTTACGACAATCATTCTTCCCACGCACTGTTCGCGAGGGATCAGATAGTGCTACCGAAAGTACCCTCCACCACACATCATTAGGTGGCTCGCGAAGTTTGATGCAGATGTAGCTGGAGATCTTCTCCAGCGTTCCACTGGTGTCACTGGACGGCTGAACTCTGAAGCGTTCACTCGTAAAAAGGCGATTCCTTTCTGGATAAGCCGGCCGAAGTGGCCGTGCGGTTCTAAGCGCTGCAGTCTAGAACCGCGAGACCGCGACGGTTGCAGGTTCGAGTCCTGCCTCGGGCATGGATGTGTCTGGTGTTCTTAGTTAGGTTTAATTAGTTCTAAGTTCTAGGGGACGCAGAAGTTGAGTCAAATAGTGCTCAGAGCCATTTGAACCATTTTTTTCTGCATAAGTGGGGTTTACAGGGAAAAATATTTTCAGGCAGGAACTGGTTGGCCTCCGTCGTTGGGAAAATCATGAAAGCAGATACTGAAGGAGAGAGAGGAAGGCGCAGGAGGAGAGTGGTTGTTGCGCCACCTCGGTTGTTTCCTTCGTAGTTGTTGATGTTCCTCGCTCGCAGTGGCGGCATGTTTACTTCCTACATGACGGGTAGCCATGAAGGCAAAAGACCGTAGCCGTCATTGCTGTAGAAACTTCACTCATTCTTCGATATTTTACTGCTCCGCAGACTTTCTAAACAATACATATCTGGCTAACAAGCGTATGTTCTTAAAATTCATAACCTGGTCACACTCTTCTTCGTGCTCCGCTACAGCGAACTCTACATTTTGTTTTAAATCCTGTGTGGCGTTCGTGCTCTTTAACGTGGTCTTTTATTATCGTTTGAACGGACACACAACATCTGTGAAAGTGGACCTTTGCAGCAGACGACGCCTACGTCTTCTCGTGTCAATCCGACTTCGTCACCACTTGCTACTGCAGTGGGCACAGGGTCATCGAGACAGGGACGAGGACCCCCTGGAAACGAGCTGCCTGACCGGGAGAAAACACGTTTCTTGTGACACATATAGGCCCATATAGGTGGTGCACTGCAAGAGCATGGAATTTATTTCTGTACTACATTTTATTTCCTGCGACTGAATCAATCGTGCCTCTTCATGCCATTTAAGATATTCCGCTACTCGTTCCGATCTATGCGTGCTAAAAAAAAAAAAAAAAGTAGCCTTGGATGATACAGCCTGATGAATATTAAGTGGGGCTTTTAAATTAACCTTTGTATTTCGACGATCTACAATTCCAAATAATATCATAATATTTACGCTCTGTTTCCTACTAAATTTCCATGTAATTATATTACAAGCGCAGCTGGATGAAAACACCAACGTTATTGAGCTGTGTTCATAAAATAACGAATATATCAAAACCATATTAATAATTGCAAAACCGGTGGCCGACTGATTTCCACAGTGAAAGGGCGTTTATTAAATATGACATTTTTCTTTCATTGTGACGAAGCATTTATACTTATAACAGGTTTACTGTGTAGTATTTATTTTGTGGAGAGTAATAAAACTAGCTCTCTCTCTCTCTCTCTCTCTCTCTCTCTCTCTCTCTCTCTCTCAACATCACGGCACAGTCAGCTATAAATCAGTTCTGTGATTAAAACAGAAGACGCAGCGACAGAACCGATAAACGTCTCTGGAAAGGAAAACTCGTTATGATAATCAAATGTGATTTGGTAAGTAGTATGGACGAGAGGTGAATATCCTACGTTGCGTGATTTACCTCATAAAACTCACTATTGTGTCCGTATTTGCTTGAACAACAAATACACTGTTCAAAAGAATTAGGAGAACACGTGTAACAACGTCCGGTGTGTAAAATCTATTAGATGTGGTCTTGAAACTTCCTGGCAGATTAAAACTGTGTACACGACCGAGACTCGAACTCGGGACCTTTGCCTTTCGTGGGCAAGTGCTCTGAGCTACCGAAGCATGCCCGCGAAAGGCACAGGTCCCGAGTTCGAGTCTCGGTCGGGCACACAGTTTTAATCTGCCATTAGTTTCATATCAGCGCACACTCCGCTGCAGAGTGAAAATCTCATTCTGGAGATGTGGTCTTATTGCATGGCTTGAAGTCTTCGCCTCCCACATAGGCAACAATTACAATTATTGTCCATTTATTGGCTGTGTTATAGAGGTATGTTGGCACTTGTCATTTGCGGACGTTGTATTCAACCAAGCACACGCAATGCGACATCTTAATGCAGCGCACGTTCCAAGGGCGTCAGTTTCACAGGAAAAACATGGACGGACATCCGGTCAGGTTGCTGCAGACGCCAATGCATATCCCTGTGTCAACCAAAGGCTGTGGGCACGCCACAGAGGCACAGGTCGGTAAAGAAGACGAGTTGTACATGGTCACCAGCGCACTTCAACGCCACGGAAGACCGATATCTGGCCATCTCTGCATTGCGGCGTCATACGGACCCCGCCAGAGCACTACAAGACGGTAGCAGAAGGGTCACTGGAGCCATTGCATCCGATCAGACTGCAATGGTTATGAGGTTATGAAAGAGTACATTACAACCCAAACGTACGGTTCGGAGTACCCCGGTTGACGAAACATAATTTTGAGGGTCGCCTTCAGTTCTGCCGTTCCTGTGTCAACTGGTAACTTCGTGACTGTTGAAACATGTTATTCCTCTGAAGCCAGGTGGTCGCCATGTTTGCGTGCAGGGATCCGAGGTGAGGAGTACCTGCCAAAGGTTTTGCAGCAAATCGACGGATTTCCGAGGTTCTGTGATGACGTGGGGAGGCTCCAGTGTTGACAGCCATACGACTCTTGTCCACGGTCGCCTTACCGCCAGGCGGTACATCGAGCAGATCCATCTGGACCGTGTGATGGCTGCTGCATGCGGTGGTGGCCCTGAATTCCTTCCTTCCTATGAAGCGGACGTCATAAGGGATGTCTTGCGAAGTCTGAGCACTGAGGTAATGGAATGGGCAGCGCCGAGTCACGACCAAAACCCAATCGCGCATCGGTGGGATGAGCTTGAAAGACGTGTTCTTGAGCGTCCTGTTCCACCACAGAGTCCTCAGGAACTCTGGTGGGCTCTCAATGAAGAATGGGAACGAATACTACAGGGTGACCTGGGTAGAGTTACACGGAGCATGCTATGCAGGTGCCAGGCAGTGATAAATGCTACTGGAGGTCGTACGCCTTAATGAAGCTCTCGAAATCCAATGAAGAGCACCCAGGATGACGCGATGAATGATTGCTTCCACTTTGTTTTCGACATTTGTGGAAAATTTCAGTTCTCTTTATGTAAACGATCGAGGAAGTAATGGTGTTCTGTTCTGTACTTTATATGTGAGATGGTGTAAATTGGTAACATACACAGACCTCAGTTACTGCTGAGTGGAGTATAGCAGACGCCAAAAGAAATGTTCTCCGGATTCTTTTGAGCCGTGTATACTATCACCAGTGGGTTTCCTGAACATTTTACTCTAAAACGTAATACAGCATAAAATATAAAAACTTGAGCGGCACTTGAAATAATACAAAAGTGTAATCAATGAAACCTCCGTAATGCACGAGAGAAGACAGAGACGAACGCTAGGGATGAGGCGCTGCAATGCAGCACGGTGGGCTCTATCAGCTAGCTTGCCAACTTCCGTTGGCCAGCAGACTCCCCAGCCATGAACATTATTGAGCACATCTGGGATGGCTTGCAAGGTGCTGTTCAGAAGATATCTCGACACCCTCGTACTCTTACGGATTTATGGACAGCCCTGCAGGATTCATGGAGTGACTTTCCTCCAGCATTACTACAGACATTAGTCGAGTCCATGCCACGTCGTGTTGCGACGCTTCTGCCAGCTCGATATTAGTCGGATGTACCAGTTTGTTTGGCTCTTCAGTGTAGCTGTGTTGGGTTACTTGGTACGTTAAATAACGTAGCTATTGCATTCCACGCACGTTTCCTACGTTCCACATGCAATGTTTTAGCTGCAAGTATACTGAAAAAAGCTTCACGTTATTATGTAAGTAAATGACGTCTTTATGCGAAAGGTCAAGCGTTTTGCTGTTTAGGGCTACTAGTCACTTTCTCTTCTTAAAGAACACGACACTCTTCAGTAAATATCTGTACGTCACAAGAGAATCGTAAGTATACTGTTCTCGAATGTACAGTTCCATAGTTCCCAGTGTCCTCAGGAAATTAAATGAAGGCAATTGTGGTGTAATTTTTTGGTTACTGCCGATTTTCACTGCACTATACAGGGTGTTACAAAAAGGTACGGCCAAACTTTCAGGAAACATTCCTCACACACAAAGAAAGAAAATATGTTATGTGGACATGTGTCCGGAAACGCTTACTTTCCTTGTTAGAGCTCATTTTATTACTTCTCTTCAAATCACATTAATCGTGGAATGGAAACACAAAGCAACAAAACGTACCAGCCTGACTTCAAACACTTTGTTACAGGAAATGTTCAAAATGTCCTATGTTAGCAAGGATACATGCATCCAGCCTCCGTCGCATGGAATCCCTAATGCGCTGATGCAGCCCTGGACAATGGCGTATTGTATCACAGCTGTCCACAATACAGCACGAAGAGTCTCTACATTTGGTACTGAGGTTGCGTAGACAAGAGCTTCAAATGCCCCCATAAATGAAAGTCAAGAGGGCTGAGGTCAGGAGAGCGTGGAGGCCATAGAATTGGTCCACCTCTACCAATCCGTCGGTCACCGAATCTGTTTTTGAAGAGCGTACGAACACTTCGACTGAAATGTGCAGCAGCTCCATCGTGCATGAACCACATGTTGTGTCGTACTTGTAAAGGTACTTGTTCTAGCAGCACAGGTAGAGTATCCCGTATGAAGTCATGATAATGTGCTCCATTGAGCGTAGGTGGAAGAACATGGGGCCCAATCAAGACATCACCAACAATGCCTGCCCGAACGTTCACAGAAAATCTGTGTTGATGACGTGATTCTCGTCAGCCCACACATGCTGATTGTGAAAATTTACAAGTTGATCACGTTGGGATGAAGCATCATCCGTAAAGAGAACATCTGCACTGAAATGAGGATTGGCACATTGTTGGATGAACCATTCGCAGAAGTGTAGCCGTGGAGTCCAATCAGCTGCTGATAGTGCCTGCACTCGCTGTACATGGTACGGAAACAACTGGTTCTCCCGTAACACTCTCCATACAGTGACGTGGTCAACGTTACCTTGTACAGCACCAACGTCTCTGACGCTGACATTAGGGTTATCGTCAACTGCACGAAGAATTGCCTAGTCCATTGCAGGTGTCCTCGGCGTTCTAGGTCTTCCCCAGTTGCAAGTCATAGGCTGGAATGTTCCGTGCTCCCTAAGACGCCGATCAATTGCTTCGAACGTCTTCGTGTCGGGACACCTTCATTCTGGAAATCTGTCTCGATACAAACGTACCGCGCCATGGCTATTGCCCCGTGCTAATCCATACATCAAATGGATATCTGCCAACTCCACATTTGTAAACATTGCACTGACTGAATCCAGGAAGTACAGTACATACTGACGAAACTAGAATGAGCTGTAACATGGAAATTAAGCGTTTCCCGACACATCTCCACATAACATCTTTTCTTTATTTGTGTGTGAGGAATGCTTCCTGAAAGTTTGGCCGTACCTTTTTGAAACACCCTGTATAGCTCCCTTTCGTAAAATCTTTGTTACAAACCAATGTAAACGATAGCAATTGTAAGCATTCGATGTCGCTTTTAAAAGTTTAGCTTACTGTCCGCAAAGACCAGGAAATTTTTCGTTTTTCTCCACGGACTAGCCTTAGGTGTACAGAAATAATCTTAAAGTGTAAGGCTGGAGGAGGAAAGAGAGACAGCTGCCCGGTACACAGACGAAGCACAGGTGTTGTGCCTGGCTGTCGCAGCGGGCAGCCGCCTGCTTGCAACAGGCCAGGCGGGCCAGCCTTATCAGCGCGGCCGCCTCGCTCCCGGCGTGGGGCCTGCTCTGCTCTGCTGCGGTCGCCGGCATTCACTAAGTTGGGACGCTTTGGCTGCCATGGGGCGTCGCGGTGTCTCTGGGTGCATCCAACACCGACTCTAAGGAAGGCCTCAGCGCTTGTTCGTGACGTCACGTCAGCTCGGCACGGCGAACGCCACGTCTGTTGCAGGCAGAAACGCCTGGGCGTGCTTATCACTATAAATCTCTTACTTCCGGACAAAATGTTTGGTATTGTTTTGGATTCTGCAGTTTTGTTTAGGTGAAAGATTTTCTTACTATCGTAAAGCTACAAATGAAGATCATAGTTCTGTATTACTGAATCCTGTCGAAACAAACGTAGATCAATATGAGAAGATGCTTTGCCGCATTGCGAGCTTCGGAAATTTTACATTCAAGTAACTATATGTACTTGACCCATTTTGCTATCGAATCTTACCCCAAATCCCCTTACAATCAACTCGTTTCTTTTATTTATTTATTTATTTATTTATTTATTTTCGTTTCACATAGTCACTGGAAATGTGAACGAATTTACATGTGTAAATGTCCAACTGTTGCCAGTCATTAGATTACAGTCAGGAAAGAAAATAGCTTCATACATCGAAAATACTGCTGAGCTTAAACTTTTTTAAACATGCACATTAGAAAAGATAAATATTCCCCTCTTGCAAATGAAATGAGAAACTTTATAAGATAAAAAAAATTATTTGATAAAACAAGTATCTCTATTTTGCCTCTTGTTCTGTCCCCCAGCTCCTCCTCCAACGTGTACAATCGCAAGATATTTCATTAACATTCAGTGCCCCTCACCCCATAGTCAACCAAGATACCTAAAGAAGAGCACAAATATGTTAATAGTTTCTTGTAAAAGCAACCCAGTGCAAACGTAACTTCCTCAGATTCACAAATAAGGTAAAGAAGCACGAATTCTGTTGCTGCTGGACTATGAAGTTGTTTTTGTATGTCAATCCTTAAAACAGGTGCTTCGAGAGCACGTTGGGTATTACGGGATACGTGTGGACGTGAATTGTCCTGTTGGAGAAGCCCGTCACCCTTCCGGACCATGAACGGTAGTATGATGGGTTGTATGACGGTCTGAATGTGCCGTGCACTGTCCAATGTTCCCTCGACGATCACCAGAGGAGTAGGGCCGGTGTAGGTTGTTGCTCTCCACACCATTATACCGGATCCTGGCCCTTTGTGCCCCCGTCGCATACGGTCCTGACTTTGGCGCTCACCTGCACGACGCCACACACGCATACTACCATCACTGGCACCGAGCCACAAGCGACTGTCATCGATGAAGACGACACGACTCCATTGGTCCTTCCGTAAACGCCTGACGCGACGCCGCTGGAGTAGGGCTGAACGATGTTACGACGTGAACTGAAGACGGGACCTTAGCCCTGCTTCACGGAGGCGGTTGCGGATGCTTCTCGCTGATACCCCTGCAGCAACGGTGTCCCTAAGCTGTTGTGAAGTGGTGGTGCGGTCCTGTAGGCCGGAGTGACCGAGCGGTTCTAGGCGCTTCAGTCTGGAACCGCGCGACCGCTGCAGCCGCAGGTTCAAATCCTGCCTCGGATGTGTGTGATGTCCTTAGGTTTAAGTGGTTCTAAGTTCTAGGGGACTGATGACCTGAGCTGTTAAGTCCCATAGAGCTCAGAGCCATTTGAATCCGACTACCTCGGCGTGCATCTGTGCTTCGCCGCTGTCCGGAACCAGGTCGACAGGCGTGTGAAGCTTCTCCTGGCCACTGGCGACAACATCGATGTACTGTGCAGATCTCACGCCCAGGTGTTACGAACTTCCAGCGGTCCGTCCACCCTGCCTCCCCCAGGCCGACTGTATGCCCTCGCTCAAACCGCGTCAATTGCCGAAACGGTTCACGGCAGGCTAACAACGTTGCAGACACAGGCGGAGCTTCGCATGCCGAGGGGAACTGGCTGCCACCGGTTCTGGCGGCGACCAACAGCGGCGCAGCTAGCAACGTTCCACGGCCGACGACGCGGTTTCTGCTGTGTCCGCGGAGCTGCGCGCCTGATCATCGCATGCACCGCACTAGCGTAGTGTCCCGTTCAAGCACGCAGGGTCTTAGTGACTTGCGCCAATGTGTTCTTTTTCATTTTCCACCAGTGTGATCAGGTGCACGTTGTCAAGCGCCGAGCACTCTGGCAACAACGAATATTCGCCTAGCTGCAGTTGTACCGTGCAGGAAGATATGTTGTAGTGATCCTGCTTCAACTGCTTTCTTAGTCACGGCTTGCGACAGAATGTGGATTAGAGAAAGAAAAACAGTGAAGACGGGCGTGGATTTCCCCACTGTGCCACACAAAAATGGAAGTTTACTTATCGTCTGCCTCGGACGACGTTCACCCAGTAGAAATCCTGCAGTGCCCTCAGCAAACACTTGTGTTGCTCTTCAATGACAGCCTCGCTTTCCAATCTATCCCCTGCTCTATGCAAGCAATCTCTAACTGACGCCATTAATGAGGAATTCCTCTTCTTCAACTCAGCAAGTGTGTTTCATATACTTATTTATTTTGATTTGTTTCCGAGCATTTTATTCCGGTTGTTATCGTTAAGTGAAGAGGAATTTCAGATGACTGAGTCATTTTCATGTAGCTCCAAAACCTCAAATACACTATCCATTATTGAGAACACGACCAATGCCAGTTCCGCAGCTAGCTGTAAAACATTCTAACATACAATTGAAACGCAAAAGAACCTGGTACAAATATAGAGATGTGTAAACAGGCAGAACACGGCGCTGCGGTCGGCAGCGACTATATAAGACAACAGGTATCTGGCTAAGTAGTTAGATCGGTTACTGGTGCTACAATGGGTAGTTATAAAGATTTAAGTGAGTTTGAACGTGATGTTACAGTCGGCGCAAGAGTGATGGGACACAGAATCTCCGTGGTAGCGATTAAGTGGGTATCTTCCCGTACGACCATTTCACAAGTGTATCGCGAATATCAGGAATCGGGTAAAACATCAGATCTCCGACATCGCTGCGGCTGGAAACAGATCCTGCGAGAACGGGACGAAAGACGACCGAAGAGAATCATCCAACGTGGCAGAAGTGCGGCCCTTCCGCAAATTGTTGCAGATTTCAGTGCTAGGCCATCACAAGTGTTAGCGTGTGAACCATTGAACGAAACATCATCGACATGGGCTTTCGGCACCGGAGGCCCACTCGTGTACCCTTGATGACTGCACGACACAAAGCTTTACGCCTCGCATGGTCCCGTCAACACCGACATTGGACTATCGATGAGTGGAAACATGCAGCCTGGTCGAGCGGATGGATGTGTACGGGAATGGAGACATCCTCATGAATTCATGGACCCTGCATGTCAGCGCGGGACTGTTCAAGCTGGTAGAGGCTCTGTAATACTGTGGGGCGTGTGCAGTTGGAGTGATATGGGACCCATGACACGTCTAGAAACGACTTCGACAGGTGATACGTACGTAAGCATCCTGTGTGATTACCTGCATCATTCATGTCCATTTTGCATTCCGACGTACTTGCGCAATTTCATCGGGACAATGCGACACCCCACAGGTCCAAAATTGCTAGAGAGTGGCTCCAGGAAGACTTTTCCGAGTTTACTTTCGCTGGCCACCGGACTCGCCAGACATGGAAATTTTTGAGCGTGTCTAGGATGCCTTGCAATGTGCTGTTCAGAAGAGATTTGTTGCCGCCTCGTGCTCTTACGGATTTATGGACAACCTTGCAGGATTCATGATGTCAGCTCCCTCCAGCACTAATTCAGACATTAGTCGAATTCTTGTCACGTCCTGTTGCGCCACTTCTACGTGCTCGTGGGGTCCTTACACGATATTAGTTAGGTGTACCAGTTTCTGTGGCTCTTGAGTATGGCTATGTGGATAAAACGAGATTTAAAAAGTACATTTATGTGAGAGCACCTTCAGAATATTAGCGAAAACTGACAATTGAGATCACGTGACTTTCGAGGCGCACACACACACACACACACACACACACACACACACACACACACGAGCGTACAGACACGCAGGCAAACGCGCGCCCTCGCAACGACCGTTACGCCAGCGCTTGCCAAGGCGGAGTGAAAAAATATTTAATTAATATAAAATGCAGATTCGAACTATAGGACAGATTACGAAGCAAATGCCCGCACTCACGGGTCGACTACGTGCAGAATCAGTGCGCGGGTAGTTATAATTGGCAAATAATTTGCCCGCCACAAATGCCAGGGAAGAGCATCAAAGGATGAAAAGGTCTAGGTTATTTTGTGGTTGCTGGAAATCAATTTATTATAATAGTCCCAAGATGTCGTGTTGGTTAAAAAGGAAGGAAGGAGCTATCGCCTTCAGACTTCCTTCCAGCAACGCCGTCGCGGTAGGACACCATTTTTTTCCGTGTGCCTGGATTGGCGCCACTGTGGGCTAGCAACTGTCTCCCACAGCGTGGAACAGTAGGAGAGGTCAGTGCCGCCTGCCCTGTGAGGTGGTTTTGCAAGGGAGGCAGACCGAATAAGGAAACAAAAGCGAGGGAGACACGGTCCGAAGTCCCGCTCTGGAGTAGTGTCTAGTCTCGGTCGGTTGGTCCACCAGGTCTGCCGCCGCCTCAGCTACAGCACGTGCTGGCCCCCATCACCTGGGAGCCAGGCGTGTGCCGGGAACTCGTGACAGTTATCCGGTTGCAGCTCAACAAGACGCACGCCATTTTCTCGCCCGCTTTAAACAAGATCTGAGAAGAGCCCACCAGCAGCACGACGGCGCTTCCGTGGTAAACAACCCGCCCTCCTTCTCGTCTCTATTAGCCTCACGGCTTGTTAACTCATTTCATTGAAATTAGTTCTCTCTCGGTACATCGAGTGATTTTGCCTACCGGCTAGAACAATCCCCCCCCCCCCCCCCTTTATTTGCTTTGTGTGCTTTTGTACGTCTTCTTTTCCCGTGGGTAGTTCTCTTGTACCAATATTACTCCACAATTTTACCACACTCTGAAGGCTGCGTAGCATTTTCTTTCCCAATTTTATAATAGTAACATACGACTTCTGGACTCAGCTGCGGCATCTACAGCACGTTACACGACACGTTACGGGCGTGTAGCCCCCCTCCCCCCCCCCCCCTTACGTCCCTAAAAACTGACGGCCGCAAGGTGCAATCAAAACCAACTGCAAAGTAATTTAAACAGGATATTGGGTGGTGCGAAAAGTGACAACTGACTCTAGATAATCAACAGTGTGAAGCGCCCTGCACGAGTACTAAAAAGAATCAGCTAAAATTAGGTTATACGATATTCGTACAAACCTAACGGTTGTCATTTCAACTAAATACCTAGTATTACAATAACGAACAACTCAAGCTGCTATGGTCACGTAGATAATGTTGTGCCTAAAGCAAAGCAAAACCCGCGTTTTACTGGCAGAAGCCTTAGAAGACGCAACAGGTCTTCTACAGAGACTGCCTACACTAAGCTTGTCCGTGCTGTGCTAGAATACTACAGGACAGTATGAGATCTTTAAGAGATATTGTAGTATCTAGGAATCCCGCGTACACGGATCGCGAGACACACAATCAACAAGTGGCACTAACGAGTTTTATTAAAACAAGAAATTAACAATACTTTCGCAGCTACACAGGTGTGTCACAAAAAAAGTCCGCCATACGAAATAATCAGTTTTCCTCAGTATAGACAATCCCAAGTCTGTGCTGCATAGAGAGCACAAGCGAAGTGACCAGCGCTCACGTTGCTATCCAAGAGCCGTCCGCTTTGGCCGAGCGGTATTGGGCGCTTCAGTCTGGAACCGCGCGACCGCTACGGTCACAGTTTCGAATCCTGCCTCGCGCATGGATGTGTGTGATGTCCTTAGGTTAGTTACGCTTAAGTAGTTCTAAGTTCTAGGGGACTGATGACCTCAGATGCTAAGTCCCTTAGTGCTCACAGCCTTTGAACCTATTTTTTTTGCTACCCAAGTCGCTGATCCTGAAGCTGCCATTGAACTGGGCCGTCAGCAGTCCTCCTCTTCACACAGGGGCCGCTGCTGCCGCGTTGTCGTTCTGGAGGCAGGTCCGGTCAGCGTGCGATTGGCTGACTTCTCACAGCCTTCTCTTCCTCTCGTTCCCGACTGGCGCGCCGGCGCTTCACTTTACGCCGTAGCAGATATAATTGACGGAGGGACAGAAAAACTTTAAGTATTATCGCGAAATAGGGGAGGGTGTGTCACGGATACGACACGCGGGTTGGGGTGGCAATAATTGAAACAAAAGCCGCTTCTCATTAGGGCGAGATATTTTCACGAAATTTCAATCTCCTATATTCTCCTTCGCACGCAAAAATATTTTGTTGAGATCCATCTACACAGGGGGAAATGGTCGTCTTAAACAAGAGAAATCAGAGCTCGCAAGGAAAGATTTAAATGTTTCTTTTCCGCGGGCGGTTATCCAGACTGCAACGGTAGAGATTCAGAGGGAAAGTGGTCCTCTGACAGGCACTGCAGCGTTAGTCGTGTAGATGTAGATGTAAGTGTGGATAGATTCAGTATCAAAGAAACAGATCTTTCAGGTAAGTCCTAATTTATCTGAAAAATTGCAGGACGAGGAGTAGATACGATACTTTTGCGATCATCAACAGGAATCAAGCAAGCGTCCGCAGCTTGTGGTCGTGTGGTAGCGTTCTCGCTTCCCACGCCCGGGTTCCCTGGTTCGATTCCCGGCGGGGTCAGGGATTTTCCCTGCCTCGTGATGACTGGGTGTTGTGTGATGTCCTTTGGTTAGTCAGGTTTAGGTAGTTCTAAGTTCTAGGGGACTGATGACAGATGTTGACTCCCATAGTGCTCAGAGCCAGCAATGAAGCAAGTCGTCTTATGAAACTGTCGTCTGCAGATTTCTTTATTTATTACTATCGTCACGAATGTTGAAGCAACGCTGCATACTTCTCCATGGCATCGCAGGCCTGGAATACATAAGACAAGTCAGAACTAGATTCAAATGTTCACGTTTCAAGTGTATTTTTACGAACCTGGGCAATGTCTCATGCTGGAGTCTGTGACAGCTCATAACCACACAGCCGCAGCTATCTCGCAGAAGGCGGACAAAAGTTTATTGTGACGTCTGCGCTCCTTTTATCGTGTTCTTTCTCACCCGTGGCAGGAGAAAACACTTTATACAGAACGTACAAAGCAGAGAGGAAGGTTAAGGTTTAACGTGCTATCGACGATTATGTCATTAGCGTCAGAGCAAAAGCTCGTATTAGGAGTAATATGGGGAAGGAAATAGGACGTGTCCTTTCAAAGGTGGCATGCGGGAAATTGCCTTAAGACTGTTTAAGAAAATCGTGTTAACCCTAAATGTGACTTGCTCGACGAGGATGTGAGCTGCTGTCCTCCAAATACGACTCTGCAGTCTCACCACTGACGCGGGGACCTCGTTCGACACGAATGAAGTGCCAAACATATCATCAGCAAAGTAACTATACAGACAAAGAAGTAGTATAAAGAGAAAAGTAACCAGTGACTTTCAACAACAGTACACTGTAACTGGATATGAGGCACAATTTGCACGTAAGAGTTACGGAATATAATGCGACTAAAAATTACATTTTTCTGACACTACCATTTATGCATACGAGGTGCGTCCAGAAGAAAAGTACGAAACAACACTGTGGGTGTAAGTCTTTAGTTAAAAGTAGTCGCTAGAGGCCAGAGCACAACTATCCCACTGTTTCACGAGCCGAAGAATTCCCTGTTCCCGTAACTCCTGTGCCTGAGAGAGGAGCCAGTCCTCCAGTGTGTCCTTTGTCGTCGGAGCTGAAGGGCTGCCCTTGTTTTTTAGCGGACCAAACACGTGCAAGGGCGACACGTGCGGCCTGTAGGGCGGATGGTCAACCTGCAGCCCTGTGAACTTGGCCACTACACTCCGTGTGGCCTCGGAGGCGTGTGGACGCCCGTTACCCTGGAGCAGAACCACTCCCTCCGTGAGCAGCTTTGTAGGCTATGGAGTGTCTCGCAGTACACCTCACTGCTGACGGATTTTTCCGCGGTCGAGGAATTCGATGAGTGTCGGACGTCGGATGTCAAAAATCACGGTGACATCACCTTGCCTGCTGGAGACGCAACTTTGTAAGGGGAGGTGACGACGCGTTGCTTCTATTCTTTACATGTGTCACTATAGTATGGGGTATCATACCATGCCGATTTGGGGAATCGGCATATGCAAATATCAACGGGTTTGTTTTTCATAACGCTTCGCACCTTTCCACTTGAACACTCCTTATGTTACTAAATCACAGCCCCCCGCCGAGTTCTGCTGTGAAGGCTAATCTCAAGACCTACTGTAGGGATTTTAATAACATTTTCACTAATCGATACACTGATTCACGAGCAAGGTTCGTGTATACAATTTATAACTGTAGAAAGGACGAGTGTGTAATACGTGTATTGCTTAATTCGCCTTTGGAGTGACGTTTCACGACAGTGAAAGAAGCCAAGAGCAGCGGCATCTGGCGGGAAAAGCAGTAAACAGAGGCCACAATTGCAGAGGGCAGCGAAGCTTGACCAAGATATATACGTACCGTGATTACGTAGGCTTTCCCGGCGTGATAAGTCTTGAAAGTCTCTTCGGGTTTGCTGCCGGATCCTAAAATCAACTTGATTCGATGTTTCGGAGATCCAACTGGTCGTTATCTTCAGGAAAATGCTGTTTCTGCTGATGAGTGCCGCTGAGAACTGAGGCCAGGTTGCAAATCGACGTCCTATATAGGCCACCGTTCAGTACACGGCGCATGCGCCGCCCATCACGGTTTCTGCCTTCCTAGACAAGGAGGTGGCGCCGCCCTTAGTGAAACACTGCTGGCAACGATATATCGCAATCAAGGCCGCACCGAAGAACGTTCAGTTTTGATGTGGGATAATACAGGATTCCACGTCTTGCTAAGAGGAAACCCATTGTCTCTGTTGATTAAATTATCAGCCAACCTTATTTCAATCGCCTCTTTATACACACTGTTCCAACAGAGACTCTTTGCTGAAGGAGAGAAGTTGATACCTGCTCCATTTGGGTTAAGGATAGTACGGATTTCCGATCATTCCTGCTGATGAGCCTAGAATGACCAAACATAATCGCCTGTGTTTTGGATGGGTTGAGCTGAAACCTTACATTCTGTGCCCATTTTGATGGTGCATACAGGTCAGTACCGAGGTGCTCAACAGCTGTCTTCTCTTCAATGTTTATTGGTTTTGCACTTAAGTGCTCCTGGCAGTTATCAGCGGACATGTTATCTTAGAAATACCAGCGAGACAGAGGTATGCAGACGTCGTGGTACGAACAAATGTCATATCCGCCTGGTCAACACGAGGTGGGGCAGTGCTGCAGTCCACCCACCTTTCCAACAGAAGACAGCAAATAGCATATGGTGGCGCTTGTGCAATAACAAGCAATCCGTGCCGAAGTGGACAAAACAGAATCCAACTGGATGCTTGGTTGATGTGTGGGAGGAGACCAAACAGCGGAGTCATCGATCCCATCGGATTACGGAAGAACTGGGAAGGAAGTCTGCCGTGCCCCTTCATAGGAATCATCCCGGCATTTGCCTGGAGCAATTTAGGGAAATCACGGAAAGTCTAAATCAGGATGGCCGGACGCGAGATTGAACCGTCGTCTTCCCGAATGTGAGTCCAGTGTGCTAACCACTGCGTCAAATCGCTCCGTAATCGACTTGGTAGCCGGCCTGGGTGACCGAGCGGTTCTAGGTGCTACAGTTTGGAACCGCGCGACCGCTTCTGTCGCAGGTTCGAATCCTGCCTCAGGCATGGATGTGTGTGATGTCCTTAGGTTAGTTAGGTTTAAGTAGTTCTAAGTTCTCGGGAACTGATGACCTCAGAAGTTAAGTCCCATAATGCTCAGAGCCATTTGAACCATTCGACTTGGTAAAGATAAATTGCTGCAATGGCGGTTATAGTTAATGTACACACAATTAACTAATTCAGAAAGAGCAAAAGAAATTGTTCTCGTACTTCCTCATTTCGGTAGTCTCTCAACTCTCTGCATTTCCAGTGACCATTTACCACGATGAAGTTTAATAGAAAGTTACCTGGTGCCATTAACGCCTGACGTAACCGCCTGCCTCAGCTTTAAAACACTGACGTCAAGGCCACGATATACAGCGACCAAGTTGGCGAACTGCACTGTAACTGACCTGAAAATATCTGAAGAAGACCAATAAAGACCGATATCGATAACCAACTGTATTAGGTGGCGCCTGTGACAGTAAAAAATCATGTCACACACTGAAATCGTTGCTTCCACACTCTTAAGACACCTTGAAATAGACAACATTTTCTTTATGAAAAAGTCTTGGCAGTACAAAAACGACCAGTGTTAGAACTATCTGTGCTTGTCCCTTTTCTTACATGTCTGTTCCAGATCCCTTTTCTCTTGCAGGTCAAAGCGCCATTTGCCTTAAACAATCCATACCTAAATGTTAGACAAAGAGTGGCCTGCATCATAATTACGGAATCATCAACTGAGGTTTAGCTTTCCGTGAAACTGATGTAGCGCTAATATGATGTGAGTTGTTGTCTGTTCCCTGAGTGCAGGTAGTCCAAGGCTGGTGATTCCGTCGACGTCGCTTAATTGCTTAATTCCACTACGCCTTTCCCCTTTCATCGAGCGACGGAGAATAGCCTCCGTTCCCTAGTCTGTTCGCTTTTCCACGTCTCACGATAACACAGTTAAAGGACATTACCGACTGAGCGGCTGTGACACCCGACAAATGCTATGTGCGAGCTATGTATACACCAGTCAAGGCGCATATTAGATAGGGCTCTTACGTGGTAAGGTCTTATGAGACCAAACTACTGAGGTCATCGGACCCTAAGCATAAACTCTATTTAATCTAACTTAAGCCAAGGACAACACACACAACCATGCCCGACGGAGGACTCGAACCTCCGACGGGGACAGCCGCGCGGACCGTGGGGCTCTTAAGTAACTCATTTTTAATGTATGACGACAAGGACGGTTGACAAAAACCACTTCAAGCAACTGACTAATTCAGTGTTTTTGTTGTTGACTGGTTTATTCCTGGGATAGGGGAATGTGACACCTCACACTTTAGCTTGGGTAGCAAGAGCTGTTTCATTACCAGTTAGGATTTGGCTCTATTCTGCTCGTAGTTCATATTTCAACGATTTTTTTGTTTATGGTCTTTTAGGATGACCTTACAGCAGTTACACTGCTTTTCAGGGATGGTAATGGTGTGGCTAGTATAGTGATGATTATGATTATTATTTGCGGCAACTCCTTGGAGGTCCCTCTCAGAATAGTGGAATGAGGGACAACGGGGATAGGTGGTTAGCTAAAGAGGGGGGGGGGGGAGTCTGGCTGACATACGGGTAACTGAAAACGCTTTTTGGTTTTAAGTATGCTCTAAATTTAAGGGCACAAAGCGATTAGGAGTTTTGAACAAACGTTAAACGTGACACAATTAGTAGTATTTGGACTTTATCACGTAGCGCAGCGCAGAGTACAGCTTTGCACAGCCTTGGTTCCCTCTGGGTTTTGAGACTCATCAAAAGTTTGGAACAACGGACGCGCCTCGGGGAGGAATGTGTAGTTACTTGATAAGTTCTGTAAATGCTAAGAATGACAACTTCGATAGCGGATTTGTAGCGTCTGGCAGGTTTTGTAGCAGATGGCAGAGAAATCAAGGTTCTTTTAGTTTCATAGAGCACGAGTGTTTGATTTAAACACCAAGGACGGCATAGGATTGAGAGAGAGAAAATAAGCTAACTTAACTCCGTCCGAACACGTCTCGGAAGACCCTAACAGTACCGACCGACCGCCGTGTCGTCCTCGGCCTGCAGGCGTCACTCTTTGCGGACATGAAGGGGTGTGTGGTCGGAACGTCGCTCTCCTGGCCGCTGTGTTTTCGTGACTGGCGCCGCTACCTTTCGATCCAACAGATCCTCAGTTTGCCGCACAAGGAGCGAGTGCACCCCGCTTGTCAACAGCACTCGGCGGACCTGGACGGTGGCCCATCCAAGTGCTAGCCAAGCCCGACAGCGCTTAACTTCGGTGATCTGACGGGAACCAGTGTTACCACTGAGGCAAGGCCGTTGGCAGAGAAGAAGCATTACGGAGTGAATCGGCGCTTCCAGTTTCGTTTCGTTTTACACCTAAATATATCTACACAGTCCTCGAATAGATTAGTTTAACTTGTACGAATCAAAGTCTGGTAAAAGCCCAGTAGCAGGCTTCTACGTCCGCTGGTGAACCATGTTGCGAATCATTTGTTCCCCGCCTCTTCCCAGCTTATTCTCTCCTGGCGGGAACACAAAATGTCACCCTCAGCATAGGGGAAGCAGCCGCATCCATTTAATACCTTTGAGTACGAGCACGAAGCGATTTACACAGGAACGGCCACATAAAACTAATCGCTGTGGAGGTAGATGGCAGACTGACCGAATCCTAAAGAAGTGGGTTTCATCCACGAAGAAGACAGCATAAGAAACCCTCATTTGACTGTTATTCCAACACTGCTTGTCAGAAAGAACCAGCACCAGATAAGACTGACGGAGTAGATCCGAGGAAGAGATGGTTCGCTTAATAAGGGTGAAGTGGCACGAAGGTCGTCATCGGGTTCCAGTGGTGGCCGCTGCACGAGAGGCGTCACGTGCCACGGTGTGGTTGACCGACAAAACTCCGAGGGCGTGCGGTCCTACACTCGGAACGATTCAAAAGGTTGCGGGCAACTGAAGGAGCTGATAGAGCAGTCTGAACACAACAGCTTTCGAAAAGCCACTTTTAGGCTCGGAAGCGATGCCCAGCCGGATGGAACTACACGAGCAGAACAACCGGTGAACACGCGCAGTAATTTTACCAAAGATAACCTACTGTTCCCGCGTACGTACCAATATTTCGCGAGGCGTATGGAAAGCCTTGTTTATGTGGCACGAGTTTGCGATCGAAAGTTCACGGTTTTACGTAAATTCAGTTTGCGTTTCTGACGACAAACTGCGTACAGTCACTACTTGTTTCTCAATTGGCAGCTCTTATAAAACTGATATTTTGTGACCAGTTGGTCTTGTAGCTGTTTGTTGCATAGTAAATATCGTTACATGCACCAAGTATGGACAAAACTTTTATACTGGATACTGGATTCCGAGTCACCGGGCGCTGGGTGCGGCCTTGACTGTAGCACAGGTCGTAATTTTAGCTTTCGCGAAAGGTTCACCCCATCACTCACTGGAGTATTTGCAACGTACTTATTCTGGCAACTACTGATATTATTATCACTTTTATTTATGAACTGAACTGTCTGCGAACTAAATGGATTGTCATTAAACAATTATGGCTATCGACTACTGATTCCAAAGTAACGGCTAAATACGGGCACAATCGTAAAATTCGCTCCGTATTACCACTGCCTTAATCGTAGCACTGCCTATATTCAGTATCATTTTGATACTGTGAATATTCCATCCTTTGAATAGTTACAGGGAAAAAGTTGTCCAACCAAAACATTCATATTTCTTTACGTACTACACGAATATGTAATAAGAAATGTGTGTGTGTGGGGGGGGGGTCCTACTTTAAAAACACGCAGCTATCCGTTTGGCAGCGCCATCAAGCGGGCCAACCACAGCGCCAACTGGTATCCCCACATTCAAGCTAGACGAGATTCGTTCTTCGTAGTTTTTTCTTTTGATGCTCATTTCGTGAGACATTTGGACCGGTCACTATCAATGGACCACCCTGCATGTTACCTCTGCTCAACTTAAGGCGCGTGTGATGTTCTTAAGATTAGTTAAGTAGGGGACTGATGACCTCACATATTAAGTCCCAAAGTGCTCAGAGCCATTTGAACCATTTTTTGCTGGATCTCTCTCCATTTTGAACATTACGGGCAGGGTCTAACGCACCATCTGGACAGAATTTGGCTTGATACCACTGAGGAGGACGTCCAAAAACTTTATCAATGAATGTCAAGCCGAATAACTGCTTCCATAAGAATCAGGGGCGGAGCAACGCATTACTAACTTACTCATGTAGCTCTTTCTCTTGAATACATTGTTCAACTTTTCTGATACTGCCATCATTTGTTTGTCGTTTATCTGTACATGAGCACACATCTATCGATTTCCGCAACCCATTGAATGACCCCGTATATCTCGCGATAACGCCACTGTCACTGTGATGAAATTAGACAGAGGTCATACGGAGGCCTAGCAACTGTTGGTTCTTGTCGCCAGTGTCCAGTGTCGCGAGCTGACCTGAGTTGCAAGTGTGGCGTGTCCACTCAAGGTAAGCGCTCCCGCACACACAGCTACCAGCAGCGTGTCTGTTACCGCATTTGTGACCGGCTGAAAAAGAGAACCAGAACAGTAGCGGATGGAGCGCCGGACTAATTCGCGGCGTCGTTTTTAATTGCTAATTAAGACCCGTCGCGGAGATAACAGAGGGACGCCCACGGCAGGCGACACATGCTTTGTTCCTGTGCAGAGAGGGAGGGGCAGAAACAGAAAAGGGGGAGCGGGTGGAGCAGGCAGTCGGCATCGGCAGGCGTTCTCCGGAGCACGTGCAGAGCTGGCGGCGGACGGATCGCGTGTTTATGACGGCCGCCGCAGCCATTAGCGTCTCCTCCTCCGCCTGTACCTGGCGCCTCCCACGCAGCGCCACGTCTGATACGGGGCCCTCGCCCGCCCCCCCCCCCCCCCCCCCCGCCAAGTCCGGCCGCCCTCTCTTAATGCGCCCCACGGCAGGCGGGGAATCGATTTTGCCATCAGGTGTCGCCGCTGCAACAGCAGGCGCCGCTGCCGCCGCCGCCGCTGCATTGCCTGTCTG
The DNA here is from genome assembly GCF_023897955.1 of Schistocerca gregaria. NCBI lineage: Eukaryota > Metazoa > Arthropoda > Insecta > Orthoptera > Acrididae > Schistocerca > Schistocerca gregaria. The sequence continues at coordinate 78,866,401 of NC_064927.1, forward strand.
CCGGCGAGGCGCTCAGTTCTCTGCGGCTGTGACGTCACGCTCTTCAGGCAAGGTAGCGCGTGTTCATTCGAGGTACTAACCGCAAAATCGAGCCTAAGGCCGGATAGTACACTACTGGCCATTAAAATTGCTACACCACGAAGATGGCGTGCAACAAATGGTTCAAATGGCTGTGAGCACTCCCCTAGAACTTAGAACTACTTAAACCTTACTGACCTAAGGACAACACACACATCCATGCGCGAGGTAGGATTCGAACCTGCGACCGTAGCGGTCGCGTGGTTCCAGACTGTAGCGCCTAGAACCGCTCGGCCGGCTCACGTGCTACAGAAGCGAAATTTAACCGACAGGAAGAACATGCTGTGATATGCAAATGATTAGCTCTTCAGAGCATTCACATAAGGTTGGCGCCGGTGGCGACGCCTACGATATGCTGACATGCGGAAAGTTTCCAACCGATTTCTCATACACAAACATCAGTTGACCGGCGTTGCCTGATGAAACGTTGTTCTGATGCCTCGTGTAAGGAGGAGAAATGCGTACCATCACGTTTTCGACTCTGATAAAGGTCGGAATGTAGCCTCTCGCGATTGCGGTTTAACGTATCGCGATATTGCTGCTCGCGTGGGTCGAGATCCAATGACTGTTAGCAGAATATGGAATCGGTGGGTTCAGGAGGGTAATACGGAACGCCGTGCTGGATCCCAACGACCTCGTATCACTAGCAGTCGAGATGAGAGGTATCTTATCCGCATGGCTGTAACGGATCGTGCAGCCACGTCTCGATCGCTGAGTCAACAGATGGGGACGTTTGCAAAACATTAACCATCTGCACGAACCGTTCGACGACGTTTGAAGCAGAATGGACTATCAGCTCGGAGACCATAGCTGCGGTTACCCTTGACGCTGCATCACACGCACAGGAGCGCATGCGATGGCGTATTCAACCTGGGTGCACGAATGGCAATACGTCATTTTTTGGGATGAATCCAGGTTCTGTTTACAGCATCATTGTCGTCGCGTCCGTGTTCGGAGACACCGCCGTGAACGCACATTGGTACCGTGCATTAGTCATCGCCACACTGGCGTATCATCCGGCGTGATGGTATGGCGTGCCATTGGTTACACGTCTCGGCCATCTCTTGTTCGCATTGACGGCACTTTGAACAGTGGACGTTACATTTCAGATGTGTTACGACCCATGGCTCTACCCTTCATTCGATCCCTGCGAAATCCTACATTTCAGCAGGATAATACACGACCGCATGTTGCGGGTCCTGTACGGGCCTTTCTGGATACCGAAAATTTTCGAATGCTGCCCTGGCTAGCACATTCTCCAGATCTCTCCACAACTGAAAACGTCTCGTCATTGGTGGCCAAGAAAGTGGCTCGTCACAATACGCCAGTCACTACTCTTGATGAACCGTGGTATCGCGTTCAAGCTGCATGGGCAGTTGTACCTGCACACGCCATTCAAGCTCTGTTTGATTCAATGCCCAGGCGTGTCTAGGCCGTTATTACCGCAGAGGTGGTTGTTCTGGGCACTGATTTCTCAAGATCTATGAAACCAAACTGCGTGAAAATGTAATCACATGTCAGTTATAGTATAATATATTTGTCCAATGAATACCCGTTTATCATCTGCATTCTTCTTGGTGCAGCAATTTTAATGGCCAGGAGTGTAGTTGCGAATGGGTCCACTGGAGTCGCTGTAACGAACACCCCAGCATCCGGAACACGGTTAACCATAAACATGTTAGTCGCGTAAGTCACGACTTCGGTTAGCTGTAGTGGCGAGTGGAGTGGGCCTTCAACGTCTTCGAAAGTGTGTCGTTCCCACCTAGGCCAGACTTGGTTTCTCAAAATACAATATTTGGGTCATGTGCGGGAATACAGGTTGTCCATCAATTATCTTTAAAACCTAGAGACTTTAGTAAGTCCGATATCCAAGAGCAACGGAACTTACGAACACGGTAAGGAAGGCAACCACAGTACCGACCAACTACTGGCGCTTTGCCTACGTCATTTATGGAAACAGGCAGCGTTCTCTATAAAAAGGAGGCGGGTCGCCCATCTGTTTCAGATGCCGCTGTGGACATGGTACGGCAGGCAAGGAGTCCGACAAACCCGGCGCGTACGGCGGCCAAACAATTGGAAATGAGAGTTCATCAGTGCACAGTGCCTTGCATGAGACTTACCGCTACATCCGTACACGGTTCAGCTGCTTCAGGCACTAAAAGCTACGGACAAACTTCGGCGCGATAATTTGCAGTGGATATGCTAGGCGAGATTGACGGGACTACGACTTTTTGGAAAAGGTTTGTTTCTCCGATGGAGCAACATTTCGGGTATCCGGCAAACTCATTCGTCATAACGTTCGTCTACGGGGTTCGCGGCATCCTGATGTTACACTTGAAATGAAGGAAGAGTTGCGAAGTGATGTGTTTGATGCGGACTGCATCAATGGTCCACTCTTTTTAATCGGGTTTGCCGTCAACGGCGTTGTTTACTTGGACACGATACAAGAGTTTGCTGAACCACAATTGGAGCATCTGTAATATGAATATTCCTGCAGGATGGGACACCAACCCAGCGCTCCCTAAATGTCCTTCAATTTCTGGATGAAAAGATGGACTGAACGAGATGGTCCAATTCTAGGTCGCCACGATCCCCTGGCCTGACACCACTACACTTCTCCCTTTAGAGATTTGTAAACGATCTGATGTGCAGAACCAATTACTAAATATCGGCTAAGCCTTTTATACGAAACTCCGTTTTTTGTTGTTAACAAAACATGTTACGGCACGTCTGTGCCATCATCACTGGGTTTTGTTTGTTGAAAAACTGTAAAAAGAGATCATATTTTAGGTTGTAGCAGATCTAGCATAATCAGTCCTAAAGACAATTTTTGTTCAATTTTGTTCATAACTGGATTTTACATTATATGGTTTTGCAGGACCATCTGTATGCTGTACTGCACTGACAGCTTATCATCTGCACAACGAAACGATGTAAATGTGAATTTTATCCGCGAGTTAACGCATCCCTCAATTTTCAAAACCGTGAATCTCTTGTGACAAAATGTTTTGAGTATATATTTCTTGTTACACGCGTTTTTTGTGACTAATGCTACTTCTTTCACGTTCTGTGGGCACTACACACATATTACATGTACTTCGCGTAATTTCGGTTATACAAATACTTTCTTACTTCTCAAAACGCGGTGTACTCGATGCTGTTTTGTGTCCTAACTACCTTGATGTTCAGCTGTTCCCGTTTGAGTTTCCCGCCGAATTTGAATTTTGTTTATTTTTGTCTCTCTTTTTGTGTGTGTGGTGGTTGGTTCCTTGACTCGGCGGATGGTGCCAAACAGTGATGTCTTTTGTCGCAGAGGATTGGGTAAGGATGGCAGCCCTGCCCTTTCAAAGGAACCACCCCGTCATTTGTGTGTGTGTGAGTGTGTGTGTGTGTGTGTGTGTGTGTAGCCTCCTTTATCTGCCTGTGGTGCCTTTTCTGTAAAGTTTCTTTGATGTCTTAACTAATGCGCCTTTACATAGTGTTGTGTATTCATTTAAAATTTGTTGGCCTTCTGTTATTGCCTTCTGTATGTGAAAGTTTCCTTCTGTTGTTACTTTGAGAAATAGTTTGTAGCTGGATTTCAGCATTTTTAAATCTGTTGCTGTTGTAGTTGGATAGCTCTTATGAGCTGTTACGTGATGTTACTTTTTAGGGCTCTGAGGTTTTGTAAGTATCTTGTTTCAGTTCCTGCATATTTTTCCTACGCGTACTGACTGGCAAGTACTGCATGCACCTCATATATTCCTGATCTGTTGAATTTATGCGTGGTTGTCTCCTGTATTACGAATTTTTTCTGTGTTGTGTTATCTGTCCTGTATCCTATTTGAAGTCCGTGTTTCTTCATTGTGTTGCCTATTCCGCAGCAATTTTGTAATTGTAGGTGAGTACGTGCCTTTGTTTTACGTGTGTATTGTTGCACTGTTGTGTCCTGCATGAGGTCATTGTTTATGTGTTGCGCTGATCTGTGTTGTGGAATGTTTTGTATGTGCGTGGTGCGTTAGTTTCTTTTCCATTTACAAATTTGTTCGTTTAATTTCTCTATCATATGGGGCGTGTAACCATTTCCCTCTGCTATTTGTTTTATTATGTTTAAGTTCCTGCGTGTAGTTCTGTTTGCTTATGAGTGTTGTGTTAAAAAAAAATATGTTTCAAATGGCTCTGAGCACTATTTATTTATTTTTATTTATTTATTTATTTATTTATTTATTTAACCTGGCAAGATTAGGGCCATCAGGCCCTCTCTTACATCTAACCAGGCATTCTACTTATTTTACAGTCATATGTTTCAGTAGGCATGTTAAACTACATCTAATACAAAAAGTGAGATAAACAATTAGAAAGGTACACCTCGAAAAATGCATTATTGAAGAGAAAGATTTAAGATAGGAGTGCTGGCAGCAGGGAGTATGAGGGAGACTCATGGTGAAGGGAGGAGAAGAATAGAGAGACATGATGAAACATAATTAAGGAAAATATAAAGGAAAAGGAGACTGCGTGGCTAATAGAGATAGATGAAGAGGAAGGCATCTCAGCAGCAAGATACGAGACGCTAGCTTGCTATTTGACAGATGAGAGGATTGGCCTTGCACATTAATTTTGTGGAGAATTTTATGCGGATGATAGTAGGAAATGCTTCAACTTCTTCTTAAAAGCCACAGGAGATTGAATTTTCCTCAAGGTAAGGGGCAGTTTGTTCCAGAGGCGGACAGCGGCAACTGAGAAGGAGTTTGCAAAAGTTTTTGTTTTGTGAGTGGGCACAGTTAGGATACCAGATAAGAGTGACCTCGTGTTTCGATTATGATGGCATGACAGGTTTTTAATCTCTGAAGCTAGGTACTTGACATCTGCGGTCATCAGTCCCCTAGGACTTAGAACTACTTATACCTAACTAACCTAAGGACATCACATACATCCATGCCCGAGGCAGGATTCGAACCTGCGGCCGTAGCGGTCGCGAGGTTCCAGACTGTAGCGCATAGAACCGCTCGGCCACTACGGCCGCCGGTCCCCGGGGATAGATGCGTACGTGTGTCGATCCGTTGAGCATCCCGAGAGGACGCGATGAGTCCGCGAAAAACATTCTCCGGACTGTAACGCTCCCTGCTCGGTCGTGAACCTTGCCGACAAATGTCGCACGATGTCTGCTTTCAGACACTTCGTGCCTTGCACGCCAACCGCGATCTGCTCGATGCAGCATAAAACGTGATTCAACCGAAAAGTGCATCTGTTGCTACACAGTGGAACTCTACTTACGATAGTGGCGTGCAGATTCCAGCCTCCGTCGCCGAAGAACAGCAGTTAGCAGAGGAACACGCAGCAGACGCCTGCTGGGGAGGCCCGTACACAGCAACGTTCGCTGGACGGTCGTTGAGGAGATACTGCGGGTACGCGGCCTCGGTACACACCACATTCACAGCCTATCGAACCATCTGGTGGCACACATGCAAGCTTCAGATTCATGCTCGAGAGGTTCAACAGAACGGCCGGCCGGCCGCTGTGGCCGAGCGGTTCCAGGCGCTTCAGTGGGTAACATCGTGACCGCTACGGTCGCAGGTTCGAATCCTGCCTCGGGCATGGATGTGTGTGATGTCTTTAGTTTAGTTAGGTTTAACTACTTCTAAGTTCTAGGCGACTGATGACCTCAGATGTCAAGTCCGATAGCGCTCACAGCCACTTGAACGATTTTTTTTTTTTTTTTAACAGAACACCCATAAGCAAACAGAACTACACACAGGAACTTAAACATAATAAAACAAGTAGCAGAGGTCGGCCGGAGTGGCCGAGCGGTTCTAGGCGCTTCAGTCTGGAACATCGTGACCTCTACAGCCGCAGGTTCGAATCCTGCCTCGGGCATGGATGTGTGTGATGTCGTTAGGTTAGTTAGGTATAAGTAGTTGTAAGTCGTAGCGGACTGATGACCTCAGAAGTTAAGTCCCATAGTGCTCAGAGGCATTTTATCCCCGGAGACCACGTCAAGTCCAACACGCACTTTATTTCTCCTCGGCGGGGGGACATCTGCCGCCAGGGCAACGGAACGTGTCACACAGCTCACAGTGAGCGTGCGTGGTTCGAAGCACACGTGGACGAGTTTACCGCACTACAAACTCCTCGGATTAAAACCGAGCGGAGTGTCTGTGGAACCACCTCGAGCGGGGCTGTTTCAAAGAGAAACGTAGCGCAGACGGCGACGGCACCGGGTTCGGCGTAGCTCTGCATCCGTGCCAGAACCTTCCAGAAGTTCGCCGGCTCTCTTCCTGTATGCCCCGCGCTGTAAAAGGGGGTTAGTAAGGCCTCTGACAGGTGGTCGCATTAGTGTGAGTGGACAGAGTAGCTTCGACTGATGCCGACGTCAGAGTGTCAGGAAGCAAGGCGGGCGTGGCAGGCGATGCTGACCGGCAGGGTCCAGCCTGCAGCCGGCAGCATTCCTGCGCGCTGCGCGGCCTTGGCCAGAGTCGCGAGTCGCTGCCAGAGCGGGGCAGAGCGGGCGGCCTCGCGCGGCGCCGACCGGCAGCCACGTCGCCGGTACGCCGCCCCACTCAGGACGCGGCGGCGCCGTGGCCGGCGTGCCGCGTCCGCCCGGCAGTCGCTGTCGCACACGGAAACACTGCCAAACTGCACGCGGCCGTCGTCTCAGAGTCTCCTTATGCGAGACGATACTGTCCAAAACAGGAGAGAAAGAGCCCTGCAAACACTCTGACAGCGCCACTGTCTCCTCCACTAGGAAAGACCGACAACTGGATCGTATCGTTTGTGGGGCAGAAACATGGACGCTAACAAAGGAAAATTTTAGAAATCCCACAGGAGCAAGTCCAGGGAAGGGCCGGAAGGGGGAGCAACATGGTTAGCCACCTACTGCGTCATTCGTGGCGGCTCACTGTTCCCATTCAGAGAATAATGGAGGGAAGAAGGAGATCAAATTAACGTAAGACACGACAGCACAGTGATAATAGCACCGAGAAACAGGTTACTGTTACGGTTCCTCCAAAGTTTGGGCTGAGGAGGAAGAGAAGAGGTACCGTAGACGCGCGTCGTTTACGTGTATAGCGGGTGGTTATGAGAAAACTGCAGCTACTCATAGACACCCAAATGGGTCAAATGGCTCTGAGCACTTCCTTCTGAGGTCATCAGTCCCCTAGAACGTAGAACTACTTAAATCTAACTAACCTAAGGACATCGCACACATCCATGCCCGAGGCAGGATTCGAACCTGCGACCGTAGCGGTCGCGCAGTTCCAGACTGTAGCGCCCAGAACCGCTCGGCCACTCCGGCCGGCTCATAGACGCTCAGAGTAACCTGTAATTTTCGTATGGCAGCGAACATGTTAATATTCGAATACGTTAATGCGGAACCGATTGACGGTGGAAAACAGATTACTCCCAACTGTGGCCACCAGGTCCAAACGTTGCGCTGTACACTGTTTGTACGACGGTACAATATCCACGCAGTCATTTGACAGGGTATAGCGTGACTGAAAAGTATATGTGTCGTGAATAGAGACCGTTTTATTTGAACGCCAGCAAGAGTTTAGCCGACTGGAAGGTCTGAGGGGACGCCCGGTGCCATTAAATGGTTTAAAGAAGATGACACTGAAACTAAAAAGCACGGGTGAGTTTGGTGTGGCAACTGGAAGAGGAAGGCGTCCTACTCGGGTCGGAGTTCCCGACGAGGTGGCCGTCGCTGTAGCTGGCCGCGCAGCTCGTGCCCGTGCAGTGTCTCGAGAACTGTCCACCCACAGCCAACAGTAGAGAAACTGACGGCCCATTATACACTGGTACCTGCACAACGTCCATATCATGACCCCGAAGTTCTCAATTTGCTCTTCGGTTTCTGGCACGGACCGAAGGCGATGACCTGCGGCCGTGCAATATTCTGTGGAGTGACGAGGCACGTTCCACCCTAGAGGGTGCAGTGAATATACGAAACTGTCGAATTTGGTGCACTGATAATCTGCAGAGCCATTGCCCCCGCCGTGTGTGACTGCGTGGTGTGGATTCACAAGTACCTTTATTCCCGGCCAATTCTTCTTTGAGGAGAATACACCCAGAGGGCCTTTCAGGCCGACCGTGACGTCTCCACGTTATCGCTATCTCCTTGTACAACATGTGACACCTGCTTTGGAAGGCGGCATCCGGTATGGAAACCACACTTCTCATCACGCAACATGTCGCTCGCTGAGTGAAAGATTCGCTTAATGCAACCTTCCACGTAAGTGTTATACGCAGAGGTTTTTCCAGATGAAACGACTGCAAGATCGCCTGATCTGAATCCATGTGACTTTTGGCTCTGAGGATATCTAAAAGAATTCGTTTGCAAGAACACGTTCGATCTCTACCTGGTCCAAAGCCAGAACATTGCTCTGATTTCACCGGAACTGCCGCGAGCAAGTATTGTTTGTTTGATATGTGGGAAGGGACAAAACGGCGCGGTCATAGGACCCATCGGGTTAGGGAAGGATCGAGAAGGAAATCGGCCGTGTCCTTTCAAAGGAACCATCCCGGCATTTGCCTAAAGCGATTTAGAGAAGTCACGGAAAACGTAAATCGTAATGGTCGGACGGGGGTTTGAACCGTCGTTCTCCCGAGTGCGAGTCCAGTGTGGTAACCATTGCGCCACCTCGCTCGGTCAACTGTTGGCCACGTCGTTTTACGGATGCAGCATCTCGTCGACGCCTCCGGTGCTCCTATTAAACAAATTGTGTAAGGTGCGATCAATAATATATCCAACATTATGCCTTTCTCACTTGTTTGACCTTTTATGCCGTGTCCCGTACCTAAACCATTACAAATGCAACATTTCCATGCGTCTCTCTTGTATTCACAGTGCCAAATTTGCACCTGGTGGCCAACGTTGGAACTAATTTTTTCCAGCATAAACCACTTCCGCATTAATGCACTAGCATATCTACCAAGCTTCACTGCCATAAGGTAATTACCGCCCACACAGAACCTTCGTGTGCTCTCACTTTGACAGTAAGAAACCGCTGTCTGGGACACCTGTGCACCTTTAACACTTCTCCAGAACATAGTCAGAGTGAGACTTAACGAACTGTCGCGGTTTTTCGACACAAACACCCGGACGGAACCGCGAGAAGTTTTCGTGGGCAGGATACACCCGTAAGGTCTACATTCACTTAAGCAGTAACGAGTAACGTATGTTCTTGACATGTAGGCCATTCTTTCTGTCTCAGGAAATGTCAGGACTCAGAGGCGCCTTCTTGAAGTCCACCGCTCAATTCTCATTGGTTGTCTTTCTCTCTATATTTACTCTTTGGCTTTGATGCTATTCTCAGACATGCCACTTCAGAAGTTTCACACTGTGGCGTCCCCCTTGTCAAAGAATCATGAGCTCATATAAACATATATCTATTTCACCGCATGTACGGAACACACGCTCTGGTAACGTCAGTACGTTGACCATGTTTGGACGCTGTTTCCTCCTGAGACGCGGCACACAGCCACACACTGAGCGAGCGCCCTGGTTATCACCAGACACCACGGAGTGCGCAAACGACAAATGTAATGTATTGCGAATTCATAGAAAGAAGGATCCTTTAGTGTATGATTATATGATAGCGGAAGAAACACTGGTAGCAGTTACTTCTGTAAAATATCTGGGAGTGTGCGTGCGGAACGATTTGAAGTGGAATGATCATATAAAATTAATTGTTGGTAAGGTGAGTACCAGGTTGAGATTCGTTGGGAGAGTCCTTAGAAAATGTAGTCCATTAACAAAGGAGGTGGCTTACAAAACACTCGCTCGACCTATACTTGGGTATTGCTTATCAGTGTGGGTTCCGTACCAGATCGGGTTGACAGAGGAGATAGAGAAGATCCAAAGAAGAGCGGCGCGTTTCGTCCCAGGGTTATTTGGTAAGCGTGATAGCGTTACGGAGATGTTTGGCAAACTCAAGTGGCAGATTCTGCAAGACAGGAGCTCTGCATCGCGGTGTAGATTGCTCGCCAGGTTTCGAGAGGGTGCGTTTCTGGACGAGGTATCGAATATATTGCTTCCCCCTACTTATACCTCCCGAGGAGATCACGAAAGTAAAATTAGAGAGATTCGAGCGCGCACGGAGGCTTTCCGGCAGTCGTTCTACTCGCGAAACATACGCGACTGTAACAGGAAAGGTAGGTAATGACAGTGGCACGCACAGTGCCGTCCGCCACACACCGTTGGGTGGCTTGCGGAGTATAAGTGTAGATGTAGATGTAGACTATGTTACGCCTCCGCCTTGCGTCACGCAAATAGCGCCCAAGTCGACGTCCATTCCGCCAAATTCGAAAATAAGCGGATGCACGCCTTTACTCAAATGGTTCAAATGGCTCTGAGCACTATGGGACTTAACATCTGTGGTCATCAGTCCCCTAGAACTTAGAACTACTTAAACCTAACTAACGTAAGGACATGACACACATCCATGTCCGAGGAAGCATTCGAACCTGCGACCGTAGCAGCCGCGCGGTTCCGGATTGAGCGCCTAGAACCGCTAGACCACCGCGGCCGACACCCTCCACTCAAGGATACCGTGTATCAACTGTTAGTTTCGCGGTATCAGCACCGCGTCGCAAGACAGTACATGAGTAATATCAACTGGTATTGTTGTCAGACAGTTCTCTTTCTGTTACATTTACAAAGAAATGGAAATACCAAAAACACAACACATTACCAGGCATAATACAATGTAGGAAAACCGTTGGCATCAAAACAGCTTCCATTCGTCTCAGTTTCCTGCCTGGCCCAGTTCCTTAGCTATCCTGGTCGCCCGAGGCTCCTCTTAAGCGACCGTATTGATGGCCACTTCCGTGCGGACGCCAGATCAACAGAGGATGCCGTGAATCAGTACCCCCACCATCACATCATCCACCACACCCGGCCACCAGGTCGCTGCATCACAGGAGCACGCCACCACTCCCAGCCTCTAGTCGTCTCTGAACGAATAAATATATATGCTATATTATTTTCAGGGGAATCTTATGACGTCCTTCCTACAAAACAGTGGTAAGGTCAGATAACGATGATGCAGGTGACAGTGATCACGCACTCTTCTCTCCAAAGTAGATCGCAAAGGCTCAATAATACTGACATCCGATGATTGGTGGCCAGGAGAGATGGCACAATTTATCCTCGTGCTCACGAAAGCAGTCCTGGAGGAAGCGAACAGTGTGAGCTAAGGGTCTGTCTTCTTAGGACAATGTATTGGGGAACAAATATTGTACGATTGGATGGGCTTGATCGTCAAAATGGTCACATAATGCTCGCACAGCAACCATGGGAGCATTTGGAATAGCACCGAATCCCCGCCACGTCTCTCTCTAGGGGACGTGAACTCGGCCAGAAGTTAAAAACAGCGTGAAACGAGTCATAGGAGCTTAATGCTTTCCACATGCGGTGACTGAGATCCATCCTCGGAGTAACGTGGAAGGACCGAGTGACCAACGAAGCAGTGCTACCTTAAACTAACTGCAACAGCATTTCAGCTATCTTGAAGCAGAGACGACTCCGCTGGCTGGGACACGTCCACCGTATGGATCCTGACAGATTACCACGTGAGGTGATGCTTGGAGAGATCTCTATAGCCAAAAGACCTGTAGGACGCCCTGTATCGAGGTTCAAAGACTCATGTAAACGAGATATGGACAGCTTTGGAATCGACACAAACAGATGGGAAGCACAGGCTAGCATGAGACCAGAGTGGCGTGATGATATATCATCTGGAATGTCGAAGCATGATGAAGACTTGTTAGACTGATTAAGGCAGAAAAAGCTTCGCAATACTACCACTGCTCCTGCCTCAGCAGCCAGATGCACTTGTGACAATTGCTGCAAGAGATGCCGTGCTGCCATTGGCTTGACAACTCATATGAAAAACTGCAACCCATAAACTCAGACACTGCAACAATCATATACCAAGATGTCGTGGCCAATATAGGAGCAAATGATATTCTTCCTTTATCCCACAGTCCAGATTCTGTGGCTTCGATGTCAAGTTTTCCTGCTATGCGCATCTGCAGCACCGATGAGTGGTTCTGGAATTCCAGCTATCCCTGCAATTAGCTGGTTCTGGAGCACATTTCGTCTTATTTTGGTGCTGACAGAGTTCGTGAATACAACATTCAGCTCGGAAAAACTACGGCTAAAATATCTGTCGTCAGAAACACCACGTTGGCGTCACGGGTTGCAAAGCCCACGGCCAGCAAGCTCACGGCATCGTAATACACGTTTGCAGCGGCCGCATGCACTGCACTATTGCAACTAAATCTTCATTACTAGTCGACATTTGCCTTTTTTCGCGACTTATTGAACGTCTGCAGGGTTCTCAATGCCACCTGCTTCTCTGCGCCACGCTGTTCATAGGAATAAAAGAAACTGTTAACGGATAGCGACAGTGGATCGTGAATTGGACAGGAGAAAAGCCAGTCCCTTTGTACCGTGCACAGCTCTCCGTGCAACGCACTTTGCAGTGACTGATAAGTCATAACACAGCTGACGTGATGTGTCCCGTCACACGTTTGTGGATTCTTTTACTAGTGGAATCAAATCAAAAAAATGCCTCTGAGCACTATGGGACTTAACATCTGAGGTCATCAGTCCCCTAGAACTTAAAACCTCTTAAACCTAACTAACCTAAGGACATCACACACATCCATGCCCAAGGCAGGATTCGAACCTGCGACCGTAGCGGTTGCGCGGTTCCAGACTGAAGCGCCTAGAACCGCTCGGCCACATCGGCCGGCGGAATGAAATCAGTTATGACCGTGAAGGCGGACGATACTATTAGGGTTCTCGCTTTCCTTTCAGGTATCTGTGCTAAACGCTTTGCTTTCGGCAGAATGTCGACATCAGCTCCATCCCGAGCTTCATTTCATTTCAGCCTCATCAATGAAAACCAGCAAAGTCTAACCTACAAGTCGTCCGCTCATTGTGAGGGTCGCGCCACAACCGTGAGAGCTTCCGGTGATGGAGAAACATAAAGAAAACTAATTAATGCGACACAAAGGTCCCCATTCATTTCTCCTTTCAGCGTAACAATAGATGAGAGCAGGACTACCGCGCAGATACGCCGAGCGGATAATACAACTGGAAATACTGCTCACAGTTGCATCGCCCTCTGGACGTAAAAGCGAGGATACAAAAAATGTGAACGCGGTCATACGGAAAAAAACGAGACTGGTGCTGTTCAAAAAGCAGCAAAGCACCCTTCCGTCGCGTCATTTTACCCGCTAAATTGTGCTGTATCACTCGTAAAAGTCAGCAACTTACAGTTCGCTTACTTTACTGAGCTCCATTCAACTTTAAAAGCATTCGTCCAAGAGGAGATCAACATTACGTCGAGATTTGGGATATGGAAGACGATAGTTTCGTGTAGCGCAAAGAATCACACAAAGTAGCGTATTGCAATCGGCCAGCTGTGATTCTTTTGAAAATCGCTGCTGAGGTAGATATCGTTACACTGCGCCTGTAACGAAATTAACCATCTTTGGATGCGTGCGATATCGTTAACGGATGTTATGGCGATGTACCTGGATTTCACTGGACTTGAATTCTCGTGCTAGAATAAATTATCTCCGGTATCTGGTCAGCAAGAAGAGTTTCTCATCCCCCCCATCGATCTTCATTGTCATGGATTAAGTCAGAAACCTCTATGCTGGGTCTCACGCACCGAACGAGTAAGTTGGTGTGTAGAATTCATGAGACCGGAGACAAACCATCAGACATTTGGAAAAATGTCATTCGCGCAATCCTGAACAGAGCAGAGACAGATAGGAAGGAGAAATATCGTACAATGACGTTGACATCTTATGCACCCGTGCGTCTGACAAGAGAAAACTGACGCTCTCTTAGAAGACGATCAAATTCGCTTTACGAATGGTAAAGACATCAGAGAAGCATAGATGTGTAGAATATGAAACTCTCATAAAAACGGTTAAGTTATATGTGGTATCGATAGCTACGATGCCACAACGTAGTTCCGCTCTGCTAGGTTGGTACTACGAGAGACACCGACGACAGCGCCCTCTAGCCGGTGCTGTCGAGGTCTACGACCTCCGCGACTGCTTCAGCCCATTTCGTCAGGTGCAGACAGCCAGGACACTTCGCTTCAGTTAGCACCACCTTGCAAGTTATGTAGTATATTTGCATATGTTTATCCACTAGTAAAGGTGCTTAAACCGTATCTGCAGTACCGAGGGATTAGTAACTTTTCCTTTTCCTGTTCCTTACCCACGCGCCGCTTCGCCGGCGGGATACAAAATTATATGCTATAGGTAAAGACGGGTAACATTCAACGGGTACAAGATAGAGCAGGAAAAAGTAAGACTGGAAAAAACACAGAAGTGCTTTGACGAGGCGACCGCGTTTACTCTTCACCACCGATTTCGTCCACATTTGTGGTACATGAAGGGCTTGGCCAGAAATGAAGGAGACAGGAGGGAAAGCTCCAGATGGCCAAGCGTTTAGAAGGAACAGCATTTTTCGTGCGGGTTGGGTGAGGCATAAAGCAATTGCCTCAGAGCAGTTGCGCAGCAGAAAGAGTAAGCCTATAGATCGTCCATCCGAGGGTCAGGGATCGAAACGAAACGTTCTTTTTTTTATTTTCTTTGTTCTCAATTTTTACGTTCAGACTGCCTAGTCCCAACAGGACATACCACCCAAAAGGCGATGAACTTTTTAAAGGACATCTTCGGTGACCGCATCATCTCTCGAGGACTCGTGCCTCCGCATTCACCCGCCTTGGTTCTACCGGATTACTTTCTATGGGGTACGTTGAAGGGAAGGGCCTATGGAGGCAATCCGCACACCATACGAGAACTCCGTGCTGCACTGACATTCGGAACATGACTCCCGATGTTCTGCACAACGTCTTCAAGAACATGCTGAAACGTGTCCAACTGTGTCTTCAAGTTCAAGGCGATCACTGCCAGCGCGTCTTATAACTTCCATTACTTTAATATGGCAAGTTATGAACTGCATAGTTACTTATTGAACAGCCTGTATTTCCTGTCATAATTGTTAGCACTTTCAAACGAGCCTCAATAAAGACTGAACTAGCGACCTCGCACTCAAGGGGTTCCTTGTCAGTTTCTGGACGCACCTCGTACCATGACATGTCCAATATCTTTGTAGAAATGACGCACGGACCAATACTTCTATTGAACTTGTACAGCTCGTGAAGCGTAGTCGTATGGTGTGGAACCCTGGTAGACCTCGATGGATAGTTTCACCCACGTAACTGGAAAGGTTTTTCCTATCCTGCTGTGTGGTTAAGTGTACCTGTCAAGTGTAAGTGACTGTTTTGTGTCTGTGTGTGTGTGTGTGTGTGTGTGTGTGTGTGTGTGTGTGTGTGTGTGTGTGTGTGTGTGTGTGTGTGTTGTGATGTACGCTGTAGTGTCGTGTTCGTTTTGGGGGTGATGAGAAAAGGCAGAGGGTCGAACCCTGTGCTAACAACGCACAGCCTACTACAATCGAAGAGCAACAAGGGGGTCGCCGAGTATAGCGTCCCAATGTGACGGACGGACCACCATCTACAGTGGGTCACGAGTCCTCACTTGGTGAGACACCGAAGAGGAGTTTTTGGAATTTACTCCAGGACACTAGCGGAGAGACTTTGCGCCATCATCTCTCATGCCCCCTCTGTGTAAAGGCAAAGAGAAAACTGTCAACGGTTCACCACCGGCCGCAGTGGCCGAGCGGCTCTAGGCACCACAGTCTGCAGCTGCGTGACCGCTACGGTGGCAGGTTCGAATCCTGCCTCGGGCATGGATGTGTGTGATGTCCTTAGGTTAGTTAGCTTTAAGTAGTTCTAAGTTCTAGCGGACTTATGACCTGCGAAGTCCCATAGTCCTCAGAACCATTTGAACCATCAACGGTGCACCACATTCCGGGACGGTCGCCGAAGCAAGTACTGGCCTTGCCCCGTGCCCGACTGTGCTTAGCGTCGGCGACCTGACGAGAACTGCTGCGATGTCCACCTCGGCACAACCATTGACTACTGCTGCTGCTGCTACTGGTACTGCAACTACGAATGGCGTAGTAATGCAAAGTAGTTTGGTTTTAATCAGGATTCCTATAAACCATATTATAGTCCAATCTTTTGGCTACCAAATCATGTTTTTCGATACAATCTCCGTTTCAGTGCGACGGCGTAGCGCCACCTTAATGGGAGGGCATTTATGAGCGCACGGTAGTACTCTACTTGTTGACGTCGGAGCCAACGTCTTCCTGCATCAAAGCCGTCCCCATATTGCACGTGCTGCTTCCTGCAGAGAGCACCATCCATTGGGCCAAACAGATGCAAGTCGGAATGAGATCCTGGCTGTAGGACGGATGAGAAAGAACAACCAAATGGTTCAAATGGCTCTGAGCACTTGGTACTTAGCATCTGAGGCCATCAGTCCCCTAGAAATTAGAACTACATAAACTTAAATAACCTAAGGACATCAGACACATCCATGCCCGAGGCAGGATTCGAACCTGCGACCGTAGTGGTCGCGTGGTTCCTGACTGAAGCGCCTACAATCACTCGGCCACTCTGGCCGGCGAAGCACAATCCAGTGAAGTTTTGAAAGCTTCTGTCACGTGCGCAGATGTGTGTGAGAAGGACAAATTCGTTTACATTTTTGGGTCGACAGGCACGCTGGTGTCGTTTTTTTTTTTTCAGTTTCCTGACGGTAACACGATACACTTCAGAGTTGGTCGTTACACCGCGAGGGAGGACACTAAACAGGATAAATAACGCCTCCAGTGTCCCAGCAGACCGTCTCTGACTTTACAGGATGTCGATACGGCATGTGGTGCGAGGCACTCCATGGATTGCCATTTGGTTTTCGGTTCGGATTGATGAACCCATCGCCTCTGACGACGTTCGACAAAAATTGTCACGATGATCCTCGAAACGTGCAAGGAACTCCGCACGTGGTTCCGGCGGAGGTTCGAGTCCTCCCTCGGGCATTGGTGTGTGTGTTTGTCCTTAGGATGATTTAGGTTAAGTAGTGTGTAAGCTTAGGGACTGATGACCTTAACAGTTAAGTCGCATAATATTTCACACAAATTTGAACATTTTTGAGCTCCGTGCGGATAGTCCTTCGTTGCACTTTTTGGTCTTCCGTTCTGCTGCGAGAAGCCCAGTCGGCACGCACCTATGAGTAGCCCAACTGGTACACCAACAAAGGCGTCCAGATGAGCAGCGAAGTGTTTGACTGCGATCCGGCGATCAGCTCGCATAAGAGTGTCCAACCGTTTCTACATTGCAGGAGTCACAGCTGTGTGCGGCCACGTGGCACACGGGTGACCGGATATGTTTGAAAGACATTGTTCCAATGATAACAGATGCCAGTTTGAAGTCTACGTAGCGCCGCCACATACCGGTACTTGATGAAACTACAGGGGCTACAATGGGAATATTCAACAATGTCCCACAACAAATTCCACAATTTTTCCAGTCGAAATCAGCGGAGAAAAAGAAAATGTGTTGAAACTTCCTGGCAGATTAAAACTGTGTGCCGGACCGAGACTCGAACTCGGGACCTTTGCCAGGAAGTTTCATATCAGCGCACACTCCGCTGCAGAGTGAAAATCTCATTCTGGAAACATCCCCCAGAATGTGGCTAAGCAATGTCTCCGCAATATCCTTTCTTTCAGGAGTGCTAGTTCTGCAAGGTTCGCAGGAGAGCTTCTGTAAAGTTTGGAAGGTAGGCGACGAGATACTGGCAAAAGTAAAGCTGTGAGGGCGGGGCGTGAGTCGTGCTTGGGTAGCTCAGTGGTACAGCATTTGCCCGCGAAAGGCAAAGGTCCCGAGTTTGACTCTCGGTCCGACACACAGTTTTAATCTGCCAGGAAGTTTAACATCAGCGCACACTCCGCTGTAGAGTGAAAATCTCATTCAAGAAAATGCATTGTATTATTCACAGAACGTCATTCGTGTTAGTGCTATCATCACTAACACCACCAGCTCCTCTTCCACAATGTCAAGTCGAAGGCGAGGTCATTACAGACCGTGCATAGGCTTGGAGTGAGAAAGAACGGGAAAAAGAACCGTGTTGCCATTAGGTCAAGCGGTTCGGCAGGATTACGAGACACCAGCAGTGTGGACAGCGATTCCCGGAATGCGCCTCGAGTTGCGTCCTACCCGCGCGAGCCCTCACAGGGCTCCACTGCAGTCGACTTTGAGCTGCCCTCCAAGTGGCCGAGTGCCACGTGCGCCACCTGCTGCTCTGCCCCTCCACCCCTCGCGCTGGAGCTGGCCTCGTCTGCTGGCGCGGCTTATAGTGTCAGCCAGCAGCGCAACAGGTGGAGCCACGTCTGGCCTGCCGGCAACGCGTGCCCGCCGAGGGGAATCCCCCATCTCCACCCTGTTTACACTTTCTCCACGCTGTGCCGAGGTGGCCTGTAAGAGCGGTGTAGTAACGACACTTCTCGCCGACTGGTCCGCTACGACTGATCGCGAAAACGCAATCGAGAGCACGCCTTCACTTAATGCGGGGTGTACCAGGGGCAACGGGCACTGTTCGGGGATAAGACACGAATCATCATTTAACCCAAAAATCATATCGATATACGACCCACTCCAAATGGTTTGTGAGCTACAAAACATTGAATATACACTCCTGGAAATGGAAAAAAGAACACACTGACACCGGTGTGTCAGACCCACCATACTTGCTCCGGACACTGCGAGAGGGCTGTACAAGCAATGATCACACGCACGGCACAGCGGACACGCCAGGAACCGCGGTGTTGGACGTCGAATGGCGCTAGCTGCGCAGCATTTGTGCACCGCCGCCGTCAGTGTCAGCCAGTTTGCCGTGGCATACGGAGCTCCATCGCAGTCTTTAACACTGGTAGCATGCCGCGACAGCGTGGACGTGAACCGTATGTGCAGTTGACGGACTTTGAGCGAGGGCGTATAGTGGCCATGCGGGAGGCCGGGTGGACGTACCGCCGAATTGCTCAACACGTGGGGCGTGAGGTCTCCACAGTACATCGATGTTGTCGCCAGTGGTCGGCGGAAGGTGAACGTGCCCGTCGACCTGGGACCGGACCGCAGCGACGCACGGATGCACGCCAAGACCGTAGGATCCTACGCAGTGCGTAGGGGACCGCACCGCCACTTCCCAGCAAATTAGGGACACTGTTGCTCCTAGGGTATCGGCGAGGACCATTCGCAACCGTCGCCATGAAGCTGGGCTACGGTCCCGCACACCGTTAGGCCGTCTTCCGCTCACGCCCCAACATCGTGCAGCCCGCCTCCAGTGGTGTCGCGACAGGCGTGAATGGAGGGACGAATGGAGACGTGTCGTCTTCAGCGATGAGAGTCGCTTCTGCCTTGGTGCCAATGATGGTCGTATGCGTGTTTGGCGCAGTGCAGGTGAGCGCCACAATCAGGACTGCATACGACCGAGGCACACAGGGCCAACACCCGGCATCACGGTGTGGGGAGCGATCTCCTACACTGGCCGTACACCTCTGGTGATCGTCGAGGGGACACTGAATAGTGCACGGTACATCCAAACCGTCATCGAACCCATATTTCTACCATTCCTAGACCGGCACGTCCGCATGTATCCTGTGCCACCCAACGTGTAGAAGGTGTAAGTCAACTACCCTGGCCAGCAAGATCTCCGGATCTGTCCCCCATTGAGCATGTTTGGGACTGGATGAAGCGTCGTCTCACGCGGTCTGCACGTCCAGCACGAACGCTGGTCCAACTGAGGCGCCAGGTGGAAATGGCATGGCAAGCCGTTCCACAGGACTACATCCAGCATCTCTACGATCGTCTCCATGGGAGAATAGCAACCTGCATTGCTGCGAAAGGTTGATATACACTGTACTAGTGCCGACATTGTGCATGCTCTGTTGCCTGTGTCTATGTGCCTGTGGTTCTGTCAGTGTGATCATGTGCTGTATCTGACCCCAGGAATGTGTCAATAAAGTTTCCCCTTCCTGGGACAATGAATTCACGGTGTTCTTATTTCAATTTCCAGGAGTGTAGATTGTTATAGGAATCAACTGGAGACATCGGAGACTTATAAGGAACATGTACCTGGGACAAAGGGTAAAGGTACGACTGAACTGTGGAGTGGAGTGTGGAGTGGATATGGTGTTATGGGCGCTCAACAGTGTAGTCTTTAGCGCCCGTGAAATATGGAGAAGCGAAGAGTGTGGAAATAGGAAGAGGAGTGAGGCAAGGATGTTGTCTGTCGCCAAGAATGCAAAAACTTCAAAGTAGGAGGACGTCTCATCAACATCGTAAAGTATGCAGACGACCTGGTAGTGCTCGACAAAAATCAGAGACAGCTGCAACACATGATGAACAATTTGGTGGAAACGGGAAGAAAATACGGCATCGAAATCAACACCAAATAATCAAAAGTGATGCGCATATCAAGACGTGAGAAACACTTGAAGATAATTGTTGACAATCGACAACTGGAAAATGTGAATGAGTTCAAGTACCTTTAATTTTTATCACAAAGGATGCCCACCGCACCAACGAAATCCGAGCAAGAATCGCCATGGCCAAAGCTGCTTTCTACAAGAAGACGACTCTGCTGACCAGCAAGTAGAGTTTAGCATTGAGGAAAAAACTGATAAAGTGCTAAATTTGAAGCAGAGACATGGACCATGAGAATGAAGAAGAAAAAATACTTAGAGAGTTATGAAATGTGGTGCTGAAGGATAATGGAAAAAATCAAGTGGACAGATGGCATAAAAAATGACGATGTTCTGCGAAGAGTAGGAGAGAAGTATTCTCCGTACAATTCTTCAGAGAAAGGCCAACTGGATTGGACATGTACTAAGACACGAGGGACTCATACATGATGTCATGGAAGGGAAACTCAGAGGAACCGCAGGACGAGGAAGAAGAAGAATTCAACATCTGGACGACATGAAAGATGGAAGGAGATACAACAGACTGAAGGAAGAAGCTGAAGACAGGGAACAGTGGAATCAGAAATTCTCCGTACGAAGACATAGACTTGCCACTAGACATGATACTACATAATAATAATAATAACACATTGTTATTTATTTTTCGTACTATTCACTACAAAATGGCAAGTTTAAAAATGTACACATGTAAAACGGATAGTAACCATTACAAGATTCGTTTTTCAAAGTATCAATTGAAAAACGCGTATTTTTAACACATTCACCTCTCATCATTATCGTGCATGTCCATTACAGCCGCGTGTAGTTCACAATAAATGATCGAACGTCCCACAGCCGAGTTCAGTGCACTCGTGCACTCCACACAGAACATGTCTTGCTTGTCCCAGTCGCTCTGCACTTTCTCCAATGAGGCAGCAGCGTCCACGATGCAAAGAAATAGATCTTCTTGAGTATTCACATTTCGTTTGTGAAACTCAGGCTCCATCTAACCTCACAAACAAAAATCTGATCGCGTAATGTCTAACGAACTCGTGGCCAGTTTATTTCAGTACCACGACCAATCTAGCGATTGGGGTAGGAGCGCTTAAAAATTTTCCCTCTCGCGTATGGTAAAATGTGGAGCAACTCCGGCATGCTGAAAGTACATTTCAGTCCAAAGGAACGTCCTTAAGGTGTTCAACAAACGAATTTTTCTCAAAAAAGCAAGTGATTCTGTCCTCTCATTAGCTCTTCTAAGATGAATGGACTTATCAACATCTTACCGATCAAGACGCACGGAACGCGGATCGCGCAGTGAACTTGGAAATTGGTTTCACTGTAGCCTGATTGATTTTTCTGCGACCATCGACGACCATTTGTGTGTTGTTGATTCCAATCCGTGTAAACAAAGCTTCGTCAGCGAAAACTAGAAATGGAAACAAATGACTATTTGTGGCCAAATTCAGCTTATCTCGCATTGTCGGCATTGTGAATAGTGTGTGTTGTGTACGAAATGCGAAACGCGCAAAAGAATCTGGCATAGGCATGCGTATCGAAATAGAAAGATATATCAACAGGTAGAATCCGGCGCTGCCGTCGGCAACGCCTATACAAGACAACAAGTGTCTGCTGCAATTGTCAGATCGTTAACTGCTGCTACAATGGCAGATTGTCAAGATTTAAGTGAGTTTGAACGTGGTGTTATAGTCGGCGCACGAGCGATGGGACACACCATCTCCGAGGCACCGATGAAGGGAGGATTTCCTCATTACGAGCATTTCACGAATGTATCGTGAATATCAGGAATCCGGTAAAAAATTAATCTCCGAAATCGCTGTGGCCGGAAAAAGATCCTGCACGAACGGAACCAACGACGACTCAAGAGAATCGTTCGGTGTGACAGAAGAGCAACGCTTCCACAAATTGCTGTAGATTTCAATGCTGGGCCATTAACGAGTGAGAGTGTGAACCATTCAACGAATCGATATCGGCTTTCGGAGCCCAAGACCCACTTGGGTGTCCTTGATGACTGTTCGACACAAAGGTTTACGTCTTGCCTGGGTCCGTCAACACCGACAGTGGACTGTTGATGACTGGAAAGATGTTGCCTGGTCGGAAGAGTCTCAAGTAGTATCGAGCTGATGGACGTGTAGGGGTATGGAAACAACCTCATGAATCCATGGACCCCGGATGTCAGCAAGGAACTGTTCAAGCTGTAATCTTGTGCAGTTCGAGTGATATGGGGCCCCTGATATGTCCAGATACAGCTATGACCGGTGACATGTACGTAATCATCCTGTCTGATCACCTGCATCCATTCACGTCCATTGTACATTCCGACTTGGGGAATTCCAGTACGTCCAGAATTTCTGCAGAGTGGCTCCAGGCACTCTTCTGAGTTGAAACACTTCCGCTGGATACCAAACTTTCCATCTATGAACATTATTGATGGTATCTGGGATATCTTGCAACGTGCTGTTCAGAAGTTATCTCCCTCGTACTCTAACGGACGTATGGACAGCACTGTAGAATTCATGGGGTTAATTCCCTCCATCACTACTTGAGGCATTAGTCGAGTTCATACCACGTCGTGTTGCAACGCTTCGGTGTGCTCGTGGGGGCCCTACAAGACATTACGCAGGTGTCCCAGTTTCTTATCTCTGGAGTATAGTTTTCCGCACGAAATGTTCGCCTTTCGAACTTTCGAGGGACACTGATGTGCAGAAAGTCGACGTGTACTAGTGCTACACTGCTCCATATCATTAATATTTTGCTGGTCCTGCACAGGTTGTAGAATCACACGTTCAGAAGAACAACGGCAACGTGCAAGAATACCTGTCTGAGGAAACTGTACTGAAAACTGGTAAACACTGTACGGTCGGGAATTCGATGTGTCGCAAAGCGCCGACGGTACTCTTCGACAGCAGCAGGAGCACTACCGTCGCAGAAGCCGGTAAACATGCACCACATCTGCGTATTCTTCGTTACTGCAGATGGGTGGTGTTCTCGCTAGCGTGTGTGCAAACACAGTTACCCGACGCTGACACACTCACATTCCCTCACACTACTTCACTCACAACACACCACGGACAATTATGCGTCCAACGGGCTACTTTCATGGCAGAAAATAAGGTTAGAAGGAAGCGGGAAGGCTGCGTTAGAACAAAACGTCAGAGAGGTTGGGGTAGCAAGACACATACGCGCACGCTGCTAATTCAAAAATAAATGGACATTCATTGTGTTCTATCTCGGAAACGATTCGTAATAGGGCATAATTATGTCCATATGTTGTTAAGCTTCAAATGAGCGTCCCTGTCACATCTCCGAATATTGACGAATCCCAACCGCAAGAAGTTAAGCTTCAAATGAGCCCCCTGTTACATCCCTTAATACTGACCAGTCCTCCTGGGACATTCTGTATAGATATCATTATCAGACCGCGCACCTGAAATTTGGAAAGGCTCAAGAAATCGGCCTCCTTCCACCTTTGTTGTCCAAATTAGGAACAAATGATGAAAATTACTCGCAGATTCTACCATTCTGGCTGGACCAATTTCGGCTTCAACCACAGCTGCTTAACATCTGTACTACGTCATTGTTCGGTCTCCTATGAGTAAAATATCTATTTTTACAAAACGTTGTTACTTATTCTTGTACTGTGAGGAATTTACATCCATGACGTACCATGCAGAGTTGTCGTCCGATTGTGAATGGCGGTTCATCAGTCTCAGCACAGAGACTGGGTATGGGGCTGGTCCAATAAGCACCTACGACCAGCTAAATCTCCTTATGGTGGATAGCATGAATTATCTTCGAGTAAGGCAATCCGCAAAAGGTGCATCAACAGCCTAGCCGCGAACGCACGAAAGCAGACGCGCCCTGTCGGCTCCCCAAGACCTGTGGCTAAGGCACTTTATGATGTTCGGTGTCTTCAGGGTTCTGGCTTCCAGGTCTCTCAGGTGTGGCAGCCACTGTAACCTGAGTATAAAAAGAGGTCCTGAAACCTCAGAGACACTCTAAAATTTAGAATGGTGTCCATCATATGCAACTCAGGTAAACTAAAAACACGACGAGAATGATTAAAATGAACACACACACTCATCTGCAGAAAACCGAAAACCCATCTTTGCAGCCCATTCCTCTAAACTCCGCATATTAAGTTGCAACTGACGGCTCGCTGTTGCAAGACTGGAAGAGGAACAGAAAACAGCAAAATCTTCCACAAATAAAGAGCACTGTAGAGGACTCCTTACTGTAGGCGTGATACTGTCATGGCTATGGCAAAGAGGGTTAAAAAGCACTGCTGTAAGGAACATCATTCTCCTGCTCAAAACAATCCGACAGCACGTCACCAACTGGAGACTTAGAAAACCACTGAGACAGGAAGGACAGTATGAAGATGGGGAGATGACCACAAAAGCCTCATTGATGGAGTTGCACGAGAATATTGTCTCTGCAAGTAGCGTTGTACGCCTTACTGTTATCAATGACTATGTCGAGACAGTGATGATCAAATAGGAAAGCCTACTGAACAGCCGACTCTAATAGGGACCGGTTGTTGACAGTGGACCGAAGTCTCCTGAATCCACCCTGGGAGTGGCTAAGGAGTTGCCTGGTCTCTAAGGACCAACCCAGCCGACGGTTAACCATTCACTCCAGGATCTTTCCAACACAGCTCGTCACGGCGATGCTACGATAACTAATGGGATATTTCCACGAGTTGGGAAGCTCGCCTGTCTGGCATATACAATTAAACATTCCATGACGATTTCCTTTGGTGTTGATGGCAAATGTCTAAGCATGACGTAGAGGATTTGGTCGTGACCGGGTGCAGTGTCACGAGTATAGGATAGTGACGATTCCTGGTCCCCCATGGAGAAAGGACGGTTGTAAGACTAAGAACTGTGGGATCTGAAGTACAGCACGGCCCTCTCTACAGTCGCACGGTAGTGGCGAAACGCTGAATCCTAGACTTGTTTTGGGGCACCCTGTGTTTCCCGGAAATCCTCCTTATGGCTTCCCATACGTTTATATAACAAATGGAACGGTTGGCGTCCAGGAATGTTTCTCGCTCTTCTATAACAAGTGGAACGGTTCTAACCTTGCCTCTGATGACCCTGAAGGTTACGAAGTTCTTGGCTGCTGGGCGTTGTTTCAAACCGTCGACGAGCAGCAAACCTGTACGGCACTCATCGGTCCACCAAGAAACAGTTACCTCCTTAGGTGACCTGAGGACTTTTGTTTCTTGTGTGATGTGGTCACTTGTGTGATGTAGTCCACCCATTCCTGGATGCTGCTGCAATGTTCAAACACAGCCAGCTGGCCCAACAGGGTCATTTAGCCCTGTTGACCTTCCATTTGGTGGCTTCTGTTCAGGCAGTCCTCCACCCAATAGGTGAATGCAAAGCGGGAAGTGGTCACTGAATTGAAGGTGGTCAATAACTTTCCCGAGTCTGCGAGGGCTGGAGACCAGAAAGGGAAAAGTAGCAGTACCTGTATTGAGGACACACAGAAATCGTGAGATGTCATAAGGGTCTCCAAAACACGACCCCGAGGACAGGTAGAGGTCGTGCCCCCCCCCCCCCCCCCTCCCCAACAGGACTTCATCTTGAGGAGGTTAATACAGCAAGCAAACAGTGATCCTCCAACACACGGCAATTTCGGCTGCAACTGCTTGCAGGTCAGTGGTGGTCAGGTGCAGAACAGAGGAGTGGTGCATGTTACTGACAAACTCCTCCATTCGCCTTTTCTCCAGTCTAGTCATCCTTGTGACAGAGTTTATGGTACTGTAGTATAGGGGCGCCAGACGCTTTAAATGCAATTCCTACAAACAGAAGCGCAGGGGGTGTTAGTGTGCAGGACTCTTGTGGATTCACACGAGTCCTGAAGCCATTAACGTTCCACTGGAGGATGGGAGCCATTTATCACGGAGGTTGCGCTTTTACCACATCTTTCCACCTGGGAAGGGAGACTGCCATGTGTGGAGGTTCAGCCTTGTGGCTAGATAATACAACAGACAGGATGACTTTGACATCGTCATACAGTTGACTTACCAGTTCTATCAGTGGTAGATGCTTTGTCTTGGGTACTTTGCCCTGGGTGGGCTTTGGAATCACAACCGTGGATGTGGTAGGTAGTAGCAGAGCTGGACAGTGGCGCAGGCTGAAGATCTGCAGGAGCAGGAATGTCTGCCTGATTTTCTGAGAGGAGCTATAGGCTTCGAAATAACTGCCGCGGAACAAGAGCACTAGTGCTCACACTGGCTACCTCCGATTCTGTAGCAGAATCGGTTTTAGGGACTGGCTGCTCAAGAACATACACAAAGGAGGTAGCGAACGTCGGGGGGCTGCATAGCCTTATAGACCTTTTTGCCTCACCATATAAGATATGCTTAGTTATTTTGATCTCCTGTATCTTCCATTTTTCCAGATACCTGATAGGGTGAGTCCCTCAGGACCCATACGCTTCAAAGGAGATTAGCACGTGACTCCTTCATGAAAGCCTTGTCATAAGTTGCCTTTTCCTTGCACCCAAGAGTACTGCGCCCAAAGCCTTGGCACCTGAAATAGCGCAATGGGTTATCACATGTCAGCATAAAGGACTCCCACCCTCTTCATAATATTTTGCATGTCGACTGTACCTTCTGGAGCCCACTCATCTTTCAATTTCTCCTTGGGAATGTCCACCTGATCCTTGCACGTCACGACACCTCTGTTATAATTCAAGGTGCTGTACAGCTGAGATTTGATGGCATATTCCCCGAGGCCTTGAGCTTTCTGAATGTTCGTAACTTGCTGGGAACTAAATGTTTCTACCAAAAGTGTACCATTGTGCAATCACTTAATTGATTTTAAAGTGTCAAAAATGACTTCTAAGCCTTTTGAATATAGAGAGGCGAAACTTTCTCGAAGCTGACGTCTTTCCTTTTCACTATTAAAAAAACATTCTGTTGACTAACATGATTTCTGTTACTAGATCCAAAACTTTTCGAATTAGCTCTCGAGTCAGGAGGACTGGCTACAAGAGGCCTCTTGTCTGGCTAGGTGTCGGTACCCACCAGCGGCCGACTCTTCCCGCTGGGAGGAGAAAAAGAGTTTCGAGGGTTCCGTCTCGGTCCCACGAGCAGCCAGGGGAACAGACGTCCTCCTGGGTAGAGCTCCAGGTGCCCAGGTAAGCCTTGTACAACTGGGATTTGGCAGGTTCCACAGAGGTTGCTTGCTAATGACTGTTGTCACCAGCACGCAGCACATGTTGAATTTTAGTTGTTTAGTTGTTTTTTTATATAGGTTTTTAGCTTCCTCGCGAACCGGACTGTCTACCCAAGATCCTCATTACCTGTGACAACTTTCCACCGCCGCGTCCCTAGATGGTCGCTGAAGTGTGCCCAGAGTTTAAAACTGGCGACGCTGACCAATCCCCAGCTCAGGAACTCCAGGGTCGCTAAGACAGTTCCCATTTGGTTGGTTGGTTGGTTTAGGGTATAAAGGGACCAAACTACAGGACCATCAGTCCCTTTTTCCTTACGTAACGAGTGCTGAGCCATTGGTGGGGCAGCGCAGCAGCAGACGTCGTTGCAAACCTGTCAGGCCGTTGACCCTCTGCACGAGGGGTGAAGCGTGGCTCGCAGGAAGGGCGGAGGGGGATCAGCAGTACGTAACCCACCACTCTAGCCTTCACTACACCTATTCTTTTTTCAAGCTATTTCGGACATTGGTTTTGATTTCGGACATTGGTTTTGATTTCGAACTACGATTAATCGTGTGTTGTTGTGTAAGGCGATTCTGACTTTGTTCGTATCATATTGACGTAGACTAATGTTTCTTGCATTCGTAACCTTCCGTCTTTTTTTCACTTCAGGCCACCGTCTTAACATCGACCGCGACACTATGTCCACAGTTAAAGCAATCAGTCGTATAGACACTACACGAAGCGGTCAGATTTACAGGCACCAATTCGCAGAGATCCAGTTACGTACATATAACTATAACAACCTACATCCATTTCAACCTGGTTACTGTATTCATCCCATGGTGTTGCTTTACAGTGTTTACTCCATACACTTCCCTTCAGTACACAACTCAGAATGTGTCCTAGCCACCAATTCCTTCATTTAGTGAAGTTGTGTCATAATTCCTTTCTCGCCAATTGAACTTAACACATTATTTATCCAGTCTACCCATCTAAGCTTCAGCATTCTTCTCTGGCATCACATCTGAAATACTTTCATTCGCTTTTTGTGTGAGCTTCTTAATCGTCGGCGTTTCTCTTTTGTATGAGCCTACATCCCAACTACCTACAGACAAAATCACTTCCATTCATACCAATAATGTACACGTATCCTTGAGTTTTGGATGTGGCCAAATTTCTGGTTGAAAAAGTATGGTCTCCGGATGTGGAAGGTTATAAGTAAAGTAAGGGACGTCGCATAATCATATCTGGGCGATTACGATCACAGAGACGAATCCAAATGTAAACATGTTGCTAATCGGTAGGAGTGGCAATAATCGTGATGTTACGACAGCAGAAAGCCACCGCGCTTGTGCACCACACATACACTGTAGCGGGAAGGCACGTACTTTGCCAGTGCTGCTGGATCCCACGTGACTGGCAGTCCATATTGAGCGTTGCGGAATCCACTGACTCCCACCTCATGCGTTAAATGTTGCGTAGGTGTACCGATACCGTGACTGGGGCCGAGGGGAGAGGACCGGGACTATACTGTCAGATGCATCCCGGTTCGGTGCAATGGGCGAGTCTGGAGATCATTTGGATTGCAAATGATGATGAATATCGCGATACTACACTGAAACGTTTGGAAGTTGCAGATTTGGGTGGACACTGAGTTACTGGCAGCAGGAGAGCGCCACGATGAATGCGAAACTCCACTCCATACCAGGTTCGGTCACAGGAGGATGGTATTTTATAGACAGAGGAGATTCGACTTATGTGTGGACCACTGGACTCTGGCTGCTCACTTCCACAGACGATGACGCGTTACCAGATTAGCTCCCGGGCTCGTGACTGATAGGTCGGTACCCATCGGGAGACTGCTAATCCTGTGATGGCACCACAGAGGTGTCAGTGCAGCTCCCTGGCCTCTCGTTGCCCTGCCTCCGCCGGCACACCGTCTGGCCCTTTCTGTCGCGCCGGCTGCAGCCTGGATGCCCACGTGCCGACAGGAGGCGCGACGTCAGCTGGTCCGCTACCTCAAGTGTCGCGTCGGCCCCTCTGCACGTGGGAGCCGGCCGGATGTGCCTGCTGGAGCCGGGGCGGGATAATCTCGCGGTGCTGTGCCCCGCGGCGCCTGCTGCCTCTACGGACTCACAGAGTGGTGACTTCTACCAGACTGAAAGACCACCGTAGGTCCTACCGACAAAAACCCCGTACTGTTCACGCGATAACCGCCAGCGCTCTGTGGGGTACACGATATCGAAAACTACTCTGACAAACTTTCTGAAGTTGTTGAGGGATACCTTCTGAGTATTCGTGTTGAAGAAATGTCTTGTTTATAAACAAACTTGCTCCATTCGCCCACGGCGCTTGCTGCTAACGACAGTACAGTAGTCTCGCTCTGCGGCCTCGGGCCTCCATTCAGTACTACTCAGTTCCCTCTCCGATTTGTGTTTCCGGCATTGTCAGTTGTACTTAGCAGTATGGACTGGTTTACTGGTGAATGGTTGGCCGATATGCACACTGTGTATGGGTCCATGAATTCGATGGAATACCGATACACGGCGGCCTCGGTGGCCGAGTGGTTCTAGACGCTTCAGTCTGGAACCGCGCGACTGCTACGGTCACAGGTTCGAATCCTGCCTCGGACATGGATGTGTGTGATGTCCTTACGTTAGTTAGGTTTTAGTAGTTCTAAGTTCTAGGGGACTGATGACCTCGGATGCTAAATAACATAGCGCCCATTTGAACTATTTGACATGGCGGATGTCGCAGAAAGCCGGTCACAAACAGATTGAGAGCCGTCAACATACCGTCGATGAACTCCGGCCGGCACAAATCAATCGTTCATGCTATTTAGGGACTAAAGCAAGAGCTATCATCCAGTATGTTGATGCTCTTGGCAACAGTAGATATAAACATATATAGTCGATGGGTCTTGTATGCATCTAGACTTATTTTGTTTATTTCGACACTGGCTCGTTAACGGTGGAGTGGAAACACATCAGGTTTTGTGAATATAACACCATCAACTGCCTATATTTCAGATTTTCAGGTTTATATTTCCGATGTATTACTCCGGAGCGTGATTCTGAAGGGAGAGCACGTCCACCGACCTTAACACGTCGGGACTGAAATGGTGGCTGCTCCCCAAATTACAAGCTGTGCTAAGAGTTCTGTACCCTATTGCGTCCCATACCGCTAGCCAACGAGGTGCTGGGCCGGTGTGACGACGGCGAATACACTTCGCCAAAATCCGTTCTTGTCTAAAACTCCACGTGTACTTGGTGCCGGGATACGTCTGCAGACACAACGTGTCGCCAGTCCCGCGTTGTCACCCAGCCCGGTCACGTCCCTGCCGTATCCGACGCTCGCCGGACCGACCGCTCTTGGTGCTCCAGAACGGACCTCGTCCCATTGTCCGTATGGATTCTCGTCTCGCTGCAGACAAATCGATTTGCTGTACCATCTCGCATGGGCGAGCGAACGATATGCCTGTCCTCTCAGGCGCTAGTCGCGTGGGACCTGTACAGCGTATAGCATTGAGTGGGCCCTCCTGATATCACAGGTTCCATATTAGCTATCCAGCTGTGGGATGCTGACCAATGGCTCTCGATCGGCCACGGTGTTGCAGCAGTGTAACGCCGACACGTGTCGCTAGGCGTTTCTCTTTCACGCCCAACGCCCAACACAACAGTCTAATCAACAATAAAATGCGGTTTCTGAATGACAGATCCGTTGCGTAAATGGTCCTCGTACAGAGGGCCGCAGAAGGAATGCTCTCTTTTCACGAACGACGTAAAAAGGTCTAGCAAACATGGGCTCTAATATGGATGCCGTAAGTCCTATGAGGACTTCGTCAGCTTCGATATTGTGAAACTCTTCAATTGCAGGCTTGTTCATTTTTATTACTGTGAAACACATCTCTTCGACTGCAGAACTGCTCATAGCTCGTACGAGGAGACTTCACACTAAAACTTCACTTAAAAAAAAAAGAAACACTGTAATGGTTATTTCACATCTTCAGAGTGTTTGCTCTTAGAAAGATTTGGCTGCATTCGAATTTCAAGTACGTCTAAGAAATATTTGAAATACGGCCTCCACGAGGAGCCACGGCACACAATGTAGTCAGGATAATACCTGTGCATCAGACGTTCATGTGATGCATCACTGGCAAGGTGCACTCATGGCAATACACAACATGCAAATGAAATTTTGCATACTGTAATTTGGTCTGGGGGAAAAAAAACGTTTGTGTCTGATAGAAGCTATTTGTCAGTTGAATATGGGATGATTGAAGACTGCAGAAAGTAGGAGTCACAGCACTCGTTTATCACCCTCCCAGAAGAAACTGTGCTTCTCTAGAAATCAATGACAGATCAAACAATCCACAAGATAGGGTGAACAGAAGAGATAGAGAAGATCCAACGAAGAGCAGCGCGCTTCGTAACAGGATCATTTAGTAATCGTGAAAGCGTTACGGAGATGATAGATAAACTCCAGTGGAAGACTCTGCAGGAGAGACGCTCAGTAGCTCGGTACGAGCTTTTGTTGAAGTTTCGAGAATATACCTTCACCGAGGAGTCAAGCAGTATATTGCTCTCCCCTACGTATATCTCGCGAAGAGACCGTGAGGATAAAATCAGAGAGATTAGAGGCCACTCAGAGACATACCGACAATCCTTCTTTCCACGAACAATACGAGACTGGAATAGAAGGGAGAACCGATAGAGGTACTCAAGGTACCCTCCGCCACACACCGTCGGTGGCTTGCAGAGTATGGCTTGCGGCCTGGGGAAGGATAAATTCAAGAAAAGGGCTCACGAACATGTTACAACACGAAGAAGCAGAAAGTAAAAACATATGGTGCTGGTGAATTTCAATTGGTATTTGTCTTGTACTAGCATTCACGTAAATTTTTATTAGAAGTTTGTTTGTCTAAGTTCAATGCAAACTTTTTAAGCTAAATATTAACTAGCGTCAATGAATTTTTTGCAGAAAGTAGTCTTTAGGTATTTGCGTACTTCCATGCATTGATATTACCGAAAATTTAGTTTGTCTCTTTTATTATCACATTTATGCACCGATAATTAAACAAAGTTTAAATTTGAAACTAGAAAGAAATACAGAACGTGAATTAATAACGTTTCTCATAAAATAAATGCACAGAACTGTTGAACTATACCTTGTAGATGTATCTAAAAAAATCTCGAATGTGAAAGTCTAGGTCTTAAGTACCGAAAGTTGGTTTCCAAAAGCGCCACTGAAAACTGGATTAAAAATTCAAACCTCCAAAAGATCTGGACTTCAAAGATCGGGTATTGCTGCTTCTTTAATGACGGACATGATTTTAAAATTCGGTTTAAATCGGAAAAGTAGAAGTTAAATTTTTGGATGGAAGTTCGCCTTAACGTATGAATTTTAGACCAAGTTTACTGTACAGCGTTTTCTTGTTTTGGACCATACTACCATACTACCTCCTCGCAAAATATAGAAAGTAAAGACTTTGCAGTAGAGCAGATCAGTTACACAGTATAGAAAACGAAGAAGTGCTCATAATTCTGTAGGTACGCATTTCAGAGCTCATGTTTACTACACACTTCTGCTTCGATTGATCTTCCTGTCACATCCTCGAACACTGACCATGCCGGAAACCCTGTACAGAGAATGATTACCACGTAGCTGGTGGGGCTGCGCTGAAATGCTAATGACTTGCTTATCCGAGCACGTGGTACGCTTCACGTCACTTTGACGTTTGCTGCACGCCTGCTCCTTGGCGACCAGCATCGCAGAAACGGCAGCCAGCTGTACTCGCAGCGATCAGCCAGGTACGGCGGCAGCGCCCCCTCTGCCGTACATCCTCCGGCGTTCCCCTCTCACTGCGGCTGCACTCCCTTTGCCACCTAACTGTTCCCGCGCGTCTCCGCTGGCTGACGAGGCGCGGACGTGGAATTCGCGTCTCGCTGCCGCCGCAGGAAGTGACCTCGCTCTACTCTCGGACGCCTTCACTTTCTCGCTCCCACAGACAACGAACGGCACAGCGCCACGCAAATCCACCGATGTCTGCACTTGTTTCCGTCCGTCAGCTAAGACAAAGCCCAATACAGAGGAGCATCCACCCTGCAGACGGCGTGGGACCGCAGATCCCCTGGACAGTCAAAAGTCTGCACAAGCCGGAAAGAGAAAAAAATAAATGGCGTAGGGTGAATATCATAAATATACACACTATATTTGAAGACCAGGAATGTCAAACGTTCTAAGTGCGATTTTTTCCCACGAAACACAATTTAAGAGCTATTGTGTTCCTGGTACTCTGTAGAATCTCCTCGGATGTGTTTCAAGTGCCACATCATGAAGAAAATGTTTCATACATTCATTACGAGATGGAGCATGGTCTCTGCGCATAGTACTTTTGCCTCTGGAGTTATGAGTACCACATTTAGAGTTGTAAAACTACTGTACAGAAAATGTGCGTACACTATTGTAGCTTTGGTCAGTTAAGGTTGTACTTTGCGGTACTTGTACGTCATATGTGTTGCATCTATCTGGCGTTACCTTATTTTGATCGCTTTGTTTGCATATGCAATCAGTGTCTCACTAGATTCCCCTGAAAATCGGAAGTGCTGAACTATCTAAAAACTAAATGTCGATATATAAAGAGCATTTTTGTTTTACATACTTATCCTCTTGTCGTTACATAAAAACAAATAGTATTTATAGCAAAAATACGATTACCACTGTTTAATTCGAGTTTTATACGGAAACTGTTGATCTGTAACGAAAACCACAGGGATGTTGTAGGAAAAATAAATAAAACTATACAGATTTACCATGCAGCACTAGAAAACACAATTTCCTCAATAAAATGGTAAAATTAAAAAAAAACTCAAACATCGCTTCAGTAATTTGTCAAACTAATATACACAGAAGCGCCAAAGAAACTGGTGTATAGGGACCGATTACCTCAACATTTTCGTCCCACAGGAACTTACCACAAGTTTCCAAACTGGTATAGGCATGCGTATTCAAATACAAAGATACGTGACCAGGCAGAATACGGGGCTTCGGTCGGCAACGCCTATACAGGGTGGTACATCGATCGTGACCGGGCCAAATATCTCACGAAATAAGCGTCAAACGAAAAAACTACAAAGAAAGAAACTCGTATAGCTTGAAGGGAGAAACCAGAAGGCGCTATGGTTGCCCCGCTAGATGGCGCTGCCATAGGTCAAACGGATATCAACTGCGTTTTTTTAATAGCAACCCCCATTTTTTTAAAATATTCGTGTAGTACATAAAGAAATTTGAATGTTTTAGTTGGACCACTTTTTTCGCTTTGTGATAAATGGCACAGCAATAGACACAAACATATGCCTGACAATTTTAGACGAACAGTTGAACATTTTATTTCGGTTGTTCCAAAGTGTTGCATGTAACTTTGTGAACTTATCATTTCTGAGAACGCATGCTGTTACAGCGTGATTACATGTAATTAATGCAATAAATGCTCAAAATGATGTCCGTCAACCTCAATGTATTTGGCAATACGTGTAACGACATTCCTCTCAACAGCGAGTAGTTCAACTTCCGTAATGTTCGCACATGCATTGACAATGCGCTGACGCATGTTGGTAGGAGTTGTCGGTGGATCACGATAGCAAATATCATGCAACTTTCCCCACAGAAAGAAATACGGGGACATCAGATCCGGTGAACGTGCGGGCCATGGTATGGTGCTTCGATGACCAATCCTCTTGTCATCAAATATGCTATTCAATACCGCTTCAACCGCACGCCAGCTATGTGCCGGACATCCATCATGTTGGAAGCACATCGCCATTGTCATGCAGCGAAACATCTTGTTGTAACATCGGTAGAACATTAAGTAGGAAATCAGCATACATTGCACCATTTAGACTGCCGTCGATAGAATGGGGCCCAGTTATCCTTCCTCCTATAATGCCGCACCATACATTAACACGCCAAGGTCGCTGAAGTTCCACTTGTCGCAGCCATCGTGGATTTTCCGTTTCCCAATAGTGCATATTATGCCGGTTTACGTTACCGCTGTTGGTGAATGACGCTTCGTTGCTAAATAGAACCTTGCAAAAAAGCTGTCATCGTCCCGTAATTTCTCTTGTGCCCAGTGGCTGAACTGTACACGACGTTCAGTCATCGCCATGCAATTCCTGGTGCATAGAAATATGGTACGCGTGCAATCGATGTTGATGTAGCAATCTCAATACCGACGGTTTTGAGATTCCCGATTCTCGCGCTATTTGTCTGCTACTGACGTGCGGATTAGCCGCGACAGAAGCTAAAACACGTACTTCATCATCGTTTGTTGCAGGTCGTGGTTGACGTTTCACATGTGGCTGAACTCTTCCTGTTATGGATGGTATGCAAGCAAGGGATCGGTGTGGATTTTTGTGTCCCCGTAATAATTCTCATTGTTTATTCGGATGGATGTCTAGTTTGCTTGTGTGAGCACTGTGTTGCCATACTGGGGCAGAACATTCAGCTGCTGGGCATACTACTGTCGGAGCTGCAGTGCGTAGAGCGGAAGCTTCAGCACCCCACACAGTGCCAGCCAGTTTCTTTATGATGTTATTTCGAGTCTTTAGTGTTTGGCTAGTGCTTTCCAGGTGGTTTTTTATATGTTAACGAACGATCGAGTGTGACACCCAAGGTATTTAGGCTCGAAATTGTCTCGAATCCTCTGCTGACAGAAACTCACACATTGAGCTGTTGGTTCGCGATTCTGTTGTTTAAGTGGAACACGCAGACTTCTGCCCCGGCTGCATTTGGTTGGAATGTCCATGCTTTCTAATATGTGTTGAGACTTTCCAAGTCTGTAGAAAATATATTTTCTCCTTCCACGAGTGTGCTGCTTTGTAAGGTTA
This sequence comes from Schistocerca gregaria, assembly GCF_023897955.1. Classification (NCBI taxonomy): domain Eukaryota; kingdom Metazoa; phylum Arthropoda; class Insecta; order Orthoptera; family Acrididae; genus Schistocerca; species Schistocerca gregaria. Next base: position 78,902,920 of record NC_064927.1, read on the forward strand.
TGCCAAGGTCATCGGCATAGCAAAACTACACTCCTGGAAATGGAAAAAAGAACACATTGACACCGGTGTGTCAGACCCACCATACTTTGCTCCGGTCACTGCGAGAGGGCTGTACAAGCAATGATCACACGCACGGCACAGCGGACACACCAGGAACCGCGGTGTTGGCCGTCGAATGGCGCTAGCTGCGCAGCATTTGTGCACCGCCGCCGTCAGTGTCAGCCAGTTTGCCGTGGCATACGGAGCTCCATCGCAGTCTTTAACACTGGTAGCATACCGCGACAGCGTGGACGTGAACCGTATGTGCAGTTGACGGACTTTGAGCGAGGGCGTATAGTGGCCATGCGGGAGGCCGGGTGGACGTACCGCCGAATTGCTCAACACGTGGGGCGTGAGGTCTCCACAGTACATCGATGTTGTCGCCAGTGGTCGGCGGAAGGTGCACGTGCCCGTCGACCTGGGACCGGACCGCAGCGACGCACGGATGCACGCCAAGACCGTAGGATCCTACGCAGTGCCGTAGGGGACCGCATCGCCACTTCCCAGCAAATTAGGGACACTGTTGCTCCTGGGGTATCGGCGAGGACCATTCGCAACCGTCTCCATGAAGCTGGGCTACGGTCCCGCACACCGTTAGGCCGTCTTCCGCTCACGCCCCAACATCGTGCAGCCCGCCTCCAGTGGTGTCGCGACAGGCGTGAATGGAGGGACGAATGGAGACGTGTCGTCTTCAGCGATGAGAGTCGCTTCTGCCTTGGTGCCAATGCTGGTCGTATGCGTGTTTGGCGCCGTGCAGGTGAGCGCCACAATCAGGACTGCATACGACCGAGGCACACAGGGCCAACACTCGGCATCATGGTGTGGGGAGCGATCTCCTACACTGGCCGTACACCTCTGGTGATCGTCGAGAGGACACTGAATAGTGCACGGTACATCCAAACCGTCATCGAACCCATCGATCTACCATTCCTAGACCGGCAAGGGAACTTGCAGTTCCAACAGGACAATACACGTCCGCATGTATCCCGTGCCACCCAACGTTCTCTAAAAGGTGTAAGTCAACTACCCTGGCCAGCAAGATCTCCGGATCTGTCCCCCATTGAGCATGTTTGGGACTGGATGAAGCGTCGTCTCATGCGGTCTGCACGTCCAGCACGAACGGTGGTCCAACTGAGGCGCCAGGTGGAAATTGCATGGCAAGCCGTTCCACAGAACTACATCCAGCATCTCTACGATCGTCTCCATGGGAGAATAGCAGCCTGCATTGCTGCGAAAGGTGGATATACACTGTACTAGTGCCGACATTGTGTATGCTCTGTTGCTGTGTCTATGTGCCTGTGGTTCTGTCAGTGTGATCATGTGATGTATCTGACCCCAGGAATGTGTCAATAAAGTTTCCCCTTCCTGGGACAATGAATTCACGGTGTTCTTATTTCAATTTCCAGGAATGTATTTGGTAATTGTGTTTGTCATGTCACTGGCATATCGGTTGAAGAGCGAAAGTGCTAGGACGGATACTTGGGGAAGCCCATTTTCATGGTAAAAGACTTACTCCACTTTTGTTCAACGCTAATCTTGAACTAACGGTTGGCCAACACACTTCCCATGAGTGTGGTCTGATTCTTACTCGGGACATCCTTTTCTAACTTCAGCAGTAGCCCATGTAGCAGCGTAGTACCATATGCCGCTGACAGATCAACAAAGGCTACCGATGTCTTCAGTTCCTTCTGGAACGCAGCCTCAGTGTAGGATGCCAAGGCTAGAATGGGAATGAAATGACAGGCTGACACGTACATGGTGGGGAAGTTTGATCCGTGGCACGAGGCGTGCTGAGAATGCTCTCCGTAAGTAGGAAGTCCGAGTTCGAATCGTGGTCTCTATACGTTTAATAAGCTATTGCGTTCCGTACACCAGAACGTTTTGCACTGATGCAATTTCATGCCACTGCCTCTTCAGCTAAATTCATCCCACTAATTCATTCCTTTCATGTCAGTGAATTGAATTACATTATTATTCCGTAGCCACAATGCCGATAAGCGCACAGTGTGAAAAGTTGAAGTTACAAAAAAGTGTAATGGAAAAATAAGAAACTAGACTTCTTCGCATCGATTGATCGTCTTATCTACATCCTATGCGACCAGCCATGATTGCCGTGCGTAGCACGCCGCTACCGAGATGGGAAGGTACACCGGCAACGGGTCGAATGCGCCCAGTGGATTAATGACGAACGGTCTACTAAGGTGCGGTTAGCCTGAATGTACGCAAAAAAAAAGGATTCAAATGGCTCTGAGTACTATGGAATTTACCTTCTGAGGTCATCAGTCCCCTATAACTTAGAACTACTTAAACCCAACTAACCTAAGGACAGAACACACATCCATGCCCGAGGCAGGATTCGAACCTGCGACCGTAGCGGTCGCTCTGTTCCAAACTGTAGCGCCTAGAACCTCTCGGCCACCACGGCCGGCGAATGTGCGTCCTAGGCGGTTTTCCGCGTCCCACTATGTGCATACTGCACTGGTACCCAAATCGAACTTGAGATACACATCCGCAAATCTTTAGTAAACTTCCGCTCACTCACATGAATAACAATGTACGCAGACAACTGGGGCCCACGCATTCTTTCCAGCAGTGAGGGAGGGTGCTGCTGAAAGCCAGGGCATCCGGCCACCCTTAACCCTTTCAGACCCTCTGGCTACAGTTGTGTACATTAACTTTTACAGTTTGCTAGCTGCAACAAATGTATTTCTTTCCCAAGCGAAACTGAGCTACGCACTTGTAAATGTTCAACCTTTCCATGCCGCGCAAATGCTGCCAACCGTTGGGCATCGCTATAAAAATATCAGCAAGTCAATGCAGCAGTGCGCAGCAACTCGTAACAACCAGAATACATGGTTCGCTATATTCCAGTGTATAATGGAACATTGTTGTTGATATTTTACATGGAAATTATTGAATGAGCATTTTACTACTTATTAAAATAGAGAATACTTCATAATTAGTTATTTTAGTCCTTAAAGTGAAGCCAAGTGAACAAAGTACGTTTTGAAACGGGTACATATTTTAGTATAAATCTTGCTCCTAAAATCATTAAAAAAATCACCTAAGACCATTACCACATAAAGAAAAATTTTTCTTCCTCCAGAAAAATTTCGGGTCTCAAAGTGTTAAACCAACCACGCTAAATCCGTTAATAAGTCTGTCAATCCTGTGTGCCGAAGCGACATTACAGTGCCGGCCGGGATGGCCGAGCAGTTCTAGGTGCTACAGTTTGGAACCGCGCGACCGCTACGGTCGCAGGTTCGAATCCTGCCTCGGGCATGGATGTTTGTGATGTCCTTAGGTTAGTTAGGTTTAAGTAGTTCTGAGTTCTAGGGGACTGATGACCTCAGAAGTTAAGTGCCACAGTGCTCAGAGCCATTTTGAGCATTACAGTGCAAGCCACAGAAGACGATATACATTTTACGCGATGGAGAAAGCAGGGAAAATCAAATATCAACAGGGAAAAGAGGAATCAGCGGCCTTTCAGAGCACGGCAACGCATTCGAATGGCGCTGCTTGATCGAGCGAATAGTCTAGACAGCGGGCCACCTCGGCCGTAAGGCAGGACCGTATCACACATAACACAACGGTGGCTGCAAAGCTGCCTCGCGGACAAAGCAAACACGTTACGTGTGCGGCGAGGCGAATGGATTGTCTGCACGACAACCCGGCCGCAAACACGCAAACGGGAAAAGCTGCAAGCTGAGAAGAAAGCTCAGCAAAGCGAGTAACGGATTGCACCGTATCATTGTTCTACGCTTCCTCCGCGCAAATCTCTCTTAATACTGTCACTGTTTAAAAAATGAAAAAAAGGAGCATTTAGATGATATAATGCCCTGTAGCGTCTCCCCCACCATTATTCAAATGGTTGAAATGGCTCTGAGCACTATGGGACTTAACATCTATGGTCATCAGTCCCCTAGAACTTATAACTACTTAAACCTAACTAACCTAAGGACATCACACAACATCCAGCCATCACGAGACAGAGAAAATCCCTGACCCCACCGGGAATCGAACCCGGGAACCCCGGGCGCGGGAAGCGAGAACGATACCGCACGACCACCAGCTGCGGGCATGAGCTGCATCAAACCAGTCTCAGAACTGAAGACCACAACAACAACAACAATGCTGCCCAAGCACAGTTGCGACTTTTTTGGTTATTCGTTCTATGATGGTTAATTTCGCTGTTAGACTATTATCAAGTACCTTTACTAAAACTTCTTCGATGGTGCATTATACCATACAAGTGGCTGCAGTTATTCCTCCATCTGTGATTTTTTTTATACAAAAAAGGTACTTGATAGTGGTCTAATACCGAAATTGTTCAAGCCCACAACGAATAAGGAAAACACTTACATCTGTAGGCGACACTGCATCATTTAAACATTTACTGTGATCGTACGCTCAATAGATAGTGTTGGCATTCGTCCAAATATATCGGGACCGTCAACATCATGGAGCTTCTTGTCCCAATATTCCGAAAAGACCCAATTTTGTGCTGATTTTGCAAGAGACTATTGGGACCTTGGCTCAAGCACCGAAGTAACGCCATCTGATGGAGCGACATGTAAATGCAGCCTGCCGTGCAGAGCGGCCGCGCGGTCTGAGGCGCCACGTCGCTAATCGTGCGGCCCCTCCCGCCGGAGGTTCGACTCCTCCCTCACGTCGGAATTATAAAGCAGCAGGTGAGTACCAACTAGTGGCAGAACTTGGCAAATATGCAAATGTACAAACTATTCAGAACTTACACAAACATCTTTCTGACATTTGGAATACTGAGAAGTTATCAGAGAAATGGAATGTTGCAATAATCAATCCATTACACAAAAAAGGAGATAGATCGGATCCAAATAATTATAGGGGTATATCCTGCTGGATATTACTTATAAAATTTTTTCCAAGGTTATGTATTCCAGAATTCATGGGCAGCGTCATGGTGAACTTCGCGAATATCAAGGAGGCTTTCGTCCAGGACGAAGCTGTCCTGATCAAATTATTAGTCTCAGATGGATAATGAAACATCAAAGGGTCAGGAACAAGAAGCTAGTGATCACCTTTGTCGATTTTTAAAAAAGCCTAAGATAGTATCCATTGTGAATCCATACTGTCAATTCTTAAAGAATTTGGTTTACATCAGAAACTTTTCAACCTCGTTACAGCCACCCTTCGAAATAGCAAAGCTACAGTAAGGTAACCATAAGCTACTTTAAGTACACTACTAGCCATTAAAATTGCTACACCAACAAGAAATGCAGATGATAAACGGTTATTCATTGGACAAATATATTATACTAGAACTGACATGTGATTACATTTTCACACAATTTGGGTGCATAGATCCTGAGAAAGGAGTACTCAGAACAACCACCTCAGGCCGTAATAACGACCTTGATAGCCAGGGAATTGAGTCAAACAGAGCTTGGATGGCGTGTACAGGTACAGCTGCCCATGCAGCTTCAACACGATACCACAGTTCATCAAGAGTAGTGACTGGCGTATTGTGACGAGCCAGTTGCTCGGCCACCATTGACGTATTCAATTGGTGAGAGATCTGGAAATGTGCTGGCCAGGGCAGCAGTCGAACATTTTCTGTATCCAGAAAGGCCCGTACAGGACCTGCAACATGCGGTAGTGTATTATCCTCCTGAAATTAAGGGTTGCGCAGGGATCGAATGAAGGGTAGAGCCACGGGTCGTAACACATCTGAAATGTAACGTCCACAGTTCAAAGTGCCGTCAATGCAAACAAGAAGTGACCGAGGCGTGTAACCGATGTCATCGCATACCATCACGTCGTGTGATACGCCAGTATGGCGATGACGAATACACGCTTCCAATGTGCGTTCACCGCGATGTCGCCAAACACGGATGCGACCATCATGATGCTGTAAACAGAACCTGGATTCATCCGAAAAAATGACGTTTTACTATTCGTGCACACAGGTTCGTTATTGAGTACACCATCGCAGGCGCTCCTGTGTGTATGATGCTGTGTCTAGGGTAACCGCAGTCATGGTCTCCGAGCTGATAGTCCATGCTGCTGCAAACGTCGTCGAACTGTTCGTGCAGATGATTGTTGTCTCGCAAACGTCCCCATCTGCTAACTCAGGGATCGAGACGTGGCTGCACGATCCGTTACAGCCATGCGGATAAGACGCCTGTCATCTCGAGTGCTAGTGATACGTGGCCGTTGGGATGCAGCACGGCGTTCCGTATTACCCTCCTGAACCCACCGATTCCATATTTTGCTTACAGTCATTGGATCTCGACCCACGCGAGCAGCAATCTCGCGATACGATAAACCGCAATCTCCATACGCTACAATCCGACCTTTATCAAAGTCGGAAACGTGATGGCACGCATTTCTCCTCCTTACACGGGGCATCACAACAACGTTTCACCAGGCAACGCCGGTCAACTGCTGTTTGTGTATGAGAAATTGGTTGGAAACTTTCCTCATGTCAGCACGTTGTAGGTGTCATCAACGGCGCCAACCTTGTGTGAATGCTCTGAAAAGCTAATCATTTGCATATCACAGCATCTTCTTCCTGTCGGTTAAATTTCACGTCTGTAGCACGTCATCTTCGTGTTTGGGTTTGATCCAATTTATACACACACACACACACACACACACACACACACACACACACAGAGAGAGAGAGAGAGAGAGAGAGAGAGAGAGAGAGAGAGAGTGTCCTTTGTTAATCTTGTGTATCTTCCTACCAGCGTACGATTTAAAACTAATGTCTACCATTAACTGTCAAAACAATTTGTAACATAACTCTTGATACATTGAGATGGCTGCATGGGCACTCCCTACAGCCAATAAATTAAAAAAAAAAAATGTCGTCTTCCCGAATGCTACAGGAAAAGCAGACAAGACAGTAGACGAGAGCTTTCTGTACTGCTAATGCCAATGTGGTGAACTTCCTTTGAGCCCGGCAACAAGCGGAATGCTTAGCAAACACGGCCCGACGCCGTTTGCTCACGCGCGCCGAGCATTTATCCCAAAGCGAACTCTAGTCGCCAGTCGCTCGCGCCCGCTGCGGTGTGACACGGGCTTTATGCGTCGCATCCACGCGGCGAGGTCGCGGGCACGCGACGCCACCCACGCACGTGGACGCCGTGCGTGCGCCGGCTGATGACGTCACACCAGCGGGCGACGGGCCGGTCGATGTGGTGTGTGCCACGCGGTCCACACCACACAGATGGGTCCACTGTTGAAATTTCCGCACACGATTACACCATCACGGTGGAATACCAACAGCTCAGATGCTTCGCGAGATAGCTGTTTGCCCTACGTGCTCGCTTTCCTACATCGTGAAGGTGAGCCGTTCCTGTCGCTGGCCTTCTACGGCACAATCACGGACAGAGCAGCCGGGCGTGTCGGCACCTCAAGGCTCAAACAAAACAGCGAACTCGTCTTGGAAGCGGAATCTACATCCTAGATTCCACACCGAGATCCATTCCGTGACTAGTTAACAGAGAGACGTCTACAGAAGTGTTAGCTTAAACAAGGTGAGGCTCGAACGTTTTTGTCCATACAAATTGTTGCACGCTGGTATTTGTATGACGAATTTGTACGATGAGTTTAGCGTTTACAACCATGACTCACTGTTACTGTAATCATACGATACTACGTTTTTTCGTAAGAGCACAATTTTACAATCCTAAATATTAAGAAAAGCAACCAATCTACCCACCACTTTGAAATCTTACCGCGGTCTGATTCAACATTTCTGCAGCTTTTTGCAACCATTACTTCACTATACGAGGGAGGCATTGATGAAAGGAGAAAATACAAAAATGCAGAAAATGAAGCTGGCAAAAAGGAATACAAACGAATCAAAAATGAGATCGACAGGAAGTGCAAAATAGCTAAGGAGGAATGGCTAGAGGACAAATGTAAATATGTAGAGACATATATCACTATGCGTAAGATGGAAATGGAAGAGGACGTAGATGAAGATGAAACGCGTGAAGAGTTTGACAGAGCACTGAAAGACCTAAGTCGAAACAAGGGCCCGGGAGTAGACAACATTCCATTATGAATGTGTACAATCGCAAGACATTTCATTAACATTCAGTGCTCCTCACCCCATAGTCAACCAAGATACCTAAAGAAGAGCACCAATATGTTCACAGTTTCTTGTAAAAGGAACGCAGTACAAGCGTAACTTCCTCAGATTTGCAAATCAGGTAAAGAAGCACGAATTCTGTTGCTGCTGGACCATGACGTTGTTTTTGTATGTCAATCTTTAAAGCAGGTGGAAATTTGAGTTCAGGAGTACAGTATTTGTTAAGAAGTGTAATGAATTGCAGAATTAATTGATTGCAAAAATCTCTCAGAACAATGAGTGTTGGTCAACTACCGCCAATAGTTTCACATTTTCCTGTGTCAGAGAGGGAGACACCACCATTATGAGTATGCCTGCAACAGACCTGGCGTTCGCCGTGCCTAGCTGACGTGCCGTCACGAACAAGCGTCGAGGCCTTCCTTTGAGTCGCGGACACATTTTCACGTGAATGACGTGAGTAGAAACGAAAGTTTCGCCAGTGTACTGCCCACGTGTACGCGATATTTCCGCCACCTGCATACGTGCATGTCGGTACCCCGTGACTTTTGTCTCCTCAGTGTACGTCATTATGTTTGAATTCGGAAGCTCGGGAAAGGTGCAGCCGCAGCAGCTCTGCCAGGCTGAGCTGCCTTACGTAACCACTGTACGAACAGTACAGTACGGTACAGTACGGTACAGTAGAGGGCAGCGCGCAGCAGGCGCACGCCGGACCTTGTCACGTGGCGTAGCGTGGCGTGGCGTGCCCTTGGCCGATAAGACTGCTTACACGGCGCGCGGGAGTTTTTCTCAGAATCAGATACCGCCTTGATTGCACCACCAGGGTAAAAAGTGTTCCACGCTACCTTATCTAAATGAATAAGTTATCTCTCGTATTGCCGCGTCTGACGTAATGGCACCGGCTTCAAAGATAGAGCTATCGCTTCAGACTTTACAATTAGCAGCGACGTCACGACTTTCTGCGCATTTGTCAGTGGCTGTCGTTTCCTCGGGTGAGTGCAAGATGCAGAGGTGACACGCCTGTGCGCTAGGCAGGAGATGTGAGCCTCAAAAGGTTGCCAGACAAAAAGTAATTGAACGAAAAATTACACAACAAATACAGCCCACAAACACAATACACAGACACACAACGACTAACAATAATGCAATAAAAACCCCACACGGACAGCCACGCACAGTGACAGAACAACGACGACACAAACAACAGATGACAGCAAGGAAGAAGATACAAGAGAGTACACAGTGATATACGAGCACAAACACACACATAAAATAACAAGCATTTTTAAAAGACGAAGCATAAACATAGCATTTAAGAACCTTCAACATCGCAGCGCGTCAGCAATCGTTGGTTAATATATTAAAAAACTAAAAACTCGCCTCGATTGCGAAAAAAGCACCTAGTGTTAAGTGTTAACCCAGGTTTCGGCGTAGATAACTACACCTTCTTCAGAAAAACAATAAAACCCACAAGTGCCTAAGAAGACCTTTGTCAATGATTTAAAGAACACCATAGCTATATATTTATAAACTAAAACGAAAAAGAAAAGGAAAACACAAACAGTACATGTGTACAAAGTCAAAACCACTACTTAACTTCAACATAGCATTTCAGTCCAAAAGTAGATTGCAAAAATAACAAAAGAAACAGGCATCTACCAGAAAGCAAGGGTATACTAACTACCACGCAACGCAAGTGATAGAACGTATGTGTCACAAAGCAGCAGTACATTTGGCACCTGATACACAGAACATGACAGTGCACAGAAGTATAGGACAAACCACTAAACTTTCACAAAACATTTAAAAGACACGAATCATGAGCGTATTACAAAAGAGAAACACATAAAAGCAAAATAAATAATGCAAGGTATCTGCCGACTTTACACGATAATTACATTTACACGAAACAATCTGTTGAACAATTAGAAATTTTCATTCACAAACTAAAATCACCCCAAAAAATCTTGAATGAACACACTGACTCTACGCAAAACGTTTTCTTCCAGAATTTCCAGGATATCATGGCGCCAAAACAACAAAGATGACAATATTTCATCTTCCTGCATAAATCTTGTTCTTTTTGGTGTGTAACGACTATGGTATTCTGCCGCGCGGGATTAGCCGAGCGGTCTCCGGCGCTGCAGTCATGGACTGTGCGGCTGATCCCGGCGGAGGTTCGAGTCCTCCCTCGGGCATGGGTGTGTGTGTTTGTCCTTGGGACAATTTAAGTTAAATAGTGTGTAAGCTTAGGGACTGATGACCTTAGCAGTTACGTCCCATAAGATTTCACACAAATTTGAATATTTTTTTGACTATGATATTCTGTAACTAACAAAAAGTTTTTAATTATGTATTAAATATTCACCTTTTGTATGCAGCTAGCAACATTTACTGAAATATAAAATATGTACTAGTGATATTTGTATCATAATACAGGGAGCCCCAAAAAGAATGACCCAATTTTAAATAGAATTATTTATGAGGAAGAAGGGCTTAACATCAACAAATTACGTACTGAGTTACTCAAAAAAGACAGAAGTTTATAAAAATTAATCATAAATGTTCAATATGTCCTCCATTGGCTGCACGGACGACATCTAGCAGATAGCCGAATTCATCCCAAAATAGCGTTAATGTGTCTTCTGTCACTGAAGCTACAGCAGCTGATATTCTGGTCCTTATACACCCTATCCAGCGTTGAGGCACGTTGGCATTGAGGAAACTGAGCACGTTGTTGTGCCAGTGCGGTTGTGCTCCATCTTGCTGACAGATGAATTTGTCAGAGTCATGTGGGAATAACTAAATCCGTAGCATTGCAAGATTGACCTGTTACGGTTTCTTCCTCACAAAAGTAAGGTCCATAAACCTTGCTTTGCGAAATACCACAAAAAACATTCACTTTTCGAGATCAATTGTTTCATGAGGATTTTCGAGCCCCCATATACGCACATTATGACGGTGAACCTTACCGCTAATACGGAAAGTTGCCTCATCGCTTCACTTTTTCAGTATCTCGAAGAGGTTGTACGAATTGTAATCGGTATGGTTTGAGGGCTAAACGACGCCGTAACACATGCCACACTGTCATGCTCGGTAACACAAGTTCTCGGCTCGCACGATGCGGGGTCTCCCCTCAAATGCTCGTCGGATTTGTTCCACTGTTTGTTCAGGAACGCGTTGCCGGCCAGGACTTTTGCCGTTACAGAGGCACCTTGTTTCTTCAAACTGTTTATACCAACGGCGAATGTTTTTTTGGTGATGGTGGTTTTAGCACGAAATCGAATACGAAACGCCCACTGAACTGCCATCACTGATTACGACTAAATTCAATAACACAATACGCCTTCTTTTGCGCGGACGCCACATTGTGAGAGACTGGCTGCACGCTCCAAGTTAGCGCTCGTAGCGACATCTAGCAGATTTTTCTGAAATTCTAGACCATGCCGATTACATCTGTTTCAGTGACATTTATCTCAATATTATTACAAGTTAGCCGGCCGGTATGGCCGTGCGGTTCTAGGCGCTTCAGTTAGGAACCGCGTGACCGCTACGGGTGCAGGTTCGAATCCTGCCTCGGGCATGGATGTGTGGTATGTCCTTAGGTTGGTTAGGTTTAAGTAGTTCTAAGTTCTAGCGGACTGATGACCACAGATGTTAAGTCCCATAGTGCTCAGAGCCATTTGAACCACTTTTTAGTACAAGTTAAAATCGGGTCATTCTTTTTGGAACACACTGTACAATGCATCTCTTTATTATATATGCAGTAAAGTGCAGTGTATGTCATATCCATATTCTTTGTAAAAACATCGAATGTTTACATCCTGTGAGCCAGCTTAAAAGTAAGTGTAGCTACATACTGTGATGACTAACTGAAACCCTCAGCTGCCGACAGTTGTGGTTGATATATCTTGATGTGCACAGCTGAAAATGCGTGCCCCGATCGGGACGCGAACCCGGGATCTCCTGCTTACATGGCAGCCGCTCTATCCATCTGAGCCACCGTGGGTATAGATAAAGGCTACCCAGCCGTTGACCCTCGTCTGTGCGAATGCGCACAGGTTGCCCAAACTCTCACGGGAATCGCCAAAGTGTGCGCGAGTAATGAGTGGATGGGCAAATGTCTATAAGGTACATTACATATTTAGAATTGTGGACAGTTGGGAATGTGAGTCTCACGTGAAGCGTGCAAGGGATAAGTCCCTGCAGTCGCACTATTCACCTGTGTCCTCGGTGGCTCAGATGGATAGAGCGTCTGCCATTTAAGCAGGAGATCCCGGGTTCGGGTCCCGGCCGCGGCACGCATTTTCAGCTGTCCACATCGAGGTATATCAACCACACCTGTCGGAAGCTGAGGGTTTCAGTCAGTCATCATTTATTCTAGGGAAAAGCTGCACGGTCATCAACAGTATCTGTTCTTTCTAGAACAGTTACTGTCTTCATATAGCTAGATACTGTGTTCATTTGTGTACAAAGGTTAATAATGCACGTTACAAGAAGCAATCTTGTGGGAATACCAGAAGGCAGTGCAGCGTGTGTACACAAAACATAAAAAGCTTTCCGATTCGTAAACGTTTCGTCACCGATTACTAAATTTCCGTCATTTCCGCCAACAGCACCAGCACTGCATCTAGCTACACTTGGTCCACAACATAATGTTTCTCTGACACCTCCACCTGAAGATGAGCCTGTAGCGGTTCGAAAACAAGTACATGGTTGAATAAATCGTAAAAAAGCGACTGGTTGCATATTTATTACCAGATAAATGCCAATCTTTTCTTTTCGTTAAACACTGTTAACTCAACCTCCTTGCTGTATCCAGAGATTCAGATATCGACTCCATATATCAATATCCGAATCGTTGGAAATGGGGGGAGGGGGGTGGGAGGGTAACCCGAATCGTTGGATATAGTTCATCTTTTAGTAAGGGTGTTTAATATAACAGTATACCATTTGTCTAAATTTTGTAGCCACGTACAGCAGCACTCTTCAACTTGGCATTTCTTCACTCCTACAATGTGTTGTCGAGAGTGCACACACGCTACATGCGGAGTTTGTGTGGTGGCGGTGACAAGTTGCCGAGTTCGGGTGCTGAACAGGTGGCAGCTGCGCAGTTTACGCGAGCCGAGATGTGCTACCCACACGGAGGAACGGAGACCAGTATTCAGTGTCCCGGCGACGACGGGGTCATTAGAGACGGGGGCACAGGCTCAGATGAGGAGCCGGACAGACGGCCGCAATCACAAAGGCGCCGCCCCTGCACTCGGTTTCCTCTGACTGTCCGCTGCAGGGCCGCGGTACCGTGAAATAAACAACAAAGTAACTACCTGACTTTACTTTTTAGAAGTGATTTTTAAAGTTTTACGCAGAGGTCCGCCCGTAGAACTACAAATCGTACTTTTGTGGTACTCAGTGTAATGCTTTCTGCAACTGAAGAACTGTGAACCTACTGGCGCAGGGATGGATTGGCCTCCACATTCGCTCCTTGTGACTACTTTCTGTGGAGCACACTGAAAGACACTGCCTACCTCTACCGGAATCATACCACCACGTAGGACGAGACTGAATCGGCAACCATTGTGGTTATCTGAATCTGTTTCTGTTGACACACTACAGGAGCCGACGGCAAATTCCGCTGTTCGTTATCGCCAACTCCCTACTGCGAGGGGGGACATTTCGAAAAGACTTTGAGGTGGTTGCAAGCAGTGCTTGCAGAGGACGCATTTAATTATGGACGGTCATACTGTATACCAGCCGTATAGCTTACAGCGCCATCTATTAGCAGCCTTTCAACCTATTTCGAAACTTCTGCACAACTTGTGTATCAAATTCTTACAGATACGACAATAATCATATCTTTGGATCATTCGTCTACAGAACTTACTTTTCGAGATACTGTATTTAGTTTTGAAATCACGGACCGCTTCGCTAGACGCCCTGTAAAAATATTAATGTTGTTGTGATTGGATTCAGACATGGAATTAAAACTAAAATCAAAAGTGTCGCACGCTTCTGTCGTTCTCTAACGCGCAGGTGAATCGTCTGACCTAATATATGTATGCGCCCTTCCATCTGAAGCGAAGATTTACTGCGTCTACCCCACCGCCTTCACCCGTAGTTTTTCGGATGTCACCCAAGGACGACGCGAGATGGGATTCGCTTGAACCAATTACTCGGAATCCGTGCTGACTGCAACAATTCGTTACAGCGGAAAGCACACGTTTGAGTGAAGGCTTAAGTTTCCATCGGGAACATTTTTCTATCACCGGAAGCGCTTCACGCGTAGATACAGACTTGCCTCAAGTTGCGTTCAACGGGTAACAGCAGCGTGGGAGTGCGAGTTTGTGGAGTACGCTGCAAGGCGCCCAGCCACGCGTTTTCTGCTGGAACACATGTCGGCCTTGCACAACTCGTAGTATATTCAGGGTTGTCGCAGCAGCAATGCTTAATAGTCATGAGTATGACAGGAACGATCATTCGAAGCAAGCATATCTAGTAAAGGAGGCCTCTAAAACGCATACCTTACAGTTATGAACGCTTGTTCAGTGGAACAAATGTGTTTTACAGTAGCGAAAATGAGCAAGTGCTCATAGTTCTTAATGTGTGCATTTTCCTAGACTTTTTTGTTTGGCATCATCCTTCCTTCAATATATCTGTGAATAGTCACCATTCTTCCTAGGACACTTTGTCGATGCGGCACCAGTATCCGAGGAATCTTGCCAATCCAAACACGTAGAGTTCGCTTTAAATGAGACTATCAGGATTGTTGCTGGGTACCTGTGCACAAGATTTACCTACCTAACACCACCAGATGTTTAAATGTGTGTGAATGCCGACGGGATCAAACTGCTGAGGTCGTTGGACCCTAGACTTACACACTACTTAAACTGCCTTAACGCTAAAGACAAGACCCACGCCCACGCCCGAGGGAGGACTCGAACCTCACGAGTCATCCCTCGGACGTGTGTGTGTGTCTGTGTGTGTGAGTGTGTGCGTGTGTGTGTGTGTGTGTGTGTGTGTGTGTGTGTTGTTCTTAGCATAAGTTAGATTAAGTCACTTTAAGTAGTGTGCAAGTCTAGGGACCGATGACGTCAGCAGCTTGGTCCCTTAGGAATCCACACACATTTGAACATTTTCGCCTTAAGTCAAGGAACAACTTAAGCTGACTTGTGAGATCCGACGAGATCTTTGCGGTTGGACTCTCTGGAAAATACAAGGCTGCTCCCGACTGAGGAAGTCACACAGTAAAGTACTGAACAGATTAAGGACAAGAGTCCAAAAATGTAAAGCAAACCTAGTCCAGGGGGGCTACTCTGAAGATGACCTGTGTAAATGCGGATAGACGGCTGCACACCAGGGCTGTAGCTTGCTTGCACTGCGGAAGATCTACTGTCATGCAATGACGAGCTGCAGCGTTTTGGAAGGGGGGAGTGCAAAAGATCTTGTCCGAACACAAAAGCACGCTACAGTCGTGAACTCCAGTTTAGCGGCCTCCGCAGATCGGGACGAAACGCTGGGTTTCAACAAGCAATTTATCTGAGCACGGCGTGGCAACCCATAGTATTCCAATGGGGATGACTTTTCGGCGGTGCAAGTTTACATTTTACTATTTCATTCTTTTCTTTCATTTTTCATTTGGCAGCTCAGGCTATGCAGACAATTCAATGATTGTAGCATTATACGCACTATTCACACATTATCGTTCAAAAATGTTCAAATGTGTGTGAAATCTTATGGGACTTAGCTGCTAAGGTCATCAGTCCCTAAGCTTTCACACTACTGAACCTAAATTATCCTAAGGACAAACACACACACCCATGACCGAGGGAGGACTCGAACCTCCGCCGGGACCAGACGCACAGTCCATGACTGCAACGCCTTAGACTGCTCAGCCACATTATCGTAACATTTCACTCAGCATTCCTGTCTTTTCCTTCATTTGTCGGCCGCGGTGGACAAGCGGTTCTAGGCGATTCAGCCCGGAACCGCGCGACTGCTACGGTCGCACGTTCGAATCCTGCCTCGGGCATGGATCTGTGTGATGCCCTTAGGTTAGTTAGGTTTAGGTAGTTCTCAGTTCTAGGGGACTGATGACCTCTGATGTTATGTCCCATAGTGCTCAGAGCCATTTGAACCATTTTCCTTCATTTGCGGTCAGCGGACGCTCCGATTTAGGAGCTATCAGTGCTAAAGATTTGCATTCGAGTCCCGGTGCTGGCGGTACGAAAGGCAAACATAGCGTGTGGGCGCCCTGAATCGAGTATTCCAATTACAGCGTCGCCCGCTAGCCAGCGTCGCCGGGTTTCCGCGAAGCCGCTCGTATCTCCACAATTTATCTATTAGCTCTTGACAAGCGAATGCTGCAACTGGAGAGACGGCTAATCTCCAGAGCGTGGAGGTAGTAACGAATTCAGAAGAAAGCCACAGCTGGATGACAGCATATTAAGTGGTGACACATCTCGCTCGTCACGAGTTGGCTGGGCGCCAGACATACCAACTTCGACGGCTGAAATGCTGCCATCTGCAGACATAAGAAACACATTGAGCAATGCATCTACCGGCCAAGGGTCGGTCTGTCGTTTGCTATGCGTATCCGCCGTCGGAGGTTTCGTAAAACAGTCGCAGTCGCGACAGTGAGCGCAGACAGAAATGATGCTCCATGTAACACTGTTTCGGCAGGGGTGAGCATAAAATGATAATTGGATCGCTCTGTTGCCCAACATACTCATCCCCTGATGTAACCGAAAACTTTAGAGAGAACGTCATTTCATTTGTACGTAAGCTCCCCGGTCACACTAATTGTCGGGGGAGACTTCAATCATGCAACAATTAATTGGGAAAAATTTAGTTTCGTTAGTGACGGGCACTATAACACATCCTGTGGAACCTTACTAAATGGCTTCTCTGAAAACTGGCTAGAACAAATAGTTGTTCCCCCACTTATGATAATAATACACTCCTAGAAATGGAAAAAAGAACACATTGACACCGGTGTGTCAGACCCACCATACTTGCTCCGGACACTGCGAGAGGGCTGTACGAGCAATGATCAGACGCACGGCACAGCGGACACACCAGGAACCGCGGTGTTGGACGTCGAATGGCGCTAGCTGCGCAGCATTTGTGCACCGCCGCCGTCAGTGTCAGCCAGTTTGCCGTGGCATACGGAGCTCCATCGCAGTCTTTAACACTGGTAGCATACCGCGACAGCGTGGACGTGAACCGTATGTGCAGTTGACGGACTTTGAGCGAGGGCGTATAGTGGGCATGCGAGAGGCCGGGTGGACGTACCGCCGAATTGCTCAACACGTGGGGCGTACACAGTACATCGATGTTGTCACCAGTGGTCGGCGGAAGGTGCACGTGCCCGTCGACCTGGGACCGGACCGCAGCGACGCACGGATGCACGCCAAGACCGTAGGATCCTACGCAGTGCCGTAGGGGACCGCACCGCCGCTTCCCAGCAAATTAGGGACACAGTTGCTCCTGGGGTATCGGCGAAGACCATTCGCAACCGTCTCCATGAAGCTGAGCTACGGTCCCGCACACCGTTAGGCCGTCTTCCGCTCACGCCCCAACATCGTGCAGCCCGCCTCCAGTGGTGTCGCGACAGGCGTGAATGGAGGGACGAATGGAGACGTGTCGTCTTCAGCGATGAGAGTCGCTTCTGCCTTGATGCCAATGATGGTCGTATGCGTGTTTGGCGCCGTGCAGGTGAGCGCCACAATCAGAACTGCATACGACCGAGGCACACAGGGCCAACACCCTGCATCATGGTGTGGGGAGCGATCTCCTACACTGGCCGTACACCTCTTGTGATCGTCGAGGCGACACTGAATAGTGCACGGTACATCCAAACCGTCATCGAACCCATCGATCTACCATTCCTAGACCGGCAAGGGAACTTGCTGTTCCAACAGGACAATGCACGTCTGCATGTATCCCGTGCCACCCAACGTGCTCTAGAAGGTGTAAGTCAACTACCCTGGCCAGCAAGGTCTCCGGATCTGTCCCCCATTGAGCATGTTTGGGACTGGATGAAGCGTCATCTCACGCGGTCTGCACGTCCAGCACGAACGCTGGTCCAACTCAGGCGCCAGGTGGAAATGGCATGGCAAGCCGTTCCACAGGACTACATCCAGCATCTCTACGATCGTCTCCATGGGAGAATAGCAGCCTGCATGCTGCGAAAGGTGGATATACACTGTACTAGTGCCGACATTGAGCATGCTCTGTTGCCTGTGTCTATGTGCCTGTGGTTCTGTCAGTGTGATCATGTGATGTATCTGACCCCAGGAATGTGTCAATAAAGTTTCCCCTTCCTGGGAGTGTATATCGAATCTAACGAAAAGAAACAGACCTGAGGATGTCCACATCGAAACTGGTATCAGCAACCATGCCGCGGTCGTGGCAACAGTGTTTACCAAAGTACGAAGGGCAATTAAAACACCCAGAAAGATATACGCGTCAAGTAAACAATATAAAAAGTCAGAAGTGTCACAACTCAGTGAGGAACTTAAGATTTTCAGCACAGGGAAGGAGCATGTACGAGGGGCGTTTGAAAAGTCGGTGCAAAAATAAAACTACTTACGTGTTTGGGGTAAACCTTTTCTATTTTTCGATATAGCCTCCTTTTAGACTTATACACTTCGTCCAACGCTGTTCTAATTTCTTGATCCCTTCCCAATAACAGGAATTGTGCAAGTCTGCAAAACAGCTATTAGTTGCTGTAATCACCTCCTCGTTTGAATAAAATCTTTGTCCCGCCAGCCATTGCTTCAAGTTGGGAAACAAATAGAGTTGTCCGAGGGAGCCAAGTCTGGAGAATAGTGGGGATGTGAAACGAGTTGGAATCCTGTTTCCATTAATTCTTCAACCACAACTGCTGAGATGTGTGCTGGTGCACTGTCGTGATGGAAAAGGACTTATTTGCGGTCCAACCGCCGGCGTTTTTCTTGCAGCTCTGTTGTCAGACGGTCCAATAACGATGAATAATTTGCACCTGTAATAGTTTTACCCTTTTCCAGATAGTCTACGAGGATCATCCTTGAGAATCCCAAAAGACAGTCGCCATAACCTTTCCGGTCGAAGGAATGGTCTTCGAATTTTTGGTGCAGATTCTCCCTTGGTAACCCTTTGTTTAGATTGCTGTTTGGTGTCAGGAGTAAAGTAGTGTATCCATGTTTCATCCACACTGATGAAACGACACTTAAAGTTCTGCTGATTCTTCCTGAACTGCTGCAAACCATCCTTGCAACACTTCACCCCATTCCGTTTTTGGTCAAGCGTGAGCAATCGCGGAACCCATCTTACGGATAGCTCTCTCATATCTAAACGTTTATGCAAAATATTATGTACCCGTTCATTCGAGATGCCCACAGCACTAGCAATCTCACACACCTTAAATCTTCTGTCATTAATCACCATATCATGGATTTTATCAATGATTTCTGGAGTCGTAACCTGCACAGGGCGTCCAGAACCTTCAGCATAACTTGTGCCCATATGGCCACTCCGAAAATTTTGTAACCACTTATAAACTGTTCTAATGGAAGGTGTAGAGTCACTGTAATGTTTATCAAGCTTGTCTTTAGTGTCCTGAAGCGTTTTGCCTTTCATAAACTAATGTTTAATCACCACACGAAATTCTTCTTCCTCCATTTTTTGGCAATCACTCGACTTCCTTGATTCACACGAATGCTAAACACAACGAAATAGACCAATATGGCTGAAATTTGGCGTGCGTTCTTTCCAAAGATGCTACTAACTAAACATCACGTAGATAATCGCTGGTGGTGCCATCTCTCGGATTTTGACCGGACTTCTCAAACGCCCGTCGTAGAGAAACTCTGACTCAAGTTTAAAAGAATAGTTGACCATGGTTCAAATGGATCAAATGGCTCTGATCACTATGGGACTTAACTTCTGAGGTCATCAGTCCCCTAGAACTCAGAACTACTTAAACCTAACTAACCTAAGGACATCACACACATCCATGCCCGAGGCAGGATTCGAACCTGCGACCGTAGCGGTCTCACGGTTCCAGACTACAGCGCCAAGACCCGCTCGGCCACCTCGGCCGGCAGTTGACCATGCTCTCGATAGATATGTACCCAGTAGAGCAGTTAGTAACAAGAGGCAGACTCCATGGTATAGAAACTTCTAAAGAAACAAAGATTATTGCATAATGGGTGTAACAGAAAGCATAGGGCTATAGGTAGAAAGAGTTTGGCTGTTAAGAGAGCAATCGTGATGCCTTCAACGACTACTACAGCTGAACATTGTCAAATGATGTTTCAAAAAACCCAAAGAAATTCTGATCCCGTGTAAAGGCTGTTAGTGGCACCAGAGTTAGTGTCCAGTCCCTAGCGTATGAGACAGGAACTGGAACTGGAGCTACCGGAGCAAAAGTTGAAATGCTTCACTCCGATTTCAAATACTCCTTTACAAACGAAAACCCTGGAGAAATACGCCAATTTAATCCTCGTACCACTGAAAAGGTAAATAAATGTTAGTGTCAATGATATTGAGAAACAGCCTGAAATCATTAAAATTGAACAAAGCTCCAGGGGTTCCTGAGAGATTCTATACTAAATTTGCGGCTGAGTGAGCCCTTCTTCTAACCATAATCTGTTCTACATCCCTAGAAAAAAAAAACCATGCCCACTTCTTGGAAAAAAGCACAGGTCACACGCCTCTACACGAAGAGTAGAAGAGATCCACGAAATTGCCGTCCAAAATCCTTGACATCGAATTGTTGTAGAATCTCAGAACACATGAGTTCAAACGTAACGACGTATCTTGAAGAGAATGACATTCCTCAATGCCAACCACCATGGACTCCGAAAACATCGACAGTGTGAAACCCACTTGCACCTTTCTCACAATACATACTGAAAGGTTTGGATCAAGGCAACAAAGTAGATGCAGTCATTCTGGATTTTCGAAAAGCATTTGACCCAGTACCACGCTTACATTTATCGTCAAAAGTACGATCAAATGGGGTATGAAGTGAAATTTGTCACTGGAAGGAGGACTTTTTGATAGGGAGGAAGCAGTATGTTATTTCGGATGCAAAGTGATTGTCAGATGTAGAAGTAACTTCGGGTGTACCCCAGGGAACTGTGTTGGGACCCTTTCTGTTAATTTTGTACATAAATGACATAGCATAAAATATGCTATGCTAAGCTTTTTGCAGATGCAGTTATCTGTGATGAAGTACTGTCTGGAAGAAGCTGCATAAATATTCAGTCAGATCTTGACAAGATTTCAAACTCACGCAAAGCTTGGCAACCTGCTTCGAATTTTGAGAAATGTATAAGTGTGCACTTCATAAAAAGAGAAAACGTACTATCCTATATCAGTGAGTCGCTGTTGAAATCGGTCAACTCATACAAATACCTGGATGTAACACTTTGTAGGGATTTGAAATGGAATGACAACATGGGCTCTGTCGTGGATGAAGCAAGTGGTAGATTTCTGATTATTGGCAGGATACTGGGGAAGCGCAATCAGTCTACAAAGAGGATTGCTTACAAATCACTCACCTGACCCATCCTAGAATACTACTCAAGTGTGTGGGACTCGCAGGGAATATTGAACTTTTAAAGAGAAGGGTAGCATGATTGGTGACAGGTTTGTTTGATCTGTGGGAAAGAGCCACAGAGATAATGTTGAGACTGAACTGGCGGACTCTTGAAGACAGACGTAAAACTATCCCAAGAAAGCCTATTAACGAAGTTTCAAGAACCGGTCTCAGGTGATGACTCTAGGAATACACCACAACGACCTACGTATCGCTCACATTGGGATCATGAGCATAAGATGAGAATAATTACTGCATACACAGAGGCATTCAAACAGTCATTCTTCGCCCGCTCCATACCTGAATGAAACTGGAAGGCACCGTAAAACTGGTACAATTGGATGTACCCTCTGTCATGCACCTCACTGCGTGCAAAAGTAGATGTAGTGAGATCTGGAAAGGCGGGAGTGTTCACAGCGTACTCGCCACGAATGTCTAGAAAAATGGTTCAAATGGCTCTGAGCACTATGGGATTTAACATCTGATGTTATCAGTCCCCTATAACTTAGAACTTACTTAAGCCTAACTAACATAAGTACATCACACACATCCATGCCCGAGGCAGGGATTCGAAACTGCGACAGAAGCGGTCGCGCGGTTCCAGACTGAAGCGCCTAGAACCGCTCGGCCACACTGGCCGGCGAATGTCTAGAAGAAAGGGTGATATTCGCTCACCGAAGATGTTAAAATAAACATGCTGCTTCACGATTACGGTAAGCTGAATGAACGACACAAGTCTTGGTTAGACAGACACCTCCAGAATGTGACAGAGCCACCTTGAAGCGCAGACCTGGACCACACCATTGACACGCTGCCTCGCTGGGCCGTCGGTGTTCTAGACGCCTTCTAGCACTTTGAAAACGCAGAATCGGCACTCTGCGGCCCACGCTACATGCTCTAGTCTGCTACTCTCCGCCTGCGTGTTGTTCGGCGCACTGAAGCGGGCAGCAGGTCCGCGCACCGCTCTGAGCAGTGGCTCAAACCCGACCAGAGGCTGTCGGGTTTGAAACTTTGAACAGTCCGCGTCGATGAACCAGCAAGTACTGGTACTTCGTTCGCGGTGTGGTCTTGGGCACGCCATTCTGTACCGTCTTACTGCGCTGATTTTATACAGTCTGTTGACACCTGCTCACCACTTGTCGGGCGTGGCTTTCGTACATTCCACATCTACACCGAAGCGGCAAAGAAACTGGTGTAGGTATATTATTCAAATACAGAGATATTTAAACAGGCAGTATACGGCGCTGCGGTCGGCAACGACCATATAAGACAACAAGTGTTTGACGTAGTTCTAGCATCGGTTGCTGCTGCTACAATGGCAGGTTATCAAGATTTAAGTGAGTTTCAACTTCGTGTTATAGTCGGCGCATGACGGATGGGACACAGCACCTTCGAGGTAAATAAGAACTCATAATTTTCCCGTACGACCATTCACGAGTGTACCATGAATATCAGGAATCCGGTAAAACATCTTCGACATCGCTACGGCCGAAAAAAGATCCTGCAAGAACAGGACCAACGACGACACTAGAGAATTGTTCAACGTGACGGAAGTGCAGCCTTTCCTCAAATTGCTAGAGATTTCAATGCGGGGCATCAACATGTGTCAGCGTGCGACCATTCAACGAAACATCATCGATATGGGCGTTCGGAGCCCAAGGCCCAATCATGTACCCTTGATGACTGCACGATACAAAGCATTACGTTTCGCGTGGGCTCGTCAACAGCACATTGGTCT
Source organism: Schistocerca gregaria (assembly GCF_023897955.1). Lineage (NCBI taxonomy): Eukaryota > Metazoa > Arthropoda > Insecta > Orthoptera > Acrididae > Schistocerca > Schistocerca gregaria. Next base: position 78,926,362 of record NC_064927.1, read on the forward strand.
GTTGATGACTGGAAACACATTGCATTGTCGGACAAGTCTCATTTCAAATTGTATCGAGCGGATGGAAACATCATCATGAATTAATGGACCCCCCATGTCGGCAGGGGACTGTTCAAGCTGATGCAGGCTCTAAAAGGCATGGGGCGTGTGAAGTTGGAGTGATATGAGACCCTTGATACGTTTACATACGACTCTGACAGACGGCATGTACATAAGCATCCTGTCTGATCACCTGCATCCATTGTCAATTGTGCACTGCGAGATACTTGGGCAATTCTAGCAAGATAACACAACACCCTATACGTCCAGAATTGCTACAGAGTGGCTCTAGGAACACACTCCTGAGTTTAAACACTTCCGCTGACCACCAAACACCCCAAATACGAACATTATTGAGCATATATGGAATGGCTTGGAGCGTGATTGTTGAGAACAGATCCCCAGCCCCTCGTACTCTTACGGATTTAAGTACAGCCCTGCAGGATTCACGGAACAGAGCTTCAGACATCAGTCAGGCCATGTCGCGGCACTTCTGCGTGCTTGCGGGGTCTGTACACGATATTAGGCAGGTGTACCACTTTCTTTGGCTCTTCAGTGTATGACCGCCCGTTACCAGTCCTAAGCAGTCTATAGAATTCCAAAGCGACGAGTGTGCTCAATCAATCAGAATTCCGTGTACAAGCAGCTTTCTGTATTGGGATAAAAACTTTGTACGGTATTTTCAACTACTGACTTCCAAAATATGACAACAGTAACACGATCTTTTTCTTTCAGTGTTTTGGCTATCAGTTCCTAAATCATGCAGCCACAGATAGTAACGAATATTAAAACATTAATGCAGATAATACACAGTATAAAACTTTGAACAATGATTTTTAATTATTTTACAACGTCCACGGGCACAATACATTCAACGGTGATTGCGATGCGTACACTTTAAGATTACAGTGTTTACGGAACCACAGACAAAATCAAAGTTTCACATACACACTTATCTCGTAGAAAAGAAAAAGGGCTGCATGATTTAGGAACTGATAGCCAAAGCACTGAAAGAAAAAGACTGACTTTTTCCTGTAGCTTCCGTGATAGTTTCCTATCTGTACAACAAATATTTCAAAAGAGCGGGTTTTTATATATAATACCCACAGGTGGCAGCAGGAAGGTTGACATTAATTGTCCATTTTGTGGATGCTCTTTACATTTCGCATACCAAACAAGGAAGTTGACGGGAGAGAAGTAGTACGGCGTAATAAAATTCTGTGTTCGTTTTAACCACACAGCCACCGTAGCTTACGAAAAGCTGCAGCAAGTGTACGGAGAAGATGCACTTCCTCGTGCAACAGTGATCAGGTGGTTGAGGGGAGGCCGAAATGTCTGTGTGAAGCAAGGCGGTCTGCCTGCTGTTTCGGCTTCCGCTGTCAGTGAAGTCAGCATCAGTACAGCTGCTGTGATTGCCAGTAAGGATTGTCGGGTGACATTACGTAACCTCAGTGACGTGTTGAGAATTTCATACGGCAGTGATTTTACGATAAAGTGCGGTCACCTCCGTATTATCCGTGTTTGTGCCCGCTGGGTGCCGTGTCTGTTGACTCCCGAGCAGGAGGCTGTGCGAAGGGAGACAAGCCTTGGCGCGCTGCGTCGCTTTGCTGATGGAGGGAATGCATTTCTGGAATCGATTGTGATGCGGCATGGCTGCGTCATTACGATCCCAAATGAAAACGAGCCAACACAATGTGGAAATCGCCAGATTCGACAACATCAAGAAAGGCGAAAGTTGTATCAGTAGGGAAAGCGATGGTGGTCACGTTTCTTGACTGTCACGGAATCATTACCAACATCCAGTTCGCCCTCACACTATTGCCGTAGCAGCAAACTACATGTCATTATTGGCTAATCTGAGGAAGCACATTGCAAAGAAACGACCAGAACTTTCTCGGACTGGGTGGTAACTTCATTATGACGCGGCCTCGGGTCAAAAATCAATTGACTTTTTTTATTTCTATCACTAAAGGCAAAGCTTCGGTGCATTTGATTTGCGAACTCTTGCGGCAGTGCTCAAGAAAAGTGAGGCGATTTCATGAGCCTGACAAAGAATGGCCTGCACCATGTCTTTGAGGACTGGCAGAAAGCTATAAAAAGTGCATTCAGGTAGGAGGGGATTAGTTCAAAACCATCAGGTAAACACTGAAATTGAGTGATAAAGATATGTAAGAAAAATTAGCGTTGTCGATCAGCTGCCCGGGGTGGCCGAGCGGTTCTAGGCGCTAAATTTCGGAACCGCGCGACCGCTACGGTCGCAGGTTCGAGTCGTGCCTCGGGCATGGATGTGTGTGATGTCCTTAGGTTAGTTAAGTTTAAGTAGTTTTAAGTTCTGGGGGATTGATGACCTCAGAAGTTAAGTCCCATAGTGCTCAGAGCTATTTTTTTTTTTTTTTTTTCGATCAGCTCACGTATACTGGAGGATGTCACAAGACAGGAGCACTTCTTGTGAGGGGCACCGTCTACTCCACAAGGTATTGCAGGAAGCGCTTTTGCTGTGTTTCCAAGGAACTGTAGGGAAACAGCGGCAAGTGGTTTACACCTGCTGCTCCTCCTTTCTCTTGGGAAAAGATACCAAACAGCACCTCCGTCCCGGGGCCACGGGGCTGGAGAGACGACATGCTTGCTGCCCCCAGGGACGCTGCCGACAGACTACCATGTCAGGCTACTCATAAGAATTGTTTACAAACATTGGAGCCTTATAACTAATCACACATGACGATAGGATTTTAACTCAAACGCGGGCATTCACACTGGTCATCACCTTCCCTACAGTGGCACTTCTGTGGTAAATACTGCCCGGCGACAGAATTTGTGCCCGTATTACTTACCACTTAATGCGGCTCAGGGAGCATCCGCCATCAGCGGAGGATTCTCTACGCTTCACCGAGCCTAACAGACATGTAGCAGAACGTTTAGCACGCTTTACGTCTCTCCCCTACAGCATCCTATACCCAATTTGGGCATGACCAACCAGTCCGCTCCCTGCTGCTGACGAGAGCGAACGAATAACCCGTGGGACCTGGCCTGTCTTTCTTGGAAACACTGGTTTATTCCAGATCTTGCTTCGCTAGCACACGACGTCGTGTTCCAAGGCAGTGATTCAAGTACCATAAGCCTTTAGACTCGAAAACGATATTGTACACTGGAAACACAATGAAACTTTCACAAATCACCGGCGCGTTTGCTAAAATTAAACTACTGATACATTACAACTATGTACCGTATCCAGCACCTTGACTTTCGAAGGACGCGTTCTCATCCACTGGCATCGCCGAATAATTAGTGTTTAGAGAATCTTCCAAGCAGGGCACGGTGCTGGTCTGAGAACAGGCGGTGTGGCGTAAGCAGCTGGTACGCATATGAAAAGAACACAGACGCTACGCGGCTACTACCGTCTGTCGACAGGCAAACACGTGGAGCACAGTCGCGCGAGATGCAACTCCGCCGTCCACTGGCCATAAACCTTGCTAACTGGCCCAGTAAAAATAGTAGGCTACCGTGGGCGCGGGAGGCAACCACTGCCTGAAGCACAACAGCGTGGCGTCCGGTCTTAGCACACACAATCCTCTGTTACGCCGCGACGATCTCATTAGTTGTGTTACAAATGCGGGCTTAGCAACCGAAAGATAGCAGGATGGAATCCGGTCGGATCACGGATTATTTCAGGCTTCGTGTTTTGTATGCTCGATGCTCTTCAGCTTGAGTGTTCTATCTATCTATCGCTTGCGCCTTGGTCGCGGATTGTGTGCGGGGTTAAATCGGATTTGGCATGTTAATGTGAAGGGGTAGCGGGATGCCCTTCCTGCCGCCACCCCGTACCCCCCGGGACAGAATCAGTGTACCCCGTCTGTCTGCATCTATTGCAAATCAGGGAAAGGTGCGGATGTTCAAATGGTTCAAATGGCTCTGAGCACTATGAGACTTAACATCTGAGGTCATCAGTCCCCTAGACTTAAAACTACTTAAACCTAACTTACCTAAGGACATCACACACACCCATGCCCGAGGCAGTATTCGAACCTGCGACCGTAGCAGCAGTGCAGTTCCGGAGTGAAGCGGCTAGAACCGCACGGCCACAAGGACCGGCAGTGCGGATATGATTCAAATGTCTGTAAGTAGTGCAACTGAGGCGGGACGTGGGGACCAGCCCGGTATACACCTAGAGGGATGTGAAAAACCGCCTAAAAACCACATCCTCGTCGTTAATCCGGCGGGCGGATTCGATCGGGCCGGCGTGCCTACTCCAGTCCAGGAAGCAGCGCATTAGCGCTCTCGGCTAACCTGGCGGGTTCTCTTCAGCTTGAGTGTGCAAGGTTATAATTCCAAGTACTCACTAATTTTCTATCTTTTGCAGACCGATATTTATAATCGTCATAAAGATTTTACACTTTACAGCCACGTCGTTTAAAGTCGAGGTGCACAATCTACAGTGCGTTTGTTTTAATTTGAGACAACTAAATATCTCGAACATGACGCTTCGGACGAAAAGCATGTTAGAAGTGAAAAGTTGATATTAATAAAGAGGGCATCTGTCTGGCCACTTCTTGAACACCGTCCTGCTCGCACTGGGTCAGCCTCCTATTTAAATTGGGACTACCCATTTTACTGCATATTCAGATTCTACGTAAAACACACGTACAGTTTACTCAAACCACTGTTTCTCAATAGTAGTAGATGGTGCTGTAATCGACAAATATCACCTGTGCCTGTTTTGTGAATTAACAACCGACGCATTTGATACTACACTTCGTTAACGGTTGACACTGATGTTCAAACGTTACTTGAGAGCTGCAACTGGGACTGCAACTCAAATACTAGATACTGACATTTCCGACAAATAAGCTACTTGCATAGTAACGTAGTTTTCTGTTCACTGCGGGGTTGATTGTGGCGAGTCCCCAAACTACCGCAGTGCTTAATTTCGGCGGCCGCTCTCTAATCCAGCCAACAGGGCGACTGACTGCAGTGCGTGTTTCCATCCAACAGCCGTAACTCTCGAACTGGCCACTATGGGGCTACAGGCAGAATACGAACCACAACCATTATTATAAGGTACAACGTCCAGGAAGTGATAGTGACAGGTGCACCTGCCATGGACACTCACCGAAATCAAGCATTCCAACGAAGAGAGGCAACGGGCTTCGCCGAAATCAAATACCCCAATCCTGAGAGGCGTGGGAACCCACTGATATCAATCGTCCCGATGGGAACAAAAAACTATTACATACACGTCATTGTTTCTGCATCGTGCTAAACGTAGTTTCTAACCAGACATTTAAACGGCTAAGCATCGTGTACTGTACAATCAAATCTGCAACACTAAATTAAATGTCGAACATATACTACAGACCCAAACGAAGTGGTGCACCTGCCTAATATCGTGTAGGGCCCCGCGACCACGCAGAAGCGCCGCAACACGACGTAGCTCATGAACTCGACTAGTCTCTGAAGTAATGCTGGAGGAAAATCACACCTTGAATCCTGCAAGGCTGTCAATAAACACGTAAAAGTATGAGGGGGTGGAGATCTCTTCTGAAGAGCACATTTCAGGGCATCCCAGATACGCTCATGTCACGGTAATTTGGTGGCCAGCGGAAGTTCAAAATGGCTCTGTGCGCTATGGGACTTAACTTCTGACGTCATCAGTCCCCTAGAACTTAGAACTACTTATACCTAACTAACCTAACGACATCACACACATCGATGCCCGAGGCAGGATTCGAACCTGCGACCGTAGCTGTCGTGCGGTTCCAGACTGTAGCGCCTAGAACCGCTCGACCACACCGGCCGGCGCCAACGGAAGCGTTTAAACTCAGAGGAATGTTCGTGCAGTCACTCTGTTTCAAGTTTGGATGTGTGGGGTGTCGCATTATCCTGCTGGAATTGCCCTAGTCCGTAGGAATGCACAATGGACATGAATGGATTCAAGTGATGCCTAGGTATGACGATTAGGCATGTGCCACCTGCCAGAGTCGTATCTAGACGTATCAGAGGTCCCATATTATTCCAGCTGCATAGATACCACACCATTACAGAGCCCCACCAGCTTTAACAGTCCCCTGCTGACATGCAGGGTCCACAGATTCATGAGATTGTCTGCATACCCTACACGTCAATCCACTCGATACAGTCTGAAACTAGACTCGTCCGAGCACACAACATATTACCAGTCTTTAACAGTCGAATGTCGGTACTGACGGGCTCAGGAGAGGCGTAAAGCTTTGTTTCGTCCCGTCATCACGGGTACACGAGTCGGCCTTCGGCTCCAAGGCCAATATCGATCATGTTTCGTTGAATGGTTCGCTCGTTGACACTTGTTGAAGGCACAGCGTTGAAATCTGCAGCAATTTGCGGAAGGGTTGCAGTTCCGTTACGTTGAATGATTTTCTTCAGTCGGCATTGGTCCCGTTCCTGCAGGGTCTTTTTCCGGCTGCAGCGATATCGCGGATTTGATGTTTTACCGGATTCCAGATACTCTGGGTACACTCGTGAAATGGTCGTACGAAAAAAACACCACGTCATCGCTACGTCGGAGATATTGTGTCCCATCGTTCACGCGAGTATATCACCACGTTCAAACTCACTGAAATCTTGATAATCTGACATTGTAGCAGCAGTAACCGATCTAACTACACTTGATATTTGTGCATTACAGCGCCGTCTAGCACGAACGGGAAACAATGGTCTGACTTGCAAAAAAAGTAGGAGGTTCCTATTTGAAAATACAAAGTTGTTCACACCCTCGCAGGAGAGGTAGTTAGGAGGTGGCCAGTTGTAGCACAATGTACCCCTGTTTTAACTCCCCACCTCGAAATTTTTTTTTCGAATAATGCGCTGTTTTCGGGATATTTAGTTGTCTCGGGTTAAAGGAAACATTCTGTATGTCACCTCTTTTTATGGTTTAGTGTATAGAAAGAATTCTTTCGTTCTACCTACATATGTAACAACAGATATGGTTATCGTTTGTCTGAGATGCGCCCGAATGCCGTTCTGTAGTGCAGCTCCTGGTGTACAACAAGATCTGCTTTATCAAAATTCAGTCTGCCTTCAGCGTAGCCCTGACGTGTCAATGATGTACACACTAGCCGTGAAAGACGCATGGTTCGGATTCCACATAAAACTGTAGGTAGGTTTATTTCCGTGGCTTATGGACACCCAAGTCGCCGATGTGGCGTGCAGTTTAAAGACTTTCACCTCACCGCTAGCCCAAACGAAATTATTATTATTAGATTAGAAATGTGGCTGAAAATCGAGCACTTATAAACGCATGATAAACATCTGTAGCGGTTGATTGGTACAAGTGGCTGTTCCATAACAAAAGTAGTGACAGACAGTCTAGGACGTCCATCATCCATTGAAATCGACAATCATCACCTCTGAGCGGACAAGTGTGCTATGGGAGCAGGGAATTTACTCATGCAAATTTTTGGATAACTGAGTTGCAGACTTTAGGCAGCGCAGATCGAGCCTCGCCGCATCCCGATGGACCCAGCGGACCAATCACAGGCGAGCAGCAGCGGCAGGCCACAATCCCGACCCCCGATGAGTCTAGTAACGCCATCTATGAAGGATGAAACAGATATGTTCAGTTTATTGTTGAACTGTGCACTAAAAACATTGACGCGCCAGGCCAAGACTTTGAATGTTGACTGTAACTGAACTTAACGGATTTTTTCATTGAAGAACATCACAGAAGTTTTCATCGCTATGATTTGTAATTGGCGTTTCTTTGGAGAGAAAGTAATTATTTTTGATTGATGAAGTGGACGGACAGTGAAGCATTTTGATGAAATTGAAAACAGTTACATGAATTAGCTGCGAACTAATTATCCCTACTTTCATCAACTGAGAGAAGTTACGAACTTTAACTTGAAGCCCAGGGAGTTGGATGAACTTTTATCAGAGCTATACTGACTGTTAATCCTGGCGCATTGTCAGGGGACCGGTCAGAGACCCATTCAGCTGGCGCGGCACCTGGAACCGGTTTTGGAATCTCAGTTCTCATTCGGAAAGGTAGAAAGTGGACATACTTAATAACACCGACTATGATATTGATCTCCCGACAGGCGGAGTGGCACAAAGTCACTCAAGCGTTGGAAACACGCTTCATTGCGAAACGAGATTTTACCCTTGACACATCGTGAAAAATTGAAACTGGGTGACGTAAAGAGATTCGAGCTCGGGACCTTTGCCTTTCGCAGACAAGTGTTCTACCGATTGAGCTGGCCAAGCACGACTGACGAGCCGCCCTCACACCCTCAATTCGGCCAGTACCTCGTCTCCTACCTTCCAGACTTCACAGAAGCTCTTCTACGAACCTTGCAGAACCAGCACTCCTGGAAGGACGGATACTGCGGAGACATGGCTGTGAGGACGGGTCGTGAGTCGTGCTTGGGCACCTCAGTCGGCAGAGCACTTGCCCGCGAAAGGCAAAGGTCCCAAGTTCGAGCCTCGGTCTGTCACACAGTTTTAATCTCTCAGGAAGTTTCGTTATGAGCGCACACTACGCTGTAGAGTGAAAATTTCATTATCGAATTTTACTCTTGTCGGTGAGCGCTGACATAGTTAACGCTCGAAATGCCCCGCACCCCCCACCTCCCTCCCGCCTCCTCGCCTATAACCATGGTTGGTTGGTTCGTTTGTTTGTTTGTTTGGCGGAAGGGACCATTGTTTGGCGGAAGGGACCAAACAGCGATATCATCTGTCCCTTGTAACCATGCAGAGAGGTGCCTTGTCGCCGTTTTGCAGCAGTGCAGGCGTGTAGGCGGGTAGTGTAGCAGTCTAACAACGGTATCTTATGTACACATCTCGTATAGTTACAGCTAAGCAGAGAAAATTCAGGGATGGAACATATTCTGGCACAACAGCAATGTTTGTTTAAAAAGAGGAACACGAGCACGTACAAAAAGTGGAATGGCCAGGTGCAACTGCTGCACCGTTCCCGGAGCAAAACAGAAAAATGCCACGAGTTCATAGTTGCTGATGATGTATACACTAGCGCAACACCCCTGAAACAGTGCAAAGCGTAATGCTGGCCGCTACTGTTCTGCAACGCCGGAAACAGAAGCTACACGAATTAGTGCGGTGAACAAAGCTTACGAGGTAAGCTCGACGCGGAGACCTGAGACGCTGCACAGATCACACGAGTAGGTTACCGGGACGACAGAATAAGCAAGAAATAAAAATAAAAAAAATGTTGGCGTGGCGTGGTCATTTTCGGCAGCATACAAACGTTCGTTCTTAAACAAAACCACTTTTCTTCCGAATTAATGGTGCCTAATTATCCTATACGCGTTTTGCCTTTCATACGTAAGGTATCTTCAGTGTTGTTCTGGGCGGAATGGAAAGGGACGAAAAATAATTTCTTTTACGAAATAGGATGTGAAGTTTTTTAACATGCGGAAAATAGATGTTAAAAGAAAAATTTGTACACCTCGAAATAACACGTGATGATATTTCTTAAAGAGGTACTGAAGTTAGAAGTAGACTCCAGAACCTATTTTTTAGCGCGCACACTTAGCAATACCAACGCAGTTTCAATAACCTTTACTAGAGATCTTAAGATCACCACTAAAGAAATTTGAAAACGCCCATTTCGTTCACTGTTGTTGACTTTTACTATCAACGCACATCTTAAACGGATACTTACATGTAACGAACATGGAAATACTGACTGTGACATGCACTTGGCAAAGTTACATCGGCTACTGAGACTTACATTTTTGGGTCAAGTATAACTGAAAAATTAAGAACATACATGAAATCCCGTACAAGAATTCATTAACAACAAATAGTTTCTTCAAAAATTTAAAACATAAGGCAACTGAGTGGCTTGCAATATTTTAAAAACGTGGGCTTGAAGTAACCCCCCTCCCCCTCCCAATCCCATCTACGAATATTATTACACATGTAATGAGAAAACAAATTTTTCAGTACGTCATAACGGAAATCGTACGATTTTTGAAAGAGTAGTACACCAAACATTAACAATTTGCAGCACGTGTGGGTTGTACTTTGCGACAGGTGGATGAAAAGTTGATTTCTACAATCTTCTAAAATTATTTCGTAAAGATCGTTGTAATGATGAGCGACCAACAAATCAGTCTTCAATTACGGTACATAAAAAGTCTACATGAAAATTTGTGTGTGCAAAGCTTATTGAACAACTTCATAAAGGAACGGAATTTTACTCTTCGCTAAACAGTGAACTGTATCGCCGAGCAGTAGATAGTCTTGTAATATAAAAATGTCAAATGGCATTATTGGCTGGGGTATGCCTCGGACTGTGTTCAATCACCTCTCGAAAGGATGTTTCTTCCTCGGCGCACATTGGACCCCTTTATTGCCGATACGTGAGAGGTGTGTCGTATTAGTATTTGTAAAGAGTAGGTGATGTAATCGAAGCATGTGTAGTTAATGTTTGATGACGATGAGAGATGCGAGAGGATGAAATCCGGTCACAGCACATGATTTACTCGCCTCCAGAAGTAGTAAGGATCCCGCCAAGTTCGACGGACGGGACACCACCAACAGTGTCAGTCAGATGCTCTCACTTCACGAGACACTGCAGGGAATTTAATGCTGGACACTGTCGCAGAGATTGCCGATCAGAAAGTCTACGCCAGCACCTCTCCTCCCTTGCTGCCCGTAACAGCGAAAATTTCATCGGCCACCAAGATTCGAACCGGCTTACCTCTGGGTCGAGAGCCACTGCACAGGCGCCTGTTAGCGGTTGTGGAGGCTATCTTGTAAGTGTGAATTTCAAACAAAGTACAATGGAATTATAATCTGCCGAAATGAATTTAATTCTGTTGCTCGCAGAATATATACTGCAATAGCGTTATTAATTTCTTCACGCTTTTAGTTTTATAACGACATGTATCAAACAAGAATTAGCTACTAACAATCTAGAGCTACTTGTCTGGAAAAGTAAACCGCATAGTTGGATTTGAAAAAACGAATCTGATACGAGCACCTAGTAGTTAAAGACGGTAATGTAAAACACTGACCGCTATTTTCTTGATTTTTTAAAGGAATTTACAGTGAAACATATTATTTTGTGAAATACAGCAACCAGCTACTTTTTATGCATTTTTATTTATGCCTTTACGCGTTTCGGGCTTTGACCCATCTTCACCTGGCGTAATTCGTGTTTCAATCTTCAGTTCCTACATCGTAAAAACTCCGACAGCAAATTGGAAGCTGCAGTTGCTCGATGCAAAATAACAATTTGGTTCAGCTACTATACTTGGCGAGGTGTATATAAATATATTACTGGTTAGGTGTACTTCCTTTCTATTCTGCTTGTTGTTATTTGTAGATGTTACACAACCACTTTTACACTTGAAACTTGCACAAAACAGTGCGGTATCCGCCGTGCTGCTGACTGACATCTTTGTTTAATCAGAAAATTATATATTATGCTTACAAGTTCCGAAAGTACTATTTATAGTTTAAGCTTCTCTATGACAGTAAAGCACTGAAATTGTGTAGCATTAATGTGCCGAGTATTGTGTGTAGTTATTAAATAAGTGCATTAGTGACTGTTTAATTAGACTATGAGGAATATCATAAAAATAGGCGTACTGCAGTACATTGTATACAAAAGAATAAACTTTACATATTTTACTCACAGCTGGAATGACATTTACAATGAATAAAGATACAACAACAGATTTACACGACTTCGAACTACTGCATGCATTACGTGAGTTCACGCTGGATTATGTTTTTCCAAGGGTGTGTCGCTGTCTGAGAAAATTGAGGAAAAAGAAAAATTTTGAAACTTCATGGCAGTTTAAAACTGTGTGCCAGACCGAGACTCGAACTCGAGACCTTTGCCTTTCGCGGGCAAGTGCTCTAGCAACTAAGATACCCAAGCACAACTCAGGCCCCGTCTTCACAGCTTTAGTTCTGCCAGTGTGGAAGGTAGGAGACGAGATATTGGCAGACGTAAAGCTGTGAGGACGGGGCGTGAGTCATGGTTGGGTAGCTCAGTTGGTAGAGCATTTGCCCGCGTAAGGCAAAGGTCCAGAGTTCGAGTCTCGGTCCGGCACACAGTTTTAATCTGCCAGGAAGTTTCATATCAGCGCACACTCCGCTGCAGAGTGAAAGTCTCATTCTGAAGAAAAATTTTGTTGGGCAAGTATTTTTGGTCATTTAGGATGAGAAAGAAATATCTCGCTACCAAAGCAACTTCGCGGTTGCAATTGAAATAGCGCTAAAAATCTTCTTCAGGAAAAACTGCTCCCACATTAGCGCCACGAAGGTGGCGCATTAGACAGAAAAAAAGAAGAGAGAGAGAGAGAGAGAACGGCCCTCGGAAAGAGGTGAGCGAACGCAAGTTAAAGTCGCCACTGCTTCGCCGGTTCACCAGCAACGGCGTTTCACTGCTCGAAGTTTGCCTGGTCAGCGCTCGCCAGTCCGCGGTCCCAGTGCAGCACTGGCTGGCGAGGGTCACCCTTTGCAGTGTCGCGATTCCGATCACGATGCCCTGGGCAGGTGCCTGTCCGTCTCAAGCAATTAGCGGGCTGGATCGCGGAAGTGGACTTGCCGCTGCATATGAAAAAGCCAACCCGAGGCCGCGCGCTAGAGCGCGCGAAACGTGCTGAGAATATATAACGACCCTTCTGATCAAATGCGGAGTAATGACTGAGCATTACAGGTACTTCACTGATAATAACACTCTGTCAGACGTCGAGGATAGCAACGAAGCTACGAAGCAACTTACGTATAATCGCCCTCGTCGTTCACGTTATTTTCCAAACGTAGCACAACATACAGTGATGACCAGGCGATAGATGCAGGTTGTAACGTCGGGTGATCCTGCAACTCTCATCACAAAGAACGCTTCGGGCGTGTGGAGAATCACATTCTGTGATGGTCTGCCTCGCCAATTCCTTCTACTAGTCCTTAGGCGGCTCTGTAAAGAGTCGCAGAAGCAGGTGTTCACCCCAAGACCAGTAACCTCTGAACACCGACGAGCAGGACACGACGACGGGTGATAGCGGACGTCCCCAGTTATGACCCCTTTTGTTGCCGTTTGGAACTCGTGACACGACGTTTCATCATATAGATGCTCTCCCATCTTTCTAGTAACGGACCGGATGTTCCAGGCACACTGCCATGAGCAAGTCTACATCTACATACACTATATGATCAAAAGTATCCGGACACCTTGTTGAAAATGACTTACGAGTTCGTGGCGCCCTCCATCGCTAATGTTGGAATTCAATATGGTATTGGCCCACCCTTAATCTTGATGATAACTTCCACTCTCGTAGGCATACGTTCAATCAGGTGCTGCTAGGTTTATTGGGGAATGGCAGCCCATTCTTCACGGAGTGCTGCACGGAGGAGAGGCATCGATGTCGGCCGGTGAGGCCTGGCACGAAGTCGGCGTTCCAAAACATCCCAAAAGTGTTCTGTAGGATTCAGGTCAGGACTCGGCGCAGGCCAGTCCATTACAGGGATGTTACTCTCGTGTAACCACTTCGCCACAGGCAGTGCATTATGAACAGGTGCTCGATCGTGTTGAAAGATGCAATCGCCATCCCCGAATTGCTCTTCAACAGTGTGAACCAAGAAGGTGCTTAAAACATCAATGTAGGCCTTTGCTGTGATAGTGCCACGCAAAACAACAAGGGGTTCAAGACCCCTCCACGAAAAATACGACCGCACCATAACACCACCGCCTCCGAATTTTACTGTTGGCACTAAACACGCTGGCACATGACGTTCACCGGGCATTCGCCATACCCACACCCTGCCACCGTATCGCCACATTGTGTACCGTGATTAGTCACTCCAAACAACGTTTTTTCACTGTTTAAGCGTCCAATGTTTACGCTCCTTACAACAATCGAGGCGTTGTTTCGCATTTACGGGAGTGATGTTCAAATGTTCGAATGTGTGTGAATTCCTAAGGGACAAAACAGCTGAGGTCATACACACTGCTTAAACTAACTTGTGCTAGAAACAACACACACACCCACGCCCAAGGGAAGACTGAAACCTCCGGCGGGGCGGGCCACGCAGTCCGTGACATGACGCCTCAAACCACGCGGCCACGCCGCGCGGCCCACCGCAGAGATGTGTGGCTTATCAGCAGCCGGTCCACCATAAAATCCAAGTTTTCTCACCTCCCGCCTAACTGTCATAGTACTTGCAGTGAATCCTGATGCCGTTTGGAATTCCTGTGTGATGGTCTGGATCGTTGCCTATTACACATTACGACCCTCTTCAACTATCGGCGGTCTCTGTCAGTCAACAGACGAGATGGGCCTGTACGCTTTTGTGCTGTACGCATATCGGAAACAGTGGACCTAGGGATTTTTAGGAATGTGGAAATCTCCAATACAGAAGTATGACAGAAGTGGCACCCAATCACCTGACCACGTTCGAAGACCGTGAGTTCCGCGGAGTGTCCCATTCTGCTCTCTTACTATGTCTAATGACTACTGAGGTCGGTGATATGGAGTACCTGGCAGAAGGTGGCAGCACAATGCACCTAATACGAGAAACGTTAGTTTATGGAGGGTGTCCGAATTCTTTCGATCACATAGTGTACATATTCGGCAGGTCACCGTACGGAGTGTATCCTGTACCGCTACTAGTCATTTTCTTTTCCTGTTCCTTTCGCAAACACAGGGACGGAGTAACCTGTCTACGTGTATGTGCCTCCATATGAGCACTAAGTGCTCTTATCTGATCTTCGTCAGTCAGCTTCAAGTGTCGGTTCTCTAAATTTTCTCAATAATATTCCGCAGAAACAACATCGCCTTCCCTGGGGCGCTCCTGACGAAACCCACGGCTTTTAGCAACTGGCAAAAGCTATTCCAGGTTGCAATATAGTACTTGAAACCCACAGTATACTATTTTACGTATTACTCCAGAAACATGAGAACGAATATATGTATCACCTAATGAGGAATGAAGGTTAAGTTAGATTATTTAGAGTACAAGAAAATTTTATTTCACTTATGTACACTTTGAACACACTTTGCTTTTCTCATCTCGATCTCCTTCGATATCCTTTCTTTTTGTATGCAAGCTTCAAATCATCCACAGTGCAGCAACTCTGAATGCAGCTGATTGCTGCAGCTATTCGTTTCTAAGATTGCAACCGCTTATTGCGGTTTTTGTGGTCAGCGTGCTTTGTGTTATGAAGCATTTCGTGTTCTTGGCACTTTGATCACTGTGGTGACGGCAGCGTTTTATAGCTTAAATGCACAATGCTAGACGCAGTCGGCCGTGAACACTACATTGCTGACGTCGCATGGCCGTCGCCGCAGGCCCGTATTTATCGTTGGCCACGGTTCGGACGGTCTTCATTGGTCCGCGGCCTGGAGGTCCTTTATTGGTGGCGACGTTCAAACCATACCACAGCAGTCGTCTTGGAAATATATGTAGTGCGCGCAGTTACGTCACATCGCTACGACGGCTACATTGCTGGAGTTACAGTTTCTCCCTCTGCTTCCCTTGAACGACCCTTATACATTCATAGCGAAAAAATGACGACTCTGTAAACTGCTTCAGAGTGTAATCGCAAAACTGGGTCGCCGTAATTTCTGTAAAAGACGCTTAGCGAAGAGTCAGAGAAATCTACTGTCACGGGATGGCGCAGAAAGACATGGTTAAGTTCTGTTATTTTATCCTTGACGGTTCTCGGCGAGGAGTTAACTTTTACTTTATTATCATGAATTAAATTGCTGACCTTTGTTGCCTGCCAAGAATTACAAAAGCTCAGTTATCGCAGGCAGAGACTCCCAAGAAATGAGGAACAACTTGCAAGCACGCAGAGAAGCGGGTAACAGGCAGCCAAGGCAAATGCCGTACCGCAGTGAGAAGTCGCTGCTCGGACAGATATGCGGGAGGGCCGATGTTCATACTCCTGTCAAGTCATTTTGATTTTACTCTCTCCTGGTTTCCTAGAATTAACTGAGGCGAAAGCTGACACGGTTCCTTTAACAAGATAATGGTCCAGTGGTTATGACACTGGTCTCGCATTCTGCAGCAGGGTTTCTGACAATCTCGTTCGGCTATCTAAATTTCGCTTCTCTGAGATTTTCCAAAACTGACTGACGTTGTTGTCGAGATGGTTGATGTAAAGCGTTCGCAGCATATTTCCACTGCGCTAATCGTCGACTGGAATTTATGGCCTAGTATTCTTTCCTTCATTTCTTTCCTCGGCGTTGGCCAACGCCAACTTGACACTAAAATGAACAGACAGCCTCTACGTTGTCAGAATTGGATCGTAACTGTCATGATTCGTACAAATTATTCACTGATGGTTCCAAAACGTCGTACAGCGCTGTAGGAGCAGCATTGTTTGATAAACATACATGGTGATGACAATCATTCTTGCTTTCGACAGGAGCGTCGGTATTACCTAGTGAATGCGTTGCCGCTCATCGATTTATTCTTTACACAGTCGGTTTACAAGCTTGCCGAGTCCTGATACGTACTGACTCGGCGGGTGCCCTACAGTCTCTTACGAACGCAGCCGAAGGAAGTCCATTGGAACACGATACGCTGCGAAGTTTCAGCCCAGCAGAGGATCTGCGTCAACCGGTTAATCTACTACGGGTACCGGGTCGTGTCTGTGTTAGTGGCCACGGACGTGTAGATCAACTAGCGAAAATGGTGCAGCATCTGCTTCCCACCGACATAGCCCACGAGACAAGCAAGCGAAACGAAATGGACAATTTTACTACGGATGGACAGCAACACCAAAAGCACGTGGTACTGGGCGGTTCATCAATGGATTCCACACCACCCTCGGTTTATCAGCTTCGTGCATCACGGGAAAAGGAACTGTCACTGTTTACAGACAAAGAACAAACCACACGTATGCTCACGAAACGAACCATTTCTTAAAACTAATCCCCCCTCCGTGTTGCGATCCTGCCTCAGTGAAGAGGACATTGTACATATGTTAAGAGAATGTCATAAACATGCAGGAAGTATTATGTTCTACAATATTTTTAAAACTAACGATTTTTTTTTTTCTTATTGCAGCTCTCACGTCCATAAATACTTCGTTACCAAATGTGTTCACCATTTCACCCGTCTTCCGAAAAGAAAACCTTAGAATTTGATATCTGCATTTTTACTAACGAAACCTGAAATGCTTCGCAATTGCTAAATAAAAATTGTCGTGTGACTAGGGCCCCCCCGTCGGGTAGACCGTTCGCCGCGTGAAAGTCTTTCGATTTGACGCCACTTCCGCGACTGGCGCATCGATGGGGATGAAATGATGATGATCAGAACAACACAACACCCAGTCTCTGAGCATGGGCCGGCCAGAGTGGCCGTGCGGTTCTACGAGTGGCCGAGCGGTTCTAGGAGCTACAGTCTGGAACCGCGCGACCGCTACGGCCGTAGGTTCGTATCCTGCCTCGAGCATGCATGTGTGTGATGTCCTTGGTTTGGTTAGGTTTAAGTAGTTCTAAGTGTAGGGGACTGATGACCCCCGAAGTTAAGTCTCATAGTGCTCAGAGCCATTTGAACCATTTGAACATCCGCACTTTTCCCTGATTTGCAATAGATGCAGACAGACGGGGTACACTGATTCTGTCCCGGGGGGTACGGGGTAGCGGCAGGAAGGGCATCCCGCTACCCCTTCACATTAACATGCCAAATCCGATTTAACCACGCCACCCCCCGCACACAATCCGCGACCAAGGCGCAAGCGATAGATAGATAGAACACTCAAGCTGAAGAGCATCGAGCATACAAAACACGAAGCCTGAAAAAATCCGTGATCCGACCGGCTTCGATCCTGCCATCTTTCGGTTGCTAAGCCCGCATTTGTAACACGACTAATGAGATCGTCGCGGCGTAACAGAGGATTGTGTGTGCTAAACCCGGACGCCACGCTGTTGTGCTTCAGGCAGTGGTTGCCCCTCAACGGTAGCCTACTATTTTTACTGGGCCAGTTAGCAAGGTTTATGGCCAGTGGACGGCGGAGCTGCATCTCGCGCGACTGTGCTCCACGTGTTTGCCTGTCGACAGACGGTAGTAGCCGCGTAGCGTCTGTGTTCTTTTCATATGCGTACCAGCTGCTTACGCCACACCGCCTGTTCTCAGACCAGCACCGTGCCCTGCTTGGAAGATTCTCTAAACACTAATTATTCGGCGATAGCCAGTGGATGAGAACGCGTCCTTCGAAAGTCAAGGAGCTGGATACGGTACATAGTTGTAATGTATCAGTAGTTTAATTTTAGCAAACGCGCCAGTGATTTGTGAAAGTTTCATTGCGTTTCCAGTGTACAATATCGTTTTCGAGTCTAAAGGCTTAAGTAGGGTGCAGTTTTATGGTACTTGAATCACGGGAATCGAATCCGGGCCCTTAGGAATGACATTCTGCGCGCTGACCACTCAGCTAACGGGGGGCAGAAATTGCTAAATTACGTATGGGAATTGAATACACGTCTCAGTCTTCTTCTCTTCCCACTCTCTCTGCCTATCTCCTCATCCCTCTCTACACCGCTTCCTCCACCCTCTCTCTCTCTGTCCATCTCCTCCTTTCCTCTCTCTACGTCCATTGCCTTTCCCACGCTTCATCTCCCCCTCTCAGATCATCTCCTCTTTCTCTCCCCCCGATTGACCTTCATCCTTGTTTAGCTAACGAAACCTTGACTGGGAATTGAATTCGCTCAAAATGAATGCGTAAAAAAAAGGGCTCAAATGGCTCTGAGCGCAATGGGATTTAACATCTGAGGTCATCAGTCCATTAAACTTAAAACTGCTTAAACCTAACTAACCTAAGGACATCACAAACATCCATGCCCGAGACAGGATTCGAACCTGCGACCGTAGCAGCTGCGCTGTTCCGGACTGAAGCGCCTAGAACCGCTCGGCCACAGCGGTCGGCTAATGCCTAAACCGACTGGAACTACTGGTGGACAAGGCATGGGAGACCTCCGCCGCTGCTGGTTCTGTCAGGATAGTACCTACTGTGACAGTATTACGCTTCGTATTAATCTGCAAACAGGTACGATTACAAAGTTTCATAACGATTTACATTCCAAAGTAATAGACTAACAGATATATACACACTACAAAAACATAACAACAATGATAATACCACGCCACAGATACATATACGAATGAAGAAACAACGCCGCGTGGGATTAGCCGGGCGGTCTAAGGCGCTGAAGTCATGGAGTGTACGGCTGGTTCCGGCGGAGGTTCGAGTCCTCCCTCGGCCATGGGTGTATGTGTTTGTCCTTAGGATAATTTAGGTTAAGTAGTGTGTAAGCTTAGGGACTGATGACCTTAGCGGTTAAGTCCCATAAGATTTCACACACTTTTGAACATTTTTTTTTTTTTTTTGAAGAAACAACTTGTAAACATACAGCATTGCTGCATTATCTGTCTACCATAGCTGTCAAAACCACAACATTATATACAAGCGATAGATGACCTAGCTTACACTTGCTAACAACAGCAGTTAACAGATTAAGGTAAATATTTAAAAACTTGCCTGCAGATGGAACCGCCCTATGCAGCATTAAGATTGTAACACAGCGACAGCGCCGATATGCCATACGGATGCAAGTACTAGCATGCAATAAAACAAAATTGAAATCTGTTATAATGTTACAACTTTTAAAAATCGTATTTGGTTGCAGTTAGTCTGAAGATGGCGATACTGCCGAAATACGCCTTCTCCTGATGTAAAACGTCTAGCAGTTACTTATAGCAGCAATCTGATACATTACCATCTTTTATTTTATTATTTGCCGATAATTCATAAATATAATTTTCCTGTTTGCTTTTAAAACCGACTACAAGGAAGAAAACAAAACAGCGCGTAGTTGTGAGTACAATTTTACTTTAAGATCACGTACAGCGATGAGGACTATATATGGTAATAATAATCTGTCAAATGCTCGACATGCCCTCCAATCGTAACTGAAACTGAGAAAAATGCCGAAACGACAGGTGTCGGCAACACAGCATAGCGCAGCATTTTCTGTTTCGCAGTCGGCTTTAAAAGAAAACCTGTAAATCGTTGTTTAAGAAAATATACCGTATTTTACGGACTACAGGACGCACTTTCTTGTTCGAAAAACTGCCTCAACAAATTCAGGTGCACCGTATACTCGCAAATAACATAAAAAGTCCAGTGTTTGATTTAAAGTTTGCACCAGTCTTAGTAATAGCCGTACATTCGAACCGCGGGGACCCTATCTCTATCTGGCAACACTGGATTCAACTGGCAGCAGGGGATTCACAAACTTTCTACCACTATCAGCGAGACACCACAAACCCAGAACACCGTCTAGCCTAAGGTGTTTCGTTGCAGTCTACGGGTGCAGTGAACTTGAACTGAAAGCGATTTGGGTTATCGGTAACAGTACAATATTTTTAGCAGCTACTTTCAGAGTGGAAAAAGAAGAAATGTATTAATATGATGCGGGCTATAAATTGTATTTCTATAAGAACATGGAAACAGGGGAGCTGAGCGGGATTTTCGCCCTCCACCAACAGAAAAAAGAATCATTCGCGATTGGAGGGCTAGTAAAGAGTAAATGAAAACCACGAGGAAGAGTGAATGTGCAAATACAGGACTCAATGCAAAATGGTCAAAGCAGAAAGATGATGTATTAAATGGATTCAAGGACACCGTCGAAATGGCACTGGAACTGTTACAAAAATGATTCAAATACACGCTCTTGAGCTACCGCGATGTGGAGCTTCACGGTGTTAAGGATACAGTTGGTTGGCGCGACGTGTTTATGAAGCGCCATGGACTTAGCAGGCGAACCAAAATCAAAATACCTCATAAAATGCCACACCAGTACGAAGAAAAAATATTCTCATAGCTTCATTACTCGACATCGAAAGAAAACCAGTGTGGAACTAAACCAAATAGCGAATATGGACGAAACTCGTCTCGCATTTGATGTGCCGAGTAAGACAACTGTTGCAATGAGAGGTGCTAAAACTGTAGCTATACAAACAAGTGGACAGGAAAACGTGCACCACACTGTTGTCCCTTCATGTTGTGCTGATGGCACTAAACTCAATCTATTTTCGAGCGAAGAACAATGTCAAAAACCCTCTGAAATACCGCCAGGTGGTGGTGTTCACATACATGACAAGGGTTGGATGGACGAGGTTGATGCGAAATTATGGATTAACAGAGCGCTTTATCCAAGAAGGGTTCTCTTCTTGTGCTACATCAATTTAGTAGTCATTTGATAAATTCTGTGAAAGAGAGATTGAGACGGGGAAATACAGAGCTTGCTGTTATTCCGGGAGGACTTATTTCAGAATTGCCACCTATTGATGTCTTGATAAATAAACCATTTAAAGAGCATATGAGAGAGCAATGGAACAGAATGGAGGATGGATGTAACCCAACATAAATTCACACCAAAGGGAGCTTTAAAATAATATACAATTACACAAGTGTGGTAGTTGATAAACAGTCGTGTTCTAGAGTGGAACTTTCAGGAAGTGCGGTATAAGCAATGCTCTCGATAGCAATGAAGACCCTCTTATATATGAAGAGGACAACGGTGACGAGGAAGAAGAAGAAGAAGAAGAAGAAAGTTCAGATAACGACTTTCAGGAATTTCGAAGGTCACTTCAGTTTTATAAACTGGCTTTGCAACCTAATAACAGAAATGGTAAAAATGCAATTTTCAAGAAAAATTGCTTAAAATTAGTGTCCGTAGCGTCTTAGTGCCCATAAAATACGGAACAGCCTACGTCTCTCTGTATGTATACTAGAGTATTGTGTAAATCTTTGAAGTTGGTCAAGAGCTTCTCGAGATTCTTACAACAACCTTTCCATATTACACACTACTGGCCACTAAAACTGCTACACCAAGAAGAAATGCAGATGGTAAACGGGTATTCATCGGACAAAACATATTATACTACTCACATGTGATTACATTTTCACGCAATTTGGGTGCATAGATCCTGAGAAATCAGTACCCAGAACAACCACCATTGATCGTAATAATGGCCTTGATACGCCTGGGAATTGCGTCAAACAGAGCTTGGATGGCGGGTACAGGTACAGCTGCCCATGCAACTTCAACACGATACCACAGTTCATCAAGAGTAGTGACTGGCGTATTGTGACGAGCCAGTTGCTCGGCCACCATTGACCACACGTTTTCAATTGGTGAGGGATCTGGAGAATGTGCTGGCCAGGGCAGCAGTCGAACATTTTCTGTATCCAGAAAGGCCCGTACAGGACCGACCACATGCGGCCACGCATTATCGTGCTGAAATGTTGGGTTTGGCAGGAATCGAATGAAGGGTAGAGCCACGGGTTGTAACACATCTGAAATGTAACGTCCGCAGTTCAGAGTGCCGTCAAAGCGAACAAGAGGTGACAGAGACGTGTGACCAATGGCATCCCATACCATCACGCCGGTTGATACGCCAGTATGGCGATGATGAATACACGCTTCCAATGTGTGTTCACCGCGATGTCGCCAACACGGATGAGACCATCAGGATGGTGTAAACAGAACCTGAATTCATCCGAAAAAATGACGTTTTGCCATTCGTGCACGCAAGTTCGTCGTTGAGTACACCATCACAGGTGAAACAGAGTCAAGGGTAACCGTTGCCATGGTCTCCGAGCTGATAGTCCATGCTGCTGCAAACGTCGTCGAACTGTTAGTGCAGATGATTGGTATCTTGCAAACGTCCCCATCTGTTGACTCATGGATCGAGACGTGGCTGCACGATCCGTTACAGCCAAGCGGACAAGATGCCTGTCATTTCGACTGCTAGTGATACGAGGCCGTTGGGATCTAACACGGCGTTCCGTATTACCCTCCTGAACCCACCGATTCCATATTCTGCTAACAGTCATTGGATCTCGATCGACGCGAGCAGCAATGTCGCGATACGATAAACCGCAATCGCGATAGGCTACAATCCGACCTTTATCAAAGTCGGAAATGTGATGGTACGCATTTCTCCTCCTTGCACGAGGCATCGCAACATTTCACCAGATAACGCTGGTCAACTGGTGTTTGTGTATGAGAAATCGGTTGGAAACTTTTCTGATGTCAGCACGTTGTATGAATGCTCTGAAAAGCTAATCATTTGCATATCACAACAAATTCTTCCTGTCGGTTAAATTTCGAGTCTGTGGCACATCTTCGTGGTGTAGCAATTTTAATGGCCAGTAGTGTACATTACGTATATTTACATACAAGAAATAAATAGCCTGTGTCGTGTACAAGTCTGAATTAAATCGGTCGAGCACTTTTTGAGTTTTTCGTTAACAACGTTAAACAACGACTTGTCTTTATATAATAATATAGTCGTAGATACAGATTTCAGATCGAAGTGTAATAATTTGTAGCTCCTATTCGAATGGTGCAGTCAGACTATTCTCGCATGTCGTTCGCTTATCTTTAGATAATGTTTCATGTTTTATTTTTAATTTATTTCTTTATATTTTGTTATCAAGTCAGATAAATTTCCTGTTTGTATAATTATGTGACTTAACTTTATCTCCCACCCGGTTGGCAGTGTGGTCTAACGCACGGATTCCCGGGCGGGAAGGAGGGCCTGGTCCCCGGCACGAATCGGCCGGCGGATTTGTGTCGAGGTCCGGTGAACGGGCCAGTCTGTGGATGGTTTTGGGCGGTTTTCCATCTGCCCCGGCGCATGCGGGCTGGTTCCCCTTGTTCCGCCTCAGTTACACTATGTTGGCGATTACAAGTTCTCCAAGTACGCGTACACCACCATTTACCACGCAAAGATAGGGGTTACACTCGTCTGGTGTGAGACGTTCCCTGGGGGGGTCCATCGGGGGTCAAACCCCACAATAACCCTGCGTTCGGTGTGGGGCGGCGGAGGGATGAAGTGGACTGCGGTAGTCGTCGTGGGGTTGTGGACCACTGCGGCTGCGGCGGGGACGGAGCCTCTCCGTCGTTTCTAGGTACCCGGTTAACTTACAATACAATATATTAACTTTATCTGTCTATGCACGTAATAAAAAAAAATGCCGACTTGTGTTCCATCCTTAATGAACTCGCTGGGATACCACATTCGCCTCCCCTCCCTCCCACACAACAGGCGGCGGTACACGTGCACACAGCACATTAGGGGAAGCGGCCTGAGAACTCGCGGCCGTTTGGCGTCGCAGGCGAACAGCACGAATTGCGTCATCACGAGGCGAGAGCGGCAGCGGACGGCACGGAATATTAATGCGCGGCCGAAAACGTACCACGCCATAAGCGTGGCCGATCAAAGAGAAAAATTAACCGGCGCAAAGCGAAATTTATGGCCCGATCGGAATGGAAGTGGAGCAATAGGCGCAAAAAGCCGCGCCAACCAGGGTAACGAGCGAGACAGCCGATACGTAAAGAAGCTGCAGTTATGAAACACTTTAATGAAAGCGAAGCAGAATTAGATGACGCAACGGCAGAAACTAGAAACATGGATCACACGCAAATTCAAGAAACTGTGAAGTCGTTAATAGACGTAAAACGGAACAGCACTTATTTTCGCCACGAAAGGTCTCGTCACAAATTTTAGGAGAGAGCACCCACATGCAGTGCAACGAGGTCAGAGCAATTACATGGAACTGAGCTGCAGACCTCATTATTGTACTCTTCCAAGAGCGACGGCTCGTAATTTAATGTCCCGAGCAAGAACTGACGGCGAGATCGACAAAGCGTTGCAACAAGAAAGCTCGGCGGTATCTGAAAACCGCAATGCCGAGGTTGCCTCCCTGCATGACCGTGGACAGTGGCCTGCGTTGAGTGAAGCGAGACATTTTCCTGGAACTGAGTTGCAGCTGTCCAGCATTTCGGTGGTGAACCTCTAAAAGGAGATCTATCGATTGCCAGTGGGCAGTAAAACTAGGCCGTTGACTCTGAAGTGACGTCAGCGCATAACTAAAAGAATGCACCTTATGTCTTGTCAATTTGTTATGGAGCAATTACACTAAACTGAGGAAGATTCACATACACATACAGCATGTATCGTCTACCTGTTTCTCTACTGTAATTGTAGGTTTTGAACAATTATGGCACAGCAGACTTCAGCTGCTAGCTGACTGCCGTGTTTCTTAACCACTGTGCCCACTAACATCAAGTGTTCATTTCGTCCGAGAAAAACCGTGTTGTGAGCAGATCCTCAACATAATTTTGCATATACGTAAAGAACAAATACGACAGAGGGCAGTGATACAGTAAATCATAACAAACTCGTGAGGAATATTCATACACTCACCAAGGAATGCAGTTTAATGCGCTTCATCCAAAGTCTACTGCAGACCAGGCAGTTCTTTTTCACCCTGAACAACAGGTAAAGACGAAGGTGAATCCAGAAGAACGGTCTTCCTCAAGGCAGTGTGTTGGCGCCTCTGCTGTATAATATCTAGACCGATGACGAATCTGTCGGAACAAACAGAAGATCTTTCCTTTGTGCCAACGACACAGCTGTTGCATCCTAAGAAGAACGGGTGAGGAGATGCAAATGGAACTGACTGCATTCCTCCAAGATCTGGCAGAATACTATGACAAAACCACCTGAAGCCCAACCATTCCAAAACACAGGTCTGTACGTTTCACTTGAGAAGTAGACAAGCTGGGAAAAAATTTGAAGTAACGTGGTGGGGCAAGTAACTACAATACTGGTATACCACTATATACCTCCGAGTTAATCGCGACAGCACACTGATTTTCAAAGACCATTGCATGAAGCTGAAAGTTTGCTAGCGAAATAATAATATTCGTGCGATCACTAACAGCGCATGGTGAGCTCAATCAAATGTCCTACGTACGTCTGCACTATCCCTATGTTTCTCTCCGGCAGAGTACGCTGCACCAGTCAGGCAGAACTCCGGACACGTTGACACCGCTCTTAACAAGACAGGCCGCATTGTAACCGCTTGCCGCGACCAACTACAGCTGACAAAACCTATCATCTTGTAGGCTTGTCCCCCTCCCCCCCCCTCCCGATATCAGACGAGGAACAGCGGCAAAGGTTAGGAAGAAAAAACATGAAAATGATTCCAGGCGTCCCATGTCTGGAAGCGATACATCACGTCCTAGGCTAACGTCAAGGAAGAGCGAACTTTCTTCGAACTACTAAAGCAATTACATCTTCACCTTCTGCTTGCCGAATAGAACTGTGGCGAAATAAGGCAAGTACAAGTAATAGCCAAAACCAAAAGGAAGCGCCCGCTCCCGGTTTGCAACCACCCTATCAGACATGGAAGGCGCCGAACAGACTGCGAAGTACTGTGACCTTCTGCAAACCAAACTTGGACCGCTGAGCGCTGGGGCTCATTACTGGAGACGCGACCCGCTTCAAGACGATGAACGCCTCTCGGTCTGCCAGAAGTTGCCTGAAGCGTGCGCGCTTGATCACCTGGTTAGCTGGATCACCTGGTTTTAGCAAATGTTCCAACAACCAAGACAGCCAATAGCTGGGCTTTAAAATCTGTTTCACATTTACAATGTCTTGCGTATACGCACTGAAATGCCGAAGAAACTGGTAGATTCATGCCTGTTCAAATACAGAGATATGTAAACAGGCAGAACATGGCGCTGCCGAACGCCCATATAAAACAAGTGTCTGGCGCAGTTGTTAGATCGGCTACTGCTGCTACAATGGCAGGTTATCAACATTTAAGTGAGATTGAACGTGGTGATAAAGTCAGCGTACGAGTGATAGGACACAGCATCTCTGAAGTAGCGATGAAGTGGGGATTTTCCCGTACGACCATATCACGAGTATACCGTGAAGATCAGGAATCCGGTAAAACTTCGAATCTCCGACATCGCCGTGACCGGAAAAAGATCCTGCAAGAACGCGACCAGGCAACGGCCTTGCCGCAGTGAATACGCCGGTTCCCGTGAGACCAACGAAGTTAAGCGCTGTCGGGCGTGGTCGACACTTGCGGATGGGTCACCATCCAGGCCGCCATGTGCTGTTGCCATTTTTCGGGGTGCACTCAGCTTCGTGATGCGAATTGAGGAGCTGCTCGACCGAATAGTAGCGGCTTCGGTCAAGAATACCATCATAACGACCGGGAGAGCGGTGTGCTGACCCCACGCCCCTCCTATCCGCGTCCTCCTCTGAGGATGACACGGCGGTTGGAATGGTCCCGATGGGCCACTTGTGGCCTGTACACGGAGTGGTTTAAGAACATCAAAGACGACTCGAGAGAATCGTTCAGTGTGACAGAAGTGCAAACCTTCGATTTCAGTGCTGGGCCATCAACAAGTGTCAGCGTGCGAACCATTCAACGAAACATCGTGGATATTGGCTTTCGGAGACGAAGGTCTACTACTGTACCCTTGATGACTGCACTACACAAAGCTTTACAACTCGCTTGGGACCGTCAACACCGACATTGGACCGTTGATGATTGGAAACTTATTGCCTGGTCGGACGAGTCCCGTTTCAAATCGTATCGAGCGGATGGACGTGTACTGGTATGGAGACAACCTCATGAATGCATGGACTCTACGTGTCAGCAGGCGACTGTTCAAGCTGGTGGAGACTCTGCAGTGGTGCGTCGTGTGTGCAGTTGGAATGATATGTGACCCCTGATACGTCTAGATATGACTATGACAGGTGGCCGCACGTAAGCATCCTATCTGGTACCTGCATCCATTCATGTCCATTGTGCATTCCGACAGCCTTGGGCAATTCCAGCGGAACAATGCCACACCCCACACGCCCAGAATTGCTACAGAGTGGCTCTAGGAACACTCTTCTGAGTTTAAATACTTCCGTTGGCCACCAAACTCCCCAGACACGAACATTATTGAGCATATCTGGGATATCTTGCAACGCGCTATTCAGAAGAGAACCCCACTGCCATAATAATATGTTACTTACTGAAGTCCCCTTGTATTTGTTGTCCAGCAAATTACATAGTCACGTTATGCAAGAAAAAAATCAATGACTTAATACGTTTTCAGTAACATCCATCAAACAGTATAGTTATTTGAGACTTACGACGCAGCTAACACAAAGAGGCATTATGTGTGCCAAAACCGCTGCTAGAAAATTAAAATGTCGCGAGGCGAGAGCAAACGAATCACAGTGAACACGGAACCGTCCAGTATCGCGAGGAGGCAGATAAGTTCATTACGTAATTGCTCTTTGAAGTTGTCACTGCTGTGAAGGACGGAGACTTGAGTGTTGCCAAAAAGGAACAAAAGTTCGAGAATACGCTGAGAAATTTCTGAACACGCCTAAGACGTTTATTACACACAGGCGGTTCATATAAAGGCTGCAGTGTAACAGTACATGTGACCAAAAGCATCAAACGCAGTATTTTTCGCTACTAGCAATAAGTGGTAACTAAACAAACTCCACTGAAATTACTTGGAGAAGATAAGTAAGAGAATGTGGCGCTATGACTTCAAACAGTCGCTTTACTGGCTCGTACAGCCGCAACGTAATATTTGGGCGTATCGGTCTTATCATCATTCTTAAGTTAATGCGAAAAATTTGCTTTGCGTTTTTTGTGAGATGTTTGTAGTGCTACTCTCATTTTAAAGATAGGATTTTTTTTACTTACAGCCTGGCTCTTTAAATCATTGTTTATTCACTTTCGCAGAGGAAATTATTGCTTACGGCAAATGAGAGACTCCGAGGGCCACAGACACGAGTTCCCAGGTAGATGCCGTGTTTCTTGACATCCGCAAGGCGTTTGTTTGATACAGTTCCCCACAGAGTTTTAAAGAACAATATCTTCAGCTGAATTACTGGCATTACATGGTCCCTCTGGTTGCTTACCGACGTACGGTTCTAAATTCAAAGTGTAAGCTGTTTTTACATCAAGTTTTAACCCATGCTTTGCTGGTTTGCTAGGGATATATTGCCTGAATGGAAGGGGCAGTTTCTTCTAAATGCCAAAAGATGTTCGTCAACAGTAAGATATTCACTAGGCAAAAAATATTTTTGGCAATTGTTCGAGAATAGTTCAAGTACCTCTCTGATAGGAGCCAACTTTTCAGTCTCTCTGCGAACACCTCTATCACGGATATTATCAAACCTAAGACACCTCAACAGAAACCTGAATCGACTTTCACTTATGCATAAAGAGCATGATTCAAGTCCGTTTCCCTTTGAGTTATCCCACAATTTCGATATACTCTTCCTAGAACATCTCAAAGATCCACACAGATATAAGAAACCAATTAAAGCTCTGATCTCTATAGCATCCCATTCCCTGGAGAAGTTACCACAAACTTCACTGATGGATATATTAGTGCATGTTGCGATAATGCTTATTACGTTTTCATCCAAGAACAAATTCTGAATTTCTATTTCTGTCTTTTTTATACGAGCTTGATTTTTTGGTCCAGGAAAATGCGTAATAATATTACAAGATCTGCTCCTAACAATGGTAGGATATTTATTTTTCATCGGTTTAGTTATTCCATCTTTCCCTAAAAGAAATGATTCCTCTTGAGTTGCTTCTTCCTGTGACTCATATTCATCGTTCTTTGGCACTTCTTGTTCTGTTCCTGAATCATGACCGCTTTCATGAACACAGTTCTGTCTCTGAGTCAGCGCCATCACTCAGCTCATTGAACCATTCCAACCATACATTAGGATCTCTACTAAACTCTGCTCGAGGCTTTTTTGCTTTTGACATTTCTTCCACAATCTGAAAATAAAGAGAATACTAGGTAACACGGAAGGTAGCTGCAGTCAGTTGCCGGCCGCGGTGGTCTCGCGGTTCTAGGCGCGCAGTCCGGAACCGTGCGAGTGCTACGGTCGCAGGTTCGAATCCTGCCTCGGGCATGGATGTGTGTGATGTCCTCAGGTTAGTTAGGTTTAAGTAGTTCTAAGTTCTAGGGGACAATCCAATGTGTGTTAAACTCTAACGAAGTTATTGCTGTTCTTATGGTATGCAATAATCGTCGCCCCTCCGAAAAAAAAGGTTGGTGCACAATTTGATAAACTGAAGGACAAGACACACGAACATCAGTTGGCAACGTTGATACGTGGACTTTGTTCTCCATTTTAATCACCTGAACGGGAAGCTTCAAGGGAAAAACAATGCTATTTGAGACATTTACACACATGTTAAAGCATTGAGATAGATGCTAACACTTTTTATATTCTCACACTTCGCCAGTTGCGGCTTATAATGATAACGTTAATAAGGGGTACTCAGCCAGAGAATCCTAAGATTACGCAATGTTGGGCAATATGTTGTCTCTGGATATTGTGTGTGTGTGTGTGTGTGTGTGTGTGTGTGTGTGTGTGTGTGTGTGTGTGTGTGTGATGGGAACAGGGCGGGGTGAAGGGGAGAGAGAGAGAAAATAAAGAGGGACACAGGTGCTTCCTGGTCACGTGGAATTCCATCAATCCCATCAGCCACGTAAGAAGACGGCCAATGGTCGACGCCAGGTGGTAACATACATATAGGCAACAGAACGGAGGGCTCTGATGGGCCCAGAACACAAGGAAGGTCTTTCCTGTCCTGTGTCAAGGTAACAAAGCGGCAGTAGCGAAAGGAAGCCGGCTCTGAAGGATCGCGCCTCGGCTGCATGTCCAGCTGATCACGGACGAATACGCCGTATCAGTTGAATTGTGGCACTGGTTGGTGTTTTTTAAATATAAAAGTCATTGTTTTGGCACAATACGCGAGTGTACGACCAATGCAGTTTGCATATGATGCAGATCGATGGTAAGTGACTGTGAAATTTGTTTTGGAGACAACTACAAAAGAAGAATCAAAAACGGCGTTATTTCAAAAATGTTAAGACTGTCTCCTGTCGAAGTTCACATCATCGTACATCGTTACAGCCATTCACCTAGGTCCTGAGTCCGGCGAATCCGCGACCAGTGTTTCTACTGTGGGTGTCTCCACCAGCAGCCCCACCAGTAGGTTCTGTGGCCAGCCTCGCTAGTGCAAGGAGAGTGCTGAGGGCTTTCCGCGCAAAGGTCCCTACTTTTACCGAGAAAATCTATGTTGCAGTTTTATGCGTATCTCCTACACCTGCAACGCTAGTCATTTTTATAGCAAGCGAGCGCAGACGCTAAGATTACTGCCGGCCATGGAAGCGATTCAAATTTCAAATTCATCCCTTTATTTTCTTTATTTCCCCAGTTTATCGCGCAGAATATCATTAAGTAGCAGCTTCTATACCGTGGAAAATTATTCAATAGTTGTCGTCTTCGCTGTAGCTATTTCATAAATAAATCAATAATTACAGCAAACTTTCTTCAAACGTGTATTCCGCTAGTCACAGAATAGATTACAGAATCGCTCTACTCGCTATCGCTTGCATCGCTTTCTGTGCTGCTACAGAATTCCGGATGGTATTTGTCGTAGCAACAAGCGAAACACAAATTCGTAGAACACGGTGTACATTTAATGAAAACTACTGCCTTGCACGTACACCCGTTTTTCAGAAGCGATACCAGAAAACACATTCGTTTAAGTAAAAAAAGAGACTCGTTATTCGATCGGCATTGATGCAAACCACGCATGATCGTAAAGTGTCTGATCACTATGCCCTCGCCACGAATCAATAACGTTGAGAGAAGTAGACGAACAGGATTTGGGCGCGCAGCAGCTGTGTGGTACCTGCGAACTTTTGAAGCTGCGCTTCCTTTGTCGAAACATGAGCACCATAGTGGTTATGTTAGGTAGGGCGCACGTCAGTGCATTTTGTTACTGGAGTGTCGAACCTCCTGCGGAACACACCTTTTACAACTGGAAGAGATAAATGTGTGTTCTTTTACAGAATATTACTCTACAAGTTACATTCGTACAATCTCAAAGCCCGAAAGTTACTACTGTTGTATCGAAACTAATTCAAACATCGCGATGGGGCTGTATCGAAACTAATTCAAACATCGCGATGTGGCATGTTTACGCATTATTTTGCACCGCCATTGTAAATGATACCCCACTGAGTGAAACTTTAAGATAACAGCAGTTGGAAACTGAATCTAAAAAAAAGGCATTGGAGAATAAAAGGTAGAATTTGCTAAAAGCCTATTTGAATGAAATGAATCTCAAGTCGAAAGAACAAATTCTGAAAGAGCAAGGGATGAAAAATGGAAGAAACTGCTAAAAGCGAGAACAAGGTAAAATGTGAATAGGCTTATTTCTGATATCACTAGTGTTCTGTAAAAATTGCAGTTTTCCACTATGGCAAGACTCTGCGCTCCCTTGTCTCTCCAGGTGTGATTTCCGCTTCCCTTTATGTTTGTCGTCTATCGCCTTGTATCTCCTCGTTCCCCTGAGTCTCCTTCCAAAGCTCCTGTTGCCGAGTACTCCCGTCTCAACCAATGTTCCAGGCACTTCTTCCTTTCCCTTTCTACCAGCAGCTGTGTGATGAAGAGGATGAAAATTACCTTTGTATTTACTGCTTGAAACGATACAAGCAATAAAAAAGAAATCAAGCATGGAGATGTACAGTGTCTTAGACGTAAAAGGATTGTGACATAGGAAAAACATTTTTTTGCGTGCGTAGCTTTCATTTTGAACAACGACGATGAACAGCCCTTTAAATGACATTCAAACTTGTATGTAGACCATATTATGCTAAAAAAGTCTATGAAAAATTTGTTTACTGAGAGTAAAATTTTTGTGTTTTACCATGTTCAGAGACTACCAATAAAACATATATTGAAAATTTCAGTGTTGTGTTTTGTTTACTCATTATCGCGTTCTACGACACGCGTAAGTACATTTAAGTATCTAGGCGTGGACATCACTTCGAGAAATGAGATTGAATCTGAACTGAAGAAGAGATTACGGGCGGGAAATGCGTGCTACTTCTCACTGAATAGATTACTTTCATCGCGGATATTGTCTAGGAATTTAAAGATTAGAATATACAAAACTATTATTCTACCAGTTATGCTGTATGGGTATGAGACTTGGTCTCTCATTGTGCAAAATAAAAAGCCGTTTAGGGTATTTGAAAACAAAATTTTGAGGAAAATTTTCGGAGCAAAAAGGGATGACATTAGCGGAGAGTTGCGAAAACTGCATAACGAAGAGCTTCACGAACTCTATTCGAGCCCTGACATAATCAGTATTATTAAATGACGTAGGCTGCGATGGGCGGGTCACGTAGCTCGAATGGATGAGGGCAGGTCAGCGCGCCAAGTACTTGTAGGGCACCTAGAGGGAAAACGTCCTGTGGGGAGTACAATGTGAAGGCTGATTTGAGGAGCCTAGGTATTGAAGGGGAATGGAAGGAAATAGCCCAAGACAGGGACACATGGCAAAAATACGTTGCTGCGGTAATGGACTCCCGAGTCCGGTATGGCCAGTAAGTAAGTAAGTAAGTAAGTACCACACGCGTAAACGCGCTGCCGTACGTGCGTTGTACCTGGAACACGTTTATGCACTCGAATGGAGCATAAATCGAAAGTATTTTGCGCTCTTAAACACAGAGTTGAGTCAGAATCATATATACCGAGTTTACTCTAATAACCTCGTTAATAAGCCTAAACAATTCTAAGCACGATTAATCAAATTTGAAAATTTAAATAATTCTGCTAAATAATGCGCGTAAATGTGGTCCCGCCTCCCCCGCGCAGACAACCTAGCCGTCGGTTTCCTCTGAAACCAGGGACTGCAGTAAGGAAAGCCGATAGGCAGGTACTCAGCAAATGCCCCTTTACAACGTACCTAAGACTCACCAAAACCCGCGATTAACACATCTGACGGTCCCCTTGTCAGCTGCTATAGTTCAATTCTTTTATCTTGGCGGTTCGCGCATGCCCGTCCAGACGCGGGAGATTGCTGCGTTGCCAGTTGCACGCGCCAAGAGAAGCAGCGCCATAGTACAGTTCGCAAACTTAGGTTTAGGGGGGAGCGCGCAGTTGAAGTAAAGGGACCACGGCCGCATTAACCCTTTAGCTGGTACAGAGATGTGCTCCCCGCATTCCGCGATGTGCGCGATTTTGTCATCGCTGCACTGCTCACTTGTGCAGACACACGGTGTTTCGACTGCTTCGACACACTTTATCATTCGATTTCACAAAAACTATTTGGCCCAATAATTTGATTTTTACACATCTTCTCGACTGATACCTTCCCCCCATAAATGGCTTAATTTTGTTTCGATGTTCAACGCAGTTATTATGCAGCATAAGATGTAGTAAACCATTGCACGAAATTTTGAAGAGTTTTCATAGGTAAAAGTCCATAGCGTATACTTTGTGTATGGTCGATTTTAGTTACCACTAGAAATTTCAAAAAATTACATTCAAACGAATAAAATTCATGAAGTAAGACACTTCGATAATGTTTTAAATAAAGAAAATGTTAAGCACTGAACAAGGTATGAACCCAGAACTCTTCATTCAGCATCCCAACACCTTAGCCATTACGCTAACGCAGCTCATCATTTAATAGATGTTCCGAAGGACTTTAACATATCAAGCAAAATACCGACAAACACTGTTGGTATGACTATGAATTACTCACGTTTTGTCGAAGTACAGCAGGAAATAAACAATTGCTACTGACCTTTATTGCGAAAAAGCGGTTAGTGAGAATGATACAAACACCTTTCCTTGCTACCGCCTGAATTAGGAGGCTTATTGCTTGTTTGGTTTAATTAATTAATAGAATATGAAGCAATTGGTATAAAGAATGCTTTTTCCAAACTTTCTATAAAAGAAAGTCTGCTATCAAGACATTGCTTTTGTTCAATTACTTTATTTATGACTGAACGTTTCTAAAACTGAAGACACTAGTCCCTGCTCTCCACTGCAGTCGAGCTCTGGCAACGTCGTTCTCTGTTCACTGGCTGACTGTGTTTTGTGACGTCAGGTGCGCAGAACGAACCTAAACTCGGTCGCCGTCGCAAATGACGCACACTTTAGCATACTCCCCTCTGCCCGGTAGCTTCTGAACCGAGGGCCGGGAGGAAGATGCATCACAGACCAACCAGTGGTGTAGGCGTGTGCGAGAGTACATTTGGGTGCATTGTGGGCAGGGGGAGAGGGGGGGGGAGGGGCAGACGGGCTCGGGATTTAGCGCGTCATCAATAACGCGGCATCGCGGACACGCCGAGAGCTCGAATTTATTAATCACAACCCGCGGCCGGAGCCGCAAAAAGCAAGCCCAGATTGGAAATTCCCGTAGCGGGCGGCGGGCGGCGTGCAGCGTGTGACCGAACTCCCCCGCTCTGCTGCACTGTCCGGTGTACTCACGTTTCAGTGGAGCCGCAAGTGCGCTTCCATGGGTGTGTCGGCAGCAGCGGTGTCCTCTCGTGCTCCGCCTGTAACACAACAACACGGCATCGCTCAGTACACACCACTGCACACAGTCTGTATTAACGTTCTGGACCAGCATTACGCGAAGTCTGCTCCGCGGAGCCTTGGAACTCCGCAAGCCCTCTGAGACGGCTCCGCCAGAATAAACTGAAACGCCATAGAAAATGCTATGGGCATGCATATTCAAATACATGAAAATGCAGAAAACGGCGCTCCGGTCGCCAACACCCATATAAGACAACAAGTGTCTGTCATGATTGTTACTGAATTCGACACCCCGATCACCACTCAAGATGTCGTAGCTACACTACGCACGAAACGCAACACCGTTCCCAATCACGACCGTGTTACCTACCGTCACCTCCGTGAAGCTCCCGCCACCGTCTTCTACCCCAACCTGTGGAAAACCTCCCGGATCCTGATGGTCTTCAAACACGACAAACCACCATCTGCCGCCTCCTCCTACCATCCCATCACCCTTACCTCGGTCTTCTGCAAGGTCCTGGACTCCATCCTCACCTTCCACCACCACCTCCACCAGCACCGCCTCCTTCTCTCTACCCAATGTGGCTTTCGGCCATCGTTCTCTACATCTACATCTACATCCGTACTCCGCAAGCCACCTGACGGTGTGTGGCGGAGGGTACCCTGAGTACCTCTATCGCTTCTCCCTTCTATTACAGTCTCGTATTGTACGTGGAAAGAAGGATTGTCGGTATGCTTCTGTGTGGGCTCTAATCTCTCTGATTTTATCCTCATGGTCTCTTCGCGAGATATACGTAGGAGGGAGCAATATACTGCTTGACTCTTCGGTGAAGGTATGTTCTCGAAACTTTTACAAAAGCCCTTACCGAGCTACTGAGCGTCTCTCCTGCAGAGTCTTCCACTGGAGTTTATCTATCATCTCCGTAACGCTTTCGCAATTACTAAATGATCCTGTAACGAAGTGCGCTGCTCTCCGTTGGATCTTCTCTATCTCTTCTATCAACCCTACCTGGTGTGGATCCCACACTGCTGAGCAGTATTCAAGCATTCGGCGAACAAGTGTACTGTAACCTACTTCCTTTGTTGCCGGATTGCATTTCCTTAGGATTCTTCCAATGAATCTCAGTCTGGCATCTGCTTTACCGACGATCAACTTTATATGATCATTCCATTTTAAATCACTCCTAATGAGTACTCCCAGATAATTTATGGAATTAACTGCTTCCAGTTGCTGACCTGCTATTTTGTAGCTAAATGATAAGGGACCTATCTTTCTATGTATTCGCATCACATTACACTTGTCTACATTCAGATTCAATTGCCATTCCGTGCACCATGCGTCAATTCGCTGCAGATCCTCCTGCATTTCAGTACAATTTTCCATTGTAGCAACCTCTCGATACACCACAGCATCATCTGCAAAAAGCCTCAGTGAACTTCCGATGTCATCCACCAGGTCATTTATGTATATTGTGAATAGCAACGGTCCTATGACACTCCCCTGCGGCACACCTGAAATCACTCTTACTTCGGAAGACTTCTCTCCATTGAGAATGACATGCTGCGTTCTGTTATCTAGGAACTCCTCAATCCAATCACACAATTGATCTGATAGTCCGTATGCTCTTACTTTGTTCATTAAACGACTGTGGGGAACTGTGTCAAACGCCTTGCGGAAGTCAAGAAACACGGCATCTACCTGTGAACCCGTGTCTAAGGCCCTCTGAGTCTCGTGGACGAATAGCGCGAGCTGGGTTTCACACGATCGTCTTTTTCGAAACCCATGCTGATTCCTATAGAGTAGATTTCTAGTCTCCAGAAAAGACATTATACTCGAACATAATACGTGTTCCAAAATTCTACAACTGATCGACGTTAGAGATATAGGTCTCTACTGATGACCTTCTCCTTCACACCACTCACCTCCACTCTGAACAGTTAAACTCCAGTCTCTCCGCCACCTTCCTCTCTCTCGACCTTGAGCGCGCCTATGTGTACGGCATTCTGGTCTCCTCTTCAAGCTCCAAACCTTCGCCCTTCCTATTAACTACGTCCACCTGATCGCCTCCTACCTTTCTCCCCATGTCGCCATCCATACCACGGATTCCTATACCTTGTGCCCCTCCGCTGGTGTGCCCCAAGGTTTCGTCCTCTCCTCTCTTCTCTACCTCCTTTACGCGGCATACATGCCAGCGCCTTCACCCCTCTTACACCTTCT
The DNA here is from genome assembly GCF_023897955.1 of Schistocerca gregaria. NCBI lineage: Eukaryota > Metazoa > Arthropoda > Insecta > Orthoptera > Acrididae > Schistocerca > Schistocerca gregaria. The sequence goes on from NC_064927.1 coordinate 78,963,833, forward strand.
CCAACACGCCGATGACACCGCCTTCCTTGCCCTCGCACCCACCCTGCAACGCTCCCTGCACCTTCTCCAATCCCATCTTGACTGGTTCACCACTTGGTGCAACCAGTGGCTATTCAACGTCAATCCTGCCAAAACCTAGGCGATCATTGTAGACAAAATCCCCCCTTCCTTCCGCCTCCTTGACCATCTACAGCCGTCCTATCGCTCTCACCCCCACCCTCAAGTACCTCGGCGTCACCCTTGACCGTCGCCTCTCCTGGACCCCCCAACTCCGGACAATCCAGGCCAAGGCATGCTCCCGACTCTGCCTCCTCAATCTCCTTTCTGGCCACATACGGGGCCACAATCCTCCACCCCTACAAATCCTTCATCTGCCCCAACCTCTGTTATGCCCATTCCAACTGGATCTCTGCCCCTCCTACCTTCTACATGTCTCTTCAAATCCTGGAACGCCACGAGCTCTGCCTCGCCTTTCACATCCGCCTCCCTTCCCCCTCACGGATCCTCTACTACTTAATTCCTTTCCCACACCTCCTCCTCTTTCTTGAATGGATACAGATCGTTTACACCTCCTGTAAACTTGATCCCCCCCTCACCTGCTTGTCTCTCCAATCCTTTCCCATACTTGAATGCTGCCATGCCTGTACACCTGCATCCCACCCAGTCTCCACCTTACCACACTCCATACCCTTGCCAAAGGTGTCTTCTACCAACTTCCCCTCCCCCCTCCCTGATGATGTCCTCGTCCCCTCCATCTACCCTTCCTACCAGCTTTGATCGTCCCATTCCTCCTCCTGTGTTCTTCCTCCAGGGAACCCTCTTTCCCTTCTCTCCCTCCTCCCCCTCCCCTCCCCAGGCTTCCACACACACCCCAACCCTATCCCCTCCCCTCCCTTCTTCTCTCCCACTGGCTCCAACTCCCTCCTTCCCGCCCTCCTCCCTCTCCCTTCCAGCTGGACGCAGCCACCCCCCCCCCCCCCCAGTTCATCAGTGTCTTTGTGAGTGCTTCGCCGAGATCGTCATCAGTGTTTCCGAGCGTCAGTGTTTCTCCGTTGTGTGCTACAGTGTTTTCATCAGTGTTCTCCGACGTTCGCGTCTTTAACTGGATGTCTTCGGCTGTTTACGTTGGTAACACCCTTTATGTACAGTGCCATCCGTCAAACGACTTCTAATATATTGTGAATATGTTCGTCATGTATTACCATGATGTGTCTCTGTCCTCTATGCCTATCTGTTGTGTCTCTTCGCCGAAGAGCGGTGTATGAATGCCGCTGCCGGGCGGCCTCATTGAGGAATGAGGTAACAATAAAGGAGAAAAAATGCCACGGTTGTTAGATCGGTACTGCTGCTACAAGCACAGGTTATCATGATTTCAGTGAGTTTGAACGTGGTATCTCCGAGGTAGCAATGAAGTGAGTATTTTCGCGTAAGAACATTCCACGAGCGTACCGTGAATATCAGGAATCCGGTAAAACATCAAATCTCCAACATCGCGCGGCCGGAAGAACATTCTGCAAGAGCGGGACCAACGACGACTGAAGTGAATCGTTCAACGTGGCAAAAGTGCAACCCTTCCGCAAATTTCAGCGCTGGGCCTTTAACAAGTGTCATCGTGCAAACCATTCAACGAAACATTATCGATATGGGCTTTCGGAGCCGAAGGCCCACTCGTGAACCCTTGATGACGTCACGGCACAACGTTTCCGCCTAGCCTGGGCCCGTCAGCACCGACATTGGACAGTTGATGACTGGAAACATGTCGCCTGGTCGGACGAGTCCCGTTTCAAATTGTATCGAGCGGATGGACGTGTACGGGTATGGAGACAACCTCATGAATCCATGGACCCTGCATGTCAGCAGGCGACTGTTCAAGCTGGTGGAGGCTCTGTAATGGTGTGAAGTGTGAGAAGTTGGAGCGATATGGGACCTCTGATGCGGTTCCAGACTGTAGCGCCTAGAACCGCTCGGTCTCCCCGGCCGGCCCTAATTTCCACTATTGTCCACAACGAGCAAAGTCTTTTATAGAAAGTTTGAGAGGCGCGAAGATTACAATAAACTTTCTAGTTTACTTAGTTTTCGTGTAGAGTTGGCTCCAGTTCTTCTTGTCTACGGGTCTGACTCTTGAAGCTGAAATTCTCACATTTTAGGTTGAATTGATATAAATAATTTTGAAGTTCATTGTAGCAGTATTTTTGTTGTTATGTTACTACATCTTGTCACATTTTAGTATATGACACATAGTTTTCATTTTCACGTAAAAAACCTGAAATTACATTGTTCGACCAAAGTACAAAAATACGTCCGATCACACAGCGACAATAACAATATTCCAAAGGGTTTACTACTTTTCTTGAGAAATGGATTTCTATTAGTTTCGGTTATTATTTCATAACTGAATCCAGAAATGAACATAGTAAACAGTACTAAATTGCATAATTAACAATAAAAATTTTAAGTGCGCCGAATAATTCATAATTGCAAATACTTCTAAAAGAAAATTATTTGAAGTGTAGATTCAGTTCTAGTACTTATAGATTGTAGCATCGAGAATAAAGTAATTCCTTTTCATAAATTGTACCTTGAAATATAATATATTGTATATAAAATTATATGTAAGTTTTCAGAAAAGCAGCTGAGATAATACAGACCTGCCCAAAATTTGTAAAAATAATACTGGCATCGACAGCTATTGTTGGGGGAAAGTAATGCCAGAACAGGATGTCCCGTTACAGACTCCGCACTCTGTCTACCCAGCTACGTCGCAAGGTGCACCTAGTTTGTTTCCAGAAAGTAACACGGACCCTTCCGCAACGCGCCTTTTAAATGAGTGACAACGCAGCGCTGAAGCACGCAAATGCAATATCAATATACGGAAACAGGAACTGGTGATAATATAATTAAGATAAGAAATGCATGCCAATCTACGTAAACCGCCTCTTGCTGCACTGTACCAAATTATGTGGGTGTTACTGAATTAGGGAATTTGGGGGGAGGGGGGGGGGGGGGGCACACAGAGGGACACGTGGCCGCTTCATTCACGCCTGTGTCAATGTCGAGCCCTTCGCCATGGGATCACGCCAAAGGAGGTCGCGAAACAGGGGCTAATAAAGCGTTAACAGCCTTTGCTGCTTTGGATAGCGTTCAAATTTATACAACATTGCAGTGCGTGTTTTGTTCAGGAGTACGATGCAGTGTTCCTTTGGGGACATGCATACATACCCGAAGGAACGGGCACCGGCGACTACAGCTGTTTTGAAGTACACGAAATGTATTCGCAGTTGCGGATATCGATAACGGTGAGCTGTACAACGGAACGACGACAAGGAACGTTTGTTCTGGACCGGCTATCGAACCCGGATTTCCCGCTTACCGCAAAGCGTCGCCTTAGCACTGGCCATCTGAGCCCGATCCACAGCCAGACGCCAACATCCAAATGTCCTCAACCACGTGTATGCAACCTGCAGTCGTACATCCATAACGTATTTTCCCGTACGGAGAGAAATTTTAATTGAAAGTTGTTTGCCTGGTGTCGGCGCACAAATGGGCCACTGCAGAGACCGTGTTAATCAGAACTACAATGCAATCTTCCTTCGTACATCCGATTTTGATGGCACAGGGCGGCACGGTTTTGCACCATTACGGAGAAACGTCGTAGACACCTTTGGGCCAAATCTGAAACTCGTGCGTCGGATCTGGCGACAGCTACGGCGCTTCTAGAAAGTGATCCTTTTATGTCCCGCAGTACAGTTTAAAACGTTATGTCTGGAAAATGGAGAACCAGTTCAAGCGTTGGACAGTCGTGGCAGAGCACGCTTGGCACGGACAGCCGGAAGGAGGCGGCCATCCGGCGGGATGACGTCGCGACCACTGCGGTTGGCTGAGCCTGATGGTCGCCGTGTCAGCCTCCAGCATTTGGATGCGATGTGTTGGGGCGTGCGATCAGCGCACCGCCGTCACGGTCGTTGTCAGCTTTGTAGAGCTGGGAGCCGCTCCTTGCCACGCAGGCAGCTCCTCAGTTGTCAGTAACAGGTTCAGTGCACCCTCTTACAGTGCTCCTACCGAGCAGAAATCCTCCGCTGTACGGAACGGGGAAATGAAGTGTTGAGGGTGTGGCCGCACAGCCGCCGCGTTGCCGGCGTCCGGAGGGTGTGTGAGGCGCTGCCTGTCGCATGACGCCACCCCACCTGGCCACGCAGAAGGAACGCTGAATGAGATTTTCACTCTGCAGCGGAGTGTGCGCTGATATGAAACTTCCTGACAGATTAAAACTGTGCTGGAACGAGACTCGAACTCGGGACCTTTGCCTATCGCGGGCAACTGCTCTACCAACTGAGCTACCCAAGCACGACTCACGCCCCGTCCTCACAGCTTTACTTCCACCAGTATCTCGTCTCCTACCTTCCAAACTTCACAGAAACTCTTCTGCGAACCTTGCAGAACTAGCACTCCTGGAAGAATGGATATTGCGTAGACGTGGCTTAGCCACAGCCTAGGGGATGGTTCCAGAATGAGAGTTTCACTCTGCAGCGGAGTGTGCTCTGATATGGAACTTCTTGACAGATGAAAACTGTCTGGACCGAGACTCGAACTCGAGACCTGTGAGGCTCTTCGCACGAGAGCTTCTGTGAAGTCTGGAAAGTAGGAGACGAGGTACTGGCAGAATTGAAGCTGTGAGGACGAGTCGTGAGTCGTGTTTGGGTGGCTCAGATGGTAGAGGACTTGCCGGCGAAGGCAAAGGTCCCGAGTTCGAGTCTCGGTCCGGCACACAGTTTTAATCTGTCAGGAAGTTTCAGAAAGAACGCTGTCTGCAACCTTGAGCCGCTGCTGAAAAGCGTGTTGTCGCATTGTTTCAGTTACACACAGGGTGGTCTTGCTGCCGCAGCGACTGGCCAGCGGCGGGCGACAGCCGGTCTCTAAATACAGATTCGCCGCATTTTTGGTCGTGTTCGAAAGAGTATCAGTGTACCCACACCGACGGCTGAACGAGAAGCGGCAAGCAGATCTGTCGTATCGGTGAGCGTGCAGTGCACTCAGGGGAAATCATGCAGAAAGAAAAACTTATCGAACGGGCGAGGAAGTACAACTTCTTGAAGAAACAGGCGGTGCAGGTAATAAGAACATTTTGAAGAAGGCCGAAGCACGAAGGGATATAGCTGCTAAACTCGTTCAAAATGGTAAATTACTTTTGCAAAAATTTTAATTTTCGCACATACCATAAATATGCAGTACAGTATTAAGTACTGAAAATCAGTTAGTGTATATTACATCTTAAACAATCTGAAAAATGTGATTACGTAGGCTTTCCCGGCGAATTAAGTCTTGAAAGACTCTTCGCGTTTGCTGCCGGATCCTAAAATCAACTTGATTCGATATTTCGGCGATCCAACTGATCGCCATCTTCAGGAGAACGCTGCTTGTGCAGATCAGCCCCGCTGAGAACTGACGCCAAGCGGCAGATCGACATCCTATATAGGCCACCGTTCAGTACACGGTGCATGCGCCACCCATCACGGTTGCTGCCCTCCAAGACAGGGAGGTGGCGCCGCCCTTAGTGGAACACTGCAGGCAACGATATATCGCACTCAGGGCTGCTCCGAAGAACGTTCAGTTTTGATGCGAGACAATACAGTAATGCACGTCCTGCTAAGAACAAACCCATTGTCTCTGTTGATTAAATTTGAATCACCTCTTTATATAACACTGTTCCAAAAACCGGAAATGTTGGCACCTACCACAGTTTCATCAAATTTCATACTGTGTCCCTCATTTAAGCAGTGTTCTGAGACTGCCGATTTTTCCGGCTGTTGTAGCCTCTATCAGCAAACCCGAAGAGACTTTCAAGACATCTGAAAGATATTACAACACATTTGATTAAAACGGAAAGCAACTCGTAGAAAATAGACGTTCATATAAGATATTTACGGGTCACAATCAAAGGAAAATTAATTGTGTAGCATCACATGGTCCTTCTGATGTCGAAACGAGTTATTTTCATGCTAACACTAACACTCACAGCGTAAAGTGAAGCGCCGGTACGCCACCGGTAACGCAGCCTGTGAGAAGACGTCAGCCAGTTGCACGCTGACCAACCCCTCTCCAGGAAGACAACGCAACAGCAGCGGCCCCTGTCTGAAGAGTCATATGCGCCACGACTGACTGGCGACGCCCAGTTCAATAGCAGCTTCAAGACTAGCGACTTGGATAGAAGCCTCAACGCTCGTTACTTCGCTTGGTTCAAACGGCTCTGAGCACTATGGGACTTAACATCTGAGGTCATCAGTCCCCTAGAACTTAGAACTACTTAAACCTAACTAACCTAAGGACATCACAGACGTCCATGCCCGAGGCAGGATTCGAACCTGCGACCGCTAAGCCATGGGCATGGGTGTGTGTGATGTCCTTAGGTTAGTTAGGTTTAAGTAGTTCTAAGTTCTAGGGGACTGATGACCTCAGATGTTAAGTCCCATAGTACTCAGAGCCATTTGAACCATTTGAACCCTGCATGTCACCAGAGACTATTCAAGCAGCTGAAGGCTCTGTACTTGTGTGGGGCGTGTGCAGTTGTAGTGATACATCTAGGTACGACTCTGACAGGTGGCACGTACGTAAGCTTACTGTCTGATCACCTGCTCTCAATTCATGTTCATTGTGCATTCCAACGGACTTGGGCAATTCCAGCAGGACAGTCGACGCCCCACACGGACAGCATTGCTACAGAGTGACTCCAGGAATACTCTTCTGCTGGGTACCAACCTCCCCAGACAAGAACATTATTGATCATATCTGGGAAGCGTTGTAACGTGCTGTTCAGAACAGGTCTCTACTCTCTCGTACTCTTAACGGATCTATGGACAGCCCTGCAGGATTCATGGTGTCAGTTCCCTCGAGCACTACCTCAGACATTAGTCGAGTCCACGCCACTTCGTGTTGTGGCACTTCTGTATGCCCGCGGGGCTCTACGCGATATTAGGTATGTGTACCAGTTTCTTTGGCTATTCAGTGTAGTTTACACACACTATTTAGACATACCCCGGAATTCATAATTTTTAAGTGCTTTGTACTGATTTAAAGATTTTAAACGCCATATGTTACGATTTTTTTTAAAAAAATGTGGAACAGCGCAGTTCTGTGAAACTCACATATAACAAACGCAATGCGACAAAAACTGTGAAAACTCCACTGGCAAGAAACGTATTTTGATAATTAACAAATGAAGTACCGGGTGATCTAAAAGTCAGTATAAATTTGAAAACTTAATAAAGCACGGAATAACGTAGATAACGAGGTAAAAATTGACACACATGGTTGGAATGACATGGGGTTTTATTAGAACAAAAAAAAAAAGTATTGCTAGACGCGTGAAAGATATCTTGCGCGCGTGTTTGGTGATGATCGTGCGCTCAGCCGCCACTTTCCTCATGCTTGGCCTCCCAGTCCGTGCAATTAATGGCTTTGGGGTTACCTGAAGTCGCAAGTGTATCGTGATCGACCGACATCTCTAGGGATGCTCAAGACAACATCCGACGCCAGTGCCTCACCATAACTCCGGACATGCTTTACAGTGCTGTTCACAACATTATTCCCCGACTACAGCTATTGTTGAGGAATAATGGTGGACGTATTGAGCACTTCCTGTAAAGAACATCATCTTTGCTTTGTCTTACTTTGTTATGCTAATTATTGCTATTGTGATGAGATGTCGGACAGTTTTTGAACTTTTGTATTTTTTTTTTTTTTTTGTTCTAATAAAACCCCATGTCATCCCACGCATGTGTCAATTTGTACCTCTCTATCTACATTATTCCGTGATTTATTCAGTTTTCATATTTATACTGACTTTTAGATCACCCGGTATTTCAGTGAGCACTAAAGCTGTCGAGATATGACGTGATACGTTTGAGGCACTAATTAGAATTAACCACAGACATTTGTCATGTTACAGACAATACATATAACGATACCTCTAGTCAATTCTAAATTTTTAATACGTTTTTTGTGCGAGATACATACTGTAAAATAGTTTTGTACTGTAGCGGAAAGAGAAGCGCAAATTTACTGTAAATACGTCAGGAAATCGTGTGTGAGGCGGGTGACCATTTCTGATGATTTTTATTATGAGTGTAAAAAAAAGCTGACAGGTCGCAGAAAGTAGTCACCAGATGTTAAAAGAACTCTTATTTTCGTAGCGCGTTTAAGACGTATCCCATCACATGACTGCAACGCTCTATGAGTACACTTACAAGTCATAAGGAGTTTCATTAACATCTAAGCACTATTTTCAGGATGTGCCAGCTTTTTTATACTCATGATTTTAAGAAAGCACAAATTTACATCAGAACTGTAATGGATCTACGACAGTTTTGTTGTATTGGCAGAAGAGTCAACACCGTATTACTAGAGGAGGCCGAAATGCACGCGTTTTAGTTCACGCAGGCTGGCGTGAGGAGGGAAGAATTATACTGACGTGAGGTCTGGAACATGACAAGGAATTAGAATTCAGAAAGAGGACGTAATTAGTTTGATACTTAACTGTAATCCATTAATGATGAACGTCGCTCTTGACGGTACATGATTCACAATATTATCTGTTCAGAATACATTCTTGAAATAACTGAATATGGCGCATTGCTAAGTCGTAGCAAATAATGTAGCTGAAGGCTAAACTGTCGTCTCTGCAAATGAGAGCGTATGTAGTCAGTGAACCATTGCTAGCAAAGTCGGCTGTACAACTGGGCGAGTGCTAGGAAGTCTCTCTATACCTGCCGTATGGCGGCGCTCGGTCTGCAATCATTCATAGTGGCGACACGCGGGTCCGATGTATACTAACGGGCCGTGGCCGATTTAAAGGCTACCACCTGCCAAGTGTGGTGTGTGGCGGTGACACCACAAATTTTCCACCTGAAATGCCAAAACTTTGCGACGTTTCATTCGTACAGCCTGACTCTTTACAGAATGGCGTGGCGGAGAGCGATAGCGATTTTTGACAGCGAAATCTCGAGAAACGCTTGACGTTATTACGGAGAGGCTAAAAGAGAAGTATGAAGCAATATGAAAATGTTGAATAGGGAGGAATCGACTTTTCGTAGCATTTTAATAAGCAAAACGTTTGGGACTAGGACCTTTCTCATAGAGCCGTACCTGCGGATTCCAAAGGCTTGCATACGAGCCAGCAAGGCGTTGCTCGTGCACTGCAGTAGTAATGAAAATTTCCAGCGGCTAGCACATCCACAAACGCGCGAGACTCGCAATCCAGCGAGTAGCTGGAACGGCAGGCTTCATAACAATGCGACGACACAGAGACGCGAAGACGGGTCTTTTTGAGCGCAGGCGCCGTCGCACGGCCGCGCAGGTCGGCTCGCGGAATGTAATTACTGGCGCCGAGCTCCCACGGAGCACAGGATTCATCTCCATCTGGCTGGACTCCCCGGTAGAGCCGCGGCGGTCGTAATTTTCTGCACAGCTGTTTCACTTAAATGACGACCGGTCTCGACCCGAGCTGTGACTTAAGAGAGAGAGAGAGAGAGAGAGAGAGAGAGAGACACTCGGCGGTTGTGTTTCACTCCCTCCCCCTCCGACATGACATCGGGAGCCCACCCGTGTCGCGGAGTGACGACATTGTCTTCCCAACCATTTCCCAGCTTTCAGCACAACGTCCATTGCACGAAGTGTTTCCTTTATTACGTTTCATTTACTATGAGCTTCATACGGCTAAAGTCATTTTTCTTCACGCGGAGTATCACAGCAACGAACTGATTGAAGGCTAGCGCCATGGTCCCATCTCTGCTGTTAGTGCACGACTTTTAAGTAGCGGTATTGATATTTATTGCATTTTACACCATTGACCATAGTCAAGTGACATCTAAATATCGAAGAACAGATTTAAAACCAGTGTAACTGCGAGTAGTACTCGCACACCGAGGGTTCGGTACAAACTTAACTGTGTATACAGATACTTTATCCGACAGTTTTTGTCTGTTACCCATATCGATATTGGCAAGATATCAAAATATTAACATAAAGAGCAGTATCTTTCGATTGCGTTGACTTGCACGCTTAAATTTTCTACACAGCCGCGGGACCAGAGACCTTAACATGGCACAGTTTTCACCTTGATACCTCTACCTGTTCCTGAGAAATAGGGATGTTAACAGTCGGAGAGATAGACAGACGGACAAAAACTCATCCAATTAGGATTGGGTTATTACCCATCGGGGCACAGAACCGAAAATATATAGACAATATTATGCAATACATTTGCTTCCTGACATACAAAAAGAGCAGTAAGTATGTACTTACAGGTACCAAAACCGCAACAGGATGCACGCGTGTTCATGATTATAGCTTCTAATGTTCACTATGCCACGTCGAATAGATGTCAGTCTGATAATAAGAAGCAGACATTGTCGATTCACAAACAAGAGCGTACTCGTGCAAGCGTCAATTTTAACAATAATTACTGCCGTACAGTGACGCTCATCATTAACACGTTACTTAACACTCGATGTGCTCACTTTCGTACTGATTCAGGAACTATCTTTTCTGTTAGCACGGGAATCAACCTGAGCAAACATGTAGTTCTATACAGCAGAGGGTAAACAAGTTGAAATTCTAGTAAAGGTTGTAGTTGATGATAAATATACACTGAAGCGCCAAAGAACCTGGTATAGGCACGCGTATTCAAATACAGGTATGTGTAAACAGGCAAAATACGGCGCTGCGATCGGCAACGCCTATATATGACAAGTGCCTGGCGCAGGTGTTAGGTCGGTTACTGCTGCTACAATGGCGGACGAGCGATGGGACGCAGCATCTCCGATGTAGCGATGAAATGGAGATTTCCCCGTTCGACCATTTAACGAGTGGAGCGTGACTATCAGGCATCCGGTTAAGCATCGCTGCGGCCGGGAAAAGATCCTGCAAGAACGACACCAACGACGAGAAGACAATCGTTTAAAGTGACACATGTGCAACCCTTCTACAAATTGCTCCAGATTTCATTGCTGGGCCATCGGCAAGTGTCAGCTTGCGAAGCATTCAACGAAACATCATCGATATGGGCTTTTGGAGCCGATGGCCTGCTCGTGCACCCTTGATGACTGCGCGACACAAAGCTTTACGTCTCGCCTGAGCCCATCAACACCGACATTGGACTGTCGATGACTGGAAGCATGTTGCCTGGTCGGACGAGTCTCGTTTCAAACTGTAACGAGCGGAAGGACGTGCATGGGTATGAATAAATGGACCCTGCGTGTCAGCGTGGGACTGCTCAAGTTGGTGGATGCTGTCAAATGGTGTGGGGCGTGTGAATTTGAGTGATATACGATGTACGACTCTGATAGGTGATACGTACGTTAGCATCCTGTCTGATCACCTGCATCCATTCGTGTCCATCGTGCATTCCTACGGACTTGGGCAATTTCAGCAGGACAATGCAACACGCCACACGTCCAGAATCGCTACAGAGTGGCTCCATTAACACTCTTCCGAGTTTAAACATTTCCGCTGGCCGTCAAACTCTCCGGACATAAACATTGGTTCAAATGGCTCTGAGCAGTTTGGGACTTAACTTCTGTGGTCATCAGTCCCCTAGAACTCAGAACTACTTAAACCTAACTAACCTAAGAACAACACACACATCCATGCCCGAGGCAGGATTCGAACCTGCGGCCGTCGCGGTGGCGCGGTTCCAGACTGAAGCGCCTAGAACGGCTCGGCCACTCCCGCCGGCCATATAAACATTATTGAGCTTATCTGGGATTCCTTGCAACGTACTATTCAGAAGAAATCTCCACCCCGTCGTACTCTTACGGACTTTTTGACAGTCCAGTGTAATTCTCTGCAGCACATTAATCAAGTCCATGCCACGTCGTGTTTCTGCACTTCTGCTTGCTCGCGGGGGCTCTACACGGTATTGGGCGGGAGTACAAGTTTATTTGGCTCTTCACTGTACGTATCTATTTTGGGCCTATATATTTAAAAGGGATCTAGAAGACACAACACGATTATTTCGAGGCCCGAATGACAAGATAAAAAGGCACTGACCAAGTTGCAATTAAAAGAAATCTTTAAAACACATCACATATGGCACTCAGATAGTTTCAAACAAAGGCACCAAAAGGTACATTTAATACTTGACTGACGGAGAACCATGGGCTATTCAGCGTGGCGGGAGCATGCTCAACACGGGAGCACATGGGTCAATCAATTAACGAATACCTTACCCCCAAAGGGCAAGGCAGACGGTACGATAAATGAACAGCACTCCAACACTGACATCAGCAACTACGCCTCCTTAGCCGGCCGCGGTTCTAGGCGCGCAATCCGGAACCGTGCGACTGCTACGGTCGCAGGTTCGAATCCTGCCTCGGGCATGGATGTGTGTGATGTCCTTAGGTTAGTTAGGTTTAAGTAGTTATAAGTTCTAGGGGACTAATGACCACAGCAGTTGAGTCCCATAGTGCTCAGAGCCATTTGAATTTACGCCTCCTTAATCCAGGGTAAAACGGCTGCGTCGACATTTGGCCGAAGTATTATCGACCAACAACTCCACCGACCACCAGCTGCTTAGACAATAGTGCGCCAGTAATTTCCGTGAACAGGTCACTGTACGTCACATGTCTCTCTCTCTCTCCCCCCCTCTCCCTCGCTGAATGCAAACGACTGCCTACCCATGTGGTCAACAACCCGCTCCAAGAAACTACAACCAAAGACTCAACTAAAAGGCGACCAGACGACCAAAACCCTACCCGGCGACTAGACAGAGACGTATTGCGCCAGTAGGCAAAGATGTAAGAATATAAATCGAGCCGACACGCCTTACACAACTCTGCTTGTCTACGAGTTAAGTACAGGGCGAGTCATGTGAGACGTAACATCTTTCTCATTTCTTGCACGGCTGCAGGTGTCTAAACGAGAAATCTGGGAAATGATAGTACGGTAAGATGTATGCTATAAAGTGTCCTGTTATGTCGATCGAGATATTGAAGAAACTGTCATTTCTTCAAATAAAATGATTTACTTTTTTAATGGAATCGGAAAGCGATTGAAAAGACGAGAACAGTGTTACAATGCTTGTTAGCGTTCAGGCTCGAACTCTTCGCAAAATAATACGAGAAATATTCGAAAACGGTAAGGCGCGTAGACCGGCATAGGCTACTGTGTTATAAACACGATCCCGCCAGGATAGGTCGTTGTATCAAGCGTTTCGAACGCTTTCTTGTCTGCACTGCGGAACCAGCAGGAGCCGCGCGGGATTAGCCGGGCGGTCTAAGGCGCTGCAGTCATCGACTGTGCGGCTGGTCCCGGCGGAGGTTCGAGTCCTCCCTCGGGCATGGGTGTGTGAGTTTGTCCATAGGATAATTTAGGTTAAGTAGTGTGTAAGCTTAGGGATTGATGACCTTAGCAGTTAAGTCCCATAAGATTTCACACACATTTGAACATTTTTGAAATAGCAGGAACTGTGTTGTCTATCGACAGGACATTTCTCATTCAACACTCCATTAAATGAAACAACAAGTCTACTGTTACCAGCCACTGTTTATTTATCACCACGATGCGTTTCAAAGGTTTAAACCATCATCAGATGGATTTACATTTATTAGTATGACATGTGCGTGTGTGATTTTTTGGAGGAACTGTCTAGTGGAGAAACAAAACAATATTTCAGAACATGGTTTTGGGATCTTTTGACAAAAAAGTAATCGTATATCTAACGGTAAAAATAAATAAAATAAGTAAATAGAGTACCTACAGTGGTCACACGTTCCTTTCACTGTTCCTTTCACACATCATATGTATATTGGCATATTTTGTAAACAAATAAGACGTCTGGAAACTATTAGGTGTGAGTATCACGTTGCAGAAGAGAAACATTACCACAAAGTACGAGCAATATACATTGTAAAAACATTAATGCAGAATAAATTTTTAAGGATTTTGGAGAACTTTGTTTTGAGGTGTTGAATACATGAGTTGGAATAAAAATTTTAGGTGGTATATAAATTCAATTTTGTCAACTTTTTATAGCTTAAACTTCGTACTCATTTATATAATCAGGCGACTTGTTGCGAAGTTTTAAGTACAATACTTACGTTGGCTACAGTACTAAAATTATACGCACATAACAATTTTGTCTGGGATTCACAGACAGATGCATCCCAGATATGCTCAATAATGTTCATCTCTGGAGAGGTTTGGCGGCCAGCGGAAGTGTTTAATCTCAGAGGGGTGTTCCTGGAGCCACTCTGTAACAATTCTAGATGTGTGGCGTGTCGCATTGTCCAGCTGGAATTGCCCAAGTCCGTCGGAATGCACAATGGACATGAATGGATGCAGGTGATCGGACAGAATGCTTTCGTACGTGTCACCTGTTAGATTCGTATGTCGTATGTCACACCAACTGGACAGGCCCAACACGATTAGAGCGCCTCCGCCAGCTTCAACAGTCCCCTGCTGACACGCAGGGTCCATGGATTCATGAGGGTGTCTCCAAACCCATGCACGTCCCTCCGGTCGATACAATTTGACACGAGACTCGTCAGACCAGGCAACATGTTTCCAGTCATCAATGTCGGTGTAGACGGGCGCAGGGGAGACTTGGGGCGACTGGGAGCTTTGTGTCGTCCAGAGGGCAAAAGAGTGGGCCTTGGGCTACGAAAGCAGCAATTTGGGGAAGGGTTGCACTTCGTATCTCTGTACCTGAATACGCATACCTATAGTAGTTTCTTTGGCGCTTCAGTGTAGATAGATCGAGTAACTAACAAGGAAGTTCTGAACCAAATCTGGGAAAAAGGAAATGTGTGGCACAGTTTTCTTGAAGGCAGTGATCGGTTGATAGAAAGCATCGTTAGCCTTCAAGGACTTGTCAGTTTGCTAATGGAAGGAAGCGCGCGCATGTGTGTGTGTGTGTGTGTGTGTGTGGGGAGAGGGGTGTGGGGGGGGGGGGAGGGGAGAAGGTGTTTGGTTATGCAGAGATGAAGGGACCTGCACAGGACAGCCTGGCAGAGCAGTCTTCTGCACGCAACAGGCGCGGCAGAGCCAGGGCAGCGTTATCACGCGAGGCGAGGCGCGGCCATCTTTTGACCTTTCCCGGCGCCCGGGAGCGACGCGAATGTCAAACCAGGGAGCAGCGGTCCCGCACTCCCTCTGCCAGAGGCTACGTGACGTCCGCTGCACCGAGCCTGATGTCCACCGCATGAGCAAGCGTCACTGCGAACAAAGGGCTCTCTGGCCGCTTCTTCTAATGCTATGACTCCGCAACATGATGAAGCGAAATGACTCCAGATAAGCTCCTAAGTGGGTTGGAACTTACAACACTGGCAACTGCTTATTTACAACTTATACCGAATAGATACACGTTTCAAAGTCTTACTGTCGTTCAAAGTCGTCACTAGAATTGCGTATAAACGGCAACCAGCGATACAGAAGGCGGGGCAGCGCTAGTTGCGCTGATAGTTTGAGTGGGCAGTTCAACTGCCCGCCGCATCTCCGAAGCGAATTCCAACGTGGCTTCCTTCAATTTAGAAATCAAGTTAAAGCTGCGAGGGACCACGTCCGGCGAGCTTCCCAGCCCCGTCGATCTACAAGTCGGTCATAACTGGCGCCATACGCGTCCGAGCACTGACCTGGAAAATGATGGGACGCTCGTGCAGACAGTGTGGCCGTCGCTTTCTCTCATCTGTGTTCCAGGAATGAAGAGCTTAGCCAAATAAGCGGCCACACTTTCTGCCGTGGCCTCCCACCCTTTTGCAGAAATACGCTCGACCTCGTATGGCGCCAGTTGACTCACTTGTCGATCAATGGGGCTGGGAAGTGCTGTACCGTACACCACACTTACCTTGTCAACTTGATTCCTAAATTCAACGAAGCTCTTCACTGAATTCGCTTCAAAACTGTTACAGATATTCGGCGGTCAATAGACGGCTCCACTCGATCACTCAACACATCCAGCGCTGCTACGAGGAGACCAGGAATTTCACATCTCTGCCGAAGGGTTATTCACAATGCTGCTTTTTACTGTGAAGGGCAGTAAAACTGTGAAACATGAATACACTACTGGTCATTAAAATTGCAACACCAAGAAGAAATGCAGATGATAGACGGGTATTCATTGGACAAATATATTATACTAGAACTGACAGGAGATTACATTTTCACGCAGTTTGGGTGCATAGATCCTAAGAAGTCAGTACACAGAACAACCACGTCTATCCGTAATAACGGCCTTGATACGCCTGGGCATTGAGTCAAACAGAGCTTGAACGGCGTGTACAGGTACAGCCACCCATGTAGCTTCAACACGATACCACACTTAAGAAGAGTAGTGACTGGCGCTTTGTGACGAGACAGTTGCTCGGCCACCATTGACCAGACGTTTTCAATTCGAGAGAGATCTGGAAAATGTGCTGGCCAGGGCAGCAGTCGAACATATTCTGTATCCAGAAAGGCCCGTACAGGACCTGCAACATGCGGTCGTGCAATACTCTGCTGAAATGTACGGTTTCGCAGGGATAGAATGAAGGTTAGAGCCACGGGTCGTAACACATCTGAACTGTAACGTCCACTGTTCAAAGTGCCGTCAATGCGAACAAGAGCTGACCGAGACGTATAATCAATGGCACCCCATACCATCACGCCGGTATGGCGATGACGAATACACGCTTCCAATGTAAGTTCACTGTGATGTCGCCAAACACGGATGCGACCATCATGATGCTGTAAACAGAGCCTGGATTCATCCGAAAAAAAATGGCGTTTTGCCATTCGTGCACCCAGGTACGTCGTCGAGTACAGCATCGCAGGCGCTCATGTCTGAGATGCAGCGTCAAGGGTGACCGCAGCCATGGTCTCCGAACTGATAGTACATGCTGCTGCAAACGTTGTCGAGCTGTTCGTGCAGATGGTTGTTGCCTTGCAAACGTCCCCATCTGTTGACTCAGGGATCAAGGCGTGGCTGCACGATCCGTTACAGCCATGCGGATAAGATGCCTGTCATCTCGACTGCTAGTGATATGATGCCGTTGGGAACCAGCATGGCGTTCCGTATTACCCTCCTGAACCCACCGATTCCATATTCTACTAATAGTCATTGGATCTCGACTAACGCGAGCAGCAATGTCGCGATACGATGAACCGTAATCGCGATAGGCTACAATCCGACCTTTATCAAAGTCTGAAACGTGATGGTACTCTTTTCTCCTCCTTACACCTGGCATGACAACAACGTTTCACCAGGCAACGCCGGTCAACTGCTGTTTGTGTATGAGAAATCGGTTGGAAACTTTCCTCATGGCTGCACGTTGTAGGTGTCGCCACCGGCACCAACCTTGTGTGAATGCTCTGAGAACCTAATCATTTGCATATCACAGCATCTTCTCCCTGTCGGTTAAATTTCGCGTCTGTAGCACGACATCTTCGTGGTGTAACAATTTTAATGGCCAGCAGCGTATTTTTTGTAAATAAATAGTTGCCAATACTAAAGTTCCAACTCACGTATTTTTAAAACTTTCATCTTAAACATTCCTCTTTTCCTACCACTTATCTTAAGTAGTTTCTTCCGAAGTCTTTCTTGCCTTGTCTATTTCAGTTTGCTGTTGAATTTGTTTCCAAAGATATTTGAAGATCCTTCCGGTTATACTATTGTCATCCGTTCTATTAATAGGTTCCTCGTCATTGTTTCTGATATGTTCTCTTTGTTGCGTTCAGCATCACTTCTTATTTTCTGAAATACTTAACTTTTTACAGGACGAAATCTTTTCTTTATATGTCTGGTGTTTAATTTTTCTAACTTTTCAACCAGTACTAAGCAATCACTGCCATCCAATTCCCACTGTATATCAGTGTCTTATTTTAAGATTTTTAAATACGTATTTTTTGTTAAAGATATTCTTGGTTTTATTGTACGAACTTTCCATCCTGAGTTTCCTTTCTTCTATATCGTATTTCCGTAAACTCTTTTCTTGAACTGTGTCCCTGAGTTACCTACGCTTTGCACTGCATCAACATTTTGTCCCGAAAATTTGGGAGCATTGTATATACTTGTATTAATTTTGTTTCGTGGCGTTTTAACAGAACAGAAATTTTAGGGCAGAAACTACCGCAAATTACTTCTTTCCAGGTTTATTCACAGGCAGCACTTACCCAGTCTGCATATTCCAGTAAAATAACGTTTGGTTTAGGCAAATGTTTGCAACCAGTATCTATTGGTAACAACAAAGTAACCGCAAGATACTGAATGAAATTGTTCCGATACATTGATCAAACTGTGAAAGAGTACTGGCGGTCTCATATAGGAAGGTACGGGGGAATAAAGATTAGAGAGGACAGGCTGATAATACTGAGAGGACAACAACACTAACAATTTTCTGCGTGAAGAGGCTGCAATGAGGTGGAAGCAATCTCTCTGTCACTGCTAAATGAAGGAGCGCCGCATTCTTATATTAGGTTGCCAGTATCAGTAACGCTAACATTTATATTTGCGAAAGAAAGGCACTTCATATTTTAAAGCAAATCATTAATGAAACAATTCGGGAAAAGGTTGTTTTTGTGGGCGACGCAAAAAAAGATCTACAGAGAATTACTGGAGGAGACGTTAGCGATTTTCAAAGTAGTACTGTCGCGTTTCGCAGAGAATGGACATGCGTTTAACCGCTCTGCAAATATACTTTGCATTGTGGTAAGTTCCCATGGGACCAAACTGCTGAGGTCATCGGTTCCTAGGCTCACAGACTACTTTATGTAACTTTAACTAACGTACGGTAAGGACAACACACACACCCATGCCCGAGGGGGGACTCGAATCTCCGACGGGGCGGAGCTGCTCGAACCGTGGTAAGGGGCCCGGACCGCGCAGCTACCCCGCGTGGCACCAAATGTAAATCCCCTTCGCAAATAGTAGTCCTATTCTGCGAGGGCACGAGATTAAATCAGCCTCAACAAAATAGGCGACAGTGGCTGCGATTACGCTCCAAAGTGTCTGTCCTTTACTACTAGGTTCATACCAACACTGAGTACACAGTCCCTAAAATTCGTCTTTTCAATTAACAAAAGTTCCTCGTTAGGCGAAACTAGTGCAAAGTATACAAGGTGGTCCACTGATAGTGGCAGAGCCAAATATCTCACGAAATAAGCATCAATCGAAAAAAGGAAAAAAAAAACCAAACTCGTCTAGCTTGAAGGGGAAAACAAGATGGCGCTATGGTTGGCCCGCTAGATGGCGCTGCCATAGGTCAAACGGATATCAACTGCGTTTCTAAAAAATATTAACGCCCATTTTTTATTACATATTCGTGTATTTGGACCAATTTTTTGCTTTGTGGTAGATGGAGCTGTATTAGTCACAAACGTTTAAGTACGTGGTATCACGTAACATTCCGCCTGTGCGGACGGTGTTTGCTTCGTGGTACTGTTTTTTTTTTTTTTTTTTTTTTTTTTTTTTTTTTTTTTTTTTTTTTTTTTTTTTTGATCATCAGTCTACTGACTGGTTTGATGCGGCCCGCCACGAATTCCTTTCCTGTGCTAATCTCTTCATCCCAGAGTAGCACTTGCAACCTACGTCCTCAGTTATTTGCTTGACGTATTCCAATCTCTGTCTTCCTCTACAATTTTTGCCCTCTAGTACCATGGAAGTCATTCCCTCATGTCTTAGCAGATGTCCTATCATCCTGTCCCTTCTCCTTATCAGTGTTTTCCACATATTCCTTTCCTCTCCAATTCTGCGTAGAACCTCCTCATTCCTTACCTTATCAGTCCACCTAATTTTCAACATTCGCCTATAGCACCACATCTCAAATGCTTCGATTCTCTTCTGTTCCGGTTTTCCCACAGTCCATGTTTCACTACCATACAACGCTGTACTCCAGACGTACATCCTCAGAAATTTCTTCCTCAAATTAAGGCCGGTATTTGATATTAGTAGACTTCTCTTGGCCAGAAATGCCTTTTTTGTCATAGTGAGTCTGCTTTTGATGTCCTCCTTGCTCCGTCCGTCATTGGTTATTTTACTGCCTAGGTAGCAGAATTCTTTAACTTCATTGACTTCGTGACCATCAATCCTGAGGTTAAGTTTCTCGCTGTTCTCATTTCTACTACTTCTCATTACCTTCGTCTTTCTCCGATTTACTCTCAAACCATACTGTGTACTCATTCGACTGTTCATTCCGTTCAGCAGATCATTTAATTCTTCTTCACTTTCACTCAGGATAGCAATATCATCAGCGAATCGTATCACCGACATCCTTTCAACTTGTATTTTAATTCCACTCCTGAACCTTTCTTTTATGTCCATCATTGCTTCCTCGACGTACAGATTGAAGAGTAGGGGCGAAAGGCTACAGCCGTGTCTTACTGCCTTCTTAATACGAGCACTTCGTTCTTGATCGTCCACTCTTATTATTCCCTCTTGGTTGTTGTACATATTGTATATGACCCGACTCTCCCTATAGCTTACCCCAACTTTTTTCAGAATCTTGAACAGCTTGCACCATTTTATATTGTCGAACGCTTTTTCCAGCTCTACAAATGCTATGAACGTGTCTTGATTTTTCTTTAGCCTTGCTTCCATTATTAGCCGTAACGTCAGAATTGCCTCTCTCGTGCCTTTACTTTTCCTAAAGCCAAACTGGTCGTCACCTAGCGCATTATCAATTTTCTTTTCCATTCTTCTGCATATTATTCTTGTAAGCAGCTTCGATGCATGAGCTGTTAAGCTGATTGTGCGATAATTCTCGCACTTGTCAGCTCTTGCCGTCTTCGGAATTGTGTGGATGATGCTTTTCCGAAAGTCAGATGGTATGTCGCCAAACTCATATATTCTACACACCAACGTGAATAGTCGTTTTGTTGCCTCTTCCCCTAATGATTTTAGAAATTTTGATGGAATGTTATCTATCCCTTCTGCATTATTTGACCGTAAGTCCTCCAAAGCGCTTTCAAATTCCGATTCTAATACTGGATCCCCTATCTCTTCTAAATCGACTCCGGTTTCTTCTTCTATCACATCAGACAAATCTTCACCCTCATAGAGCCTTTCAATGCATTCTTTCCAACTATCTGCTCTCTCCTCTGTATTTAACAGTGGAATTCCCGTTGCACTCTTAATGTTACCACCGTTGCTTTTAATGTCACCAAAGGTTGTTTTGACTTTCCTGTATGCTGAGTCTGTCCTTCCGACAATCATATCTTTTTCGATGTCTTCACATTTTTCCTGCAGCCATTTCGTCTTAGCTTACCTGCACTTCCTATTTATTTCATTCCTCAGCGACTTGTATTTCTGTATTCCTGATTTTCCCGGAACATGTTTGTACTTCCTCCTTTCATCAATCAACAGAAGTATTTCTTCTGGTACCCATGGTTTCTTCGCAGCTACCTTCTTTGTACCTATGTTTTCCTTCCCAACTTCTGTGATGGCCCTTTTTAGAGATGTCCATTCCTCTTCAACTGTACTGCCTACTGCGCTATTCCTTATTGCTGTATCTATAGCGTTAGAGAACTTCAAACGTATCTCCTCATTCCTTAGAACTTCCGTATCCCACTTCTTAGCGTATTGATTCTTCCTGACTAATGTCTTGAACTTCAGCCTACTCTTCATCACTACTATATTGTGATCTGAGTCTATATCTGCTCCTGGGTACGCCTTACAACCCAGTATCTGATTTCGGAATCTCTGTCTGACCATAATGTAATCTAATTGAAATCTTCCCGTATCTCCCGGCCTTTTCCAAGCATACCTCCTCCTCTTGTGATTCTTGAACAGGGTATTCGCTATTACTAGCTGAAACTTGTAACAGAACTCAATTAGTCTTTCTCCTCTTTCATTCCTTGTCCCAAGCCCATACTCTCCTGTAACCTTTTCTTCTACTCCTTCCCCTACAACTGCATTCCAGTCGCCCTTGACTATTAGATTTTCGTCCCCCTTTCCATACTGCATTACCCTTTCAATATCCTCATACAGTTTCTCTATCTGTTCAACTTCAGCTTGCGACGTCGGCATGTATACCTGAACTATCGTTGTCGGTGTTGGTCTGCTGTCGATTCTGATTAGAACAACCCGGTCACTGAACTGTTCACAGTAACACACCCTCTGCCCTACCTTCCTATTCATAACGAATCCTACACCTGTTATACCATTTTCTGCTGCTGTTGATATTACCCGATACTCATCTGACCAGAAATCCTTGTCTTCCTTCCACTCCACTTCACTGACCCCTGCTATATCTAGATTGAGCCTTTGCATTTCCCTTTTCAGATATTCTAGTTTCCCTACCACGTTCAAGCTTCTGACATTCCACGCCCCGACTCGTAGAACATTATCCTTTCGTTGATTATTCAATCTTTTTCTCATGGTAACCTCCCCCTTGGCAGTCCCCTCCCGGAGATCCGAATGGGGGACTATTCCGGAATCTTTTGCCAATGGAGAGATCATCATGACACTTCTTCAACTACAGGCCACATATCCTGTGGATACACGTTACGTGTCTTTAATGCGGTGTTTTCCATTGCCTTCTGCATCCTCATGTCGTTGATCATTGCTGATTCTTCCGCCTTTAGGGGCAATTTCCCACCCCTAGGACAAGAGAGTGCCCTGAACCTCTATCCGCTCCTCCGCCCTCTTTGACAAGGCCGTTGGCAGAATGAGGCTGACTTCTTATGCCGGAAGTCTTCGACCGCCAATGCTGATTATTTATCGAACCCGGGACCGAGGGCGTTTTGATTATGAATCAAAGACGCTACCCCTGGACCACGGGTGGACCCCGTGATACATTACCCGTGTTAAAATGGACCGTTTACCAATTGCGGAATAGGTCGATATCGTGTTGATGTATGGCTATTGTGATCACAATGCCCAACCGGCATGTTCTATGTGTGCTGCTCGGTATCCTGGACGACATCATCCAAGTGTCCGGACCATTCGCCGGATAGTTACGTTATTTAAGGGAACAGGAAGTGTTCAGTCACATTCACATTCAGTCACACCTGCAAGATGATGCCCAAGTGGGTGCTTCAGGTGCTGTCGCAGCTAATCCGCACATCAGTAGCAGACAAATTGCGGGAGAATCGGGAATCTGAAAAGCGTCGGTGTTGAGAATGTTACATCAACATCGATTACACACGTACCATATTTCTATGCACCAGGAATTGCATGGCGACGACTTTGAACGTCGTGTACAGTTCTGCCACTGGGCACAAGAGAAATTACGGGACGATGAAAGATTTTTTGCACGCGTTCTATTTACCGACGAAACGTCATTCACCAACAGCGGTAACGAAAAACCGGTATAATATGCACTATTGGGCAACGGAAGATCCACGATGGCTGCGACAAGTGGAACATCAGCGACGTTGGCGTGTTAATGTATGGTGTGGCATTATGGGAGGAAGGATAACTGTGCCCCATTTTATCGACGGCAATCTAAATGGTGCAGTGTATGCTGATTTCACTGCATGACAGAATGGCGATGTACTTCCAACATGATGGATGCCCGACACACAGAGCTCGCGTGCGGTTGAAGCGGTATTGAATAGCATATTTCATGACAGGTGGATTGGTCGTCGCAGCACCATACCGTGGCCCGCACGTTCACCGGATCTGACGTCCCCGGATTTCTTTCTGTGGGGAAAGTTGAAGGATATTTGCTATCGTCATTCACCGACAACGCCTGACAAAATGCGTCAGCGCATTGTCAATGCATGTGCGAACATTACGGAGGACGAACTACTCGCTTATGATAAGAATGTCGTTACTCGTGTTACCAAATGCATTGAGGTTGACGGACCATTTTGAGCATTTATTGCATTAATGTATTTACAGGGAATCACGCTGTAACAGCATGCGTTCTCAGAACTGATTAGTTCACAAAGGTACATGTATCACATTGGAACAACCAAAATGAAATGTTCAAACGTACCTACGTTCTGTATTTTAATTTAAAAAACCTTCCTGTTACCAACCGTTTGTCTAAAATTGTGAGCCATATGTTTGTGACTATTACAGCGCCATCTATCTTTGCATGTGATCCAACTAAAACATTCATATTTCTTTACGTACTACACGAATATGAAATAAAAAAAATGGGGGTTCCTACTTTAAAAACGCAGTTGATAGCCGTTTGACCTATGGCAGCGCCATCTAGCGGGCCAACCATAGCGCCATCTGGTTTCCCCCTTCAAGCTAGAAAAGTTTCGTTCTTTGTAGTTTTTTCGTTTGACGCTTATTTCGTGAGATATTTGGCCCGCTCACGATCAATAGACCACCCTGTATACGTTTCACTTAAAACGCAAGCGGTATCGCCGGCGCTGCGCAGCTATACCAAACAGAGGAGGAAAAACAATACAGGGGCGGATGGCACCGATCACAGCATGACGCTACGGTCCGTTGCTCGGACTCTGAGTGGCAGCTGGCGACTCAGTAGGTCCGTGCAACATTACGCCTCCCCACAGGGTCGTGTTCGACAGTGTTCCTGGGTCCATTACGTGTTCCCACCTCCACCCATACGTGGATACGTCGAGCATTGTCGAACATGACGTTCTGGTGGTCCGCGTTAACACTGTGTGGGGAGACATAATGTTGCACGGACGTACTCCATCAAATCTCTGAACACGATACATTCACCGATCATCTTTACTATAGGGTTACTTCATTTTTTTAGGTACCGTACCTCCACCGGCAAAAAACGAAACCCTTGCAGGATGACCCTGTTGTCCGCCGTGTGTCTGTCCGACTGTTAGGATCCTTTTTCCTCAGCAGCGGATACACCTATCAAGTTGACGTTTGCGTCACAGACTAACATCCATTGCCCTCCGGCAGTGCAGAAAATTTGAGGTTCTACGTCAATGCAATCGACAGATGCGGCCATTTATCTCATACATTTTTTTGTCTTGCCAGTACCGATATCGATAACAAGCAAAAAACGCTGAAATTCTCGATTCCCAGGATGGATGAACTGCCTGTACGCGTGATTAAGATTGCGCGGATCCCTAGGTGCGCAAGTCTTGCTCGCACTTATCTGGATTTTTATGTATGATTGCACCCTAACGCATCGCATTTCACGTGTACATCAGAACGACAGGTTATTCGGCGAATGGATTCGCCTGCCGGTGTTCCCCGACCCAAATCGCATCGAACAGTTGCGGGATGTGTGGGGAAGAGTACTGCACCGCGTCCATCCAGCAGTTTGCAATCGCGCTGCTGGAGGAGTGGACCGCCCTTCTACAAGAGGCCCTCACCAACACTGATACCACTTTGGGAGCGCGCTGCACAGCACGCGCCGCATTTCGTGGCGACCACGCACCCTACTGACAGCCTCGTCCCATCTTCTGCAGTGTCCTGGAGGCAGTAATGACTTCAGTGTTATCACTGCCTTTGAATCAACGTGTGGTTTCAGTTCGTCTCGTTCCTCATTTCTTTCAGTTATCTTCCGTACTACACTGTAGCACTTCTTTCTGTGTATCATCCAAGTTCCAACGGGCTGCGTTACTTGGCAGTGACACATCGTCCTAAAGTTACTTTCGTTCTCAAGTTCTGCAGGCGAGAGAATTTATTTGAATTGAAGCTACCTGTGGCCTACGCTTACACAGCTAGTTTGGAAGGAAGGCAGACTTATCTCTTACGAAGACTTGAAGCGAATTTTTAGCTCCTTTTTTAAACATTTATTTTTCGTTAAATTTTGGTGAATTTGTTTCTCCCGTTATTTAAACTCGCTACAACGACTTTGTGGACGGTAACTCGACTACCCGTCATTTGTTACTACAAGTTCAACTATATTGTATTTTCGCAACCATTTACACTTCGAGTGCGCTCCTGAATTAATAGCTCAAAATAATTTTTGGAGGAAGCATCTAGTACAATTTCAGACGATGTTTTATGAAAATGTCTCTGAGCACTATGGGACTTAACATCTATGGCCATCAGTCACCTAGAACTACTTAAACCTAACTAACCTAAGGACATCACACAACACCCAGTCATCACGAGGCAGAGAAAATCCCTGAGCCCGCCGGGAATCGAACCCGGGCGTGGGAAGCGAGAACGCTACCGCACGACCACGAGCTGCGGACGAGGTTTTATCCCTACCACAGTCTTTAGACTTGTATTTTCGCCAACATATAGAAGGCAGATTGAAGTGACCAGCAACGTCAGCAGTGCAACTGGCTGTTTCAAGTCTGAGCATCGTTGAAGAGCACATTCTGATGTGCTCTCTTATTTTCTGATCAACCACAGCTGCATTTATAGTACTACGGGAACCTTCACAAAATCAATGTTGTAGTTATGAACCTCCTTGTTGGATACATGTAGAGGCTTTGGAATGCGCGAGAGCTGTAGTGTGGTGTGCAATTAGTGGAACACGAATTGCGGGAAGTACCTTCGTCCAGTAAAGAGTAACTCCTGACAAGAACGTGAACAATATACTACACCTCATGAAAAGACCCACAGTTACTCCATGCACAACAACCCAAGACCACACACCGCCAGTGCGTCTATGACAACGTTACTGAATGATTTTCAAGACACAAACTATCTCCAAAGCGTGGAGTGCTAAATGAGACGACGATTTTGTCGGACTTGTTTGAATGAACACTGCTAACTCTTCTACGTTATCTCTTCGGATAATTTTCATTTGTACAGTTTCTCCGGGGCATTTAAAGCTGACAGCTCTTTCCACCTTACCATGATCTGCCTTCAAGTGATGAGAGTTGATGTTTTGTAATATGTCTTGCCTTTCAGGACAACTTCTGAGTCCGACTTTTTCGGTATGCTCCTTTAGTATATTTACCGGCAGCCTAACCGTGTTAGTGATCGTACACAGGACTGGCAGATTAGGCAATATGGCCCCGAAAGGAAACGGAGATACGACGTACGCCACAAGCAGGCCACGGCCCGGCCACGTCGTTATCCTAGCAGAACCCTGCCTCAGGCTTACACATATAAATCAGCCGGTGAAGAGACAGACGACACGTGCGCCGCACGTGGCAAGCGTAAATCGAAACTAGGACGCGCAAGACAAGTGCCGTGTGCGACCACGCCGAGCATTCGCATTTCGTGCCGCGTGGCTTGTGACCACTCTTTTCATTGTTCCTTTTTGGTTCTGCCACGCGACATTATCATGTCGAAGCACTAAAGGAGTAATCATCATTTTTATAAAGTAATTTTTAGAAATAAATTTTTATACAACACGTATTTAAATCGAAGTAACAAGTACAAAATAATTTTCAGAATGAAACTTTCATCCTTGAAGCGGAGTGTGCGCTGATATGAAACAAAACAGTTTCTCCAAACACCGTACAGATTCCTAACCCCACACTACACTGAAGAAACTGATACACTTGCCTAATATCGAGTGGGGCCCCCGCGAGCAAGGACAACTGCCGCAACACGACATGCTATGCACTCGACTAACGTCTGAAGTAGTGCTAGAGGGAACTGACGTCTTGAATCCTGCAGGGCTGCCCATAAATCCGTAAGAAAACAAGGGGGTGGAGATCTCTTTTGAACAGCACGTTACAAAGCATCCCAGATACGCTCAATAATATTCATGTCTGGGGAGTTTGGTTGCCAGCGAAAGTATTTAAACTCAGAAGAGTGTTCCTAGAGCCACTCTGTCGCAATTCTGGACGTGTGGGGTGTCGCATTATCCTGCTGGAATTGCGCAAGTCCGTCGCAATGGACACGAATGGATGCAGCTGATCAGACGTACGTGTCACCTGTCAGAGTCTTATCTAGACTTATCAGTGGCCCCATGTCACTCCAACTGCACACGACCACTGCATTACAGAGCCTCCACCAGCTTGAACAGTCCCCTGCTGACGAGCACGGACCATGGACTCATGAGACTGTCTCCATATCCGTACACGTCCATCCGTTCGATAGAATTTGAAACCGGCCGGCCGGTGTTGACGGGTCCAGGCGAGGCGTAAAGCGCTGTGTCGCGCAGCCTTCGACTCCGAAAGCCCATATCACTGATGTTCCGTTGAGTGCTTCGCACGGGGACACTTGTTGATGGCCCAGCATTGAAATCTGCAGCTATTTGCGGAAGGGGCGCACTTGTGTCACGTTGAACGATTCTCTTGAATAGTCGTTTGTCCCGTTCATGTAGGATCTTTTTCCGGCCACAGCGATGGAGATTTGATATTTTACTCGACATTCTACTTCATAACTAAATTCTATTCTGCCCCTCGCATTGCATCTCGTTAAATGCCAAAACATAATGTAGCAGAACATCCTGAATTGTGCGGCTGGGTTTCGAACACGTCAGTTCGCTGCTAAGCGTCGATAATGGAATTAGCGGTGTTTATTGTGTCGCTGTTCCCTTACTTTTAAATGATCGCTCACAGCCCACTGGCACCCTTTGGGCCTAACTGGTCATTCACGTGTCTAACACAGTGTTGCCGCTGATTACAATAGTGCAACACACACTCTGTTATTGGATCCAGTTAACGCAGATGATGATGATGTTTGGTTTTTTGGGGCGGTCATCAGTCCAATTTTTACACAGTCCAATTTTTAGACAGCCCGATCTAGCGATGATGATGAAATGATGAGGACAACACAAACACCCAGTCCCCGGGCAGAGAAAATCCCCAACCCGGCCGGGAATCGAATCCGCGACCCTGTGATCCAGAGGCAGCAACGCTTGCCGCTAGACCACGAGCAGCGGACGCAGTTGACGCTGACATTAAAATTAACGTTGACGTCAAAAAATAACGCCGTTGACTTCTTTATATAAATTGATCTGCTTTTGGACAGTGCCCATTCAGCCAACACAACAGTAATGTCAGTTATCACGATACGAAAGTAAGAACAACGAAACTATCGAGTCCCCGACCGGAGAAAATCCCTGACCTGGCTGGGGATCGAATCCGGGCCCCTTCGCTTAGGAATCCGCAGCGCTGACCACCCAGCTACCGAGGCGGACAATGATGTCGGCGCAAACAACAGCACGGACGACGACACACGTCGAGTGCTCCTGACCGTACCGGGAATCCCCCGGTACTGAGCCCGTGAGCGAAGACAATTTCATGCAAATCGCTCTGGCCAGGAGCGCGTCGATTCCTCTCCGCAAGAGCGGAAATCCTGCCTGAGTGGTCTGGTCTGCCCTAGCGAGTGGAAGGAATGCCAGGGTCTCTCTTCACAGGAGGGGGACGTAACTTCTTTTCAAAACGGGATTACTGTCCACCGCTGGGAATCGAAGCATAACTTCCTTTTACACTGGGATTACAGTTATTTATACGACCTTCTTATTCGAAGAAATTCTAAACATTCTTTGTACCAGGCGCCGCTGTAAAATCTAAGGCGATTAACACATCTAGCATACGTAGCACTTCTACACAAACCAGACTGCATTTATAATAGTCTAAGAACATGGAAGGGAAGCAGTGATTGAAAAGGGAATGGGGAAGGACTCTCTCTTCCGTGTCATTTAAACTAAGTAAACAGTAAACGAAACCACGTAGAAATCTGGAAACCGGATTCAAGTTCATCGAGAAGGAATAATGACTCAGAGATTTGCCAACTAACCTATAATTCTGTCGCGGAAAAGGACTTGGAAGATCAATTATGAAAGTCTTGAAATGGCGTTATAATCTGAACAGAGACGAAAGTAAAAACATGAGTAAGAGAATGTATTACAATTAAATCAGGTGATGCAGAAAGAGTTAGATTACGAAATGAGACACTACAAGTAGCGTATGAGTTTTGCTATTTAAGTGGCACATTAAGTGATGCTGGCCGAAGTAGAGAGGATACACACTGCCCAGTCACATTAATGTGGACCGCTCACAGACGCCAGGTGTTCGGATTAAGCGTATCGGGAGGACGCACAAAACAGTGCAGTCGCTGCCGTAATGCGGAAACGGAGCGATTTCTCTGCCTACCGAAAAGACTTGATCATTGGCTTTCGGGCC
The DNA here is from genome assembly GCF_023897955.1 of Schistocerca gregaria. Taxonomy (NCBI): domain Eukaryota; kingdom Metazoa; phylum Arthropoda; class Insecta; order Orthoptera; family Acrididae; genus Schistocerca; species Schistocerca gregaria. The sequence continues at coordinate 78,993,728 of NC_064927.1, forward strand.
AAGGGTGGAGGCTTAGTTTGTAAACTGTTCGCGTGCCGCTGTGATTAAAGTATACCGTGCATGGGAAAATGGCGCTGCACGGACCATAGGTGACACGGGTGAACGACGGCTGCGGAGACGTGTACGGGCGAATAGAACTGTTGACCGCCAGACCGTCCAGATCAACTAAAGAGCAACAACAGTGTCTCCTCAAAGACAGTTCAGGGAGCGCTGCAGCGAATGGCCCTCCATAGCAGGCATCTGATTCAGGAAACTGCGCCAAAAGGACTGGATTTCGGTAGCTCATTAGCGTGCTTTGTCACTGAAACGGTGTACTTCGACAGCAGACACATTATAACGCTCAAAAAGTTAATACAGGAAGCCTTTACCTACCGATATGCTGTTTCACGTCATTTTATTGTGACGAATTGAAGCTGAAACGACGCGTTTTCACGAGAGAGTCAATCTGCCGATCCCCTGAGACTAGTTATATTCATACCACGAACTCTCTGAGAAAGAGAATCCACCAAATACCATGTTTAACGCCGTGCAGTATTGCGGCACTACCTGTGATGTAAAACGATGACTCACGTCGTTGGCCACGTTCCTCCTCGCGAGGTAACAATCTGGCGCGCCAGATTCTTTATTTCACGCTGAACCGTGTAGTCGAACGAGGAATTCCACGGCGTGACGTCATCAGTTGTTCGTCTCCGTGCGTTTTCACGTCCCGTGGGAGGTAAACATAAATGATCATTCCCGTCAATCTATTTTCGTTTTCCTCTTTTTTACTTGTGTTTTAATTAACAGTTTTAGAACATCTGGCGATTTTTAACGCTTTCTCATGTGATGTGTCTGCGTGAGTGATCGTGTGTGAAGTTTATTTTTTGGAGGGGGTGCTCAGTGAGTGCGATTATTGTCTATTATCGTATTTTCTACGATTTAATCACATTCGTTTGTACTAGTCTTCGTGTGAGCGTTAATAACCTCGCCGCTGACGGTTTCACTCACCCACCCACCACACACACGGACATAGAGAAAGGGAGAGACAGAGAGAGAGAAGGGCGGGAGAGAGATACACAGAGATAAAGAAGGCAGGGAGGGAGAGAGAGAGAGAGAGAGAGAGAGAGAGAGAGAGAGAGAGAGAGAGAGAAGAAAGAGAGAAGGGAGAGAGAAAGAGAGAAGGGAGAGAGAAAGAGAGAAGGGAGAGAGAAAGAGAGAAGGGAGAGAGAAAGAGAGAAGGGAGAGAGAAAGAGAGAAAGGAGAGAGAAAGAGAGAAGGGAGACTGCAAGAGAGAAGGGAGACTGAAAGAGAGAAGCGACAGAGAGGGACAGAGAGGAAGAGAGATGGGGGAGAAAAAGAGAGAGGGAAAGCGAAAGAGAGAGGGGGAGAGAGAAAGAGAGAGGGGTGTTAGATGGGTAGTTGGAATAACTAATGAAGAGTTTGTTAACCGAACCGGAGGAAAAATGTAGCACAAATTCACTGAAAGAAGGCACCTGTTGAAAGGACACATCCGGAAGCAGCAAAAGGTCGTCATTTTGGAAACAGAGGGAAGGGGGCTTGAGGGAAGTTGCGGACAATAACAGCGGCGGTTCTGTCACAGCGTCCGCTGCCTGCTTCTCTGACGTAAGCACGGCGGTGTTGCCCCCTCAGTCAGGTCTTGGCTGGGTAGCTCGACGCTGCCTCGCCGCACCCCTTACTTCCCCACTGCTTGCAGCACCAGCTTCATCATCGACAACAACACGAGCCGGAAATGGAGTGCGCTGACCGCGCCCCTCTAGCAGCAGGCCCGGTAATTCCCCCGCGGTCCCCCTGGACAGACGGGCGAAAATCCGTCATCGGAACTCCTCCGTCGCCCTGCTTCCGCCGCCAACGAAATTAGTCGCCTAATCGAGCATCCCCGGCGGGGCCATAATTGAGCCATTACGGCATTTAATACCGTTTGCCACCCCCTGACAGGCGCGGAGCGGATAAGCCCAGCCCGGCTGGCTGCCTGTCTGCCTCCAAACAAGGCACCTCCCCCTCCCCGGCTCTGCTTAACAGCGTTTGGCGGCGCCGGCACCGCGCCTCGTCCTCCTACCAGATTCACTGTGCGCGGGATTTCGACTCATCATTAACTCGTTCTCAGCGCTTTTAGCTAACGCCGTTGCCATGGACGAGCTTTACAAAGGTATTTGGACACCTGGCAAGGACGCGGTCGGCGTTCCGCTTTTCTCGACTCATCGACAACGACTGATAGCACTCCGATTAGTGTTACTAAAACGGTTAAACGGTCACAGTGTCGCAGCTGCAGGTGCGGGTTACCTCTCTAGCGGCTCCCAGGGGCTACAAAAGTCCTGTTTGCCATACTTCATACACTGTACAGGCACACGACTGTGACAGCCCGTCGAAAGCCTGAGTAGCCATCTCTTGCAGCGCACACCGCGGCGGGACGGGAGTCACTGAGGTCCTGGAAGGCAGCGACAGGGGTGAGTGGCCGTGCCGACTCCAGCGTCGTGGCCGGCTGCGTTACGTCCCTCGGCTGATGGCCACGGCACCCGAGGTGCTCCCACAGATTCTCGATTCGGTTTAAGGGGACCACACCCTGCCTATCTAACCCATGTTAATTTAGGCAAGTATTTGACCCATTTCTGAAAAAAATGGTCTTTATATTCATTCACTTTACAACATTTGCAATATTTAGACATTATCTCCACATCTAACAGTTTACCGGTGTCTACACTCGTGGCAGTCACTACTCCATTCAGAGAAGTATGTCCTCCTTCCTGCCAACTGACATCAAGTGCAACTGCAATATCCGAACATCCATCATTTTCTTCCACTGCTTCCCTAGCAGCCAGTTTCGTGCTTTCCTCACTGACCTCACATGCAGCTTACTCTAATATTACAGTTTCAAAATTATTTGGTGGTTGATGTGAGTTCATCACTGAACAAAATGTTCTCCCTGCAGCCATGCCATTGCCAATGGATCGTAAGGCATAAACTAATCTAGTATTGATTTCATAATGGCCACTTTCATCCGGGTTTGAAGAACTCATAAATGAAATCACAGCTGAGCATTTATTGCAAATTAAATCCAAAGCAATGGCTAGGCCTCTTCTCCTGCTGGCACTTTCACAAATTTTCACACTCTGTGACTCACCACACTGTCTACATTGTACAACTTTAGAAATTACATCTGATAATATTCTCAAATTTATAATAATGTTAATGCACCCCTTGCCACTTACAGTAAATTCGTTGTAACTCTCTTGAAATGGTGATAGCTTCTTTGATGATGCACTTGTTAAAGAATTACAATTAGAAACACTGTTGCCAGGCGACGTACAGAAAGGTTTCTAAACTTGTTTCCTGTAAATTGTCGTTTCTTGAAACTGCCTTTACGTTTCGTCATCTTCAATAAACACAACAAAAAACACGTAAACAAACACTGCAAACGTAAGTTTAACAACTACTCGCAATCAAACTTGAACAAAACTAACTGCGTGTTTGAAAGTGTATTCTTTACAAACAGCAGAAACAAAAGAATATCGACCGTTGCATTCCAAGGATAGCCAACACTGTCGGGAGCGAAAAAAAATCCCTAACGTGCAGTGTAGGGGATATAAAGATCTAAAATATATGCAGAAAAAGTGGGTGACAGAAAAGAGAGCGTGGCACATAAACACACGTGGTAGGAAAATGCTCTTAAAAGGCTCGAAAAATGAATTTTCAGCAAAATCCTTCTCAGAGTACTTAAATAAAACAATCTATCGAAATATGATGAAAATCGAAAATAGATTTTTTTCGACCTGAACCACGGTATAGTCCCCTTAAATCCGGGAGGTCAGGTGGCCAGGGAAGGACAGTACACTCATCGTGGTCCTCTTCCAACCAAGCACGTTCACTGCGAGCTGTGATACGTGGCATTGTCCTGCTGGAAGATGACATCCTGTCGATGATATGTAGGGATGGACACGGTTTCCAAGGATAGACGCATCCACTGCGCCTTCCAGAGTGACGAGATCGCCCAAGGAACGCCACAAAAACACTCCCCAGAGCACGACGCTCTCTTCTCCGGCCTGGAACACTCCGTACACCCCAACGCCCAGCTGTCCGATGGAGCCTAAGACGTGACTGAACAGGAAACCTGTCGCCACTCAGTGGAGGACGTCCAGTTGCGGCACTGGCGAGCAGATTCCAGCATTCGTTGCCGATGAACGGCTGTCAGCGTAGATGCTGTGGAGCCCCACACGCAGCAACGTTCGATGAACGGTCGTTGAACAGACACTGTTGGAAGTCCCTCGGTTCCTTCTGGCTGCTCAACACTGAGCGTCTATTCGCCCGTACACATCTGCGGAGCCGTCGTTCATCCCTGTCATCTATGGACCGTAATCTCGGTGCCGGTTTTGGATAGAGCCATTTTCTCATGCACAGTATACTTCAACCACAGCGCCACGCGAACAGTTGACAAAATTAGCATTTTCGGAAATGCTTCCAACCTTGGCACCGCGCATGCCGTTCGGACGTCAGAGAAATCGCTCTGCTTCCGCAGTGCGACTAAGACTGCACTGTTTTCCGTGTCCTCCGACACGCTTATATACTCATGCTCGTAAATTAAGGATAATGCTGATACGCGGTGAAACCACGCTCTGGTGGGCGGTTTGCGGGTTTAAATCGCCTCTGGGTATGACCATGAGGTGCATTTGACCTGAGGTCGTCGCACGGTGGCGCTGGCAGCAGTCCACATATGCAGAGGTGTGTTGGTGCATGTCAGAGTACGGTGCAGCGAGTAAGTGTTCACACGTTTTCAGACGTGCTAATGGTGACTGTTTGTTGAAAATGACTCCAATAACACATATTGATGTTATGAGGGGTAGAATACTAGGGCGACTGGAGGCTGGTCAAACAAAGCAGGTCGTAGGACGCGCCCTCCGTGTGCAACAAAGTGTGATCTCAAGATTATGGCAGACAGGAAACGTGTCCAGGCGCTACAGTACGGGACGTCCACAGTGTACAACACCGCAAGAAGACCGATATCTCACCATCAGTGCCCGCAGACGGCCACGGAGTACTGCAGGTAGCCTTGCTTGTTACATTATCGCAGCCACTGGAGCAGTTGTCTCCAGACACACAGTCTACAGTCGACTGAACAGACACGGTTTATTCGCCCGGAGACCTGCAAGGTGCATTTTGCTGACCCCTGGCCATAGGAGAGCCCGTAAAGCCTGGTGTCAAGAACACAGTACATGGTCATTGGAACAGTGGCCCCAGGTTATGTTCACGGACGAGTCCAGGTACAGTCTGAACAGTGATTCTGGCCGTGTTTTCATGTGGCGTGAACCAGGAAACAGATACCAACCCCTTAATGTCCTTGAAAGGGACCTGTATTGATGTAGTGGTTTCATGGTGTGGGGTGGGATTATGATTGGTGCACGTACACCCCTGCATGTCTTTGACAGAGGAACTGTAACAGTTCAGGTATATCGGGACGTCATTTTGCACCAGTATGTCCACTTTTCAGTAGCTCCCAGATTCCACCTGATGAATGATAACGCACGGCCTCACCGAGCTGCCATCGTGAAGGAGTACCTTGAAACAGAAGATATCAGGTGAATGGAGTGGCCTGCCTTTTCTCCAGACCTAAATCTCATCGAGCACGTCTGGAATGCTCTCCGTCGACGTATCGCTGCACGTCTTCAAACCCCTAAGACAGTTCAAAAGCTCCGACAGACACTGTTGCAAGAATACCCCAGCAGCTGCTCGACTACCTGATCCGGAGTATGCCAAACCATTGTGCGGCCTGTGTACGTATGCATGGTGATCGTATCCCATATTGAAGTTTCGGGACGGTTTTCTCAACTTATCACCAATACCGTGGACCTACAGATCAGTGTGGTGTGTGTTCCCTATGTGCCTATGCTATGAGCGCCAGTTTTGTGTCGTTCCACATTGTGTGGCACCCCATTCTGCAAGTATCCTTAATGTATGAGCACGAGTGTAGAAGTCTGCACAGCTGGTGCTACCACCCGATCTCTGTGAATGGTTATCGAACGCTGACGTCAACCATGGGCGGTGGTCACATTAATGTGCCCCTTCCAGAGACTCGCTCAACTTGTCCCTCACTTACCCTCGCTCCTTGCACAGCTTACAGCTTAATCGGTATGCGCCACCCAGGCGCCTCTGGTCAGTGTTTTCACCGATGCCTCTAGGAGGCTCTGACATTTTATATAACCTCCCAAATAAGTATGGTTGCTGTCACGCCGAGGCGACCAATATCTCTTGTCTCGTAACTTCCCTTCGTTATGTTTCGAACTCACAAGACTTAGTTGTTTCCAGTGGTTATTGCAATCCTTGGATGGCTCGGTCGATAGACACTTGTCCGCGAAAGGCAAAGGTCCCATATTGTAGTCCCGGTCAGGCACACAGTTCACACTGCTAGGAAGTTGCAAACTTTTTATGTCATTTCATACTTGCAACAAATTGGGGTTATATAGTACTGTGCATGTTAATTTTGACTTGTTAACAGACTCCAGGCCAGAATTCGTGAGCGGTGCTTGGCTGGTTTAGAATTAAATGAATCTTGCCGCGATCACTACCGGAATATCAAACATCGGGAAACTACAGCAAAAAATTCCCTGTTAAATGATGCGCCACGCTACCAGTCTACCACTCTACTCCAAAAGCTTTAGCGATTCATGTACTACGTCAAAGTCAAATGTAACAGAGCCACGAACGTAAAAATGCCGGGCAAGGGAAGACTAACTTCGTCCCCGGAAGTGGATGGGTGCAATACAATCGTCACTACTTGCTGTTATTGCTTTATGTCTTCGGACGATATTCGCTGAGTTCTACATTCCCTTCATGGATAAAGCAATTTAGGCTTGCTGCTGTTCTCCTGAGAGGATAGCTTCGAAACGACTCCTTTTCTAAAACGAAGGAACTGTAGCAGGACTTGTAACCGCCGGTACAGCAAGGTCACAGCTGTTCGGGGATTAAATACTGTTCACTTCAAACTTTTTAAATAAATGTGACGGTCATCTAAAATTTTACGGAAAATACAGACCTTCTAGCAAGTAACCTTCTACTGTCATTTATACGGTTTAGTGACAGAAAATGGAGTCAGTGTGGCGGAAATAGGTGGGCACAATAAAAACATAAAGCCCGGACAATTTTTCGCGCCCTTTAAACAGGCAACACAACTTACATTATCCGTCCCATGGTGAGGATGATGGAATTTGGGTTGCCTATCTAAAGAAGCGTCAAGTATTTCTATGTATAGAAGAGCATTTAAAAGATAGAAAGTTTTTGACAGCAAATGGAAATAAGAAAGAGATTTGTCATGTGTTTGTCTGGAGTGCAGTATTACAGTATTTATATGGTAGTGATTTTAAACAAAGAAGAGAAAAAAATGCTTCGATAGTTCCAACTTTTGGTTGTGGAGACAAATGCTTACAGTGAAATGAGGGGGGAAAGAAAATCAGATAACAGTATGAAAAATGAAGAAATACACTGTAAGACAAGAAAAACGGGAGCGGCGCGCCGTGAAGAAATTATCCGAATGTGACGGGATCGGTAGACGTGATGTACAAGCACAGACAAACAAATGATTACAATTACTCAACAGTAGGTCACCGGATCTCTCTGCAGTCGCGAACGTTTGGAGCACTATGGGTAGGGCGCTCCAACCACCCCGATACTATGAAGATCTTACGCGCTTCTTGGACAGAATTCCATTAGGAGGATTCTCCTTAGGAGGCTATCCAACAACTCTATCACTTAATGCTAAGTCGAATAACTGCTTCCCATAAGGGCCAGAGGTGGACCAACGCATCATTGACATTCCCTATTCATGTGCTCTTTCACTTGAATATATCACCTAGTTTTTCTGAAATTATCTGTACATGTAGACCACATCTACTGATTTCCGTCCCATTCGGATAATTGTATGCTGTTGTTTTTCTTTTTGGCTTAGGGTGTACTTCGAAGAATAGGGAAGAAAACAAACCTATTAAAAATAGTAAATAATCCAGAGACCAGAAATGTGGATGGACAACAGCTATCGCATCAGACGTGATATACGACTTACATTACGTATAGAGAGAATTGTGGAAGAAATTGAAGAACATCAGACAAAACGTTGAAAGAGTGGCTGCTAATATCGGGTGTTCCACGGGAAATAGTAAATTTTTCAGTTGCGACCCTGCTAAGACGTAGATGTGCTCGCGCCATCCACCGCATCTAAATCAGAGATAAATGTTGAACGTCCCGTCGACAACGAGGTCATTCGAGACGGACCACAGGCTCGGATTGTTGAACGCTGAGGAAGGAAATTGGGCGTGCCCTTTCAAAGGAACCATCCCGACATTTGCCTGAAGCGATTTAAGGAAATCACAGAAAACGTAAATCAGGACGGCTGGACGCGGGATTAGGCCGTTGTCCTCCCGAATGAGAGTCCGATGTGCTAGACATTGCGCCTCCTCACTCGGTACATCGGATCCGCGTAGTCCGCCGTTAGTTCAGCTTGAGAAGCTGGCCAGTGCACGTGCGTGCCGAGACAGTCAAGTAGTTGTGTCGTGTGCACTGTGTCGTGTGTGTGCCACGCGCCACGCATCGTGGATGAGACCGCCATTTCTGTCTTCCAGACAGAAGGTGGGCAAAACAATGGCGCGAGACGGGGTCTGTTACCAGGGTGAAGCGTAAGGGACCTGAAATGACGGTTCGAAGAGCTGGAAAATGTCAGACGAGTTCCCGCAGCTCTGGAACGAAGGCCACTGCGCTGTGTCCGTCACCATTCCAGAACATTACAAAACCTCTCACACGTCTTTAGTGAGCAGGAGCGATTTCTGCACAACAATAGTGGACAGAGCTGGCCAGGATGACACGTTTCCGACAAATATTGTGATGTCCGATGAGTCAAAGTTTCCTCTGAAAGGGTTGGTCAGTCAACTAGAGACTCGGACGTACATTCGAAGCTCATTCATGGAAAAGGCGAGGGTAGTCTACATGTCAACGTCTGGTGTGCTGTTGCGCAGTCCACTGGAATCGTTGGGCCACGTCTCAACAACAGCCGGCCAGTGACTGTTAACGCCGAGCGGCTTACAGACATGATTAGTGATTTCTTCATTTCACAGCTGCGGGGACACTGCCGCTCTATACTCGATATGGTTGCAGCAAGACGGGGCTACTGCCCATTCGGCCCGTAATTCGGCCACTACACTAAAAGGCGCCACTTCCGACATCGATTAACGATTAGGCGATGTTTCAGGGTCAGCGAGATGACCCGAGCTTTGAAGCCCTGATATTTCTATTTGGAGTCATATCAAGAATAAAAGTTTTTCACGGCGACCCCACAGTACTGATGAGTTGAATGCCGCAATCCGGGAGGAGATAGAGGCCATTTCTCAAGAAATGACTGACAAACTAATGAGGTCCTTCTATGAATGTCTTCAGCTATACACTGCGAATGACGTAAGCCGTTTGCGTTACGTATTTTGTAAGAAATAAACTCGTGGTTGTCTTTTCAGTAATAACAAAGCGTGTAGAACATTTAACTGTTATTTATACATGCAGAAAGAAATGACGAATGAAAATCTGAACCAAGGCCGGCATTCGAACCCGGGCCTGCTGCGCACAAGGCCACCCTGGCACAGCTGCACCGACTACAGCGCCACGCCTCCCTCCTCAGTCCAAATTCCCATTCACGCTCTAGCCCATCTGGTATTCCCACTAAAATGTCACAGAAAAAATTTGGAAATTTGTGGTATTGGAGGGCAGCGTAGAGGGTAAAAATCGTAGAGAGAGACCAACAGATGACTACACTAAGCAGATTCAGAAGGATGTGGGTTGCAGTGGGTTCTGGGAGATGAAGAAGCTTGCACAGGATAGATTAGCATGGAGAGCTGCATCAAACCAGTCTCAGGACTGAAGACCACAACAACAACAACAACAACTATGGGACCAAACTGCTGAGGTCATTGGTCCCTAGGCTTACACACTACTTAATCTAACTTAAGGGGATTTGGAACGCCCTATCCCGACAATATTAAATTAAATGACTTGCTTCCCTGTATTTCAGGAATCACTGCAGCCATTGACATGAAACTTTTACAGGGCATTAAACTTTATGTTCTGAGTCTACTGACTAATAGTAACTGCATTTGAGCCACTGCTGTAGGAAATATCATTTTTTAATTACACGGTTAAAATTTTTTGTACTTTTTTCGTACATTATCATAAATAATTTTACTTATACATAACATTATGTTCTTCTTTTAATTCAGTAGACTCAGGATATGTATGTTATTACTCCGTGAAAATTTGAATACTCTACTCGAAGTGCTTTCTGAGATTTAGGGAAAAATGCAACAGGAAATGTAAATTTTCAGGGACGGCTTCTAAAGTTGCAAAAGACTGTAACTCAGTATATGCTTAATGTTTTTTATTTTTAGTCACTCAGAAGCACCCTGCGCTATACTTTATATCATCCTCTTGATCTTTTCCCCAGTTTTTTTCTTCTTTTCTTCTTTCTAGGCTCTTTAGTGACCAATTATGCTGCATACTCTGCTTTATCAGTGCGAACCTTGTCCATTGTTCAAGTTCTCTGATGCAGTTTGTTCCAGGATTAATTCCTATGTGCTGTAGCACTTTCACCTACCACTGTTTCCATCATTAAAAGCAATAACAGCATCACTGACACCCCACCCCAACCCCCACTTTATTTTCTTCATTCCAACAAAAACACTTTTAGGTATTCGAGTCCATTACTGAGCGACTCATTGGGATTTTGAGTCTGACTATTCAGACACTTCTTCAATAATTCAGGATTTACTATGTCTCTGTAAATAGGTTTTATGATATCCGTGACTGCTCCTGGGATCGAATGATCAAGGCTAATGAACTGTTTGAGTACTGGGCATTGCGGTAATTGCACCATGAATCAGGTCCAGGAGGGCAAAGGTGGTGTACTCGTTTTTCATCAGTTGACAGTCTGTGGAAGAAGGTAGATCTTACTGACTGCTTCATTTTCAACAAATCCACAGTATTATTTCTAATTTCCATCCCATAATACTGCTGTAGTTCATCAGTCATTTTGTCTGTCAGCCAGTCTCTTATAGTTTTACCACCATAAAGTTTCTTCTCTCCCAAACTTTGTTTCAACTTCCTCAACCTGGTGCCCATCCACTTGTGAACACATTCAGTTTTGTAGGCTAATAATCTTTTCATCATAAGGCTGAGCACATACTACACTGTTATATGCTTTTGAGTCTCCATCGCCTAAGAACTTAGTGTGACACACTCCCTTTTCGTTCACAGATGGAGTAAAAACTTCAATAGCTACAGAGATCTCCATACCACCACTTGTTCCTTCATAATTTCTGTCACAGATATACCCTTTTTTACTCCCTGATTTACACTTATAACAATCTTTGGTTAAAATATGGAAATCTGTTGCCTTTCCAGTATCCACACTCAACAGAATTCTTAGAACTGTAGTTCCACTTCTGCCAAGTGCCATCAAAATCTACTGGTATGTCAGTCATACCATCATTCTTTCAACAGTTTTGTTTGCAGCACCCTTCGTTGACTCACATGCAACAGATTCCACAGCAGCTCCAATAAATCCTGCATACCTGTCGATTTTACAAGGTGGGCGTGGCATATTCATCACGGCACACATTGTTTCTGCTGCAGTGTGTCCTTTGCCAATAGCTTTCAATCCATAAAACCACCAAACATTTATTTCAAAATAATTATCTTTACATTTATCAGAATACGGAAATGAATATGTTTACAACTGACACAATTAATGATAAGTTTCTTGGCTAGTTAATTTGATACCTCACTGTCTTCATGTAAACTAACTGGCCTTCCGCATATTTTACAACATACACATGCACCTAACACCCTTGTTAGGATGTGTAAATCTATCAAAATGTAACCTAACCTACTATTCACATTACTTTCGTTTTGAGAAAATCGTGTATCACTGCGTTTCATTTTAATCTTCGAAGCACTACAGGGTGTATATATATGATTGCCGATTTTATTAGATCTTGAGGTTATGCAGGTAAAATTTTAGCATTTTCAACCAGTGTCGATTATATTCCAAAAAATAAAATAAAATACCTCCCGTGCGAGTTTATAAGTGACACACACACACACACTATATACATTATTCGGAAAACTGCAAATTTTATAATGAGATAAAAAACTGAAAATGTGAAAAAAATTCACGTTCTAACTCCCCTTAAACTAACTTACGGTAAGGACAATACACACACCCATGTCCGAGAGAGGACTCGAACCTCCGACGGGGGAGAGCCGCGAAACCATGGCGAGGCCCCGTGACCGCGCGATTACCCCGCGCGGCTGTGACAGCACTGAAGTAGCACCTGAGAATCGAACGAAACGAGGGATCCTGCCAGAAAACCCAGGTACAGGTGCTTTAATAAATGAAACTGCGTGGTTCAAAAGACCATTTCAAGTCGCAAGATGTCTGAAACTAGAAACGGTCTCTGGAACCACATAGTGTCATTCGACTGGTCTGTAAGTTATATTGTTGTATGAGCCGTGGTAAAAATTGCTGTTTTGAAGAGTGCACCGCAGCGCGTAGTGTGAAGCAGTCGCCCTCCGTTTCTGGCGGTGGCGCCGCTGTGGCAGTCGCAGCTTTGGTGTCTCCCTCTGGTGGGAAAGGGGAGAGGCTGACTGTTGACGTGAATTTACGGGGCGCTATGAACTCGGCAGTCGGTCAGTGTGGGTCAGTCTCTCGTCCCCAACTTATTAGTCTGTCCCTCGTCCGCATTTGTTGGGCAGTTAGTGTCCGTCTGTCGTTCGGATCAACCTTTAAAGCTGGCAAAAGACAGTCTTTCCACTCTGCCAGTAAGAGAATTCGGCGAGTGGCCGGGGCCTCGGCGTATAGCGAGTGGTAGTGTCTTCGCGGCCGACACGAAAGCAACAGGAGTCAATCCACGACATCGGTCTGGCCGGTGCGAGCTGCGACGCTGTGAAACGGGAGATCGGCGCGCCTTCCTGCGTCCGTTGAAGCGGCTGGCAGCGGACGGTTCGGGAGAGCGATTTGGGGGTGCTGCGCCAGGTCTTCTCGAGAAATCGTAGTTTATTAGAAGTTAAGTGATTGGTGATATGTTGTTTGATTTACTCTTGTTAAGTTCTACTTGTTTTCTTGGTGAGGTCACCAGCCGTTTCGCTTTGGGGTCGTCCCACCATTCTTCTCCGTTTGCCCACCCGCGGGAAGGCGGTTTTTATAAATTGCGTGGTCCGTTTTTCCCTTGTAGAGTCGGGGCGGGTTAGAGCAACCTGCGGTTCGGGTTGTTCGGTAATCTCTCTATCAGTCTACCGTACGTTAGTAGCTGCTGGATTTGGTGTGTTAACGAATTTATTGCTTGGAGTGTAATGGCCTAACATCTGAAATATGTTTTGATCTTTGGAAACTTTGATATTCTTGCCTATGATCTTGAGAGGCGGTATCTGTGTACTGTAGAGCATCTTAACTATTGTTTGGCCAACGTTGTAGAATTTTATATAAGATTTCATGGGGTTTAATTTAAACGATCATTTTAGTATACAAAGTAGCCACCCTTTCACCGTAAGACTTTTCTTAGAAGTTAAAATCAAGTTGCACCCTCGGTGACAAGGTTAATATTTTAATTGTTAGTGTTTTGTACCATTTCCATCCCTCATACGAGGGGCGCATAGTTTGTGTGCTTGTGTAAATTGTTAAAACTCTTAGTTTAAAGTAATCTGGTGTGTTGCAGATTTGCACCAGTGTAGTCTTCCAAAGGTTGTCGTGAGCGGTCGTAACTACGGCCATGTCAAAAGGGATCAGCAAGGTCCTCTGCCCGAAAGCTCATACAGTCAAAACTTGTTTCCTCCTGCTTCTGAATAAATTGTAACTTTGATATTTAGAGGGCACTTTCTGATTATAATTTTAAATATGTTTTCCTTAAAAAAAATGCTTTTAGGCACTATTAAAGTGTATAAAATTCCCATTTGTTAAAAGGAATTTGGTTATGATTTCATCAGTTACTCCCTGGCAACTACGTCCCTGCTTACATAGTGTGATTAAATGTGTTAACGTTTTTGATGAATCGCTAGTAAATAAAATAAATTCTTAAGAATATTCTTTGAAAATAAACGACGGTTCAGTGTAAATATACGATGAATGTCACATTAATTAAATGAAAATGCAGTACACCCCGTCGGTCATCCTGTAGATATCCATAAATAATGCACAAATACTATGTAATGGAGAAACGTAGTAAAGGAAGACCACAGAAAGGCGAATTCTGAAATCCTCGATTATGGAGTAGTCGTTCGATAAAAACCGAGATCTTCAAGTCGATTCCTGTCTCACGATAGATACACCAAAGAAGAAGAAAGTAAGACCGGAAAAAGGGACTGCTATCGTGTCAAGACGCACGGAGTAATACCAAGTTATGAGCACGTATCGAAGTTTCAAAACAATTTTATGAGTTTCGTTCCCGGTAGCGTATGAAAAGAAATAGTTGCAACTCTTTTTACATTGTGTAGTCGACTCTCGGTTGTGGCCGTGCTCCATTATTTAGGTTGCGCCAGCTAGTGACTGTGAGGCAGATTCCGCGATAAACATGAGCTCCGGCGTGTTTTCGTGGCGCGGCTGACACAGGGCCGGGCGACGACGGAGAATTCCCGGAAGGCCGAGGGCGCGCGATAAGCCGGCCGTGGACCGCGCCGCGCCGCGCCCCGCCACGGGCAGAGCACAGCGCATTCCCCACCTGCCGTCCCACGGCCCGGACCCACGCACACGCAGCCCCCGCTGCAGCAGCCTCCGCCGCGGCTGTATTCCGCACATTAGGCTCGTCGCCCTTCCAGCTGCTGGCGGAAATAACGACGGCGCACAGATTGGCGCTCAACCTAATTTAGCCATGTCCTAAATTGGTTTACCCGAACTTCATCACAGATTCGTGTTCGTTTCTTCACCTCTGAGGGACCCTCGTGACTCAGACTGCAGCTTAACTCTGTTTTCTTTCCCATTTTTCCTCTTGAGTCGTGAACCTTCCAATTTCTCCCAAAAGACGTGAATTGTCAACGTGATTCACGTACACAATGGATAAATTGCACAGTTTCATTCCTCCCCCCCCCCCCAAAAAAAAATCTCTCTCTCTCTCTCTCTCTCTCTCTCTCTCTCTCTCTTGCCCTTTCCTACGAGCTGAGCATCCAGTGCTGCACGGGTATTTATTTATTCCAACCTTCTTTTAGTCGATCTCCTCTCCCTGTTCTTCTGCTCCATTTTCTTTTCTCTGTCCATTTCCTCTACTCCCCTCTGTTCATCTACTTCACTTTATCTGTCCATTCGCTCCTCAACCTCTCTCTGTTCATCTCCTCCTCCACCCCCTCTCTGCGTATCTCTTCCCTCCCCCTACCTCTCGCCATCTCTTCCTTTTTCTTTTCTCTGTCCATCTGCTCCTCGCCATCTCGTCAGCCTCTCTAGCTGTGTCCATCTCCTCCTCCCCCACTCGCTGTCTGTCCATTTCCTCGTCCCCTCTTCTCTCTCCAGGTTATCGCTCTGGATCCAGTAGGAAGCCGGTGCTTCTTTCCAGATCGGACGTAACACGTGTACAAAATTTGGTTGAAATCGATCGAAGGGTTTGCCGGATGGAGTAGCCGAGCGGTTCTAGGCGCTACAGTCTGGAACCGCGCGACCGCTACGGTCGCAGGTTCGAATCCTGCCTCGGGCATGGATGTGTGTGACGTCCTTAGGTTAGTTAGGTTTAAGTAGTTGTAAGTTCTAGGGGACTGACGACCTCAGACGTCAAGTCCCATAGTGCTCAAAGGCATTTGAACCATTTTGATCGAACGGTTTAGGACGAGCTTCTCAGCCGAGCACGCACATGTCAGATGTATTTAACATATTTTACACCTATTTCACCAGAACCTCCAGAAAATTTCGCCCTTCTCTTTCATTTTCACGTAGCTTTATTTTTTATGGAAGTCCTGAACTACACTGAAGAGCCACAGAAACTGGTACACCTACCTAATATCGTGTAGGGCCCCCGCGAACACGCACAAGCGCCGTAACACGGCGTGACATGTATGAAGTAGTGCTGGAGGGAACTGATACCCTGAAACCCGCAGGGCTGTTCTCATAGCCCTAAGAGTACGGCGGTGTGGAGATCTCTTCTGAACAGCATGTTGCAAGGCATCCCACATCTGTTCAATAATGTTCATGTCTTGGGAGTTTGAAAGAAGAGTGGTTCTGAAGCCACTCTGTAGCAATCCTGGACGTGTAGGGGTGTCGCGTTGTTCTGCTGGGATTGCTCACGTCCGTCGGAATGACGCACAATGGACATGAATGGATGCAGGTGATCAGACAGGTTCATTACGTTCGTGTCACGTGTCAGAGCCAGATAAACGTATCAGGGATCCCACATCAGTGCAACTGTACAAGCCCCATACCTTTACAGAATTTCCACCAGCTCGAACAGTCCATGGATTCATGAGGTTAAATTCCATTCCCGTACACGTCCATCCGCCCGATACAATTTGAAACGAGGCTCCTCCGACCAGGCAACATCTTTCCAGACATCAATAGTCCAATGTCATGTCGACGGGCCCAGACTAGGTGGAAAGCTTTGTGCCGTGCAACCATCAAGGGTATATGTGTGGGTTTTCGACTCCGAAAGCCCATATCGAGGATGTTTTGTCCAATGGTTCACCCGGTGACACTTGTTGATGCCCCAGAACTGGCGGAATGGTTCCACTTCCGTCACGTTGAACGACTCTCTTCAGTCGTCGTTGGTCCCGTGCTTGCAGGATCTCTTGGCGGCTGCAGTGATGTCGGAGATTTGATGTTTTAGCGGATTCCTGATATTCACGGTACACTCATGAAATTCTCATACGCGAAAATCCGCACTTCTTGATAACCTGCCATTGTAGCAGCAATAACCGATCTAACCACATAGGCGTTGCCGACCGCAGCGCCGTATTCGCCCTGTTTACATAACTCTGTATTTGAATACGCATCCCCATACCACTTTCTTTGGCGCTTCAGTATATATTCTGTAAAGTGATACAATTTTGCACGTGCATCCATGGCATGTATAGGTACTGTCTGTGAAATGTGTTGCGAATAGAATAAGCAGTAAGGAAGTAATAAATGAAAACATCGTACTTCATGCACCAGTTTCACTGCATGAAAGCTAATGTGAAGTAAGCGATGAACTTTCGTCCCTTTCATCATTTTGTGGTGGCCCTGAGCGACAGAATTTTCGCAATGGCTTGAAATTATGGGTACACTGTATCTCGAGTCACTAAGCACTCTCATTCTCAAATACTGGATGAATGAACTCTGGGTATTCGCATGTAGTAGACTACACTGCTTCTTCACCCTCATCTCTGTCCCTTTGATAGGTAGGTGGTTCTTACACCCACAGTGATGATCAGACACTAATTGGTATGTGTACCTTGGTGGAATCGGCCTAGTGGTTTAGGAGAGTACGTGAGACATACACACATATCTACATCCGTTTATTGACCGACTGGAGACATGTAACCACGTCAATTACTCTTTTTTCCTACTTTGGTTGGAGTCCAGTACTGGAGTCTAGCTAGTGAGTACACGTTACAGCAAAACTCGCAGCAACTCAAGATGAGGGATGGGTCGGTCGTGGAAATACTGTGCCCAAGACGCAAACAGCTATTCGGAGCACAACCAGAAGCACTCTTTCAATCAGTCGCGCCGAGAAAACGTGAGAGACACATGACTCAAAGTGTTCCAAGCAGTGTCCAAGCTGTCGTAAAGGCGAAGGATAGTCACACCCCAAATTAACATCCATCAACAGGTGACCGTCTACTTCTGATCTGACAGCGCGTGTTGCTAATTACCTAGTTAGGCAGAAGAACAAGCAGGTGGGTCAGGTTAACAGACCGGAATGGGAGACATTTATGACACTAATGGGGTGAAGGCTATTTCGGCGGAACACGAGTCACGAGCGTAGATAATAGAGGAACCCGGAAAGTTCTTTGCTAGAATCCAAGACAAAAGAACTAATACGACAAATTAATGGAATATGACGTCAGAAAACACTGAGAATAACACAGGTACAAGGTCTGGTCAGAAAATAACCGAACTTTACTTTTTAAACTTCATTATTTTACAGGTTATTGGCCTTTCTTCCCTTCCAAGTACTCCATTCTCCTATTCATGCACTTTTCCCAGCGGTGTTATCATTTCGCGGAGTAGTCCTGGATAGATTCATTTGAGATGGCCTTTAAGGTCTGTAAGGAAATTGTTTTGCCACCATCAATACTACGAAAACATCGTCATTTCAGTACTGATTTTAATTTCCAAAAAACGAGGGTCGTTCAATAAGTAATCCCCCACTTTTTTTCTCAGAACTTATTTATTGTTAAGAGTCAGAATTTGGTGACAATATACATCACCATGTCTTGTGCATGTCCCATTTTTGTACGTAGTCTCCATCACGTTCTATGTGCGTACGCCAACGTTGTGGAAGAGCGTGTATTCTCTGCTGGTAAAAGCTCTTGTCCTGTAGGCGTTGCCGTGTTCTCACTGCATGACTGACAGTCTGGTCATCTTCAAAATGTGTTCCCCCCAGAAAGTCTTTAAGCAGCCCAAAGAGATGGAAGTATGAGGGAACCAGATCTGGACTGTACGGTGGATGAGGCAATGATGTCCAACCCAATTTGACGATGTGTTATCGGGTTCTCAGACTTGTGTGTGGGCATGAATTATCGTGTTGGAGCAAGATTTCTGCTGGATTCCTGTCCGATCGATCACATCGAAAACGGTTCTCGAGTTTATTCAGAATCTTCAGGTATGCCTCTGAATTTTATAGGTGGCATCACATCCACGAGAATCCCAGAAGACTGTCACCTTGATTTTTCCGGCAGAGGGGGTTGTCTTGAATTTATTCTTTTGTGCAAATGAGGATGATACCACTCCATGGACTGCCTTTTTGTTTCCGGCGCAAAGTAGTGCACCCAGCTTTCATACCCAGAAACCATCCGTGACAGAAAGGCCTCAAAACGCTCCAACAATTCAGATGAGATGCCCTTTCTTTGAATTTTCTGGTCCGCTGTGAGCATTCGTGGAACCTATCGTGAGCACCTCTTTCAATCTGAATGGTGGGCTCTATGTGGTTCCCAAGTTGTGCTGCGACCGTAAACCATAAAATTACCAAATAAGCAGCAACCAGTCGCAAAATCATGTTTTCTTTATTTACTTTTGCAAATCGATTTCAACTGATTAACAGTCATCATCGGTGCTTTCAACGTATATGTTTGACCCATGCTTGAGACAGTGTTACTACTCAGGGAAAGCACCGACGATGGCTGTTACTCTGTCGAAATCGATTTGCAAAAGTAAATAAAGAAAAAAAATTTTGCGACTGGTTGCTGCTTATTTGGTAATTTTAACCTCTTTCGATATCCGAGAGTCTCGATCATTGCAGACGGACTTCCACAGCTGATCGACAACTGTAGAGCCTATTGTCGAATTGTAATGCTCCGGTAGGCACGAATAATGACATCTGCGGGATTCAGCATGTCTGGAGCAGTGACCGCGCGGGATTAGCCGAGCGGTCTAGGCGCTGCAGTCATCGACTGTGCAGCTGGTCCCGGAGGAGGTTCGAGTCCTTCCGCGGGCATGGATGTGTGTGTGTTTGGTGACCTTAGTAGTAAAGTCCCGTAAGATTTCACACACACTTGTACTTCTTTTTTTTTTTTTTTTAACACGGCTCTTCGAGCGTGTCTCATCGTAGAGCTCTGTTTCTGCATTTCCTGAGGCTGTAGCTTCCTTTACCGATTGCCCAATTGTACTCCTATGAATTGCAACATCGCCATACACCGCACACAAACTTTTATGGATCTTCACCACGTTTTCTTTTTCTGCACGCAAGAATTCAGTAAGAGTACGCTGCTTCTAACGCGAGTCGTAGGTAGACGTCATTTTCACGCTGTACTACGGCTCTGCCATCTGCCAGAACGGTTCGAAACTTCACCGACGCACAAAACAAACATCAAATGTGAAGCACCAACAAGTACGTTTGTCTGTGTATACTAACTGCCTTAAAGAAATTGGGGCATGATTTACTCACCGAGACTCGTAAGAAGAAATCACAAGGAGCCAGTCGTGGCGAGCAGAGAGGGGGCGGAAGGACAACACGTGATTGTTTCGCACCAGACTGGCAGAGCCGGCTGGGTGGGAGAGGGGAGGGGTAGTGGGGAGGGGAGGGGGAGGGGTAGTGGAAAGGGGAGGGGAAGGGGTAGGGGGGTCGCGCCACACCTCCGGCGCGCCGGCGTCCTGCACGCACTACATCGCCAACCTTCCCAACGTCCGAGTAACCAGCTGAAGTGGGAAGACTAGTTTTAAACCGTAAAACCATTTCTAACTTTGCGTAACACTCAAATCATCTCCGTAAGCTTGTTTCAAAAACTGAGATGTTTCGGTATAATTTTTCCCCAGACTGAGGCGAAATTTTGCGTTGTGTCGTTGCTCCACAAAATCGCACAGTCAAAAAATCTGGAGTAACATACGAACATGTTGCACTCACATAACAATATCACGAAAACTGCACGAGATATCATCACTACAAACACGTGGTTGCAAACGAGATAATGCGCACGGCTGTGCTCACAACTGATTAACACTAAAATCTGCGTTGGCGTGTAATTCAAAATGTTCGGTTATTTTCTGAACAGAGCTGGTATGTATACCTGAAAACCATGGTGGATGATAACGGCTCCTGCAGCTGCTCATGACGATGATGAATTGTCCACTCCACGGAGCTAGAATTTCACAAGGATGATTTGAGGAAAATGTTGATCGTTTCTGGTTGATATCTTTGCACTGAAAATCGTAATAAAACAACCGCGGGTAATCTCGGAGTTCATCACTTATCTCTTAATACGTAGAGCTGAATGGGAACATGTTGCTATGTACTGCAGACTACGTATCGAGCAATTACGCAGCCAACGACAGAACGAAAAGCGGTTCAAACCGGAAACCAAAAGGAGCTAGCTTTTCCGCTTCTCAGGCCTGGGCCGTCAGATAGTAATATAAGGAATTTCCTTTTAGTTACAATTTAACAACGTTCGATAGACACGCTCGTAACCGAAAACTGAATTTTAACTTATTTGGACGATGAGAAGTAGTTCGCCATGATCTTGCACATTCACTGCTAGCTATTCACGTCAAGAAATTTTCGACAACAATGAAAAATCGAAATCGGGTCGTTGGGCGGGATATAAAACTTGTTCCTGTCATATAGCAGAGCCGGGTCTTTGCTGCTGCGCTCACTTCGGTTAGTTCGGTGTCATGGTGTGCAGCGATGCCATGACGTACCCAGTAACCACATGCACCACCATTATTATGGTGTGCCAATCGTTCGAGATTACTTTTCTTTTTTTTTGATTGGCGACTCCATGGAGTGCTTTGTGCACAACGACCAACAACTGAAATTAGGAGGAAGGTCAGCGTTGGCCGTAATATTGATGGTTTATCGACTTTGGTATCAAACCATCAATATTACGGCCAACGCTGACATCCTTCTAATTACTTCTTTTTCTATCATACGTGAGTGTGTCTTGTACAGTAACATGCAATCACTATTCGCGGTCAGTTTCATGTAATTAAAAAAGCATACCTAGCACTACAATGACGTTCGCATGGTTCCTCCGGCCGATGTAGCCTTGTGCCAGTCTCCGGCAGAAAAAGCCTGCTCAGAGTGGTATCACAGTTTTCTCACTAGAACACTGTGTACGCACCTGTTACTGAAAGACGCCGCATCGTCAAAGGCGGCCTTCGCTCACGCCTTTGGAGAAGCTGTACCCTGGTGTTGGAATAGCACCCTCAGACACATGAAGGCTTTCAGGGGCCAGGAAAGAGAGGACCGAAGCAGATCATCTACAGCTCAGCCCCTGCTCGGACGCCAGCCAACAGAACACAACACAACCGAGACTTAAGCCAAGGAAGAGGTTCCTGAGAAGAACCGACGTCCTTGTAGAACCAGGAAAGCAAGCAAGACTGCTTTAGGACTGGCGCACCTGGAGCCAGAACACAGAGACTGGCTGGAACCACACGAGAAACCACCCCCTGGTCACACAAAGAACTGGGCCGCTTGTAAGACACTCCCTCGACTTCTAAGTGGTGTCACAAGCTGCAGACTCGAGCTACGCACGTGGGGCTGAGCGACAGACTGCAGGCCGCCTGCCGCACGGTTCAACCAACGCACCCTCTGTAGCCACACACTGACCTGGGAAAAATGTAACACATATGGAACACCTACTTCTGTTTGATTATCATTACACATACACTGATCAGCCAGAATATTATGATCACCGGCCTACTATCGATATAAACCCGTCCAGGCGATAGCAGCGTCAGCTGGCGAGGAATGACTGCAACTCAGACCCATGCACGGCGCGTCTACAGCACTGGCCATTAAAATTGCTACACCAAGAAGAAATGCAGATGATAAATGGTTATTCATTGGACAAATATATTATACTAAAACTGACATGTCATTATATTTTCACGCAATTTGGGTGCATAGATCCTGAGAAATCAGTACCCAGAACAACCACCTCTGGCCGTAATAACGGCCTTGATACACCTGGGCATTGAGTCAAACAGAGCTTGGATGGCGTGTACAGGTATAGCCACCCATGCAGCTTCAACACGATACCACACTTAAGAAGAGTAGTGACTGGCGCATTGCGACGAGAAAGTTGCTCGGCCACCATTGACCAGACGTTTACAGTTCGAGAGAGATATGGAGAACGTGCTGGCCAGGGCAGCAGTTGAACATTTTCTGTATCCACAAAGGCCCGTACAGGGCCTGCAACATGCGGTCGTGTAATACCCTGCTGAAATGTAGGGTTTCGCAGGGATAGAATGAAGGTTACAGCCACGGGTCGTAACACATCTGAAATGTAACGTCCACTATTCAAAGTGCCGTTTGTGCGAACAAGAGGTGACCGGGACGTGTAACCAATGGCACCCCATACCATCATGCCGAGTGATACGCCAGCATGGCGGTGACGAATACGCGCTTCCAATGTGCGTTCACCACTATTTTCCCAAACACGGAAGCGACCACAATGATGCTGTAAACACAACCTGGATTCATCCCAAAAAATGACGTTTTGCACTTCGTACACCCAGGTTCGTCGTTGAGTACACCATCGCAGGCGCTCCTGTCTGTGATGCAGCGTCAAGGGTAACCGCAGCCATGGTCTCCGAGCTGATAGTCGATGCTGCTGCAAACGTCGTCGAACTGTTCGTGCAGATGGCTGTTGTCTTGCAAACGTTCCCATCTGTTGGTTGTCTCATGCATCGAGACGTGGCTGCACGATCCGTTACAGACATGCGGATAGCAGTCATCTCGACTGCTACTGATACGAGGCCGTTGTAATCCAGCACGGCGTTCCGTATTACCCTGCTGAACCCACCGATTCCATATTCTGCTAACAGTCATCGGATGGGCGCTGATGACCACGCTGTTTAGCGCCCGCAAACCTCAAACCGCACACAACAGTCATTGGATCTCGACCAACGCGAGCAGCAATATCGAGATGTGATAAATCGCAATTGCGATATGCTACAATCCGACCTTTACCAAAGTCGAAAACGTGATGGTATGCATTTCTCCTCCTTACACGAGGCATCACAACAATGTTTCACCAGGCAACGCCGGTAAACTGCTGTTTGTCTGTGAGAAATCGGTTGGAATCTTTCCTCATGGCAGCACGTTGTAGGTGTCACCACCGGCTTTAAGCTTGTGTGAATGCTCTGAAAAGCTAATCATTTACATATCACAGCATCTTCTTGTTGTCGGTTAAATTTCGCGTCTGTAGCACGTCATCTTCGTGGTGTAGCAATTTTAATGGCCAGTAGAGTATATTTTTAAACAAAAATTCTATACACAACAATGTGCTGTTTTGCTTTCTTCCAAACAGTTAGTTTTCACAGAAAGTAAGAAAGTTGTATTTGCAGCTAATTGGTTTATTGTTACAATACTACTGAGGAGTCTGAATTTGCAATAACAATAAATGGGGCTCAAGGTCAAAGACAAGGGGAAGAGGAAATGGGCAGATGGGCCAGAGAGGGGACGTGGGAAGAAAGATACATAGATAGGGGGAAGGAGGGTATGGACACAGAGAGGAAAGAGAAGGAGATGTACTGTCAGACGGCGGAAAATAAGATGGACAAAGGCAGGGCCGAAACGGAGATTAACACGTATATCCAATTCCTAAAAGTATTTAACAACTGCGAACCTCGCCAGTTCTCTAGCAAATAAATAAATAAATATACCAACATATCACTACAGGGTTGGTGGAGCACTTGCCCGCGAAAGAAAAAGGTCCCGAGTTCGAGTCTCGGTCCGGCACACAGTTTTAATCTGCCAGGAAGTTTCATATCAGCGCACATTCCGCTGCAGAACGAAAATCTCATTCTGGAAACATACCCCAGGCTGTGGCTAAGCCATGTCTCCGCAATATATCCTTTCTTTCAGGAGTGCTAGCTCTGCAAGGTTCGCAGGAGAGCTTCTGTAAAGCTTGGAAGGTGAGAGACGAGGTACTTGCAGAATTGGAGCTGTGAGGACGGGTCGTGAGTCGTACTTGGGTAGCTCTGATGGTGGAGCACTTGTCTGCTAAAGGCAAAGGTCGCGAGTTCGACTCTCGGTCCGCCACAGTTTTAACCTGCCAGGAAGTTTCATATCGCTACAGGGTTTCCTAAACTGAGCCGTCTGTTTTGGAAGGCATGGAGATTCGGCCCAATTTAACAACTTGACAAGTCTTCTCGGAAACGACAGTACAAGCCTGCTTGTTTATATTAGACCCAGCCCTGAGCCTATACTGCTACCCGAAACACGTACTCTGGTGTCGAAATACAGTGCAAAAAACCAGACACTGATCGCCCAACATCGCTCGTCTCAACGAGAAATAATTAACAGTCCCACGCCTGCGCGTGAAACTGACTAAATATCAGTCTTGTGGAAGTTGTTGGTCCCATTCCATCCTTTCCCCTCACCTCCCCTCCCGTTCCCTCCCACGCAGGCACGCCGGCATTGTCGGCTCCTAATTGGCTCATCAATCAGGGCGCGATTGAACCACTCCCCCCTCCCCCCCCCCCCCCCTGCCCGCAGCCACTGGCAGATAACGGCCACAATGCCGTCGCGATCCGTTGTGTTTCTATGGTTCGAGCCGGTCGCACGGAAATAAAACCTCGCTACGTACTCCTGTGACGCCGTTGCGAGCTCATTACAGGACCGGACCAAATACGGGCCACTGTGCACGGCTCTGTCGCGACATCAGAACAATACAGGAAGTAATTAACCTAACTTCTGTGCTTTTCTGAACACGTGTCAACAGCGAGCGCTGACATCTATCGAATAAACGCGTGATGTTACATGCGCGTGACCTATTTGAGGCGCAGTTCAGTCGTAACGCGTGTTGATGCGCGACCGAGCTGAAGAAGTCAGATGACGAGCAATGGAACAGTTACACACTTGTGCAGTCTGTTTCGGTTTCACATATCTTGCACGTGTTTGTTTGGTAGCTGGGCTAGAATGTTGATTCAAAATTGGAAAATCGACTATGTCTGGGATCATTCGTCAAATACGCAGAGTTATATAGGTGAATGTAGAAGACACTGTGAAGAAAATTGAATCGAAATATCTCAAACATTTGAAAAACACGCAATGTCTTCTCGTTCCACTTGTAGACATTTCTTCTGTAGTGCTGTTGGCACTACGTTGACTCTTGACTATTGCCTTAGCTGGGTAATAATTCGCGCCCATGGAGGAGGACAGAGCCTCAGGAATTTTCAGAGATTCCTTTCTATATTAAAAACTCACTGATAAATCTTTCGATGTACTTTAACAAATGCCATTAACAGAAAACCACGACACGTCACTTCCTTAGACGATTGTAGGTGATGAAGCATTTTGGCTGTTCAATGTTGTATGAATTCATGTAAACGATATGCAAATAACAAGTAAGCGCACTGTGGTTGAAATACTCGAGGCTGGCGTACACATATACGTTACAGACACGACGGTCACAGGAGCTTTTAGTTCGAGAGAGGCAGACTGCACACCAGGAGGCCGGCCCCTTCAGGGGACGAATCAACCTCGGCCGCCCGTGGATCAGACAGCGTGTGTCCGGGTGAAAGGGGGAACGACCCCGCGTTCGGCTCAAAAGCAAATTCCGCTACATTGTGTGGGAGCGGCCGACCTACGCATTCTTTAGACATAGCACGCAGTTTCAGAGATTTTCACAGGCAGACAGCAAACACCAAACGCCGATACTACTGATTTCCAGATTGGTCGCCTTAAAGGACACGTCATTCTCCCGTTTTAGAAGAGCAATGCTGATTGGCAGACAATATTTCTGACGCCTTGATCTGAAGGAGTAAGGGAAGAGACCAAAAGATATACCCCTTCATGTCTGGCGTGGAGAGGCGCCGTTGTCGCTCTTGAAGCGAGGAACAGTAGTTCTCTGGGAGAGCACCTCTGTCGCGAGCGAATCGAAGTGCGACTCTATACTGAGTCCTTGCGATTAAGCGTTGTTCACTGTGTTGGCCACCACACTTATTGTGCGGTGTGAAAGGACAGTTATAGTTAAACGCCTGCGAGCGAATTTTTTGAGTGGCATCGCGGTGGACCGGTTATCTGACCAGTGTACAACGCCAATAGTTAGACTAGGGGCGAATAGGAATCCTTGACTTCATCAAGACGTAGGGAGAGTTTGGTTGGCGAAGGTCAATCCAGATAGAACGAGAGTTATCTTATTTGTCAGCAGCGAGCGGCGCAGACAGCAGTCATCGCAGCCTACGGTATTGTGCGCTACGGCTATTGCTAGCCCCATATTTCCTCCACAACAGTACACTTCACTGCATTTCACACACGACAGCCTCGACTGTACCTAGAAACATTCTAAAGGATAATTATTCAAGTTGAGTAAGTGCGGCTCTCAGCCATTCTGCCAAGTCAATAATCATCTTTGTATAGAAATTTCATTAGCAAATCCCATCCTTGAGAGCTAATTTCACATTCCGAAAAGAACCAGGGTATAACTTGTTCAATTCATAACTAAAAGTGCCATTGGGATTTCTCAGAATTTTTGCAAAATAAATAATAATTTTCGTTAGTTTCATGTTTTTCTTACACTAACTAGCACTACTCCAGTACCCAAGTATCCCACTAGTTACGTAAGAAATTTAGTGAATTTTTGTGTCATTTCCTTACAGCGAACGACTCCAGAAGATATTTATTGCTGAAAGTTTTTCAGGCATTTCTCTTTAGAACGTTAAGAGCGTCTGTCTCACTTCTGTAATAGTGTGGGGGGCGAAATTGCGTCTTGCATGAGCCACACGGTAAAGGGTACATCGCAGATTAATCCGTTGCGCTGATTAACAGAATAGCAGATCAACCCCACGCTCACACGTGTTAACGCTGAAGTTTTTCTTACTTGCGTTTTTCTTTTTTTTCGGGTCGTAGAAGATCAAAACCATTTCTTCGCAAGCTCGCCGTCTCAAAATTTTATTTGTATGCAATTCGAACACCATATTCCAAAATGCTGGTCTTCTTTCTACTTCGTAAATCAGCAATTCCACGTCAATATTCTCCTCTTCTAGTATCAAGCTGCCTGGAGATCGTAAACCGATGAAATAATGTGTGGTATGTGCCGAGATTGTTTCCTTTAATCCGCACGTACTTTCTCTCTAACACAAAATTTTTCCTTAGACTTACTTTTCCCCCGCGCGTCTCTCACAGAAAGACTTGCTGTACAGAGTCCAGTAGGTCTAGCGGCTGATGTGCACAAACACACGGAAGGTGGACACGCTCAAATTGAAATTCGGGCTATTCTCAGGTATTCTTTAATTCTCTTGTTGAGAATACTTAGCCAAAACTCTTCTGGAATCACGAGTAAAAGCATGCACGCTTTATAGAGTGGAAGATGGACGGTTTCAATTCCAGTCCCGGCATCTAGATCAACGTTTGATGCCGTTTAATTAATCAATAAAAATGAAAATCATTATAATTGCTGCAAATTGTTCTTTGCGATTATTTACCCCTATATTGTTTTGACCGAGTCCTCACAATTGAGAAATGTTCAATGGTAAAACAAGAAGCGTATCACGGTTGCGTGTGCCTTCGTATTGTAAAGGGCTCTATCACGTCGTCAGTTTACTGTCAATTTCGCAGCTGTGGCGCTGATTTAATGCTACACTAAGACAAGATAAGCTTGTTGAGCCTATTATGGACGTCATTAAAAAACTGGAACGTATATCAGACTGAATTCATATCGCACTATGCCCAAACACCACGCCAGCATGTCTCGATTCAACTCACTTAGCTGCACCACCCACGTGGATGGTGCCATATTAGATCATTTGGAACGCAAAGCAGTTATGAATCCACAGAAGGGGTACCACTAAAAACACAACACATTACGATGCCTAGTGGCGTATAGAAAAACCGATGGCAGTCAAAACAGCACCCAGCCGCCTCGGAATGGATACATACAGAACCTGTACGGCTTCCAAGGGTACCTTATACCATTCATCCTGCGAAATACCCTTACGTTCAGCTGACAATGATCACAAAATCTGGTGACTGTGGTGGCCAGGGACGGTGCGACATTCCATCCTCGTTCTTAGGAAGCCAGTACTGGACGATGCGAGGTATGTGAACTGGGGCCCTCACGTCTTGGAACACAGCATCATCACTGGGAAACAAACATTATGCCATCATAGGACGGACGTAATTAAGCAAAATTTTTACTTAATGCTTGGCACCAATCCCGTCTTTCAGAGTAACTAACGTGAATACCACGATACGGGAGCGCAAAACATCTCCGAAGCCCCGCCGTGTTTCATTGTTGGGACGCACACTGCCCCAGAAGTCGGCAACAAGATTCAGTCGACGGAGTTACTGTCTCCCACTTCCTCACAGTTCAAATTTAACTGCTTCGGCACCGCATTTTCCTGTTACGGTACCATTTGCATCGCTGATGAGTGGCTTTAGATTTCCAGCCTTCCTGGTTCGCGAGTGCAACATTCAATGCTGCAGTGATTTATACACATGTCGTCGTCTTATTTTTTCACAACCCGTTTAACGACTGTCTGCCAGTATCACTCAAGACACACTCTCGTCCGCGTTCTGACTTGGTGAATGATGTTTTTCCGCTGTCCCTGTACGCTGCACAAATGGTTCAAATGGCTCTGAGCACTATGGGATTAACATCTGAGGTCATCAGTCCCCTAGAACTTAGAACTACTTAAACCTAACTAACCTAAGGACATCACACACATGCATGCCCGAGGCAGGATTCGAACCTGCGACCGTAGCGGTCTCGCGGTTCCAGACTGAAGCGCCTAGAGCAGCTCGGCCACACCGGCCGGCATACGGGGTACAAATCTTCAATACGCTGCCAGTTGAAATAAATGGTTGAAATGGGTCTGAGCACTATGGGACTTAACTTCTGAGGTCATCAGTCCCCTAGAAGTTAGAACTAATTAAACCTAACTAAGGACATCACACACATCCATGTCCGAGTCGGGATGCGAACCTGGACCGTAGCGGTCGCGCGGTTCCAAACTGTAGCGCCTAGAACCGCTCGGCCACCTCCAGTTGAAATACTACACACATCTCCTTCCACGGTTGCGGGAGCACGAATCATACGGGCATGCACGATTTCAGCGTGTTCGTGTCCACTCAGCTCTCACAACTTCACAGAGCAGTGTTCTCATCACGACTGACCCTTGCAACGTATTGAGGAGTCTGTACAGGTGCCGCTCGTGCTCAAATACAGCCGCACAACCTGCGCGCTTGGCTGGCGTCTGCGTTTATGTTCAAGCATGCATGTACCCTGGTGTTTCCATACATTTGTCCAGCCCCTGTACAGCACACGTAGAAAGCACCAACCACTTCCAGGGCGCCACGGGAACCAGCAACCGTCCGACGAGGCTACGGAGTCTGACCGTTGTGTAGTTACGGGAAGTAGAGCAGATCCGGTCCTCAGAAGACACACATGAAACAGGGTGAGCTTTAACTGAAACACCAACACCAACAGAGCATTTTACATTAGGTTAGAATCTTATTCTGACTGAACATAGTTATTTAGTTAGTTGGTTGCGTGTTCCGTTGATGAATGCCACGGTACGGTAGCCGTTATGATGTCGAACGTGTCAAGTGCATAAGAAATGCACATACGAAACAAAAATTTTTAATACAGGGTGTTACAAAAAGGTACGGCCAAACTTTCAGGAAACATTCCTCATAAACAAATAAAGAAAATATGTTATGTGGACATGTGTCCAGAAACGCTTAATATCCATGTTAGAGCTCATTTTAATTTCGTCAGTATGTACTGTACTTCCTCGATTCAGCGCCAGTTGGCCAATTGAAGGAAGGTAATGTTGACTTCGGTGCTTGTGTTGACATGCGACTCATTCCTCTACAGTACTAGCATCAAGCACATCAGTACGTAGCATCAACAGGTTAGTGTTCATCACGAACGTGGTTTTGCAGTCAGTGCAATGTTTACAAATGCGGAGTTGTCAGATGCCCATTTGATGTATGGATTAGCACGGAGCAATAGCCGTGGCGCGGTACGTTTGTATCGAGACAGATTTCCAGAACGAAGGTGTCCCGACAGGAAGACGTTCGAAGCAATCGATCGGTGTCTTAGGGAGCACGAAACATTCCAGCCTATGACTCGCGACTAGGGAAGACGTAGAACGACGAGGACACCTGCAATGGACGAGGCGATTCTTCGTGCAGTTGACGATAACCCTAATGTCAGCGTCAGAGAAGTTGCTGCTGTACAAGGTAACGTTGACCATGTCGCTGTATGGAGAGTGCTACGCGACAACCAGTTGTTTCCGTACCATGTACAGCGTGTGCAGGCACTATCGGCAGCTGATTGGCCTCCACGGTTACACTTCTGCGAATGGTTCATCCAATCCTCATTTCAGTGCCAATGTTCTTTTTACGGATGAGGCTTCATGCCAACGTGATCAAATTGTAAATTTTCACAATCGACATGTGTGGGCTGGCGAGAATCCGCACGCAATTGTGCAATCACGTCATCAACACAGAATTTCTGTGAACGATTGGGCAGGCATTGTTGGTGATGTCTTGATTGGACCCCATGTTCTTCCACCTACGCTCAATGGAGCACATTATCATAATTTCATACGGGATACTGTACCTGCGCTGCTAGATCATGTGCCTTTACAAGTACGCTTCTCAACAACAGATTCGGTGATGGGAGTGGTGGAGGCGGACCAATTCCTTGGCCTCCACGCTCTCCTGACCTCAACCCTCTTGACTTTCATTTATGGGGCATTTGAAAGCTCTTGTCTACGCAACCCCCGTACCAAATGTAGAGACTCTTCGTGCTCGTGTTGTGGGCGGCTGTGATACAATACGCCATTCTCCAGGGCTGCATCAGCGCAACAGGGATTCCATGCAACGGAGGGTGGATGCATGTATCCTCGCTAACGGAGGACATTTTGAACATTTCCCGTAACAAAGTGTTTGAAGTCACGCTGGTACGTTCTGTTGCTGTGTGTTTCCATTGCACGACTAATGTGATTTGAAGAGAAATAATAAAATGAGTTCTAACATGGAAAGTAAGCGTTTCCGGACACATGTCCACATAACGCATTTTCTTTCTTTGTGTTTGAGGAATGTTTCCCGAAAGTTTGGGCGTACCTTTTTGTAACACCCTGTATATATAATACAGAGTTAAAGATTGATATTTCTATTAATTACCCCATTCCCTTACATGCCATAAAATGCATATACTACATTTATAGATTTATTTATTCCTATCCAAGAATTCATCTATGGAGTTGTCACGGAGATGTGATTTCAATTTATTTTTGAAGCTATTACTGCTATCTGTCAGACACCTTATTTTGGCTGCAAAGTGTCAATCACACCGGTGCGAGTATGACTGCCAGCAGCTCTTCCAAACACCACATTCGAACTCAGTAGTAACATTAAATGCAACACCTACTGTAGTGCGTTCGGTTTAATTTTTTTTCAGCCAAATTATCAATTATTACCAACGCACAAGTGCACGAATTGCAATTTCGAGAAAACTAAATAAACAGAAACGTGCGCTTGTAATTTAATTTTTCCTCGATATTGGAAGTGCGGCTGACGCGATACACGCCGAGTTTCACACGGTACCAAATAGCTTAAATATCTATCATTTCGTTCTGAATTGTTATTAGTATAAAACTTTTTACGAAGAAGTTAATCAACACAAGATGTCACCGTTCCTCCAGTCTAATGGGATACTGTACAGCTGTCTACATAAACGGATTACGCCGCGCAGAGTGAAAATCAAATTTGCCTGCGAGGGTGTGATGAAAAGCGCTCCGCCTTTTTCTGTTCTGTTTTTTCTTTTTATATCTCATTTCCGGCAGGGAATTGTGCAGCCGTACTTCACATTGAGTGACAGTCGATTCAAAACGGGGGGCTTCGGCTGGGCGGCCAGGCTTTCTGCGAGAAGAGCGACAGCGGCGAACGTCACCCGGTGTCACGGGCCGGGGAAAGTAACGACGGCGCGACGAGTGCTTCCAAACGACGGCGGGCGGCGCGCGGCGCGCGCTAGTCGGCCACTGCGCAACTAAACATCGCTCTCGCTCCGGCCGCGCGGTTCGTCTACACACCGGCCACGTATTCGCTCTGCCGCTATTTCCCACGTCGACAGAAAAAAGCTCGTCTGACGTGGTCAAACCTACCCTCTTCCAATGGCAAAGGGCCCTACGTGATTTAGAAGAAGGTTCTTACTTCACTTCCACTTGATCCTCAACAGAATAGAGAAGATCGTTGACTCGAAGCTAATTCCACACCGAGCAGGTTTTAGAGCTGGAACGTCCTGTACCAGTCAAATTGTGGCATTGACGGAACATATACAGGATGGTTTGAGAATAAACTAATGACCGGGCTGGCACTAGTGAGACCTAAGTTCCGCCTATGATACAGTAGATCACCGGACACTACGAGACCCTGAAAGACTACCACCTAGTCAAGATAATCGAATCCCTGCTCCGAAATAGACAGTTCTTCGTAATGCTTGAGGGGAAAAAGACTTGATGAAGGAATCGGATGGATATGGTGGATATGGGCGCTCAACAGTGTAGTCCTTGGCGCCCGAACGGAAACAACAACGGACGAGTGTCACTAAAATGCAGCAAGTGCTAAAATAGGACTAAAATTAAAGATGAAAGGCTACATAGGCAGTTTGCACGTCAACAGTCGCAAAGTGGAATGCAGTACATAAAGAGGATAACTGCTAGAGAATGTAGGTGAAAGGGTTAAAATGAAACACATAGCACATGTTTGGAACTGGCCTATTACAAGTATAAAATGGAGTGGTAAGCCACTGGCAACGCACTAAAAATTCCAACCTAAAATTTTTGGCTGAAGCCCAGAAACATCACAGTACCTAAAAACTTTCTTGACACTCGCCTCGTCATCGGCTAGAATCGAGGGCAGATCCTCCACTAATATTAAACTTCCGCCCTGACAGAACGATATAAATCACACTCGACTAAAATGTGTCGTACAGTGATTCGTACGCCACAGGCATCACACAGCGGGGGTTCCTCTCGCCGTAGTAAGAAGGCATGTGTAAGAGGACATTGCCCTACGCGAAGACGTGTAAGGGTCACTTCGTCACGCCTAGGTGACCGGCAGGAGGAACACCACGGCTGGATGGTGGGTTTCACCAATCGCAGCTTATTTTCCCTCACCGCCAGCCATTCCTCCTCCCACAATTGCATATACTTCCGCCGCAGCACAGAAACAATACCTTGCAAAGGAATAGAACATTGTGTCACCTCCGGTAATCTGCAGGCGTCCTTGGCAGCTCTATCAGCTTGTTCATTTCCCCGTATGCCCACATGCCCTGGCACCCAGCAAAAGGACACTTGCTTGCCCTGTGGTTGGAGGATGTACAGTTGGTCGTAAATCAGCTGCTCCAACTTCTCCGCTGGGTACAGGTTCTGCAGTGACTGTAATGCGCTCATTGAGTCAGAGCAAATTAGAAAGTTTTTGCCCTGAGTACACCGTATCTGCTCCAATGCCTTCAGGATCGCGTGAAGTTCTGCGGAAAAAAACACTGTATTCCTGGGGAAGGCGAATCCTGATAACACGTTCGGGGAACACTACTGAGCAGCCAAGAAAATCCCCCTGTTGGGATCCATCAGTGTAGACTACTGTAAAATCATGATGCCTATCTAAAATGTTAAAAAAAAGATTTTAAAGTAAAATCTGATGTACTGTCTTTCTAAAAATTTACCAAATCTAAAATCAGTCTGGGCCTCTGGAGGAGCCAAGGTGGGTATCTGCTCCAACCTCGACATGAAACATTAAAACCGGCCACACCCATCTCTAAAATGCAATCCTTTGCACGAATCCCATAGGGCCTTGTTGCTCGTTGGCGGTTGCGAAAAAGCCTTTCCTGTGGAGGCTGAGCAACAGTGTGGTATGCAGGCGTGTACGGTGTGGATAATGTTTGATAGGCCTGGCGCACGATTAGTAGACGCCGCCGGAGGTGCAGTGGCGGTTCACCTGCCTCTGCTCACAGGCTCGGTATGGGGCTCGTTCTGAACGCCCCAGTGGCCAGCCGAATCCCCTCATGGTGCACCACATCCAACAGCTTCAAGTAAGTGGGTCTTGCAGACCCATACACCGTGCATCCATAATCAAGCCGGAACCGCACGAAGGCTCTGTAAAACCGAAGCAGACAAGTCCTTTCTGTTCCCCATGTGTGGCGACTAAGACATTTTAAAATAGACAGCGCCTTAAGAGACCGTTTCCTCAGTTCCTTAATGTGTGGCAGCCACGTAAGCTTATAATCAAAAGTGAGGCCCAGAAACTTCACCGTGTCTTTAAAATTCAGAACGGCGTCCCTCATCCTCAACTCAGGCAAGTCAAAAATGGAACGAGAACGGTTAAAAAGAACACACACCGACTTATCAGTTGAAAACTGAAAACCACTCTTCTGTGCCCAGTCATCCAAACGTCGGAGAGTGAGTTGCAACTGACGAGTCGTCGTTGCAAGGCTTGAAGAAGAGCAAAATACAGAGAAATCGTCCACAAACAAGGAACACTGCACAGGACTTTTCACAACAGACGTAATACTATTAATAGCAATAGCAAAGACCGTCACACTTAAAACACTACCTTGAGGGACACCGTTCTCTTGTTCAAAGCGACTAGACAGTACGTCTCAGACACGGAACCGAAAATAACGTGGCGACAGGAAGGACCTAATAAAATTGGGAAGACATCCACGAAAACCCCATTCGTGAAGGTGGAGGTGCCTGATGGTAAGATGCCTCCAAGTAGTGTCGAATGCCTTTTCGAAGTCAAAAAATATTCCCAACAGGTGATGCTGGCGCAGGAAAGCCTGTTGTATGGCCGCCTCCAGGAGGGCCAGGTTATCAAAGGTGGAGCGATACCTCCTGAACCCACACTGAAAGCGACTAAGGAGTTGTCTGGATTCTGACATCCAGACAAGGCGGCGGTTGACCATCCGCTCCAAGGTCTTTCCCACGCAGCTAGTGAGGGCAACACTACGGTAACTACCCGGGCACGTGCGGTCTTTACCAGGTTTTAAAAGAGGAATTAAAAATGCTTCACGCCACGAGTCGGGGAAGTAACCGGACATCCAAACTAAATTAAAAAGTCGGAGGAGGATTTCTTTATTTTTCCCTGTGAGGTGCCGCAGCATGCTATAGTGGATTCTATCCTGACCAGGGGATGTATCACGAGCCCCACACAATGCAGAATCCAGTTCCCACATGGAAAACGGGCAGTTGCACTCTTCTGTATTGGATGAGCGGAAGTCAAAACTGCTCCTCTCAGCAGCCACTCTGTGAGGCTGGAAAGCTGGATTCTGACTGGCGGTTGCAGTAATAGCTGCAAAATGAGCCGCCATAGACTGGGTAATATCTTTTGGAATCGTGTGGAGAGTACCATTCCCATTTAGCAGCCATAGGGCACCTCCCACCTCTCCCAGAAATTCTCCTGATGGTCTCCCATACAATGGAACTTCGTGTAGAACGATTAATGGTGTTAAGGAACTGCTGCCACGACCTCTTCTTGCTCTCTCGTATAATCCGACGACACTTTGCCCTCGCCACCCGAAAAGCTGCAAGGTTCTCTACAGTTGGCCGGCATTTGAACCTACCCGCCTAGCCCAGATTGCACAGCGCCATTCGTCGCTCCACCAAGGGACAGGTTGCCGCTTCGGTTGTCCTGTGGGCTGTGGGATGGACGCTTCACTGGCGCGGTGGATCACTTCAGTAATATGATCCACCCATTCCTGGACACTGACCTGATGTTCAAACTGGGAGAGTTGACTATACAGTGCCCAGTTGGCTCTACCGAGCACCCATCGAGGCGGTTTCCTTTCCGGTTCCACTGCATGTGGCAGGTGAATCCGGATGGGGAAGTGATCGCTGCCGTGTAAGTCATCAACCACTTCCCATGCAGCAGAGTGGGCGATGGCTGGAGAGCAAAGCGATAGATCAATGGCAGAGAACGACCCAGTTGCAATGCAAAAATGCGTGCTGTGACCTGTATTTAGCAAATAGGCACTGGTAGACAGAAGAAGCCTCTCAATTGCTCTACCCCTGGGGCAAGTACTCACAGAGCCCCAAAGCATATTGTGTGCATTAAAATCACCACAGAGGATGAAGGGGTGGGGGAGCTGTGTAAGAAGATCACTAAGAGCCTCTTCGTCAAGCACATCATGTGGGGGCATGTAAAGCGAACATACTGTTAGCATATGGCGCACATGTACTAATATTGCAACTGCCTCTAAATCCGTCGTGAGGGAGAGAGGCGAGGAGTGGTAGTCGGTGTTGACGAAGATACCTACTCCTCCTCGAGCTCTCTGTCCACTCAGCTCGTCCTTTTTGTGGAGGACATAACCACGTAGCTCTGTGGTGTATGTTTCACTGAAATTTGTCTCTTGTAGACATACACACATAGGTCTATCCTGAATCAATAGACGTAGTTCCTCCACATGTGTCCTGAACCCTTGCAGGTTCCATTGTAGTATGGGAGCCATCACGGTGGTTGTATTTTCTGCCTCTCTTTCCGCCGAGGTGGGGAGACTACAGCGGGTGGAGGCTCAGTCTTGGGGCGAGATGATTGCCCCATATTCTCAGACTCCATCAGCTCTGGGGAAGAGTCTGATGAAGCGTCTAGCGGGACCACATTAACAGGATCCGAGGGTTTACCAGCCGATTTAATCTGTTGGTGCTGCTTCACATGTGCTTTCCTTTGTTTAGAGGGGTTTGCTGGAACCGTAGCTGGGGTGTTTATGACCATGTTGGGCTTTGGAACAGCCTCAGCAATCGGAGATGCCTGGGGCTCTTCAATGTTAGCTACTGTACCTTTCTCTGCTGTTCTAGGAGGAGCTACAGGCTCTGATACACTCGAAGCCTTGCAAGTGAACTGACATGTGCACGTGTTCGTGCCAAAACTAACAACCTCCGTCTGTGTAGATGCATCGAACTTCAGAGGCGGCTTCTGAACAATGGAAGCAAAAGACGTAACGAATGTGGGGGGCTGCATGGCCTTAAAGATCTTTTTGGCTTCACTGTAGGGGATACGCTTAGTTGTTTTTATTTCTTGTATTTTACGTTCCTCTAGGAAGATTCTACAGTCCCTACTCCAAACAGGGTGGCTTTCAGAACAGTTTATACATCTGACAGGCGACGAACAGTCAATTCCGTCATGGGAAGCCTTACTACAGTTGCCACACATCGCTTCTCCCTTACACCCTAGAGTCGTATGCCCAAAACGCTGGCACTTAAAACAGCGCATTGGGTTTGGGACATAAGACCGGACGTTTAGTCGAAGAAATCCTGCTTGACGTGTTCTGGGAGTTTGGGGGTATTGAAAGTCAGAACGAAGGAGTCTGGTTTCACCAAGTTCCCATCCACCATTTTCATGATGTTCTGAACGTCAACAATTCCCTCCTGAGCCAACTCACTCTTAATTCTTCTACAGGAAGGTCAACGAGATCCCTACAGGTAACAACACCCTTACTGGAGTTCAGGGTGCTGTGAAGCTCTGTATCGATCCCCCAAGCTTTTAGCTGTTTGAAGGTTAACTGCTTGCTGAGCAGTTGATGTTTCAACAAGTAGTGTCCCATTCCGTAAACGCTTCACTGATTAATTTAAAGTTCCAGCTATTCCTTCTAGATCCTTTTGGATATAGAATGGCGAAACCTTTTCAAAGGAACCCTCTTTCCTTTTTATAATTAAAAACACATTCTGGTTTTCAGTACGTGCTCTGTTACTCTGAACTGCTGTACGTTTGCTGACGCCGGAGTCAGGAGGACTGGCTAACCTAGCCCTCTTGTTAGACTGGGCGGCAGTGCCTACCAGCGGTCCACCCATCCCACTGGCCAGCGAAAAATTAGAATGAGGAAAAGAGGAAGAATTCGTGGTATTCATGGTCGTCCCACGAGCAGCTAGGGAAACTTACGTCCATCCAGACAGAGCCCCGCATGCCTGGATAAGCCTTGTACAACTGGGGTGCGGCAGGTTCCCCAGAGGTTGCCCGTTAGGCCCGTTAGCGACTGTTCCACCTCAACAGCCATGCATCTTATCGGCGCGCAGCACACCTTAAGATTGAAGGCTTTTTTAATAGAGGTATGTACCGTCCTCGCGATCCAGGCAACCAAGCCAAAATCCCCGGTCCCTAAGACACACAACGTTCCACCGTTGCGCCACACGGTGGTCGCTGAAGCATGCCCAGAGCTTACGGTATCAGCAGACTGGCGGCGCACACCTGTCCACAGCTCGAGGACCCGGGGTTCGCCAAGCCCGTACCCAGCAAACGAATGCTGAGCCCCCTGAGGGAAAGGAATCAGAAAAATGGGCTCGCCCAAGGGAGCGTGTTGGCGCCAATCCTATTCAAAATATATACAAATGACCAACCAACTACAGACAAAACCAAAACTTTTGTATATGCAGACGACCTGGAAATAACAGTTCAAGGCAAGAGGATTGAAGCCATCGAGGAGAAACTAGAAACCGTCTTTTCTACAATGTCAACCTACTACAAAAATAATTCTCTAATACCCAAGCCCTCCAAGACTCAAGTGAGTGCATTCGACCTGAATTCGAGGCAGGCAAAGTACAGGCTCAATGTTACCTGGGATTACTAGAACACACAGATACTCCCACCTTGGCGTCATGCTAGACAGAACATTGACATACAAATATCATTGCGAAAAAACACGCAAAAAGTAGAAGCATGAAATTCCCTAATAACAAAGCTGTCCAATATCAAATGGAGTGCCAAACCTACCGTGGTCAGACCTTCAGCCTAAGCTTTGTGCTTCTCAACTGCCGAATATGCGTGCCCGGTATGGTAGATATTAGCTTGAATGAAACGTGCAGGATTATTGGGTTGTTGTGGGGGAGGAGACCAGACAGCGAGGTCATCGGTCTCATCGGATTAGGAAAGGAAGTCGGCCGTGCCCTTTCGAAGGAACCATCCCGACATTTACCTGGAGCGATTTAGGGAAATCACGGAAAACGAAAATGAGGATGGCCGGACACGGGATTGAACCGTCGTCCTCCCGAATGCGAGTCCAGTGTGCTAGCCACTGCGCCACCTCGCTCGGCCATGCAGGATAATGACAGGCTGTATGAAAGCAACCCCCATAGAAAATCTCCAGAGGGCCGCAGGTTTCACAAACCCTGACTCACGTAGGAAAGCCTATGAACATATCGAGAAGCTGAAACAAACCTCTGATGCCCGTCACTCAATATTTGGCCTAGAGTGTGGCCCCAGCAGACTCAAATCCAGACGCAGTTTCCTAAGTTGCGCCTTAGATGAGCCCCCCATCTACTATCCACTAAGAGAGGACCCACCAAGCGGCGTTTCTGGTGACTGGAAAACCTGGAGAATGCTTATACGCGCCAGAACTTGGGGTGGCTCCTGTGAAATCTAATCTGATCAAATGGGTTTGTTGGACGAAAATGACGACAAATGCGACTGCGGCACTCGAGAGGACATGGAACATCTGCTACAATGCCCTGCCTGCCCCCACAGATGCACCCTCGACCATCTATGGCTGGCTAAAGAAGAAGCATTGGACATTGCCCAATACTGGGCAAACAAATTGTAGTTCCCGGACACGAAAAAGTAAAGTAAGTACTTCCATAATTCATTAATACCGGTTCTAAGCACTCACACCGCCCCACTGCCGTCTACATACACTTATACACTACGCAAGCCACAGTACAATACATGGCGAAGGGTACTTCGCACCAGCACCATCGTTTTTATGTCCTATTCTAATCTATCTACATATTAACCGACGAAGAAATCATTTTCCTTATCACTCTGTACGCGCGTAACCTCCCACATGTTACCCTCATGATTTCAACAGTGTGGAAGGCGCCTGCGGGGTATTTTGCGTGTGTCACGAAAATAAGAGAAAGGAAACTACACTGAACGTCAAGCCACTGCATACGTGCACTGTTTGAGGAGTGATCTGCACGGCGGTGTGCCACTTAAATATACAGGGAAAAGAAAAATTCGCAAATTCTGACTTTGCAGCGCAATTCCTCACACACTAACAATAAAAAAATGTCTCACAAAATTTCGTCCTGCCCATATTTTGGGCATAAGCGGGGGTTAAAGACTGGCAAACTGGCAACACTGTAATCACGTATACGGTAAGCATATAACAGCAGTGCTGTGCAGTTGCAGCAGTGGATAGCGTTTTGGGTCAGCATGCAGGAGGTTGTAGTCTTTGTCGCATGGTATCGGCCGTCTTACTCGTCATACAGCCATTACAGTTGGTCTTCTATAAAACATTTGCAGTTAGGTACTACGAACACAGAAATGGAAGTACAATCGTTTTCGCTGGTTATCTTTTAAAGAAGCCTTTTGCACGTCGCGGACACGAATGGTTTCGCGTCACTGCATCTGCTATATTAGAAACCTGTTTAGGGTGGTCCCATCGAAGTTATTTGCAACGCACGTTGCTGGTCCTACTGGTGGCGTAACGAAATGTAATAGACCTGAACGTGGCAAGAATAATAGTTGGCACTAAGTTTCCAATCCAGTAGATGCACGAGTGCGAAACACTTCGCGTGCACGACGTGCAAAAGATTGCTTTGAAGGCTGACCAGTGTAAACCATTCTATTTCCATTTCGGTGTTCGCTGTACGAACCTGCAGATGTTTTGTAGAAGACGCGCTGTAATCGCTGTATGAAGATTAGGACGCCAGGTACCGTATCACACAGACTACTTTTAGCAAATACAAATAAGTAAGCCTCGAGCCAGACTGGAAGCCTCAACGTCCTGCATGTTAACCCAAAACACTGTCCTCTGCAGAACTGCAGACCACTACTGCTGTCTTCTGGCAGAGGTAGCTACCACACACAGTGTTGCCAGACTGCCAATCTTTACCGTCCATTAACTGACCAAAATATGGGCAGAACGAAATTTTGTGACAGACATTTTTGTATTGATAGTATGTGAGGAATAGCTCTGCGAAGTCCAAGTGCGCGAATTTTTCTTCGACCTGTATAGACAGGGTGACTCAAAAATGTGCTAACACTTTCAATGAATACAAAAACTTTACTTATGAACACAGTTCAAAGGCTTGAATTACATAAGAAAAATGTACGTAAAGAGCCGTGTTTGTAAACGTTCAGATTGATAACCATCATTGTCGGCACAAAGCTGATAACGCGACGCATCAATGGATTCGCAAACGTCACGACATAGCTATTCTGAAATTTCTCGACATTGTCGTTTCACTTCCAATTTAAGTGCATCAGTTGTTCTAAGTTTTATGCGACAAACTATTGTGTTGGACGTCCATTGACGCGAGGTCTGGCGGACGCACATG
Source organism: Schistocerca gregaria (assembly GCF_023897955.1). Taxonomy (NCBI): domain Eukaryota; kingdom Metazoa; phylum Arthropoda; class Insecta; order Orthoptera; family Acrididae; genus Schistocerca; species Schistocerca gregaria. The sequence continues at coordinate 79,035,633 of NC_064927.1, forward strand.
GTGTTCAATGCTCTCTCTTCGTTCAGTCCATGTGTTTGGAAAAGCTGCATCGAAGTGATCTCTAACACTGCGGTGGTAGTGGGGAGATGTTCCATGTTGCTGAAAGTAAACCTCGTTATCGCGAAACATCTCCTCAATGTGTTGACCGATGCGCTCCTGCAGCAAGGTTGGCTACCTGGGATCAGAGACAGGGTGTTTTTTATTTTTATTTTTGTTTTTTCTTTTTTTAATGGGTCCCATGCTGCCAAGTGCTGATATCCCACACCCCATGTTACCTCTGGTAATCTTAATGTTGTTCAGCTGTAACATGGGAATTAAGAAGACCGCAGTAGGTAAAATTTTGGCGATTAATTGTGCTACTTATTCTGAAGGGGGCCTCATCCCTTCAGGCAGGTCTGTGTGGACACCCTGCATCTTCTGCACGTTTTGGTTGGTTGGTTGTTTTGGGGGAAGAGACCAAACTACGATGTCATCGGTCTCGTCGGATTAGGGAAGGACGGGGAAGGAAGTCTGCCGTGTCCTTTCAAACAAACCATCCCGGAATATTTGCCTGAAGTGATTTAGGGAAATCACGGAAAACCTAAATCAGGATGGCCGGACGCGGGATTGAACCGTCGTCCTCCCGAATACGAGTCCAGTGTGCTAACCACTGCGCCACCTCGCTCGGTTTCTGCACGTTTTGGCAGGTACGATTCACAGAACTGAACTATCCGGGCTGGACCGTCTTCATTGAGAGTATGGCTTAGTGTTAGTACGTAGCATTTCCAGCGCAGACGCTTCAAAGTGCGATGAACGCTATCTTTGGAAATGTGTGTCTGCCGAGGCGTTTGTCATCGAGATTACTGTGGCGATCGAATGAGGGTCTCCCGCACCTGCTGTACTCTTCTAGGGCCGGTGGATGTCCGTGGTCGTTCAGAGTGGTTCTCGTCGATATTGTGAACGGTTTCACCTACTTCAGATTTATCTCTGCTGCGAACAATGATACGGTCCGTTAGTGGCGGTTTATCGAACTCCAGTCTGAACCGTCATTGAACTTCTGTGGCGGTTCTAGGCGTTTCAAACTGGAACCGCGCGACCGCTACGGTCGCAGATTCGAATCCTGCCTCGGGCATGGATATATGTGATGTCCTTAGGGTTACTTAGGTTTAAGTAGGTATAAGTCTAGGGGACTGATGACCTCAAATGGTAAGTCTCGTAGTGCTCAGAGCCATTTGAACTTCCGTGGCGTTTTATGTTTACCATTAACATTTACGGACAAACTTTCTCCAGGGTAAGTTGTTCTCCTGCCATTCGGTTAAATTAGTTACACTCAACAACAAAAAACTCAGGACGTTATGCGCAGTCAAAATATGATTACATTTTTTGGGACGCACACGCAAAAGTCAGGTGGTGTGAAGTGAAACTCATTATTATCCCCAATAATTGGGCAGAATTGTACTTATTTAAATTAACCATACGTTTGCGGAGCACCAGGGACTGAAAATAAAGTTACGGTTCCAAAACTGATGGTGACAGTCGCCCACAACTCTTGCAGCCACAAGGGTCCGCGTGAAGTTTATACACGCGACCTTCATTTGTAGCGACTGTTGTGAGGTCTGACTTTACTGCTTATGTAAAGCGTCATCACTTTCTGTAGTTAAAACAAAGACGCCTCCCAAGTTGGCCTACCACTTTGTTTGCAGTCAGCGTTTAAAGAAAACGTGCTGACAAAAAATGAAACTGTCTAGTGAAGGTTTTCGTAAGAACATAAGTCAGCAACAACGCTACGAATAGGTTCGTTAAACTCTTAGTAATTAGTCAGCTTCAGGAAAGCCCTTTCTGAATTATTTTCCACACCATTGTCGCGGTTGGGCTTCCGCCTGTGATTCATTTCCTGACAGTCAACCAAAGTAGGCTCTTCCGTTAGAAAACATCCAGTGTGATTGATAAGGTCGACGCGTCACCTTCTGTGAAATAGGCGCATCCTTAGACGTAACCGTAGACGTAACGCAGACTGCGGTAGGCCTGCATCAGATTCTCCTAGAAAATTTACCTTTCAAACATATGGCCTGTTCTACACGTTTTCTGTAGAATTAAAAAGAAAAGGCTTTTCTCAATTTGTGTAAGGAAATGCGCAAAAAATTAAACGGAGGAAATACAAAATCTGTATACAACCTCTTCACGGGAGCCGAAATTTTTATATACTCTTACGAGCGAGAAACAGCAAGCAACTGTTTGGGTACTACTTTGGCGAAAACTGCCACTGTGTGTATCGGGTATCACTGTGTGTATCGGGTATCGGGCCGCGCACAAGTCGAATGACTGGCGGACCAGATGGACGTCGATGGCCAACACAGTGTTAAGCCAAGTATGACGCACATTTATGCGATCGTGAATGCTCAGCAGCAGGCAGGCTACATGTACATTTAACAATTAAGCGTCAGTAAGGTGCATTAGTGATGAAATCATAGGAGGCAATGTCGTGCAACCCTAGTAGGGACAAGATCCGACTATTCAGGAGTAGGATCTTACAATATGGGACAGTGTTCTGAGACAAACTTCCGTCAGAATGTCCGAAAACGTGACGTCAGATCCGCCTAGCAACAGTGATCTGAACGCCCATTGGCTGAAGGTTTGGATACATATATGTGTAGGAAAGGAGAGAAGTGTCCTTATTGGCTGAGGGAGAAAGGGGAGGGGGTGGTCTCTCTTGTCCTTCGGGAAGACAGGGCGAGTTAGTCGCGAGGAGCCACTCAAAACGAGCGGTCGAGTAACCGGGGCGGCTCTAAAAGAATGTCAGATGTTAAACAAGATATAAAGTAAAGGTATTAGTTATAATAATGCCATGTGTCGTGGGCATTGTCTATCATTATGTAAAGTAAGAAAGCGGTGTTAATGTGAGTAAACGGTCGAATATTACGGGTTTCGTCCAGAGCCGCCATGTTGCAAATGCTGATTCTGTGACATGTGTGACAAAGCAATTTCAGTATTAAAACAAGTATAGTACAACGTTGTTGACAATTAACAACTGGCATCCCTGAACACTCCAGTTCAGCAGGATCACCACCTACATGGAACCTGGCGACTGAGCCCTTCTACTGTGCGACGAGGGACTTACCGAAGCAGCAAGACACTAGGTTAGTGATACCGCGCAGAGAAGTACTTCCTTCTCGCTACAATGCCACTGAGGGTGTTGTAAGAGGGCAGTGTCGCCGCAGCATTGCATAAATACCGCCGCGCCTCACCCGACAGTGCAGGGTAAAATGCTGCCTTACCCCAACCAACCGACCGACACAGAAGAGGCGATGAACCCTCCGTCAATCGTGTACTTCACCCCACAGCGTTCGCTTTCTCTCTCCTCCGCACTACTCACTACTCGCCGACGACTTTACTTTGCTTCTGGTTTTTCTCTCTGATCTCATTTTGGATTCTGGTTCCTCCGTCGCACTTCGTTGTACCATAGCTTGCCCTGCCCTTGTGTCGGGTCCGCCGTTCGTCTGACCTGGGTTCGAGTCCCGACCGCAGGCGCTCGTTCCGCCTTGCGTAGTCATCGTTTCTCTTCTGTTTATGTAACGTGTGCACCGATATCTAACGACCCGCGGATATAACAATGTGCAAATTTATAGATCAAAAAATCGTTTTACATATTTTTTACTACTTCGTGGATGCAAGCTGTCAACATTTCAATATAAATAAGCGGGTGTTACAGCCTAAGTAACCTAAAACCGAAACTTTCGACTCAAGACGAAAGAAACGGTCGACACTTAATGTAAACAACAGTAAATGTAATACAAACGTGAATAACCATCTGAAAATGAATCTTTCGGTTCGAAACTGGTAACGTCGCTATTTCTTTAAATAGACAGCATTATTAACGGTGGCTAGTTGCTTCTTCCCAAGAATTAACAGGTACCTATTACACTGTTCCAGGATGTATTAAAACCAATGAAACTGATTCGCTTGTGAAGCGCTGTAAAGTAAATGTTGGCTTGTTCCTTTCCTTAGATTGGACGTGTCGCGCTGATTGCTTTCAGAGGACTGAAGACCAGTTACCGTGGAGCGGTAGACGATACGTTTGCCAGAAGTCATCGATGAAATCAGCAAAAATTACCGAAAACGTCGCATCGTACACCACTGTAACAATATCAGCTGACAAACGGCATGTCGTAAAATTCATTATTTGACGTAGGAAATCCGGCCGATGTGGCCGTGCCGTTCTGGGCGCTTCAGCCTGGAACCGCGAGACCGCTACGGTCGCAGGTTAGAATCCTGCCTCGGGCATAGATGTGTGTGATGTCCTCAGGTTAGTTAGGTTGAAGTAGTTCTAAGTTGTAGGAGACTGATGATCACAGATGTTAAGTCCCACAGTGCTTTTAACCATTTGACGTAGGAAAACATCCAATTCACGTGGTTCATCGTCTTTATGGTCCATTATGTTAAACAAAAACTGCGAAGACACAGATTTACATCTCAAGAAACTGTCAAATTCTTACAATGCCGTATCTTGAGAAAGAATCAAACGATTTGTATCAAACAAGAACTGTCTTTCATTGTTTTTACAAAACACTTGAAAGTCATTCCTCGTGGCTATTACCGATCGCTGCGCTTTTGTCATTCGCGGATGGGCCTGCAGAGGTCTTTGATCCGCCTGGGAACTAGATTTTCCTCAGTCATTCCGACACGCGGCTATCTTGCTCGCTGACACAGTTTTTGTGCGGCCTACACGATACGCGGCTGTGATGCTGCGAACTGCCGGCTGCCGCTGCGTGAGGAGCGCGTGATAAGAGGGCCGCGCCGTCTTCCGCGTTGCAGAGAAGCCTCGAGAGTGGACCGTACCCGCCGGCGGCGTTACGTCACAGCGGTCGCGGTCACGGCCCGAGCGCGCTTTGGTGACGTCAGTTTTGCAGTAAAATGTAAATGTCGGGTGACGGGGGCCTGCCGTCGGGTAGACCGTTCGCGGGGTGCAGGCCTTTCGATGTGACGCCACTTCGGCGACTTGCGCGTCGATGGGGATGAAATGATGATGATTAGGACAACACAACACCCAGTCCCTGAAAATCTCCGACCCAGATGATGTCATTGTCGCCATTTCGAAATCATGTTTGTGCTGTATTTCCGGGCTAATGATGACGTCACTAGTTCAAGGTGAGAGGGCTGTATAGGAGACTGCAGTTTATACAGAGTTTCTTGCCTTTGTAACACAACATTCGGCAGAAATCCAGAACACGACGACTCTCGACCCTCTCCCTGAAGAAGAAGCCATCTTACCTTCATCCAGGTGCATAAACAGTGAAAAATTAAAAAATTATTGCAGGTAAATTACGGAAATTAGAAGTAACTCTACTAAGCAGCGGAAGTCACTGAAAGTCCCAGGGGAGAACTGACCCAACTAGACTCATCCATTCTCAACGAGCTCCATTGTTCGAGGAGCGTTCGGTAAGTAACGGAACGCGTTTATTTTTCTTGGCCAGTTCTGACTGAAAACATGAGGAATATGTTGTGGAACATAACTTAATTTTTCCGCTTAAGCCCGTAAAGTTTCATGAAGTTCTGATAGGTGTAGACGCTATACGTAGCCTTAAAAATGGCGTCTGTGACGGAGGTGCGTTCTAAACAAAGAGCTGTCAGTGAGTGTCTTTTGGCGGAAAACCAGAGCGTCACAAACATTCAAGGGCGCTTGCACAATGTTTACGGCAACCTGACAGTGAACAAAACAACGGTGAATCGTTGGACTAGGCGTCTGTCATCATCGCAATAAGGTCGCGCAAACCTCTTCCAACTGCCGTGCGCTGATCGGCCGCACACAGGTGTGGAACTGAAGAAGCGACTTCAGCGTGTTCGCAGCCACAAAAATGGGAAGTAAGTTTTTTCTTATCCATGAGAACGCAGGAGAAGCTCACAAAATTTCAGTGCACTGATTGTGCTTCCTCAGCCAGCATACAGCCTCGATGTCACACCTTCCGACTTGCATCTGTTTGGTGCGCTGAAGGATGCACTCCGCAGGAAACAGTACCTGGGTGATAGGGAGGTTACTGATTGAGCAACAGTTGGCTCCCACGTCGACCGTGCGGGCATACAGAGCCTTCCCAGTGAGGTGGAGTGAGGCTGTCGCACTGAACGGAGATAATGTTGAAAATAAACAGTTTTGAACGCAAAGACGTGAGGAACAGTACCATGTATTGGAATTCTGAATCAAACGAACTTGCTTTCAGAAAAAAATTCTTCCATCACTTGCGGAACGCGCCATGTATACGATTTTTTTCCAGTCGTCTTCAGTCCTGAGACTGGTTTGATGCAGCTCTACATCCTAGTCTTTCCTGTACAAGCTTCCTTATTACCAGGAACCTACTGCAGCCTACATCCTTCTGAATCTGCATAGTGTATTCATCTCTTGGTCTCCCTCTATGATTTTTACCCTCCATGCTGCCCTCCAATACTAAATTGGTGATCCCTTGTTGCCTCAGAACATGTCCTACCAACCGATCCCTTCTTCTAGTCACGTTGTGCCACAAGCTCCTCTTCTCCCCAATTCTATTCAATACTTCCTTATTAGTTATGTGATCCACCCATCTAATCTTCAGCATTCTTCTGTAGCACCACATTTCGAAAGCTTCTATTCTCTTCTTGTCTAAACTACTTATCGTCCACTTTTCGCTTCCATACATGGTTACACTCCACACAAATACTTTCAGAAACGACTTCCTGACATTTAAGTCAACACTCGATGTTGACAAATTTTTCTTCTTCAGAAACGCTTTCCTTGCCATTGCCAGTCTACATTTTATATCCTCTCTACTTCGACCATCATCAGTTATTTTGCTCCCCAAATAGCAAAACTCCTTTACTACTTTAAGTGTCTCATTTCCTAATCTAACACCCTAAGCTTACCAGTCCTAATTCGACTACATTCCATTATCTTCGTTTTGCTTTTGTTGATGTTCATCTTTTATCCTCCTTTCAAGACTCTGTCCATTCTGTTCAGCTGCTCTTCCAAGTCCATTGCTGTCTCTGAGAGAATTACTATGTCATCGGCGAACCTCAAAGTTTTTATTTCTTCTCCATGGATTTTAATCCTACTCCGAACTTTTCTTTCGTTTCCTTTATTGCTTGCTCAATATACAGACTGAATAACATCGGGGAGAGGCTACAACCCTGTGTCACTCCCTTCCCAACCACTGCTTCCCTTTCTTGTCCCTCGACTCTTATAACTGCCATCTGCTTCCTTTAGAAATTGTAAATAGCCTTTCGCTCCCTGCATGTGCAATCAACATAGTCAAAAGCTTTCTCTAACTCCTCAAATGCTGGAAATGTAGGTTTGCCTTTCCTTAATCTTCCTTCTAAAATAAGTCGTAGGGTCAGTATTGGCTCACGTGTTCCAACATTTCTACGGAATCCGAACTGATCTTCCCCGAGGTCGGCTTCTATCAGTTTTTCCATTCGTCTGTGAAGAATTCGCGTTAGTATTTTGCAGCTGTGACTTATTAAACTGATTGTTAGGTAATTTTCACATGCGTCAACATCTGCTTTCTTTGGGATCGGAATTATTATATTCTTTTTGAAGTCTGAGAGTATTTCACCTATCCCATACATCTTGCTCACCAGATGGTAGAGTTTTGTCAGGACTGGCTCTCCCAAGGCCGTCAGTAGTTCTAATGGAATGTTGTCTACTCCGCGGGCCTTGTTTCGACTCAGGTCTTTCAGTGCTCTGTCGCACTTTTGACGCCGTATCATATCTCCCATTTCATCTTCATCTACATCCTCTTCCATTTCCATAATTTTGTCCTCAAGTACATCTCCCTTGTACAGACCCTCTATATACTCTTTCCACCTTTGTGCTTTCCCTTTTTTGCTTAGAACTGGGTTTCCATCAAAGCTCTTAATATTCATACAAGTGGTTCTCTTTTATCCAAAGTTCTCTTTAATATTGCTGTAAGGAGTATCTATCTTCCCCCTAGTGAGATGAGTCTCTATATCCTTACCTTTGATCTCTAGACATACCTGCTTAGCCATTTTGCACTTCCTGTCGATCTCATTTTTGAGACGTTGCATTGTTTTTTGCCTGCTTCATTTACTGCATTTTTATATTTTTTATATTTTTTGCTTCCTTACCTGTATTTATTTACCCTCAATTAAGCCAGGTAGTCAGATGGAAAGATGGGTGAGAAATTTGCAGAGGTGGATTGGAGGTCGACGTGGAAATGACTCCACGCCTGTATCGGTCTATCGTGAGTAAATGAGCGCGCATCAGTAAACACGGCCAAGCTGGGTGAGGGGCGTCCCCAGGCCAGGTGACAGGGGTGCAACTGCGCAGACACGCCCACCGGGCAGTTCCGCCGAGTCTTCCTTTACTGGGCGTGGCGCAGCCCGCCCAGGGCCAGTTTGCGCTATCTCAGTTACCTCCATTAAGGCCCGTCTCCCAAGGAGGAGCTAACTTAACGAGTCGCCGCTAATTGGCCGTGTCCGCTTAAACAGAGCGGAGCGAGCGTCATATCGCTGCGGTCCCGTGTCGTCTACATTTCGTTCAGCAACGAGTACTGTAAGTACACAGCGTTGCTCTCTTCGCGGCGAGATTTCTAAGCATTAAGTTGACAGATGTAAAAATTACCGAACTATCAGTTTTCATCAGTCACAGCTGCAAAATACTAACGCGAATTCTTTACAGACGAAGGGAAAAACTAGTAGAAGCCAACATCGGGGAGGATCAGTTTGGATTCCGTAGAAATGTTGGAACACGTGAGACAATACTGACCTTGCGACTTATCTTAGAAGAAAGATAAAGGAAAGGCAAACCTACGTTTCTAGCATTTGTAGACTTAGAGAAAGCTTTTGCCAATGTTGACTGGAATACTCTCTTCCAAGTTCTAAAGGTGGCAGGGGTAAAACACAGGGAGCGAAAGGCTGTTTACAATTTGTACAGAAAGCAGATGGCAGATGGCAGTTATAAGCGTCGAGGGGCATGAAAGGGAAGCAGTGGTTGGGAAGGGAGTGAGAAAGGTTTGTGGCCTCTCCCCGATTCTATTCAACCTGTATATTGAGCAAGCAGTAAAGGAAACAAAAGAAAAGTTCGGAGTAGGCATTAAAATCCATGGAGAAGAAATGAAAACTTTGAGGTTCGCCGATGACATTGTAATTCTGTCAGAGACAGTAGAGGACTTGGAAGAGCAGTTGAATGGAATGGACAGTGTCTTGAAAGGAGGATATAACACGAACATCAACAAAAGCAAAACGAGGATAATGGAATGTAGTCGAATTAAGTCGGGTGATGCTGAGGGAATTAGATTAGGAAATAAGACACTTAAAGTAGTAAATGAGTTTTGCTATTTGGGGAGGAAAATAACTGATGTTGGTCGAAGTAGAGAGGATATAAAATGTAGACTGGCAATGGCAAGGAAACCGTTTCTGAAGAAAAGAAATTTGTTAACATTGGTTATTGATCTACGTGTCAGGAAGTCGTTTCTGAAAGTATTTGTATGGAGTGAAGCCATGTATGGTAGTGAAACATGGACGATAAATAGTTTAGATAAGAACAGACTAGAGGTTTTCGAAATGTGGTGCTACAGAATAATGCTGAAGATTAGATGGGTAGATCACATAACTAATGAAGAGGTATTGAATAGAATTGGGGAGAAGAGGGGTTTGTGGCACATCTTGACTAGAAGAAGGGATCGGTTGGTGGGGCATGTTCTGAGGCATCGAGGGATCAGCAATTTAGTACTGGAGGGCGGGGTGGAGGGTAAAAATAGTAGAGGGACACCAAGAGACGAATACACTAAGCAGATTCAGAACGATGTAGGTTGCAGTAGGTACTGGGAGATGAAGAAGCTTGCACAGGGTAGAGTAGCATGGAGAGCTCCATCAAACCAGTCTTAGTACTGAAGACCACAACAACAACAAACAATTTGAATAATCTCACGATAACGAATTCTGAAACAAGAAGAATGTTACACTATCGTAATACGCGCAGAAATTCCCCGCTCACCCTGCCCCCGCTAACTGGATTACAGTGCCTCTGAAAAGCAACTTTTTCACGGAGAGAAAGGAAAATTACAATTTAATGTTCCGTCGCCAACGCGGTCATTAGGGACACAGCCCGCGCTCCGGCGACGTCACGGCGAGACCGAGAAACGTAAACACCAGGCTGGGGAACTCGTGTGAATTTAAAACAGCTGTACGAGTTTTTGCGGCAGTGGCCGTCAAACGTTTCCGCTCTAGAGCCAATACTAACATTACGGGGCGGCGTTTCGGGCCGCGTGTGTAGCGATCTTATTAACTGGTACACTACATAAGACGGCCGGTGTGGCCGAGCGGTTCTAGGCGCTACAGTCTGGAACCGCGCGACTGCTACGGTCGCAGGTTCGAATCCTGCCTCGGGCGTGGGTGTGTGTCATGTGCTTAGGTTAGTAAGGTTTAAGTAGTTTTAAGTTCTACGGGACTGATGACCTCAGAAGTTAAGTCCCATAGTGCTCAGAGCCATTTGAACCATTTGAACACTACATAAACCATATGATGCGCGGTCCCAACAGTCTAGCTCAGTGGTCAACAGAGCCAAATATCAACAGCACAACTACCGAAACTGCTTTTGAGAGTCAAATTTTTTGAACTTAAATTAAACTGGAACGCGAACTGTTATTAACTCCATTAAGGTACTACCAAGTTGTCCATTGCTACGAAACGCCCTGAATCACGTAAACGCCTTCCAATGCTTCCATCCACACTTGTCTCGTGTATCTGTTGCGTCTGTCTCCAACAATTCATTCTGTCTTCAAGCCCAAACCATCTCCACATACCTTTCTGAATACTCGACACTACGTCTTTTTTCCTTCTACAAAGCTCCACACACTTAACTTAATAAACTTCAGGTAAAGTCTTAAAGTTTTAAGGTGCAATGAATGAAACTTGGTGTCATAACGATATCACTTATTGATAAAACTTGATTTTTAACTATCCATAATGTTAAAGCATAACAATGACTAACAAGCACTAATTTAACAATGACCTCGCATCTCCTTGGAAGTTTAGATGAGGTAAATTCATATGTTGTAAATTTTAGGCACAATGCCAGGTTCTCAACAATAACACGACATCTCAGCTTAGTAAGGTTCATGCTTAAAAATGGTTGTTCGCATGAATATGTAGAGCAGAAAGCGGAAATAACAGCAAAAGCGAGTTTTTTAGGTACTATATGAATCACGAACACTATTCCAGGGTATCTGCCTCCTCCAGGTCTTTCAAAACAGACTACTTGCGCTGTGAATTTGCTTCATATTTGTATTCCGCCAAGATTTCTACAACACCACAAAAACGTTCAAATTTCGAGCTCCACAATTCTTTGAGGATATTTCAAAGTTGCCAGTGTCAGTATTATAGGGGGGAAAATATTACACTACCTTTAACAAGTTGTTTAGCGACGACTAATGTGTCTCTCGTATTTCTGAATTACTGAAACCTGCTGAGAAAACTTTCCTCATGATTTAAAGAGTTGTTTTGAAAAAGCAAATACTAGTGTCAGAATAATTTCCTGTGCTGTGTTCCAGAAGACTTGGAAAGCGAATGAATGTTTCTCTCACAAAACCTTGATCAAGTTACGTCACGCACCTGACTTTGAAGCATTATCCGATTATCCAGGCTCCACTTCTGAAGAGCGGTGCGGACAACAGCCAGTAGACGTGCTCTGTCGGCCGATGGAGAGCGGCGACCCCACCCACGCCAGGTCTTCAAACTAGACTCACCCACGCAAGAAAACGAGTTCGGGCAGTGGCTTACAATGTTTCGGTTGCGCTGTACTTGCGCTCCCGCACATAGTATTTTGCGGAAGAGGCACACTCAAAGAGACAAACAGCTGCGTCTCGCCCGCGAGCCTCGGTTTGTCTACTGATGGTCTTGTTATGGCACGGGTGCCGTAAGCTGGCTGGCCACCAGCTTTCACGTACTGATCGTTAAATGTCGGAACACTTCGTGTCGAGCGCTGTCTGCTTCAGACTTCTACCAACTTCAGCGACTCCAAGATGGCGACACTCTATTGCGTGACGAAGTGTTGTGTTGTCTGTGTGGGCGGATGATTAATTGATTAACAACGGTAAATTTACTTACATATAAACCCATTATTCAATATGAGACACGATAACAAATAGTTACAAAACATTTTGAATGTCATTTTCCTTCTGCTCATTGCGTCATATAACATCCTTAATTTAATTTCATATTACTTACTTCTTTACAGACTGTGACGATATCTCCAGCATTAGGAAATTAAATGTTAGAAGCAGAAAGATTCGTAAGCCCAACGTCCAAATAACAACGAGTAGCAAAAGCTTGATTATTCTTGGAGTTTTAAAGGCACATTTGCACGCTGAGCGGTTATTTAGGAAAACGTCGTAGTTATAAGTTGAAAAATAAAGATACATTAAAAAAACCACAGATGAAATCCACGGTTATGCAAGAATTGCCTGCAGCCGCTGGAAAACAGAGGAAGAACTACGATTGTCAGGTGGCGAAAGTATAGGTTACATTTTGTTTGATAGGTCCTGTACAAGTCGGACGTGTGTGGCACACCTCCATTAACATCGTATTGTTTCAGTATGTTACTCACGAGTTGCAATCGCCGGCACTCGTAGTCACATGATGTAAGTGTATTTTTAAACTATGTTTCTATTTCAGAATATAATTATTACCTATCCATGTATAATTTTGTGTCACTAGTTATTTGTAAGATTGTTGAGTGTCTTTTCTTGGCAAAGAAAGGATCCGGCACGAACCATCGACGTCTTCGGGTGCTGATCTGAAATACGAAGTCCGATATAAAAGATAATAGGTGAACCTGCAATAACACGCACATAATTAACATAACGGACAAAGATGCCTTGCCCAAGCACGTAAAAAAGCAAAGTTTGTAAACTATCAAACACAATTAATATTGCGTACTGTTATCTCTCTTCTCTGTGTGTAAAGTTCAGATACGAAAAAGACCATTTATGTTTATAGACTGCTGTTAGGCTGTTTAGTTTTACTCTTTTGCTGGAATTTTTGCTACGGAGACGCCTTGTTTAGTGTCTGTGTCTCTCTTCAGAATTTCTACCGTGAAGCATTAATGAACTCATGTTAGTATAGAGGTAAACGTTCACTTCGCTGGTTAGCTCCGTCTTCCCTTGCAAATTCGAGAAGCAACCGATACGTCTCCAAGTTTTTCACGCGGAACTGAAGGAACATAATGTCTATGACATCATTCACGGTTATGCACGCCAGAATTCCAGGGCGATAAGACGTGATTTTCATCTCTACTTCGATATGTGATGATTGCCAAACACGGTTTGTATCGTGTAGTACTGTATTCACTAGCAAATAAACTCAGCAAATGGAACTGTCAGCTCGGTCTCCCTCCTGAATGTCATACAAAGGGTTTTGGTGTTTTCCTGGAGCGTCTACTCAAGTCTCGTGGATGTTTAAAAAAGACTGGGATCACAGACAACATAAAAATATAATACTTGGTTCTGTCCAGTGCTCGAAGCAACCGCATAGATCTACCTACCGTTTATGTGAAGTGGCATTCCGATGAAATTCCACGGGTAAGGCAGATTCTCAAACGCACAGCTCCTCTGGATGAACATATTTTGACCGCTTCTATTTCCCGCCAGGACTGCATCTCCAAGGCTTCATTCAGTGTTTGCAATAATAGTCGAGGCTGGGTGTAATAAACAGAAACTTTGCGGAATATTTCTTCGTCTGGCTTGTATACATAAACAGCAACACAAGGGCGCTACACTGAAATACATCGCTGTTTCAATTCAAAACTGGTTCAAATGGCTCTGAGCACTATGGGACTTAACATCTGAGATCATCAGTCCCCTAGAACTTAGAACTAATTAAACCTAACGACATCACACACATCCATGCCCGAGGCAGGATTCGAACCTGCGACCGCAGCGGTCGCGCGGTTCCAGACTGAATCGCCTAGAACCGCTCGGCCACAGCGGCCGGCGCTGTTTCAGTTCCGCCATATTTCCACAATACGGCGCCATCTTGAAATCTGAAGCTATTGTAGTGTCTGCCTGCTTCGCCCCTATCGATGGTGCGCCACATATGTGACCTCTGGTTGACGAACCCGCTTTTAACATGGTGGCTTGTGACGACATTCTTATGGCGTCAACTGAATTGCACAATACGATTGTCTTCGGGTTCAAATTAGGTTCCATATAAACTTATGCTATGCTCATGGCCAGTTATGTCGATAATTCAATGCCCCTGAATGATGTTCTATGATATTCTAAGTCCCTCCACAAACTGCCAGTTCCGTTAGCATGCAAATTGCTTTTGAATATACTAACTATCCTGGTCGACAGGGGGCTGATAGGCTACAAACATATAAAAACAATAAGCGCTGCAAAATGCCAAAATAACAGTAAAAACAATGTTATAGTGAAGCATTTTCATCAAAAGATTCGGTTTGATCAGAGTAGTACGAAACTGAAATTGAATTGTTTCTAGGCAAAGCATTACCAAAATCAGTGATGTGTGTTCATGGATGCTGTTATGAGTAAATAGTGATAAAACTATCGTATTTTAAGTAAAACGAGTAATTAGAAACGGAGTTTTCATCATGCACTTCGATTGGAATACCCAATGAGTTTTAAAAAATTATTTCAAGAAAAGTGTCAATATTATGATGAGCAGTGTTTTCACAGGCACTGCAGCGCTATTACATGGAAGATATCTCCTGGAAAACCTGTTATGATTTTCTGACTTCCAGTACATGCTAGTGAATCTGAGAATAATATTTAAACAAAAACTTAATACATACATGTGGGCCACACGAAGAAAGCTGATAAAACTAAACAAAACTAAAGAGATCACTACGTAAAAGAACGAATAGTTTGAAGTAATTTTATTCAACAGTCAAATATCCCAGTCAACGAAGACCAAAAACATCCCATTAGGGGAAAAAACCGTGTAATCGCAAATTCTTGCACATTGTTAGGAAGGAGTGTCGTAATCAACATACTAAAATTCCTGTCGGATGGGGTATGAGCGTTGGGACAGGGATGGGTTTGAAGGTCAATTTTCTATGTTTTTCTCCAATAACTCGAAAACCGTAGCTTCTAGAGAAATTTTGTCGTCTCATGCATGTCGACACAGTAACTTCACTGAGCTAGTGTACATAGCGGAGTTATTTTCAGTTATTAAGTGAGCACTCACTGCAGTTCTTAAGTGAGCTATTATGTCAAGAAGCTCACTAGCCGGCGTTGTCAAGTATTTGCCCCAAGATACCATCAGTGAGTATTCAAAAACGACGATTCCATTGCCTCCACTACGACCGCTTGCAATACTGTTCACAGCACGAGGGATATCAAATGCTTCACCCGAGCCACAGCTCTCACATTACCTGAAGAGACGTAGAAGCTTAAATTGTCTCCCTCTGCAACATAAACAGGTCTTCTATGTGTTATGGAATTTCCGACATTTCAATATAAGTGCATTGCAGTAGAGTATACTTGAACGTGATTAGTCACAGCCGGCCGGGGTGGCCGAGCGGTTCTAGGCGCTACAGTCTGGAACCGCGCAACCGCTACGGTCGCAGGTTCGAATGCTGCCTCTGGCATGGATGTGTGTGATGTCCTTAGGTTTTAGTGGTTCTAAGTCTAGGGGATTGATGACCTGCAATGTTAAGTCCCATAGTGCTCAGAGCCATTTGAACCATTTTCATTAGTCACATTCCTCCTGACATATTCACAGCCACCTTGCAAGACACACTGAGGATGAGTGGTAAGTGGCTCCGTGCAGTGCAGCCCACTCTACAGGAGCCAGAAATTCCTGAATGGAAGAGATTTACGCAGCCCACTAGTAACGCAATTAATGGCGACGGCAGTGTACTGTTTTCCTGGTCATTCATTAATGCACCACCAAGACAGTGCAACATAATTACATGGCTTGACACCATGCAGTCAATGATAGACAGGAGGTTCAAAAATGGTTCAAATGACTCTGAGCACTATGGGACTTAACATCAGTGGTCATCACTCCCCTAGAACTTAGAACTACTTAAACCTAACTAACCTAAGGACATCACACACATCCATGCCCGAGGCAGGATTCGAACCTGCGACCGTAGACAGAAGGAAGAAGCCACATTTACCATCAACGCTACATAGGTCACTGCCAAAAACACACTTACAAGCTAAACACTTCTCAGCTACTGTTCACAGGAACGTATTTTACATAAAAGCTCGCATAACAACTGCAAATAACTACTGATTTATTAAACTGCAAATAATTCCACTACATAAAAACGAGCTCAGTGGAGCTGTTTTGTGCACTTACGTAAGACAACTGCAGATGTACAATTTGTCTGTAATCCTAAAATTGAGCAATGCTCACGGTAGGGAGAATTTGCCTTGGCCAGAACAACATTACAGATAATGTTCAAGAATCAATTTCACCACCAGCAGTGTAGAAGAGTGTGCAGAAATTTATGTAGATTTTGTCCATTTGCACTACCTGCATTAGTGTTGTTAATAATTCATCTCTGAACTCCACACAGTGTTAACGCATTTTGTGCAAAATAAACATTCCCCGAGCCCGTTTGCGCACTGCGCTGCTAGCTATTCGCTATTCGTAAACTGTGCTGTGGAGGGCCTGTGCTTCTTACGAAGTAGTGAGGGGGAGGGGGGCGGACGAGATAGGGGGTCACGTGCTTTACGTGTGAGGGAGGCGACTGTGTCAACAACAGTCTAGCGACTTAACTCCCCTCGCACGTCTTCCCCTCGCCCTGTTACACTCTTCGACCACAATTTATCCTTTAATACGGCTATAATCGACTCAGATGTGGTACACACATTTAATATTTGTTTTTAACCCACCTCGTTTGAAGATAAACATTAATTTTATACCGTTAGCCGCATATTTTAAATAAACTGCGATTTTTCCGTCCCCTGCAATGCGGAAACTATCGGTACTAGAGAAAAATGTTTACTAGCTTTTTTGTAGCAAGTTTAAGCAGTTTAATTTTTGACTTAAAACTTTTCTCTAGACGACGCGGTTTTCGAGTTATTGGAGGAAAATATTAAAAAGTGACCTTTAAACCCACCCCAACGCTCACATCCCACAGTCAGGAATTTTAATATATTTTTCAGAACACTCACTCCTAGCACTGTGCAAAAATTAGCGACTATTCGGTTTTCTCCACTAATTTTCCTTCGTTGAATGGTTCAAAAAGTAACTGTTATATTACAGAAGAACCAACATTTTTAGGAATTTATTCAGTGCTGACAAACGACGGCCCTTCCTTCTGAAACAATCAATTAGGAACACATTGGGTGGCCGCAATCGATCTGGGATTTATAAGGAGAAAGGTGATTTCGATAGAATTACACTACTGGCCATTAAAATTGCTACACCACGAAGATGACGTGCTACAGACGCGAAATTTAACCGACAGGGCGAAGATGCTGTGATATGTAAATGATCAGCTTTTCAGAGCGTTCACATGAGATTGGCGCCGGTGGCGAGACCTACAACGTGCTGACATGAGGAAAGTTTCCAACCGATTTCTCATACACAAACACCAGTTGACCGGCGTTGGCTGGTGGAACGTTGTTGCGATGCATCGTGTAAGGAGGAGAAATGCGTACCATCACGTTTCCCATTTTGATAAAGGTCGCATTGTAGCCTATCGCGATTCCCGTTTATCGTATCGCGACATTGCTGCTCGCGTTGGTCGATATCCAATGACTGTTAACAGAATATGGAATCGTTGGGTTCAGAAGGATAATCCGGAACGCCGTGCTGGATCCCAACGGCATCGTATCACTAGGAGTCGAAGTGACAGGCTGTAACGGATCGTGCAGCCACGTCTCGATCCCTGAGTCAACAGATGGGGACATTGGTAGACAACAACCATCTGCACGAACAGTTCGACGACGTTTGCAGCAGCATGAACTATCAGCTCGGAGACCATGGCTGCGGTTACCCTTGACGCTGCATCACAGACAGGAGCGCCTGCGATGGTGTACTCAACGACGAACCTGGGTGTACGAATTGCAAAACGTCATTTTTTCGGATGAATCCAGGTTGTGTTTACAGCATCATTGTGGTCACTTCCGTGTTTGGGGAAATAGTGGTGAACGCACATTGGAAGCGCGTATTCGTCATCGCCATGCTGGCGTATCACCCGGCATGATGGTATGGGGTGCCATTGGTTACACGTCTCGGTCACCTCTTGTTCGCACTAACGGCACTTTGAATAGTGGACGTTACATTTCAGATGTGTTACGACCCGCGGCTGTACCCTTCATTCGATCCCTGCTAAACCCTACATTTCAGCCGGATAATGCACGACTGGATGTTGCAGGTCCTGTACGCGTCTTTCTACATACAGAAAATGTTCGACTGCTGCCCTGGCCAGTACATTCTCCAGATATCTCACCAATTGAAAACGTCTGGTCAATGGTGGCCGAGCAACTGGCTCGTCACAATACGCCAGTCACTGCTCTTGATGAACTGTGGTACCCTGTTGAAGCTACATGGGCAGCTGTGCCTGTACACGCCATCCAAGCTTTGTTTGACTGAATGCCCAGGCGTATCAAGGCCGTTATTACGGCCAGAGGTGGTTGTTGTGGGTACTGATTTCTCAGGATCTATGCGTGAAAATGTAATCACATGTCAGTCGTAGTATAATATATTTGTCCAATGAATACCCGTTTATCATCTGCATTTCTTCTTGGAGTAGCAATTTTAATGGCTAGTAGTGTATATCCCATCATGCCCACAATGATGCTCCAGTCTATGACATATACGTGATATATTTCGCATGCACAGCAAGTTCAAAGGTATAAACAATTTGTCTGCCAACTAGTTTTGACAGTTATTCACGCCGTGGAACACGTTCCAAGTTTCGGCCAACACAGCGCCCAGACAGCGACAGTGCGCCGTCACTGGTTAGCGGGCGGCCCGTAACGACGTCACCAAACAGGCGTGACGCAACAGTCGGCCAGCGGCCGGCGCTGGCTGTCCAGGCGAGAAAGCTGGTCCCGCTCCGGGCCTTAGCGCGGCTACTCGCGAGGTGATTCAGTAGAGCCAGGCCGAAAACTGTTTATGTCAGCAGGAATGAGAAGGGGACCACCAATGCATGTGAGCCGCAACAAGAACCCACGGAAAGCTACCGCGGGCAAAGTTAAATCGAGTCATTAATGTAGCTTCCAGGGATAATAAATGGTGGGTAAGCGATCTGGTCACGAACTTTACGGTGCAATATAAATAACGGTGGAATGATAAATAGCTGTTTTTCGAGGCTTGGTGGCATGTCATGACAGATTTAAAGCCGATCTCAGAAGCCGTGTGTTTACAAAAAAAGGCATGCTGGAGGGGAGGGCCCACCGGTCGAAACGTTCGTGTGCGCAGGCGGAAACTCATTCGGGGGAGGGGGGGGAGGGGAGGGTAACGACGACAGCAGATAATCTCAGTCGGAAAAAGAGTATGCTGCACACTTTTTTTCGTTTTATCACTACATCTTCGATCCCCGATACCAAAACCACCAATACCATCCAGGTCATTATTGTTGGATATAGGTTGCATCTTTTATGCAAAACAGTTTTTTTTTCTTTTCTTGTTACCCAAACATGTTTCGGCACCAGGGGCGTGTGTTCCGGGTTCTCCCGTGTCTGCCGGTGGCCCCCCTGGCAAGGCGTGACGTCACTGACCAGCTACTGCGCCGTGTCCACGAGACTTTGGCCGTATTGCTAGTGCTGCGTTCTCGCCTCCTCGAGTGTGGTGCGTGACCTATGGCGTATTCCGGTACGAATTGCTATCATTTGTCGTCCAGCGACTTGTTCAAAGTAATTTCAGAGTTCAAATGGTTCAAATGGCTCTGAGCACTATGGGACTTGACACCTGTGGTCATCAGTCCCCTAGAACTTAGAACTAGTTAAACCTAACTAACCTAAGGACATAACATACATCCATGCCCGAGGCAGGATTCGAACCTGCGACTGAACCTTCCAGACTGAAGGGCCTAGAACCGCACGGCCACACCGGCCGGCGTAATTTCAGAGTGAAACAAGGAAAGACACATTGTACTGTCCTGCTGCTCTGTACAGTAACTCTGGGCGTAGAACAGAGGCATTCCTTACGAATGGTTTTCGAAAGACTTAGACTCAAACTTGAATGATTGTCTCGTTGTAAAAGAGGGTACAAGATCAATGTTCAAATGTGTGTGAAATCTTATGGGACTTAACTTCTAAGGTCATCAGTCGCAAAGGACAAACACGCAACACCCATGCCCGAGCGAGGACTCGAACCTCCGCCGGGAACAGCCGCACAGTCCATGACTGCAGCGCCGCAGACCGCTCGGCTAATCCCGCGCGGCTACAAGATCAATACTAAGAAGGATATGTTCGGAACGTTTTCGTCCAAAGGATGGGAGACGCAAAATAAATTGCTGGGTTGACCTACAAGAAAGTTTCTGAAGTGAGATGAAATTCCATCCCAGAAAATACCTAATGGGCACAGAAATAAACCTCTTGCTGCAGGTTCTGATAACACAGAAGACAACGTAACAGAAAGAGAACGTCGGAGTAACACGAGAGGGCTCTCAAAACGTTGTAAGTTTTGCCTCCCAAGGAAACAAAACTGGACAAATCAGTTAACACAGAAAATACTCCTTATTCAATCTATAAGCAAACAACAATAACTGAAGGAGTAGAACAAAGAATTGGCTATTGTGAAGAGCAGCAACGCTTTACTGGAGCAGAAACTGCTAGCTATGAAGAAAGTTAAGAAACACGGTGTTCCACTCAAAATACCTGTTTCTCCTAGGAAGAATATGGGAAGTGTAAGTATGCAGGTTAAAATTATACTGTCTCTGTGTTTCAACCAAGCATAAATTTGGTGCCTGTTGGAAAAAAAGTGTGGAATTCGTAGGACATTGCAAACGTCCATACTTTACGACCTTGGTTATCTAAGAAAGAACTGCCCTTTGTCCTGTCGATCAACGCTCCCAAAATGGACAAAGCATTTGAAATGTCAAGCAAGCACTTTAAAAGATGTACTATATTTAATTAACACTAGGTCAGTAATGTGTACATCATTTGCTGCCAACCCTGTCCTAAGCTTCGACGAAACGAATATTGAGCTACAATGTCACACTTGGACATGCAAGAACGTTAGAGTAGTGCGTCGGAATTGTTATTGCCGGTAAGCCATTGTATTGGCTCTAATTTCTCGAATTTTCTCCTTTGGTCAATACGCGAGATGTATGTGAGGGGAAGTAATATGTTATCCGACTCTTCCTGAAAAGTGATGTCAGCCGGCCGCGGTGGTCTCGCGGTTAAGGCGCTCAGTCCGGAACCGCGCGACTGCTACGGTCGCAGGTTCGAATCCTGCCTCGGGCATGGATGTGTGTGATGTCCTTAGGTTAGTTAGGTTTAAGTAGTTTTAAGTTCTAGGGGACTGATGACCAGAGTAGTTAAGTCCCATAGTGCTCAGAACCATTTGAACAAAAAGTGATGTCCCGAATTTTCAATGGTAAATCTCCCCGTGATGCACAACGCCTCTCTTATAACGTCTACCAGTAGAGTTTGTTTAGCATTACCGTAACTCTCTCTCTCGCCAGCTAAACGATCCCGTGACGAACGCGCTGCTCGTCGTTGGATCTTCTCTACAGTCCTACCTGATAGCTATCCCAAATAGATGTACATTACTCAAGAACGGGGCGAACAAGCGCCTTATAAGCCAATTCTCTCGCAGGTGAGTTACATTTCCTTAAGATTCTTCGAATATATCTGAGTCTGGTGTCTGCTTTTCCCCACTATGTTTTATACGATCATTCCACTTAAGGTGGCTCTGGACAGTTACGCCTGGATATTTTATGACAGACGCTGTCTCAAGCTGTTTGTCGTCAATAGTGTAGCTGTACATTTTTCCCATGTATGCGCTCCTTTCAAATCACAGACTTGCTATTCAACTTAAATATGAAGCCGAATACATATACTAAAGTTTGGACGGAATGCGAAAGTCTCACACGTATTCAGCTTCGTACACACTCTAGTCGCTGCCTATGTTCGACGTCAACGTGCAATAACCACTCGCAGACGCAGATGGCAGCTGTAGCAAAGGAGGGTTCATACAATAGTCTGTACGTTGGGGTGGGGTGGGGGTGGTGGTGGTGGGGGGGGTGGAGTTGACGTGTACGGGCCTGCAACGATCGTCAGAATGGTCCAGGCCGGAGAAGAGAACGTTATGGTCTGGGGAGTGTTTTCGTGGCGTTTTCAGGGTGATCTCGTCAGTTTGGAAGGCACAGTGGATTAACACAAGTATGCGTCTGTCCTTGGGGCTCTGTCCACCCCAGCATGTTGTGTATTTGCGTTTCCTTGCCTCGATGGGATCTTCCAGCTGGCCGATGCAACGTGTCACACAGCACGCAGCGTACGTCCGTGGTTCGAAGAGCACGAGCACGAGCTCACTGTACTCCCCTGTCTACCAAACTCGTCGGATTTGAACCCAATCGAGGATCTTGTGGGACCACCTCGTTTGGGCTGTTTGCGCCACGGGTCTTAAACTGAGAAAGCCAGCGCGGCAGGCCAGGGCATTGCAGTGGGCGTGGCTCCAACTTTCCTGTCGGCGCCTCCCAGGACCTCGATGACTCGTCTAGCACGTCTCTTAGCATTCGCCTTGCAGGAGGTGCTTATTCAGGGGTTTACAGGTGATCAGATCAATGTGACTGGACGCAGCTCTGTCATTTAATGTTCTGATCTTTTGTGCTGAAATATATTTTCCTCACGTTTTAAAACCAAACACACAGTGTCATGTTACAACTTTATATCGACTATATTTTGCCCCTGTCCTGATACCGTCGGTTTTCGTGGCCTGCAGCCTCGGCCGAGTAGTTCTGCAGTCGGCATCTTTCGAGGCTGACCGCACCCCGTTCCGTTTGTACCACCGAGAAAATCTTCCTGGCAGTATCGGGAAACGAACCTGGTTCCTCCGCGTCGCAGTCTGCTGCGCTGGCCACTCACGAGCAGAACGCGGCAAGTGCCACAGCTTAATTTCCCAGAATCTTCGCTCAATTGAAGAGGATTGAAAATAAATGATCTCGTGTTTCGACTTACCCGTGGATTTTCGACCGCGGCAGATTCAAAATGGTTCGGAGCACTATGGGACTTAACATCTGAGGTCATCAGTCCCCTAGAACTTAGAACTACTTAAACCTGACTAACCTAATGACATCACACACATCCATGCCCGAGGCAGGATTCGAACCTGCGACCGTAGCGGTCGCGCGTTTCCAGACTGAAGCGCCTAGAACCGCTTGGCCACACCGGCCGGCACCGCTTCAGAGGTCAGAGGTTTAGATGTACTTTAGACGTCTTCTATAGCTCGATCCACGAACGATGGCCGATCGAGTAGGTCGAGACACGGACTGGGAATTGCATTGTCGCCGGTTGCAAGCGACTGTTGAGGGAACCTCATACACGTGCCCTCCGCGATAAGGAAGACTAGTGTATTGCAAATTATGTCTCCCGTTTGCTTGTGCAGAATTTGTCGCTTACCGCCACAATCAGCCGTGACAGCTCGCACAGATGGAATAAAAATTAACGAAATAGCTCGCTACGGCCACGTTTAATGCTCGCATCGCCTACGATTCACTGCCAAGCGGTGAGATTATTACTGAACCCTCATTGGTTGACGTGGATGTACAGAACCAACTTAAAACCGTCCGCCAACGTTCGCGATTCCAACTATAGTGCGCGATAATCTCAATTGAAGAGGTGACACAGTAGCTTGCGTCGCGGCTTCAGACTTTTGCGTCCCGTGTTCGAAACCAGGTTATTGTTTTCAATTATTTCATTTTACTATAGTTTTCATTTATCGACCGATGTCGGTAAAAGATTACCACACGGATGTTTCTTATCAAGGTGGTGGGCCTAGGGCTTTATCTTTATCGTAGAATTATGCTTCACAGTAATTGTCATACATTTATTGTCTTATTCTTGTATTTTTATATTCCATTCTTAATTAATTATTATAGTAATTCGTATATTTTATTCATACGCTTATTCTACCGGAAGATTTGGTGCATTCCATTGTATGATACCGATGGCGGAAACATTCGAAACATAAAAATTCCGAACACCACAAGCATCGCGGGAAGGCAGGTTCGCCATAGTGATATTTCATCGTATGTCTCTCACTCAGGAATGAAACGTCATAAAAATTGCTGAAGATTTCACGCATTGGCAAACCACGCACAACGGATCACTGAACAGAAAACTGGCGCTTGCAGTTCATTGTCAATCAGGATACAATACAGGAATTTCACCTAAAGCAGTTTAAAATTATTGTCTCATTAATTCATTGCTTTTTTTAAATTCATTCAACATACGTACAATTGGCAGGCAGAATAAGGACTACCTTCGGCTCCGAAAGCCCCATTGAAATCCACAGCAATTTGCGGAAGGTTGCACTGCTCTCATGGTGAACGAGTTTCTTCAGTCGTCGTTGGTCCCGTTCTTGCATATTTTTTACCAGCCAGAACGATTTCGGAGATTTGATGTTTTACCGGATTGCTGATATTCACAGTACACTCGTGAAATCGTCTCACGGAAAATCCCCACTTCATCGCTACCTGCCGGCCGGAGTGGCCGAGCGGTTCTAGGCACTACAGTCTGGAGCCGCGTGACCGCTACGGTCGCAGGTTCGAATCCTGCCTCGGGCATGGATGTGTGTGATGTCCTTAGGTCAGTTAGGTTTAAATAGGTCTAAGTTCTAGGGGTCTGGTGACCACAGCAGTTAAGTCCCATAGTGCTAAGAGCCATTTGAACCTTTTTTTTTTTTCCCACTTACATCACCAGTTCCCACAGCGACGGCAACCATATCACAGTATTTAACTAGAAGTAAGCAGTTCTGAGCGGTTTCTAGAACTCCTGATTCCAGACAAGTGTGCTGCTAAGTCGCTGGTGCACGAGTTACGTTTAAACTATGTAACAGCCGCGCGGGTCAGTAATAGGAAACCGGGGAACTGGCTGAGGCCGGCGGGCGATGTGACGCGTCCGCTCGTCAGGCAGAGTGACGTCATGTCTCTGCCTGACGCGCCCGGCCAGAGATACTGGCTTTGGGCACACTTTGATGACGTCAGCTTTGTAGTGCTACGGCCGTAACACAACCCTCTAGTGACACAGCTCAGCATGCAGCGACTCGCGCGTATTTGCTGTTTGCGCTAAGCAAAATTACAAATGACGTTACTGTTTGTTGGTTATTGTTTACTCTCAATACTAACAGAATACTACTCTCAGTAATTCGATTATCTCTAAATTACTTAACAACACAATATACTGTTTTGGACTTCGTATAAAAAGAAATAGTGTAACACAGACAATGATACTCATATATAACTGTTAGGGTCGTTCAGTCTCGCCATTAAATTTCTCGACGTACGCATGTTCTTTAATACAGCATATTTGAAGTAAATCGTTGTACTTCAAATTTAGTATCTCTCTTTCTGTCTCTCTCTCTCTCTCTCTCTCTCTCTCTCTCTCTCTCACACACACACACACACACACACACACACACACACAGAGAGAGAGAGAGAGAGAGAGAGAGAGAGAGAGAGAGAGAGAGAGAGAACAGGACATACGATAATAACAGTGCAAAAAATTGTGTCATGCATATTTTCATAATGTGAAACATTGTACTTCACATTCTGTCTCACCATTAAATTTCAGTCATACACTGAGAAATTGGAGTGTTCGGCTCCAAATTTTAAACGAACCATCCCCGAAAACTGTAAAAGTCAAACTAACAACCCTTAAAGTGGAAACTTGTGTCTTTCTTTAGCGGACACTTCATCAAAATTTGAGTTAAAAATATATCGTAAAGGACAAGAGCGAATGCATTCTTTTTTAAAGACACGTATATAGTACTTACATGGTAATTTATTGAAAAACTAAACATTCCATGGTTTTTAAAGTTGTATAATACATTATTTCTACCTGACATTGACATTTTTTTTCCCCACGTTGTGTGTTCAGCATTACCTTGCTAGCTATAAAATTCATTTTGTGGTAGAAAGTATAGTGACCATGTTCGAAAATTTTATTTGTTCTGCCACATATTAATTTAAAGTAGACACTTCTCCACAGATACAGTCAGTTAACAAATTTAGAAAAATCACACAAAAATATTCTATGTTATGCGCAGTTTCTTTACTTGCCTCCGTATTTATTACTGCGTTGAGAATCATTGACATTTTTTGTGAGATTGTTTATCATCACTTTACACAATCATAAGTTAATATTTCACAGTATGCACTTAAAAGTTCTCTGACATTTGCAAATATCACGTATATCATCCTTCCCGCGGAAGGCAAGCGTCCCGAGTTCGAATCTCGGTCCGGCACACATTTCCACCAGGAAGTTTCAGCGTCAGTAAGATCGCAGCTCTCCAACTTTAGGCTACATATTTTGTGCACGACAGAAACTTGATGTGAATCGCCAATGGGGCTAACTGAATAGAAATGTAACATTGCTTTCAGCATGGACCAAGCAAACCCAGCCACTGTAACAGCAGTTTCAATGGGAAAAGTCAACTTTGCACGGCAGTAAATGAAGCAGGCAAAAAGGAATACAAACGTCTCAAAAATGAAATCGACAGGAAGTGCAAAATGGCTAAGCAGGGATGGCTAGAGGACAAATGTAAGGATGTAGAGGCTTATCTCACTAGGGGTAAGATAGATACTGCCTACAGGAAAATTAAAGAGACCTTTGGAGAAAAGAGGACCACTTGTATTAATATTAAGAGCTCAGATGGGAACCCAATTCTAAGAAAAAAAAGGGAAAGCAGAAAGGTGGAAGGAGTTTCTAGCATTTGTAGACTTAGAGAAAGCTTTTGCCAATGTTGGCTGCAAAACTCTCTTTCAAATTCTGAAGGTAACAGGGGTAAAATACAGGGAGCGAAAGGCTATTTACAATTTGTGCAGAAACCAGGTGGCACTTATAAGAGTCGAGGGACATGAAAAGGAAGCAGTGGTTGGGAAGGGAGTGAGACAGGGTTGTGGCCTCTCCCCTATGTTATTCAATCTGTATATTGAGCAAGCAGTGAAGGAAACAAAAGAAAAATTCGGAGTAGGTATTAAAATCCATGGAGAAGAAATAAAAACTTTGAGGTTCGTCGATGGCATCGTAATTCTGTCAGAGACAGCAAAGGACTTGGAAGAGCAGTTAAACGGAATGGATAGTGTCTTGAAAGGAGGATATAAGATGAACATCAACAAAAGCAAAACGAGGGTAATGGAATGTAGTCAAATTAAGTCGGATGATGCTGAGGGAATTAGATTAGGAAATGAGACACTTAGAGTAGTAAAATAATTTTGCTATTTGGGGAGCAAAATAACTGATGATTGTCGAAGTAGAGAGGATATAAAATGTAGACTGGCAATGGCAAGGAAAGCGTTTCTGAAGAAGAAAAATTTGTTAACATCGAGTATAGATTTAAGTGTCAGGAAGTCATTTCTGAAAGTATTTGTATGGAGTGTAGCCATGTATGGAAGTGAATCACGGACGATAAATAGTTTGGACAAGAAGAGAATAGAAGCTTTCGAAATGTGGTGCTACAGACGAATGCTGAAGATTAGATGGGTAGATCACGTAACTAATGAGGAAGTATTGAATCGGATTGGGGAGGAGAGAAGTTTGTAGCACAACTTGACCAGAAGAAGGGATCGGTTGGTAGGACATGTTCTGAGGCATCAAGGGATCACAAATTTCGTATTGGAGGGCAGCGTGAAGGGTAAAAATCGTAGAGGGAGACCAAGAGATGACTACACTAATCAGATTCAGAAAGATGTAGGTTGCAGTAGGTACTGGGAGATGATGAAGCTTGCTCAGGATAGAGTAGCATGGAGAGGTGCATCAAACCAGTCTCAGGACTGAAGACCACAACAAGAACAACACTCTTTTATGAAGTAATTTGGGATGGTTATTTCGACTCTGCCTAATCAGGTAGCACCCAAGAGTGCAAATCTCTCAATTTTTTTAAAAAGAAAAAGCTCCTTGTTTACAGCATAACCAGAAATTTATATCAGCACTGGCATGAAATTTTCTGGTCTCTGTGACACTTCAGAATTCTCCCGTAACACTGCAGAATATTTGTCAGTATTCACGCATTTATTGAATATCCCAGAGGAAGGCTGGTTTACGCCACTGCTCTGCCCTCCGTAGCGTAAATCTTCGCCCGCTGCCGTAATTAATTCCGAGCTCGCGGCGTGACTGACGATGATCACCGTCTGGTCGAAACGCCGCCCCGGGGCTGTCCTAATAAGACGAAACTAATGAGACTCCATTTGTAGCCGAAGCGCCACAGTCCGTTTTATTGTGATCGTTCCGTGTCGGCCTTATTCTCTTCTCTCACAAGTCAAGGACGAAGCTCGAGAAATGGCGATGTTCCCGTGGTATCAACCTTTGAAAGGATGACTCTACTTGCAGGTTGCGACACACAGTGTAATCGACATAAATCTTCATATCCCAAAGTGAAATTGTATTTCTCGGCAAGGCTACCCTTTCCTTCAGTGTTGCTACATGCAGCATACAGGGTCAAAAGTATTTAAACCGACAAACTCTGGGAGGTTGTAGGGGACATCAAAACAAATATTTTTCCCTAATGTCATCTTTTCTTATAAGGAGTATTTAAACCGGTAGAGGAAGATTTCTCTGGCGACAAATTAATTAAACCAACAAGCACTTTTCCATTTTTTATGACCAAGAGGCAACACATTAGCGCAACCCAATTTCAATTACAGTAGATTTTCAAAAATTCCTCCATTGACACGTAAATAAAGGTTGCACCAACGGATTATGTTCTGTCTGACACGAGCAAATACCCCAGGAGTACTGACAGGTGACACGTCCGTAAGCATCCTGTCTGATCACCTGTATCCACTCATGTCCATTGTGCATTCCGACGGACTTGGAAAATTCCAGCAGGACCATGCGATACCCTACACGTCCAGAATTGCTACACAGCGGCTCCAGGAACACTCCTCTGAGTTTAAACACTTCCGCTGGCCATCAAACTCGCCAGCCATGAACCTTATTCAGCATATCAGGGATGTGTAGCAACGTGCTGTTCAGAAGAAATCTCCACTCCCTCGTGCCCTAACGGATTTATGGACAGCCCCTCAGGATTCGTCGTGTCAGTTCCCTCCAGCACTACTTCAGACATTTGTCGAGTTCGTGCCACGTCGTGTTGCCACACTTCTGCGTGCCCGCGGAGGCTCTACACCATATTGGGCAGTGTATATTCTATGAGTATACGTAGGGACCGAGCAGCTTCTGAAGGTGAAATCATATCGATGTTATGTGAAAACATATAAACATTCACAATTAGTTTTTCTTTGTAGATGGTGCACAAAGGAAAGGAAGGCATAAAATCTTTGTCGGTCTAACAGAAACCGATATAGGACGTCCTTCTGTGTACGAATACCGCACAACATAATTTGTTTTTTCATGCAGCCGTAGTTGAGATGACGGCAAGTGTTGTTTAAGTAGAATATAACTTGGGTGTATATTCATCTTTTGGGTTTGCAGCCCTTGTATTTTTTCCGGGTTTGCAGTAAAAAGTATTGGACACAGGTTCTGCCTTTTATGCAAAGCAATGTTTTTTCTCATTACCAAGACATGTTTCAGCACCTCTGTGCCATCATCAGTGGGTTTTGTTTGTTGAAAAACTTAAAAAGTGAACATATTTTAGGTTGTAGTGATCTAACAAAATGAGGGCTTAAGACTTTTCTTATTTTTTCTTTAGGTTCATTTTCCTAGACCAGTTACAACCTAAAATTTGTTCACTTTTGTAGTTTTTCAACTAAAAAAACCACTGATGATGGTACACAGGTGCCGAAACAACTTAGACTAGAGTATTATTATAAAAAGATTATTATAAAAGGCACCAAGACCACGAATTCTAGAAAAGTATATTTCGAGGCACGCTTGATTGAATCTGGAAGTCAGGATGTAGTTTGCCCTCTCATTTTTCACATCTGCGAAAAGTCCGAAAAGTGAATTCGTTGATGTAACAAATGTATTTTGAAACGGGAGTATACTACTCCTTCTCTTCTCTCTCATATTCGAGCAAATTTCCAAAAACCTCTTCGAGGAATTTGAAACCATAACCACTTCTAAGAGGTCCTTCTTGATCCTCGGTGTACCTCGAGTCAGCACATCGATAACGTCGTTTATCCGTTCGATGATGCTTCCTTCACGATCTCTATGGAGGACGTAACTCACTGAGGTGAGATTCCTGTATGTCCTAGGTGATCGAAAGATAGCTTGATGTTGCAGAAGATCTATTAATACAATACCGCCAGGGAAGGTCATTCCGTCGTCATACAAGTGATTTCTTAATAATTTTAGCAAATGTAGTACGTCATAAAAATTCATATTTTCCTTACCTTATCCACAAGATTCGAAAAATACGTCTCATTTGTGGGTACACCAAGTTGCTTCCACACTTTCGAATGTTTCGTTCCCGTATCACATGTAACTGCTACAACACGAATCCAACTGGTTTAAGTTCTGTAATGATTGCGTGCTACATTTACATGTCATTTTCACATCAAAATCGTAATATATTGACTGCTCCCACCTTGAAAGTAAACGTCTTATAATGGAATGTACATCCACATGTACATTCCGCAGGCCACCTTACGGTGTGTGGCGGAGGGTACGTTTTGTACCGCTGTCACCCCCCCCCCCCCCTCCCCCATTTCCTGTTGCAATTGCGAATGGTTGGCGGAAAGAACAACTGCCGGTATGGCTCCGTGTGGGATCCAATCTCTCCAATTTTATCTACACGGCCTTTCTCAAGACAAGCGTACGAAGAAGCAATATATGTGTTGAGTGTTAACAATAAACGACAGCCTGTTGCAGAAAGCCTCTCTTGAGCCGCCTGCCACTTGAGTTGGTTGAACATCTCTATGACGCTTTCGTGCTTACTAAAAGAGTCTGTAACGAAACGCGCTACTATTCTCTGGATCTCCTCTATTTCCTCCCTGGTACACATCCCAAACTGACGGGCAACATTCAAGCACTGGGCGATCGGTTGTTTAGTAAGCTACTTCGTTTTGTAGGACTACATTTCCTGACGATTCTTCTGCGTGATTTCAGTCTGGCAGCTACCTTACTTGCCATTAATGTTTATGGGTTCCTTTAACAATAATTTAAAAAAAAACCGTAGTTGATACCCGTTTCACCTATGGCAGCGCCATCAAGCGGGTCAACCATAGCGCCATCTGGTTTCCCCCTTCAAGCTAGACGAGTTTCGTTCTTTTTAGTTTTTTTGTTTGACGCTTATTTCGTGAGATATTTGGCCCGGTCACTATCAATTGACCACCCTGTATACGGGTGCTCCAGAAATCTTGCGACGAACTCGGAGGAGTTGCAGAGAGCGTCTCGAGGAACAAATCGAGGCCAGGGAGCCATGTCAGGAAACAGAGCTACGCTACAGAGCATCGAAGTTATGTGCGCCGGCGTCTGCCACCAGCCCAGCCATTCGGCGGCAAACGTGACTCTGTACGCTGACGGACCGTAGGCGGAATGCCTCGCAGTGTTGTGTGTTGTTCAGTGATGGCGACTCGCTGCCACGATCGCCACTGGAGAACACGCATGTACGCAGCTGCTGCGCAGGCACGCCGTGTCTCATATGAAGGCGATGCTCTGTTACCTCGGTGGATGTCGGTTTCACACACTGGCTGCTACGCTCGACGTGTTCCTCAAGACAATCTCTACAACCTCTCAAAGTCTGTCGCAACATTTCTCGGGCACCCTGTACATTTTATACCGAGTTTCGTAACAGAAAAAATTTCCATTGTGTAACTTGTGTGAATTTCAGATAAAGACGGTCACTCCCATTAAGATTTTTGGCCACTGGGGAAACATTCCAATCTCCGCCTATGCAAAAAGAATTGCAGAAAATACATTATTTGTAGGTCTAATAAATAACACCAGAAAACAAAAGGTGAAAAAAAATAGTAATAGCAAGACGCCAAACTGCTACTTTTGTCTTCAAAGTTCACGATAGTACCGACTATGTTCCCGCTTTGACATGGCTGTACTGCCCTAGTTAGATGGTAACGGCTGTATCTACAATTCTCATTATCTGGTGTTTAACAACCAGAAACTGTACAAGCTTTTGACAGAACATCGTCGTACTAAAGCAATGAAACGGTATCTTTTCATAGCATCCAAGTTTAGAACACGGGAAGCTTCAAACACGAGAAGTCTTTAACTATCGACATGTACTTTCCAGTCATTTTATACAAGAAAACGTACCTACAACGACGCGTTTTCGACAGATCCTGAATGCTCCGGAGCTTCGAAACACGTTATATTCATACGCTGTAATATAAAAACGACCAAACATGGAGTTCAACTGCGAACAACTTAACATAATACGGTGTCTCTCACGTAAAACCAATGGCGCATCTCCCTGGTCACGTTGCTCTCTGCGAGGTAAAAATGTGGCGTAGCAGAGTCTTCCTTTCACGCTTCGCAATACAGTGGAGTGTGGTACTGTATCTAGGAAGCCTGAATTCTCGGTTCGCTAAACAAACATTGAAACAAATCGTATAAATGAGTTTTATTACAAAAAGGAAATTATAATACTCAGCTTTTGCAATTACACACGCGAGTGGCACGCAAAGGACGGCATACAAAATACTCAATTGTTCTCCTATGTGCTACATAGTACAAGCGACGTAACCAGCGCTCATGCTGCTCTCCAAGTCACGTGTTGAAGCTGCCATTGAACTGGGCCGTTAGCAGTCGATCGCGGCGCTCATGTACTCTTCACATAGGGGCCGCTGCTGCCGCGTTGTCGCCCCGGAGGGAGGTGCGGTCAGCATCAACTATCGCAGCTAGTAAGCCACCACTGATGCTGAGGTTTTTTTTCCCACGGCACGAGCCTTGGCACTTTTTTCCCTCTGCTCTTCAAATTGCCGCCCTCATTCGCTTTTGGTCCACTATCTATCACCTGATGGACCGTGTTAATCCGTAGTCTTACCCAGACGCACGGATAACATCACAGCCCAGCATCCTGTGATCCACTTACTAGGTAACTAACACGTTGACGGAGGTGACAGTAGAACTATTGGTTTGGTCACCACGTTGGTGAGGGCGTGGAGGGGCCCCATCTCTAGGGAGCGTGCGATTGGCTGACTTCTTCTCGCAGCCTTCTCTTCCCAGTCGGTCCCGACAGCCCTGCCGGCGTTTAACTTAACGCCGTAACAGGACTTCCACACTGGAATGGACAGTTCCTCCTCCACGTACGTCTCCGCGTCCCCTCGCCGGCCGGTGAACGATTAGCGCAGACTCTGCCGCTGCTAGCGCCGCGTACCACTCCCTCCGCCTATAGCCTATTAAGACCGACACCGCAGATGCTGTACCTGTGCGCCGGAAGCAATAACCGTTTCCGGTGGCATCCCGGCACACGGCTTAGGAATACCTGCCGCCCGCCACGGCTGGAGGCGACGACACCTGGACACACTCAGCCCAGCCGCCTCGAGAACCCACCCCGACACCAGCGGCAGAGGTTCTGGCCTAAGCGGTGCTGCTCATCTCATGACGTGGCGGTCTGTTTCCGTCATTTCTTCATTCTCCTATAAATACACGCCGGCTCGCTTCTTCTGTCACATCACAGTTTGTTTCCTTTTCCTAACCCCGCCGTCCTGAACACTTCGCGTGATGCGCCTCTTATCAGCCCGCCAGCTCACAAATAAACAACACACCTCGGCCAGTCACCGGTGAATCGATTATTTTCGTACGACACTTTTCAAAGCGACTAGCTGACCCTTAGGCACAGCACCCTTTTCTTTCCGGTTCCGTATTAAGCCGTGAAGCACGATTTTTAATTGAGGAGCTAGTAGACACTGAAAAGCTTCAAACGTAGCTGACCCATGAAATAAGATTGGCCACGGTACACAACACGTTCTTCCACCGATGCCACGGTACCGTTAGACTCGTCCGCAGTCTCCAGTTATCAACGTGACGTCAAGAGTAAGGCATTTTCACGAGGCAGACATCGAGCCTTTCTCAGACCTTTACGTTTTATACCGAGGTTGAACGGTCGTTTATTCAATGTTTCGAACATATTGTCCGCAGCTCGTGGTCTAGTGGCTACCGTTGCTGCCTCTGGATCACGGAGTCCCGGATTCGATTCCTTGTCGGGTTGGGGATTTTCTCCTCCAGGGGACTGGCTGTTTGTGTTGTCCTCATGAAACTGGCCAGACTGGACTCTCTAAAAGTTGGAAATTATTACGGGCGCTGATAAACGCACAGTTGAGCACCCCACAAACGAAACATCGTATGATTATCATCAGCATCACCACCATCATCGAACATGCTTTATTCAAACTATGTGTTGGGAAATAACACTCAATGACAACTACCAATCAGAAGCCAAACTTCAGTACAACAGCGACTGAAAAAACTTAAGATTAAAGTTAAATGCATATTGCAAATTCAGCTTTACTCGTAATTCAAATTTCTATTCATGATAAAATTACTACAGTAATTATAATTTTGTATGAGGCACTAATTTGATGTCAACACCACACAGAAAATCACTGACGCAGAAAAAATGTAACATCTGTATTTTTTTCAGGACTCAGTCCCATTGTCAACTGAGAAAGTTCACCACGTATTTCACTTTAACTTCCTATGTGGCTGGATAATCCCAACAATAAATGGTATCACGGTTCTCTGACACTGGAGCGCTGTGTTCCTCACCAGTGGCCACTAGTTTATCGTAGTGGTCATCGTCCACAGAATGAATGAATATACTTCTGGAGGGACATGACATCTGCCGTCTTTCCCCTGCTAATTGGACGAATACTTGTCTACAGGGCATCCTCGTTTACATTTACAAACTCACCAAAAAGCATAAAAAAATCTTCGCAAAAAGTGGTCTTGTACTGTAGACTGAACGAATTCATCGTATGTCAAGCCAATTTACTGGTAAGCCACCGACTGTCTTCTTGCAGTTTGTTATGGCGCCTTCAATAGTCTCCGTAGTCAATCATTACGATTCATTTCAGATGCTACAAAGCGATCCCTTGTTTCTCAGTAACGAGTTACATAATACCAGTCTTCTGGTGAGAAGCCGTTTCGTGTCTGTCTCGCTTTAGATTCAGTTACACCGAAGGCGGAATCCTTTGCCGGATAGCTGTCTCGAGACGTTAAAAGTTTTAAATCCGTAATATCCACTCTCTGAACTTTTAGGAGCGTCATCTGCATGAATCAGAGTAAATCAGAATATGCTTGTGGCCTGTTGCGTTGTTTGTGGCATGCTGCTATTTCTTGTGACCTCTGAGAACCTTCTGCTTCTGGCCATACGAACGTAAACCCTTTGCTGTCACTGAAATCATGACAACCAATGTTGTATACGAACAAGTGTTGTTTACAATACGCATTTCATATTAGCTTTGCCAAATGGAAATCGGAAATTAAAGACGAAGAATCAAAAGCTGTGAAAATACAAATACGAAAATTGTAGTAGTCACTTTGGCCTCCAAAATCTGTAACAGAATGTTCAGTTGCCGCGTAAAGAATTAAAACTTACTAGTGCTAGAATTAATGAACGTATACATGTTTGTGAGGTTTTGTAATCAAAAGTCAAATATTGCAAAAAAAAGTTAGTAGGTTTGGTCTCTCATTGACATAGTGTCAACATTTTACTGTCTTATACTAAAGATATTTATCTAGAATGTGTCTGATACCTCACAACTGGAGTTGAGATAATTTCAAGGAAAACCACATGCAAGATGGACCCACATACTGCCTCATTTGTTGTTTCATGGAATACACCTTATTGCTTAACAACGATATTATAATCACAATTTTAAAAAAAACTTGTTAGAAGAACACCACCACTCAAAGTCGTCTAAGACTTAAACGGCTTAATTCATTAATAACAAACTTTAGCAATTTATATCATTAAGGGAAGGGCTTAAAATCAGGAGTATACAGTTTCCAAATACAAGAAGGAAGTTATACCAACTAGGCATGGCTGCAAGCGCGTCCGTTACACAATTTTATCAGTAAACTTCATTACAATGACAGCAGCTAACTGTACTAACAGTTTCCATGCATGGGTAACACCTTACACACGTGCATAAAGCCCATCCAAAATACAGAAAAGGTAACGAAGTCACACTACTGATTGTGGCTGTTGCAAACAATGCATAATCCTTAGCAAAAATCTCTTAAGCAATAAAATACACACCCTCCAAAATACAGGTAAAGCTGCGAAGACATATAATTTAAATGCGACTCACAACTGGTACACACTAACGCAAACGTTGACAATGATCGTTCCAACAAGGAACAAGCAGGTTCAAATGGCTCTGAGCACTATTGGACCTAACATCTGACGTCATCAATCCCCTAGACTTAGAACTACGTGAACCTAACTAACCTAAGGACATCACACACATCAATCCCCGAGGCAGGATTCGAACCTGCGACCGTAGCAGCAGCGCAACAAGCAGGCAACGAGTGGAGTTAGCTAATCAATGTGGATCAAAGGGAAGGTTCAACGGTTCATATTGATAAATAAAGGGGCTTAAACATGTTCCAGAGTGGCGATAATGGTGCAAGGTTTAAGCGCGTGGTTAAAGAGCATGTATAGCGGGAAGGAACTTCGGTCTTGCAGAACACGCTTTAAACCTAATGAGCATACTGAATTCACCAAATAGGACGGAATAATTATCCACGATTAATCGGCGACACTCCGCCGTGGCACGCATCAAACGATCACCTTCACTTAACTTGAGCCACAACGGCCACCACGGCGTGGCTGGTAGAGGCACCATTGAACGCGGAATGGCACCTGGAGCTAGAAGCATGGGAAATCGGACTTCGGAAACAGGCAATTCAGTATTTCGAGATCCACGGACAACGCAGTGGCTGACGGATTTCCGAGAGCAGTAGCAGTCGCGTAGAATTGTCAGTGCTAATAGACAAGCAACACTGCGTGAAATAACTGCGGAAATCAATGTGGGACGTACGATGGACGTACCCGTTAGGAGATCACCGACACGAGAGCCTTTTCTAACAGCACCGCATTGCATGCAGCGCCTCTCCTGGGCTCGCGACCGTATCGGTTAGATCCTGGAAGACTGGAAAACCGTGGCCTGGTCAGTCGAGTTCCGGTTTCAGTTGCTAAGAGTTGATGGTAGGGTTCGAGTGTGGCGCAGTGCCCACGAAGCCGTGCAGCCAAGTTGTGTACAAGGCACTGTGCAAGCGGGCGGTGGTTCCATTGTGGCGTGGGCAGAGTTTACATGGAACGGGCTGAGTAGTCTGGTCCAATTGAAACGATCACTGACTGCCAATGGTTATATTCGGCTACTCGCATACCATTTGCAGCCATGGACTTCATCTTCTGAAATGGATGAAAACGCGCCGTGTCACCGGGACAGAATTGTTTGTGATTGGTTTGAAGCACATCCTAGACAGTTCGAGAGCATGATTTGGCCACGGAAATCGGCCGACATTAATCCCACCCAACGATTATGGGACATAATCGAGAGGCCAGTTCGTGCACACAATCCTGCACAGGCAACACCGCCGCAATTATGGACGGCTATAGCGGCAACATGGCTCAATATTTGTGCAGGGGACTTTCAACAACTTGTGGAATCCGTGCCACGTGACGTTGTTGCACAGCGCCGGGCAGAAGGGGGTCCGATGCGATGTTAGGAAGTCCGCCACAGCTCTTGTCACCTAGTGTAAACAGCAAGTCATCACTAGAAGTAGGGGACTGTTAATAAGCCACGTCCTGAGACACTGACCAATCGTCACTTTGGAAGGGGGGGGGGGGATGCTGGGGGTAAAAACTGTAGTGAGAGATCGTGGTTTGGCTACAGTACGCAATTCAAATGGGAGAAGGAAGGGAGAAAGTTAGGATTTAATGTCACGTAGACACCGAGGTCATTAGAGACGCAGCATCGGGAAGGAGGACGGGTAAACAAAGTGGCCGTGCCCTTCCAAAGAAACAGTGGCGGCATTTGCCCGGAGCGATTCAGGGAAACCCCGGTAAGACTCAGTCTGGATGGCCGAACAATGATCTCAATCGCCGTCCTCCCGAATGCGAGTCTGGTGTGGCGACCACTGCTCTGCCGTTCAAGTGGTAGTCGCTTGCTGTAGTTGTGTAAAAACGTAGAGGCTTGCACGCGACAGACTGGCGAGGAGAGTTGCACGAAAGCAGTCTTCGAGCTCAGCACCACGATAAAAGTCACTCAGTTGAATGTAAGTACTGAGCTTCTCCTCATACTGGATCGCCTCAAACGCAACAACTGCAATAGCGCTACCGCACTGTCCGATAAACTGGAGTTTACTCGGGAGAACTCCTTTCTTTAACTTGTTTCTTTCTGGAAACAATAATGTGGTTTAGAAGTGTAAGTCAACACTCACATTATAAAATTACGAGGTGCTTTCAAGTTATAACACTTAATTTATCTATGTTTTTCAGGAGGGAAACGATAGAAACGTGCGGTTTCTTTTAAAATAGTTGGGCACTCGTGAAAGTGTGAGGCAGATGAGAGCACTGGACGGGACCCAAGAAATCCGGTACGGGACGGTGACACTGATAACTGTGTTCGACATTTAAAAAAGGCGACGTGCTCATTAAAGAACAGCGTGTAATCATTCTTCCACCAGTTCACTGTTACTTGTGTGAGACATATGTGTCACACGGATGTGTCTAATGTGTGTTCGTGAGCCCGACAGTTCAAAGAAGACGGAACGGCGTGTGCCAACAAAACCGAGACAATCTATGCCTCTCACCAGCCGGTGTGACGGTATGTTCCAACTGTTTGGGAGGATAGCTCAATGAGTGCGGAACACGTCGGCTGTAAAGTTGTCATTTCCGTGGGAAATGTGCACACGATCCTGCACGAAGACCTGAAAATGCGAAAAGTGTAGGCCAGGTGTGTGTGCCACGAATGCTGACGGGCGACCACGAGGCTGCGCGCGTGGCACGTTGCCAGGCAACGTGGACGCGTGGCGGCGGCAGCAACGGAACTTGCTGCTCATCGACTGTGGCAGTGGATGAGCCACGGTTGCCACTTCTCAGTCCTGAAAAGAAGCGCCAGTCATTTCAGTGGAAGAACGCCCACATTCAGCGCCGCCAAATCATTGCGGGCAAGCGCCAGTGCTGATGAATGGTGGTGGTCGCGTTCTGGGACAGAGGTGGCGTAATCTTCACTGACTGTAATCCGAGGGGCCGTAGGGTGACAGGTGCACCCTACAAAGATTTTTTAAGAAAAATCTCATTCCAGCATTGGGCTGAAAGGCTGATCATACGCTCTTACGCTACGAAAACGCACCAGCGCATCGGCAGAAGGCGACGCTGCAGTTTCTTGGCGAAAACAACTTTGAAGTGGCTTCTCGTGTCCCCTACTTACCGTATGCTGATCCTGGCGACGTTTGGCAGTTTCCAGCGATGAAAGACATTCTCACTGGTCGCAAATTCACTAGCTATGACGCTATTGCATCACCGATTGACCAGCGCTCGAACCAGACTGCTAAAGATGCGCTTGCATCTGCCTTGCAATCATGGCGTCGAAGTTGTGAACAGTTTGTCCGGCTACAGGGCGATCACGCCGAGAAGTGACAAGTTTCACCGTTTTCCGTGTGATTAGTTTGTGAGAAAAGGAACCGGGGCTGTTACGACTTGAACGCACCTCGTAAGTGGGCTCTTGTGATTAGAAATCATCTGTCAATTTATTACAATCTAATGCGAACCAAAAGATTTTAATGGGACCTCTCTAAAAGGCAGGCGACAAATGGTTTAAATGTAGGCATCAAATATGTCAAATTTTACAAGTGCATCCTTCATCGTCAACAGTGTCTTCTGTGGTTAGTTAAAAGAGTCTACAGTATACAATTATTTTATACATGTATAAATTTACAAACTCCATTGCTCCTAAGGTCAGAGGTTTACGTCGATTTCCTCGAAGAAACGTGCTAATATATTGTTAATTCGATATTTTTCTGACTCATTATGGTTTACACGTTCGTGAGCAGGGGAACCGGTATTTTCACTACGTTTTCCGCAATTTATTTAGTAATTACATATAGTAAGTAAATACGTAAGTAGGTAAATGAAGAGCCGACCACTCCGATAATATTTAGGTGCGCCAGAAAACATGCGTGCCGCAACTTCATTCGCATAACTTATGGCAAACGTTTCCTCTAAAATTTTTTGCGCCTGTACTCTGGTTTTGTCGTCAATGTGTACTCGTCTGAAGCGTACATGCCTCTTTTTTCTGCTACGATGATTGCCTCTGGTGTTCCGCCGGCCGTTGTGGCCGAGCGGTTCTAGGCGCTACAGTCTGGAACCGCGCGACCGCTACGGTCGCAGCCTCGTATCCTGCCTCGGGCAGGGATGTGTGTGACGTCCTTAGGTTAGTTAGGTTTACGTAGTTCTACGTTCTAGAGGGCTCATGACCTCAGATGTTAAGCCCCATAGTGCTCAGAGCCATTTGAACCATTTTTGAACCTCTGGTGTTCCCATTTGTGGCACACCCCTTTCTGCTGAGATACGGAGAGGGTAGAAATACGAAAACTGTAGAAACAGCTGTCTCCCTTCTTTGAGACAGGCATTTCCAAGGACGTACAGCACTTCTTTCGGTCGAACGGCTGGGCGCCTGCTTTAACCACACGAAATTTTCATTATAAATTCCACCACGCCATACACAGAGCTGCTATCAGCTGTCTATTTTTGATTCTCTAAGCATTTTCACTGCAGTTAACAATTAATGTATTGCTCCACACATGGTTCCTAACATACTTGTTTCTTCAGTCGCTGTTACTTGTGTAGAAAAACTCTACTTAACTTGTGCTGACGATGTTTCCCCTGTCTGAAAAACACGGAAGTAGTACAGGCAACCGACGCACGTATCTGCTAAAAGGCTGCTTTGTACCGCAGCGTGGGGTTGCGACCGAGCCCTACAGGCAGACGTTGCGTCATTGCCGCGGGCAGCTGTCATCCTATCGGGGGCAAATCACGAGCTTTTGGGAGGTTTCCCACATCCGGTTAAGCACAGACGGTCTGGCCGAGCCGCTTAAACACAATAACAACACCTCTGGAGATAATACTGTCAGTTCCACTGTAAGCTAAGATTGATGGCACGAAAATTATGAAATGAGAGAAGAAGGAAGTGGAGCAGAAAGAAAAAGAAGTTTAGTTTTTCTCCCCCTCGTCTGTCCTCTTAAATTTCACACTAACGTTCCTGTTTTCGTGCCTACATTCGCATAACCCTTCCATGTGCGAGTATGAAGACCGACCTGTGAACAACAAGACTGTCAGCTTACCTGCGTGATGGCTCAGCAGCCGGCTGTGACGTCGACACGGGCTTCCTCACAAGTCACTCGCATGCAGTGCAGCAACGCGTGGCTCTTACCTGAAACAACACAAAAGGTGTTTTAGCATGAATCTAGAGTAGATGATTTCTTGTAAAATGAAAGCAGCGAAGAAACCTGTAACAGATAAATATTTTGCAGCCATCATGCTCGAGTGTTCATTGTTACAAAAGAGAGGCTTCGGTTTAAGGCAGAGTTTCAAATTAAAACTTTCCATCAGGATATTCTATATTGCTGCACGCTACTTTACTAGTAACAACTGCCACAACTACTAAATATATTCTAAGCAGAGAGTGTAGGAAGTTTCAAACAAGCAACCAGATCTATGTTTTTAACTGCAGTGCATAGTTCTTGTTTATCATTGAGAACATTATCGCCCCAGTATTTGAAACAACACATTTCGCAGCTTTTAGTTAAATTCGACATATATGCACTGAAAGTAAGAGCACATTTCTATGACGAAGGATTACATCAATAAAAACAAAAAGAAGAAACCTTGAAGAATAATTTGGACGATAACAAACGGCGCTATTACTTTAAAAACAAAAATAAAATTACAATTTCAACGACTACAGAAGTCACCCACTCAGTGCTTCGGTTTTCATCACTACG
Source organism: Schistocerca gregaria (assembly GCF_023897955.1). Taxonomy (NCBI): domain Eukaryota; kingdom Metazoa; phylum Arthropoda; class Insecta; order Orthoptera; family Acrididae; genus Schistocerca; species Schistocerca gregaria. The sequence continues at coordinate 79,077,617 of NC_064927.1, forward strand.
ATATAATTCACATGATTCAAAAAATATATAGAGACTACAGTTTCTGGTTATAACGGCATACGGTACTGAGACAGTCGTAGTTGGAAAATAAATTTTATTTTACCCATCCATTCACATGTTAAGGTCAATGGAGAAACGATATATAACTTCATTCTCTAAAATATAATGTGGGCAATAAGTGTGTGTGAAAAACGTGTGCCAGGCCGGAGTGGCCGTGTGGTTCTAGGCGCTACAGTCTGGAACCGAGCGACCGCTACGGTCGCAGGTTCGAATCCTGCCTCGGGCATGGATGTGTGTGTTGTCCTTAGGTTAGTTAGGTTTAATTAGTTCTAAGTTCTAGCCGACTGATGACCTCAGAAGTTAAGTCGCACACTGCTCAGAGCCATTTGAACCACTTTGAAAAACGCGTTTGTTGCGATAATAACAAACAACTAAAAATACAAATTTATTCTCAACACATACATTTAGAGTTCCATCACCGTACAGACGATACTCAAAGTGGTTTTCATGCTATTCTAACCAAACATTGCACCTTTTCAACAGTGATTTAAAAATGTTGTCGCAAATCTACTGTAGGTTTTCAAATTATGCTAGTATTCGCTACTTCAAATGCTCGACACCGTAAATTTTGATGGAAGAAACGTAATTTTTTTAGTATACCCCAGACTGAAACGTTCATGGGTGTGATATATGGGTATCGTGGATCCCATTCAGTCAATCGATCCGCCCAAGTTTTCATTAACCAGCTGCAGATGTTCAAAATGTGGACTATTTTTCAGTTCTACGAACAGCTTCTGCAAGCAAACCCCGGGTAATTTATAGAAATGACAGTATCGTTACAAAAAATAATACCCAATTAGCCCACCGATGAAAATCACTGGCCCATACAGTCAAGCGAGAAGAGTTTATCTCCGTCGCCACACAAGGATTTGTAGAATCCCAGGAGACTCAGGAGACTCTTCGCTCTGCCATTCACCTTGAAGTATGGTTTTGTAAAATTTTTATATACAGGCTACAAAAAGTAGTGTACGACTCAAAGAATTCCATGCGTTTTTCCGGTTTAATTTAGCCCTCGAATTGATGGAGACCTATATGATCCCAATTCCATCTTTTTCTGAATCCCGCGTAGGCTCTCCCTACTATTCAATACTACTTGAAAGCTTTTCGTTGATATTTAGTCGACGATTGCACAAAACATTGCGTGACAACATCAAGACCCTCTTTTGAAGTAACACATTTTGGCCAACATGAACAAGGGAGCAGCACTCTTTAAATCTTAAATTTAATCTGCTAACAGCTTGTCGAGATGGCTGAGATGCTGGATGTTTGCGTAAGTGTCAAAAACATCACTATACTTATGGTCATTTTCCCACAATGTTTCAAAACAAATACACGTTGTTTTCTTCGTCGTTTCACCTATGATGACGAACAACATAACCGCGGCCTTCTATTGTCAACTGACTTTTGGGTACCACGCACCTGTCAAGGTTACAAGTAACTACCACCACCGCTAGACAACATGGAGCCTAAGGTTTGCTATGGACAACTGACTTATGGACAAACGCGTATTAAGAACGATCCATATATGTTAAAAAATGCACGAGCGCGCGCGCGCTGTTGTGTGTGTGTGTGTGTGTGTGTGTGTGTGTGTGTGTGTGTGTGTGCGTTCAATCTGTCTACCTATTCCACTGGGCGGATCTCAACAAAAATTGGTACGGATGTCCCTTACTGTCAGGCAATAGTCACTGAGGTGGTAATGACAACTGACATGTCATAGTTGTGGAGATATGACGTCATAAACAATGAGATCCGTCGAAAGCTGCCGTTTCATGCAGGACGTTTAAATGTATTACTTCTCTGCTACTAAGTGTATTCGCTATACCGCTGTCGGGTATGGCTGCTACTTAACACTTGTACATTATGCATATTTCTTTACACGACTGTTTCATAATTTCAAAGGTGTTTTCGCAAATACATGGAAATTAAAATTTTTTTCTTTGATTTCCAATAAAAAAACTTGGCAAAATGAATATCCTAGGAATGCCGGGATTGTCAGCTAGTCTGGAACATTCTTTACTGCTCCATGACGATTCTGAAAGAGCATTTCTACGGCACCAAACGCCAGCGGGGTGCCAGGCTACGGAACGTTGTAACTGGTCTTTCGGCATATTAAAAGCAAAGACGCCAACACTAATAATGCGAAAGAAACGGCACTGTTATAATGTACGAGGAAGGCGGGAAAACAATGCAGCATTATAGTTTGGAAGACTTGTGATGAAGCAAGGCAGAAGACACAGACAGCATTCCTAAAGTAATTTGGGAATAACCAGCCAGACAGAATCTATGAGACTGGAGACATACCATCGTACTGTCAGAAGGATACCATTAACACAATTCCCAAGACAACTGCAAAAACTATGGCAAAATAAGGTAACAGTTCACGTGTCCAAGTTTCTGACAAAAGTAATATGCAGAAGAACGACAACGATCAGTTTCTGGGAAAGCAAAAGCAGCAGAGAGGCAATGCTGACGTAGCGTTCGGTAGTGAAAGCGGGATTTAAGGAAATTCAAGACACCATCATATGTTTTGTTGAAAGAAAAGCCCAGGAAAAGAATGCAGATTCTCTCTGTTTATCCTAGCTGAAGGCACTTGGAAATCCGACTTCTTTTTGAATTTAGGCAGCAGCGTCGTTGTAAGGAGCCATCCCTAGCTATTCAGCTCTGCAGAACTCTCCCCAAGCCTCCATCAAGAGTTTCAAACATCGTTGAACTGTCTCCGTGTGAACTGGGAATTTCTCGATTATCATATCCCAGCTAGGAGGAACTGAGCCATAATGAATTCATCATTTAACGTCAACATTCACTGACTTCCCTCAACTGGGGACAAGATAAATCACAGTCTATCTATTTAATCCTTTCTAAGTGCTTCTGACAGTTTTCTTCTCTTGATCTGTTTTGCATTCAACATTCGTGAAAGACCGAGCTCTTTAATGTGATTTTTTTTTTATCTTGCATCATGGCCACATTCAACATACAATGTTCCGGAAAGGTAAAAATTGCTTTCGATCCTTGGGTCAATAATAACATGTAAACATTCTGACAGATGTCATGTTTTAACACTGCACCACAGTGGCGTTTATGACTTCAAATTAGACACAATTATTTCATGAAGCTAGGCTGTGGGATTTTTTTTCAGTAACGTAGAATCTGATATACGTGTTTTGTGTTGTCAACCACCTGGAGCGTGACGAGGGACAGATAATCACGTACTGCCAAATCCTATCAACACTTTATCGATTTTACTGCCATGTATACGCCGCGTAGATATCGTTGATCCTTGTTTTGTTTATTTCTGTTTCTTTTGGGGATCTAACAATCAATGCAATTGAAGCCACACACAGGATATTTCTGGCAGTCACATAGGTTTTCACCGATTGTCCCTCTCAAAGCTTCAGGAACTGATGATCTTTTCCACGGTTTAGCGAATGAAACGGATGAAGAAATGATACCTCATCAAAATTGAGAGAGCAAACCGCCAATTTTAGTAGTTTCCGTAACTGTGTTTCGATTGGGCGAATCAGGTCGGTTTTCCCAACCTGTATTGATTGCCTTGCCGTCACATCCTATTACAACTAATTTCTCAAGAGAAATGCAACGAGTAGTCAGATAAGAAATAATGTGAGAACTCGACAATAAATGACAGTTTTGAAGAGGAACGGGAAGAGTGATTAAAACGCACATCAGACGCTAGGCACAAACACCTTCTGACAGAACAATGGCGCAGAGCGACGGGGTGATGGGAAAGGAAAGGAGGGGGTGGGGAGAGGGATCACTACCTGTATGATGAGCTACGCATTAAGCACGTGTGCGCTGTCCCGCTTAGGATTTTTCCGCCATTTCGTTAAAGTTGACAGCTGTTGAGCGACTGGATGGACTATGTAATAAAAAATGGTTCACATGGCTCTCAGCACTGTGGCACTTAACTTTTGAGGTCGTCAGTCCCATAGAATTTAGAACTAATTAAATCTAACTAACCTAAGGATATCACACACATCAACGCCCGTGCTACGATTCGAACATGCGACCGTAGCGGTCGCGCGGTTCCAGACTGAAGCGCCTAGAACCGCTCTGCCACAACTGCCGGCCGAAGGCCTATATCGATTTAAATGAGTATTCTTTCTAATTTTTACGTGGTTCGACTAATAATCGACTAGAGGTTTTACATTTGCAGAGCGGCAAATACATACTTTATCTTAAAAGGAAAAAAAGTGTTTCTTACGAATTTTCGCAAAAGCATGTGCCACCTCTCACGCGAGCGGCTTTCTCGTCTCACTCGACAACTCGAGGTGAGCCTTGTGCAGCGCTACTGCTCGCTGTTGTACCGAGTCTTGTGGGTCGCGAATGGATTTTTTCTTTCACCAATTTGGCACTTAAACGGGGATTGTGATGGTATGAGGAATCATTCTTTCTACGAAAAAATCAAAATAGACACTGAGATGTGTCAAGGGATAGCGATATCCACACATACAGATGGCGGTAGTATCGCTTACACGAGGTGTAAAATGGCAGTTCATTGGCGGAGCTATCATTTATACTCGGGTGATCCGCGTGAAAGGGTTTCCGACGATCGCTGTTTGTACCAGTTTCTTTGGTGCTCCAGTGTATTAATGTGTGAACACGGAAATCTAAGTACCAATTTTTAATGTTAATTATACAGTGAGGATAAACTTAAATAATTCGAAAGGTACTTTGCCACAGACGTGAATAAAAAAGTTATGTTTGTACGTATCCGTTAAGAGTGGTAAAAAGGAAGTGGATTCTTTCATATTCGTAACTCTTATGATACATTTTCTATAACGAATTGAAATATCTCCAATACGTGAACATGGAAAATTGAAGTTCTATCAAAATCTGCTCTGCGTACCGTTGAGGTGCCAAGATAGAAATGAGACACGAAAGTTCTTGTGAAATGTTGCACCTGGTTCATTTGCAGTAACACGCGCTTACCGGGTAGCTACAATAACACAAGTGTTAACGTCGTTGAAGCTATCAGCTGCGCAAAACGAAAATTGGCAGCGAAGCAACCGAGGGCAAAGCACGCTGTTTATCAGCGGCGGTTTTCCACTCACTTTCGTCTGAGATTAAACAGAACCAACTTTACGTTCGTTTGCGGCCCTCACAAGACTCTGAAGTATATCTAATTTTCAGTGTCTTCATTTTCAGAAGCTACGACTACAAAATGGTTCAAATGATTCTGAGCACTATGGGACTTAACATCTGTGGTCATCAGTCCCCTAGAACTTAGAACTACTTAAACCTAACTAACCTAAGGACATCACACACAGCCATGCCCGAGGCAGGATTCGAACCTGCGACCGTAGCACGCTATGACTTCCTTTATTATAAGGAAACTGAATTTGTTTCAGGCTATGCCTCGGAGAAGAACACTAATGGGTCGGACAGCAAGAAGGAGAGTTAAAGAGGTTCAACTTTCGTGTGCACAAAGTAACAGGAGTAAGGTGTACGTTCATAAAGTTACTTCTGTTGTTGTTTTGAAAGATAAATTTAAATGTGCACTGAATGTAATTACAAATAATTTTGTGGATTATAATTGCGTTTTGAGGAATTCACATCGTAGCTTTTGTAATGCAAATCGTTTCGCATTTAAAGTTACTTTACACGATACAGCGGCATTCACAATGTATTGTCATCAGGAAAAAGTTAATTTGCCGCCGTTAACGAAAAAATTTTTAAACGCGCTGTATCAAAGATTGGCTTCAAGTGATTGAAAAATTGAAGATAAATCAAAGAACTATTTCAACAATACTGGTAGTTATAACGCAGCATTTGCTATAGGTCAGTTCTGAGGCTAAAATTTCAGATATAGTTTAAGACGCATGACAATTTTTAGATCCGATCCATTGATTCATTTTGTCGAATTTCGACAGTAGACAATACTCGCATTACAAAATGCACCAAATGTGAAGAGTCCAGCCATCACATTTTTGACGCAAACTTTTCGAAGCATTCGCTGGGTTTTACTGAATATCGAAGTAACAGAACAACAATGGGTAATAGCAAAAAGAAAACCAGTTGACTATCAGACTGTGATGTCATACTATACTATGGAAAAAAATCAATCTTTTTTACCGAATAGTTTTAAGGCGTCTCTCCGTTTAATTATTATTTTTTTTACTGTAAAGTGAGTTCTGAAAACTGTTAATTGTTGTTGGAGACAATCTTTAAAAATCGTAATGTAATAACTTCTGTCTATTAGTGTTTTACCACAACAATGCAGCTCATAATTAATATTACATTTTGCCGGCTAAGTTCAGTAATATTGCATTTATTATATTACGTATGACAATTTTGACGTAAGGTGGAAAGAGGCACAAAGTTTCGCATTACCAAGTAGAGCTCATTTACCATCTTCAGGAATATGACTGCGAGAGAAATACTTTGCTGTTATGTTAGTTAATGCTATCACTGACTTTATATAGCAAACTGTTTACTGTTCACAAAAATACTGTAAGTGTCCACGTTAGTCTTGGGCTTTCAAGTCAAAATTCAGTAAAAAAATATTTACATAGTGTACTGCTCAGCTTGTCTGCTGTTCTGAAAATGAAACAACTTAAAGCGCTTCAGGCCGTGCGCCTATTGCATAGTTGGCTGTAATTCATATTTGCCGCGCAATGGCGACGTCTGCAGCTCTTCAGCGATAATGCTCGAACAGCTAAAAATGCTAAATGCTGAAAAATCTAATGAATTCGACATGTAAGGGTATTTACAGCTGTTAAATAGTTCCAGCAAATTCTCTATAACCATATACTAAAATATTTAATACACACACACACACACACACACACACACACACACACCTCATTACTCAGACAGACACAGTACGACCACTAACATCGAAAGCAAACGAAAAGAAGAGCGAAAATTGTTATGGCGCTTTTTTTTTAAAACAAAAAGTTAACTTGATTTAATTCTAAGATACATATTTTTGACATGCAGTTATTCTTTGATAATTACATTAATTACAGAAATAATTTTGATAAAGTATATATTACATGAAACTTCCTGGCAGGTTAAAACTGTGTGCCGGACCGAGACTCGAACTCGGGACCTTTGCCTTTCGCGGGCAAATGCTCTACCAAGTTAGGTACCAAAGAACGACTCTCGCCCTGTCCACACAGCTTTACTTCTGCCAGTACCTCGTCTACCTTCCAGTCCACACAGCTTTACTTCTGCCAGTACAGCTTTACTTGTGCCAGTACCTCGTCTACCTCCCGAAGTTTACAGAAGCTCTTCTGCGAACCTTAGCAGAACTAGCACTCCTGAAAGAAAGGATATTGCCGAGACATGGCTTAGCCACAGCCTGGGGGATGTTTCCAGAATGAGATTTTCACTCTGCAGCGGAGAGGAAGCGAGGGTAACGTCCCGTCGACAACGAGGTCATTAGAGACGGAGCGCAAGCTCGGGTGAGGGAAGGATGGGGAAGGAAATCGGCCATGCCCTTTCAAAGGAACCATCCCGGCATTTGCCTGAAGCGATTTAGGGAAATCACGGAAAACCTAAATCAGGATGGCCGGAGACGGGATTGAACCGACGTCCTCCCGAATGCGAGTCCAGTGTGCTAATCACTGCGCCACCTCGCTCGGTATCTGCAGCGGAGTGTGCGCTGATAAGCTGTGAGGGCGGGGCGTGAGTCGTGCTTGGGTAGCTCAGTCGAATAGCCGGCACGGTAACTCAGCGTGTTCGGTCAGAGAGCTGGTTGGTCTCTGTAATAAAGAACTGAGTGGACAACAACCAAACACAACGATCAACAACGGAAAAAAAAGAAAATAAAAGCCGGTAGAGCACTTGCCCGCGAAAGGCAAAGGTCCCGAGTTCGAGTCTCGGTCCGGCACACAGTTTTAATCTGCCAGGAAGTTTCATTTTTCAGCCTGCACGTGCGCGTGCGTGGTTCCCGAGAAGTGTGGCGCGGAGCAGCGCGCCCGGACCTGGTGCAAGGACCGTGCCGGGCCGGCCGGAAGCGCATCGACCTGCGAGCGGCCGTGTCTGCTAGGTCGGGCACCACAGGTGGAGCGGCCGGCGGCGCATGCGCAGCACGGTGACGGCTGTCGCAGCACGCGCCCGGCTGTGGGGACACGGCCCGCCCTTCCTGCGGGCCGGGCACAGCCTCTGTGCTGGCCGAGCGCGTGGGCACTCAACTTCCAGCGACGTCAGCTGTTCACACTGGGACGACAGCGAAACAAGACCGATGAGGTTCGGAAGTCGTATCGCCTGGCGCGACACAGCGTTCTCTTTGTAGATTGTGTCGGACACGATACCTCGGGCGCGACATTTCACGTCATCTCGTGTTGAGTAAAAACTTTGGTTCTTGTACATGAAGCAATACTACATTCCTCTCTGTAATTAGTTTCTGAGTAAAACTTTTAATTTCAACGTAAAAAAATTAAAAACTGTTCTATGCAATTATTTCATATGATGACATGATGGAGACCGTGGCTGTTGTTTGAAGACAAATGTTGATGGTGTTAGGACAGCAACATACAGAGTTAGCTAACACCCCTTTCCTACTTTGCAGCGTTCTCGCTTCACGCGCCCGACTTCCCGGGTTCGATTCCCAGCAGGGTCAGGGATTTTCTCTGCCTCCTGATGGCTGGGTGTTGTGTGATGTCCTTAGGTTAGTTAGGTTTAAGTAGTTCTAAGTTCTAGGAGACTGATGGCCATAGATGTTAAGTCCCATAGTGCTCAGAGCTGTTTGAACCATTTACTTTCCAGCCTCCAAAGTAAATAATATTAGTACACCTATCTGCAGATCAATAGCAAATTTGTGTGTTACTATAATTCTCATGGTGCTAAATATAATTAAATAATATACTATTTTACCTATACAGTTATATATATAATTATTTTAGCAAAATTAAATGTCTCTGTACGTGTGTAAAAAAAAATTCAATGTCTCTGTACTAGTGTAAAAGGCATTACAGTTGTGTAAATGAATATATGATCCTTTCGAAACATAGGACATCATCATCAAATGTTACGATATAGTATAACATCTGTGATACTCATATGTTTGTAAGCTCTTTGTTGTGTCAAAACATGTGGTGGGTGGTAGAAATCATCTCAGTGAAAAACCTTAAGTGTTCAGTGAGAACAATTTACATGTGCAACAATAAGAATGCAGTACGAATGCATTTACATCTGCTGTACGAATTTTATGAAAACAAACACTCGAAACCGACGTTTCGCGTAAGTCACATACAACGAAAATCTGTAAAGCATCCATGTGTGTGTGTGGCGTGTTGTTTATATTTTAGGACAATTAATCTGTAAAACACACCACATGTCATAAACAAAGCATGTAAACCGTCTGAGGATGAATCACAACGATTCGAAACCGGTAACGGTAGCCTTTGAATAAAGGAACTGAAAGTAAATTTGTGGCTGGTTGCTGTCCTACCATCAACATTTGTCTAAGAACTGTTCTTTTCCAATTCGCTCGTGTTCTCCGCTATCCAGCCTTTCACTCGAATTTGAGGAAACTGCAACGTGCCCATACGAACGATCAATAATATACAATAACGTAAACCATTTTCTAATAAACGTTCACAAAACGGTAAGACTCGTTGTATGTTGAAAATGTAATACGTATCAAGAATGAGATTTTCAATGGACTGTGCGCTCATGTGAAACTTCCTGCTAGATTAAAACTGTGTGCCGGACCGAGACTCGAACTCGGGACCTTTGCCTTTCGCGGGCAAGTGCTCTACCGACTTTTATTTTCTTTTTCTTTTTTTTCCGTTGCTGATCGTTGTGTTTGGTCGTTGTCCACTCAGTTTTTTTATTACAGAGGCCAACCAGCTCTCTGACCGAACACGCTGAGTTACCGTGCCGGCTATCTGACTGAGCTACCCAAGCACGACTCACGCCCCGCCCTCACAGCTTATCAGCGCACACTCCGCTGCAGAGTGACAATCTCATTCTGGAAACATCCCCCAGGCTGTGGCTAAGCCATCTCTCGGCAATATCCGTTCTTTCAGGAGTGCTAGGTCTGCTAAGGTTCGCAGGAGAGCTTCTGTAAAGTTTGGAAGATAGGAGACGAGATACTGGAAGAAGTAAAGCTTTGAGGACGGGGCGTGACTCGTGCTTGGGTAGCTCAGTGGTAGAGCACTTGCCCGCGAAAGGCAAAAGTCCCGAGTGCGAATCTCGGTCCGGCACACAGTTTTAATCTGCCAGGATGTTTCATATCAGCGCACACTCCGCTGCAGAGTGAAAATTTCATTCTAAGGTGAAAAATATTTAAACCGACAAACTCTGGGAGGTTGTAAGAGACATCAAAATAAATATTTTTCCCTAATGTCATTTTTTCCTGTCAGGAGTATTTAAACCGATAGAGAAATATTTATCTGGTGGCAAATTAATTGAACCAACAAACACTTTTCCCTTTTTTATGACCAAGAGACAACACATTAACACAACCCAACTTCAATAAAAATAGATTTTCAAAAATGCCTCTATTGACACGTAAATAAAGGTTTTACCGTCGGATTATGTTCTGTCTGACAGGGGCAAATACCCCAGGAGTATCCTGAATTGTTCCTGCTGCTGCTACTATTCTGGCAACCACATCCTCTTCTGATGCAACAGGGGCTGCGTAACAAGGTTGCGCGTCTCTCCCCACATAGAAAAGTTCAGAGAGGAGATATCTGGCGATGGAGCAGGCCATGGTACAGGACCACCACTGCCAGTCCACGTTCCTGGGAACCGTCGGTCCAGGAATCGACGCACACGACGCTTCAAATGTGCCGGCGCCCCGTCATGTTGGAACCACATGTGTTGTCTTGTAGGCAGCGGGACGTCTTCCAGCAATTCTGGCAATGCTCTGGCGAGAAAATTGTAATAGTGCCTGCCATCATTCCAAGCATGCGAATCGTGCCTGTTGAAGACTCCATCACTCCCGAACGTTGTTTCATCGGTAAACACCATAGAGGATGGGAATGTAGGATGTATTTCACACTGTTCCGGGTAGCTCTGCGAAAACTGTGCGCTGGGTGGATAATCAACTGGTTCCACGTTGTGAAGACGTTGTAAGTGAAATGGACGTAACAATGCTCTCGAAGGACTGTTCTTACATTCGTCTGATTCGTCCCCATGTTACGTGCAATTGCACGAGTGTTGATTGAAGGATCCCGCTCCACATGCTGCAAGACAGCTTCCTCAAATTGCAGCGTTCTTACCGTGTGACGGCGTCGCTGTCCAGGTAATCTGCTAAATGACCCGGTCTCACGCAGAAGTTGGTACACAGAAGCAAAGATCTTATCAAGCGGGATACGGCGATTAGGATATTGTTGTTAACCGGCTGTGCAGCTTGTCCGTTGTGGTGCGCTAAGTAGTACGACAATATTCTTGTACTCACTCCAGGTGTATCGCTCAATTAGTAAACAGAGACGATGCATTACTACACTGGTGGACAGCAGTTGCCTACAAAAGAAGATCGTAATACGGCCTCTAACAACTGAAGAGAGTAATACTGCCTCCACCGGTTTAAATAATCCCCATAGGAAAAAATGACAATAAGGAAAAATGTTTGTTTTGATGTCCCCTACAACCTCCTAGAGTTTGTCGGTTTAAATACATTTCACCCTGTACACAAACACACAGAGGAGCAAGGGATAGCAGCTCTCCTCCCACAAAAAAATCTTCACAACCCCACTCCCATCAGTTGACTGTCCGTTTGCGGAAGCCTACAGCGTGGTAGAAGCCTGCGCAGAAAATCAGAAAGACGCTATCCTCATCGCATCAACAAGTCCCTTGTCAGTCTACCTCTCACCCCATCCGCAGACACTGGACCACAGTAGAGACTCGTGTATCTGGTTTATATTAAATCGTAGGTCATTCGGGTTCTCTAAAAAAATCGCTGGAATTTTTGAATGGCGTGCGTTACATCTCATGAACGCAAACTCGCTGAGAAAAGATAGGAGTTTAAGGTGAAGCGCCCTGGATATTCTGAAACAACCAGAGGTTGTAGAGAGTTTCAGGGGGAGCATTAGAGAACGACTGACTACGACAGTGGACACAAATACGGCAGAAGGAGAGTGGATAGCTTTGAGCGATGTAATAGCGAAGGCAGCAGAGGATCAAGTAGGTAAAAAGACGAGAGCCAGTAGAAATTTTTGGGTAACACAAAAGATAGTGAATTTAATTGATGAAAGGAGAAAATACAAAATGCAATAAATGAAGCAGGCGAAAGGCATAACACTCCAATGACCCCCTTGAAGTCAATTAACACAGAATATCATAAATACGAAGTAAGGAAGAGTTATCTCGGCAAATACATCTTTGCCGATAAGCTAACACCAAGAAGTTTTGATAACAACAACATTATACATCACTGAGAGTTTTTGTTATGAAAAGAAGAGGAAGAAACCTCAGATTTAATTAATGGACAAATATCCAAGTGATAATTGCAATTAATATCTTGAAAGCTAAGTCCACGGTGATGTTAGCCAGAGATAAGTTTTATGTGGAAGAGAGTTGTAAGCGCAACGAAAAAATTCAATGCGCCTACAATACTCTTTCACAGAAGAAGTCGCTTGCTGGCTCTCTACTTGTAAAGACGTGTGAGAACAATTCTTGTCTTAGTTATTGAGAGTACGGAACGCGACGAGATTGTTTTGCGTTCAGAAGTGTTTCTTGCGTGACGTGATTCACGAACTTCGTAAACTGACTTTCTAAGCAGAGACAGGAACTGACAGACGCGTTTAACCGTGCATAACGCGTTAATTGGCCTTTATTGACGAAACTAGAGAATATTGGACTTGACTTTCAAATAGTTGGAACTAAAAGAAGAGTTGATAGTATATCAAAGGACTACACTCAATTAGTCACGAGTAGGACACAATAACACGACTTCACGAATACAATTACGCTGAAGAGTCAAGTTGTCGTAATTGTCAAGAAACTTAATTTTAATAGAACGGACTTTACCAACCAACTGCGTGTGCGTGTGGTGCGAAAGTTATAAAGTATTTAGTGGCCAAGGAACAACAAACTTTCAGTCTGGAACCGCGTGACCGCTACGGTCGCAGGTTCGAATCCTGCCTGGGGCATGGATGTGTGTGATGTCCTTAGGTTAGTTAGGTTTAAGTAGTTCTAAGTTCTAAGGGACTGATGACCTCAGCAGTTAAGCCCCATAGTGCTCAGAGCCATTTGAACCATTTTTTATTAGCAATTGATGGCATGTACGAAGCGGATGACATAAGATTTAACAACTACTGCATATCCGGGCAATGAATCATTCAATCTTAAATCAGAAGAAGCATCCATCGTACTGTAACGCCGGAAATGCATATCCTCCTATTTCCATCTATTGCACTGCAAATTTTTTTCCTTATTTTGTTACCTGAAGATATAACATTTCTATGTCTTTGTATATTGTAATTGTTTTACTATTTGTATATATATATGCATTTATGTCTATGTATAATTGTTTTGTTTTGTGAATATTATTTGTGTTTATACGCTGGGTCTGGCCTAGGGAAAACTATGCTATCGAACGAATACATAGATAGGTCGTGTGGAGAACCAAAGTTTTTAGGATCTTTGGTAGTGTTAACTCTGCTGGGTGGAGCGCGGGCAGAGCAGGAGGGTCTGGCTGGAGTAGGGCGGTGAAGCAGGTGTGTTGTGTGACGCTCCCGCGAGTTGCCGCGCGTTCGGGTTTTGGCAGCATGTAATTGCGCTCGACTTGCTATGATAGTTTCTGACACGGTATCGCGGACGGGAAGCATTAGCTGGCGCACATCAAGAGCCCGTTTCGCCTGGTGACCGTGTCGAGGAGAAAGCGCGCCAACATACAGCTTCTGCAACAGCGACGGCCGACAATGAGTGACTGTCGCCACCTCCTCGATCGACGACTTCAAACCTTCAATCAACCAACAAGGAAGACTGGAAGCACGTAAAGTTTTAGAACTGTACGGCAGACCTCAGCTTTTTAAAACTGTTCCATTAGCATCACTAAAATAGAGCAACTTAGCATGAACCTTGTTGCTCATTGTCCCAATTGCACTACCAAGCAGGGTCCCTTCCTTTTCCGGAATGAACCCAAGTGTCGCTGAAATTCAAACGCCAGCATTAAAGTAATATCATTCGATTTCACTGCTTTAATTTCCAAGTTCAGTTATTCATAGCGGGCTACAATATTTAGGTTACACATGCACAAATTAAGAGTGCTAGTTTTGTTAGCATATTTTAGCTTACCTGTGACTGCAGCTCAGCTTAGTAAGTACTAAATTTTACTATTGTTAATTGTTCAGAATCATTTAATTCATGTTCAAAGTTAAATCTCTTATTTCTAAATTGCGTAGATTCAAGTAGCTTTTGAAATGATTATTGAGGTAGCCCAAGACTAACCGTATTTTACTGAATTTCGATGTGCTTCAGAAACAAAGCTCAGTATTAATTTCAGTCACTAAATTAACTTTCAATTTTCCGGGTTTATTAATTCTTTTGCTAAATTAAGTCAGAGTGTAGCGAAATTTATTACTTCTGACAAACTTTCAGTTTTCACACTACACGTGTCAACCTTCAGTTGCCGCGCATCTAGTGCTAATTATATGTGCAATAAGCTTTCTTTTTCAGTTACTACAGTAATTGTCGCCGGCCGCGGTGGTCTCGCGGTTCTAGGCGCGCAGTCCGGAACCGTGCGACTGCTACGGTCGCAGGTTCGAATCCTGCCTCGGGCATGGATGTGTGTGATGTCCTTAGGTTAGTTAGGCTTAAGTAGTTCTAAGTTCTAGGGAACTAATGACCACAGCAGTTGAGTCCCATAGTGCTCAGAACCATTTGAACCATTTTGAACAGTAATTGTCAATAGGACTGGCGACCGTAATTTCTCCCAAATCTCAAATATCCAATTACCGCTAGTTAATTGTTAACGTAACGGCCGCACATTTACTTTCTTTATTAACTTTACCCCTTTTCAAAATTTCCACCTGTTTCATTAGCATTTTTCCTTTCATTTAGATGTAACCCTTTCCTCCCTCTTTACCGACAGATTAACTTCGGTGACGATTGCTTTTCCCAAATTTCCATTAGGTACACGGGGTTTAATTTTTCACTGTCATTAAGGTCGATAAGTGAGGGGGAGGTTACAGTACGAGTTCGCTTTTCTGTCTCCCGTTCATCAACGGGGACCTACGCCATCGCGCATCATGTCTCAACGCCACTGCGAGAGCTGTGCCAGTAGCAGCTCTACGGCGTCGACAATATCAGCACGCGGTTGGAGTGCGGGGACGCCACAAAGGGAATTCAAGCATCTTAACATGAGACAGACAGGGACTGCAAAATGGCTACGCAGGAGCAGCTGGAGGGCAAATCAACGAATTTAGAAGTGTGTATCACTAGGGGGAAGTAAGATACGGCCTACAGGAAAATTAAAAAAGTCTTTGGACAAAAGAGAACCACCTGTATGAACATCAAGAGTTCTGGTGGAAAACCAGTCCTAAGCAAAGAAGAGAAAGCACAGATGTGGAAGGAGTATATAGAGGGTCTATACAAAAGAGTTATACGTGAGGGCAATGTTTTGGATATGGAAGGGGACGTAGATGAAGATGAAATGGAAGATACGATACAGCGTGAAGAATTTGACATAGCACTGGAAGACCTAATCAAAACAAGCATCCGGGAGCAGACAACATTCCATTGGATCTACTGATAGCCTTGCCAAAGGGTAGCCATGACCAAACTCTTCCATCTGGTGAGAAAGACGTATGACACAGTCGAAATGTCCTCAGAATTGAAGACGACTGTAACAAATCCAACTGCAAGGGAAGCAAGTGCTGAGAAGTGTAAAAATTGCTGCATTATCATTTTAATAAATCACTGTTGCAAAGTACTAACACGAATTCTTTACAGAAGAACGAAGAAAGTGGTAAAAGCCGACCTCGGGCAAGATCAATTTGGATTCCGGCGAAACGTGGGAGCACGCAAGGCAATAGTGACCCTACGACTTCTCATAGAAGATAGTTTGAGGAAAGGCAAACCTACGTTCATAGCATTAGTAGACTTTGCGAGTGGCGGGGGTTTGCTATTCTGTCGTTCTGCGCAACGCATTCATCGGAGATGTACCCTTTACCCTGTGGTTCCTGCAAGATGCAATTTCCACCCCACACTACTACAGAAGTCAGATAGACGCGCCTAACGTTTTAAAGAGAAATGCCTGAAAATCTTTCAGTCATAAATATCTTCTGGAGTCGTCCGCTGTAAGGAAATGACACAAAAATTCACAAAATTTCTTACGTAACTAGTGGGATACTTGGGTACTGGAGTAGTGCTAGTTAGTGTAAGAAAAACATGAAACTAACGAAAATTATTATTTATTTTGTAAAAATTCTGAGAAATCACAATGACACTTTTAGTTATGAACTGCACACGTTATTTCCTGGTTCTTTTCAGAATGTTAAGTTACCTCTCAAGGATAGAATTCGCTAATGAAATTTCTATACAAAGTTTAAGATGATTATTGACTTGGCAGAATGGCTGAGAGCCGCACTTACTCAACTTGAATAATTATCTGTTAGAATGTTGCTAGGTATGATCGAGGCTATCGCGTGTGAAAAGCAGTGAAGTGTACTGTTGTGGAGGAAATATGGGGCTCGCAAGAGATGTAGCGCACAGTACTGTAAGCTGCGATGACTGCTGTCTGCGCCGCTCGCTGCTGACAAATGAGGTAACTCTCGTTCTATCTGGATTGACCTTCGCCAATCAAACTCTGCCTACGCCTTGATGAAGTCAAGGACTCCTATTCACCCCTTGTCTAACTATTGGCGTGGTACACCGGTCAGATAACCAGTCCACCGCGATGCCACTCAAAAATACGCTCGCAGGCGTTTAACTATAACTCTGTCCGTGTACACACCGCACAATAAGTGTGGCGGCCAACACAGTGAACAACACTTAATCGCAAGGACTCAATATAGAGTCGCACTTCGATTCGCTCGCGACAGAGGTGCTCTCCCAGTGAAGTACTGAGGAGAGACTTGTTCCTAGCCGGCCGCGGTGGTCTAACGGTTCTAGGCGCTCAGTCCGGAGCCGCGCGACTGCTACGGTCGCAGGTTCGAATCCTGCCTCGGGCATGGATGTGTGTGATGTCCTTAGGTTAGTTAGGTTTAATTAGTTCTAAGTTCTAGGGGACTGATGACCACAGATGTTAAGTCCCATAGTGCTCAGAGCCATTTGAACCATTGAACTTGTTCCTAGCTCTTCGAATACACGTACGAGCGCGCACGCTCTCGTTACGTGTTCTCGCTCCAAGAGCGACAACGGAACGGCCCCTCTCCACGCCAGATGTGCAGGGGTATATCTTTCGGTCTCTTCCATTACTCCTTCAGCCAATCAGCATTGTTCTTCTAAAACGGGAGAATGACGTTTCATTTAAGGCGTACAATCCGGAAATCTGTAGCATCGGCATTTGGCGTTTGCTGTCTCCCTGTGAAAATCTCTGAAACTGCGAGCTGTATTTGTAAAGAATGCGTAGGCTGGGCGCTCCCACGCTATGTTGCGGAATTTGCTTTTAAGCCGAACACGGGGTCGTCCTTACACTCGGGGAAACGCTATCTGCTCTACGGGCGGTCACCGGCCGACAACTTAGAGAAAGCTTTTGATGATGTTGACTCGAATATTCTAAAGGCGGTAGAGATAAAATACAGGGAGGCGAAGGCTATTTACAATTTGTGCAGGGACCACGTTACTGTTATAAAAATCGAGTGACATGAAATGGAAGTAGTGGTTGAGAAGGGACAATGTTGTAGCTGTCCCCGATGTTATTGAATCTGCACATTGAACAAGCAGTACTGAAAAGCAAAGAAACACTGGTTTGTTCTCCCCCCCCCCCTCCCCCCCTCCCCCCCCCCCGGCCCGCCACATTCACATAAAGTTGACGGGTCCCAGAAATACCTCTATTTGGCCATACTAGCCTTTGTTCTACGCACCCGACATCTTATTCTGTTGAGGGACTTGGATGTTTTGCAGTGCAGGAGGGCCTCCAAAGGTGGGACCCATGATGTGATATCTGCTGCTTTTCTGGTTGTACACAGGTTTTGTCGTGCCACTGACGGTGATGCACTGTCACTGACGGAAGTTTTTAGATAGCTCTTCCTAGATTTTACACTGTCTAGTGGAAATTGGTGTCCAAGCAGCGTTTAGTTCTACTTTGCGTCTCTCTGTGTTCGCGTCAACTTCCTGTCTTATATATCAGTCCCGTCAGGCTGTGGGGCTTGCCGGTAGACGTTACCGTCAAGCATCCTGATGGTATTCTACACGTCTCGATGGGAACATCCACATTCCTGGAATGAACAAAACTGTACTCAGCAGGGCTGACTTATTCATCGGGTGAGAGACACAATGTTAGCGCCGATGTTGTGAGCACCGTCGGTTCGGATCTCCACCCAATCCTTGTGAGCTTTCTGATGATGTTACTGCGGGCGGATGCTTTTTGTTTTGCGTTCAGGCAGCTCTTCCTAAACGTCAGTGTACGGTCCAGCGTGACCACCAGATATTTTCGATTATGACAGTGCTCCAGCTGCATGCCACCCCACAAGACTTTTCATCTTCTGCTGGCATTTTTGATCCGTAGATGAAAAGCTCATACTTGACTTGTAGCTGCATTCAGTTTCAAGTAATTATTCTGGTACGATTCTGCGAGAGACTGAAGCCTGTTTGTTAGCTGCCCGTCTACTCTTTAGAAATGTCTGGCTTGAGGTAAAGCTCCACATGCACAAATTATACATTTTTTCACACGTATTTCTTGCGCTACACTTTGTTTGTTGCAGCGTCTATCCCTTCTTTAGACTTCCGGGACTCTTTCGGCCAAGCGGATTATAATTTCTAACTTTGAGAGGTGGCCTGCCAGTCTTCGTTCTGTCGAGATGTTCACTCCATTTTCTTCCGCTGTCTGTTGTTTCTTACATTCAGCATGTATAGTTCCTTCCTAATGCTATGGTTTCTTGATCTGTCCACTATTGTACAGCCTTTCATAGCGTTAACAAATCCCATTTCAGCTGCCAGGATCTTACTTTCTTTTCGTTCTTAAATAACTAACGCCGACCGAGGTGGCCGAGCGGTTCTAGGTGTTGCAGTCTGGAACCGCGCGACCGCTTCGGTCGCAGGTTCGAATCCTGCCTCGGGCATGGATGTGTGTGATTTCCTTAGGTTAGTTAGGTTTAAGTAGTTCTAAGTTCTTGGGGACTGATGACCTCAGATGTTAAGTACCATAGTGCTCAGAGCCATTTGAACCATTTTAAATAGCTAACGATTCGCTTCCGTAAAATAATGTCAGAGTATTACTTTTGGGTCCTGTTTCTAAAGTACCAGTTTAACCATTGCTACTTTGTTTACGTCTCTGTCATATTCGACCTTTGCGATTCCAACACCAATTTCGGTAACAATGTTTTTTCAGCAACTCTTACTTACCCTCTGCAGTGCATGTAACTTTATGTCCATAACCTGCACACGGTCTTCATCCTTGACGTAATTTCCCACCCGCAACAAACGTGAGCTGTCCGGTATTGTAAAGCTCTATGATGACCTAGCTGATGGCGCGGCACGATCGAACTAAGGCGGTTCACTGAGTTTAAATGTAAACGGCGTTCCACTGGACACTGGACAAGCTGCACTCGGCCGGAATTTTCGTCTGCTGGAGTCGGATCCGTAGATCACATAACTAATCAGGAGTTACTGAATAAAATCAGGGAGAAGAGAAGTTTGTGGCACAACTTGACTACAAGAAGGGATCGGTTGATAGGACATGTTCTGAGGCATCAAGGGATCACCAGTTTAGTACTGGAGGGCAGCGTGGAGGGTAAAAATCGTAGAGGGAGACCAAGAGAAGAATACAGTAAGCAGATTCAGAAGGATGTAGGCTGCAGTAGGTACTGGCAGGTGAAGAAGCTTGCACAGGATAGAATAGCATGGAGAGATGCATCAAACCAGACTCTGGACTGAAAACCACAACAACAACAACAACAACAACATAGTTCACTTCAGGGATTGTTAGCTAGAATGCTCGAGGTGAGCAGCTAAATTGTTTAGTTTACTAATTTTAGGATGAAGGTGGAATTGTCGTCCATTTTCTTTTGGGAGAGAGGGAAGCAATAAGCCTTAAAGGAATTTTTAAAAGTAGAACAGTAAAGAAACTATTGCACGCTTATTTCTTTGTTAGTGACAATAATAACAGGTGTTCGTATCAGATGTGCCGTATGACAATTAAGGAACCAGATGGCTTACGATGCGTACCAAAAGCAACAACGGATTCGGACCTCTTAATTCTCATTCCATATGGCAAAAACGAGGAGGGCGAGCGCGGACACATTTTAAAACAGCACAATCTTTGAGGAATTCCTTAAGATTTGGGTGTAAGCGACCGCGTTTCCCCGGATTAGTCCTAGCTTTGAGCGCGTCCACCGGTGCCCTGAGGGATTTCCTTAAGAAAATCGTCGGGGGTCACCTCGACGGCTTATCGTCGGCGGACTGCCAACAAGTAGGCGTCCGGGGAAATAATACGACTCGACCCTAATGTGCGGGGTTTACGAATCGTTTGTTCGGGCTCGGCAATTTAAGCGATGGTAGGCCTACTTATGTCATGAACTTCCTATAGTAATTAAGGAAAGATGCTGTTTTTTATAACTGTCTGCAAAACATTTTCCTCAGCACAGAGCAATTGAAAGAAATCACGTGAGAAGTTGTCGGCACATCCAGCGTACCGTTAAATGTTAGTCACTTAGCTTGTTTGTCGTATGGGTTGGGTTGGTTGGGGTTGTTTTTGGGGGAGGAGACCAGATAGCGAGGTCATCGGACTCATCGGATTAGGGAAAGATGGTGATGGAAGTCGGCCGTGCCCTTTCAAAGGAAAAATCCCGGCATTTGCCTGGAGCGATTTAGGGAAATCACAGAAAACCTAAATCAGGGTGGCCGAACGCGGGATTGAACCGTCGTCCTCCCGAATGCGATTCCAGTGTGCTAACCACTGCGCCACCTCACTCGGTGTTTACCGTATGAACGTTAATTCGCCATGATGTTAAAACTCATTTAACGTAAAGTCAAAGTAATAAACGTTGCATTTTGTGCTTTTAGGATCAGAATACCTTTGACTGGGACAGTGTGAATTCCCTCAGCAGGGCATCGGAACGGACTGAAAGACAGGTGAGTTCATCTAACGAAATGAGTTTCGTGAATGATGTTCCTCTCTCTCTCTCTCTCTCTCTCTCTCTCTCTCTCTCTCTCTCACACACACACACACACACACACACACACATGTCCGAGGTAGGACACGAACCTCTGACGGGGTGAGACACGCGAACTGTTCCAAGGTGCCTCAGACCGCGCGGCGGTAGTCAACCTTCCCACCTCCATCGAGGTGAGGTACTGAGGGAGGCGAGTGGAGGGACGAAGGGGTTGGCTAAGTAGTAAACTGAAGCCCTCGCTTCTTCAAATACATTACTTAAAAAACAATAAAACGGCACACCGCGAGGGAATAATCCGTATGGGACTGGATTTGTAGACGAGATGTACATGCAGAGACAAACAAATGGTTACAATTTCGGCTTCACAAATTGAGCAGTCAATTACACGTTGGTCCACCTCTGGCCCGTATTCACGTCGTTATTCGGCTTGGCACAGATTAACAGAATTGTTGCATGTTCTCCTGAGGGATATCAGTCCAAATTCTGTCCAACTGGCGCGTTAGATCGTCAGAATCTCAAACTAGTTCGAAAGTCCTGCCCGCAACAGTCCAAAAGTGCCCCAGTGGGGAGAGATCGAGCGACCTCGCTTACCGAGGTAGGATTCGGTAAGCGCGAAGGCGAACAGTGGGAACTCTCGCCCTGTGCGGGCACACTTGATCTTGCTGAAATGTAGGGCTCAGGATGACTTTGTTGAAGGACAACAAAACGGGCTTCAGAATATCGTCGACGCATGGCTGTGCTGTAAGCGTTCCGCGTGTGGCAACCAAAGTTGTACAGCATTGAAAAGAAATGGCACTCCAGACCATCAATGCTATTTGGAGGTCGGCCATAAGGTTGGTATCTTACAGCTGTCTGGGGCGCGTCCAGACACGTCTCCACTTGTCACGGGAGCTGAGTTCAAAGCGAGACTCGTCACTAACGACAGTTCTAGTCCAGTCAATGAGATTCCACCCTTACAGCACTGCGGTACGTCGGCGACATTCTACGCCCCTCGTCTTCGTGCTTTCCAAATACCGCCTTGGCCAGGAAGATCGCGGGATCTTTCCCCGACTGAGAACGTTCGAACCATTACTGGCAGGGCCCTCCAACCACCACGGGATTCTGACGATCTAACTCGACGTTTGGCAAGAATTTGGCACGATATTCCTCAGGAGGGCATCCGACAACTCTATCAATCAATGCCAAGCTGAGCAACTGCTTGAGTAAAGGCCGCACGAGGACCAACGCATTACAGGCTTGCTCATTTTGAGTAGCTGTTTCTCTGAAAAAAATCACCCAATTTTTGTGAAATTGTAGTAATTTGTTTATCTCTACATGTACACGACCTCTACCGATTTCCATCGTATTGGGGAGAGCCACATCGCTGGTCGATCATCAGCGATCGGCTTGTTATCTTTGGCGCGTCCCTGGGCATGAGTATCTTTGCGTTTTCGGCTGGAGCGCGCGGGACGGCGAGAGGAAGTTAGACGGCTTGTTACGGCCGGTGAGCCCGGCGGAGTTGTGGCTAGGGCATAAGCACACGTGTGATGTCTGTTACGCTGGGGCTGTTTGCTAAGCGTGTAACTCCTGCGGCGGTTACTGGCTAGCTGCAAGGCATTTCATATAAACTGTGCCGAGCATCGCAGTGAGGGGGGAGTCCGGAGTTGGGGTTGTCCTAGATGTTTGTACAAAGTGAGGTGCCTGTGTGAGAAGCACGGCGTGGGCCTGTCGGTTGCTCCGTCCTTCTGGCAGCCACCGCAAGCGGATGTTCGGCCGGAATGTCTACAGTTTGTGGTGAGCATTGTGTGAACAAGTTCTCATAGGATGTGCTCCCAGCCCGACTCCTAGCCTGTGTTATTTGTGGGTGCCGACCCCTTGTCTGTTACTGCTTCCGGGTGTCCTGTAAGATTTCACAGAAAAACTGTGTTTTTGTGGCATTCTGTGTTTCTGGCTCAGTCTCCGCCTAGAAAGGGGAAAGATTTGGAATTCCTTAATGCTGTAATTTAAACATATAAAAAAATTGTTCTTTCAGAATAAGCGCCTGTTTCTTTGGGACACTGCAGTTCTAACAGGAGTGGCGTTATGTTAATGAGTGTTCGTTATTCGTGAAATGAAGTGTATTTAATGTCTTGCTGTTTTCTGGGGCACGCAGCTGTGTTATTGAACTCATTTTGAAGTTTCCAGAATGAGATTTTCACTCTGCAGCGGAGTGTGCGCTGATATGAAACTTCCTGGCAGATTAAAACTGTGTGCCCGACCGAGACTCGAACTCGGGACCTTTGCCTTTCGCGGGCAAGTGCTCTACCAACTGAGCTACCGAAGCACGACTCACGCCCGGTACTCACAGCTTTACTTCTGCCAGTATCCAGTTTTAATCTGCCAGGAAGTTTCATTTTGAAGTGTTCTGTCGGGTGATTAACTGCTCCCCACTTCAGTGTATTCTTTTGAGTAGTAGTGTAAGGTTTATTGGATATTTGTCATTGGGGTGTATTGATTCAATTTTGTTTTCCTCTTTCTTTTGAATTACGGTGAATTGTTTAGTTTACCTGGTTATTGGCTTAACTCGCGCTTCACGCACTAAATCAGCCTGTATTGAAATTGTTTATTTCATTCCTGTTTAATGTCAGACAGATTCAAATGTAACTTCATTTATGTTATTTGAAATAAATGCGTTGGACTGACCTTAATGAATTATGTGCAATCGAAGTAAGGGACCCAGTCCTTCATTAGTGCTTAGCAGTGGCGTGTGGTTCGGGTCGTGAGCCCTGTGGTCGGACCAGGGGCAATTTCTTCGTGATGCGTCTTTTTTTGTCTTAGGGTCATGTTGTCATGTCTGACAAGTCGCAAATGGCTACGATTTTAAAAATAATCGGAATATTTTACTACTGTATTACAATGTTGTCTGTACTTTGTTGATGTGCTGGCGTAAGCTGTCGCCAGCATACCGGTCTTCAACGATGTAGCGCGAACATCGATAGTAGGTGCCGGATCAAGGGCGCCTATCACGAGAGAGGCCAGGGACACACCTGCAAGCAACAGGTACCTATTTGTGATGAGGCTCAAGTTTTCTTCGGTCGCAGGTTCGAATCCTGGCTCGGGCATGGGTGTGTGTGAGGTTAGTTAGGTTTAAGTAGTTCTAGGTTCTAGGGCACTGATGACCTCAGATGGTAAGTCCCATAGTGCTCAGAACCATTTGCATCAGCTCAGTCACTAACTCGAACTCCACTTTGGCATCTGTGTCATTCGTTCACAGAGTGAGCTTAGGCTACGACAGTAACTAGCAACCACGGTAGTGTTTACAGCGAGACTTGTACTCCACCAGCAGTGAGGCTAACGTGCACAGTTATTATAGAGCTTGGACGACAACACGTGGACCGTATTGAAATTGTGATTCTTCAGTTTCTCCCGGCGTAATTGTTACTTGAACAGTCAACGGGTATACTGCTGGTTCATAGTGTCCAACGGGCACAATATTTCGGCGATCAGACATGTCGCCATCGGCAGGTGCGCTGACGAACTGAGCTCCTGCGGGCGGGCGGCCGATTTCAATCCCCTCCCCCCGCGGACTGCTCTCTTCGCCTTCCCCGCCCGCGCGCCGGCGGTCGCGAAGACGTGGGCCTCGGAATCTGTCGTAGCGTCGATGTGCTTGCTACGTCCGCCCTGGTCGTCAGTTCGTACTTCTTGCTGAGAGTCTTCTTAATTACATTCAGTGCCGGGTCCCAAGCCTTGCTGAGATTGTAGCCGCAATCTCGGTTGATAAGATCTTCCCTGGTGCGAATTTCGATAGCCTCCCTTATAACGCTGTCCCAATATTTAGAGGTCTGAGCCAGGATCTTGGTACGCTCATGATCCATCTCGTGTTTCTCGGACAAACAGTGCTCTGCTACCGCCGACTTATTTGGATATTTCAGTCGAGCGTGCCTTTGGTGTTCGATCGTGCGTACTGTCTGTCCGATATGTCTTCCCACACTGATAGGGAATTTGGTATATGCCGGCCTTCCTCAAATCGAGGTCATCTTTCACACGTCCCAGTAATGCCCGTGTTTCATTGTATTAAAGTTAATTCCACCAGTAACCACCTCCTCTGCCATGCTTCCTAAGACTCTACAGACGACACCGCTCCAGCACAACTTCCATGAAATCGCAGTTCAGATGACTACATCATCTGAAACGGAATTTTTCCAAAAAATTGAGATCCGCATGTGTCGTGCAAACTTTTTAAGAACTGAAATAGCAGCAAACTGTCACAACTTCGTATTCTATGCGCTATGAAATCAATGTATGGGCTCAGCGTTACCAACATTCCACGTAGCTGTAAGACCGAGATCACAGCTCTACAGACGACGGCTACGCGAGCACACGAACGGGCAGAGCGCTGTCTCTTTCTGCCCTTTCCACCTACGCTAGAGAGACTATTTGTATCGAGCGGAGCCACTCTCCCCTTGTGTCGTGCCTTCCCTCGGTTCCCTGTGGCCATGTCTTATCACCTACTGGCTTTTGCTAGCCATAATGCTCTCCGCAGTGTTTCAGACCGCAAACTAGTACTTGTGGGTTAACAGCGAAATGCAGGAAGATATGCAGCGCATAGGCACTTGGTGCAGGGAGTGGCAACTGACCCTTAACATAGACAAATGTAATGTATTGGAAACACAAAGAAAGAAGGAAGCTTTATTGTATGAATATATGATAGCGGAACAAACACTGGTAGCAGTTACTTCTGTTAAATATCTGGGAACTTCTGTTAAATATCTGGGAGTATGCATACGGAACGAGTCGAAGTTGAATAATCATATACTCGTAAAATTAATTGTTGATAAGGCGGGTGTGAGTTTGAGATTCGTTGGGAGAGTCCTTAGAAAATGTAGTCCATCAACGAAAGAGGTGGCTCACAAAACACTCGTTCGGCCTATATTTGAGTATTGATCATCAATGTGGAATCAGTACCAGGTCGGCTTGACAGAGCAGATAGAGAAGATCCAAAGAAGAGCGGAGCCTCTCGTCACAGGGTTATTTGCTAAGCATGATAGCGTTACGGAGATGTTTGGCAAATGCAAGTGGCAGACTCTGCAAGAGAGGCGCTCTGCATCGCGGTGTAGCTTGCTGTCCAGGTTTCGAGAGGGTGCGTTTCTGGATGAGGTATCGACTATATTGCTTCCCCCTGCTTATTCCTTCCAAGGAGATAACGAATGTAAAATTAGAGAGATTCGAGCGCGCACGGAGACTTTCCGGCAGTCGTTCTTCCCGCGAACCGTACGCGACTGGAACAGGAAAGGGACGTAATGACATTGGCACGTAAAGTGCTCTCTGCCACACACCGTTGGGTGGCTTGCGGAGTATAACTGTAGATGTATATGTAGATGTGAGGAGCGCAGGCGAAAAATATCCTCTTTTAAACGATTTTTTTAATTTGTTGCTATTTTCGAGAGACTGAGTACTCACGATACTGGACTTCCCGACTAGAGATGGGTAGTTCGCGAACGAACGGGTGCAAAGGAACGATTCAACAAGATGAACGTAAGGACCGAGGAACGAATTCCAAGGAACGATTAGTTCATAGTTCACTTCGGTTGCGGCGGTCTACTTATAGTTCCCGGGAACGAGGAACGTACGGTTCATAGTTCACTAGTTCACTTCGGTCGCGGCGGTCACTTCGGCAGTTCTCGTTCCAGCCTCGGTCGTGTGCCATGTGCTCGTCTCAGTCTCGGTCTCCCTCGGCCGCACCCGTCGTTCTTCGCATGACCACCTGTCTCAGTTCCACTGCCGACTGCTCCTAGCTAGTTCAGTATTCAGTTGTTCGTTTCGTTCACTGTGCTCGCTCATTTTACATGTGTTCCAAACTGTTCTTGCACTTGGGTCTGGCTATTCAGTGTCCACGACCGGAATCGAAAAGTATTTTATAGTTACGTAAATTACATAAAAATTACGTTGTATGTAATAGGTAAGTATTTTCAGGTAACAAAAGGGCGTATCAGCTCACTTCATTATATCGATGAGCAGCAGAAGACATACTTATATCAAGGAAAGTTTTTTTTTCTTATTCATATATTTTTTGGTTTCATCGACTTGATTTAGCAACTAACTTTCCATAATTTTTAGTGTAAGAAAATTCATATAAAACGATTTTCGTGTAACTTTCATATACAAAAAATTACATTTAGGAAGGGCTATGAACTCAGAGACAACGTGAAATATATATACGGTGTAAACGATTATTGTATACAACGTAGCATAGCTATGTAGTGGAAGTCGAAACGAAGAATCTTATACAAGACACTTGTGGTCTATTAAGTTGGGAAACAGCCATCAACAGATTTACAAGACTACATGTGCTATAGCCCATGCGCGTCGCGTGAGATTTTCATGTTCTCTTCTACAGGTCTTTACACATCGTCATCCATTGTTTCGCAATTGTTGCTCGCATTAGCTTGTTATTTCTTCACTGCCTAATTGGTACATGTTTGTCTGTTGTATCTGCTCATAACGGGCAACACATCGTCCGTAATTGGGGAGCAGTCTGTACTCGGGGCCGGTTTTTCGTGCACCACCCTATAGTATTCCCCTACGATCAGCCACACAACGCTACAGTTGGATAAACGAGAGGTTCTGTAGAATCATAGAAATTACTTCTAAAACTGTATAAGAATTCCTTAATGAATAAAAACTGTGTACTCCAGAGGGGAGGCAAGTGCCCCCTCCTGGTGCCCTCCATCTACATCTTCATCTACATTTATACTCCGCAAGCCACCCAACGGTGTCTGGAAAAGGGCACTTCACGTGCCACTGTCATTACCTCCCTTTTCTGTTCCAGTCGCCTATGGTTCGCGGGAAGAACGACTGCCGGAAAGCCTCCGTGCGCGCTCGAATCTCTCTAATTTGACATTCGTGATCTCCTCGGGAGGTATAAGTAAGGGGAAGCAATATATTCGATACCTCATCTAGAAACGCACCCTCTCGAAACGTGGCGAGCAAGCTACACCACGATGCAAAGCGCCTCTCTTGCAGAGTCTGCCACTTGAGTTTGCTAAACATCTCCATAACGCTATCACGGTTACCAAATAACCCTGTGACGAAACGCGCTGCTCTTCTTTGGATCTTCTCTATCTCCTCCGTCAACCCCGATCTGGTACGGATCCCACACTGATGAGCAATACTCAAGTATAGGTCGAACGAGTGTTTTGTAAGTCACCTCCTTTGTTGACGGACTATTTTCTAAGGACTCTCCCAATGAATCTCAACCTGGTACCCGCCTTACCAACAATTAATTTTATATGATCATTCCACTTCAAATCGTTCCGCACGCATACACCCAGATATTTTACAGAAGTAACTGCTACCAGTGTTTGTTCCGCTATCATGTAATCATACAATAAAGGATCCTTCTTTCTATGTATTCGCAATACATTACATTTGTCTATGTTAAGGGTCAGTTGCCACTCCCTGCACCAAGTGCCTATCCGCTGCAGATCTTCCTGCATTACGCTACAATTTTCTAATGCTGCAACTTCTCTGTATACTACAGGATCATCCGCGAAAAGCCGCATGGCACTTCCGACACTATCTAATAGGTCATTTATATACATTGTGAAAAGCAGTGGTCCCATAACACTCCCCTGTGGCACGCCAGAGGTTACTTTAACGTCTGTAGACGTCTCTCTATTGATAACAACATGCTGTGTTCTGTTTGCTAAAAACTCTTCAATGCAGCCACACAATGCAGCCACACAGCTGGTCTGATATTCCGCAAGCTCTTACATTGTCCTTCAGTCACCTACACTACTAGTTTCCAGTTTTTCGTAAGAACCATATACCAAGCACACGTGAACGGTGAACGAGTAAAAATGAACGGTTCCCAAAAAAGAACGATCAGCAGTGAACTACTTCCCAAGGATGAACGAGTTTACCCACCTCTAATTCCGACAGCTTTAAAGGCTTGCCTGCACCTAGTATTTGCAGCAGGTTGTGTGGGAATACACCGAGGAGTGTATGGCGCGTTGCAGGCGGCATGCTGGGTTCCCTCCTCCTCCCCCCCCCCCCCCACCCTCACAGAGAACGCTCCGCTGCCCCCGGCCAGGTATCTCTCTCTCACAAGGGAACCTCACCATCGCACCCCCCTCAGATTTACTTATAAGTTTGTACAGTGGATGCGCCTTGAAAAACTGAACACGCATCAACCGAGAAAACCGGAAGAAGTCGTGTGGAACTATGAAAAAAAAATAAGCAAAATATACAAAATGAGTAGTCCATGCAAGATAGGCAACATCAAGAAGGGTGTAAGCTCAGGAGCGCCGTGGTTTCGTGGTTAACGTGAGCAACTCCGGAACGAAAGATCGTTGGTTCAAGTCTCTACTCGAGTGAAATTTTCTTTATTTTCGCAAAGTTATGGTCTGACCGTTCGTTCATTAACGTCTCTGTTCACTGTTATAAGATTAGTGCCTGTGTTTTGTGACCGCACCTCAAAACCGCGCGATTAGTAGACGAAAGGACCTGCCTCTCCAATGGGAACCGAAAACATTTGATCGCAAGGTCATAGATCAACTGATTCCTCCTCAGGAAAACACGTGTGTTATATTCTATATGACACTGGTGACGGTATGTGCGTCACATGACAGGAATATGTTGTCGACCCACCTACCTTGTACACTTGGCGAATGGGTAAAAAGATTTGCCCGATTTAGGTTTTCTTGTGGATGTGATAACCACTCCCAAAAAAGTGATGAAGACATAAAGAGTTTGTCACATAAGCTGGAACAAATGGATGCAACAGTTTCACAGTCGCACAGTTTTCACTGTGCTCTGTCAAAACATTTGTTTTTAACGTTTTCAAATTTTTCCGTGTGCAGACCATCAAATCCTGCATATGTCCAAGCAAATCTGAACATGTCTTGGAATTTTGGAGAGCGAAGTTGATTATGTCTGAGTGCCTGAACTTTGATAATTGTCTGAAAATAAAATTTTTACTCGAGGGAAGACTTGAACCAACGACCTCTTGTTCTGTAGCTGGTCACGCTATCCACGACACTTTTTTTTACTTATTTATTTTTTATTTATTTTTATTTTTTTATCTTTTATTTTCATATTTTATTTTTTTGTTTCCGATACATGAAAGAAAAATGTATTGTCAGAAGTGGACTGCGACCTGAACGCAGCGCCCATTTTTTTTTTTTTTATAGTTGGGCGTGTGCGGGGGAGGTAGAGTGATCAGGGGTCGTAACCCGAGGCCTGGTCACAGTGTCTCCCTCGTCCGTCAAGGAATCAAGGATGGGAAGGGGAAATCTTTTGTGGGAATCCTTATTTATTTATTTATATTTATTTACTGTTTTTAATACAAATTAATGTGGTTTTACTTTATACCACAACAAAAATAAATGTATCTAGCACCGCATAGTGCTCTAAGTAAAAAGAGATACATATCTCTCGGCACGTTCCTACACCGAGGTAATGTATATGCGAAAAACGAAAAGAAAAAAGAGTGCTTCATACAGGATGCAGAAGGGTGTCTCGCTACTCTCCTTACGCTTCATCATCCAGGTACGTCTTCACGTATATCATGTTATTCCACCGAGAATCGAACTTAGTCTTGTCAGCTCATTCAATGGGTGTCTTCTCCTACCTGTTGATGATCCAGCTGCGTGGAGGGTCGCGTAGGACACTCCCTAAGTAATTAGAAAAATACAGTCTGTATTTTGGGTTCCGTACGATCTTGCAACGACGTTCTTGTAGGTAGTTCCAAAAGTCGAATGCATCTTTAGGTCCATCGTGAAATAAGTAGTGTACCGCATGCGCACGGATCCACGTAACAGCGTTGGTCTTGGCGCGCGGGAAATACTGTTGATCCGGAAATAGTAGAAACCGAGGTGTAATGTGTTCCGCAGTCACTCGTAGAAAATACGACAAAATTTGTCGCACCAAGCACCATACGTCTTCTGCCGCGCCACATGTGAGACGGTGTTCGTCCGTGCCTGGTATCCCGCAGTCTACGCAGAGAGGCGATTCCGCAATGTTTATCTTGTGGAGGAGTGATCGGTGATCTGTTTACCATTGACTGTGATATACCATGTGGATCGGACGGCTGTGTCCAGCGTAACCGCGTGAATCGTCTTCCACACCACCTTCCAGTTAACCTGAGGGCTTTTGGTCTCCACGATGTTTGGTGGGCGCCTCTGCTGTAGGACATGATATATATCCCGCGCCGACGCCTGTTTCGTCGGTGCTACTGCGATACGGACATAGCTGTGTTCAATGTAAAAGTTCCCGAAGTAGAAGAAGGGTGGGGGTATGTCTTGCGTCGTCAGTGGGGGCATAAGGGAGGGCGGAGCTAAGGACTCCAACAGCAAACCTGTCAAACTTTCCGGGTGGTGGCGCCACAGCTTGATGTGTGAGCTGGCATACAGGGCCACAGCTCTGTCGTGGACATGGACTAGACCAAGACCTCCCCTTTCTGGGGGAAGGGTCAGTGACTCATAACTGACTTTGAAGAGCATGCCTGTACTGACGTAGGCTCCGAATGCCGCTAATAGACGTGGAGCCATCAGTAAAGGTATTGGAAGAACACGCGCTATGTGTGGAAGGCGCGATGCGAGGTAAACATTGTTCCTGAGCTCATACTGTCCTTGATGCTGCATATCTTGCTCATGGACTACTCAGTCTGTATATTTTGCTTTTTTTTTCATAGTTCCACACAACTTCTTCCTGATTTCTCGATTGATCAGTGTTCAGTTTTTCAAGGCCTATCCACTGTGCCAAGTTATAAGTAAATCTGAGGGGGGTGCGATGGGGAGGTTCCGTTGTCAGTAATCCGGCGCCGGCGGATACCTCTGTAAGACTGCAGCAGGAGGCGGCGTCGGCCTACCTCCCCGAATCTCCCCCCCCCCCCCCACCTCCCCACCAGCCACACCCGGCACGGTGCTAATTAAGAGGCCTCGCGCGCCTTTGAGGCGAGGCGAATTCACAGCCGGCAGATGGCGCCACTGCGGAACCTGCGCCTGCGCCTGCCTCTGTGATTTCCTTTCCGATCGTCGCAGGCGCGTTTCTCCTTTTAATTACGTACCGCCCTCCCTGCCGCCGGAAGAAGCACCGAGTCTGTAATCCGCTAACCAAAGCTGCGCGGTCGTTCTCACCAGAATGTGAAGAAAAATTTCAGCAGAACTTTTCCACTCCGATTCCGTCTTCTGTTCGAGTCGCGGGCTCGAAAATCGTAAGACTTCTAGCGAAACCGTGAAAGATCCCTCACTTCCAGACTGATCTCGAGAAATGATACAAACTGACACCGACATAAACTGCAGCTAACGCAGCTGAGGCCACGAGCATCTTTCAATACATCTTGCTGCGTAGTACATCTACGTCTACATCTACATCTACATGGATACTCTGCAAATCACATTTAAGTGCCTGGCAGCGGGCTCATCGAACCACTTTCACAGTTCTCTATTATTCCAATCTCGTATAGCGCGCGGGAAGAATGAACACCTATATCTTTCCGCACGAACTTTGATTCCCTTATTTTATCTTCGTGCCGGCCGGTGTGCTCGAGCAGTTCTAGGCGCTTCACTCCGGAACCGCCGCGCGTTGTCTACGGTCGCAGGTTCGAATCCTGCCTCGGGCAAGGATGTGTGTGTGTCCTTAGGTTAGTTAGGTTTAAGTTGCTGTAACTTCTAGGGGACTGAGGACCTCAGATGTTGTCCCATAGTGCTCCAAGCCATTTTGAATCTGCTGCGGTCGAAAATCCACGGATAAGTCGAAACACGATATCCTTTATTTTCAATCCTCTTCAATTGATGCTGGACGGTGTCAAATGCCTTACTGAAGTCAAGGAACACGGCATTAGCGTGAGCGCCGTTGTCCACCGTGGATCTCATGGAGGAGGAGAGTGAGCTGAGTTTCGCAGGATCTCTGTTTGCGGAATCCATGTTTATGGATTGCTGTTCATTTTCCAATAATGTCATAATTCTTGAGCATAAAACATGTTCCATAATTGTCAATTTCCAAAAATGTCATAATTGTTGAGCATAAAACATGTTCGCCGGCTGGAGTGGCCGAGCGGTTCTAGGCGCTACAGTCTGGAACCGCGCGACAGTTGAGGTCGCAGGTTCGAATCCTGCCTCGAGCATGGATGTGTGCGATGTCCTTAGGTTAGTTAGGTTTAAGTAGTTCTACGTTCTAGGGGACTGATGACATCAGAAGTTAACGCCCATAGTGCTCAGAGCCATTTGAACCACTTTTTTTAAAAATTAATCTTGCTGATCGTTCCTTCCTATGTTGGTCGGTGTCAACTAAACATTTTCGCATTCGGGGGATATAGTTGGTGACTGCAATTTCGTGAGAAGATTCCGTCGCAACGAAAAACAACTTTCTTTTACGATTTCCAGCCCAAATCCTGTATCATTTCTGTGACACTCTCCCCCATATTTCGCCATAATACAAAACGTGCTGCCTTTCTTTGAACTTTTTCGATATACTCCGTCAGTCCTATCTGGTAAGCATCCCACACCGCGCGTCAGTATTCTAAAAGAGGACGGACAAACGCAGTGTAAGCACTCTCCTTAGTAGGTCTGTTACATTTTCTAAGTACCCTCCCAATAAAACGCAGCCTTTGGTTACCCTTCCCCACAACACTTTCTGTGTGTTTCTTCCAATTTCAGTTGTTCGTAATTGTAATACCTAGCTATTTAGTTGAATTTACGGCTTTTAGATTAGACTGATTTATCGTGCAACCGAAGTTAAATGAGTTCCTTTTTGCACTCATGTGGATGACCTCATACTTTTCGTTATTCAGGGTCAACTGTCAATTTTCGCACCATTCAGATATTTTTTCTAAATCGTTTTGCAGTTTGTTTTGATCTTCTGATGACTTTATTAGTCGATAAACGACAGCATCATCTGCTAACAACCGAAGACGCCCGCTCAGATTGTCTCACGAATCGTTTGTATAGATAAGGAAATAAATAGCGCGAGAGGAATCTCTTAAAAACAATGACGAGTCCCTGACTGGCACTCCATACTGGCCTTCCTGCATCTTTCTACGTTCTGGGTGTCGAGATACTCCTGAGGTGGAAAGTTCTGGAACGTCGTCCACTCAGCGTTGCGACGCCGCTCGATGAAAGAAGCGGCGAAATAGTCGCCTGAGCCACCGAAGTGACCCCATACAGAAAGGCTCGCACCAGGCTGGTCAACCACAAGACATTCACTAAATCTGGTTTTTGGCTCGCTTCGTTACGGTAACTGTGTCGTCCTTCGATGACACTCGTTGCTATTTGTTCAGAACGTTTCACGTTCTGTGTCGTCCAGTTCTGTGTACGAGCCAATATCGGACTGGCAGCCTCTGAGAGCCCAAGGCTCTACGAAGCCATTCCTCGAGCTGCACACCGTTGCAGCTTCGAAAACGCAACGTTAACACTGTCACAGACCCAATGGCGCTTTGTGTCCTTGCATTGTCCTGCTTGAAATAACTTTAGGTATTTCCGTTGCTTGTTACATCTTTGACTAGCCGTGGCGCTCTTTCAGGAACAGCCCTAGACTTCCCGCTAGAGGTCCCGGGTTCAATCGTGGGAAGTACTGTGTATTTCCCCTCGTCCTCAGATTAGGCAGCCCTTCATCTATCAGGACGGGTTAATAGGCATGACGTTCGGATTTAGGGTTCGCAAAAGCCGCACGTTGGTATTGAACATGTTCGTGATAGCCCTAAACTAAACGTCTAGTGCGAGCTAATGCCCTACCCTTAGACACAGGACTTGCAGCCCAACATCATTTTTCAACAAGATGGAGCTTGGCCGCGATGGTCAACGGCTGTTCGCAAGTTCCTGGATAGGACATTTCCCAATCGTTGGATCGGACGCGGGGGACCCATTGCCTGGCCACCACGTTCACCCCACATTACGCAGCTTAATTTCCGTGTATGCGACCAAAGTGGACTCTATTCCTACGTTGCGATATCGTATCACTAACGCGATTGCAACAATAACAGAGGAAATGTTACAAAGAATGTGGCAAGAAATTGAATATAGACTCGATATTCTTCGTGCTACAAATGGTTCACATGTAGAGGTGTACTGATGATAAATAAATAAATTCTTTGAGATGGTCTACAATATGGTGCATTTTTCACTGTCATACCTATTGTGCTTTTTTTTTACCCCTGGGTCTTTGAAATCAGGGAGGTTTGAGTGGGACAACTTGCATATCGTTTCAGGGAACGCATACGATTTTTTAAAAATGATTTGACTCTAAAATTTTGTTTCTCGCTGTTATTAACCACACGAACAACTCCTTGCTAAGGAAACTCTTTCATTCATCGATTATATTCACTGCAGATTGTATTAAGCTAATGCTGACCACTCTAGTATTATAATTTTAATTCGTATACCAAGGATGCAAACAACAACGGTGCATTTAAAACAGCTTCCCATGTCGGATGCGGCAATCGACCGTGGGTCAGTTTCCTAGGCAGCGACGCCGACATTTTGTGTGACCCGAGACGAAGACGTATTCTTCGGCTGCGAAGGTGAAGTAAACCTGCCAGACATGTCGTATGTAAATTACCGCCATCTCTGTGACGGGAGAATGATGTACGTCGCCCAATCACACGCTATAAAACGACAATCACTGTACACTCCCGGGAGTCGCTAGCCCGCTCCTTACGAAGAAAATTGAAGCATATATGTATCTAGTACCTCACGGAGGCTGTTTGGAAAATTCCAAGATCCGGTTTCGAAGGCAGAATACGCTAACGCTCTCTACACATTCCTTCCGTAGAAGCCGTAAGAAACAAAAGGGGGAGTAGCGACCCTTGTTACTGCGTCACAACCAGGCATTCTTCCCACGCTCCACCCATGAACGAAATGGAAAACAAATTAATGTACGGTATTGTAAAAGGAAGTTAATGGAACGAGATGTTCATTGAAACTGCGCCACGGACAACACCAGGTATTCTGAAACCGATATAATTAATAGCATCTCCTGACAAGCAGTTACAATAATACTGACAGTTTCGATGGAATGACAACGCCAGGTATTCTGAAACCGATATAATTAATAGCATCTCCTGACAAACAGTTTCCAATAATACTGACAGTTTCGATGGAATATAAGGCACCAAGGAAGCATTCTCAATTCAGATATTCAACATGTATTGTGTGAAATAAATGAAACGTCAGACGAAATTCTGCATATCTATGAAAGCTCTTACGATCACAGCCCGTGCAGAAAACGCGGAAATGGCGACATCTTCATTTGTATATCGCAGGAATCACGCGACCTGATGGTGAGCGTTGTTTATCAAGACCGGCAATGCTCTAAATAAACTGTATCAAAGTGACCTCACGTTCATTAAACATTCATGCACATCTCACAAAATCCATTATGAATCATCCAGTATGAAAACAGTATCCACACATTTCAAAATGTTACCGGTTTCTCAATAAAATCACACACACGTGCTGGTCAGCGGATACTGGGATCAGTTGCGACACAAATGCACTATAAGATGAAACAAGAAAACGACACATCATGAGGTAATTATCCGAATGGGACAGAAATCCGTAAATGTGATGTACGGACAACCACTTGGTTATAACTTCAGGAAAACTGGATGATTTACTCAAAGGGGAAGAGCTTCTCAAATTGAGCAAGGAAGTGACGCATTGGTCCACCTCTGGTTGTCATGCAATAAGTCATTCGGCCTGGCACTGAATTGATGGAATTGGTGGATACCCCCCCCCCCCCCCCACCCTCCACCCACCCGCCCGCCAGATGGATATAGTGCCAAATCCTGTCCAATTGATGTGTTAAATCGTCAAAATCGCTAGATGGTCTGGCCTGGCAACGGAAGACAGCAAAACGAAGGCTGAAGTTTTAAATTTAGCGTTTTAGAAGTCTTTCACGCAGGAGGATCGTACAAACATACCGCCGTTTGAGTCTCGTACAGATTCCCGTATGGAGGACATAGACATCCCTGGGGTTGTGAAGCAGCTGAATGGGTTGGAAATAAATAAATCGCCAGGTCCTGGTGGGATTCCAATTCGGTTTTACAGAGAGTACTGCATTGGCTCCTTACTTAGCTTGCATTTATCGCGAATCTCTTGCCAACGTAAAGTCCCGAGCGACTGGAAAAAAGCGTAGGTGACGCCTGTATATAAGAAGGGTAGAAGGAAGGATCCTCAAAATTACGGACCAATATCCTTAACATCGGTTTGTTGCGGGATTCTCGAACATATTCTCATTTCAAATATAGTGAAGTTCCTTGAGACAGAGAAGTTGCTGTCCATGCATGAGCACGTCTTTAGAAAGCATCGCTTCTGCGGAAGGCAACTCGCTCTTTTTTCACATGATATCTTGCGAACCATTGATGACGGGTATTAGACGGATGTCATATTCCTTGACTTTCGGAAAGCGTTTGACTCGGTGCCCCACTGCAGGCTGCTAACTCAGGTACGAGCATATGGGATTGGTTCCCAAATATGTGAGTGGCTCGAAGACTTCTTAAGTAATAGAACCCAGTACTTGTCCTCGATGGTGAGTGTTCATCGGAGGTGAGGGTATCATCTGGAGTGCCCCAGGGAAGTGTGGTAGGTCCGCTATTGTTTTCTATCTACATAAATGATCTTTTGGATAGGATTGATAGCAATGTGCGGCTGTTTGCTGATGATGCTGTGGTGTACGGGAAGGTGTCGTCGTTGAGTGACTGCAGGAGGATACAAGATGACTTGGAAAGGATTTGTGATTGGTGTAAAGAATGGCAGCTAACTCTAAATATAGATAAATGTAAAATAATGGAGATGAATAGGAAAAGGAATCCCGTAATGTTTGAATACTCCATTAGTAGTGTAGCGCTTGACACAGTCACGTTAATTAAATACTTGGGTGTAACATTGCAGAGCGATATGAAGTGGGACAAGCACGTAATGACAGTTGTGGGGAAGGCAGATAGTCGTCTTCGGTTCATTGGTAGACTTTTGGGAAGATGTGGTTCATCTGTAAAGGAGACCGCTTATAAAACACTAATACGACTTATTCTTGAATACTGCTCGACCTATCAGGTCGGACTGAGGGAGGACATAGATTTGTTACTGGTAGGTTTTATCATTACGTGAGAGTTACGGAAATGCTTCAGGAACTCGGGTGTGAGTCTCTGGAGAAAAGGAGGCGTTCTTTTCGTGAGGAAATTTAGAGAACCAGCATTTGAGGCTGACTGCAGTACCATTTTACTGCCGGAAAGACCACAAGGATAAGATAAGAGAGATTAGGCGTCGTACAGAGGCATATAGGCAGTCATTTTTCCCTCGTCCTGTTTGGGAGTGGAACAGGGAGAGAAGAAGCTAGTTGTGGTAGGAGGTACCCTCCGCCACGCACCGTATTGTGGATTGCGGAGTATGTACGTAGATGCAGATGCTTGAAGGGCCCTGCCTATGAAGCTCTTACCTGGGGAGAGATCCGGCGACCTTGCTGGCCGAGGTTTTGCAAACACGAAGACAAGCAGCAGAAACTCCCACAGTATACGGGCTGAAATGTATGCCCAGGATGGCACGAAGAGCAACAACACTGGAGTAGCACTGTGCTGTAAGGGTATCACGGATAACAACCAAAGGCTGCTGCTACGAATTGAAATCGCAGCCCCGAACATCAGCCTTGTGTGTCGTGCCGTACGGCAGACGACGATCAGGTTAGAATCGCACCGCCTTATGGGGTACCTCCAGACACGTCTTGGAATCTCTTCAGTGATAAGCCCCGCTTGGAACTGAGCACCGACACCCAGCGAAGACGTGTCTGGAGACGTCCAGACAGCGGTGGGACACCAACTCGCCTGTCGCCTGTCACACGGTCTGGGGAGCCCTTTTTCATTTCACAGCAGCACGCCTGTGTTTGGCATCGGTGGCACCCTTACAGCTCAGCAGTACGTCGACAACATTCTGGGATCCGTTTTGTTGCCTCCCATACAAGACATACTGGGTCTACATTTCAGCAAGATAGTGTACGCACCCACACAGCAAGACATTCTAATGCTTGTTTTCGTGCTCACAAAACCGCTCCTTGGCCACCGAGCTCGCCTGTTCTCTCCCCAACTGAGAATGCGTCAAACCACCTCGGGATTTTGACGCTCTACCACGCCAGTTGGACAGAATTTGGCACAAAAACCCTTCAAGAGGCCATTCCAAGCCGAATAAATGCTTGGATAAGGGTCAGGGGTGGGCCGACATGTTACTGAGTTGCTCAATTTGTTAACCTCTTCCTCTTGAATAAATAATCCATTTTTTCTTAAACTGTAATTATGTGATTGACTGTACATGTACATCAGATCTACCAATTTTCGTTCCATTCGGATAAATACTCCGTGGTGCGTAGTTTTTTTCATGAGGTTGAGTCAAATGAAAAACTTAAATTTGTAATAACAAATCGAAATTTCGCGCCCTTATCCTGTAAGTTGGTAAGCGTGCTACAAACAGCGCGCATAATGGCCTGAAGGTGGCAGCATAGTGCAGATGCACACATACCGTTGCAGTATCAGCATGAAGATGGCAGCCCCACTTGCGACTTGCTCCAGGGAAGAACAGCATTCTGTTATTCGGTTTTTGCGTAGTGAAGGTGTGAAACCTATTGAAATTCATCGACGAATGAAGGTTCAGTGCGGTGAAGCATGTTTGTCACAGCAGCAAGTCTACGAATGAAGTAGGAAATTCGCAAATGGTGTGCCTTCAGTGGAAGATGCTCCTCGTCCAGGTCAGGCACACCGAGGTGTGACCACAGAACACTGCAGCAGTTGAAGCCATAGTGAAGGAAAACCACTGAATGACATTGCAGCATGTTTACAGATTAGTCATGAGTCAGCACAGCACATTGTACTCCAGTTTCACAAAGTGTCTGCAAGATGGGTGCCACGGCAGCGAACTCCTAAAATCAGAGAACGACGTGTTGATGCATGTGAAGAACTACACGACAAGGTGATGGCTTCCTTGCAGGAATCGTTACTGGGAACGAAACCAGGGTTCACTTCCACCAACCGGAAATGAAGAGAGCGAGCAAGGAACAGCACCATTCCTCACCACCAAAACCAAAGAAGTTTCGAACACAACCATCAGCAGGGACGGTTACGCTGACTCTCCTTTGGGACGAAAAAGGCGTCATTTTGGAGCACTACATGCCTAGAGGGACCACTGTCACCAGCGCATCATACACAGATGTCCTAAAAAATAATATGCTGCCTTCGATCAAATCAAAGCGACGTGGATTGCTTTCACCAAGTGTCCTTTTGCAACATGACAATGCAAGGCCCTATACTGCCCGGACAACAGTTGCTACAATCACTTGCATTTCGAGTGTCTTCCTCATCCACCATACTCATCAGATCTTGACGCAAGTAATTCCCATATGTTTGGACCATTCAAAGACGCAATGTGAGGAAAGACGTTCCGTTCTGAAGAAGAGGTACGCTACGCGGTGCACGAGTCGTTGCGCGGACTACCAAAAGAATTTTTTTTCTAAAGGAATTTATGCACTTTGTAAGCACTGGAGGACTTGCATTGAACGTGGGAGAGATTATGTTGAAACGTGATACAGCTTTGTACCACTTCTGCACAATAAATAATATTTAAAAAATATTCAAGGTTTTCATTTGAGTCACCCTCGTATTTGTTTATTTACTTATTTATTTTTCTCTTGCAATGTAATTACGATCGGGGACGTACCGAGAGAAAAGTAAAGGAAGAAGTCGACGGAGTCCTTGTCAAAGAATTTAATCAGTCATTGGCCTTATGTGAATTTTAGAAAACATAGGAAAACCTACATTTGGATGTCCGAAGGGGTTCTGGAACGCCGTTCTCCCGAAAGCGAGTCTGGTGTGCTGGCCACATCCCTGGTAACAAGTGGGTACCTAGACAGTACCGTCGGTTCCCGTTAACCGGCGAGAACGTCGCAGTTCCGACTGCTGCTGCGATAGGAGGCGATTAGCAAACGGATGGAGCGGTCATGTGGTGAAGTAAGAGGGTCACTCCAAAAGGAATGTGCAACTTTTTTTATTTACAACATCCAAGTTTTGTTCTACATGGTTGCTACTCACATTCTTTCCGCTTGTACTGATATTTAATTTGACCCGTTTCCGTGAAAAAAAAAATCGCTCTGTCGTTGAACTCTCTCGAGTTGGGTACTGAATTTGATGTTCGTCTGGAGTAACGTGAGAACGAGAGAGTAACAAATATTCACAAGATACTGCAGAAGGTGCACACGCATACCGCTGTACAATTAGACGCTGGAACAGGCGGGATAGCCGGTGAAAGTGGGTTCAAATGGCTCTGAGCACTATGGGACTCAACTGCTGTGGTCATCAGTTCCCTAGAACTTAAAACTACTTAAGCCTAGCTAACCTAAGGACCAGACATACATGAATGCCAAAGGCGGTCGCGCGGTTCCAGACTGTAGCGACTAGAACCGCTCGGCCACAGCGGTCGGCGGTGACAGCGGGCCCGCCAGCACTCGGGGACGGCACCTTGCGGCGGCAGGCGCAGCACTGCACCCACACACTCCCGGCACGTGGCCGCGTGTTCACCGTCTGATTTTGACTGACAG
Source organism: Schistocerca gregaria (assembly GCF_023897955.1). Taxonomy (NCBI): domain Eukaryota; kingdom Metazoa; phylum Arthropoda; class Insecta; order Orthoptera; family Acrididae; genus Schistocerca; species Schistocerca gregaria. The sequence continues at coordinate 79,119,397 of NC_064927.1, forward strand.
GTGCTTCACAGTGAACCAAGTGTCAATACTGACAGGCAGTAGCAGAATCGAGTGTGTGCAAGTACTGGGGCGCTTGTGCCACGCTGGTTCCGACAACGTTGACGAATGCCCCCAAAGAAACAACGAAGACACGGTGCGGCGAACTTTTGAAATAATACGAGAATTGGAAATTTGTGGTAAGTTCCTATGGGACCAAACTGCTAAGGTCGTCGGTCCTTAGGCTTACACACTACTTAATCTGACTTAAGCTAACTTAGGCTAAGGACAACACACACACCCATGCCCGAGGAAGGACTCGAACCTCCGACGGGGGAAGCCGCGCTAACCGTGGGAGGGCGCCTTACACCGCACGGCTAACCCGCCCGGCAATTTTGAAACACCTTCTCGGCAGATATCGAGCAATTTTGTGAGGGTCGTCAGCGGGAAAATATTTCGTAAGGGTTGGAAATTATGTATAAAGGTCGTTGTAAATCCTAAAGTGTCCTCATTTTCAAATAGTGGATGACCAAAGTAAGAGTAGTTACGCATCATGGGCGACATTGCTTTTTCGCTCCGAACATCATTCCTCTAATAGGATGGTGATTCTTACCCATACAGAGATTTTTCGAGACAGTAAGTATTATACGTACCAAATTTGGCTCAAATTGGCCCAGTAGTTCAGCAGGCGATGTGGAACGAACATACATACATACATTACATACATACCATACCATACATACACGTAATCCATTTTTGTAATATGTAAGGATTAGTTTCTGTTTTTATTTATGACCTGTATACTAAAGATATTGCAGTCACTGTTTCACAGTTATTTTTAATTTTAAAGTCCATATTGTAGTCAGAACGCCAAGACACATCGTGAAGATAGTACCAATGGAAGTCGCTAGATCGCGGGGCGATCGAGAGATCGAACAGAACATAATTCTCGAGTTTTGACGTAAACTGCTCGAGCAGTTGGAGTCGTGGTGGCGCGTATCATTAGGAGATACTGCAGAGTACCCAGTCCATCTACATCTACATCATACCCCGCAAGCCACCTAATGGTGTGTGGTTCAAATGGCTCTGAGCACTATGGGACTTAACTGCTGAGGTCATCAGTCCCCTAGAACTTAGAACTACTTAAACCTAAGTAACCTAAGGACATCACACACATCCAAGCCCGAGGCAGGACTCGAACCTGCGACAGTAGCGGTCGCGCGGTTCCAGATAATGTTGTGTGGCGGCTGATACTTTCGGTATCACTAACTGATCCTTCCATCCCAGTTCCACTCGCGAATAGTGCGTGGGAAGAATGATTGTCGGAAAGCCTCTGCATTGGCTCAATTTTCTCGAATTTTCTCCTCGTGGTCAATACGTGAGATGTATGTGAGGGAGAAATAATATGTTGTCCGTCTCTTCCGGAAAATGTGCTGTCCCGAAATAGTAAATTTCTCCGTGATGCACAACGCCTCTCTTGTAACATCTGCCTATGGAGTTTGTTTACCATATCCGTAACGCTCTCTCGCCAGCTAAAGATCCCGTGACGGAACGCGCCGCTCTTCGTTGGATCTTCTCTATCTCCTCTATCAGTTCTACCTGATAGGGATCTCAGATGGATCAACAATACTCAAGAGTCGGGCGAACAAGCACCTAATAAGCCACTTCTTTGGTGTACGAGTTACATTTCCTTAAGATTCTTCCGATGAATCTGAGTCTTGAGTTTGCTTTTCCCATTATTGTATTATGTGGTCATTCCACTTAAGGTCGCTCTGGATAGTTACGCCTAGATATTTTACGGCAGAAGCTGTCTCCAGATGTTTGTCATCAATACTGTAGCTGCACAGTAGTGGATTTATTTTCCTATGTATGCGCAATATGTTACATTTATTTACGTTCAGGGTCAACAGCCTGAGTCTGCACCATTCATCGATTCTCTGCAGGTCGCTCTGCAAATTCTTTTATCTTCTAGCGTTGCTACTTTGGTATAAACAACTGCATCATCTGCAAATAGCCTTAAAGAGCATCGAGCGAGGCGGCGTAGTGGCTAGCACACTGGACTCGCATTCGGGAGGACAACGGTTCAATCCAGCGTCCGGCCATCCTGATTTAGGTTTCCCGTGATTTCCCTAAATCGCTCCAGGCAAGTGCCGGGATGGTTCCTTTGAAACGGCACGCCCGACTTCCTTCCCCGTCCTTTCCTACTCTGATGAGACCGATGGCCTCGCTGTCTGATCTCCTCCCCCCAAACAACCCAACACTTAAAGAGCATCCGACGCTTTGTAGTACATCAATTATATATATTGTCAACAGCAACGGCCCTATCACACTTCCCTGTCGTACTCTGGATATTACCTTTACCTCTGTCGTTTCATCTCCGATAAAAGCGCCATGTAGAGTTCTATATGTAAGGAAGTCTTCAATCTAATTGCAGGTCTGCTCCGATACTCCGTAAGCTCGACTCTTTTTTTTCATTGAACGACAATGATGAACGGTAATGGATATGGGCATTTGGCGTCATTGACCGGGAGGTCCCTTACGGGGCAGGTCCGGCCGCCTAGGTTCAGGTATTACTACATAGGACGTCACATTGGGCGACCTGCGCGCCAGATGGGGATGAAACGATGATGAAGACAACATCCGGTCCGTGAGCGGAGAAAATCCCCGACTCAGTCGGAAATGGAGCCCGGGCCCGTCACGCTGACCACTCGGCTATCGGGGCGGACAATGCTGGAAGGTGTCAAATGCCTTACTGAAGTCAAGGAACACGGCATCAGCCCGAGCGCCGTTGTCCACTGCGCTGTGGATCTCATGGGGGAACAGAGCGAGCTGAGTTTTGCAGGATCTCTGTTTGCGGAATCCATGTTGATATTTATAGAGGAGCTGTTCATTTTCCAAAATTGTCATAATTCTTGAGCATAAAACATGTTCCATAATTGTCGATTTCCAAAAATGTCAGAATTGTTGAGCATAAAACATGTTAGCCGGTCGGAGTGGCCGAGCGGTTCTAGGCGCTACAGTCTGAAACCGCGCGACCGCTGCGGTCGAAGGTTCGAATCCTGCCTCGAGCATGGATGTGTGTGATGTCCTTAGGTTAGTTAGGTTTAAGTATTTCTAAGTTCTAGGGGACTGATGACCTCAGATGTTACGTCCTTTATTGCTGAGAGCCATTTGAACCATAAAACATGTTCCATAATTCTATAACAGATTGACGTCAACGATATAGGTCTATAATAGAGTGGATCTGTATTACGGCCTTTCTTAGAAACGGGAATGACCTGTGCTTTTTTTTTACAGTCGTTAGGCACTGTTCGTTCTAAAGTGATCTACGATAAATTACTGCTAGAAAGGGAGCAAGTTCTCTCGTATAATCTTTATAGAAACTTGTAGGTATCTGATCTGGTCCTGACGCCTTTCCACTACTAAGCGATTGTAGCTGCTTTTCAGTCCCGCGATAGGTTATCTCAATATCTGCCATTTCGACGTAAGTACGATGATTGAAAGGAGAGACAGTGTTCGGATCTCCGGCGGTGAAACAACTTAGGAAGACTGAATTCACTGTTTCGGCCTTCTCTCGGTTATCTTCCGTTTCGGTGCCGGTGTGGTCGCTGAGAGAATGAATAGATGATTTTGCCCCACTTACTGATTTTACATACGACCAAAATCTCTTAATGTTTTTACTCGGGTCGGTTGACAACGTCTTACTTTCGAAATTATTGAACGCTTCTCTCATTGCTCTCGATACGCTCATTTTCGCTTCGTTCAGCTTTTGTTTGTCAGCTGGGTTTTTACTTCTCTCGAATCTGAGATGAAGTGCTCTTTGTTTACGCAGCGCTTTTCTAACGCGGCTATTAAACCGTGGTGGATCTTTCCCATCCCTTAAAATCTTACTCGAAACACACTTGTCTAGGGCAGGTGTCTCTAAACTTTTTAATCTGCGTGCCACACTGACTGCTCAAGTTATACGGGCCAAGATCTACCTAGTGGGATTAAAGCACCCTAGCAGTCCATTATCACCGTAATGTAAGGTTAAAGGAAAGATGAAATCGCAAAAATGTAAGGTTTTGGGAATAGCTAGCACTGAAACGAACTACTATTTTTATTTAATTGCATAATTTTGATTGGTGGACGTACCTGACCGAAATTCTGGCGTATTTTATTCTGGCGAATTTCTCCGACAAGAAGTATATCACTGCACATTCTGTATGTATTTTACAACGTAATCAAAAGAAAGTGAAACCTTGCTTAAGAAGCATCTTCCATAATGATTGATTACTAAGGCTAGTCGCCGAAGTGGCATCCATTTGAAAGACTTGCACCAGACTCGTGAGTAGAATAAAAAGCAAAGAGTTTTTTTACTTAAAATGTTTTCGGCAAACTAGTCTGTTAACCGTTTCTTTTTTTTTTTCAGAATCGCACGGAGAATGGTCTGTCTGTTTACTGTGGATAGCCACAAGTTTAACCATGACCTTCCGCTTTGTAAAGATAGAGCTCCGACAATGTCGCAGTGTATTGGACGCGATAGGCCTCGAAACTCAACTGTTGGCAGCATACGTACCACCTCAAATATTTGGCGGGCCGGATACAGGAATGTCCGACCAGCTAACGCGGGCCGTAGTTTGGAGACCCCTGTTGTAGGGCATACTGAACGATGCCTTTGAATTTTTTCCATTTGTTCTCCACATCTTCGTCCACATCAGCGAATATTTGATGCTGACTGCTCATTAGTCGTCGGTTTCGCTGCGTCCGTCAAAGCAACTGCGCCTCCTCCTCCTCCACTGCCTGGCGATGCTGTCAGTGGCAACTGCAATGACGACAGCAAGTCCCCATACAGCGGCGCGGCAAGTGGATGACGCACTGGCGGCGGCGCCCGCGCGAGAGAGACACGCCGAGGACCTGAGGCGGCCGCTCCACCGGGTCGCGACAGGGGCAGCGGAGCGAGGCGCGGCCAGCGACTGGCTGGTGCGCAGGGTGGCTCGGGGAGGCGCACACAGCGGCCGGCTCCCAAAAGAGCTCCGGAGGGGGGGGGGGGGGGGGGGGGGGGGGAGGGCGGGGGGGGGCTGCCAACCCACGTAATTAAACCGCACGGGCACGGACGCGTCCCGTAAAGGGCCGTGCCGCGGCGCAAAACAGCGACGACCTCATTTAAATTAGCGCATTTTATGCATTCGCTAAATTAATTAACCTGTCCTCATTTCGACGGCCAATTTATAACTGCAAACAGAACGAGTGCGGGCGACAGCCGAGTCGCAAACGCAGCCTGACCCCTCTGGCTAGCGCTTTTTTTCTCCTCTTTAAATTTTGCATAATGCGCCATAGCGATCGGCGTGCACGGACCAGGCGCCAGATCCAAGAAGCTCAGCAGAGGGGGTTCATGACGGCCATCCCAAACAACGTTGTAGTACAAGAAGCGTTTATACCAGCTACCAGATTTCTCAGCCGGCTTTTGGTGAATAAAGCTGCATAAAAATTAAAGTCTAGTAAAAGGCATGCAACTTTACACTTCGCAAAACCTGTGGAGCTGGCACTTAGGTGACAAAAGTCGTGCAATACCTCCTAATAATGTGTCGGACCTCACCATAGACCGACAACTCGATGTGGCGTGGTCTCAACATGTCATCAGATCCCCAGGAGAAATACTGAGCAATAACAATTGCGAAGGTACTGCCGGTGCAGGATTTTGTGCACGAACTCAGCACTCTATTATGTCCCATGAATGTTCTATGGGGTTCATGTCGGTCGACCTGGGCGGCCACGCATTGTCCACAATGTACTTGAAACCAATCGAGAAAACTGCTGTTGCTGGCCGGAGTGGCCGACCGGTTCTGGGCGCTACAGTCTGGAACCGCGCGACCGCTACAGTCGCAGGTCAGAATCCTGCCTCGCGCATGGATGTGTGCGATGTCCTTAGGTTAGTTAGGTTTAAGTAGTTCTGAGTTCTAGGGGACTGATGACCTCAGAAAGTAAGTCCTATAGTACTCAGAGCCATTTTTGAAACTACTGTTGCCAGGTAACATGGTGCATTGCCATCCACAAAAAGTCTGTCATTTTTTGGGAATATCAAGTCCACGAATGGCTGCAAATGGCCTCCAAACATTCGAACATGACCACCGACAATCAATGGTCGCTTCAGGTGGACCAGAGAATCCAGTCTATTCCGTGTAAACAGAGCCAATACCTCCATGGAGCTACACAGCGCACTGTTCACAACCTGGGTACATGGTTTAGTGGAGTCAGTTCTTACCAACTGAAATCGGGATTCACCGACCAGGCCGCAGTTTTCCAGTTCTAGGGTCACTAGGCTGCAGCCATAGCACATTAAAGCCACATTTCGCAGCACTGTCCTAACGGATACATTCGTCATACATCCCACATTGATTTTTGCGATTATTTCACGCAGCGTTGTTTGACTATTAGCACTGACAACTCTCGGCCGTTAATTGAAGGCCGCCGGCCATTGCGATGTCCTTGATGCCTGAAATTAGGTATTCTCGGCAGACTCCTCACACCGTGAATCTCTGTATATTGAATTGCCAAACAATTTCCGATGTGGAGAGTCCCATGCGTCTAGCTCCAACTATCACTCCGCGTTGAAAGTTTTTAATTCGTGTCATGACGCAATAATCACGTCGGGAACCTTTCCACATGAATCATCTGAGTACAAATGACAGCTGCACCAATGCACTACCCTTTTATACCTTATGTACGCCATACTTCTGCCGTCTGTATATGACTTTTTTCACCTCTGCATCTACATCTACATCCATACTCCGCAAGCCACATGACGATGGGTGGCGGAGGGTACCTTGAGTACCTCTATCGGTTCTCCCTTCTATTCCACTCTCGTACTGTTCGTGGAAATAAAGATTGTCGGTATGCCTCTGTGTGGGCTCTAATCTCTCTGATCTTATCCTCATGATCTCCACGCTAGATATACGTAGGACGGAGCAATATACTGCTTAACTCCTCGGTTAAGGTATGTTCGCTCGCATCTCGTGGTCGTGCGCTAGCGTTCTCGCTTCCCACGCCCCGGTTCCCGGGTTCGATTCCCGGCGGGGTCAGGGATTTTCTCTGCCTCGTGATGGCTGGGTGTTGTGTGATGTCCTTAGGTTAGTTAGGTTTAAGTAGTTCTAAGTTCTAGGGGACTGATGACCTAAGATGTTAAGTCCCATAGTGCTCAGAGCCATTTGTACCATTTTTTGAAGGTATGTTCTCAATAATTCAACAAAAGCCCGTACCGAGCTACTGAGCGTCTCTCTTGCAGAATCTTCCACTGGAGTTTATCTACCAGCTCCGTAACGCTTTCACGATTACTAAATGATCCTGTAACGAAGCGCGCTGCTCTCCGTTGGATCTTCTCTATCTCTTCTATCAATCCCATCTGGTACGGATCACACACTGGTGAGCAGTATTCAAGCAGTGGGCGAACAAGCGTACTCTAACCTACTTTCTTTGTTTTCGGACTGCATTTCCTTTGGATTCTTCCAATGAATCTCTGTCTGGCATCTGCTTTACCGACGATTAATTTTATGTCGTAATTTCCATTTTAAATCACGACGAAAAACGAAGCGATGTCCACAGTTCGATAGGAACTGACAAGAAGGAATCGGCAAGAGAAATGATTGGGAATAAACTTACTGTGTTAACGGAGACGCTTCTTAGTAATCAGCAGTGCTTCGGGATCCCCGCCCAGCCCGAATATCCGTACGAAGGAAAAGTAGGGGCCCGCATCTCGTGGTCGTGCGGTAGCGTTCTCGTTTCCCACACCCGGGTTCCCGGGTTCGATTCCCGACGGGGTCAGGGATTTTCTCTGCCTCGTGATGGCTGGGTGATGTCCTTAGGTTAGTTACGTTTAAGTAGTTCTAAGTTCTAGAGGACTGATGACCTAAGATGTTAAGTCCCGTAGTGCTCAGAGCCATTTGAACCATTTTTTTTGAAAAGTAGGGGAGGGAAGGGAGGAAGGGAGGAGGGGGAAGGGGGAGGGGGGAGGGCTGCAGCCGTGGCAAGGCGCCCTGTTGCCTCCACCGTCTAGTATATCTGCGAAGCTCTTAAAAGAAGCTCATTGGGACTGTCTCAGCTTTTCGTTTAGTGTGTTCTCTACATGTTTCCTGTTGTGAAAGATGATTGAGTTTGTAGCTTTTGTTTATTTTGTGAAGTATTGTCCTCTGTTATCAAAAGAATGTCCCGTGTCCTGGACGTGTCCTATGGCAGATTTATGGTGTGTGTCGTATCGAAACGCATTAAAACGTTCTTGGAAGCTTTCCCCGGTCCGACGGATATTTGGCTAAGTAAACAAAAGCCACAAACTCAACCTTCACGAAGAACTGCAAATTTTCATTTACATCAAAAAACATGGACAGAACACACTAAATGAAAAAGCTGATACCATATACTTCGCACATATACTAGATGATGCGCTATAGCTCTTTCCACTTTGAGCGAACATAATAAAAGACAATTCCCAAAGCACCATACAGAAAAAAAAGCACGAGTGGCCTACCGGGACCATCCGACCGCCGTGTCATCCTCGTTGGAGGATGCGGATAGGTGGTGGTGGTGGTGGTTAGTGTTTAACGTCCCGTCGACAACGAGGTCATTAGAGACGGAGCGTAAGCTCGGTTTAGGGAAGGATTGGGAAGGAAATCGGCCGTGCCCTTTCAAAGGAACCATCCCGGCATTTGCCTGAAACGATTTAGGGAAATCACGGAAAACCTCAATCAGAATGGCCGGAGACGGAATTGAACCGTCGTCCTCCGGATGCGAGTTCAGTGTGCTAACCACTGAGCCACCTCGCTCGGTAATAGGAGGGGCGTGAGGTCAGTACACCGCTCTCCCGGCCGATATGATGGTATTCTTGACCGAAGCCGCTACTATTCGGACGAGTAGCTCCTCAATAGGCATCACGATGCCGAGTGCACCCCGAAAAATGAAAACAGCGCATGGCGGCCTGACGGTCACCCATCCAAGTGCCGACCACGCCGGACAGCTTAACTTCGGTGATCTCAAGTGAACCGGTGCATCCACTGCAGCAAGGCCTTTGACTAAATCACTATATAGAAACAGAACGAATTACATAATGTCGATACTAACTCTGCATACTTTATATTTTTTATTTTTATGTTTACCCTCTGGTATCTGCAGTAGTAATACTTCTAACAAGTTGTTGTAAATAATGAAACACATTTATAGGTGCCAGATGTAGCATGCCCAAATGTGTCTTCGCCGCGTGGGATTAGCCGAGCGGTCTAAGGCGCTGCAGTCATGGACTGTGTGGCTGATCCCGGCGGAGGTTCGAGTCCTCCCTCGGGCATGGGCGTGTGTGTTTGTCCTTAGGACAATTTAGGTTAAGTAGTGTGTAAGCTCAGGGACTGATGAGCTTAGCAGTTAAGTCCCATAAGATTTCACACTCATTTGAACATTTTTGAACAAAATGTGTCTTCAAATGTGTGTGAATCTTATGGGACTTAACTGCTAATGTCATCAGTCCCAAAGCTTACACACTACTTAACCTAAATTATCCTAAGGACAAACACACACACATACACACACACACACACACACACACAGAGAGAGAGAGAGAGAGACACACACACACACACATGCCCGTGAAAGGACTCGAACCTCCGCCGGCACCAGCCGCACTGTCCATGACTGTAGCGCCCTAGACCGCTCGGCTAAGCCCGCGCGGCTCACATGTAGCATGTATCGTCCACAATGTAAAGTAATAATTAATGATCTCTGAGTCAAGGCACTATATCTTTACATCGTTACATTCTTTAGTTTGTTTTATTGGTTCAAATTCTGCGAGACAAGTAATAAATATGCATTTAGGACGAAGCGCAGAGTTATGCGCACTGGAATATACTGCAGCTAACTCTTACCACCGTTTAAAATTTATAATCTTAGCGTCATTTTACGCTAGCAAGTGCATGTTGTAGGTTTTTGTAGTAAATGAAACCACACCCTAGCAATCAAAACTGTAAAACAATATCTTCGTTCCACCTGAACACAAGAGTGTGAACTCTCGAAACACGTCGTGGGATGCCATGAAAAATACTGACTGAGGCATATAACTGTTTCATTTGAACTTTCATACTCTGTAGCATTTGATTCGCGCTGGGCGATCGGCATTGCTTGTGTTCACGCTTTTCCATTAGGATCGCTCCCTGTACTGTTTGCGCACGCCCGTACGTTTAGGTCTTTCGCTATTCTGTATACTTTGCCTCTGGCTAGCCGTTCGCTCCATGAACTCTGCCTTCGTTGCGTACCTGTTTGTTCCACTGGTCTCTGAATTACCGACAGTGCGAGACATCACAACCTGTGTTCTGCCTACCTCCGCCGCACGCTGCACGCAGCAGAGGCTGGGGGCAGGACATTAGCTGGGGCAGCCCTCTGTCCTGTTGTGCGGGTCTCTCATTATTCCTCTACCTGCGCCCTCAGTCCGCCCTCGACATTCCGCCGGACATTTGCCACGCCGGACATCTGCCACACTTGCCCATTCGCCAGGCAGCTTGAGTAGCGATCTCTCAGGTAAGGGCGCCCTTCCTCGTACTACTTCTGTCCGCTTTCAACCGGCGTCTCCACATCTTACTCGGTACAACCAGTACGTAAGGGACCTTCTTCTTCGACATCTTGGCGAGCAACTTTTCCGAAATCGAAATATTTACAACTTTTGGGAAACGAAAGCAATACCGACGATTATGTCACTATGTAATTAGTTCTGCCAAGTATAAATATAGATCCCTCTGTCTGTAGGGTAGCTTCCTTTCACGCTAACTGATTGCGATAGAAACAGTCCATCGGCATGGGAGCAACAAGAAAGGATGTAAAGAGAATGCCAATATACGCTAATCATTTCTTTTTGAAAAGAAGAACGACATATCAATTTACTCTCTAAAATCCGATATACCTTGCGGCGAAACATTTAGTTAATAAAGTGTAGCCGGACAATGTTCAAAACGTGACTGCAGATACGTTCACTAAACAGAGATAAGAAAATTTATGATTGACATGTCATCTAAATTCGACGTACAATTTTAAAATTTTACAAATAACGAAACGAAGTAATACAGAATGCTATGCTTGTAACGTACGTTGTTGTTCTACATTGTTTGGTGTTATGGCCTTCAGTCCTGAGACTGGTTTGATGCAGCTCTCCATGCTACTCTATCCTGTGCAAGCTTCTTCATCTCCCAGTACCTACTGCATCCTACATCCTTCTGAATCTGCTTAGTGTATTCATCTCTTGGTCTCCCTCTACGATTTTTACGCTCCACGCTGCCCTCCAACACCAAATTGGTGAACCCTTGATGCCTCAGAACATGTCCTACCAACCGATCCCTTCTTCTGGTCAAGTTGTGCCACAAACTTCTCTTCTCCCCAATCCTATTCAATACTTCCCCATTAGTTATGTGATTTACCCATCTAATCTTCAGCATTTTTCTGTAGCTCCACATTACGAAAGCTTCTCTTCCATTCTTGTCCAGAGTAGTTATCGTCCATGTTTCACTTCTATACATTGCTACACTCCATACAAATACTTTCAGAAATGACTTCCTGACACTTAAATCTATACTCGATGTTAACAAATTTCTCTTCTTCAGAAACGCTTTCCTTTCCATTGCCAGTCTACATTTTATATCCTCTCTACTTCGACCATCATCAGTTATTTTGCTCCCCAAATAGTAAAACTCCTTTACTACTTTAAGTGTCTCATTTCCTAATCTAATTCCCTCAGCGTCACCCGATTTAATTTGACTGCATTCCATTATCCTCGTTTTGCTTTTGTTGATGTTCATCTTATACCCTCCTTTCAAGACACGGTCCATTCCATTCAGCTGCTCTTCCAAGTCCTTTGCTGTCTCCGACAAAATTACGATGTCATCGGCGAACCTCAAAAATTTTATTTCTTCTCCATGGATTTTAATACCTACCTCAAATTTTTCTTTTGTTTCCTTTACTGCATGCTCAATATACAGATTGAATAACATCGGGGAGAGACTACAACCCTGTCTCACTCCCTTCCCAACCACTGCTTCCCTTTCGTGTCCCTCGACTCTTATAACTGCCCTCTGGTTTCGGTACAAATTGTAAATAGCCTTTCGCTCCCTGTATTTTACCCCTGCCACCTTCAGAATTAAATGAGAGTATTCCAGTCAACATTGTCAAAAGCTTTCTCTAAGCCTACAAATGCTAGAAACGTAGGTTTACCCTTCCTTAATCTAGCTTCTAAGATAAGCCGTAGGGTCAGTATTGCCTCACGTGTTCCAACATTTCTACGGAATCCAAGCTGATCTTCCCCGAGGTCCGCTTCTACCAGTTTTTCCATTCGTCTGTAAAGAATTCGCGTTAGTAGATTGAAGTCACTGCCAACTATAATTGTAGAATAGGGTTCCTCTTTGTGATAAGACTCAAGTTTTCTTTGATCTGTTCAGCAACTGTTTCATCTGAGACTGGGGGGGTCAGTAAAGGGAGCCAGTTATTAATTTATTCCGGTTGTCGAATGTAACTAAGTCACAGGAACTACCTTCTTCAATGTCGCTTGTGAGCTGGAACACACATTACATTATTTTTCCTTAAGTTGTACTTCTTGTTTGTGTTGTAGTGCAGATCATTACAATTACGGCTTTTCCCTCCAAAACCTAGGATGCTCTCTCTGTGACCCTGTAAATACCAGAGCTAAACAATGTAGCCTCCCCCCATGAACCATGGACCTTGCCGTTGGTGGGGAGGCTTGCGTGCCTCAGCGATACAGATAGCCGTACCGTAGGTGCAACCACAACGGAGGGGTATCTGTTGAGAGGCCAGACAAACGTGTGGTTCCTGAAGAGGGGCAGCAGCCTTTTCAGTAGTTGCATGGGCAACAGTCTGGATGATTGACTGATCTGGCCTTGTAACAATAACCAAAACGGCTTTGCTGTGCTGGTACTGCGAACGGCTGAAAGCAAGGGGAAACTACGGCCGTAATTTTTCCCGAGGGCATGCAACTTTACTGTATGATTAAATGAAGATGACGTCCTCTTGGGTAAAATATTCCGGAGGTAAAATAGTCCCCCATTCGGATCTCCGGGCGGGGACTACTCAAGAGGATGTCGTTATCAGGAGAAAGAAAACTGGCGTTCTACGGATCGGAGCGTGGAATGTCAGATCCCTTAATCAGGCAGTTAGGTTAGAAAATTTAAAAAGGGAAATGGATAGGTTAAAGTTAGATATAGTGAGAATTAGCAGGAGGAACAAGACTTCTGGTCAGGTGACCACAGGGTTATAAACACAAAATCAAATAGGGGTAATGCAGGAGTCGGTTTAATAATGAATAGGAAAATAGTAATGCGGGTAAGCTACTACAAACAGCATAGTGAACGCATTATTGTGGCCAAGATAGATACGAAGCACACACCTACTACAGTATTACAAGTTTATATGCCAACTAGCTCTGCAGATGACGAAGAAATTGAAGAAATGTATGATGAGATAAAAGAAATTATTCAGATAGTGAAGGGAGACGAATATTTAATAGTCATGGGTGACTGGAATTCGAGTGTAGGAACAGGGAGAGAAGGAAACATAGTAGGTGAATATGGATTGGGGTTAAGAAATGAAAGAGGATGCCGCCTCCTAGAATTTTGCACAGAGCACGACTTAATCATAGCTAACACTTGGTTTAAGAATCATAAAGAAGGCTGTATACATGGAAGAACCCTGGAGATACTAAAAGGATCAGATAGATTATATAATGATAAGACAGAGATTTAGGAAACAGGTTTTAAATTGGAAGACATTTCCAGGGGCAGATGTGGACTCTGGCCACAATCTATTGGTTATGAACTGTAGATTAAAACTAAAGAAACAGCAAAAATGTGGGAAATTAAGGAGATGGGACCTGGATAAACTAAAAGAACCAGAGGTTGTACAGGGAGAGCATAAGGGAACAATTGACAGGAATGGGGGAAAGAAATACAGTAGAAGAAGAATGGGTAGCTTTGTGGGATGAAGTTGTGAAGGCAGCAGAGAATCAAGTAGGTAAAAAGACGAGAGCTAGTAGAAATCCTTGGGTAACAGAAGAAATATTGAATTTAATTGATGAAAGGAGAAAATATAAAAATGCAGTAAATGAAGCAGGCAAAAAGGAATACAAACGTCTCAAAAATGAGATCGACAGGAAGTGCGAAATGGTTAAGCAGGGATGGCTAGAGGACAAATGTAAGGATGTAGAGGCTTATTTCACTAGGGGTAAGATAGATACTGCCTACAGGAAAATTAAAGAGACCTTTGGAGATAAGAGAACCACTTGTATGAACATCAAGAGCTCAGATGGAAACCCAGTTCTAAGCAAAGAAGGGAAAGCAGAAAGGTGGAAGGAGTATATAGAGAGTCTATACATGGACAATGTACTTGAGGACAATATTAAGGAAAGGGAAGAGAATGTAGATGAAGATGAAATGGGAGATATGATAGTGCGTGAAGAGTTTGACAGAGCACTGAAAGACCTGAGTCGAAACAAGGCCCCCGGAGTAGACAACATTCCATTGGAACTACTGACGGCCTTGGGAGAGCCAGTCCTGACAAAACTCTACCATCTGGTGAGCTAGATGTATGAAACAGGCGAAATACCCTCAGAGTCCAAGAAGAATACAATAATTCCAATCCCAAAGAAAGCAGATGTTGACAGATGTGAAAATTACCGAACTATCAGTTTAATAAGCCACAGCTGCAAAATACTAACACGAATTCTTTACAGACGAATGGAAAAACTACTAGAAGCCGACCCTGGTGGAAGATCAGTTTGGATTCCGTAAAAATATTGGAACACGTGAGGCAATACTGACCCTACGGCTAATCTTAGAAGAAAGATTAAGGAAAGGCAAACCTACGTTTCTAGCATTTGTAGACTTAGAGAAAGCTTTTGACAATGTTGACTGGAATACTCTCTTTCAAATTCTAAAGGTGGCAGGGGTAAAATACAGGGAGCGAAAGGCTATTTACAATTTGTACAGAAACCAGATGGCAGTTATAAAAATCGAGGGACATGAAAGGGAAGCAGTGGTTGGGAAGGGAGTGAGACCGGGTTGTTGGCTCTCCCCGTTGTTATTCAATCTGTATATTGAGCAAGCAGTAAAGGAAACAAAAGAAAAATTCGGAGTAGGTATTAAAATCCACGGAGAAGAAATAAAAATTTGGAGGTTCGCCGACGACATTGTAATTCTGTCAGAGACAGCAAAGGACTTGGAGGAGCAGCTGAATGGAACGGACAGTGTCTGGAAAGGAGGACATAAGATGGACATCAACAAAAGCAAAACGATGATAATGGAATGAAGTCGAATTAATTCGGGTGATGCTGAGGGAATTAGATTAGGAAATGAGACACTTAAAGTAGTTAAGGAGTTTTGCTATTTGGGGAACAAAATAACTGATGATGGCCGAAGTAGAGAGGATATAAAATGTAGACTGACAATGGCAAGGAGATCGTTTCTGAAGAAGAGAAATTTGTTAACATCGAGTATAGATTTAAGTGTCAGGAAGTCATTTCTGAAAGTATTTGAATGGAGTGTAGCCATGTATGGAAGTGTGTGTGTGTGTGTGTCTGTGTGTGTGTGTTTGAGGTTTACGGGCGCTAAACAGCGTGGTCATCAGCGCCCATGTATGGAAGTGAAACATGGACGATAAATAGTTTGGACAAGAAGAGAATAGAAGCTTTCGAAATGTGGTGCTACAGAAGAATGCTGAAGATTAGATGGGTAGATCACATAACTAATGAGGAAGTATTGAATAGGATTGGGGAGAAGAGAAGTTTGTGGCACAACTTGACCAGAAGAAGGGATCGGTTGGTAGGACATGTTCTGAGGCATCAAGAGATCACCAATTTGGTGTTGGAGGGCAGCGTGGAGGGTAAAAATCGTAGAGGGAGAGCAAGAGATGAATACACTAAGCAGATTCAGAAGGTTGTAGGATGCAGTAGGTACTGGGAGATGAAGAAGCTTGCACAGGATAGAGTAGCATGGAGAGCTGCATCAAACCAGTCTCAGGACTGAAGACCGCAACAACAACATTGCTTCCGTAATTGTTCTAAATGTTTTTTCAAAAATTATTTTGAACAATTAGTTCACGAGGCTATTCAAATTGTAAATGGTTACGAAAACATACTTGACCTCTCAGTCACAAATAATCCTGAGCATGACGACGGGTACAGGGATTAGTCAACACAGAGTGGTAGCGAGGCTCAATTCCGTAACAAAGTAATTCACCAAAACTAAACATGAAATATATCTATTTATAAAAGAAGCTAAAAATTCGCTTGACAGCTTTCTAAGTACAGTCTCCAATCCTTCCAAACTATGTAGGTGAAGACCATATGTGGCTTCTTAAGTTCAAAGAAAATGTGTGTGTGAAATCTTATGCGACTTAACTGCTAAGGTCATCAGTCCCTAACCTTATACACTACTTAACCTAAATTATCTTAAGGACAAACACACACACACACACAAACACACACACACACACACACACACACACACATTCCCGAGGGAGGACTCGAACCTCCGCCGGGACCAGCCGCAAGGACCATGACTGAAGCGCCTGGGACCGCTCGGCTAATCCCGCGCGGCGAGTTCAAAGAAATAGTATCAACAGCACTCGAGACATTCATACTAAATAAATTAATAAGAGACGGAACTAATCCCCTATGGTACACAAAACACGACAAAAAGCTGCTGCAGGGGCACCGAAAAAGGCCCGCATAATTTAGACGCACGCAAAATCTCCAAGAATGGCGAAGTTTTACTGAGGTTCGAAATTTGGTGCGGATTTCAATGCGAGATGCATTTAATAGTTTCCACAACGAAAGTCTCTCTAGAAATGTGGCAGAAAATCCAAAGAGATTCCGGTCCTGTGTTAAGTAAACCAGCGGAAAGGCTCAGTAAGTACCTTTACTGCGCGACAGCGCTGAGGAGGAGGAGGAGATGGAGACGAGGGACCCAACCCTTCGTAGCAGGTAAAATCGTGGCACATGTCCGGCGTGGCAAATGACCGTGCACCACGCTCTCTTGCGCCGTCCCCTCGAGAACCGACGATTCGGGGCGTTAAGTCGTCGGCACACAGACCGTGCTGTCGACCTTCAACGCTAAGCGCGCTGAGTTCAGCGTGCTGCTGAACGCTCAGCAACGATGCGACTTGTGCACACGGTACGTGGGCCCCGACGTGGTATAAGGGATCACAACACACCCCAGCAGCAATTGAAGGATGTTTCTAGCTCGTAAATTACACTGTTTAGTAAACGGGCGAGCGTAAAATTCCCACATTAACTCTATCTAGACGCACATTTCCTCCATTGCCCATAGGCTAGTCACGTTATTCTATATGTAATGTACACAAGTAAAAACTTCAATACCCATGCCCATCTTTCAAGACGATAAGAAAGGTACCATGTCCAATAAGTAAGGATACAGGCTTATAAAAGTTCTATTACAAACAGTGCGATACAAATTTTCAATAGTTCTTCACATAAGATAAGCATTATTTCACCATTCCCACATTTTAGTAAAACCCTAAGGTCATTCTCACTTGATCACTGTTCCTATGCAGTAGCGGAACTTTTGCAACAAGTGAATTTCGAAACGTAAAAGAAAAAGGAGCAAAATATCGTTATATAGGGCAAGCTGTCCTGTAGATTAAGCCAATCGAATAAGCTCACTCCTCATAAAAAGGTGAACTTATAGTTACATAACATCAATTACTATAAAAATGGTTCAAATGGCTCTGAGCACTCTGCGACATAACGGTCGCGCGGTGCTCGACTGTAGTGCCTAGAACCGCTCGGCCACCCCGGCCGGCTCAATTACTATAGGATATGCTTATATTAAACTAATAATGCGTCAGAACGTATTACGCAAATGTTAGAGGGGGAAGGGGGAAATAGATGTGGCTAGACACAAACCATCGGTATTTCATGCATTTCGGTAGAAGTCGGTAACGCTACTCACTGTGCTAAGCTGACAACAAACCTCGCATAGTCATACCTACCAGTAGCTAAAAGCTTTAATCGTGGCTATGTTACTAATTGAAATTTAATTATAACTAATTGCACCAAGAAAAATGCCTTTTTGGTGGATCCTCAGTGTGTCGTTGCCTTCAAATGGCATACTCTCGTAACACGCAAGGTACAATAATACTTTTGCTACGAATAACATGTTTCTCATTATTTTTTTGCAACAAATCACACAGTTAACAACGGATTTTGGAGTGATTCTCAATTTTCTGGTGCTCAGAAACGGCATATATATAGATATAGGTTTGAAATGAATGCCAATATGGCGCCTCACAACTCTGTGCTGAAGAGAGACAGCGTGCGTGTGACGTAGGTGGCGTTGTGCCATCTCATTGGTCACCGCTCAGACGCAAGCTCAGAATATCTGACATGCCAGATACTGCTCTGCACGTTCGGGAAGACTCCTGAACGTCGTATTGCACGCTATGACATCAGAAACTCGGCACGCTCAACGCTCGACGTTGGGATGTGCACGGTCCGTGTGCCGACAGCTTTAGCCAGCAGGCGAGCTTGACTACGCGAACGGCAAAGTGCCCAAGCAGGCCGATCGGCATTCTTTCTCAAACGATTCTCGCACGTCTCGTAGCTTCATGATGAACTGCCTTTCATTTCGTTAATAGTCATACCTATTGTGATATTTGGAAAGAGGTAAACTACTACAAGAAATTCTTAAAGTTTGCATTAAAAAAGGTCGCTATCAGTCAGCGTTTGGTGCATCTTATACCATATGTTGCCGTGTATGAAATGTAGCTAACATGTTGAATTTTTCTTTATACTTGGAAGGATATCGCTGTCTGTCCCCGGTCTCGAGAAAATTGATCGACTCTAAAGCTCTGCATCCCGAACGTTGTTACCAGCGCTAAAGCTAGAACGAGATATTCAAACATCCCTCATAACTCATAAATAGTTTGAGATATCGAAACAAGATATCGCCAAATAACAACACACGAAGAGAGGACTTAGTGATTAAAATTCTTCTGGGTATTATGCCGCGTCATTGCTAAAACTAACAAAAATAATAAACTAAAACCGACGTTTCGGCCGAATTTCAACGGCCTTCCTCGTGCCCTGAGGAAGATCGTTGCAATTCTGCCGAAACGTCGGTTTTACTTTATTATTGTTGTTAGTGTTTAGGGATGACGCGGCATAAGACCCACAGGAATTTTAACCACTATGACCCCGGCCGCGGAAGCCTGGGATGGGACAGTTGTGAGGAGGGACACTTGTGAGGAGACCCGGCCGAACAGGTAGCGGGCGGTCTACAGGGGCACCAAACAGGTTGCGCGCCGCAGTTCAGTACCGCTGTGGATTTGGCGGTATATACCAACAATGAAGGTGTAAGTTATCGGCGATGCGTAACCGTAAACAAGATGTGTCAAGAAAGACTAACTACCAGAAACAACTTGGATGGAATCGTACAGCTATTATGATGGATTTTGAAGCTGCAGTCATCCAGTCAGTAACACATCTGTTTCCTGATGCAAATATTAATGGCTGCAACTACTATTTCAACCAATGCTTGTGGAGGCAAGCACAGAATTGCGGCCTTGTTGCTGCCTACAAGGAAAACGAAGAAATTCGTTTTCACATAAGATTTTGTTCCGCTCTGGCTCACATTCCACTGGACATGTTAGATGATGGATGGCTATGGATTCAGGAGAGCTCGCCAGATAATGAAAAACTGCAGGATTTTTACGACCATTTTGTTGAACAATGGCTGGATAATGACGACATTCCAAGGGTATATGGAACTGCGCAGGAAGGCGCCACCAGCCGGCCGCTGTGGCCGAGCGGCTCTAGGCGCTTCAGTCTGGAACCGCGCGACCGCTACGGTCGCAGGTTCGAATCCTGACTCGGGCATGGATGTGTGTGATGTCCTTACGTTAGTTAGGTTTAGGTAGTTCTAAGGTCTAGGCGACTGATGACCACAAATGTTAAGTCTCATAGTGCTCAGAGCCATTTGAACCATTTTGAAGGCGACACCGCACCAACAATGTTTCAGGATGGAATCTGAGGATAAATACATTAATTGTTCATCCAAATTTTTACTCCTTTGTAAAAATTTTCATAGGACACAGAATAGACTATGACGGACATCAATTTGTCCGACTAGTTTTAAATCTAGTTGGGAAAAGATAACAGAAATCCGCAATTAAGACAGATGAGATAGTTTCTAAGGCCCTTAGAAGACTCAAAGTTGACGGCAATGTAAAATCATTTCTTACTTGCGTGGCCTATGCACAGAAATTACAATGAAAAGGAAATGGCTGAAGCTATAGCACTACTTTTAAATATTGGAAAGGGGTTCAGTTCACGCCGATCACCCTATTGTAAAAATTGAAAATATATAATCATCCCGTAAATATTGTAAATAAATATAATGGGGGACGAAGAGAGACTACCTTCTCGTGGTGTTCCCTGGACACGACACAAAATCGTGTAAATGTCTTTTGCAAATTGTAAAAGATTCACTAATGAAGTATGAAAAATCATAGCTTTTCTAACAGTCTCAATCAGCAGTTTTGTGTAGAGAATTTTAGAAACAACGTCTCTGTGAGTGGATGATGAATACAGCTTGTTTCAATACATACCTTTCATTCCTTAACGCTAATTGCCGCCAGGAATCACATTAGACCTCAGTACACTTTCCTGCGTCGTATGGGAAAATTGGGGTTTATTTCGAAATAATTAAAGAAAAAAGTTTCCACTGAGAACCAAATTCTTTAGTTGGCTCCTCTTAATATACGGTAAAAGGTTGCCACTCCTATCATACCAAATTTTGGGTGAGGGGTTGAAAGATGGAAACATTTTCCGTTTCTATAGTTTCTGCAAAATGCATCGTTAAGCATGAGGTTGAGCGAAAATTATGACCTATGTAAGATTAATCAGAACAAAAACTGCAATGAAAAAGGTCTTACGCTCTAACTGTGCTGCAACTAATGATTGACATGATATCGTGGGGGCAAAATCAGCTCCGATTTCTAATCTGACTAAGGCCACTCTTCCCTGCCCGAAAAAGTTCTGAAATAATGTAGCCTGGCTGCACTGGAGGAGTGTGAATGTCCCTCGGCAACTGCCCGGGCCGGCACAAGCCGAGCGCTCAGTCACACCAAGCGGCAGCAGGCAGTGGCCGAGCAGGCAGTGGCGCAGCATTTTCGGCACACCCTGTGCCGGTCCCCCAGTATCCCGGATTTCTCACAAGTGTCAACAACTCCGGAAGCCTACGTTCTTATAAAATGGCTCTG
The DNA here is from genome assembly GCF_023897955.1 of Schistocerca gregaria. NCBI lineage: Eukaryota > Metazoa > Arthropoda > Insecta > Orthoptera > Acrididae > Schistocerca > Schistocerca gregaria. Next base: position 79,140,658 of record NC_064927.1, read on the forward strand.
AGCACTATGGGACTTACATCTGAGGTCAGCACTCCCTAGAACTTAGAACTACTTAAACCTAACTAACCTAAGGACATCACACACACCCATGCCCGAGGCAGGATTCCAACCGGCGACAGTAGCGGCCGCGCAGTTACACACTGAAGCACCTAGAACCGCTCAGCCACTACGGCCGGCGACTGATTTATTTTATATGTATCTTCATAATAAACATTTAATATTAATAACGTTAAGTTCTTCACTTTGGCACTGGTCTCTTTTTATAGCTGCAGAGACTTCTCGTGAATCAAAACACTCGTTAAATGTTTCCGTTGCAAGAGAAACTTCATTCGCGCTTCCACGACTACTTGGAGGAGGCGACAGAAGCTGCGTACGAGGGAGACTACCCGTCGCAACCCCCTCAGATTTAACGGTAAGGGGCCCCAGTGGATGGCCGGCAAAAACTGAACACAGGTCAAGGGCATCAAGACAGGAAGAAGGTGTACTGAAGTGCGGGGGAAAAACAGGCAGAGTAGAAACAGCGAATGACCCAAGACTAACAAGTGCAACATCGAGCAGATTTCAGTAGCTGTAGTTTCGTGGTTCTTACGGTGATGAACTGCTACGCAGACGAACGGGTTCGAAACTCTTTTATCTCTTTCTTTTCATTAAGTTATGAACTGACCGTCCAGTCACTGAAATCTTTGTTCTCTTTCTGTAGTTTTGGCAGTCGTCATAGCATACTCTGGTTATATAATATGAGTCATATTTTAAGAATACGTTCCGCTCGCAAGTAAATGTGATGAATAGTGAGAGCAGGCGACAAAACACATAGACGTCTCACAGAAATGAATGCAACAAATAAGGAGTGACGAAGCAATGCAGAACTCTAAACTTCCAAAACGGAGCGCAACCTCAAAATCTGGCCATTAAAATTCCTACACCAAGAAGAAATGCAGATGATAAACGGGTATTCATTGGACAAATATATTATACTAGTACTGACATGCGATTACATTTTCACGCAATTTGGGTGCATAGATCCTGAGAGATCAGTATCCAGAACAACCACCTCTGGTCGTAATAATGGCCTTGATACGCCTGGGAATTGAGTCAAACAGAGCTTGGATTTGTATAGGTACAGCTGCCCATGCAGCTTCAACACGATACCAAAGTTCATCAAGAGTAGTGACTGGCGTATTGTGACGAGCCAGTTGTTTGGCCACCACTGACCAGACGTTTTCAGTTGGTGAGAGATCTGGAGAATGTGCTGTCCAGGGCAGCAGCTGAACATTTTCTGTATCCAGAAATGTCCGTACAGAACCTGCAACACGCGGTCGTGCATTGTCCTGCTGAAATGTTGGGTTTCGCAGGGATCGAAAGAAGGGTAGAGCCACGGGTCGTAACACATCTGAAATGTAACGTCCACTGTTCAAAGTGCCGTCAAAGCGACCAAGAGGTGACCGAGACGTGTAACCAATCGCACCCCATACCATCACCTCGGATGGTACGCCAGTATGGCGATGAAGAATAAACGCTTCAAATGTGCGTTCAAATGGTTCAAATGGCTCTATGGACTTCTGCAGAAGTAATCAGTCCCCTAGAACTTAGAACTACTTAAGCCTAACAACCGTAACAACATCACACACTTCCATGCCCGAGGCAGGATTCAAATCTGCGACCGTAGCGGTCGCGCGGTTCCAGACTGTAGCGCCTAGAACCGCTCGGCCACTCCGGCCGGCAATGTGCGTTCACCACGATGTCACATAACACGGATGCGACCATCATGATGCTATAAACAGAACCTGGATTCATCCGAAAAATAACATTTTGTCATTCGTGCACCCAGGTTCGTCGTTGAGTACACCATCGCGGGCGCTCCTGTCTGTGATGCAGCGTCAAGGGTAACCGCTGCCGTGGTCTCCGGGCTGATAGTCCATGCTGCTGCAAAACGTTGTCGAACTGTTCGTGCAGATGGTTGTTGTCTTGCAAACGTCTCCATCTGTTGACTCAGGAATGGAGACATGGCTGCACGATCCGTTACAGCCATGCGGATAAGATGTCTGTCATCTCGACTGCTAGTGATACACGGCCGTTGGGATCCAGTACGGCGTTCCGTATTACCCTCCTGAACCCACCGATTCCATATTGTACTAACAGTCATTGGATCTCGACCGACGCGAGCAGCAATGTCGCGTTACGATAAACCGCAATCGCGATAGGCTACAATGCGACTTTTATCAAAGTCGGAAACGTGATGGTACGCATTTCTCCTCCTTACACGAGGCAACACAACAACGTTTCACCAGGCAACGCCGGTCAACTGCTATTTGTGTATGAGAAATCCTCATGTCAGCACGTTGTAGGTGCCGCTACCGGCGCCAACCTTGTGTGTATGCTCTGAAAAGCTAAACCACGAGACAGACACGAATTTGAATAAAGCGAACAGCAGAAAAAAATTGGCATGAGAGAGGTTTCAACACGGCTCGCCCGCTTGGCAGAGCAACACCACAACCACTTTTTTTATCTTATTTTGTTCGTTATGGCTCGTAGCATATGTTCCGGACGGACCTCCTATTACGCCCGTTGAAGTTCATTGTCGATTCATTCACTCAGTATTTTTATTACAGAGGGCAGCTAACACACTGACGGAACACTCTGAGTTACTGTGTCGGCAGCACTTAACCACGATCCTTTACTAGTCGCTCTACATTGCACTTGAACCGTTGTGCGTTTCTGCTTTTTCAGTCCAGTAGACGTAATTCCCGTTTTAATATTTAATCTGCTTTTGAAATGGCTCTGAACACTATGGGACTTAACATCTGAGGTAATCAGTCCCCTAGAAAGGACATCACCCACATCCATGCCCGACGTAGGATTCGAACCTGCGACCGTAGCAGAAGCACGGTTCCCGACTGAAGAGCTTAGAAACACTCGGCCACAATGTCCGGCTCGGTCTGACCACGGGGCCCTTATACCACTAAATTTGAGGGGGGGGGGGGGGGGAGGGGGGACGCGTGGCTCGGTGCCGCGTTTCCCTTGTTAGTACTCTCACTGTCCTCGAGTAATTGGTGTGGTACGCATGTAGCTGTCACGAAATACATTCATACCTATACTCTGCAAACCATCGTGAACTACGTTCCATTTTACCAGTCACTTCGGTTTCTTCCCATTCCATTCATTTACGGAGGGCGGAAAGAATAGTGGTTGGGCTGCCTGTGTGGATGCTACTCTTGTCCTCAAGATCCATATGCCATGTGACAATCCTGTCTACAATCTCCATTTTGCACTGAAAAGGCCGCTCAAACACGCTAAATCTGTAACTCAAGATACGGAACTATCACGAGAAAATCTGTAGTTGAAAACTTTTTTACTTTTGTCATTGGCAATAACTCTGAATGCAGAGTAGGGTCGCATTAAGGGGACCACACCCTGCCTATCTAACCCATGTTAATTTAGGCAAGTATGTGACCCATTTCTGAAAAAAACTATTTGATGCAGGACCTTAATATTTTTATGTATGTTACATGATGCTAACAGAGTCAAATGTACTAGAACCACCTCATTTTTTACCTTATCAGTCCACCTAATTTTCAACATTCGTCTATAGCACCACATCTCAAATGCTTCGATTCTCTTCTGTTCCGATTTTCCCACAGTCCATGTTTCACTACCATACAATGCTGTACTCCAGACGTACATCCTCAGAATTTTCTTCCTCAAATTAAGGCCGGGATTTGATATTAGTTGACTTCTCTTTGCCAGAAATGCCTTTTTTGCCATAGCGAGTCTGCTTTTGATGTCCTCCTTGCTCCGTCCGTCATTGGTTATTTTACTGCTTAGGTAGCAGAATTCCTTAACTTCATTGACTTCGTGACCATCAATCCTGAGGTTAAGTTTCTCGCTGTTCTCATTTCTACTACTTCTCATTACCTTCGTCTTTATCCGATTTACTCTCAAACCATACTGTGTACTCATTCGACTGTTCATTCCGTTCAGCAGATCATTTAATTCTTCTTCACTTTCACTCAGGATAGCAATATCATCAGCGAATCGTATCATTGATATCCTTTCACCTTGTATTTTAATTCCACTCCTGAAACTTTCTTTTATTTCCATCATTGGTTCCTCGACGTACAGATTGAAGAGTAGGGGCGAAAGGCTACAGCCTTGTCTTACTCCCTTCTTAATACGAGCACTTCATTCTTGATCGTCCACTCTTATTATTCCCTCTTGGTTGTTTTACATGTTGTATATGACCCGTCTCTCCCTATAGCTTGCCCCTACTTTTTTCAGAATCTTGAACAGCTTGCACCATTTTATATTGTCGAACGCTTTTTCCAGGTCGACAATTCCTATGAACGTGTCTTGATTTTTCTTTAGCCTTGCTTCCATTATTAGCCGTAACGTCAGAATTGCCTCTCTCGTGCCTTTACTTTTCCTAACGCCAAACTGATCGTCACCTAGCGTTTTATCAATTTTCTTTCCCATTCTTCTGTATATTATTCTTGTAAGCAGCTTCGATGCATGAACTGTTAAGCTGACTGTGCGATAATTCTCGCACTTGTCAGCTCTTGCTGCCTTCGGAATTGTGTGAATGATGCTTTTCCGAAAGTCAGATGGTATGTCGTCAGACTCATATATTCTACACACCAACGTGAATAGTCGTTTTGTTGCCTCTTCCCCTAATGATTTTAGAAATTCTGATGGAATGTTATCTATCCCTTCTGCCTTATTTGACCGTAAGTCCTCCAAAGCGCTTTTAAATTACGATTCTAATACTGGATCCCCTATCTCTTCTAAATCGACTCCTGTTTCTTCTTCTATCACATCAGACAAATCTTCACCCTCATAGAGGCTTTCAATGTATTATTTCCACCTATCTGCTCTCTCCTCTCCATTTAACAGTGGAATTCCCGTTGCACTCTTAATGTTACCACCGTTGCTTTTAATGTCACCAAAGGTTGTTTTGACTTTCCTGTATGCTGAGTCTGTCCTTCCGACAATCATATCTTTTTCGATGTCTTCACATTTTTCCTGCACCCATTTCGTCTTAGCTTCCCTGCACTTCCTATTTATTTCATTCCTCAGCGACTTGTATTTCTGTATTCCTGATTTTCCCGGGACATGTTACCTATAGTTAATTAAAACTGTCCTGCTGCATATGATGGGCCCTTCTTTGGCCTCTAGCAGGTGTTCCAGCTGCTTTTTCACCTTCCTTGACGTTTGTCTTGCTTTCTTGGCCATACTAGACGCAGTCCTCTCTGCATCGGCTATCCTCATTTAGTAGTAATGTCGCAGCCCAGTGCTCATATTTTCACCAGTATTAATTCCCAGCTTTTTCAGTACTCAACACTTTCCAATACTGCCACAACTGAATGTAATAACAGCATCATGAACTCCTAGTTTCATTGTATGCATGCCTACAAATACAGTTTTAGGAAGGCGGTTCCAAATTATGCTGCTGAAACATTCATTTGGGTTCTGTGTCTGCACAAGCAGACATTTCCTTAGGAGGTCAGGAAGAGCTAAGTCTCTGAAAGTAGCCAGTGTGGCCGAGCGGTTCTAGGCGCTTCAGTCTGGTCCCTAACGTGCAATGTAGGGGATATAAAGATCTAAAATATATCTACATCTACATCTACACGATTACTCTGCAATTCACATTTAAGTGCTTGGCAGAGGGTTCATCGAACCACAATCATACTATCTCCCTACCATTCCAATCCCGAAGAGCGCGCGGGAAAAACGAACACCAAAACCTTTCTGTTCGAGCTCTGATTTGTCTTATTTTATTTTGATGATGATTCCTACCTATGGGCTCAACAAAACATTTTCGCATTCGGAAGAGAAAGTCGGTGACTGAAATTTCGTAAACAGATCTCGCCGCGTCTTTGCTTTAATGACTTCTACATCTACATCCATACTACGCAAGCCACCAGACGGTGTGTGGCGGAGGGTACCCTGAGTACCTCTATCGGTTCTCCCTTCTATTCCAGTCTCGTATTGTACGTGGAAAGAAGGATTGTCGGTATGCTTCTGTGTGGGCTGTAATCTCTCTGATTTTATCCTCATGGTCTCTTCGCGAGATATACGTAGGAGGGAGCAATATACTGCTTGACTCTTCGGTGAAGGTATGTTCTCGAAACTTTAACAAAAGCCCGTACCGGGCTACTGAGCGTCTCTCCTGCAGAGTCTTCCAATGGAGTTTATCTATCATCTCCGTAACGCTTTCGCGATTACTAAATGATCCTGTAACGAAGCGCGCTGCTCTCCGTTGGATCTTCTCTATCTCTTCTATCAACCCTATCTGGTGCGGGTCCCACACTGCTGAGCAGTATTCAAGCAGTGGGGAAACAAGCGCACTGTAACCTACTTCCTTTGTTTTCAGATTGCATTTCCTTAGGGTTCTTCCAATGAATCTCAGTCTGCCATCTGCTTTGCCGACGATTAATTTTATATTGTCATTCCATTTTAAATCACTCCTAATGCGTACTCCCAGATAATTTATAGAATTAACTGCTTCCAGTTGGTGACCTGTTATTTTGTAGCTACATGATAAGGGACCTATCTTTCTATGTATTCGCATCACATTACACTTGTCTACATTGAGATTCAATTGCCATTCCGTGTACCATGCGTCAATTCGCTGCAGATCCTCCTGCATATGGAGAAAAGTGGGCGACAGAAAAGTGGGCGTGGCACATAAACACACGTGGTAGGAAAATGCTCTTTAAATGCTCGAAAAAATTTTTTCAGCGAAGTCCTTTTCAAATTACTTAAATAAAACCTTAATCTATCGAAATATGATGAAAACCGAAAGTCGATTTTTTTCGACCTGAACCACGGTGTGGTTTTCTAATAACGGAAAGGCTTCGTCAGCTACAAAAAGGTAAAGAGCTCCAGAGTTCCAAAGCAGAGTGGGAGTCTGACTAGAGAAACGCAGTCGCGGCGGAGACTGCCCGCGACCCCGCTACGGCCCGTGTGCGCCGGCTGGCCTGCGGAAACTCACGTCGCCGGACCTGGCTTCAGCTCCGCACAGGTAAGGTACGTATGTACGGGGTCCGGTGCGGCGCGCCTGTACTGGCTGCGACAGGCCGAAAGACTCTGCCCTGCTGCAAGTTCCGTGGCCGGAGCGCCACGTTCCCTGGGGAAGGTATTTCTCCCCTGGCAGAGGCAGTTCGGCAGTTCGGCAGCAGATGACGTTGCCCGTACGCGCCGCGTTTACTGCCTGGCAGTGAGAGTGGGAGGGGGTAGGGCAGGCGGTCTGTCTGAGGCTGGGGCCGCGGAGCGCAGTAAACACTGTGGCAGAGGACTTGTTTTGCGGCCGCAGCAGCCGGCTGTCTCGCGCACGGCAGCCCCCCCAGGTAACCGTGCCGTGATGGGGCGCGGAACACCGCCGGCATTCCGTTCTACGGCAAACGCAGAGCACTGCTACTCCCTTCCCCGTGCCTTCATTTCTCTGCACACACTCGACAAGCAGCACTGATGTCTCGACAGCGCCATGTGGCGGACATTAAGGCCAGTACTTGCACAAAGCATCGCCAAAAAGTCTGTCGATTATGAACGTAAATTGGCGTCCTTTTTTCCATTTTTCTAACCAGGTGAAAAAAAGTCCGTACGGTGCAGAAAAACAGTATTGGACCGAGAAAAAGCTGCACCTTCCCCCCAAAATTCGTACACGAAAAATCTGAATGCGACTTGTCTTTGCGACCCTGCAAATAACGCAGAAGTTCAAACTCTAACGGCCGTCCCCAAGTTGCGCTGCGCACAAACCTAGTTATATACAAGGTGGTCCATTGATCGCGTCCGGGCCAAATATCTCTCGAAATAAGCGTCAAACCAAAAAAACTACAAATAACGAAACTCGTCTAGCTTGAAGCGGGAAACCAGATGGCGCTATGGTTGGCCCGCTAGATGCCGCTGCCATAGATCAAAAGGATATCAACTGCTTTTTTTAAAGTAGGAACCCCACATTTTTTATTACACCTTCGTGTAGTACGTAAAGAAATATGAATGTTTTAGTTGGACCACTTTTTTCGCTTTGTGATAGATGGCGCTGTAATAGCCACAAACATACGGCTCACAATTTTAGACGAACAATTGGTAACAGGTAGGTTTTTTAAATTAAAATACAGAACGTGGATACGTTTGAACATTTAATTTCGGTTGTTCAAATGTGATAACATGTACCTTTGTGAACTTATTGTTTCTGAGAACGCATGCTGTTACAGCGTGATTATCTGTAAATACTCCATTAATGCCATAAATGCTCAAAATGATGTCTGTCAACCTCAATGCATTTTGCAAAACGTGTAACGACATTCCACTCAACAGCGAGTAGTTCGCCTTCCGTAATGTTCGCACATGCACTTACAATGGGCTGACGCATGTTGACAGGCGTTGTCGGTGGATCAAGATAGCAAATATCCTTCAACTTTCCCCACAGAAACAAATCCGGGGACGTCAGATCCCGTGAACGTGCGGGCCATCGTATGGTGCTTCGACTACCAATCCACCTGTCATGAAATATGCCATTCAATAACGGATCAACCGCACGCGAGCTATGTGCCAGACATCCATCATGTTGGAAGTACATCGCCATTCTGCCATGCAGTGAAACATCTTGTAGTAACATGGGTAGAAAATTAAGTAGGAAAACAGCATACATTGCGCCATTTAGATTGCGATCGATAAAATGGGGGACAATTATCCTTCGCCGGCCGAAGTGGCCAAGCGGTTCTAGGCGATACAGTCTGGAACCGCGCGACCGCTACGGTCGCAGGTTCGAATCCTACCTCGGGCATGGATTTATGTGCTGTCCTTAGGTTAGTTAGGTTTAAGTAGTTCTAGGGCACTGATGACCTCAAAAGTCTCATTGTGCACAGAGCCATTTGAACCACTTCATATCCTTCCGTTCATAATGCCGAACCATACGTCAACACCCAAGGTCGCTGATGTTCCACTTGTCGCAGCCATCGTGGATTTTCCGTTTACCAATAGTTCATATTATGCCGGTTTACGTTACCGCTGTTCGTGAATGACGCACCGTCGCTAGATAGAACGCTTGCAAAAAATCTGTCATCGTCCCGTAATTTCTCTTGTGCGCAGTGGCAGAACTGCACACGACGTTCAAAGTCGTTGCCATGCAATTCCTGGTGCATAGAAATATGGTACGGGTGTAATCGATGTTGATGTAGCATTCTCAACACCGACGTTTTTGAGATTAACGATTCTTGCGCAATTTTCCTGCTACTGATTCGGGGATTAGCCGCGACAGCAGCTAAAACACCTACTTGGGCATCATCATTTGTTGCACGTCGTGGTTGACTTCCTGTTTCCTTAAATAACGTAACTATCCGGCGAACGATTTGGACACTTGGATGATGTCGCCCAGGACACGTCCGTCTGGCATTTTGATCACAATAGCCATACATCAACACGATATCGATATTTTCCGCCATTGGTAAACGGTTCATTTTAACACGGGTAATGTACCACGAAGCAAATACCGTCCACACTGGCGGAATGTTACGTGATACCACGTACTTACACGTTTGTGACTATTACAGCGCCATCTATCACAGAGCGAAAAAAGTGGTCCAACTGAAAACATTTATATTTCTTTACGTACTACACGAATATGTGATAAAAATGGGGGTTCCTATTTTTAAAAAACGCAGTTGATATCTGTTTGACCTATGGCAGCGCCATCTAGAGGGCCAACTATAGCGTCATCTGGTTTCCCCCTTCAAGCTAGACAAGTTTCGTTCTTTGTAGCTTTTTCGTTTGACGCTTATTTCGTGAGATATTTGGCCTGGTCACTATCAATGGACCACCCTGTATATTTCATACACAATGGATGCAGTTCACCTCCGTGACTGTTCCCTATAGGGCGTCACAACGAAAGGTTATCTTATTCAACAGACCATCGGTATCTGGTTTGTGCCCACCTTCAGGTTCTTCACATTGAGATACATGTTTTCATACTCAGAGATATCTATTTAAGCCAAAAACCTAGTATTATGTAGACTAAAGAGACACAAATGAAACATCTAGAAGTTGCTAAGCGATATGTGTTGTAAAATATTATAGCACTTAATATAGCTGGTGTAACCATCCGGTTTTCACATTCCATTTATCACATTTTGAAAACGATACGGACACACCAGCGACATGTAAGTACTATAATATTTTACCACACATATTGTTTACCCGCTTCCAGATGTTTCACTTGTGTCTATTTGCTCAACATATTATTATTTAAATGATAATTAAATGAAACCCTCAGCTGCCGACAGGTGTTGTTGATATATCTCGATGGGGACAGCTGAAAATGTGTGCCCCGACCGAGTCTCGAATCTGGGATCTCCTGCTTACATGGCAGACGCTCTATCCATCTGAGCCACCGAGCACACAGATGAATAGCGCGACTGCAGGGAGTTATCCCTTGCACGCTTCCCATGAGACCCACATTCCAAACTGTCCAAAATTGTTATGTACCTAATAGATATTTACCCATAAACTTTACTCGCGTACACTTCGGAGATCCCGGGTTCGAGTCCCGGTTGGGGGCACGCATTTCAGCTGTCCTCATCGAGATATATCAACAACACCTGTCGGCACCTGAGGTTTTCAATTAATTAACATTTATTCTAGAGAAGCTGCAGGGTGATCAATGGTATCTGTTCTTTGGAGAACAGTTACTATCTTCATACATAATATTATTTGTTCTTGTTTTAAACACTGTTCTCTAGCACTCAGTGTGGAAAGCAGTGTAAACCATCTGAAGATGGGCACAAGCTCGAAACCGGTCGTGTGTTAAATAAGATCACCTTTCATTGCGCCTGGTATCGGTTATTATGCTACAGCCAAGACCTACGTTATACGTGCAAATCTGATTTCAATATTTCATTGCTTAACATCGTCGTAACGAATCCATCCAAACATTGTCCCAAAAAACACTACTGAGATTGACTTTTGGAACGGCAACGTGTACCCATCATGTACAGGAAGATAAAAAAAAAACCATCATTCAGCGTTATGTGTAAGTAGATTCGTTCTTTACGGCGCGCGCGAATGCCAGATTGTATCGTTAAAGGGTTCAAGAAATACTGACTCTCCAGTGCCATGGACGGAAGCGACGAGAACCTACTTTGACACAAGATTGACGAAAACAGTGGCAGATACGAAACAAATTCTCGTAGTGAAAGTAACACTGCGATCAGTGAAAAGGTATTTCTGCGAAATTCATCTGCATCCATACAAATTATAAATATGGAACTCCTCCAAAACTACTGGACCAGTTTCCACAAACATGGTACACACGGCGCCGCTTACTGTCTGCAAAGAACCACTGTGAGGGAAACAACTACCCCCCCCCCCCCCAAAAAAAAAAGTGATAAAGATTTATAGCTTACTGCATTCTCCGTTTCATGCAGTGAAACTGCAGCATGAAACTCGACGTTTTAATTTGTCACTTATTTACTGCCAAATTCCTTACACATTTTGCACACACTGTTTGCATATGTCACTGAATGTACCAGAAAAATTACATCATTGTTCGGCACTTAGTTTAGGAGACATGACATCATAAATACTAAGATGTTTGAAAAATTACACGGAATGCGTTTAAATTTATTACTTCATTGCCTGTAAGTCTATTCGTAACACGTTTCGCAAACAGTTGCAACATATAACACTGGATGTACCTGCAAAATTACATCTTTGTACAGCTCATAGTTCAGGAGAGCCGGCAGGGGTGGCCGAGCGGTTCTAGGCGCTACAGTTTGTAACCGCGCGACCGCTACGGTCGCAGGTTCGAATCCTGTCTCGGGCATGGATGTGTGTGATGTCCTTAGGTTAGTTAGGTTTAAGTAGTTCTAAGTTCTAGGGGACTGATGACCTGAGAAGTTAAGTCCCATAGTGCTGAGAGCCATTTGAACCAAGTTCAGGAGATACGAGTTCATAAACATTGCGACGCTTGAAAACTGAAGGGCGAAATTCGCTGGACATACAGCTGACATATGTGTATAGATACGTGTGAACTATGTTAACTGTATGTGGACTCCACGTACGTGCGTATTGCGGCAATGCCACGGATATAAAGGTCATCCTAAAGCTCTGCAAAGATTTCAGTCAAATTTGGTACAAATATTAGTTACAGTCTGGAAATAAATACCATAGGGGCAAGAAACGTGGAGAGAGCATGGGGGAGGGGGGAGGAGATGGACTAAAATCGAGGGTGAAAGAGCACAGGAGGAGGAGCAGGAGACGGAAAGAAAGAAAGAAAGAAAGAAAGAGAGAAAGAGAGAAAGAGAGAGAGAGAGAGAGAGATGAGGAGATGGACAGAGAAAGGATAGGGGAGGAGATGAAGCGGGGGAGCAGTTGGCGGGCTTGCAGCAGACTGGAATAAACACACATCCGTGAGACGTGGGCGGCTGCTCAGCTGGCCACAGCACAGGAGAAGTGCGACTAGGAGTAACCATGTTGCCAGTTCTGAGCCGTGCACGGCTTGAGTTTATCCCATTTATTGTTGGTCATCTTCTATTACGGTACTGCTGCCTCGTTTCCATTTTCTGGCGTCACTCAGTTCCTGCCTTACTTGCCCGTGAGCAGCAGCAGCAGCGCGTATCGATGAGTGAACTGTCGTACCATCTGTGGAGCGAGCGATAATATTTCCGGGTCGTGTTGCGTCTGGCAGTCAGTTGGAGACGGGCCAGCAGTGCAGTCGGGACGCAGCAGCAGTGAAGACGGGGGACGGAGCGGCGACAGCCACTGCTCGCCGACTGCGGGCGTCACACACGAACTGTCCGACGGAGGGAGATCGGAGAGGGACGACCGCTGGCTGGTCGTCTCATCCGTCGACGTATATTTGGTCCTTTCCCCATTTCCGGGACTGAGCAGTTGGTCGGTTGGCGGGGAGCAGCGAGGAAATCTGCGCGCCGCGCCGGGTAGTTTCGCCGGGCCCGCTGGCGGCGTCTATGCGGTGTCGCAGTGTGTGATGCTGTTCCAAATTGCTACGAGGTTCGTGGCTCACAGATCCTGGACACGAAAGTTGAGTTTTGACTTAATCTACCAGCAAGTCACGACTATTCACATTATGTCGTTTGGAGTTCCTTGTCAACTGTTGGCATATTCCCGTGAGCAACAACGTGTGTTTATCGAGTTGGCAAATTTTAGCCACCCCCCGGCGTATTTTAACTGTAATTGGTTATTTGAATTGAAGTGCACCAGCGGAATCTTCTGCCTTGTGGCCGTTAACGTTACGGTTACCTGCCCTGGCCGTTGTAAATTCAGGCAGTGTATGTTCCTCATCGGTGTGTAGTTTGACAGTTCAATATATAATTGTTTGTAGGCGCCAATATCTTCTACGTTGTTCCACTGAACTCCCTGTTGTGTGCTGTTCGAGTGAAGCACAGGTTATCTAGTTGGTGGGTGGAGGAGGAGGAGATTAGTGTTTAACGTCCCGTCGACAATGAGGTCATTAGAGACGGAGCGCAAGCTTGGGTAAGGGAAGGATGGGGAAGGAAATCGGCCGTGCCCTTTCAAAGGAACCACCCCGCCATTTGCCTGAAGCGATGTAGAGAAATCACGGAAAACCTAAATCAGGACGGCCGGAAACGGGATTGAACCGTTGTCCCTCCCGAATGCGAGTCCAGTGTGCTAATCACTGCGCCACCTCGCTCGGTTCTGTCGGTGGGTCCTTTGACTGTCTGTCGGTTGGGTTGTCAACAATAGTTGGGGCGACTGCCTGTCTCACCTAAGCGAGCGTTAGTGTTTGAATTCCAGGCCAACCCTCAGAAGTTCTGAGAGCCCTTGGGTGTACCGCCTTTTCTTGTTTGTTCTTGTTCTTTGTACTTGTATGGCTTCTAGCCGATTTTTAGATTAAGTTTGTTTTGCCCTTACGGCGTCAGATGGTTTGGGGCTTTACGTAAAGCCTTTGGCATGTTATTGAGTCTTAAGCGTTGGCACTTCAGCCGATTCTGAATTTAAGTTGTTTGCTTTTGAAGTGTCAGGTTCTTTGGGCCTTCAGCCTAATTAAGAAACTGTTTTAAGATAAGGCTTTGCGTATTAAATTTCTGATTTTGGCTGAGCTTTAAGTTTTTAAATTAAAGTGGTCTTGCCCTTAAGGCATGAGTTTGTACGGAGCATTCAGCTGCTAATTAAGTTCCAAAACTAAAGCTGTTTTTTTTTAATTTCTTGTCTCTTGTAATGTTTGATCAAATAAAAGGTTGTATGTTCGAGTGTAACTGACAGCCGGTTATTTTAGCCCCTTTCCACAACTTAAACTACTTGTCCTGTCCTGTCCTGCAGGTTTAGCAGGGCGTCTCAAGTTCCTTATGTAAATGGGTAACGGAACAATGTTTTCCCTTCTTTCCCGCCTCTCTCCAACCTCTTCCGCTGATCCCTCAAAAATTAGGGATTGGGCTTACATTCGTGCCATTGCGTTAACTTGAGCCGTTACTACCGAAACCTGTACGATATGAAGTGCTGGAAGCAAGCTGGCACCACTTGCTTACCTGAGAACGTGGGTAGGCTTAGAATTTGAGCAGGTAGCCAAAGAAAAAGTGTTAGTAAAAAGGTAAAAAAAACCATATTGAGGAAAAAATAAGGCACTCTTTACGAGAGTGCATATGTGTGAAACCAAAACGTGCTGCTTCGATAACATAGAGAATGAGTAGAAGTGAAGCAGGAACGGAATTAGAGACGGAAGACTAGTTCGTATTAACGAAGAATGAAGAAGAGAAATAGGTAGTGTGCTTTTCAGAAGAACCATCACAGCATTCTCGCCTTAACTGATTTAGCAAAAACCTAGAGATGAATGGACGCACAGGGATTTGAACGGTGATCCTCCCCAAAACGAGGCCCCTGCACCTCCTGCCTGGCTGGTATGAGTAAGACGGGTTGGACACTAAGGAGAAGAGCCTGAGTGGGTACTGGTGGAGCTTATAACGGGAGATCGCAACAGTTTAAATGTAGTTGTGTAACATTCCCGCCTACTCATTCCATAAGATTCACTCAGGAATTAGCTTGGCGTTTTTCCGCTATCCATCTGGCGTTACAGGTAGCTCAGCGAGTTTTGCGACATACATTCCGAGAACACGTGTTTCAAAATCGTTTACGGAGGATTATGGCGTTTTTTGCACGGGGCAAGGTGGCACAATGGTGGGCGTTGACATGCCGCGATGAGTGGGGTTCATATTTCCGTCTGGCCGCTTACTTTTATGTTTCGCTAGATCGTTCATGGCAACTAACGGACAGAAGACAGCAGCCGATATTGTTCCCCATGTGTGTCTAATCCGAGTTTCACCTCTGAAACGCCCGCTAAATCACACAGGGATAACAGGGTTGTCGAAAGGGAAAAAGGAAGTTCCATTTCACAATTGTAATTTATTATCATTTAGTTTACAAATACCCCTTTGAAAGAATTAAATTTGCTACGCGGCTGAAGGCCTCCAAACAGATTCTTTAGAATAAGTTCAGTTTTGAAAAGACATAACACAGAGTTAAATTTACGAATAAGATAAATCGTATGCATATATGAGATCAGCCTGCGGAGCGGTTGCAAGCCGGCGGATCAAATCTTCAAAATTCCAAATATACTATGACTATTACTGAAGGCAGAAGGTTCAAATGGCCCTGAGCACTATGGGACTTAACTTCTGAGGTGATCAGTCCCCTAGAACTTAGAACTATTTAAACCTAACTAACCTAAGGACATCACACACACCCATGCCCGAGGCAGGATTCGAACTTGCGACCGTAGCGGTCGCGCTGTTCCAGACTGTAGCGCCTAGAACCGCTCGGCCACTGCGGCCGGCAAGTAATAGCAGCCGAGCAGAGATCGTATCAGAGGGGATATATCGATACGCGCTACTAGCGACGATGACGGTCAGGCAAAACAGCAACTCAGTAACGCCAGTAATTTAAATCAACGTGGAGACATGGAAATACATTAAAACAGGGTGTAAAATACCAAATGGTGGGACGGCGAGCCATGCACGACTCAACCTCAGTCTCTAATGTTAACGTCATTGACACGCACTTAAAAGCTAAACTTCCTTGCTTGACGTTCACATAAGTCAGTTTTGTAAACGAAAAATTGGGCCACACGAGAAATAAATACGATGCAGTATAAAATGCTTGCGCGACGAGAAATTGTTGTACGAAATAAACACGAAAGAATGCACAAATAATACAACATCTTAGTCACTCGAATGAAAACAACTAAGTCGTCAAGAAACACAACAGTTATCTCAGAAACAATCGCCGCAGCCGTTGAGATACTCGGACCATCGAGAGATAACGCGGCCACTGTCCTCGGACTCCTCACAGAAGTCTTCGGGCGCAGCCGACAGGGTTCCCCAAACTAGTCAGTAGCAGCGCCGAACATACGGCGAAATGTCACGTGTTACCCGCTTGAAATCCCTCTCCAGTATAGATATGTTCGAATGACATCTACCTAACCGATAGCACTATGGCACACTTTGCTTTCTGTACCCGTCAAACATTTCAGATCTTTGGCCATTTAAGGCTAACTCTTGTTATTAACTTCACGACTGGCTTTGCCCGTTTATGTGACCATCCCATCTCGTCGTTCACAATGTTACATTGTTACATACAGCACGGGCCATTAAAATTGCTATACCAAGAAGAATTGCAGATGATAGACGGGTATTCATTGGTCAAATATATTATACTAGAACTGACATGTGATTACATTTCCACGCAATTTGGGTGCATAGATCCTGAGAAATCAGAACCCAGAACAACCACCCCTGGCCGTAATAACGGTCTTGATACGCCTGGGCATTGATTCAAACAGAGCTTGGATGGCGTGTAAAGGTACAGCCGCCCATGCAGCTTCAACACGATATCACAGTTCATCAAGAGTAGTGACTGGCGTATTGTGACGAGCCAGTTGCCCGGCCACCATTGACCAGACCTTTTTGAATTGGTGAGAGATCTGAAGAATGTGCTGGCCAGGGCAGCAGTCGAACATTTTCTGTATCCAGAAAGGCCCGTACAGGACATACAACATGCGGTCGTGCATTATCCTGCTGAAATGAGGTTTGTGCAGGGATCGAATGAAGGGTAGAGCCACGGGTCGTAAAACAGCTGAAATGTAACGTTCATTGTTCAAAGTGCCGTCAATGTGAACAAGAGGTGACCGAGACGTTTAACCATTGGCACCCCTACCATCACGCCGGGTGATACGCCAGTATGGTCATGACGAATACACGCTTCCAATGTGCGCTCACCGCGATGTCGGCAAACACGGATGCGACCATCATGATGCTGTAAACAGAACCTGGATTCATCCGAAAAACTGACGTTTTGCCATTCGTGCACCCAGGTTTCATCGTTGAGTACACCATCACAGGCGCTCCTGTCTGTGATGCAGCGTCAAGGGTAACCGCAGCCATGGTCTCCGAGCTGATATTCCATGTTGCTGCAAACGTCTTCGAACTATTCGTGCAGATGGTTGTTGTCTTGAAAACGTCTCCATCTGTTGACTCAGGGATCGAGACGTGGCTGCACGATCCGTTACAGCCATGCGCATAAGATACCTGTCATCTCGACTGCTAGTGATACGAGGCCGTTGGGATCCAGGACGGCGTTCCGTATTACCGTCCTGAAACCCACCGATTCCATATTCTGCTAACAGTCATTCGTGTCGACCAACGCGAGCAGCAATGTCGCGATACGATAAACCGCAACTGCGATAGGCTACAATCCGACCTTTATCAAAATCGGAAAAGTTATGGTACGCATTTCTCGTCGTTACGCGAGGCATCACAACAACGTTTCACCAGGCAACGTCCGTCAACTGCTGTTTGTGTATGAGAAATCGGTTGGAAACTTTATCATGTCAGCACGTTGTATGTGCCGCTACCGGCGCCAATCTTATGTGAATGCTCTGAAAAGCCAATCATTTGCATATCACTGCATCTTCTTCCTGTCGGTTAAATTACGGGTCTGTAGCACGTCATCTTCGTGGTGTAGCAATTTTAATGGCCAGTATTATTTGTAACTCGCAATGTCATCTGCAAGTATTTAGTAAGTACTGCGTGTATTGCGAGGAGTAGTCATAATTGTTTAACTGCCAACTCGAAAGTTATGTAATTAATGTTTTGCTTGTTTGTATGCACAACATGTCTGCAGCTCTGTCAGATACTGAGACGCCCGCGCCACAGTACAGCGCCCAAAACATTTTGACGATCGAAGTTGGTGGACTTACTCGGTTTCCCGACGCGTTATATCTTCGTTCCCGTAAAATAGTGCTGTAGTGGTTAGGAACCGAGCGGTACCACATCTTCTTTCGTTGCTGGCCAAACAGCAGCGACGAACATTTCTTCTACGACCGAGATTTCAACAGGCTACCTCCGAGCCCGGCGGCAGCACACAGGTGTGACTTAGCGACCTCGGATAATAGTGCTGTAGTGGTTAGGAACCGAGCGGTACCACATCTTCTTTCGTTGCTGGCCAAACAGCAGCGACGAATATTTCCTCTACGACCGAGATTTCAACAGGCTACCTCCGAGCCCGGCGGCAGCACACAGGCGTGACTTAGCGACCTCGGATACGGAAGCGCGTTAATTCTGAGGATGAGTGTTCCACGTCCGCTGTGGTAACCCTGGCAGCGCGACAGTAGAGGCCGCGTGTCATCACGTCACAGCCTCTGTACTGCACATATGCACCGACGTCCCGCGTGTCTACATCGCCTTGTTCGTGGTTTGTTCTCTTGCACCCTGATTCTGATCTCGACTCTCAATAAGTTCGACTTCCCGACGAAGACGAATGTACAACACAGCGTACTCGACGTCAAACAGTCCTCGCGCGGAACGTGGAACACAACGAGGACCTGGTTTCCCGCCGCGGTTGCTGCACGCACAGGAACGGCCACACGGGACGTGCGCAGCAACGTGGATCTGAGACGGCACAACTCTCCAGCCGTAGTTGCCCGCAACACGTTGCGGACCAATCGCACTCACTTTGCTTCCCAAAATGGACACGCGTAAAGTACTCGAGTTACCTTCATTAACGATACTCAAAGATGCACGGGGAAAACTCGAACAACTTTACGAAATCAAAGGTACCTAACACTTTGAAGAGAGCTCTTCAGTAGTTTGCTTCCATACAAAACAGACAGATGATATTTTTGAGGAAACAAACAACATTTCGAACATTTATGAAAAGATATTTTTTAAATCTGCATATATAAATCTAACAAAGATGTGCAAATGAAGAAAACAGTACGCTACGAAACATGACCATGTGCCTACAAAACATTTTTCGTTGAAACTGAGTTTCCACTTCAACATCATTAGTAGAGATGTAGACGGAGACGGCCGCTGGTGTGGACGAGCGGTTCTAGGCGCCACAGTCTGGAACCGTGCGAACGCTACGGTCGCAGGTTCGAACCCTGCCTCGGGCATGGGTGTGTGTGAACCATTTTTTAGACGGAGACTGGCTGAGTAAAATATGTGGAGCGGTTAATACTTCCATACTACACTTAAGCCGTTTTACTCTCCGACATTCTCTTCCAGAACATTTTATCGTAGAAAATCTTACTAGAGGCTATTAGACATTTTTTATACACCTCAAATGTGCTAATGCCTTGAAACAGCGCATTTTCATAGCTCGCAACTTCTAATACAGTCGCCACGGCACTTCAGCTTTTGTATGCTGCATTACAATACGAGACCTTTTCGTTTCTACATTTGTCGTGGAAAGCGATCTTATGTGGTAGCGGTTCGTGGCGTACTACGCAACTGAGATCCGAAAGGAGGCGGTGTGCTGTTCAAGCGCGTGAATGCTGCATAACGTGAAATTCCACGCCGTATCGTCACGCAAGTCGTACCGCTTACAGATGGATTTTGTTGTCACGTCTCTTCACGTCAGGCACGCATTTTTAACGAGTTTTTAATTACAGAGGGTTCCACTGGACGAACTTTCTGGAGTTGCCTTGTAAGCAGTGCGGTAGTTCTCGTGGATTAAGAGGCTGAGTGCGCTGCCTCACAGCAGAAGAGGTGCACGCAACTGGCGCGCGCGGCTGCGGCACACACCAGTGGCTGTGTGCGAGGGGCGGGCAAAGTTTTACCGTTACCGTCAGAGCGCTTCGGACCGCTGGCGCAGGCGCGCCGCCACACAGTCCCAAGAGTTGCCCGCCAACTCGGCGACGCCGCCAGTCTCAGGTAAGTTGACTCTGCGGTTAATCGCGGGCACGCCGTGATACGGAATGCAGGCAGGCCAGAGCCGGGGGCTAGAGCACGACACTGTCAAACAAATGCTAATCGCGAACATTTTGGGTCAGGCTTTACCGTGACTGTTATTGACATTAAATGAAACAACAAGTTTATTGTTACCAGTCACCATTTTATTTATTTCCACGACGCGTTTCAAACGTTTAAACCTTCATCGTCGGGTGGATTTACATTATTTAGTATGACATTTGTCTGTTTGTTGTGTTACGATTTTTGGAGGAACTTGGGGCACTGCCTAGTGGAGAAACAAGACACTATTTCACAACATGGTTTTGGATTTCTTCTGACAAAAAATTAAACTGATATCTAATAGTAAACATAAAATAAGTAAAATAGAGTTCCTCCAGAGGTCACAGGTTCCGATTCGCTGTCGTAACACATCACATGTAAACTGTCATATTTATAAACAAATATGGCGTCTGGAATCTGTTGGGTGCAAGGTTCGTATAGCAGAAGAGAAGGCATAATCGCAAAGTACATAGGATATACATTGTAACAACATTATTACAGAATAATTATTTAAAGGATTTGGAGGTGTTTGTTTTGACGTGTCGAATATATGTGTGTGTACTTCAGATTCATATAAATACGATTTTGACTAGTTAAAGCAGTTTAACATTCGTACTCGTTTATACAATCAGGGGAAATGTTAAAATGGCTTAAATTTCATACTTATTAATAACAATCAGGTGAAATGTTCCAGACTTTAAGTACAACGCGAAAACGGACCTATTTATCTGACGTCCAGAAGGACGCGATCATTGACTTTCGGGCCTACGGTGGAAGCGTCTCCGACGCGGCTGAATTTGTAAACCGCTCGCATGTCGTCATAGCTCAAGTACATCGTGCATAGCAAAATTAAGTTATCCAGAACGGCGCTGAGGCAATTGCGGTACACCACAGGGCAAAGATTACAGGGGTGGACGACGGCAGCGATGTGTACGGGCCAACAGACGTGCACCTCTTGAGGAACTGACGGCTCAGATGAACCGAGGGGCCATCAATGTCTCCTCAACCACCGTTCAGCGAATGTTGCTGCGTACGGGCGTCCGCGGCAGGTCTGGTTCGTGCACCCGCGCTGCTGCTGTTCCGGAGGTAGGGTCGGATTTGCGAGCCAGTAGCGCAACTGGATATCAACTGACCAGCAACAGATGGCCTTTTTGGACGAATCGAGGTGGAGGAGGAGGAGGAGGAGGGGGAAGAAGTGGAGGGGGCGAATAGTGTTTAAGGTCCCCGCCGACAGCGAGGTTATTCGAGACGGAGCACAAGCTCGGATTAGGAAAAGGATGGGGAAGCACATCGGCCGTGCCCTTTCAAAGGAACGATCCTGGCATTTGCCTGGAGCGATTTAGGCAAATCACGGAAAATCTCCCCTCAATCACACTGCGGCCTTACAGAGCGTGGCAAAGGCCACGCTCCTCCTATCCGCATCTTCATCTGAGGATGACACGGCGGTCGGATGGTCCCGATGGGCCACTTGTGGCCTGAAAACGGAGTGCTTACACAGCGTGATTCCTTGCGTGACAGAAATACGTGTCTGCAACAAAGTTTAGTGCTGTTCGTATTTTCGGTACGAAAGAGACGTGTGCGTGTGGCACTTGGGAAACAGTATAGTCTGACGCCCAATACGTATCTTCCGTCAGCGCTGTGTAATAAAAAATGCCGCCTTAGTACTATTACAGCTCGTGTCGTCCTATGCAAGGAACCATTTTAATTTGGAACTGGACCATAAAAAAACGTAGCCTCAAGTAAATGAAATTACGAATATTCTACATCCACATTTCCAATTGTTTTTTCGACGCAAAACACAATGCTTAAAACTCGGTATGTGGTCATTTCACATACACTCCTGGAAATGGAAAAAAGAACTCATTGACACAGGTGTGTCAGACCCACCATACTTGCTCCGGACACTGCGAGAGGGCTGTACAAGCAATGATCACACGCACGGCACAGCGGACACACCAGGAACCGCGGTGTAAGCCGTCGAATGGCGCTAGCTGCGCAGCATTTGTGCACCGCCGACGTCAGTGTCAGCCAGTTTGCCGTGGCATACGGAGCTCCATCGCAGTCTTTAACACTGGTAGCATGCCGCGACAGCGTGGACGTGAACCGTATGTGCAGTTGACGGACTTTGAGCGAGGCCGTATAGTGGACATGCGGGAGTCCGGGTGGGCGTACCGCCGAATTGCTCAACACGTGGGGCGTGAGGTCTCCACAGTACATCGATGTTGTCGCCAGTGGTCGGCGGAAGGTGCACGTGCCCGTCGACCTGGGACCGGACCGCAGCGACGCACGGATGCACGCCAAGACCGTAGGATCCTACGCAGTGCCGTAGGGGACCGCACCGCCACTTCCCAGCAAATTAGGGACACTGTTGCTCCTGGGGTATCGGCGAGGACCATTCGCAACCGTCTCCATGAAGCTGGGCTACGGTCCCGCACACCGTTAGGCCTTCTTCCGCTCACGCCCCAACATCGTGCAGCCCGCCTCCAGTTGTGTCGCGACAGGCGTGAATGGAGGGACGAATGGAGACGTGTCGTCTTCAGCGATGAGAGTCCCTTCTGCCTTGGTGCCAATGATGGTCGTATGCGTGTTTGGCGCCGTGCAGGTGAGCGCCACAATCAGGACTGCATACGACCGAGGCACACAGGGCCAACACCCGGCATCATGGTGTGGGGAGCGAGCTCCTACACTGGCCGTACATCTCTGGTGATCGTCGAGGGGACACTGAATAGTGCACTGTACATCCAAACCGTCATCGAACCCATCGTTCTACCATTCCTAGACCGGCATGGGAACTTGCTGTTCCAACAGGACAATGCACGTCCGCATGTATCCCGTGCCACCCAACGTGCTCTAGAAGATGTAAGTCAACTACCCTGGCCAGCAAGATCTCCGGATCTGTGCCCCATTGAGCATGTTTGGGACTGGATGAAGCGTCGTCTCACGCGGTCTGCACGTCCAGCACGAACGATGGTCCAACTGAGGCGCCAGGTGGAAATGGCATGGCAAGCCGTTCCACAGGACTACATCCAGCATCTCTACGATCGTCTCCACTGAGAATAGCAGTCTGCATTGCTGCGAAAGGTGGATATACTCTGTACTAGTGCCGACATTGTGGATGCTCTGTTGCCTGTGTCTATGTGCCTGTGGTTATGTCAGTGTGATCATGTGATGTATCTGACCCCAGGAATGTGTCAATGAAGTTTCCCCTTCCTGGGACAATGAATTCACGGTGTTCTTATTTCAATTTCCAGGAGTGTACTTCACTGCGAAGACCAACAACTCGAACCTCCCTAGATTACCTCCTTGCGCAGAAACGTATGCGGCAGCGACAAGTTTGAGACAAGCACAGAGAAACGTATTCAACAATTACCTACACAAATCTCCACAACCGCACGTCAGTATTCAAGAAGATCATTACTTTAAAGAAGATTTTTATTGAAATTTCTCATTTTGATAAATGAGAAGGTGCGATCTGTTTTACTTCCTGCGGGCAAGATCGCATAAATACTTATTTATTACCTACAACGGGGTTCGACACGCTTCCCTGTCATCTTCTGTGACAAGAATGTTTGAAGACGAGAACATAACAGCAAAGCCTGTCGAAACCGGTTGTAGATAATAAATAAGTTTTCATGCGATCTTGATAATAGAAAGTTTTTTACCTAGAAGATTTTTAGTGCAAAATACGACCTTCAGTCATCAAGAAGACTTGAATCCCGAGAAGAATTTTTAGTTGCAGTGTTCAAGAAAATTTGAGATTTTCAAGATAAGTTTTAAATCTGAAAGATTAATGAAAGAGATTTCATGTGTTGTTTTTGATATTTAAAGGAACTTCTTGTATTAAAAAGACTAACATGATTATAAAAAGTTAGTTCACTTCAGGGATTGTTAGCTAGAATGCTCGAGGTGAACAGCTAAATTGTTTCGTTTACTAATTTTAGCATGAAGGTGGAGTTGCTATCCATTTTCGTTTGGGGGAGAGGCAAGCAATAAACCTTAAAGCATTTTTTTAAAAGTAGAACACAAGAAAACTATTGCACGCTCATTTCTTTGTTAGTGACAATAATAACAGGTCCAGGATGAGATTTTCACTCTGAGGTCCAGGATGAGATTTTCACTCTGCAGCGGAGTGTCCGATGATATGAAATTTCCTGGCAGATTAAAACTGTGTGCCCGACCGAGACTCGAACTCGGTACCTTTGCCTTTCGCGGGCAAGTGCTCTACCACCTTTTTTTCTCAATTTATTAGTCATAACATTCCACAGTAGTACATAATTTTCAACTGACATTTAAAAGTAATAAAACAAACTAAAATTAATTACAGGTTCCTCTGAGCTACCGAAGCACGACAGATCCCCGGTCCTCACAGCTTTACTTCTGCCAGATACTGGCTCAGATGGTAGAGCACTTGCCCGCGAAAGGCAAAGGTCCCGAGTTCGAGTCTCGGTCGGACACATAGTTTTAATCTGCCAGGAAGTTTGATAATAACAGGTGTTCGCATCAAATGTGCCGTATGACAATTAAGGAACCAGATGGCTTACGATGCGTACCAAAACCAACAGACAATAATAACAAATAAGCACGCCCGGAGTCGAACACTCTCGACCCACGACCCAACGAATTAGCGAGGTACCGCTATTACTCCCTCTTGTATGAATGCACATACCGTACGTTGCCATTCTCTCATGTCTATTTTCTACCGAAAAGTCTACGAATGACGCAATTTTGTCACAGATGTTTTTTGTACAGTTATTTGCACAAGGAGCTGCAGTGTGCCGTCGGTAAGCGCAGATTTTCAGTCACTCCGTACTTGGTCCGTTACCTTTTTCACTGGAATTCGGAGCGCCGCAGGGCTGTCCAGAAAGGGCTGCGACACCCAGCACCTGGGAGCTGAGTCTGCGATCCCTATTTGCCACCCCTCGCCGGCGCTGGCTGTTAATTTCGTCGCAGATGCCGCCCCGTGCAAAAACTTCGACACAGCGACCACGAAGCTCTGGAGTGCGCGTATATCGTGTCACCCTAGTGAAGATAAATAACAAGGACATCGTAACGACGCAACAGGGCTGCAAATTTTCATAGTAAGAAATAACCAGCTTCTTTCCGATCTGGGAAGAGATGTCGTCTAGCTACTACTTGTAATAATGCCGCCCCATAGGCAAATATTGGTCTCGCAAGTGACGCTGGACTTTGTCATCTCCTATCATAGTGCGAATGCTACTGAAAAAGTCGTAACAAAGATTAACTCACAGTTCACATAAAACCGTTTTAATTGCGTTTTGACCAAGAAGCAAATTATATGTGCTTTGGATCGTAATATGAGACATGTCTGTAGGGAGTAAAACACTCGATAATTTGTTAATAAAATATTCATTAAAACAATCAAAATTCCAATCATTTGTACTCAATTTCGGTCAAGTCGCTTTAAGCTGTGAAAAACAGTATGCGCCAAATGAAGTGATTCGGCCTTTCAAAATTTTAAGAGATACCTAGAGACAGCAAAGGACTTGGAAGGGCAGTTGAACAGAATGGGCAGTGTCTTGAAAGGAGGATATAAGAAAAATATCAACAAAAGCAAAACAAGGATAATTGAATGTAGTCGAATTAAGTAGGGTGATGCTGAGGGAATTAGGTTAGAAAATGAGACACTTAAAGTAGTAAAAGAGTTTTGCTATTTGCGGAGCAAAATAACTGATGATGGTCGAAGTAGGGAGGGTACAAAATGTAGACTGGCAATGGCAAGGAAAGCATTTCTGAAAAAGAGAAATTTGTTAAAATCGAGTATAGATTTAAATGTCAGGAAGCCGTTTCTTTAAGTATTTGTATGGAGTGTAGCCATATATGGAAGTGAAACATGGACGATAAATAGTTTTTGCAAGAAGAGAATACAAGCTTTCGAAATGTGGTGCTACAGAAGAATGCTGAATATCAGATGGGTAGATCACATAACTAATGAGAAAGTACTGAATAGAATTGGGGAGGAATTTGTGGCACAACTTGACAAGAAGAAGGGACCGGTTGGTAGGACATGTTCTGAGCATCAAGAGATCACCAATTTAGTATTGGAGGGCAGCGTGGACGGTAAAAATCGTAGAGGGAGACCAAGAGATGAATACACTTAAACAGACTCAGAAGGATGTAGGTTGCAGTAAGTACTGGGAGATGAAGAAGCTTGCACAGGATAGAGTAGCATGGAGAGCTACATCAAACCAGTCACAGGACTGAAGACCACAACAACAACAACAAAAATGGATGAGATGCATCCTTTATGATCTGTTGTCTGGCTCATTTTAAAGGCATTTTTACAACTTTTCATTAGTTCGCTTTCTTGTTTGTTTGTCTGTTCGTTACAAATTTTGCAGTTCACTTCCAGATGCGCTACAGACTTGGGGTCTTCAACGTAGCTCAGGGGTTGCTGACAGACCAATATTATCTCGCTTTCGTGTCTGGTGTGTGGCGGAGGGTAGTTGGTGTACCGCTGCTACTTCCCCCTTTTCCCGTCACAGTCGCGAATGTTTCGGGGAAGCAACGGCGCCAGCGCGAGCCTCTCTGGTTTTTAGCTTCACGGTCTTTTCGCTAGACACACGTAAGAGCACGGCATATTCTGGCTGACTCAGGGGAAGAGAAACTGAAATAAACCTGAAATTTAGCACGCGTTTCTGTTTCAACCGCATCAAAAGCTTGCAATAAATTAAAAAATTTAACATACACAAGACTAGAAAGCACAAATAATTATTTAAGTAAAAACCTTTTTAATATACTATGCTTTTACAACGGGCTGAAAAGTATAAAATAATTTCTCTCAGCCCAGTACAGCTTCCTAACCCCCATACTGATAATCCTGAGAGTCTGCGCTTTTAAATTTCTATAAACTAATACAATACTTGCAAGGTTTTTAAGAAAAACGTGAGCCGCATCGGAGAGATAACACTTACAAGGTGAACCACACATGTATCACTTAGATTCTCTTTAACCTGCTTTTAGATAAAATAGTAAAAAAAAAATGGGAAAACACATAAGAAAACAGAGGCATAAAAGGTATAAACAAGGAGGAAGAAAAGAACAAATTAGAAGTAAAATGTTTAGTCTTTGCGGATGATATAGCGTGGATAACTGAAAGCCAGACGCAACTGTTATGCTTGATCTGTTACACGAGACTGCTGAAAAGACTGGGCTAAAAAGATCTTATGAAAAAACCGAGTATATAGAACACAAAACACAGTATAGAAAAATTTACGAAAACAAAGTATGGAGAAATTAAAAGAGTTGATTTTAAATACCTAGGATCCACGCAAACGGACTGGATAACACAACAAATAAAGGAAGAGTAAAAAAAGTTAGCATTTGCATACAAATTAAAACAAAACTACCACAATAAGAAATCAATAACGATCGAAGCGAAGATTACACATTATAATTCAGTTATTAGGACTAAAGGAACATATCGAGCAGTGTGTCTAACACTGAATAAGAAAAACAAACCAACAGAACTTAGAAAAACAGAGACGAAAATATTTTAAAAAATTCTAGGTCCTGAGAAAAACAATGAAAATATATTAATTAAAAGGAGAAATGAAGATTTATGTAAAAATACAGAAAAATCACAGATACAATGAGGAAAAGACTGCTAAAATAGTGTGAACATTTAAAAAGAATGGAAGAAACACGGATTACAAAGAAAATTTTTAATTGCATTAATAAACTGAAGGAAACTGTACGATGGATAGAAGCAATGAAAAAAGGTGCGAACAAAATAGGTGTTAAAGAAGAAATAACACGTGACTGGAACTGCTCCAGACTCCTGAGGGGAAAAAAACGAACAAAAAAACACGGAAACTGTGAAAAGATAAGCCAGAACTTTGACCAAAGAGAGTGTGGACAGTCGACCAGAGACGAGCGGTTATAGAGAAAATGAGGAAGTTCTGGGACTAATGGAAGATAAACACCATAAATCTTAAGTTGTTGCGGTCAATAGCTGGCCAAATTCATATAAAAAATCGTAATATCTCTATGGTGTTAGGAAAATATACGTGGTTATGTGAAATTATTTTATACTTTTAGACCGTTTTAAAAAAGTTTTATATTAAAAAGTTGTTTACATAAATAATTATTTCTATCTTATTGATGTGGATATACTAATGATACGCTGGCGATCGGCTGTCGGAATGGCGAACCAATCCGCCAACGAATAACGCACCACAGAGCATGAGAGCTTCAGTCAACGACTAAATCAGCTGAAAATCTGATTTCTTTCCAGATACTGAATGACGACACTAGGGCAATATCTCATCGAAGTACAGCAGCCACCGTACTAACGAAAGAGACAGAGCACAAATCATTTGACTTTTCACAGGCATTTCCAATCAGTTTTTGTAGTCATATTTCAACGGTACTATTACGTACTGATTATCATTTCACACGTAATGTCTAATTCTGAACAAGCAAGCCTTTACAACTGACAAGGGAAACTTCCCATCGCGACCCCCCTCCCGCAGATTTAGTGGCAAGATGGGTCAGGGTACAGCCCCATACAAACTGAACACAGAAGCATCAAAACAGAAAGGTGTACTGTAATTGTTAAAAAAATTCAAAATAGAAAGAGTGAACGGTCGAAGGATTACAAATGCGATGCAGAGCAGCCTGACGCAACAACCGCCTCGTGGCCACGCAGTTGGATGGACTGCCATGCGGGCGAGCCGTGTTCAAATCTCTCTCGTGCTTTTTATGCATTTTCCCGCTGTTCGCGCTATTCAGATTTGTCCCTCTCTCGTGGTGCAACGTCCGTTTGCGACAGCGAGGTGTAAGGTACGGACTTATAATGACAAATGATTCTTCACAACTACTCTATCAGCATCGAAAGGAAGTGGCTTTCGAATGGCAACCACAAACATTTGATGACAAGGCGACAACTCAACCGAATCCTACACCGAATAACACGTCCGGTGTGGCACAGACTGCGTCATTGACTGTTCGTGTGTCATATTCTAAGAATGTTTTACCGACGCAGCTAACTTGTACGCCTGGAAAATGAGTGAGATATATCCCCTTATCCGATTTAGGTGTTCGTATGAATGTGATCAATCTCAAGGAACTGATGAAAACATAACAGTCTGTCACATAAGCTGCAACAAATGAGCGCCACTCTTGAATTCCTTTGTTAAAACATAGTTCACACCCGTATGTTTGTTGTTTTTATTTCTGTGAAACGTCTGTCTGGTATCCCGCCTGCTCTCCCTATTCATCACGTTTACTTGCGACGGTAAGTTATTCTTACCACATGACACATATTCTATAACCAATGTGTAGTATGACAACTGCCAAGACTACAATAAGAGGGCAAACATTTCAATGAACGGACGGACACTTGTGAAAATCAATAAATAAATAAATGGCACGAGACAGAAAATTAAAGGCACAGCTCGCCCGTTCAGCAGTCCAACACCGAGACTATTTACCCACGACACATTTGTTGTGACAGGCTGTTCTAAATTGCACTTCTTGCTCTTCGACCGTTCACTGTTTCTATTTTGCTTTTTTTCCCCATTGTTCACTACACCTTCTTTCTGTTTTCATGCCTTATCTGTGTTCAGCTGCTGACGAGCTATCCACTGAACCATCTTACCATTAAATTTGAGGGCAGTTAGGAGTAAGTGCACTGAGGAAGGCAGTGGTTTATACACTGAAGCGACAAACCGGTATAGGTGTGCGTATTTAAATAAGAGATACGTAAATAGAATAGGCCGCTGCGGTCGGCAATGCCTATATAAGACAAGTGTCTGGTGCAGTTGTTAGATCGGTTACTGCTGTTACAATGGCAGGTTTTCAAGATTTAAGTGAGTTTGAACGTGGTGTTACAGTCGGCGCACTAGCGATGGAACACAGCATCTTCGAGATAGCGATGAAGTGGCGATTTTCCCGTACGACAATTTCACGACATCACATTTCTCTAATTTTCTCATCGTCACCATTTCGTGAGACATGCGCAGGAGGAATCAGTATGTTACTCACCTCGTCTTGTACTCAACTCGTCTTGGAACGTTCGCTTTCGGAATTCCACTGTAGCCCAGGTCCGTGACACACAACGCCTCTCTTGCATTCACGCACCGAGTAAACGACCATCTATCGAAACGCGCCGTTCGTCGTTGGATCTTGTCCACCTCTTCTATTAATCTAACCCGTTAAGGATCCCACACTGACAAGCACTACTCAAGACTCGGGTCGAACGAGTACCTTGCAAGACAGCTCTATCGTGGGTGAATTAATTTCCTGGAGATTCTCCCAAAGGATGTCGTCCTGCCATCTGCTACTCCTGCAATTTGTGTTGCGTGGCCATTCCACTCCAGGTCACATTGGATGGTAGTAACCCTAGGGAATTCACAGCAGCTGCCGTTTGCGGTGATTTATCGACCACCGTGTGATGGTAGAGCGGCGCGTCTCTTTGGCTACCTGTGCGCAGTACGTTACGTTTATTGACGTTCTGGGCCAACTGCCAGTTCCTGCACCAAACGTCGATTCTCTACACATATCCTGTGACGCACCACCGTCCGCGAATAGCGCCACGGAGCATCCAGCGTCATCCGCTAGATCACTAATACACAGGACTATTACAAATGATCCACTCGTTCTCAAAGTTATGTAGTCTCCGAAGTATTACACGTCCGATGTAACTGTGCATGAATAGAACCATAAATTCTCCGAATCTGCACTGTCCCCACCAACTGGTGTTACGAGTGCAGTGCGTTGATGGAGTGGCGACAAGCAAGTTTTTGAGCGTTGCAATACGCGAGACGTTCCATTTATCTGGGCAGGGTAATCGCCGCAGCGGGAGGCTACGGGATAGTAAAAATTCTCATGAAATTGGGACGCATGAGCGCGATTCACGGACTGTTTATGTTTTCTGTACAGTGTGACGGACGAGGTCATATGGAATTTCCTTTTCCTGTGAGAAGACTGACATTGTAGCTGGGTTGTTTCCACAACAGATTGCTCGTTTTTTTCTGGCGGTCCTTCTGCGAACACCCACATGTTTCGAGTACATGCAAACAGAGAGCTTTACCAGCCGTTCAGAAATGTTAATACTTACACAAATGAAATAAATTAAGATGGGCCAGCCGCTGTGGCCGAGCGGTTCAGTCTGTTACCGCGCGACCGCTACAGTCGTAGGTTCGAATCCTGCCTCGGGCATGGTGTGTGTGATGTCCTTAGGTAGTTCTAAGTTCCAGGGGACTGATGACCTCAGATGTTAAGTCCCATTTCAATTTAAGGTGACTGCCGTATGAATCTCGAGATACATCACATTTGTTGTGCCATGTGAAGCAAAATTATGAGGTAAATGCTTGAACAAAGGAGAGACGGGGACTGTAGCGCCTCTCCAAACCGATGTCACGAGACCGATTAGGCCTGTATTACACAGTAAAATAACTTTGCGAGACGTATTTCATAAATAACGTTCTATATGGTTCAAATGGCTCTGAGCACTATGGGACTCAACTGCTGTGGTCATCAGTCCCCTAGATCTTAGAACTACTTAAACCTAACTAACCTAAGGACATCACACACATCCATGCCCGAGGCAGGATTTGGACCTGCGACCGTTGCAGTCGCACGGATCCGGACTGCGCGCCTAGAACCGCGAGACCACCGCGGCCGGCTAACGTTCTATAAAATCAATGCTAGAGTACTTCATGATATCTTTAAAACATTGTATCGACGCCTTAACTTTTACAAAGTGGCAATTGATTCTTTCGTATCATGCCGTCAACATGATTACTAAACGAAATCCGCTAAATTTCGGTTAGACGATAAATCACACAACTCTAAATGACATGAATTCAACTAAATACGTAGAGATTGCAATTACGAGTAACGTAAACCGGAAGGATCACTTGGATAATGCTGTGTGCAAAGCGAACCACATACTCTTTACTAAAGAGATAGCCTGCACTCACCGTTCTCTTCAAGAATATTGCTGTGCGGTTTTGGTTGGTTCAAATGGCTCTGAGCACTACGCGACTTAACTTCTGAGGTCATCAGTCGCCTAGAACTTAGAACTAATTAAACCTATCTAACCTAAGGACATCACACACATCTATGCCCGAGGCAGGATTCGAACCTGCGACCGTAGCGGTCGCTCGGTTCCAGACTGTATCGCCTAGAACCGCACGGCCACTCCCGCTGTCTTGCGGTTTTGGATCCTTCAAAGAAGGGCAGCTCGTTTCGTATTACCGAGAAGCAGGGTAGAAAGTGTCACGGATATGATACACGAATTGGGTTGACAATTATTAAAACAATGGCGTTTTTCGTAGCAGCAGACTCTTTTTCATGAAATTTTAATCACCAACTTACTCCTCTCAGTGAGAAAATATTATGTTGTTGCCCTCCGACACAGGGAGAAATGATCATAATAATGAAATAAGAGAAATCAGAGGTCGAACAGCAGTGAAGTCTTCGTTTTCACGCGCCCTATTCGAAAGTGGAACGTGAGTGTCGTTCGTTGAACCCTCTGCAAGGCACTTAACTGTTAATTGCCGAGCAATCACGTGGATGTAGATGTTTGTCAAAGATCAGTGGCAGTATAACATAGGCCTTCGACAGGGTCGGAGACAGAAAATGCTAAGTAGCCTTTGCCAAGAAAACATCCCACTTTTTAGCTGAGGTTATTCGGCGAAACCGAAGTGAGATTAAATGTGAATGAGATCGAAGATCTATGCGGCCGACCATAAAGCAGTGCAGTGTATCTTAAGCACCAACCTGTATTCCATGTTCATGAATGGTAACAAAAGTGTAATGGAGTTGTGATTTAATTACAACTGTCAATCTTTGTGAGTGAAGCAAATCTAATGCGTTGTACTTAAAAAGAGTTCCTGCATATGGTACTCGTAGGTATAAGACAGAAGGCCTGCGTGACGGTTCCATTTCATATTTCAACAAATTGTTACACCCGGACTTTTGTAAGGGATCATCACTAATGTTGTAGCCATAAGATACTACGTTTCTTCGTTGTGTCAAGTGCACCATTTTACATTTTTGAACATTTAAAACAAGTTGCCAACCTTTGCACTACATTGGTACCTTATCATCAACAAGTGACTGGATCTTCGCGCATCTTTTTCCTGACAGTATTTAGTTATAGATAACTGCATCATTTGGTGAAGTGCTAGAGATTACTATTAACAAGTTACTTCTCCATCTGTCGACGACTCTCTACCCAAGATAACATCCTGCAACCTAACAAAACATCCTCAGTTCATACATAATTTTTGTCTGATAGCACTACAAGATCGTACTTTTCACGACGGTTATTGGTAACGTAATGTAGAACAATTCAGATGTGTTTGGAAAATTTTGTAATCCCTGTGCGGGAACTGCGAATGGTGTCATCGCCGTCTCCCACGTTATCACCGATCGAGATATTTTAGCACGCTACAGTACTAAGGAACTGCCTTACTTGTTTGCGCAATAAGAACAATTTCTGGTGAGCTAAGGCTGTACACTGAAGAAATGGAAGCAACAGATGTGCACTGAAACAAGAAAACGACTTGACTACAGCAAATAATGAACTGGTACAATCGTGGGTTCAACGGGATAAATGAAAATTTCGCGATAGTAAATCCTGTAAGATTACTATAGGAAAGACAGGTTTCAATATTAAAATAAATCTTCAATGAACAACTTTGTTTTATCAATGATGTATCTGTCGGACTATCTTCACTCGCATTGGGTTTCGATGGACACAGCGTTTAAACACAGAAGAAAGGTTGCACACTGGATCCGTCTGCCCTACATCAATGCTGCTAATACTCTAGTACACTGATCGTGACGCCTTACCAGGTACTGGGACTCCCCACAAATTTCCCGAACTGGAAGCATCTGTGGCCACACACAATGCTGAATGAGCACCGGGGAAACACATAACCGAGCTGCAACCGCGGTCGTTTGCTCAGATTCTGGGAGTAAACAGTTCAATCAGTAGAGATGAGGGTAGTTCTCTGACCTGTGCAAGCGAGCAAAGGCGCGTGGGCGCAGGAAACACTGGCTGGCGCCTGCCGCGTCCCCCTCCCCCTCTCTCTCTCTCTCTCTCTCACACACACACACACACACAGAAGCCTGCCTTACCTCTCTCCGGTAAGCTGTGCTCCGCCCTTCACGCCGAGAAGCCGCTACGCTGTTGAGAGTCCACGCAGTTCCGTGTGTACGTAACTCTGTTTCTAACAACCTTGTAGAGGAAGTTCACTTTGTGGGCACTACAACTGTTGTACGCCTACTATACGATATGCAGCCTCAGTACGTCGGAGATGTCACAAGACGTCACCCTGGAGGTTATGCACATACACTGACGTCGCAAAAGGTCCAGCACATTCCACCGTACATTTCTATACACTGTAGTCTACTTATCAAACTAACATGCGACTGTGCGCAAGAAAGCTGTAAGCAACAGTAAGTGAACTACGTCCTTCCAAGGCAAACACACAAACTATTTCACACGTACATATCACGGTAGAAACTGACACACAAAAGATGATAGCCACAGATCCAAAACCGTTAAGTTCGTTTTAAAATCTTCCGTGATCCGCAACATTCATATCGCTGAGCGTCGTCAGGCAACAGTGCTTCGAATTACATCTCCGAGCTGCAACCAGAGCAGTAGGTGATGCAGTCCACCGGAGAGGAAAGAGAAAGAAAGTCACGCGCAGTCTCCTCGGCCACGACTGTCCCACGCCAAACGCACACAACCTGCAACGGCGCTCTCTGCACAGCTACTGAAGGTAGCGAGCTGCCGCCGATCAGATGCGAGAGATTCCGGGCGCGTAACGCCGTCGCGCATGCGCGGTGCAGCGCCCCCCCCCCCCCCCTCTGCCCCCACTCATCCCCAGCCAGGGCGGCGCCTACCCCCACCACACGTCTGCTAATAACTGGTCCAAGAGCGGGCGTAAGCAAGTTACACGCCGGCTGCGTTCCCTTAGCGTCTCCGCGAGCGCTGTTGGGCGAAAAATTAAATGCCTGGCCAGGAGGAGCCGTTGGTGCCGGGAGCTTCGCTAACAGCGTAATAAAACGCAGGGAGAATTAAGGCAGACTGGGGCGTCCTCACAGGCTTTGTGGCGCCGCTGTGTGATACGTGCACCGAGCGCGATGTGGAGCGACTGACTTTTGAATTAACGGTCAAAGCATGTTCGGAGATAATTACAAGAAGACGACGACAAGGATCAACACCTTATTTAGATTTTCAATTATATTTGCATAATCTATACCTTAATATTTCTTTCTATCCTATTATCATTCATATGTTCTTACTATGCTCTTGTTACTGGGAATTTACCGCCACTGGTGATTAATTTTTATGAGGAAGAAGGAATTAATAAAACGTCAAACACAGGAACAGGGATAAAAATGCCGTGGAATCATACGAATATTAACGCTGGCAGATAAATTGCCACTATGATCGAGAGAAAGCAATATTTAATTTGGCTGTTTAGTATAACGGAACATGTGCCAGCAGATGGCTACTGTACGACGGCTAAATATCGGATTTTGTCTAGAGGCTCTCTAAGTGACGCACGCGTTTTTAGATCTCAAAGGCAGATGCAAGAAAAACATACTAGCGACGACAACCCAATGCAAGAGCAAGAACAAGACGTTATGTGTAGGTTAAACATGTATACAAAATGCTAAATATGAAACATCCCAGATGATCACCCTTGTCATCATCCACATGTTTATCATCTACTGCTGGATACAGGAATCATCGAAACGTCTCCATACATAGAGATCTTCAGTTTTTTTGCATCCAGACTCGTCCCGATTTTTTTTCTTTATGTTGTCAACCCAATTCACGTTAGGCTGTCGTCTAGAGCTTTCCATATTAGGAGGAATCCAATGCACAATCTCCTCAGTCCGTTGACCAACATTTCATCTCGCAATACGACCGTGCCATCTGCATTCCAGTTTGGTAACATTCACTATCAAATCCATAAACTATTGTATTTTTGTTTTATCCATTCGTTTCCTTTTTTTGTCCCCCTATTGTTATGTCCGACATGCACCCTTTCATTGGTCATTGGGCAACTTAACCTTTTTTAACTGTTCGAGCGGTCTGCGTTTTACTTCTGTAAATTGCTATTGGCAGTATACACTGGATGTAAACTTTTCGTTGAAGGTAGATTGGGAATGTAGCTCTGAATATGGAATTCAGTTTCCTAAACTTTAGATTCCTGTTTATTTATTTAAGCATTTGTCAGCTTATTGGGTTCAGCGTTTGAGAACCAAGGAGCAGAATCTACCACAATGTTTATTGAGAAAATATATACGACAAGATATGAAGAGAGTGAAAAACTCAGAATTGATAAAATAGATAAGGAATTTTTACTGTTTCACAAAACTATTTTCTGTAACCTCCGAGCGCTCTTCAAATCATTGAATTCGCAGAGCAAACAGATACTACTTGGACTAGCTTCTACGAGCAGTGTCAGTGTTTTGCTCAATTCAAACCATCAAGAATTTAGTCACAAGACGGAGTAACTAAAAACAACAATTATGACAGCAGAACTGAAGATCAGTTACAGTATGCCAAAAATAATGTACAATCATTATGCCAGTGGGAGAATACAAAATATAAATGATGAATATGAATATTTAGGGCAACTGAAAACAATTGGTCAGTTTGCGATGTAACGCTGCAAAAATATATTGAAAGCTAGACGGACAAACAACAGTGTAAAGTAAGAGGGTTTATGAAAACGAAATAAGAATAAAATGTAGACGAAAGAGACGAGGAAGGAAGCACGTCGAAATCGACATCATTAGAGAAACAACGCTCTTTGTTGGTGCAATGGTTGGAGAACAAATCGAGGCTCACAAAGTGGTGGTAGGACTGCCTCCCACATTCAAAATATCGTCAATCCAAACAACTGAAAAGCGTTACGCGGCACATCACACCATTTCTGGAAAGCGTACTCTTCTAGTCTAGTTCCCCGACAGATTCCGGAAGACGGATCGATGACCTAGCAGTTTGGTCCCTTCCCCACTTCCCCCCCACCGTCTTTAAGCCAACCAACCACCCGGAGCACGAAAACGAGACCTTAATTGGTTTTATGGTACATCGATAATGCTATATAAAGACAAGACGTTGTTACCAGAACTCCTGAACGACTTTTTTCAAATTTTTACACGATATTCTAATAAAATTGCAGATCAACATACGCTTCACATTTTAAATACAAATAAAAAAATGGGAAACATTGCTACCAAAGATCTCGAAACGTTCTTGACTGATTTACTTGTAATTTTACACAATACTATATTGAACTTCCGGAACGACATATGCTATGTACTTGGTAAACAAACATGTACAAGTTTTCCGTCAAAAGCGACTGCGACAAAGAAAATGTTTTGCTATACTGCGCTCTGAAAATGTACCGTTTAGTTTTCCTTGACGCAGTCAGTTTTAACTACAATAGCAGGGCACTCAAAACTTTAGACAAATTGTTTCTTCCATGTATAGTCTTTCTCCTTATATATGCGAGGGTTGAACTTTAATAGTGGCAACTATTTATTTACAGCTCGTACGAAACAGATACGTGTTTCAAAGTTTTACTGATCTTCAAAGTAGTCACCAGCATTATGTATAAACCGTTGTCAGCGATGTTAAAATCGTAGGTTACTCTTAGCAGTGCCAACTGTGTTGGCAGTTCGAGCGGCGCGGTCTATTGCCAGACGATATTGCAGCAGTTCTGAAGCGAATTCCGTGAGGTGTTTCCTTCAGTTTTGAAGTCGAGTTGACCTAACGAGGGCTTAAGTCAGGAGAGTGTAGTAGGTGTTACAGCACATAGCAGCCTCATCAGTTAAACAACTCTATAACAGCTTGCACTGTACGTGCTTGAGAATTGTCCTGTAGAATGATGGTCAGGACCTGCAGAAAGTGTCATCACTTCTGTCTCCATGGTGTTCGTTTTTGGAACGCAACCTACGACCAGCTTAGAGACATATGTGATGAATCTTTCTGCAGCACCTAACCATGATTTTCACTTATGTGACCTGAATCGTCCGAAGCTTTGTAAAGCGTTCGCAGATTAAAACTATGTGAAATACTGGCGTTAGAAGGTACTATCCTCACAGCTCCAGAGGTTCCTGTCACACCCCGTATATGCGTACACCAATGATCCTAACACACACACATTTTAAGCAACTTCGATTCGCATTCAAGATTTTGTTTGCATTAAACAAACAAGTCTCAAGTTCCGGAAGAAACGAGGGGAGTATACGAACAGAGAGGGGAGTGGGAGAAGGGGGGGGGGGAGGAGGAGAGGGAGAGGGAGAGAAGGTGGTGAACCGAGAGAAGGGGGAGAAGGATGAGATGGATAAAGTTAAGCGGGAGTAGGAGGTGAACACAAGGGCGGGGACAGGAGGAGGTTAGTGCGCATTTCCAATTCAAATTGATAATATAACGATTCGAAGCTCCTTGGTGCAAGAGCATCGGATGTCAGGAGCGATGTAGTCTTCATACCAGCCGATCAGTCAAATTAAGAAAGCCTCAAAGTGTGTAAGTCAGTAAGGATCTGAACTGTTGCGTTGAAATCTGGGCCGCTGACACACCAGCGCGTGGGGGGACGCTTTACTAGCTCGGATCTTTCTCCTGGCACGGCAGCAGGTTAGATGCCAGGTGGTCTTCGCGCCCCTCCAGTCAAAAGGCCGCAGGAACTGTCACAGCGGCCTTCCAGTAAGGTTGGCTACAGGAGGTGCATTCTTTCGAAGTAGGTACACGACTGAACAGTAATAATGGTGATCCTTGGGTCTCGTCTATTCTGCTGCCCAACAGTGTCCTCTAGTGTGGCTTAATAGTCCAAATGTGAGAAAAATCGACGTTCAGCTAAATGCAGCAATAGGACAATAACACGTTGCATCGGATCTACTCCTTTTTACTGGTTACCACCCCACCACCCATAAGCTACACACACATTGCGCCACAAGATCTCCAAATACAGAATGCCCTTCTCAAGGAGAATGAAAAATTAACTACCGGAACATTCCTCAGCTCCAAATCCACACTGATGCAGGTGCACTTAAAATGAGGAGATTAAAATTACAGGCAGTCATCTACCACACTGACAGAATCAATGTGCAAGCAGGGGATTTCGACATGAGCAGAATATGTTGGTTCAAATGGCTCTGAGCGCTATGCGACTTAACTTCTGAGGTCATCAGTCGCCTAGAACGTAGAACTACTTAAACCTAACTATCCTAATGACATCACACACATCCATGCCCGAAGCAGGATTCGAACCTGCGACCGTAGTGGTCGATCGGCTCCAGACTGTAGCGCCTAGAACCACACGGCCACTCCGGCCGGCCAGAATATGTTGAGGAACGTGAAATAATATTCCCCATGAGAAATATCCGACCCTCATAAAACCTGGCACAAGATCATCCGGCTTGGAATTACCACTACACAATTGGAAAATAATTAATAGGATTCGTACAGCGATGGGAAAAGTCTTCTTCTTTTCTTCTTCTTCTTCTTCTTCTTCTCAACGTGACTGTGGCAACAAACATCAGGTCATTAAACACAATGTAACAGATGAGCATACCCTGAAAATCTAGAAGATTTCTTTGAAGTGACAGCGGCAGCCCGTAAATGGATTTAAAATTTAGATATTAATTTCTGGATTTAGTTTTTAATTCTACTTATTTTGCAAAATTATTCAATTCATGAATGTTAGTTGCTGTCGAGTTTGCCGTACGGTAAATAAATACCTGGAAGTTTGTAACTTTATTACAGAGTACCCTATATATTTAGTACCATAAAATGTATTGAGCACAGCACAGACACACGATGCTGGAAGATTAAGTCCTAGTCTGTAGACAGGTGGAGAAGCTTTATTTCCAGTTGTAACGGAACATCGTCTTCTAGCATTACTTTTCCTCAACAGTACACAACTGCAACTAAAGTGTTTTCCATCGTAAATCGGACCCGCATTAACGGATTACCATATCTACTATGTTTCGCTGCCTTAAGACAATTACAGCTCACGCTGAACCTCCGCGAGTAGTTGGGCTTTAATTATAACCACCAAGTCCATGCCTTCGCCCACGGTACACACTCAAATCCCCTGCAGTCTGCAGTACTATCCTTTGTCTGCTCCCGTACGCTGCGACTCAGAAAGTCAAATTTTCTCGTTCGTGAAGTACTGTTCCAACAGGCAGGTCACTTCATATTTCTAATGCGTATACGCTCCTCGCCGTCTGCACAAGTGCAGCTGGTTTCGCTCTTCGTTAACTTTTTTAACTCTCCTCGCCCACACTAAACTTGTGATTGCATTCATGCGTACATCGTCTCTCCACTTGTTCCTCTTTTTAAAGTTTTTCCTGCGTAGCTGAGCAAGCAGGTTGACATAATTTTAATACGATAGTTATACCTACGATGTTCCGCCGTTCGCATCTCGCCTCCTACCTTGCTTGTTGGGACTCACGTCTGTGGTGGAGGCGTACTTTTTACCAAATGTATTTCCTCTTATTTACAAACCACGTCGCACACATTTTTATACTTCTGTTTGTAGTCTGATATCGTCTCTGTGTTCTTCAGCGTCTCCCTGATGTTTGTGAGAGGGTCTGGACGAAACTCAAGGTTGTCACAGACAGAGCACAGAAATTCTATCAGGTGGCTTCCACTTTCATCCCTTCCCCCAAGCCGTTGTGTTCTTACTGTTTTCCTGTACATGCTATCGTATCACATTTTAAATTTTTGTCTCGCTTAACCATCTGAATAATCTCCTTTGTCGTACATTGTTTCAATGTGTTAGGAGATAGTGAACAATCATGAACGGTAGTCATGAAATCTGTTTATGCTGAAATGAGAAAACATGAATAATGGTTCAAATGGCTCTGAGCACTATGGGACTTAACATCTATAGTCACCAGTCCACTAGAACTTAGAACTACTTAAACGTAACTAACCTAAGGACATCACACAACACCCAGCCATCACGAGGCAGGGAAAATCCCTGACCCCGCCGGGAATCGAACCCGGGCGTGGGAAGCGAGAACGCTACCGCACAACCACGAGATGCGGGCTCATGAATAAATGTGAAAGAGTACATTGTACAGAAAATGAAAAATTGGCATGTCTTCACCCAACTTCGTCTTTTCTTCATGTAGGTGTAAGACATACACTCCTGGAAATGGAAAAAAGAACACATTGACACCGGTGTGTCAGACCCACCATACTTGCTCCGGACACTGCGAGAGGGCTGTACAAGCAATGATCACACGCACGGCACAGCGGACACACCAGGAACCGCGGTGTTGGCCGTCGAATGGCGCTAGCTGCGCAGCATTTGTGCAACGCCGCCGTCAGTGTCAGCCAGTTTGCCGTGGCATACGGAGCTCCATCGCAGTCTTTAACACTGGTAGCATGTCGCGACAGCGTGGACGTGAACCGTATGTGCAGTTGACGGACTTTGAGCGAGGGCGTATAGTGGGCATGCGGGAGGCCGGGTGGACGTACCGCCGAATTGCTCAACACGTGGGGCGTACACAGTACATCGATGTTGTCGCCAGTGGTCGGCGGAAGGTGCACGTGCCCGTCGACCTGGGACCGGACCGCAGCGACGCACGGTTGCACGCCAAGACCGTAGGATCCTACGCAGTGCCGTAGGGGACCGCACCGCCACTTCCCAGCAAATTAGGGACACTGCTGCTCCTAGGGTATCGGCGAGGACCATTCGCAACCGTCTCCATGAAGCTGGGCTACGGTCCCGCACACCGTTAGGCCGTCTTCGGCTCACGCCCCAACATCGTGCAGCCCGCCTCCAGTGGTGTCGCGACAGGCGTGAATGGAGGGACGAATGGAGACGTGTCGTCTTCAGCGATGAGAGTCGCTTCTGCCTTGGTGCCAATGATGGTCGTATGCGTGTTTGGCGCCGTGCAGGTGAGCACCACAATCAGGAGTGCATACGACCGAGGCACACAGGGCCAACACCCGGCATCATGGTGTGGGGAGCGATCTCCTACACTGGCCGTACACCTCTGGTGATCGTCGAGGGGACACTGAATAGTGCACGGTACATCCAAACCGTCATCGAACCCATCGTTCTACCATTCCTAGACCGGCAAGGGAACTTGCTGTTCCAACAGGACAATGCACGTCCGCATGTATCCCGTGCCACCCAACGTGCTCTAGAAGGTGTAAGTCAACTACCCTGGCCAGCAAGATCTCCGGATCTGTCCCCCGTTGAGCATGTTTGGGACTGGATGAAGCGTCGTCTCAAGCGGTCTGCACGTCCAGCACTAACGCTGGTCCAACTGAGGCGCCAGGTGGAAATGGCATGGCAAGCAGTTCCACAGGACTACATCCAGCATCTCTACGATCGTCTCCATGGGAGAATAGCAGCATGCATTGCTGCGAAAGGTGGATATACACTGTACTAGTTCCGACATTGTGCATGCTCTGTTGCCTGTGTCTATGTGCCTGTGGTTCTGTCAGTGTGATCATGTGATGTATCTGACCCCAGGAATGTGTCAATAAAGTTTCCCCTTCCTGGGACAATGAATTCACGGTGTTCTTATTTCAATTTCCAGGAGTGTAGTTAATCAAACGCACCGGGCGTTTCAGTAGGTCCCGCCCCGTACCTCAGCGGCTGTCCGTCGGTGGCTACCGCTAGCGTCTGCCGCTTCCAGATGGGAACACCAGTTCCGCGAGCCGCCGCGTCAAGCGGAAAACGCTTGCCGCTGCCGCTGTCGTTGCCGCGCGACGCGCTCTATTGGGAACCGGCCTTTAGCAGTGCCAGTTGTTTTGACAGTTTGAGCGACGCGGTCTATTGCCCGACGATATTGTAGCAGTTCTGAAGCGAATGCTGTGAAGTGTTTCCTTCAGCTTAGAAATCTAATTGCACTCACGGGGGTTTAAGTCAGGGGAGTGCAGTAGGGCCGGCCGCTGCGGCCGAGCGGTTCTAGGCACTTCAGTCCGGAACCGCGGGACTGCTACGGTCGCAGATTTGAATCCTGTCTCGGGCAAGGATGTGTGCGATGCCCTTAGGTTATTTAGTTTTAAGTATTTCTAAGTTCTAGGGGACTGATGACCTCAGAAGTTAAGTCCCATAGTGCTCAGAGCCATTTGAACCATTTAGTGCAGTAGGTGGTATGGGACTTAGCAGTCCCATCAGTCAAGCAAATCAGTAACAGCTTGCACTGAACGTGCTTGAGCATTGTCCTACCAAACGTGATATTTACAGTGTGTTATAGCACGCTAGCGTATGTTCACTGGCCGCCCCGGATATCTCACAGGTACGTCCATGCCAATATTTGATTTATTTTAGCACTTCCACTACGTGACAGCAGTATGCAATATAATGTAATTCTGGCGCATTGCACGACAGTCAGGCAGAAAGTGGTGTGGTGAAAGGCGATATAAGCAGAGACTGACAGCGCAGAACCACGCTGTTACACTGTTGTCCACAGAGCTAAATTCGGCACG
Organism: Schistocerca gregaria; assembly: GCF_023897955.1. Taxonomy (NCBI): domain Eukaryota; kingdom Metazoa; phylum Arthropoda; class Insecta; order Orthoptera; family Acrididae; genus Schistocerca; species Schistocerca gregaria. Next base: position 79,184,374 of record NC_064927.1, read on the forward strand.
TGGTTTCCAGAACGCGCCCTAGAAAACTTTTTCGGCTGTGGCCACGCAACAGAATTAAGATCTCGCCGATGATACGACAAATGAGGCGATATTTCTGCGGACGAAACGACGGCGCGTGACATAAACGTCCCGCTCTCTCCCAAAAGAAACAGCGACTCCGTTTCTTCAGCTGCCATGAAAATTAACGGCCCAGAAGGCGAGATTCCTGCGGAAATGAGGAGGCGTCCATTGTGGAAGATCCTGCTGGGCTGAACCAAGCCGAGTCCGGTCCGCAGACACGAACAATCTTCCGAAATAGCTTCTAAGCGCCTCTCCGTTGCAGGCGTGGACAGTCTACGAAAAGGAAGTTGCTTCTCTCAGCACAAGATTCATCACGATTTAACTTTAGGGAAAATGTTGCAGGCAATGGTTTAACGATATTTAGAAAACCTTCGATAATTATCAGATTTATGGTAGTATGGGGTATCGAGCGAAATTTCTGGCTGAATTGAAGACATCTTGGAAAGGAGGAAGCAGCACGTTATGTCGAATGGAGAGTCGTCGACGGATGTAGATGCAGCTTCGGGTGTCTCCTAGGAAAGTGTGAGGGGTCCCTTGCCATTCGTGTTGTATATTAACGGCCTTGCGAACAATATAAATGCTAACCTTAAAGGTAACCTCATACTTTTCGCTGATGATGCTGTTATCTACAATGAAACAGTCAGATCTTGAGAAGATTTGAAAGAGGTACAAAGATTGGAAAGTTGTTTTATATCTTCAGAAGCATAAAACTGTGCACTTCACAAAACGAAACAGCATAGTAACTTTTGATTATAATATCAGTGGGCCAACTGTTGGAACCGGCCAACTCATGTACATACATGGTTGTGGCACTAAGTAGCGAACTGGAACGATTATATATAGGCCCAGCCATGGGTATAGCAGGTGAGAGATTCCAGTTTATTGGTAGAATACTGGGGAAGTCAAGCACAGTACGTAGGAGACTGCTTACAAATAAATGAGGCTAGTCATCGTTGACTATTTTTTTCAAGTCCGTGTGACCCGAACCAGATAGGACTGACAGGCGAACGTACACAAAGAAGGGCAGCACGAATGGTCACAGCTTTGTCTGACCAACGGAGGGTGTTACTGAGATGTCGGAAGGACAAACGCGTTTTTCGTTGCGGTGGAATCTTCTCGCGCAATTTCAGTCACCAACTTTCTCCTCTGAATCTGAAAATATTTTGTTGACACCGACCTACATAGGCAAAAACGACGGCAATAATAAAGTAAGTGAAATCAGAGCCCGCACGGAAAAATATAGGGCCGCGTGGGATTAGCCGAGCGGTGTAGGGCGCTGCAGTAATGGACTGTGCGGCTGGTCCCGGCGGCGGTTCGAGTCCTCCTTCGGGCATGTGTGTGTGTGTGTGTGTGTGTGTGTGTGTGTGTGTGTGTGTATGTCCTTAGGATAATTTAGTTTAAGTAGTGTGTAAGCTTAGGGACTGATGACCTTAGCAGTGAAGTCCCTTAAGATTTCACACGCATTTTTGAAAGATATAGTTGTTTGTTCTTTCCGCGCGCTGAACGAGATTGGAATAATAGAGAACTGAGAAGGTGATTCGATGAACCCTCCGCCAGGCACTTAAATGTGATTTGCAGAGTATCCATGAAGATGTAGGAAGGACTGAACTAGCACACTGTTGAAGACTGAAGTAAACTGTGAGGAGAAAGCTTCGTTACAAAGTTTCAGGGGCCGGCTCTCTACGAAGGGATTGGAACGGAAACAAGCCCTAATAATCGTTACAACAGGACACACCCACTGTCATGCACTTCACAGTGGTTTGCAGTGCTTGTAGATCAACAAGGGCAGGCCAGACGCTACACCCTAATTGTTTCGATTAGCTTCGGAACACTGATAAATTCGTGGGTAAAGCAAGTGGCTGCCTAGTACTTGAAACACGAAAGTAGCTCCCCTGAAAGGATTTAGGACACTATATTTGACTTTCCAAAGCAAAAGCAAGGGCAAACATCAAGGTTTAGGATCCGTTCCATATCTGATGGAATCGTTAGAACTTTCTAGGAAAGTAAGTATTGCTTAGCCACTACAAGAATGCGAGAAATCGAAGTAGTTGTGATTTTACTAAGGTTTCAAGCTCTCTTGATGTTCTTCCGTGTTTGGTATTTAAGAATTGGGTTGTTTTGAAAATCAGCCTGATGCAAACACAATTAGTTTATTTTATATTTACCAAGACATGTTTCCACACTTATGTGTCATCTTCTGTGGGTCACATTTTTATTCCTGTAAAATACAAGATAAAATTTATAATAATTTAACTAGAGTAGGCATAAAAATAACAATATGTGCAATTGATTTGCCTTGTTTGGACGCTCACCTTAAAATTACATCACTAACTGAAGTGCATTATTATACGCCGGAGTGCTCTCCAACAGGCGATTTATTGGGCTGTAAGAGACCAGACTTCCTACGATATTCTGTGCATCCTTCATGGACTGTACAAGTCATGTGACCTAAGTATGGAAGGCTATACTCACGGGGGATCTTGTAAACCCCAACCTCTCGTACATCGGACAGACGATTGATGGAGCAGTTCAGAAAAGGTCTGATATAACGCTTTAAGCGTGCTGGAACTCGGTAAGTACTCTCGCAATCAAACACCGGATGACTACCGTCTGGGCAGTTTCCGCTCCCTTTCAAGCGAATGCGATTTTTTCACAAATGTCAATGTTCATAGCGTCATATCTCTCGAACTACGAGCTGTACACTGACATAATTTTACAGGTGCCTGGAGCAGTATATAAGGATATTGTGTGCAAAAGAGAGTCGGTAGCACAGAAGTGATAAATTAAACCATCATGTTTGACGTTAAGTTTTGCGCAAGAATATCGAAAATGTAGGAAGCGAAAAACTTCTCTCGTTTCAATATTTTATCAGCGGGTGTCAGCGAGGAAATTTTTGAAGATCGTTTGAAACTGTGTGGGAAGTTTCCCCGAAAGTCGCTAATTACTCTCTTTCGCAAATACTGGATGAGTAAAGTCCGGGTACTTGCGAGCCGCCAGTTGCTCTGCCTCGAGACAACCGCACACTTTCTAATTGTAGTACTTGTCTTGTTGTGATATCGCGGATGTGTGTAAGCGCGCTGCTTTTATTTTCCTGCAGTGCTATTGACGCCTGTATCCGTTCTGAGTTGCCGACACCTCACTACCATAGACGAGTTACTTCTACATCTAGGTGCATAAAAAAAATGTAATTGTCATACAATATATGTGCCTCATTGCGTGCTATCATTTGCAAAAAATCTCGTTTCGGTATCTCGAATCATTTACGAGAGATAACAATTGCTGTTATCATACTATTCACTATGGCCTAGGACGCGAAAGGGTGCGACCGATCTTCAGATACAAAACTTAATACCTCTGGAACGAAATGACATAGCTTGTTGCTCTCACTTTTAAATAAAATTTCTGTATCTTATCTACAGTTAATTCACTGCAATGTGTGAGATAATATCAACCGCACGGTGCAGTTTACGCAATTCGTTTTTACCGCTCCAAATCTTTAAAGTTTCGCACAACGATGCAGTTAATCTGATACAGCGAAATAAAATTGAGTTCTTCATCGGGTGAAGATATCAGACTGTAGTAAGTACACTACTGGCCATTAAAATTGCTACATCACGAAGATGGCGTGATACAGGCGCGATATTTAACCGACAGGAGGAAGGTGCTGCGATGTGCAACTAACTAGCTTTTCAGAGCATTCACACACGTTTGGCGCCGGTGGCGACACCTACACCGTGCTGACATGAGGAAAGTTTCCAACCGATTTCTCATACACAAACAGCAATTGACCGGCATTGTCTGGTGAAACGTTGTTGTGATGCTTCCTGTAAGGAGGAGAAATGCGTAACATCACGTTTCCGACTTTGATAAAGGTCGGATTGTAGCCTATCGCGATTCAGGTTTATCGTATCGCGACATTGCTGCTCGCGTATGGTCGAGATCCAATGACTGGAGGGTAATACGGAAAGCCGTGCTGGATCCCAACGGCCTCGTATCACTAGCAGTAGAGATGACAGGCATCTTATCCGCAAGGCTGTAAAGGATGGTGCAGCCACGTCTCGATCCCTGAGTCAACAGGTGGGGACGTTTGCAAGACAACAACCACCTGCACGAACAGTTCGACGACGTTTGCAGCAGCACGAACTATCAGCTCGGAAACCATGGCTGTGGTTATCCTTGATGTTGTATCACAGACAGAAGCGCCTACGACGGTGTTCTCAACGACTAACTTGGGTGCACGAATGGCAAAACGTCATTTTTTTTTCAGAGGAATCCAACTTTTGTTTACAGCATCATGATGGTTGCATTTTCAGAGGAATCCAACTTTTGTTTACAGCATCATGATGGTTGCATCTGTGTTTGGCGACATCGCGGTGAACGCACATTGGAAGCGTGTATCCCTCATCGCCATACTGGCGTATCACCCGGCGGCGTGATGCTATGGGGGGCCACTGGTTACACGTCTCGGTCACCTCTTGTTCGCATTGGCGGCACTTTGAACAGTGGACGTTACATTTCAGATGTGTTACGACCAGTGGCACCACCCTTCATTCGATACCTGCGAAACCCTACATTTCAGCAGGATAATGCACGACCGCATGTTGCAGGTCCTGTATGGGCCTTTCTGGATACTGCTGTGTGGCCAGCACATTCTCCAGATCTCTCACCAACTGAAAACGTCTGGTCAATGGTGGCTGAGCAACTGGCTCGTCACAATACGCCGGTCACTGCTCCTGATGAACTGTGGTATCGTGTTGGAGCTGGATGGGCAGCTGTACCTATACACGCCATCCAAGCTCTGTGTGAATCAATGCCAAGGGGTATCAAGGCCGTTATTACGGGCAGAGGTGGTTGTTCCGGGTACTGATGTCTCGCTTTCTATGCACCCAAATTTCGTGAAAATGTGAACACATGTAGTATAATGTGTTTGTCAATGAATACCCGTTAATCATCTGCATTTCTTCTTGGTGTAGCAATTTTAATATCCAGTAGTGTACAAAAATCAGATATTTTCATCTAGCAGCTTTCGATAAATGTGGTGATAGGTATTTCACATCGGCCAGATCGCCGTTTCCCAGCACAGGCTCAAGCATGCAGCAGGCAGTACAGCTGCAACAAAAGCCGGCCGCCTCGGCACTGAGTGCAGACAGCACTTCTGTAGCAGCGAAAGGGGTGGGCCGCGCGGGATAGCCTCGACTTAAGTTACTTAAAGTTAGATTATGTCGTATGTAAACCTAGGGACCGATGACCTCGGCAGTTTGGTCCCACAGAAACTTACAACAAATTTCCAATTTCCACAAGGGTAAAGGAAAAATTATAAGACTTAAAAGTAGGTTATTAAAGCATTTTAAATTTTTAAATTAGGGCAATAATTAACAGGACATACCGTAAAACAGATTTTTGTTGCCGTTACAAACCGTTAAATAGGCAACCCCAGCAACTCAGGTCGGGTTCCGCTACAGTCGCTTGGTGACACAGATGGTACGAGTATACCTGAAGAAACGTGTGGACACTCTCTCGCCATCGTGAAGAATAGGGACGACAAACGTTTTGTTAAGAGATTACCGGTTTCGGTCTTTAATGGCCATCATCAGCTCTGTTTTTAGGAAACAGATATGATGATGGTCATTAAAGACCGAAACCGGTAATCTCTTAACAAAACGTTTGCGAACATAGACGTAAATCAAAGGAAGCTTATTACATACACGGGTCACTGTTTTTTTCGCGACGATGTCGCCGCTTGTGAAACTAGGGACGACGTTACCGGGTATCAGGGTGACGCGTGCCGTGAAGTGAGAAATACCCGCCTGAATGTGGCCGATTCTCGCTGAAGCAGCCCCCCCCCCCCCCCCCCACCCCGCGGGCGCGCATTCACACAATGCGACCTGCAGGTGGCTGCTGGCTTGACGGGACGGAACCGTCCGCAGACAGATGGGCGCGTGGAGCGTCGCGACGCACAGTGGACAGGAACACAGCCCGCAGTGCCCGCCGCAGGTCGAAGTCGCGTCGGTGCGGGTCAGCGCCGGATTTGCGGCCGGCCGCTGCCTTACTGCCGCGAGGCACGCACGCACGGCGCCCTAATGCGATTGTCTGATTTGCGGCGAATCGATGTGTGTGCTGTGCTGTGGCGTGTGTGGCGCCGACCCGTTTATCTGTCGCCGTCCCCTGGCTGCTCCGGCCCGGTTCTGCCTCGTCTGGTCGCCACTCGCCGCGGCTTCACTTATACGTCTTCTCCGCTGCACTTGGCGCCGCCAGGTCACAACACTCGGCGCCGACCCGTTTCACTCAGCGAGGTCGATCGCGGGCTGCAGGTTTTCGTGTGCGTCGCAATGACAACAGGTCGCTTTGCTGCGTCACTATGAGTCTGATCGCAACACGGCAAAAAAAAGTGACGAAAAAGAGCAGTTTTTAGTTTTTGTAACCGAAAAATACCTCTGACGTGCCCCAACGTGACCGGAAAACGTAGCATCTCTATCTCGCAACACGTCCGCTTCACAGACGTTGTGCCAGTTTTCTTACTTACTTTGCCTTACTTCATAATTCACCACGGCAAGATGTAAGGGGTCATCCGCCGCTTACGTGCTGAGAGCAATATATCTCTGCCTCATGCAGGTCGCAGCAGGTACTACTACCGATAGTCAAGCGTCCAGTGCGGCAGAGCCCGCCCCCGGTAGCTGAGTGGTCAGCGCGGCAGACTGTCAATCCAAAGGGTCCGGGTTCGATTCCCGGCTGGGTCGGAAATTTTCTCCGCTTAGGGACTGGGTGTTGTGTTCTCCTAATCATCATCATTTCATCCCCATCGACGCGCAAGTCGCCGAAGTGGCGTCAAATCGAAAGACTTGCACCAGGCGAACGGTCTACCCGACGGGAGGCCCTCGTCACACGACATTTCAGTGCGGCAGAGGGTAGTGTAACTGCTCGGGATTAGCCGAGCGCTCTAAGGCGCTGCAAAATGGCTCTAGAACTTAGAACTACTTAAACCTAACCAACCTAAGGACATCACACAACACCCAGTCATCACGAGGCAGAGAAGAGGTTCGAGTCCTCCCTCGGGCATGGGTGCGTGTGCGTCTGTCCTTACGATAACTTAGGTTAAGTAGTGCGTAAGTTTGGGGACTGATGACCCTAGCAGTTAAGTCCCATAAAATTTCACACACATCTCAACATTTTTTTGGTAGACAGTGTCGAGACTCGAGCAAGTAAGTTGTCTGCTAAGCCAGCAGGGCAGATTTCGGCAGAACGGCTGTTAGCGCTTACAAATTCTTAACGGCTGTCTGTGTGACTTCCAGCAAATGCGTAAATGTCGCCAACTGAGTGATTTGTTTGACGTGTTTAAGTGTTCATCTGAGCACCGTGATTACGCGACAAGCGCGCTGGACACCCACGATTTGGACTGCATCGAGCATTGTGCGTTCAGTGTCACATGAAGAATATCGGCGAGTGACGACATTAACAGGCGACCTGTGACGGGTTACCCGTTAATACTGTGTCGTGTTGTTTAGACAAAAGATACAAAACTTTAACAACAAAGTATGGACCTATTATTCCTGCCTGACATCCTAATCAGCTTTGTTGGATTTGATGCGAAACAACTCCCGTGCAAATATTAACCGATCAGCCTTCATCAGTTGCACCCGGTCAAACTGTTTTAACGGGCTATAATCATAGCGGTGCGCTGAATACGAACTGGTTCCCAGAGAACAGCGACATTTCGGCGTTGTTGCTGGCTGCCGTGTGCGGCTCAATCGAGAAGAGCGGCACTTTTAACGCGTAAGCTAAGCTGAATGACATTTTTAACGTAACTGATTCCTACAATGTGTCTGTCTTCACACCGTCTCTGTATCTTTCGTCATTATGTCCATCAAGCGATATTTTCAACGTATCTGATTCTTTCAATGTCTGTCTGCAAACAGTGTCTGTATCTTCCATCATAATATCCTTCAGACATTTATGATGGAACAAACGCTGTTTTTCACGATTATAGGTGTTGTAAATATTACGAAATTTCCAGAAATAGATTTTCACTCTGCAGCGGAGTGTGCGCTGATACGAAACTTCCTGGCAGATTCAAACTGTGTGCCGGACCGAGACTCGAACTCGGGCCTTTGCCTTTCGCGGGCAAGTACTCCACCAGCCTGACGGGGCGAGTCGTGCTTGGGTAGCTCAGTTGGTAGAGCACTTGCCCGCGAAAGGCAAAAGTCCCGAGTTCGAGTCTCGGTCCGGCACACAGTTTTAATCTGCCAGGAAGTTTCATTACGAAATTTGGTGCTGTGCAGGGTACAAGAAAGAAATGGATATTTCTGCTGTAAAGAAAATTCATACTGAAGCCCTTTCCTCGGTGAAAAGTATTCCTTCATTATGTAAATTCACATCTGATTCTGTGTTTTCGTAAATTGTGTTCTTTACATTGCATGTAATTGATGTTTCCTGTTGTATTGCACTAACTTCCATGCACTATAATTTTGTATGTCGCATTTTTCTGACAAAACAGTTTGAACTTGTTTTTCATTTTTTATTCTAACTGAAGTACTAATTTTGCCTGATACGGGTTCGAATGTAGTACTATAATATAGTAAGTAAAGAAAAATATATTATTTTGGATGAAAAAGTAGTCAAAGTATCACACAAGCGAACCTACCAAAAACAAAAAGTCTTTAGAAAAATAAGAAAGTGACACAGCTCAAAGCATCACTAAGTGCCTAACGATACCTCACATTCCACGGCAGCAGGAGTACATTTCCGTGTAACTGTTTCATAAAATATAATGGAATTTACTAGCATAAATCCTTATTTGAAATTTAAAGGAAGCTTATATTACTTACATGTACGTTTTGTAGACTTCCAGAAGTTGATTTTCTTCCAGTATTGCGCTTTAGTGTCGGGGCACTGTTCTACCGGGTAGGTATTAACACTTGCCAAGTAGATTAAACATTAGGTAACAAATGAATGTTTTCTTTAAGTAATGTTCATTTTCTGAAACTACAAAGCGTACGTATTTCGTTGTTTTCTGTTTCATGAGGAGGCGCAGCAACCAAGTGGCAGCCGTGGGTCATCTTCTGCCGTGCACGAGACGCTGGCGCCGCTAGACTCACTCTTCATCTAGCCGATGGCCGCGGGAAACTACGAAATGTCGAACGCTACACTATTCGCTATGCCCACTGTTTCTGAGAACGTTAACTTATTAAAAAACACGTTACATGTAATGATATTGTTCTGTTTGCATTGTGCTTCTGATTGAGCTGTATTTGCGTATACAAATAGACCTATCTTACTCGACTGAAAGTTTGCTGATGCTTGTAGTCTGCGACGGAAATAAATCAATTGAAATTGTGACGAAAAAGGTATTATTGGAGTTTTCAATTTTTGGAAACTGATAGCACTCGAATCTTTATTTTCGTGTGTGCTGTCATGATCATTTAAATGAAGATCGATCATTTTTAAACGAAAATGGACTGGAAGTGAATTTTACGGGAAGTCCACAACTGCTAAACTATCTTGGTGCAATTTTATGACTAATTACATTTACGACACTTTATTTGGCACTATATGAAAGGAATGAATTTATAACTGATCGAATACTGAGAAAAATAGTGCATTTTACCATAGAAAGTGGTTAAAGGGAAAACCAAATCTTTAATTACAGTCTGAATCAAAGTGAGAATAACTGATTTGGATACGGAGACTAACGCTTGTTGCGGCGTGGCGCTATTGCTTGATCTCGTCTTATTATGGTAACAGAATAAAAAAAATGGCTCTGAGCACTATGGGACTAAACATCTGTGGTCATCGGTCCCCTAGAACTTAGAACTACTTAATCCTAAGGACATCACACACATTCATACTTGAGGCAAGATTCGAACCTGGGACCGTAGCGGTCACGCAGTTCCAGACTGAAGCGCCTAGAACCGCACGGCCACACCGGCAACCCGTATGTACACTATGTGATCAACAGAATTCGGACACCTGGCTGAAAATGACTTACAAGTTTGTGGCGCCCTCTATCGGTAGTACTGGAATTCAATATGGTGTTGGCCCACCCTTAGCAGCCCATTCTTCACGGAATTCTGCAGTGAGGAGAGGTACCGATGTCGGTCGGTGAGGCCTGGCACGATGTCGGCGTTCCAAACATCTCAGAGGTGTTCTATAGGATTCAGGTCAGGACTCTGTGCAGGCCAGTCCTTTACAGGGATGTTATTGTCGTGTAACCACTCCAACAGAGGCCGTGCATTATGTACAGGTACTCGATCGGGTTGAAAGATGCAATTGCCAACCCCGAATTGCTCTTCAAAAGTGAGAAGCAAGAAGGTGCTTATAACACCGATGTAGGTGTGTGCTGTGATAGTGCCACGCAAAACAACAAGGGGTGCAAGCCCCCTCCATGAAAAACACCACCACACTATAACACAACCGCCTCCGAATTTTACTGTTTTCACTACACAAGCTTTCAGATTCACCATACCCACACGCTGTAATCGGATCGCCATATTGTGTACCGTGATTCACCTCTCCACACAACGTTTTTCCACTGTTCAATCGACCAATGTTTACGCTCCATACACGAAGCGAGGCGGCGTTTGGCATTTACCGGCGTGACGTGTGGCGTATGAGCACCCGCTCGACCATGAAATCCAAGTTTTCGCACCTCCTGCCTAACTGTCATAGTACTTGCAGTGGATCCTGATGCAGTTTGGAATACCACTGTAATGGTCTGGATAGATGTCTGTCTATTACACATTATGACCATCTTCAACTGTTGGCGGTCTCAGTCAGTCAATAGACAATTTTGGTCTGTACTCTTTTGTGCTGTACGTGTCCCTTCACGTTTCAATTCACCATCGCATCGGAAAAAGTAGACCTAGGGATGTTTAGGAGTGTGGAAATGTCGCGTACAGATGTATCAAGTGACACCCAATCACCTGGCCGCGGAGCGTCCCATTCTGCTCTCACACCATGTCTAATGACTATTGAGGTCGCTGATATGGAGTACCTGGCAGTAGGTGGCAATACAATGCACCAAATATTAAAAAGGTACGCTTTTGGGGGTGTGCGGACAATTTGATCACATGGTGTAAGACAACAAGTGTCTGGCGTAGTTGTTAGATCGGTTACTGCTGCTACAATGGCAGGTTATCAAGATTTAAGTGAGTTTGAACGTAGCATTGTATTCGGTGTACGAGCAATGCGACACAGCATCTCCGAGATAGGGATGAAGTGGGGATTTTTCCGTATGACCATTTCACGAGTGTACCGTGAATATTAGGAGTCCGGTGAACATCAAATATCTGACATCACTGCGGCCTAAAAAAGATCCTGCAAGAACGGGGCCAACGAAGACTGAAGAGAATCGTTCAACGTGACGGAAGTGCAAAGCTTGACTATAGTAAACGTATGTTGCAATAGTTATAGAGGGATATAAAGCCCTTGAACAGCAAACACACACGCACCGCTCCATCAGACCAGTGTTCTGACTGAAGGCTACAACAATAAGTATTGAGAAGGAAACAACTACTCGGGAAGGTAATTACCTATGAAACTCGCCAACGTCCAAGTAACTGAGGTGTTATTTTATCTATCAGTTTCGGCATTCCATTAGGCCATCTTCAGGCTCCATACGCGTCTTTCAAAAATAAACGATGTTGTCATACACTCCCATATATTCCTGGGTGTCGTGAATTCAAAACCGTTTCCCAAGTGCTTTATCCGAAGACTTGATTGCAATCAATGAAGCGCTTAGATACGGTTTTGAATTCACAACATCCAGGAATCTATGGCAATGTTTGACAATGTTATTTATTTTTGAGTGATGCACATATGGCCTGAAGATAGCACAGTGGAATGCCGAAACTGGTAGACAAAATAAAATAAAAAAACATCTCAATTGCACGGCTGTTAGCGAATTTAATTGATAATTACTTGATCAGCTGGTGCCCCGTATCCATGATGGATCAACACAGACTCGGGAAGGTTGTGATTGCAAAGCAGCGAATACCTGATTGTCTTATGAAAAAAATGGCTATAAGCACTATGGGACTTAACATCTCAGGTCATCAGTCCCGTAGAACTTAGAACTACTTAGACCTAACTAACCTAAGGACATCAAACACGTCCATGCCCGAGGCATGATTCGGACCTGCGACCGTAGCGGTCGCGCGGTTCCGGACTGAAGCGCTTAGAACCGCTTGGCCATCACGGCCGGCCATTGTCATATGTATTGCACAGGAAACGGACTGTAAAAAATTTAGACATTACTTACTGATCCTATCAAACCCCACCACATCGAACTTCTCCAGTGAGCGGCGTCTCAAGAGGTACAACCCACAGGCTATTAGGCCGCCAGGCGAGTGAGGTCGCTGTGGAATCCGGTCCATCAGAATCGATACAGGCGTCTGCAGCGACTGCAGGACATGTCGACGGAAACTTCAGAGACTAAAGCGTTCCGAGGGCAGCCGTTTACCTCGAATGAGGAACTGAGGAACTGCTCGTCAACTAAGGCACCACCTAATAACTTACAACTCAAAGACGTACTGCAGAGAAGTCAGTGCAAAGACGAGCCAGTATAGTAATCTTTTTTCCGAGTTCGGTCAGAGAAAGAAGTATCTTTGATACCGTCTTTTCTGCCAGAAATAATACCTAAGCACTCTACGTAGCCCTGTGGAAGCATACAGAACTAACGCAGAAACATGGTGGGCTGTTAAACAGATACATGTTGGCAACTCTAACGTAACGCGCAAACTTGTGCTTCTACAGATAGCCGTCTCGCTGGGTGACACATTTCCGCCTGTGGTTATGCATATTGCGTCAGACTTTATTTTTCCAGAGCAATGAACTTTTAATTCTGAGGCCATCGTTCTGCTTTGGGAGTCGCGTTATACCTCGTATCCATGCAACTTCGTTTCTCAAAGACATCACTCGATCGATGCAAAAGGAGGAGATAGATAATAATTTAAATCTCTGCCGCTAAAATTCTGAATTTAGCCAAATTTCGTGGTAATTTCAGAACTTTGTCTTGCGCTTATAGCCTTCATGACTTCGGAAAGTAAAGACGATTTGATTGATTGTTGTCTGACAAATAGGTCTACGCGACTACTGAAACTTCGTGTGGAAATTAGACTTACTAACAGTCCCAAGTCCACGCGGGGCAAGAACCAGATAGTGGACACCCCCGCTCCCCCTCCGAGCGTTTAAGATAGAATTTCAAAGATTTAAAAAAATAATCGATTTACCAAAAATCTATTCATTTTCTAGAGTTTGATATATAAAACATACATGCTGGAGGAAATGGAAGACATGTTATTTCGTCTTAAGTCTATTTACATCTACATCCATTCTTCGCAAACTGCCTGACGGTGTGTGGCGGAGGGTACCTTGAATTCGTCTATCGGTTCTCCCTTCTATTCCAGTCTCGTATTGTGCGTGGAAAGAAAGACTGTCGGTATGCCTCTGTGTGGGCTCTAATCTCTCTGATTTTATCCTCATGGTCTCTTCCCGAGATATACGTAGGAGGGAGCAATATACTGCTTGGCTCCTCGGCGAAGATAAAATATCTCGAAACTTCAACTAAAGGTCGTACCGAGCTACTGAGCGTCTCTCTTGCAAACTCTTCAACTGTAGTTTATCTATCATCTCCGTAACGCTTTCGCGATTACTAAATGATCCTGTAACGAAGCCCGCTGCTCTCCGCTGCGTCTTCTCTATCTCTTCTATCAATCCTATCTGTTACGGATCCCACACCGGTGAACAGTATTCACGCAGGGGGCGAACAAGTGTACTGTAACCTACTTACTTCTTTTTCGGACGGCATTTCCTTAGGATTCTTCCAATGAATCTGCCTGGCATCTGCTTTACCGACGATTAATTTTATATGATCATTCCATTTTAAATCACCCCTAATGCCTACTCCCAGATAATGTATGGAATTAACTGCTTCCAGTTGCTGACCTGCTATATTGTAGCTAAACAATAGAGAATCTTTCTTTCTATGTATTCGCAGCACATTACACTTGTCTACAGTGAGATTCAATTGCCATTCCGTGCACCATGCGTCAATTCGTTGCAGATCCTCCTGCACTTCAGTACAATTTTGCATTGTTTTAACCTATCGATAAACTACAGCATCATCCGCAAAAAGCCTCAGTGAACTACCGATGTTATCCACCAGGTCATTTATGTATATTGTGAATAGCAACGGTCCTACGACACTCCCCTGCAGCACACCTGAAATCGCTGTTACTTCGGAAGATTTCTCTCCATTGAGAACGACATGCTACGTTCTGTCATCTAGGAACTCTCCAATCCAACCACACAATTGGTCTGATAGTCCATGTGCTCTTACTTTGTTCATTAAACGACTGTGGGGAACTGTATCAAACGCCATGAGGAAGTCAAGAAACACGGCATCTACACTCCTGGAAATTGAAATAAGAACACCGTGAATTCGTTGTCCCTGGAAGGGGAAACTTTGACACATTCCTGGGGTCAGATACATCACATGATCACACTGACAGAACTACAGGCACATAGACACAGGCAACAGAGCATGCACAATGTCGGCACTAGTACAGTGTATATCCACCTTTCGCAGCAATGCAGGTTGCTATTCTCCCATGGAGACGATCGTAGAGATGCTGGATGTAGTCCTGTGGAACGGCTTGCCATGCCATTTCCACCTGGCGCCTCAGTTGGACCAGCGTTCGTGCTGGACGTGCAGACCGCGTGAGACGACGCTTCATCCAGTCCCAAACATGC